>NW_027182103.1:25885609-27174754 GCF_029961685.1 Aristolochia californica | reverse complement strand
GAGAATAACATTAAATTCTCAAGTGAACATCAGGTGGAATATTTACCCAAGTCAAACAAGCCATTATTTTGCCTATTTACTAAAAGTTGACGTAACGATCATAGATGATTGTAAAGTGATTTATCATTTGTAACCGGCTATATTTTTTTAAGGAATGACTTATGGATAGGGAGTCAACACTCAAATAAAAATCCCCCGCCTCCCGCTTTTCCCGACAATTGCAAAACCTGATATATAAAAACTAAAAAGAGTTTTCAATCCCTAAAAATTATAGATACTTTTTGGAATTATCCCTCTCAAAATTTATGCATTATGTATTTCCATTTTAGATGTATACTTTTTCTTAAATCAAAGCTTGAGTTTTCACTTTCCCTTGATCTGGTAAACAAAAAAAGAGATCAAAGGCAAATAGATCACAACAAAATGAAAAGTCTAGAGTTTATGTATGGAAATAATTTAAAAAAATAAACAAAACTAATAAAAGAAAATTTCAAACTTCACAAATGAACACAAAAGTTTTGTTATCCAAGTTTCGAAAATTCCACTAGTTCAACCCTAATAACTCGAAATTTTATCAGTGAGAGATTTTTCTTCACATGTTTTAAAAAATGGATGTGCATGTTTGAAACTTGTTAAAGATTCAAATGACCTCTGGATCCAAACCTTTTAAAGAGAATAACATTAAATTCGCATGTGAACGTGCAGTGGGATATTTACCTGAGTCAAACAAGCCATTATTTTGCCCATTTACGAAAAGTTGACATAAAGATCATAGATGATTGTTAAGTGATTTATCATGCATAACGGGCTATATTTTTGTAACAAATGAATTATGGATTGGGAGTCAACATTCAATTAAAAATCCCCCGCCTCCCTCTTTTCCCGTCGATTGCAGAACCTCGTATATAAAAACTATAAAGAGTTTACAATACCTAAAAATTACAGACACTTTTTGGACTTATCTCTCTCTACATTTGTACACTACGCATTTCCATTTTAGATGTATACTTTTTTCTGAAATCAAAACTTGAGTTTTCACTTTCCCTTCATCTCATAAACAAAAAAAAGAGATAAAAGGCAAATACATCACAACAAAATGAAAATTTTAGAATTTATGTCTGGAAAGAATTTAAAGCAGTAAACAAATGTGAGTAAAGAAAATTTATTCACACACCTCAAATGAACACAAAAGTTTTGTTATCCAAATTTTGGAAATTCCACAAATTCAACCCTAATAGATTGGAATTTTAAAAAAATAGAGATTTTTCTACACATGTTTAAAAAATGGATATGCATGCTTGAAACATGTTAAAGATGCAAATGACCTATGGATCCAAACTTTTTAAAGAGAATATCATTAAATTCTCAAGTCAACGTGCGGTGGGATATTTACCCGAGTCAAAAAAGCCATTATTTTCCCCATTTACAAAAAGCTGACCTAACGATCATTGATGATTGTAAAGTGATTTTTCATTCGTAATGAGCTATATTTTTTTAAGGAATGACTTACTGATTGGAAATCAACATTCAGTAAAAAATCCCTCGCCTCTCCCATTTCCCATCGGTTGCAAAACTTGATAAATAAAAATTAAAAAGAGTCTATAATCCCTAAAAATTACAGTGTCTTTTTGGAATTATCTCTCTCTACATTTTGGCATTGTGTTTTGCATTTCATATGTATACTTTTTTCTTAAATCAAAACTTGAGTTTTCACTTTCCCTTCTTCTCGTAAACAAAATAAAGAGATAAAAGGCAAATAGATCATAACAAAATAAAAATTTTAGAGTTTATGTATGCAAAGAATTTAAAGCAATAAAAAAAATGTAAGTAAATATAATTTATTCTCACACCACAACTGAACAAAAAAGTTTCGTTATCCAAGTTTAGGTAATTCCACTAGTTCAACTCTAATAGCTCGGCATTTTATAAGAATGAGATTTTTCTACTAATGTTTTAAAAAATGGATATGCAGGCATGAAACATGTTAAAGATTCAAATGACCCATGGATCCAAAAATTTTAATGAGAATAATATTAAATTTTCAAGTGAATGTGCGATGGGATATTAACCGTGTCAAACAAGCCATTATTTTGCCCAATTACAAAAAGCTGACCTAACGATCATAGATGATTTTAAAGTGATTTATCATATGTAACGGGCTATATTTTTGTAAGTAATGACTTATGGATATGGAATCAACAGTCAGTTAAAAAACCCCTGCCTCCCTTTTCCCAACGATTGTAAAACCTGATACATAAAAACTAAAAAGAGTTTCCAATCCATAAAAATTACAGACACTTTTTGGAATTATCTCTCTCTACATTTGTGCATTGTGCATTTCCATTTAAGATGTATACTTTTTTTTTAAATCAAAACTTGAGTTTTCAATTTCCTTTCATCTCGTAAACAAAAATAGAGACAAAGGCAAATATATCACAACAAAATGAAAACTTTAGAGTATATGTATGGAAATAATTTAAAGCAAAAACAAATGTAAGTAAATAAAATTTATTCACACACCACAAATGAACACAAAATTTTTGTTTTCCAAGTTTGGGAAATTCCACTAGTTCAACCATAATAGCTCGGAATTTTAAAGAAAGAGATTTTTCTGCACAATTTTTAAAAAATGTATATGCAAGCTTCAAACATGTTAAAGAAGTAAATTACCTATGCATCCAAACCTTATACAGAGAATAACATTAAATTCTCAAATGAACGTGCAGTGGGATATTTACCAAACTCAAACAAGCCATTATTTTGCCCATTTACAAAAAGCTGACCTAACGACCATATACAATTGTAAAGTGATTTATTATGCGTAATGGGCTATATTTTTATAAGGAATGACTTATGAATTGGGAGTCAACACTCAATTAAAAATACCACGCCTCCACCTTTTCCTGACGATTGCGGAACCTGACATAGAAAAACTAAAAAGAGTTTACAATCCCTAAATATTATAGAACCTTTTTGGAATTATCTCTCTCTACATTTTTGCATTGTGGATTTCAATTTTAGATGTACACTTTTTTCTTAAATCAAAACATAAGTTTTCACTTGCCCTTCATCTCATAAAAAAAATAAATAAATAAAAGGCAAATAGATCACAAAAAAAAGAAAATTTAAAGTTTATGTATGGAAAGAATTTAAAGCAATAAACAAATGTAAGTAAACTAAATTTATTCACACACCACAAATGAACAAAAAAATTTTGTTATCCAAGTTTAGGAAATTCCACAATTTCAACCCTAATCGCTTGGAATTTTCTAAGAAAGACATTTTTCTAAAAATATTTTAAAAAATTGATATGCATAATTGAAACATGTTGAAGAAGCAAATGACCTATGGATCCAAAAATTTTAAGAGAATAATTTTAAATTGTCAAGTGAATGTGCGGTGGGATATTTACCCGAGTAAAAAAAGCCATTATTTTACCCTTTTACAAAAATCTGACCTAATGATCATAGATGATTGTAAAGTGAATTATTATGCGTAACGGGCTATATTTTTGCATGGAAATGGAATGGGAGTCAACACTCAGTTAAAAATCCCCTGCCTCCCCATTTTTTCGATGATTGCACAACTAGATATATAGAAATTAAAAAGAGTTTACAATCCATAAAAATTATAGACACATTTTGGGATTATCTCTTTTTAAATTTGTGCATTGTGCATTTCCATTTTAGATGTATAATTTTTTCTTAAATCAAAACATGAGTTTTAACTTGCCCTTCATCTCGTAAAAAAACAAAAAAGAGATAAAAGGCAAATAGAACACAACAAAATGAAATTTTTTGAGTTTATATATGGAAAGAATTTAAAGAAATAAAAAAATGTAAGTAAAGAAAATTTATTCACACACCACAAATGAACACAAAAGTTTTGTTATCCAAGTTTGGGAAATTCCATTAGTTCAACCCTAATAGCTCAGAATTTTTTGAGAAAGAGATTTTTCAACACATGTTTAAAAAAATGGATATGCATACTTGAAAATTTTAAAGATGCAAATGACCAATGGATCCAAACCTTTTAAAGAGTAAAACATTAAATTCTGAAGTGAACGTACGGTGAGATATTTACCCGAGTCAAACAAGCCATTATTTTGCCCATTTAAAAAAAGCTGACCTAACAATCATAGATGATTGTAAAGTGATTTATCATGCATAACAGGCTTTGTTTTTTTAAGGAATGAATTATGGATTGGGATTCAACACAGTTAAAAATCCCTCGCCTCCCCCTTTTCCCGACAATTGCAGAACCTGATATATAAAATCTAAAAAGAGTTTACAATCTCTAAAAATTACAGACACTTTTTGGAATTATCTCTCTCTACATTTGTGCATTGTGCATTTCTATTTTAGATGAACACTTTTATCTTAAATCAAAGCTTGAATTTTCACTTTCCCTTCATCTCGTAAACAAAAAAAGAGATAAAAGGCAAATAGATCACAAAAAAATGAAAATTTTAGATTTTATGCATGGAAAGAATTTAAAGCATAAAAAAAATGTAATAAAATAAAATTTATTCACACACCACAAATGAACACAAAATTTTTGTTATCAGAGTTTGGGAAATTCAACAAGTTCATCCCTAATAGCTAAGAATTTTATAAGAATGAGATTTTTCTACACATGTTTTAAAAAATGGTTATGCATTCTTGGAACATGTTCAACATACAAATGATCTATGGATCCAAACCTTTTAAAGACAATAACATTAGATTCTCATGTGAACATCGGGTATCATATTTACCCGAGTCAAACTAGCCATTATTTTGCCCATTTAAAAAAAACTAACCTAACGATCAAAGATGATTGTAAAGTGATTTATCATGCATAACGGGCTATATTTTTTTCAGGAATGACTTATAGATAGGGAGTCAACACACAAAAAAAAATCCCCTGCCTCTTCCTTTTCACAACGATTGCAGAACCTGATATATAAAAACTAAAAAGAGTTTATAGTTCCAAAAAATTATAGATACTTTTTGGAATTATCTCTCTCTACATTTGTGCATTGTGCATTTCCATTTTAGAAGTATACATTTTTCATAAATCAAAGCTTGAGTTTTCACTTTCCCTTCATTTCGTAAACAAAAAAAGAGATCAAAAGGTAAATAGATCATAAGAAAATGAAAATTTTAGAGTTTATGTATGGAAAGAATTTAAAGAAATAAAGAAAATTAAGAAAAGAAAATTTATTCACACACCACAAATGAACACAAAAGCTTTGTTATCCAAGTTTGGGAAATTCCACTAGTTCAACCCTAATAGCTCAGAATTTTATAAGAAAGACATTTTTCTTCACATATTTTAAAAAATGGATGTGCATGCTTGAAACATGTTAATTACAAATGGCTTGTGGATCCAAACCTTTTATAGAGAATAACATTAAATTCTCATGTGAACGTGCGGTGGGATATTTACCTGAGTCAAACAAGCCATTATTTGTCCCATTTACCAAAAGTTGACATAAAGATCATTGATTATTGCAAAGTGATTTATGATGCTTAACGAGCTATATATATGTAAGAAATGACTTAGGGATTGGGAGTCAAACTCAGTTTAAAATCCCCCACCTCCCCCTTTTCCAGACAATTGCAGAACCTGGTATATAAAAACTAAAAACAGTTTAGTAATCCTAAAAATTCCAGACACTTTTTGAAATTATCTCTCTCTACATTTTTATACAATGCATTTCCATTTTTGATATATTCTTTTTTCTTTAATCAAAACTTGATTTTTCACTTTCCCTGCATCTCGTAAAGAAACAAAGAGATAAAAGGCAAATAGATCACAACAAAATGAAAAATTGAGAGTTTATGTATGGAAAGAATTTAAAGCAATAAACAAATGGAAGTAAAGAAAATTTATTCACACACCACAAATGAACACAAAAGTTTTGTTATCCAAGTTTGGGAAATTTCACAAGTTCAACCCTAATAGCTCGGAATTTCATAAGAAAGAGATTTTTCTACACATGTTTTAAAAAATGGATATGCATGCTTGAAACATGTTAAAGATGCAAATGACTATGGATCCAAACCTTTTAAAGAGAATAACATTAAATTCTCAAGTGAACGTGCGGTGGCATATGTACCTGACTCAAACAACCCATTATTTTGCCCATTTACAAAAAGCTAACCTAACGATCATTGATGACTGTAAAGTGATTTATCATGCATAATGGGATATTTTTTGTAAGGAATGACTTATGGATTGGGTGTCAACATTCAGTTAAAAATACCTCACCTCCCCCTTTTCCCGTCGATTGCAGAACTTGATATATAAAAACTAAAAAGAGTTTACAATCCCTAAAAGTTACAAACACTTTTTGGAATTATCTCTCTCTACATTTGTGCATTGTGCAAGTCCATTTTAGATGTATACTTTTTTCTTAATTCACAACTTGAGTTTTCACTTTCTTTTCCTCTTGTAGAAAAAAAAAAAGAGATAAAAGGCAAATTGATCACAACAAAATGAAAATTTTAGAGTTTATGTATGAAAACAATTTAAAGAAATAAACAAATATAATTAAAGAAAATTTATTCTCATACCACAAATGAACAAAAAAGTTTTTTATCAGAGTTTGGGAAATTTCACTAGTTCAACCCTAATAGCACGGAATTTTATAAGAAAGAGATTTTTCAACTAATATTTTTAAAAAAGGATATGCATGCTGAAAACATGATAGAGATTCAAATGACCAAGGGATCCAAAATTTTTAAAGAGAATAACAATAAATTCTCAAGTGAACGTTCAATGGGATATTTACCCGAGTCAAACATGCCATTATTTTGCCCATTTACAAAAAGCTGACCTAACGATCATAGATCATTGTAAAGTAATTTATTATGCGTAATGGGCTATAGTTTTGTAAGGAATGACTTATGGAATGGGAGTCAATACTCAGTTAAAAATCTCCCGCCTCCCCTTTCCCGACGATTGCAGAACCTGACATATAAAAACTAAAAAGAGTTTCCAATCCATAAAAATTATAGACACTTATTGGAATTATCTCTCTCTACTTTTGTGCAGTGTGCATCTCCATTTTAGATGTATACTTTTCTCTTAAATAAAAGTTTGTGTTTAAACTTTCCCTTCATCTCGTAAACAAAAAAAAAGATGAAAGTCCAATAGAAGACAACGAAATGAAACTTTTTGAGTTTATATAAGGAAAGAATTTAAAGCAATAAAAAAATGTAAGTAAATAAAATTTATTCATACACCACAAATGAACACAAAACTTTTATTATCCAAGTTTGGGAAATTCCATTAGTGCAACCCTAATAGCTCGGAATTTTACAGAAAAAGAGATTTTTCTACACATTTTTTAAAAATGGATGTACATGCTTGAAACTTATTAAAGATTCAAATGACCTATGGATCAAAACCTTTTAAAGATAATAACATTAAATTCTCAAGTGAACGTGCAGTGGGATATTTACCCGAGTCAAACAAGCCACTATTTTGCCAATTAACAAAAAGCTGACCTAACGATCATAGATGATTGTAAAGTGATTTATCGTGTGTAAGGAGCTATATTTTTTTAAGGAATGACTTATGGATTGGGAGTCAACACTTAGTTAAAAATCCCCCACCTCCCTTTTCCTAACGATTGCAGAACCTGATAAATAAAAACTAAAAACAATTTACAATCCCTAAAAATTACAAACAGATTTTGGAATTATCTTGTTATGCACGCAATAACATTATTATTTTAGTTTTTTCTTTAATTTACTTTATTTTATTTCAGTTTTAAGTCATAGGGGTATTTTTGGAATATTTTATTTATAGGGGTATTTTTGGAATATTTTATTTATAGGGGTATTTTTGGAATATTTTATTGTAAACCCTAACCGGGTGAACCCTATTTAAGGGGTAAGAGTAATGAGAAAGAGAAGGATTGAAGTATTAAGAATTAGGTTAAATCTAGCGTAAAGAGGCTTAGAGTTCTCCTCAACGAGCTTTAGGGTTTTCAAGCTTCCCTTTGGCTTGATCTTCGTTTTCGTCTTCCCCATGTCTTCCTACTACCCCTACGGTAATGCCTGGAAGACCCGTAACCCGTGACAGACCCCAGATCCTCCCAAAGAATCCACGTGTCAGATCCGGGACCGTAACAACTGGTATCAGAGCGGGAACACAATGGGTTATTCTATATCCCAAGACAGATAGGTTGCTATGGGTAAGGAATTGGAGGAAATACGAGCACGGTTAGATGCTTCAATTGAATGTTCGGCAATGGAGCCACGTGCTCCCACTGAAAAGGTCATACGACCTGAAATTTCCTGCATATGCGTAGGCATATGCGTAGAAGAGGCAGCTGCTGCATTGGACGAGCAGAAAGGCCAACGGCCAGGAACTCCAGCGGCGATGACATCGGAATTTGGGGATTCCGAAATTCCAAAATTGGCTGCACCGGAAATTCCGACGGCACTCGAAATCTCCGAGCAAGCACAGAACTTCCGATATGCCTCCAAGGGCTACGATTCGCCTCCAAGTGGTGCGATTCGCCGCCGGAGTAGCAGGCGACCCAGTCGCTTTCCTTGGGTTCGTCGGCAAACTACCCGAGAGCCCTCTGTCTCGGAAAAATTCCAAGCGGCGACGCCTCAGCGGGCTTCTCGTCACCACCGGCGAAGCAGAATAGTTCGTCGGCGCCATAAGCAACTTTTCCGCAAGGGATCTCGGTTCCGGGAGGCTGAGGAACGACGATTTACAAGTTTTCGAGACCCCTCTGTCTCGGAAACTATCCAGGCGGCGAAGCCTTGACGGGCTGCGATTCGCCACCGAAAATTCATGCGATTCCGTCGGTGCCGGGAGAGAGGAAGGAGACGAACGTCGCCGGTAATCGTCGGTGCCGTGAGGAACGGAACCGCCGGCCGCAGAGTTCGGGAGCCGCCGAAGGAAGAAGACGACTCCCGATTAAATTTTCCTAACTTAGGAATATTTAATCGGCCCGGTCCGCTGAGTCGCAAGCCGGACCGGGTTCCTGAACCGGGTCAACCCAGGTTAACTCGGACCGGCCCCCTCCCCCAAAAAAAAAACAAAAAAAAAAAAAAAAAAGGGCAAACAGAGGGGGCGTCATAGCTTTCCCGGATGCTACTTCAGCACCGGTGAAGACGTCGGCATACTGACACTACTTCCGAGCTTGAGGACAAGCTCGTTTTCCAAGGGGGGTGTAATGTTATGCACGCAATAACATTATTATTTTAGTGTTTTCTTTAATTTACTTTATTTTATTTCAGTTTTAGGTCATAGGGGTATTTTTGGAATATTTTATTTATAGGGGTATTTTTGGAATATTTTATTGTAAACCCTAACCGGGTGAACCCTATTTAAGGGGTAAGAGTAATGAGAAATACAAGCATTGAAGTATTAAGAATTAGGTTAAATTTAGCGTAAGAGGCTTAGAGTTCTCCTCAACGAGTTCTAGGGTTTTCAAGCTTCCCTTTGGCTTGATCTTTCGTTTTCATCTTCCCCATGTCTTCCTACTACCCCTACGGTAATGCCTGGAAGACCCGTAACCCATGGCAGACTGCAGATCCTCCCAAAGAATCCTTGTGTCAGATTCGGGACCGTAACATATCTCTCTTTACATTTTTGCGTTGTGCATTTCCATTTTAGATGTATACTTTTTTTCTTAAAGCGAAACTTGAGTTTTCACTTTCCCTTCATCTCGTACACAAAAAGAGATAATAGGCAAATAGATCACATCAACAAAATGAAAATTTTAGAGTTTATGTATGCAGATAATTTAAAGCAATAAACAAATGTGAGCAAAGTAAATTTATTCACACACCACAAATGAACAAAAAAGTTTTGTTATCCAAGTTTAGGAATTTCCACTTGTTCAACCCTAATCGTTCGGAATTTTATAAGAAAGAGATTTTTCTAAAAATATTTTAAAAAATGGATATGCATGTTTGAGACATGTTAAAGATGCAAATGATCTATATATCCAAAAAATTTAAAGAGAATAACTTTAAATTCTCAAGTGAACGTGCGGTGGGATAGTTACCCGAATCAAACAAGCCATTATTTTGCCCTTTTACAAAAAGCGGACCTAATGATCATAGATGATTGTTAAGTGATTTATCAAGCGTAATGGGCTTTATTTTTTTAAGGAATGACTTATGGATTGGGAGTCAACACTCAGTTAAAAATACCCCGCCTCCCCCGTTTCCCGACGATTGCAAAACCTAATATATAAAAACTAAAAAGATATTACTATCCATAAAAATTATAGACACATTTATGAATTATCTCTCTCTACATTTGTGGATTGTGCATGTCATTTTTAGATATATACTTTTTTCGTAAATCAAAGCTTGAGTTTCCACTTTCACTTCGTCTCGTAAAAAAAAGAGATAAAAGGCAAATAGATCACAACAAAATGAAATTTTAGAGTTTATGATGGCAAGAATTTAAAGGAATAAATAAATGTAAGTAAATAAAATTTATTCATACACCACAAATGAACACAAAAGTTTTGTTATCCAAGTTTGGGAAATTCTACTTGTTCAACCCAAATAGCTCAGAATTTTATAAGAAATAGATTTTTCTACACATGTTTTAAATATTGGATATGCATGCTTGAAACATGTTAAAGATGCAAATGACCAATGGATCCAAACCTTTTAAAGAGAATAACATTAAATTCTTAAGTGAAAGTGTGGTGGGATATTTACCCAAAACAAACAACCCATTATTTTTCCCATTTATAAAAAGTTGACCTATCGATCATAGATGATTGTAAAGTGATTTATTATATGTAACGAGCTATATTTTTGTAAAGAATGGCTTATGGATTGGGATTCAACACTCAAATAAAAATCCCCCCCCTCCCCCTTTATCCGACGAATGTACAACCTAATATATAAAAATTAAAAAGAGTTTACAATCTGTAAAAATTCCAAACACTTTTAGGAATTATCTCTCTCTACATTTGTGCATTGTACATTTCTATACTTTTTTCTTAAATAAACGTTTGTGTTTTAACTTTCCCTTCATCTTGTAAACAAAAAAAGAGATAAAAGTCCAATAGAACACAAAAAAATGAATCTTTTTGAGTTTATGTAAGGAAAGAATATAAAGCAATAAACAAATGTAAGTAAATAAAATTTATTCACACACCACAAATGAACACAAAAGTATTGTTATCCAAGCTTGGGAAATTCCATTAGTTCAACCCTAATAGCTCGGAATTTTATAAGAAAGAGATTTTTCTACACATGTTTTAAAAATGGATGTGCATGCTTGAAACTTATTAAAGATGCAAATGACCTATGGATCCAAACCTTTTAAAAAGAATAACATTAAATTCTCAAGTGAATGTGCGGTGGGATATTTACCCAAGTCAAAAGAGCTACTATTTTGCTCATTTACAAAAAGTAGACCTAACGATCATAGATGATTGTAAAGTGATTTATCATGTGTAACAGGCTATATTTTTTTAAGGAATGACTTATGGATTGAGAGTCAACACTAAGTTAAAAATCCCAGCCTCCCCCTTTTCTTGACGATTGCAGAACCTGATATATAAAAACTAAAAAGAGTTTACAATCCCTAAAAATTACAAACACATTTTGGAATTATCTCTCTTTAAATTTGAGCATTGTGCATTTCCATTTTAGATGTATTCTTTTCTCTTAAATCAAAACTTGAGTTTTCACTTTCCCTTCATCTCGTAAAAAAAAAGAGATAAAAGGCAAATAGATCACATCAAAATGAAAATTTTAGAGTTTATGGATGGAAAGAATTTAAAGCAATCAACCAAATCGACACAGTAGTTTTGTTATCCAAGTTTGGGAAATTCCACTAGTTCAACTGTAATAGCTCGGAATTTTATAAGAAAAAGATTTTTCAACACATGTTCTAAAAAATGGATATGCATGCTTGAAACGTGTTAAAGATGAAAACAACCTATGGATCAAAACCTTTGAAAGAGAAAAACATTAAATTCTCAAGTGAACGTGCGGTGGGATATTTACCCGAGTTAAACAAGCCATTATTTTGCCCATTTACAAAAAGCTGACCTATCGATCATTTATGATTGTAAAGTGATTAATCATGTGTAATGGGCTATATTTTTATTAGTAATGACTTATTTATTTGGAGTCAACACTCAGTTAAAAATCGCCCGCATCCCCTTTTTCCTGACATTTGCAGAACCTGATATATAAAAACTAAAAAGAGTTTACAAGCCATAAAAACTAAAAAAAAAAATTTGATTTACCTCTCTCTACATTTGTGCATTGTGCATTTCAATTTTAGATGAATTCTTTTTTCTTGAATCAAAACTTGAGTTTTCACTTTCACTTCATCTCGTAGACAAAAAAAGAGATAAAAGGCAAAAAAATCACAAAAAAATAAAAATTTTAGAGTTTATGTATGGAAATAATTTAAATTAATAAACAAATGTAAATAAATAAAATTTATTCACACACCACAAATGAACACAAAAGTTTTTGTTATTCCAGTTTCGGAAATTCCACTAGTTTAACCTTAATAAATCGGAATTTTATAAGAAAGAAATTTTTCTAATTTTTTTTTAAAAAATGGATATGCATGCTTGAAACATGTTAAAGATGCAAATGACATATGGAACAAATTTTTTTAAAGATAATAACATTAAATTATCATGTGAACGTGCGGTGGGATATTTTCCTGAGTCAAACAAGCCACTATTTTCCTTATTTACGAAAAGCTGACCTAAGGATCATAGATGATTGTAAAGTGATTTATCATGTGTAAGAGGCTATATTTTTGTAAGTAATGACTTATGGATTGGAAGTCAACACTCAGTTAAAAATCCGCCGCCTCCGCCTTTTCCTGATGATTGTCGAACCTGATATATAATAACAAGAAAGAATTTACAATCCCAAAAAATTACAAAGATTTTTTTGAATTATTTCTCTCTACTTTTTTTCATTGTGCATTTCCACTTTAGATGAATACTTTCTTCTTAAATCAAAACTTGAGTTTTCACTTTCCTTTCATCTCGTAGACAACAAATGAGTTAAAATGCAAATAGATCACAAAAAAATGAAAATTTAAGAGTTTATGTATGGAAATAATTTAAAGCAATAAACAAATGTAAGTAAAGAAAATTTATTCACACACCAGAAATGAACACAAAAGTTTTGTTATCCAAGTTTGGGAAATTCCACTAGTATAACCCTTTTAGCTCGAAATTTTATAAGATAGAGATTTTTCTACAATTTTTTTAAAAAATGGATATGCATGCTTAAAACATGTTAAAGATGCAAACGGCCAATGGATCCAACATTTTTAAAGAGAATAACATTAAATTCTCAAGTCAACGTGCGGTGGGATATTTACCCGAGTAAAACAAACCATTATTTTGCCCTTTTACAAAAAGCTGACCTAATGATCATAGATGACTGTGAAGTAATTTATCATGCATAACGGGCTATATTCTTGGAAGGAATGACTTATGGATTGGGAATCAGCACTCAGTTAAAAATCCCCCGCCTCCCCCTTTTCCCGACGATTGCAGAACCTACTATATAAAAACTAAAAAGAATTTACAATCCATAAAAATTACAGACACATTTTGGAATTATGTCTCTCCACATTTGTGCACTGTTTATTTCCATTTTAGATGTATACTTTTTTATTAAATCAAAACTTGATTTTACACTTTCCCTTCCTCTCGTAAACAAAAAAAGAGATAAAAGGCAAATAGATCACAACAAAATGAAAATTTTAGAGTTTATGAAAGGAAATAATTTAAATAAATAAAGAAATGTAAGTAAAGAAAATTTATTCAAACATCACAAACGAACACAAAAGTTTTGTTATCCAAGTTTGGGAAATTCCACTAGTTCATCCCTAATAGCTCGGAATTTTATAAGAAAGAGATTTTTCCAGACATGTTTTAAAAAATGGATATGCATGCTTTGAAACATGTTAAAGATGCAAATTAGCTATGGATCCAAACCTTTTACAAAGAATAACATTAAATTCTCTAGTGAACGTGAGGTGGGATATTTACGCGAGTCAAACCAACCATTATTTTACCCATTTAAAAAAGCTGACCTAACGATCGTAGGTGATTGTAAAGTGATTTATCATGACTGACGGGCTATATTTTTATATGTAATGACTTATGAATTGGAAGTCAACACTCAGTTAAAAATCCCCCGCTTCCCCCTTTTCCTGAAGATTGCAGAACCAGATATATAAAAACTAAATAGAATTTATAATCCCTAAAAATCACATACACTTTTTGGAATTATCTCCTCTACATTTCTGCATTGTGTATTTCCATTTTGGATGTATACTTTTTTATTAAATCAAAACTAGAGTTTTCACTTTCCCTTCATCTCGTAAAAAAAAAAAGAGATAAAAGGCAAATAGATCACAATAAAATGAAAATTTTAGAGTTTAAGTTTAGAAAGAATTTAAAGCAATCAACAAATGTAAGTAAATAAAATCTTTTCACACACCACAAATGAACACAAAGTTTTTGTTATCCAAGTTTTGGAAATTCCATTAGCTCAATCCTAATAGCTCAGAAATTTATAAGAAGGAGATTTTTCTTCACATGTTTTAAAAAATGGATATGCATGCTTGAAACATGTTAAAGATGCAAATTACCAATGGATCCAAACCTATTAAAGAGAATAACATTAAATTCTCAAGTGAACGTGCGGTGGGATATTTACCCAAGTCAAACTAGCCATTATTTTGCCAATTTACAAAAAGCTGACCTAATGGTCATAGATGATTGTTTAGTGATTTTTGATGCGTAACAGACTATATTTTTGTAAGGAATGACTTATGGATAGGGAGTCAACACTCAATTTAAAATACCTCGCCTCCCTATTTTTCAGACGATTGCAGAACCAGATATATAAAAACTAAAAAGAGGACAATTTTTTTAAAAAAAATACAGATACTTTTGAAAATTATCTCTCTCTACATTTGTGCAATATTCATTTCCATTTTAGATGTATACTTTTTTCTTAAATCAAAACTTGAGTTTTCACTTTCCCTTCATATCGTAGACAAAAAAAAGAGATAAAAGGCAAATAGATCACAACATAAAGAAAATTTTAGAGTTTATTTACGAAAACAATTTAAAGAAATAAACAAATTTAATTAAAGAAAATTTATTCACACAAGAGAAAAGAACAAGCAAGTTTTGTTATCCAAGTTTTGGAAATTCCACTAGTTCAACCCTAATAGCTTGGAATTTTATAAGAAAAAAATTTTTCTACCATGTTTTAATAAATAGATATGCATGCTTGAAACTTGTTAAAGATGAAAATGACCTATGGAACCAAAAATTTTAAAGAGAATAACTTTAAATTCTCAAGTGAACATGCGGTGGGATATTTACCCGAGTCAAACATACATTATTTTGCCCATTTACAAAAAGCTGACCTAATGATCATAGATGATTGTAAAGTCATTTATCATGTGTAACGGCCAATATTTTTTTGTAAGGAATGACTTATGGATTGGGAGTCAACACTCAGTTAAAAATCCCCGCCTCCCTCTTTTCCCGACGATTGCAGAACTTGATATATAAAGACTAAAAAGAGTTTACAATCCCTAAAAATTAAAGAAACTTTTTGGAATTATCTCTCTCTCTATATTTGTGCATTGTGCATTTCCTTTTTTGATGGATATTTTTTTCTTAAATCAAAACTTGAGTTTTTAGTTTCCCTTCTTCTCCTAAACCAAAAACAGAGATAAAACGAAAACATTTAACAAAAAAAAAATAGAGTTTATGAATGGAAAGAATTTAAAAAAAAATTTAAGCAATGAAAATTTATTCACACGCCACAACTGAACACAAAGTTTTTGTTTTCCAAGTTTTGGAAATTCCATTGGTCACCCCCTAATAGCTTAGAATTTTATCAGAAAGAGATTTCTCTACACATGTTTTAAAAAATGGATATGCATGCTTAAAACATGTTAAAGGATCAAATTACCAATGGATCCAAACCTTTTAAAGAGAATAACATTAAATTCTCATGTGAACGTGCAGTGGGATATTTATCGAAGTCAAACAAGCCATTATTTTGACCAATTACAAAAAGCTGACCTAACGATCATAGATGATTGTAAAGTGATTTATCATACGTAATGAGCTATAATTTTTTAAGGAATGACTTATGGATTGGGAGTCAAAACTCAGTTAAAAATCTCCCACTTCCCCCTTTTCCCGATGTAAGCAGAAACTGATATACAAAAACTAAGAAGAGTTTACAATCCCTTAAAATTACAGACCCTTTTTGGAATTATCTCTCTCTACATTTGTCCATTGTGCATTTCCATTTTATATTTATACTTTTTTCTTAAATCAAAACTTGAGTTTTCACTTTCCCTTCACCTCGTAAACAAAAAAAAGAGATAAAAGGCATATAGATCACAAAAAAATGAAAATTTTAGAGTTAATGTATGGAAAGAATTTAAAGCAATAGACAAATGTAAGTATAGAAAAATTTTTAACACGCCACAAATGGACAAAAAAATTTTGTTATCCAAGTTTTGGAAATTCCACTAGTTCAACCCTAATAGCTCAGAATTTTATAAGAAAGAGATTTTCCTACAAATTTTTAAAAAAATGGATATGCATGCTTGAAACATGTTAAAGATGCAAATGGCCTATGGATCAAATTTTTTTAAAGAGAATCAATTTAAATTCACAAGTGATCATGTTGTGGGATATTTACCCAAGTCAAAACATGCCATTATTTTGCCAATTAACAAAAAGCTTATCTAACGATCATTGAGGATTGTAAAGTGATTTATCATGCGTAATGGGCTATATTTTTGTAAGGATTGCGAGTCAACACTCAGTTAAAAATCCCACACTTTCCCCTTTTCCCGACGATTGCAGAACCTGATAAATAAAAACTAAAAAGAGTTCACAATCCATAAAATTATAGACACTTTAGGAATTATCTCTCTCTAATTTGTGCATTGAACATTTCCATTTTACATGTATGCTTTTATCGTAAATCAAAACTTGAGTTTTCACTTTCCCTTCGTCTCATAAACAAAAAAAGAGATAAAAGGCAAAAAGATCACAACAAAATGAAAATTTTAGATTTTATGTATGGTCAGAATTTACAGCAATAAACAAATGTAAGTGAAGAAAATTTATTCACACACCACAAATGAACACAAAATTTTTCTTTTCCAAGTTTGGGAAATTCCACTAGTTCAACCCTAATTGCTTAGAATTTTATAAGAAAGATATTTTTCTACCCATATTTAAAAAAATGGATATGCATGCTTGAAACACGTTAAAGATTCAAATGACCTACGGATCCAAACCGTTTAAAGCGAATAACATTAAATTCTCAAGTGAACGTGCGCTTGGATATTTACCCGAGTCAAACAAGCCATTATTTTGCCCTTTTACAAAACACTGACTTAATGATTGTAGATGATTGTAATGTGATTTATCATGCGTAACGGGCTATAATTTTTTAAGGAATGACTTATGGATTGGTAGTCAACACTTAGTTTAAAATCCCCAGCCTCCACCTTTTCTTGACGATTGCAAAACCCGATATATAAAAAACTAAAAAGTGTTTAAAATCCCTAAAAATTTTAGAGAATTTTTGAAATTATCTCTCTCCAAATTTGTGCATTGTGCTTATCCAATTTAGATGTACATTTTTTCTTAAATAAAAACTTGAGTTTTCGCTTTCTCTTCATCTCGTGAACAAAAAAAGAGATAAAAGGCAAATAGATCACAACAAAATGAAAATTTTAGAGCTTATGTATGGTAAGAATTTAAAGCAGTAAACAAATGCTAGTAACGAAAACTTATTCACACACCACAAATGAACACAAAAGTTTTGTTATTCAAGTTTGGGAAATTCCACTAGTTTAACCCGCATTCCAGAATTTTATAAGAAAGAGATTTTTCTACACATGTTTTAAAAAATTGATATGCATGCTTGAAACATGTTAAAGATGGAAATGACCTATGGATCCGAACCTTTTAAAGAGAATAACATTAAATTCTCAAGTGAATGTGCGATGGAATATTTACACGTGTCCAACAAACCATTATTTTGCCTATTTAAAAAAAGTTGACCGAACAATCATAAATGATTGTAAAGTGATTTATCATGCATAACGGGGTATATTTTTGTAAGGAATGACTTATGGATTGGGAGTCAACACTCAAATAAATATCATCTGCCTCCCCCTTTTCTCGACGATTGCTGAACCTGATATATAAAAAACTAAATAGAGTTTACAATCCCTAAAAATTACAGAGATTTTTGAAATTATCTCTCTTCATTTGTGCATTGTGCTTTTCCATTTTAGATGTATACTTTTTTCTTAAATAAAAACTTGAGTTATCACTTTCCCTTCATCTCGTAGATAAAAAAAGAGATAAAAGGCAAATAGATCACAACAAAATGAAAATTTTAGAGTTTATATATGGAAATAATTTAAATAAATAAACAAATGTAAGTAAAGAAAATTTATACACACACCACAAATGAACACAAAAGTTATGTTATTGAAGTTTGGGAAATTCCACAATTTCAACCCTAATAGCTCAAAATTTTATAAGAAAGAGATTTTTCTACATACGTTTTAAAAAATGGATATGCATGCTTGAAACATGTTAAACTTGCAAATGAGCTTTGGATAAAAAAATTTTAAAGCGAATAACTTCAAATTCTCAAGTGAATGTGCGATGGGATATTTGCTCGAGTCAAACAAGCCATTATTTTGCCCATTTACAAAAAGCTCAGCTAACGATCATAGATGATTGTAAACTGATTTATAATGCGTAATGGGTTATATTGTTGTAATGAATGACTTATGGATTGGGAGTAGACACTCAGTTAAAACTCCCCTACCTCCCCTTTTTCCCAACGATTTCAGAACCAGATATATAAAAACTAAAAATACTTTACAATCCATTAAAATTATAGAAACTTTTTGGAATTATCTCACTCTACAGTTGTGCATCTTTAATTTCCATTTTAGATGTATACTTTTTTCTTAAATCAAAACTTGAGTTTTAACTTTCCCTACGTCACGTAAAACAAAAAAAAGATATTAGGCAAATAGATCACAACAAAATGAAAAATTTAGAGATTATATATGGTAAGAATTTAAAGTAATAAAAAAATATAAGTAAAGAAAATTTATTCACACACCACAAATGAACACAAAAGTTTTGTTATATAAGTTTGGGAAATTCCACTAGTTCAAACCTAATAGCTCGAAATTTTATAAGAAAGAGACTTTTTTACACATGTTTCAAAAAATGGATATGCATGCTTGAAACATGTTAAATATGCAAATGACCTATGGATCCCAACCTTTTAAAGATAATAACATTAGATTTTCAAGTGAACGTGCGGAAGAATATTTACCCGAGTCAAACAAGCCATTATTTTTCTCATTTACAAAAACTGACCTAACGATCACATATGATTGTAAAGTGATTTATTATGCATAAAAGGCTTATTGATTGCGAGTCAACACTCAGTTAAAAATCCCCCCCCCCCCCCCCCCCCCCCCCCCTTTTCTCGACGATTGCAGAACCTAATATATAAAAACTAAAAAAATTTTACAATCCCTAAAACTTATACACACTTTTTGTAATTATCTCTCTCTACATTTTTGCATTGTGCATTTCAATTTTGGCTGTATACATTTTTCTTAAATCAAAACTTGAGTTTTCACTTTCCCTTCATCTCGTAAACAAAAAAAAGAGATAAAAGGCAAATAGATCATAACAAAATGAAAATTTTAGAGTTTATGTATGGAAAGAATTTAAATCAATAAATAAACTTAAGTAAATAAAATTCATTCACACACGACAAATGAAGAAAAAAATTTTGTTCTCGAAATTTGGGAAATTCCACTAGTTCAACCCAAATAGCTCGGAATTTTATAAGAAAGAGATTTTTCTAGAGATGTTTTAAAAAATGGATATAAATTATTGAAACATGTTAAAGATGCAAATAACCTATGGATCAAATTTTTTTAAAGAAAATAACTTTAAATTCTCATGTGAACGTGCGGTGGGATATTTACCCGTGTCAAACAAGACATTATTTTGCCCATTTACAAAAAGCTGACCTAATGATCATAGATGATTGTAAACCAATTTATCATGCGTAATGGGCTATATTTTTGTAAGGAATGACTTATGGATTGGGAGTCAACACTCCGTTAAAAATCCCCTGCCTCCCCCTTTTCCCGAGATTGCAGAACCTGATATATAAAAACTAAAAAGAGTTTACAATCTATTACAATTGTGGACACTTCTTGGAAATATCTCTCACTACATTTGTGCATTGTGCACTTCCATTTTAGATATATACTTTTTTATTAAATCAAAACTTGAGTTTTCACTTTCCCATTGTTTCATAAACAAAAAACAAAGATTAAAGGCAAATAGATCACAACAAAAATAAAATTTTAGAGATTATGTATGGTGAGAATTTAAAACAATAAACAAAGGTACGTAAGGAAAATTTATTCACACACCACAAATGAACACGAAAGTTTTGTTATTTAAGGTTTGGAAAATCCACTAGTTCAACCCTAATAGCTCGGAATTTTATAAGAAAGAGATTTTTCTACACATGTTTTAAGAAATGGATATACATGCTTGAAACATGTTAAAAATTCAAGTTACCTATGGATCCAAACAATTTATAGAGAATAACATTAAATTCTCTAGTGAATGTGCGGTGGGATATTTACCCAAGTCAAACAAGCCATTATTTTGCCCAGTTACAAAAAGCTAACCTAACGATCATAGATGATTGTAAAGTGATTTATCTGACGTAATGGGCTATATTTTTTAAGGAATTACTTATGGATTGGGAGTCAACACTCAATTAAAAATTCCCCGCCTCCCTCTTTTCCAACCGATTGCAGAACTTGATATATAAAAAACTATAAAGTGTTTACTATCCCTAAAAATTATAGACACTTTTTGGAATTAAATCTTTCTACATTTTTGTAGTGTTCATTTCTATTTTAGATGTATACATTTTCCTTAAATCAAAGCTTGCGTTTCACTTTCCCTTCACCTCGTAAACTAAATAAGAAATAAAAGGCTAATAGATCACAACAAAATGAAAATTTTAGAGTTTATGTATGGAAATAATTTAAAGCAATAAAAAAATGTAAGTAAAGAAAATTTATTCACACACCACAAATGAACACAAAAGTTTTGTTATCCAAGTTTCGGAAATTCTACTAGTTCAACCCTAATAGCTCGGACTTTTATAAGATAGAGGATTTTCCACACATGTTTTAAAAAATGGATATCCATGCTTGAAACATGTTAAAGATGCAAATGACCCATGGATCCATACCTTTCAAAGAGAATAACATTAAATTCTCAAGTGAACATGCGGTGGGATATTTACCCGAGTCAAACAAGCCATTATTTTGCCCATTTACAAAAAGTTGACCTAACGATCATAGATGATTGTAAAGTGATTTATCATGCGTAAGGGGCTATATTTTTGTAAGGAATGACTTATGGATTGGGAGACAACACTCAGTTAAAAATCCCCCGTCTCCCCCTTTTTTTGACAATTGCAGAACTTGATATCTAAGAATTAAAAAGAGTTTAAAATCCCTAAAAATTACAGACACTTTTTGGAATTATCTCTCTACATTTTTGCATTGTGCATTTCCATTTTAGATGTATTTTTCTTAAAGCAAAGCTTGAGTTATCACTTTCCCTTAGTCTCATAAACAAAAAAAGAGATAAAAGGCAAATAGATGACAAAAAAATGAAAATATTAGAGTTTATGTATGGAAAGAATTTAAAGAAATAAACAAATGTAAGTAAAGAAAATTTATTCACTCACCACAAATGGACACTAAAGTTTTGTTATCCAAGTTTGGGAAATTCCACTAGTTCAACCCTAATTGCTCAGAATTTTATAAGAAAGAGATTTTTCTACACATGTTTTAAAAAGTGGATATGCATGCTTGAAACATGTTAAATATGCGAATGACCTATGGATCCAAAAACTTTAATGAGAATAACATTAAATTCTCAAGTGAATGTGTGCTGAGATATTTACCTGATTCAAACAATCCATTATTTTGCTCATTTAAAAAAAAGCAGACCTAACGATCATACATGATTGTAAAGTGATTTATCATGCGTAACAGGCTATAGTTTTGAAAGGAATGATTTATGGATTGGGAGTCAACACTCAATTAAAATTCCCCCGTCTCCCCCTTTTCCCGAAGATTGCAAAAACTGATATATAAAAACTAAAAAGAGTTTACAATATCTAAAAATTACAGACACTTTTTGGAATTATCTCTCTCTACATTTGTGCATTGTGCATTTCCATTTTAGAAGTATATTTTTTTCTTAAAACAAATTTTGAGTTTTCACTTTCCCTTTATGTCGTAAAAAAAAAGAGATAAAAGGAAAATAGATCACAACAAAATGAAACTTTTTGAGTTTATGCATGGAAAGAATTTAAAGCAATAATCAAATGTAAATAAAGAAAATTTATTCACACACCAAAGATGAACACAAGTTTTTTTGTCCAAGTTTGGTAAATTCCACAAGTTCAACCATTATAGCTCGGAATTTTATAAGAAAGACATTTTTCTACACATGTTTTAAAAAATGAATATGCAGGCTTGAAACATGTTAAAGATGCAAATGATCTATGGATCCAAACCTTTTAAAGTGAATAACATTAAAAAGAGTTTACAATCCCTACAAATTACATACACTTTTTGGAATGATCTCTCTCTACAGTTGTGCATCTTGAATTTCCATTTTAGATGTAGACTTTTTTTCTTATATCAAGACTTGAGTTTTCTCTTCCCCTTCATCTCGTAAACGAAAAAAGAGATAAAAGGCAAATAGATCACAACAAAATAAAAAATTTAGAGTTCCTGTATGGAAAGAATTTCAAGCAATAAACAAATGTGAGTAAAGAAAACTTATTCACACACCACAAATGAACACAAGAGTTTTGTTATCCAAGTACGGGAAATTCCACTAGTTCAACCCTAATAGCTCGGAATTTTATAAGAAAGATATTTTTCTACACATGTTTTAAAAACGGATATGCATGCTTGAAACTTGTTACGTATGCGAGTGACCTAGGGATCCAAACCTTTTAAAGATAATAACATTAAATTCTCAAGTGAACATGTGGTGGGATATTTACCTGTGAGAAACAAGCCATTATTTTGCCCATTTACAAAAAGCTGACCAAATGATCATAGATGATTGTAAACTGATTTATCATGCATAACGGGCTATATTTTTGTAAGGAATGACTTATGGATTGGGAATCAACACTCAGTTAAAAATATCCCACCTCCCCCATTTCCCGATGATTGTAGAACCTGATATATAAAAACTTAAAAGAATTTATTATCCCTTAAAATCAAAGACACTTTTTGGAATTATCTCTCTCTTCATTTGTGCATTGAGCATTTTCATTTTAGATGTATACTATTTTCTTAAATCAAAACTTGAGTTTTCATTTTCCTTTCATCTCATAAATGAAAAAAGAGATAAAAGGCAAATAGTTCACAACAAAATGCAAATTTTAGAGTTTATGTATGGAAATAATTTAAAGAAATAAATTAATGTAAGTAAAGAAAATTTATTCACACACCACAAATGAACACAAAATTTTTGTTATCCACGTTTGGGAAATCCACTTGTTCAACCATAATAGCTCGGAATTTTATAAGAAAGAGATTTTTCTACACATGTTTTAAAAATGGATATGTTTGCTTGAAACATGATAAAGATGCAAATCACCTATGGATCCAAACCATTTAAAGAGAATAACATTAAATTCTCAAGTGAACCTGTGGTGGGATATTTACTCGAGTTGAAAAACCCATTATTTTGGCCATTTTCAAAAAAGTTGACCTAACGATTATAGATGATTTAAAAGTGATTTATGATGCGTAACGGGCTATATTTGTGTAAGGAATGACTTTTGGAATGGGAGTCAACACTCAGTTAAAAATCCCCCGCCTCCCCCTTTTCCCTACGATTGTACAACCTGATATATAAAAACTAAAAAGAGTATAAAATGCATAAAAAATATAGACAATTTTTGGAATTATCTCTCTCTAAATTTGTACATTGCGCATTTCTATTTTAGATGTATACAATTTTCTTACATCAAAACTTGAGTTTTCACTTTCACTTCATCTCGTCAACAAAAAAAGAGATAAAAAGCAAATAGAACACAACAAAATGAAAATATTAGAGTTTATGTATGGAAAAAATTTAAAGAAATAAATAAATTTAAGAAAAGAATATTTATTTACACACCACAAATGAACACAAAAGTTTTTTTTATCCAAGTTTAGGAAATTCCACTTGTTAAACCCTAATAGCATAGAATTTTATAAGAAAGAGATTTTTCTACACAAGTTTTAAAAAATGCATATGCATGCTTGAAACATGTTAAAGAAGCAAATGACCTATGCATCCAAACCTTGTAAAGAGAATAACATTAAATTCTCAAGTGAACCTACGGTGGGATATTTACCCTAATTGAACAAGCCATTATTTTGCCCATTTACAAAAAGCTGACCTAACGATCATTGATGATTGTAAAGTTATTTATGATGCGTAACGGGCAAAATTTGTGTAAGGAATGACTTTTGGATTGGGAGTCAACACTCAGTTAAAAATCCCCCGCCTCCCCCTTTTCCCAACGATTGGAAAACCTGATATGTAAAAACTAAAAAGACTTTACAATCCCTACAAATTACAGACACTTTTTGGAATTATCTCTCTCCACATTTGTGCATTGTGCATTTCCATTTTAGATGTATAGTTTTTTCTTAAATCAAAACTTGAGTTTTCACTTTTCCTTCATCTCATAAATAAAAAAAGAGATAAAAGGCAAATAGATCACAACAAAATGAAAATTTTAGAGTTTCTGTATGGAAAGAATTTCAAGCAATAAAAAAATGTAAGTAATGAAAATTTATTCACACACCACAAATGAACACAAAAGTTTTGTTATCCAAGTTTGGGAAATTCCACTTGTTCAACCCTAATAGCTCGGAATTTTAAAAGAAAGAAATTTTACTACACATGTTTTAAAAAATGGATATGCATGTTTGAAACATGTTAAAGATGCAATTAATCGTTGGATCCAAACCTTTTAAAGAGAATAACATTAAATTCGCAAGTGAACCTGCGCTGGATATTTACCTGAGCCAAACATGCCATTATTTTGCCCATTTACAAAAAGTTGACCTAATAATCATAGATGATTGTAAAGTGATTTATCTTGCGTAATGAGCTATATTTTTGTAAGGAATGACTTGTGGATTGGGAGTCAACACTCAGTTAAAAAATCCCCGCCTCCCCCTTTTCCCGACCATTGTAGAACCTGATATATATAAACTAAAAAGAGGTTACAAACCAAAAAACTTTTAGACACTTTTTGGAATTATCTCTCTCTACATTTGTGCATCGTGCATTTCCATTTTAGATGTATACTTTTTTCTTAAATCAAAACTTGAGTTTTCAGTTTCCCTTCATCTCTTAAACAAAAAAAGAGATAAAAGGCAAATAGATCACAACAAAATGAAAATTTTAGAGTTTCTATATGGAAAGATTTTCAAGCAATAAACAAATGTAAGTAATAAAAATTTATTCACACACCACAAATGAACACAAAAGTTTTGTTATCCAAGTTTGTTAAATTCCACTTGTTCAACCCTAATAGCTCGGAATTTTATAAGAAAGAAAATTTTCTACACTTGTTTTGAAAAATAGATATGCATGCTTGAAACATGTTGAAGATTCAAATGACCTATGGATCCAAACCTTTTAAAGAGAATAACATTGAATTCGCAAGTGAACCTACGGTGGGATATTTACCCGAGCCAAACAAGCCATTATTTTGCCCATTTACAAAGAGCTTACCTAACAATCATAGATGATTGTAAAGTGATTTATCATGCGTAATAGGCTATATTTTTTTAAGGAATGACTTATGGATTGGGAGTAAACACTCATTTTAAAAATCCCTGCCTCCCCCTTTTCCTGACGATTGCAAAACCTGATATATATATAAACTAAATAGAGTTTACAAACCCAAAAACTTATAGACACTTTTTGGAATTATCTCTCTCTACATTTGTGCGTCGTGCATTTCCATTTTAGATGTATACTTTCTTCTTAAATCCAAACTTGAGTTTTCACTTTCCCTTCATCTCTTAAACAAAAAAAGAGATAAAAGGCAACTAGATCACAACAAAATGAAATTTTTTTGAGTTTCTGTATGGAAAGAATTTCAAGCAATAAACAAATGTAAGTAATGAAAATTTATTCACACCCCACAAATGAACACAAAATTTTTGTTATCCAAGTTTGGGAAATTCCACTTGTTCAATCCTAATAGCTCAGAATTTTATAAGAAAGATATTTTTTTACACATGTTTTGAAAAATGGATATGCATGCTTGAAACATGTTAAAGATTCAAATGACCTATGGATCCAAACCTTTTAAAGAGAATAACATTAAATTCTCAAGTGAACGTGCGGTGGGGTATTTACCGGAGCCAAACGAGCCACTTCTTTGCATATTTACAAAAACCTGACCCAACGATCATAGATGATAGTAAAGTGATTTATCATGCGTAACGGGCTATATTTTTTTAATGAATGACTTATGGATTGGGAGTCAACACTTAGTTAAAAATCCCTGCCTTCCCTTTTTCCCGACAATTGCAAAACCTGATTTATAGAAACTAAAAAGAGTTTAAAATCCCAAAAAATTACAGATATTTTTTGGAATTATTTCTCTCTAAATTTGTGCATTTTGCATTTCCATTTTAGATATATACTTTTTCTTAAATCAAAACTTGAGTTTTCACTTTCCCTTCATCTCATAAACAAAAAATGAGATAAAAGGCAAATTGTTCAGAACAAAATGAAAATTTTAGAGTTTATGTATGGAAAGAATGTAAAGCAATAAACAAATGTCAGTGAAGAAAATTTATTCACACACCACAAATGAACACAAAAGTTTTGTTATCCAAGTTTGGGAAATACCAATAGTCCAAACCTAATAGCTTGGAATTTTATAAGGAAGAAATTTTTCTACAAATGTTTTAAAAAATGGATATGCATGATTGAAAAATGTTAAAGACGAAAATAACCTATGGATCCAAACCTTTTAAAGAGAATAACATTAAATTCTCAAGTGAACGTGCAGTGGGATATTTACCTGACTCAAACAAGACGTTATTTTTCCCATTTACAAAAAGTTGACCTAACGATCAAAGATGATTGTAAAGTGATTTATCATGTGTAACAGGCTATATTTTTGTAAGGAATGACTTATGGATTGCGAGTCAACACTCAGTTAAAAATCCTCTGCCTCCCCCTTTTCCCGACGATTACAGAACTTGATATATAAAAACTAAAAAGAGTTTACAATCCCTAAAAATTACAGACAGTTTTTGGAATTATCTCTCTCTACATTTGTGCATTGAGCATTTCCATTTTAGATGTATACTTTTTTCTTAAGTCAAAGTTTGATTTTTCACTTTCCTTTCATCTCGTAAACAAAAAAAAGAGATAAAAGGCAAATAGATCACAACAAAATGAAAATTTTAGAGTTTATGTATGGAAAGAATTTAAATCAATAAACAAGTCTAAGCAAAGAAAATTTATTGACACACCACAAATGAACTCAAAAGTTTTGTTATCCAAGTTTGGGAAATTCCACTAGTTCAACCCTAATAGCTCGAAATTTAATAAGAAAGATTTTTTTTTGACACATGTTTTAAAAAAAAGATACGAATGCTTGAAACTTGTTAAAGATGCAAATGACCTATGGATCCAAACCTTTAAAAGAGACTAACATAAAATTTTCAAGTGAACGTGCAGTTGGATATTTACACCAGTCAAACAAGCCATTATTTTTCCCAATTACAAAAAGCAGACCTAACCATCATAGATGATTTTAAAGTGATTTATCATGCGTAATGGGCTATATTTTTTGTTAGGAATGACTTATGGATTGGGAGTCAACATTGAGTTAAAAATCCCCCGCCTCCCCCTTTTCTCGACGATTGCAAAACCTGATATAATAAAACTATAACGAGTTTACAATCCCTAAAAATTACAGACACTTTCTAGATGTATACTTTTTTCTAAAATCTAAGCTTGAGTTTTCACTTTCCCTTCATCTCGTAAACAAAAAATAAGATAACAGGCAAATACATCACAACAAAAAGAAAATTTTAGAGTTTATTTATGGAAAGAACTTATAGCAATAAACAAATGTAAGTAAAGAAAATTTATTCACACAGTACAAATGAACACAAAAGTTTTGTTATCCAAGTTTGGGAAACTCCACTAGTTCAATCCTTATAGCTAAGAATTTTATAAGAAAGAGAGTTTTCTATACATGTTTTAAAAAATGGATATACATGCTTGAAACATGTTAAAGCTGCAATTGACCTATGGATCCAAACTTTTTAAAGAGAATAACTTTAAATTCTCAACTGAACGTGCGGTGGATATTTACCCATGTCAAACAAGCCATTATTTTGCCCATTTACAAAAAGCTTACCTAACGATCATTGATGATTGTAAAGTGATTTATCATGCGTAATGGACTATATTTTTGCAAGGATTGACTTATGGATTGGGAGCAACACTGAGTTAAAAATCCCCTGTCTCCCCCTTTTCCTGATAATTGCAGAACCTCATATATAAAAACTAAAAAGAGTTTACAATCCCTAAAAATTACAGACACTTGTAGGAATTATCTCTCTCTACATTTGTACATAGTGTTTTTCCAATTTAGATGTATACCTTTTTCTTGAATCAAAGCTTGAGTTTTCACTTTCCCTTCATCTCGTAAACAAAAAAAGAGATAAAAGGCAAATAGAACACAACAAAAAGAAAATTTTAGTGTTTATGTATGGAAAGAATTTAAAGCAATAAACAAATGTAAGTAAAGAAAATTTATTTACACACCAGAAATGAACACAAAAGCTTTGTTCTCCAAGTTTGGGAAAATCAACTTGTTCAACCCTTATAGCTCGGAATTTTATAAGAAAGAGATTTTTCTACTCATGTTTTAAAAAATGGATATGGATGTTTGAAACATGTTAAAGATGCAAATAAACTATGGCTCCAAACATTTTAAAGAGAATAACATTAAATTCCCAAGTGAACATGCGGTGGGATATTTCCCCGAGTCAAACAAGCCATTATTTTGCCCATTTACCAAAAGTTGACCTAACGATCATAGATGATTGTAAAGTTATTTTTCATGCGTATTGGGCTATATTTTTTTAAGGAATTACTGTTGGATTGGGAGTCAACACTCAGTTAAAAATCCCCCACCTCCCCCTTTTCTCGACGATTGTTGAACCTAATATATAAAAACTAAAAAGAGTTTACAATCCGTAAAAATTGCACAGACTTTTTGGAATTATCTCTCTTTACATTTGTGCTTTATGCATTTCCCTTTTAGATGTATACTTTTTTCTTAAATTAAAACTAGAGTTTTCGCTTTCCCTTCATCTCTTAAGCAAAAAAATACACAAAAGGCAAATAGGTCACAACAAAATGAAAATTTTAAAGTTTATGAATGGAAGCAATTTAAAGCAATAAAAAAATGTAACTAAAGAAAATTTATTCACACACCACAAATGAACACAAAATTTTTGTGATCCAAGTTTGGGATATTCCACTTGCTCAACCCAATAGCTCAGAATTTTTAAGAAAGAGATTTTTCTACGCATGTTTCCAAAAATGGATATGCATGCTTGAAAAATGTTAAAGTTGCAAATGACCAATGGATCCAAACCTTTTAAAGAGAATAACATTAAATTCTCAAGTGAACGTGTGGTAGGATATTTACCCAAGTCAAACAAGCCAATATTTTGCCTATTTACAAAAAGTTGACCGTACAATCATAGATGATTGTAAAGTGATCAATCATGCGTAATGGGCTATGTTTTTGTAACGAATAAATTATGGATTGGGAGTCAACACTCAGTTAAAAATCCCTCGCCTCCCCCTTTTCCCGATGATTGCTAAACCTGATATATAAAAACTAAAAAGAGTTTACAATCCCTTAAAATTACAGACACATTTTGGAATTATCTCTCTCTATATTTGTGCATTGTGCATTTAAATTTTAATATAATACTTTTTTCTTAAATAAAAACTAGAGTTTTCACTTTCCCTTCATCTCATAAACAAAAAAAGAGATAAACGACAAATAGACCACTACAAAATGAAAATTTTAGAGTTTAGGTATGGAAAGAATTTACTGCAACAAACAACTGTAAGTAAAGAAAATTTATTCACACACCACAAATGAACAATAAATTTTTGTTATCCAAGTTTGGTAAATTCCACAATTTCAACCGTAATAACTCAGAATTTTATAAGAAAGAGATTTTTCTACACATGTTTAAAAAATGGATATGCATGCTTGAAACATATTAAAGATGCAAATGACCTATGGATCCAAAGGTTTTAAAGAGAATAACATAAAATTCTCAAGTGAATGTGTGGTGGGATATTTACCTGAGTCAAATAAGCCATTATTTTGCCCATTTACAAAAAGCTTGCCCAACGATCATAGATGATTGTAAAGTGATTTGTCATACGTAATGGGTTATATTTTTGTAAGGAATGTCTTATGGGTTGGGAGTCAACACTCAATTAAAAATCCCCCGCCTCCCCCTTTTCCCCACGATTGCAGAACCTGATATATAAAAACTAAAAAGAGTTTACAATCCCTAAAATTTATAGACACTTTTAGGAATTATCTCTCCCTACATTTGTGCATTGAGCAATTCCATTTTAGATGTATATTTTTTTCTTAAATCAAAGCTTGAGTTTTCACTTTCCCTTCATCTTGTAAATTAAAAAAGAGATAAAAGGCAAATAGATCACAACAAAATGAAAATTTTAGAGTTTATGTATGGAAATAATTTAAAGCAATAAACAAATGTAAGTAAATAAAATTTATTTACACACCACAAATGAACACAAAAGTTTTGCCATCCATGTTTGGGCAATTCCACTAGTTCAACCCTAATAGGTCGGAATTTTATAAGAAAGAGATTTTTCTACATATGTTTTAAAAAATAGATATACATGCTTGAAACATGTTAAAGATACAAATAACCTATGGTTGCAAACCTTTTAGAGAGAATAACTTCAAATTCTCATGTGAACATGCGGTGGGATATTTACTCGAGTCAAACAAGCCATTATTTTGCCTATCTACAAAAATCTGACCTAACGATCATAGATGATTGCAAAGTGATTTATCATGCGTAACATGCTACATTTTTGTAAGGAATGACTTATGGATTGGGAGTCAATACTCAGTTAAAAATCCTACGCCTCCCCCTTTTCTCGACGATTGCAAAACCTGATATATAAAAACTAAAATGAGTTTACTATACCTAAAAATTATAGACACCTTTTGGGATTATCTCTCTCTACATTTGAACATTGTGCATTTCCATTTTAGATGTATAATTGTTTCTTAAATCAAAGCCTAAGTTTTCACTTTCCCTTCATCTCGTAAACAAAAAAAAGAGATAAAAGGCAAATAGATCACAAAAAAATGAAAATTTTAGAGTTTATGTAATGGAAACAATTTAAAGCAATAAAAAAATGTAAGTAAAGAAAATTTATTCACACACCAAAAATGAACACAAAAGTTTTGTTATCCGAATTTTGGAAATTCCACTAGTTCAACCCTAATAGCTCGGAATTTTAATAAGAAAGAGATTTTTATACACATGTTTTAAAAAATGGATATGCATGCTTGAAACATGTTAAAGATGCAAATGACCTATGGATCCAAACCTTTATAGAGAATAACATTAAATTCTCATGTGAATGTGCGTTGGGATATTTACCCGAGTCTAACAAGTGATCATTTTGCTCATTTACAAAAAGCTGACCAAACGAATATAGATGATTGTAAAGTTATTATCATGCGTAATGGGCTATATTTTTGTAAGGAATGACTTATGGATTGGGAGTCAATACTCAGTTAAAAATCCCACGCCTCCCCCTTTTCCCGACGATTACAGAACCTGATATATAAAAAAGAAAAAGAGTTTACAATCCCTAAAAATTACAAACACTTTTTGGAATTATCTCTCTCTACATTTGTGCATTGTGCATTTCCATTTTAGTTGTAGACTTTTTTCTTATATCAGAACTTGAGTTTTCTCTTCCATTCATCTTGTAAACGAAAAAAGAGTTAAAAGGCAAATAGATCACAACAAAATGAAAATTTTAGAGTTTATGTATGCAATGAATTTAAAGCAATAAATGAATGTAAGTAAAGAGAATTTATTCACACACCACTAATGAACACAAAAGTTTTGTTATCCAAGTTTTTCTACACTTGTTTTAAAAAATGGATATGCATGCTTGAAACATGTTAAAGAACCAATTGACCTATGGATCCAAAACTTTTAAAGTGAATAACATTAAATTCTCAAGTAAATGTTCGGTGGGATATTTACCCAAGTCAAACATGCCATTATTTTGCCCATTTACGAAACGTTGAACTAAAGATCCTAGATGATTCTAAAGTGATTTATAATACGTAATGGGCTATATTTTTGTAAGTTATGACTTATGGATTTGGAGTCAACACTCAGTTAAAAATCATCTGCCTCCCCCATTTCTCGATGAATGCAGAACCTTATATATAAAAATTAAAAAGAGTTTACAATCCCTACAAATTACGTACACTTTTTGGAATTATCTCTCTATATTTGTGCATTGTGCCTTTCCATTTTAGATGTATACTTTTTTATTTAATCAAAACTTGAGTTTTCACTTTCCCTTCATCTTGTAAACAAAAAAAGGGATAAAAGGCAAATAGATCACAACAAAATAAAAATTTTAGACTTTATGTATGAAAAGAATTTAAAGCAATAAACAAATGTAAATAAATAAATTTTATTCACACACCACAAATGAATAATAAAGTTTTGCTATCATAGTTTGGGAAATTCCTGTAGTTCAACCGTAATAGCTCAAAATTTTATAAGAAAGAGATTATTCTACACATGTTTTAAAAAATGGATATGCAGGCTTGAAAAATGTTAAAGATGGAAATGACCTATGGACCCATAGCTTTTAAAGAGAATAACATTAAATTCTCAGGTGAATGTGTGGTGGGATATTTACCCTAGTCAAACAAGCCATTATTTTGCCAATGAAAAAAAAGTTGACCTAACGATCATTGATGATTGTAAAGTGATTTATCATGTGTAATGGGCTATATTTTTGTATGGAATGACTTATGGATTGGGAGTCAACACTCAGTTAAAAAGCCTTCGCTTCCCCCTTTTCCCGACGATTGTAGAACCTAATATACAAAAACTAAAAAGAGTTTACAATCCCTAAAAATTACAGACAGTTTTTGGAATTATCTCTCACTATATTTGTGCATTGAGCATTTCCATTTTAGATGCATACTTTTTTCTTATATCAAAGCTTGATTTTTCACTTTCCCTTCATCTTGTAAACAAAAAAAGAGATAAAAGGCCAATAGATAATAACAAAATAAAAATTTTAGAGTTTATGAATGGAAAGAATTTAAAGTAAAGAAAATTTATTCACACACCACAAATGAACACAAAAGTTTTGTTATCCAAGTTTGGGAAACTCCACTAGTTCAATCCTAATAGCTCGGAATTTTATAAGAAAGAGATTTTTCTACACATGTTTTAAAAAATGGATATGCATGCCTGAAACAAGATAAATATGCAAATGAGGTATGGATGCAAACCTTTTTTAAAAAGAATAACATTAAATTCACAAGTGAACGTGCGGTGGGATATTTACCTGAGTCAAACAAGCCATTATTTTGCCCATTTAAAAAAATACGACCTAACGATCTTAGATGATTGTAAAGTGATTGATCATGCGTAATGGGCTATATTTTTGTATGGAATGACTTATGGTTTGGGAGTCAATACCCAGTTAAAAATCCCCCACCTCCCCCATTTCCCAACAATTGCAGACTTAAAAGAGTTTACTATCCCTAAAAATTACAGACACTTTTTAAAATTATCTCTCTACAATTGTGCATTGTGCTTTTCAATGTTATATGTATAATTTTTCCTTAAATCAAAGCTTCAGTCTTCACTATCCCTTGATCTTGTAAACAAAAAAAGAGATAATAGGCAAATAGATCACAACAAAATAAAAATTTTAGAGTTTATGTACGGAAAGAATTTAAAGCAATAAACAAATGTATGTAAAGAAAGTTTTTCACACACCACAAATGAACACAAAAGTTTTGTTATCCAAGTTTGGGAAATTCCACTAGTTCAACCCGAATAGCTCGGAATTTTATAAGAAAGAGATTTTTCTACACATGTTTAAAAATATGGATATGCATGCTTGAAACATGTTAAAGATGCAAATGACCTATGGATCCAAACTTTTCAAAGAGAATAACATTAAATTCTCAAGTGAACGTGCGGTGGGATATTTACCTGAGTAAAACAAGCTATTATTTTCCCCATTTACAAAAATCTGACCTAACCACCATAGATGATTGTAAAGTGATTTATCATGCGTAACAGGCTATATTTTTGTAAGGAATGACCTATGGAATGGGAGTCAACACTCAGTTAAAAATCCCCTGCCTCCCCTTTTCTCGAAGATTGCAGAACCTGATATATAAAAACTAAAAAGAGTTTACATTCCCTAAAAATTATTGACACTTTTTGGAATTTTCTCTCTCTACATTTTTGCATTGTGTATTTCCATTTCAGATGTAGACTTTTTTATTATATCAAAACTTGAGTTTTGTCTTTCCCATCATCTCGTAAACAAAAAAAGAAGATAAAAGGCAAATAAATCACAACAAAACAAAAATTTTAGAGTTTATGTAAGGAACGAATTTATGGCAATAAACAAATGTATGTAAGGAAATTTTTTCACACACCACAAATGAACACAAAAGTTTTGTTATCTAAGTTTTTGAAATTCCACTAGTTCAGCCCTAATAGCTTGGAATTTTATAAGAAAGAGATTTTCATTCACATGTTTTAAAATATGAATATGCATGCTTGAAAAAATTTAAAGATGCAAATGAGCTTTGGATCCAAACCTTTTAAAGCGAATAACATTAAATTCTCAATTGAACGTGCGGTGGGATATTTATCCGAGTCAAACAAGCTATTATTTTGCCATTTACAAAAACCTGACTTAACGATCATAGATGATTGTAAAGTGATTTATCAGGCATAACGAGCTATATTTTTGTGAGGAATGACTTATGGATTGGAAGTCAATACTCAGTTAAAAATCCCTGCCTCCCCCTTTTCCCGACGATAGCAGAACCTGATATATAAAAACTAAAAAGAGTTTACTATCCCTAAAAATTAAAGACACTCTTTGGAATTATCTCTCTCTTCATTTGTGCATTTTGAATTTTCATATTAGATGTATCATTTTTTCTTAAATTAAAGCTTGATTTTTCACTTTCCCTTCATCTCGTAAACAAAAAAAGAGATAAAAGGCAAATAGATCACAACAAAATGACAATTTTAGATTTTATGTATGGAAAGAATTTAAACCAATAAACAAATGTATGTAAGTAAAATTTATTCACACACCACAAATGTTCACAAAAGTTTTGTTATCCGATTGTGGGAAATTCCACTAGTTCAACCCAAATAGCTCGCAATTTTATAAGAAAGAGATTTTTCTGCACATGTTTTAAATAATGGATATGCATTCTTGAACCATGTTAAAGATGCAAATGACCAAAGGATCCAAACCTTTTCAAGAGAATTAAATTAAATTCTCAAGTGAACGCGTAGTGGGATATTTACCCGAGTCAAACAAGTCATTATTTTGCCCATTTACAAAAACATGACTTAAGGATCATAGATGATTGTAATGTGATTTATCACGCGTAATGGGCTACATTTTTGTAAAGAATGACTTATGAATTGGGACTCAACACTCAATTAAAAATCCCTTGCCTCCCACATTTCCCCACGATTGCAAAACTTGATAAAAAATCTAAAAAGAGTTTACAATCCTTAAAAATTAAACACACTTTTTGGAATTATCTCTCTCTACATTTGTGCATTGTGCATTTCCATTTTATATGTATACTTTTTTCTTAAATCAAAGCTTGAGTTTTCACTTTCCCTTCATCTCGTAAAAAAAAAAAGGGAGAAAAGGCAAATCGATCAAAACAAAATGAAAATTTTAGAGTTTATGTATGGAAAGAATTTAAATAAATAAACAAAAGTAAGAAAATAAATTTTAATCACGCACCACAAATGAATACAAAAGTTTTGTTTTCCAAGTTTGGGATATTCCACTAGTTCAACCCTAATAGCTCGGAATTTTATAAGAAAGAGATTTTTATACACATGTTTTAAAAATAAATGTGCATGCTCGAATCATGTTAAAGATACAAATGAACAATGGATCCAAACCTTTTACATAGAATAACATTAAATTCTCGTGTGAACGTGCGGTGGGATATTTACCTAAGTCAAACTAGCCATTATTTTACCCATTTACTAAAAGTTGACATAAAGATCATAGATCATTGTAAAGTGAATTATCATGAGTAACGGGCTATATTTTTGGAAGGAATGACTGATGGATTTGGAAACACTCAGTTAAAAATCCCCTGCCTCCCCCTTTTCCTGATGATTGCAGAACCTGGTTTATAAAAACTAAAAAGAGTTTACAATCCCAAAAAATTAAAGACACTTTTTGGAATTATCTCTCTCTACATTTGTGCACTACTCATTTCCATTTTAGAAGTATACTTTTTTCTTAAATCAAAACTTGAGTTTTCACTTTTCCTTCATCTCGTAGACAAAAAAAAGAGAGAAAAGGCAAATAGATCACAACAAAATGAAAATTTTAGAGATTATGCATGAAAAGAATTTAAAGCAATAAAAAAATTTAAGTAAATAAAATTTATTCTCACACCTCAAATGAACAAAAATGTTTGATTATCCAACTTTGGGAAATTGCACAAGTTCAACCCTAATAGCTCAGAATTTGATCAGAAAGAGACTTTTCTTCTGATGTTTTAAAAAATGGATATGCATACTTGAAACATGTTAAAGATGCAAATGACCAATGGATTCAAAATGTTTAAAGAGAACAACATTACATTCTCAAGTGAACGTGCGGTGGGACATTTACCCGAGTCAAACATGCCATTATTTTGCCAATTTACAAAAAGCTGACCTAACGATCATAGATGATTGTAAAGTGATTTACCCTGTGTAACGGGCTATATTTTTGTAAGGAATGACTTATGGATTGGGAGTCAACACTCACTTAAAAATCCCCCGCCTCCCCTTTTCCCGACTATTGCAAAACCTAAGATATAAAAGCTAAAAAGAGTTTCCTATCCATAAAAATTACAGTCACTTTTTGGAATCATCTCTCTAGAAATTTGTGCATTGTGCATTACCATTTTAGATGTATACTTTTTTCTTAAATCAAAACTTGACTTTTAGATTTCCCTTCATCTCGTAAACAAAACAAGACATCAAAGGCAAATAGATCACAAACAAAATGAAAATTTTAGAGTTTATATATGGAAATAATTTAAAGCAATAAACAAATGTAAGTATAGAAAATTTATTCTCACACCACAAATGAACACAAAAGTTTTGTTATCCAAGTTTGGGAAATTCAATTAGTTCAACCCTAATAGCTCGGAATTTTATAAGAAAGAGATTTTTCTACACAAGTTTTAAAAAATGTATATGCATGCTTGAAACATGTTAAATAACCAAATGACCTATGCATCCAAACCTTTTAAAGAGAATAACATTAAATTCTCAAGTAAACGTGCGGTGGGATATTTACCCTAGTCAAACAAGCCATTATTTTTCCCATTTACAAAATGCTAACCTAACCATCATAGATGACTGTAACGTGATTTATCATGCGTAAGGGGTTATATTTTTTGTAAGAAATGACTGATTGATTGGGAGTCAGCACTTAGTTAAAAATCCCCCGCCTCCCCCTTTTCCCAACTATAGCAGAACTTGATATATAAAAACTAAAAAGAGTTTACAATCCCTAAAAATTATAGACACTTTTTGGAATTATCTCTCTCTAGTTTTGTGCAGTGTGCATTTCCATTTTAGATATATACCTTTTTCTTAAATCAAAGCTACTGTTAAGACTTTCCCTCCGGGTCGTAAACAAAAAAAGTGATAAAAGGCAAATAGATCACATCAAAATGAATATTATAGAGTTTATGTATGGAAGGAATTTAAAGGACTAAATAAATGTAAGTAAAGAAAATTTATTCACACACCACAAATGAACACAAAAGTTTTGTTATCCAAGTTTGGGAAATTCCAATAGTTCAACCCAAATAGCTTGAAATTTTATAAGAAAGAGATTTTTCTACACATGTTTTAAAAAATGGATATGCATGCTTGAAACATGTTAAAGATGCAAATGGCCTATGGATCCAAACATTTTAATGACAATACATTAAATTCTAAAGTGAACGTTCGGTGGGATATTTACACAAGTCAAACAACCATTATTTTGCCCATTTACAAAAAGCTGACCTAACGATCATAGATGATTGTAAAGTGATTTATCATGCTTAATGGGCTATATTTTTTAAAGGAATGACTTATGGATTCGGAGTTAACACTCAGTTAAAAATCCCCCGCCTCCCCCTTTTTCCTGACGATTGCAAAACCTGATTTATAAAAACTAAAAAGAGTTTACAATCCCTAAAAAATACAGACACTTTTAGAAATTATCTCTCTCTACATTTGTTCATTGTGCATTTCATTTTTAGATGTATACTTTTTTCTTAAATCAAAACTTGAGTTTTCCTTTTCCCTTCATCTCGTAAACCAAAAAAAAAAAAAAAAAGCCAAATTGATCACAACAAAATGAAAATTTCAGAGTTTATGAAGGGAAATAATTTAAAGCAATAAACAAATGTAAGTAAAGAAAATTTATTCACACACCACATATGAACACAAAAGTTTTGTTATCCAAGTTTGTGAAATTCCACTTGTACAACCCTAATAGCTCGGAATTTTATAAGAAAGAGATTTTTCTACACATGTTTTAAAAATGGACATGCATGCTTGAAACATGTTAAAGATGCAAATGACCTATGGATCCAAACCTTTTGTAGAGAATAACATCAAATTCTCAAGTGAACGAGTGGTGGGATATTTACCCGAGTCAAACAAGCCATTATTTTGCCCATTTACAAAAAGCTGAACTAACGATCATGGATGCTTGTAAAATGATTTATCATGCATTACGGGCTATATTTTTGTAGGGAATGACTTATGCATTGGGTGTCAACACTCAATTAAAAATTTCTCAATTAAAAATTTCCTAGCCTCCACCTTTTCCCGAGGATTACAGAACTTGATATATAAAAACTAAAAAGAGTTTGCAGACACTTTTGGAATTATCTCTCTCTACATTTGTGCATTGTGCATTTCCATTTTAGATGTATACTTTTTTCTTAAATCAAAACTTGAGTTTTCACTTTCCCTTCATCTTGTAAACAAAACAAGAGATAAAAAGCAAATAGATCACAACAAAATGAAAATTTTAGAGTTTATGTATGCAAATAATTTAATGCAATAAAAAAATGTTAGTAATGAAAATTTATTCACACACCATAAATGAACACAATAGTTTTGTTATCCAAGTTTGGGAATTTCCACTTGTTCAATCCTAATAGCTTGGAATTTTATAAGAAAGAGATTTTTCAACACATGTTTTAAAAAATGGATATGCATGCTTGAAACATATTAAAGATGCAAATCACCCATGGATCAGAACCTTTTAAAGAGAATAACATGAAATTCTCTAGTGAACGTGTGGCGGGAAATTTACCTGAGATAAACAAGCCATTATTTTTCTGATTTAAAAAAAGCTGACCTAACGATCATAGATGATAGTAAATTGATTTTTCATGCGTAACGGGCTTTATTTTTTTTAAGGATTATTTTATGGATTGTGAGTCAACACTGAGTTAAAAATCCCTTGCCTCCCCCTTTTTCCCGACGATTGGAGAACCTGATATATAATAACTAAAAAGATTTTACAATCCCTAAAATTACAAACAATTTTTGTAATTATCTCTCTCTACAATTTTGCATTGTGCATTTCAATTTTAGATGTATACTTTTTTCTTAAATCGAAGCTTGAGTTATCACTTTCCCATTATCTCGTAAAGAAAAAAAGAGATAAAAGGAAAATAGATCACAACAAAATGAAAAATTTAGAGTTTATCTATGGTAAGAATTTAGGGCAATAAACAAATGTAAGTAAGGAACATTTATTCACACACCACAAATGAACCCAAAATTTTTGTTATTCAAGTTTGGGAGATTCCACTAGTTCAACCCTAATAGCTCTGAATTTTATAAGAAAAAGATTTTTCTACACATGTTTCAAAAAATGGATATGCATGCTTGAAACATGTTCAAGATTCAAATGACCTATGGATCCAAACCTTTTAAAGAGAATAACATTAAATTCTCAAGTGAACATCAGGTGGAATATTTACCCGAGTCAAACAAGCCATTATTTTGCCTATTTCCTAAAAGTTGACGTAACGATCATAGATGATTGTAAAGTGATTTATCATTTGTAACCGGCTATATTTTTTTAAGGAACGACTTATGGATAGGGAGTCAACACTCAAATAAAAATCCCCCGCCTCCCGCTTTTCCCGATGATTGCAAAACCTGATATATAAAAACTAAAAAGAGTTTTCAATCCCTAAAAATTATAGATACTTTTTGGAATTATCTTTCTCAACATTTATGCATTATGCATTTCCATTTTAGATGCATACTTTTTTCTTAAATCAAAGCTTGAGTTTTCACTTTCCCTTGATCTCGTAAACAAAAAAGGAGATCAAAGGCAAATAGATCACAACAAAATGAAAAGTCTAGAGTTTATGTATGGAAATAATTTAAAGAAATAAACAAAAGTAATAAAAGAAATTTTCAAACTTCACAAATGAACACAAAAGTTTTGTTATCCAAGTTTCGAAAATTCCACTAGTTCAACCCTAATAACTCGAAATTTTATAAGTAAGAGATTTTTCTTCACATGTTTTAAAAAATGGATGTGCATGTTTGAAACTTGTTAAAGATTCAAATGACCTCTGGATCCAAACCTTTTAAAGAGAATAACATTAAATTCTCATGTGAACGTGCAGTGGGATATTTACCTGAGTCAAACAAGCCATTATTTTGCCCATTTATGAAAAGTTGACATAAAGATCATAGATGATTGTTAAGTGATTTATCATGCATAACGTGCTATATTTTTGTAACAAATGAATTATGGATTGGGAGTCAACATTCAATTAAAAATCCCCCACCTCCCTCTTTTCCCGAAGATTGCAGAACCTCGTATATAAAAACTATAAAGAGTTTACAATACCTAAAAATTACAGACACTTTTTGGACTTATCTCTCTCTACATTTGTGCACTACGCATTTCCTTTTTAGATGTATACTTTTTTCTTAAATCAAAACTTGAGTTTTCAGTTTCCCTTCATCTCATAAACAAAAAAAAGAGATAAAAGGCAAATACATCACAACAAAATGAAAATTTTAGAATTTATGTATGGAAAGAATTTAAAGCAGTAAACAAATGTGAGTAAAGAAAATTTATTCACACACCTCAAATGAACACAAAAGTTTTGTTATCCAAATTTTGGAAATTCCACAAATTCAACCCTAATAGATCGGAATTTTTTAAAAAAAAAGAGATTGTTCTACACATGTTTAAAAAATGGATATGCATGCTTGAAACATGTTAAAGATGCAAATGACCTATAGATCAAAACTTTTTAAAGAGAATATCATTAAATTCTCAAGTGAACGTGCGGTGGGATATTTACCCTAGTCAAAAAAGCCATTATTTTGCCCATTTACAAAAAGCTGACCTAATGATCATTGATGATTGTAAAGTGATTTTTCATTCGTAATGAGCTATATTTTTTTAAGGAATGACTTACTGATTGGGAGTCAACATTCAGTAAAAAATCCCTCGCCTCCCCCATTTCCCATCGGTTGCAGAACTTGATAAATAAAAACTAAAAAGAGTCTATAATCCCTAAAAATTACAGTGTCTTTTTGGAATTATCTCTCTCTACATTTTGGCATTGTGTTTTGCATTTCATATGTATACTTTTTTCTTAAATCAAAACTTGAGTTTTCACATTCCCTTCTTCTCATAAACAAAAAAAAGAGATAAAAGGCAAATAGATCACAACAAAATAAAAATTTTAGAGTTTATGTATGCAAAGAATTTAAAGCAATAAAAAAAAATGTAATTAAATAAAATTTATTCTCACACCACAACTGAACAAAAAAGTTTCGTTATCCAAGTTTAGGTAATTCCACTAGTTCAACCCTAATAGTTCGGCATTTTATAAGAATGAGATTTTTCTACTAATGTTTTAAAAAATGGATATGCAGGCATGAAACATGTTAAAGATTCAAATGACCCATGGATCCAAAATTTTTAATGAGAATAACATTAAATTTTCAAGTGAATGTGCGGTGGGATATTTACCCGTGTCAAACAAGCCATTATTTTGCTCAATTACAAAAAGCTGACCTAACGATCATAAATGATTTTAAAGTGATTTATCATACGTAATGGGCTATATTTTTGTAAGTAATGACTTATGGATATGGAGTCAATAGTCAGTTAAAAAACCCTGCCTCCCTTTTCCCAACGATTGCAAAACCTGATACATAAAAACTAAAAAGAGTTTCCAATCCATAAAAATTACAGACACTTTTTGGAATTATCTCTCTCTACATTTGTGCATTGTGCATTTCCATTTAAGATGTAGACTGTTTTCTTAAATCAAAACTTGAGTTTTCAATTTCCTTTCATCTCGTAAACAAAAATAGAGACAAAGGCAAATATATCACAACAAAATGAAAACTTTAGAGTATATGTATGGAAATAATTTAAAGCAAAAACAAATGTAAGTAAAGAAAATTTATTCACACACCACAAATGAACACAAAATTTTTGTTTTCCAAGTTTGGGAAATTCAATTAGTTCAACCATAATAGCTCGGAATTTTAAAGAAAGAGATTTTCTGCACAATTTTTAAAAAATGTATATGCATGCTTCAAACATGTTAAAGAAGCAAATGACCTATGCATCCAAACCTTATAAAGAGAATAACATTAAATTCTCAAATGTACGTGCAGTGGGATATTTACCAAACTCAAACAAGCCATTATTTTGCCGATTTACAAAAAGCTGACCTAATGACCATATACAATTGTAAAGTGATTTATTATGCGTAACGGGCTATATTTGTATAAGGAATGACTTATGAATTGGGAGTCAACACTCAATTAAAAATGCCATGCCTCCACCTTTTCCTGACGATTGGGGAACCTGACATAGAAAAACTAAAAAGAGTTTACAATCAAAACATGAGTTTTCACTTGCCCTTCATCTCATAAAAAACAAGAGTTTTCACTTGCCCTTCATCTCATAAAAAAAAAAAAAAGATAAAAGGCAAATAGATCACAAAAAAAAAGAAAATTTTAAAGTTTATGTATGGAAAGAATTTAAAGCAATAAACAAATGTAAGTAAACTAAATTTATTCACACACCACAAATGAACAAAAAAGTTTTGTTATCCAAGTTTAAGAAGCTCCACAATTTCAACCCTAATCGCTTGGAATTTTCTAAGAAAGACATTTTCCTAAAAATATTTTAAAAAATTGATATGCATAATTGAAACATGTTGAAGAAGCAAATGGCCTATGGATCCAAAAATTTTAAGAGAATAATTTTAAATTGTCAAGTGACTGTGCGGTGGGATATTTACCTGAGTCAAAAAAGCCATTATTTTGCCCTTTTAAAAAAATCTGACCTAATGATCATAGATGATTGTAAAGTGAATTATTATGCGTAACGGGCTGTATTTTTGCATGGAAATGGAATGGGAGTCAACACTCAGTTAAAAATCCCCTGCCTCCCCCTTTTTCCGATGATTGCACAACTAGATATATAGAAATTAAAAAGAGTTTACAATCCATAAAAATTATAGACACATTTTGGAATTATCTCTTTTTAAATTTGTGCATTGTGCATTTCCATTTTAGATGTATAATTTTTTCTTAAATCAAAACATGAGTTTTAACTTGCCCTTCATCTCGTAAAAAAACAAAAAAGAGATAAAAGGCAAATAGAACACAACAAAATGAAAATATTTTGAGTTTATATATGGAAAGAATTTAAAGCAATAAAGAAATGTAAGTAAAGAAAATTTATTCACACACCACAAATGAACACAAAAGTTTTGTTATCCAAGTTTGGGAAATTCCATTAGTTCAACCCTAATAGCTTAGAATTTTTTAAGAAAGAGATTTTTCAACACATGTTTAAAAAAATGGATATGCATACTTGAAAATTTTAAAGATGCAAATGACCAATGGATCCAAACCTTTTAAAGAGTAAAACATTAAATTCTGAAGTGAACGTACGGTGAGATATTTACCTGAGTCAAACAAGCCATTATTTTGCCCATTTACAAAAAGTTGACCTAACAATCATAGATGATTGTAAAGTGATTTATCATGCATAACGGGCTTTGTTTTTTAACGGAATGACTTATGGATTGGGAGTCAACATAGTTAAAAATCCCTCGCCTCCCCCTTTTCCCGACAATTGCAGAACCTGATATATAAAATCTAAAAAGAGTTTACAATCTCTAAAAATTACAGACACTTTTTGGAATTATCTCTCTCTACATTTGTGCATTGTGCATGTCTATTTTAGATGTACACTTTTTTCTTAAATCAAAGCTTGAGTTTTCACTTTCCCTTCATCTCGTAAACAAAAAAAGAGATAAAAGGCAAATAGATCACAAAAAAATGAAAATTTAAGATTTTATGCATGGAAAGAATTTAAAGCATTAAAAAAAATGTAATAAAAGAAAATTTGTTCACACACCACAAATGAACACAAAATTTTTGTTATCAGAGTTTGGGAAATTCGACAAGTTCATCCCTAATAGCTAAGAATTTTATAAGAATGAGATTTTTCTGCACATGTTTTAAAAAATGGATATGCATTCTTGGAACATGTTCAAGATACAAATGATCTATGGATCCAAACCTTTTAAAGACAATAACATTAGATTCTCATGTGAACATCGGGTATCATATTTACCCGAGTCAAACTAGCCATTATTTTGCCCATTTAAAAAAACTAACCTAACGATCAAAGATGATTGTAAAGTGATTTATCATGCATAACGGGCTATATTTTTTTTCAGGAATGACTTATAGATAGGGAGTCAACACACAAAAAAAAATCCCCTGCCTCTTCCTTTTCACAACGATTGCAGAACCTGATATATAAAAACTAAAAAGAGTTTATAGTTCCAAAAATTATAGACACTTTTTGGAATTATCTCTCTCTACATTTGTGCATTGTGCATTTCCATTTTAGATGTATACATTTTTCATAAATCAAAGCTTGAGTTTTCACTTTCCCTTCATTTCGTAAACAAAAAAAGAGATCAAAAGGTAAATAGATCACAAAAAATTGAAAATTTTAGAGTTTATGTATGGAAAGAATTTAAAGAAATAAAGAAAATTTATTCACACACCACAAATGAACACAAAAGCTTTGTTATCCAAGTTTGGGAAATTCCACTAGTTCAACCTTAATAGCTCAGAATTTTATAAGAAAGACATTTTTCTTCACATATTTTAAAAAATGGATGTGCATGCTTGAAACATGTTAAAGATACAAATGACCTGTGGATGCAAACCTTTTATAGAGAATAACATTAAATTCTCATGTGAACGTGCGGTGGGATATTTACCTGAGTCAAACAAGCCATTATTTTGCCCATTTACGAAAAGTTGACATAAAGATCATTGATTATTGCAAAGTGATTTATGATGCTTAACGGGCTATATTTTTGTAAGAAATGACTTATGGATTGGGAGTCAACACCCAGTTTAAAACCCCCACCTCCCCCTTTTCCAGACAATTGCATAACCTGGTATATAAAAACTAAAAAGAGTTTAGTAATCTTAAAAATTCCAGACACTTTTAGGAATTATCTCTCTCTACATTTGTATACAACGCATTTCCATTTTTGATATATTCTTTTTTCTTTAATCGAAACTTGAGTTTTCACTTTCCCTTCATCACATAAAGAAAAAAAGAGATAAAAGGCAAATAGATCACAACAAAATGAAAAATTGAGAGTTTATGTATGGAAAGAATTTAAAGAAATAAACAAATGGAAGTAAAGAAAATTTATTCACACACCACAAATGAACACAAAAGTTTTGTTATCCAAGTTTGGGAAATTTCACAAGTTCAACCCTAATAGCTCGGAATTTCATAAGAAAGAGATTTTTCTACACATGTTTTAAAAAATGGATATGCATGCTTGAAACATGTTCAAGATGCAAATGACTATGGATCCAAACCTTTTAAAGAGAATAACATTAAATTCTCAAGTGAACGTGCGGTGGTATATGTACTTGAGTCAAACAAGCCATTATTTTGCCCATTTACAAAAAGCTAACCTAACGATCATTGATGATTGTAAAGTGATTTATCATGCGTAATGGGATATTTTTTGTAAGGAATGACTTATGGATTGGGTGTCAACATTCAGTTAAAAATACCTCGCCTCCCCCTTTTCCCGTCGATTGCAGAACTTGATATATAAAAACAAAAATTTACAAACACATTTTGGAATTATCTCTCTCTACATTTGTGCATTTTGTATTTCCATTTTAGATGTATACTTTTTTCTTAATTCACAACTCGAGTTTTCACTTCCCTTCCTCTTGTAGAAAAAAAAAGAGAGATAAAAGGCAAATTGCTCACAACAAAATGAAAATTTTAGAGTTTATGTATGAAAAGAATTTAAAGAAATAAACAAATATAATTAAATAAAATTTATTCTCATACCACAAATGAACAAAAAAGTTTTTTATCAGAGTTTGGGAAATTTCACTAGTTCAACCCTAATAGCACGAAATTTTATAAGAAAGAGATTTTTCAACTAATATTTTTAAAAAAGGATATGCATGCTGGAAACATGATAAAGATTCAAATGACCAAGGGATCCAAAAATTTTAAAGAGAATAACAATAAATTCTCAAGTGAACGTGCAATGGGATATTTACCCGAGTCAAACAAGCCATTATTTTGCCCATTTACAAAAAGCTGACCTAACGATCATAGATCATTGTAAAGTAATTTATTATGCGTAACGGGCTATATTTTTGTAAGGAATGACTTATGGAATGGGAGTCAATACTCAGTTAAAAATCCCCCGCCTTTCCGTTCCCGACGATTGCAGAACCTGATATATAAAAACTAAAAAGAGTTTCCAATCCATAAAAATTATAGACACTTATTGGAATTATCTCTCTCTACTTTTGTGCAGTGTGCATTTCCATTTTAGATGTATACTTTTCTCTTAAATAAAAGTTTGTGTTTAAACTTTCCCTTCATCTCGTAAACAAAAAAATGGATGAAAGTCCAATAGAACACAACAAAATGAAACTTTTTGAGTTTATATAAGGAAAGAATTTAAAGCAATAAACAAATTTAAGTAAATAAAATTTATTCATACACCACAAATGAACACAAAACTTTTATTATCCAAGTTTGGGAAATTCCATTAGTTCAACCCTAATAGCTCGGAATTTTACAGAAAAAGAGATTTTTCTACACATTTTTTAAAAATGGATGTGCATGCTTGAAACTTATTAAAGATGCAAATGACCTATCGATCCAAACCTTTTAAAGATAATAATATTAAATTCTCAAGTGAACGTGCGGTGGGATATTTACCCGAGTACAACAAGCCACTATTTTGCCAATTAACAAAAACTTGACCTAACGATCATAGATGATTGTAAAGTGATTTATCGTGTGTAACGGGCTATATTTTTTTAAGGAATGACTTATGGATTGGGAGTCAACACTAAGTTAAAAATCCCCCGCCTCCCTTTTCCTAACGATTGCAGAACCTGATAAATAAAAACTAAAAACAATTTACAATCCCTAAAAATTACAAACAGATTTTGGAATTATCTCTTTTTACATTTGTGCGTTGTGCTTTTCCATTTTAGATGTATACTTTTTTTCTTAAATCAAAACTTGAGTTTTCACTTTCCCTTCATCTCGTAAACAAAAAAAGAGATAATAGGCAAATAGATCACATCAACAAAATGAAAATTTTAGAGTTTATGTATGGAGATAATTTAAAGCAATAAACAAATGTGAGCAAAGTAAATTTATTCACACACCACAAATGAACAAAAAAGTTTTGTTATCCAAGTTTAGGAATTTCCACTTGTTCAACCCTAATCGTTCGGAATTTTATAAGAAAGAGATTTTTCTAAAAATATTTTAAAAAATGGATATGCATGTTTGAAACATGTTAAAGATGCAAATGATCTATATATCCAAAAAATTTAAAGAGAATAACTTTAAATTCTCAAGTGAACGTGCAGTGGGATACTTACCCGAATCAAACAAGCCATTATTTTGCCCTTTTACAAAAAGCGGACGTAATGATCATAGATGATTGTTAAGTGATTTATCAAGCATAACGGGCTTTATTTTTTTAAGGAATGACTTATGGATTGGGAGTCAACACTCAGTTAAAAATACCCCGCCTCCCCCGTTTCCCGACGATTGCAAAATCTAATATATAAAAACTAAAAAGATATTACTATCCATAAAAATTATAAACACATTTATGAATTATCTCTCTCTACATTTGTGCATTGTGCATGTCATTTTTAGATATATACTTTTTTCTTAAATCAAAGCTTGAGTTTCCACTTTCACTTCGTCTCGTAAAAAAAAAAATGAGATAAAAGGCAAATAGATCACAACAAAATGAAATTTTAGAGTTTATGATGGCAAGAATTTAAAGGAATAAATAAATGTAAGTAAATAAAATTTATTCACACACCACAAATGAACACAAAAGTTTTGTTATCCAAGTTTGGGAAATTCTACTTGTTCAACCCAAATAGCTCGGAATTTTATAAGAAAGATATTTTTCTACACATGTTTTAAATATTGGATATGCATGCTTGAAACATGTTAAAGATGCAAATGACCATTGGATCCAAACCTTTTAAAGAGAATAACATTAAATTCTTAAGTAAACGTGTGGTGGGATATTTACCCAAAACAAACAACCCATTATTTTTCCCATTTACAAAAAGTTGACCTATCGATCATAGATGATTGTAAAGTGATTTATTATATGTAACGGGCTATATTTTTGTAAAGAATGGCTTATGGATTGGGAGTCAACACTCAAATAAAAATCCCCCACCTCCCCCTTTATCCGACGAATGTACAACCTAATATATAAAAATTAAAAAGAGTTTACAATTTGTAAAAATTCCAAACACTTTTAGGAATTATCTCTCTCTACATTTGTGCATTGTACATTTCTATACTTTTTTCTTAAATAAATGTTTGTGTTTTAACTTTCCCTTCATCTTGTAAACAAAAAAAGAGATAAAAGTCCAATAGAACACAACAAAATGAAACTTTTTGAGTTTATGTAAGGAAAGAATTTAAAGCAATAAACAAATGTAAGTAAATAAAATTTATTCACACACCACAAATGAACACAAAAGTATTGTTATCCAAGCTTGGGAAATTCCATTAGTTCAACCCTAGTAGCTCAGAATTTTATAAGAAAGAGATTTTTCTACACATGTTTTAAAAAATGGATGTGCATGCTTGAAACTTATTAAAGATGCAAATGACCTATGGATCCAAACCTTTTAAAGAGAATAACATTAAATTATCAAGTGAACGTGCGGTGGGATATTTACCCGAGTCAAAAGAGCTACTATTTTGCTCATTTACAAAAAGTAGATCTAACGATGATAGATGATTGTAAAGTGATTTATCATGTGTAACAGGCTATATTTTTTGAAGGAATGACTTATGGATTGAGAGTCAACTCTAAGTTAAAAATCCCAGCCTCCCCCTTTTCTTGACGATTGTAGACCCTGATATATAAAAACTAAAAAGAGTTTACAATCCCTAAAAATTACAAACACATTTTGGAATTATCTCTCTTCAAATTTGAGCATTGTGCATTTCCATTTTAGATGTATTCTTTTTTCTTAAATCAAAACTTGAGTTTTCACTTTCCCTTCATCTCGTAAAAAAAAGAGATAAAAGGCAAATAGATCACATCAAAATGAAAATTTTAGAGTTTATGTATGGAAAGAATTTAAAGCAATCAACCAATGTAAATAAATAAAATTTATTCACACAACACAAATCAACACAGTAGTTTTGTTATCCAAGTTTGGGAAATTCCACTAGTTCAACTGTAATAGCTCAGAATTTTATAAGAAAAAGATTTTTCAACACATGTTTTAAAAAATGGATACGCATGCTTGAAACGTGTTAAAGATGAAAACAACCTATGGATCAAAACCTTTGAAAGAGAAAAACATTAAATTCTCAAGTGAACGTGCGGTGGGATATTTACCCGAGTTAAACAAGCCATTATTTTGCCCATTTACAAAAAGTTGACCTAACGATCATTTATGATTGTAAAGTGATTAATCATGTGTAATGGGCTATATTTTTATTAGGAATGACTTAATTATTTGGAGTCAACACTCAGTTAAAAATCCCCCGGATCCCCTTTTTCCCGACATTTGCAGAACCTGATATATAAAAACTAAAAAGAGTTTACAAGCCATAAAAACTACAAAAAAAAAATTGAATTATCTCTCTCTACATTTGTGCATTGTGCATTTCAATTTTAGATGAATTCTTTTTTCTTAAATCAAAACTTGAGTTTTCACTTTCACTTCATCTCGTAGACAAAAAAAGAGATAAAAGGCAAATAAATCACAAAAAAATGAAAATTTTAGAGTTTATGTATGGAAATAATTTAAAGTAATAAACAAATGTAAATAAATAAAATTTATTCACACACCACAAATGAACACAAAATTTTTTGTTATTCCAGTTTTGGAAATTCCACTAGTTTAACCTTAATAAATCGGAATTTTATAAGAAAGAAATTTTTCTAAAATTTTTTTAAAAAATGGATATGCATGCTTGAAACATGTTAAAGATGCAAATGACCTATGGAAAAAAAAATTTTAAAAATAATAACATTAAATTATCATGTGAACGTGCGGTGGGATATTTTCCTGAGTCAAACAAGCCATTATTTTCCTTATTTACGAAAAGCTGACCTAAGGATCATAGATGATTGTAAAGTGATTTATCATGTGTAAGAGGCTATATTTTTGTAAGGAATGACTTATGGATTGGAAGTCAACACTCAGTTAAAAATCCGCCACCTCCTCCTTTTCCCGATGATTGTCGAACCTGATATATAAAAACAAGAAAGAGTTTACAATCTCAAAAAATTACAAAGAGTTTTTTGAATTATTTCTCTCTACATTTTTTCATTGTGCATTTCCACTTTAGATGAATACTTTCTTCTTAAATCAAAACTTGAGTTTTCACTTTCCCTTCATCTCGTAGACAACAAATGAGTTAAAATCCAAATAGATCACAACAAAATGAAAATTTAAGAGTTTATGTAGGAAATAATTTAAAGCAATAAACAAATGTAAGTAAAGAAAATTTATTCACACACCACAAATGAACACAAAAGTTTTGTTATCCAAGTTTGGGAAATTCCACTAGTATAACCCCTTTGGCTCGAAATTTTATAAGAAAGAGATTTTTCTACAAATTTTTTAAAAAATGGATATGCATGCTTAAAACATGTTAAAGATGCAAACGGCCAATGGATCCAACATTTTTAAAGAGAATAACATTAAATTCTCAAGTCAACGTGCGGTGGGATATTTACAAACCATTATTTTGCCCTTTTACAAAAAGTTGACCTAATTATCATAGATGATTGTGAAGTAATTTATCATGCATAACGGGCTATATTTTTGGAAGGAATGACTTATGGATTGGGAATCAGCACTCAGTTAAAAATCCCCCGCCTCCCCCTTTTCCCGACGATTGTAGAACCTACTATATAAAAACTAAAAAGAATTTACAATCCATAAAAATTACAGACACATTTTGGAATTATGTCTCTCTACATTTGTGTACTGTGTATTTCCATTTTAGATGTATACTTTTTTATTAAATCAAAACTTGATTTTACACTTTCCCTTCCTCTCGTAAACAAAAAAAGAGATAAAAGGCAAATAGATCACAACAAAATGAAAATTTTAGAGTTTATGAATGGAAATAATTTAAAAAAATAAAGAAATGTAAGTAAATAAAATTTATTCAAACATCACAAACGAACACAAATGTTTTGTTATCCAAGTTTGGGAAATTCCACTAGTTCATCCCTAACAGCTCGAAATTTTATAAGAAAAAGATTTTTCCAGACAAGTTTTAAAAAATGGATATGCATGCTTTGAAACATGTTAAAGATGCAAATTAGCTATGGATCCAAACCTTTTACAGAGAATAACATTAAATTCTCTAGTGAACGTGAGGTGGGATATTTATGCGAGTCAAACCAACCATTATTTTACCCATTTAAAAAAGCTAACCTAACGATCGTAGGTGATTGTAAAGTGATTTATCATGCCTGACGGGCTATATTTTTATATGTAATGACTTATGAATTTGTAGTCAACACTCAGTTAAAAATCCCCCGCTTCCCCCTTTTCTTGAAGATTGCAGAACCTGATATATAAAAACTAAATAGAATTTATAATCCCTAAAAATCACATACACTTTTTGGAATTATCTCCTCTACATTTCTGCATTGTGTATTTCCATTTTGGATGTATACTTTTTTATTAAATCAAAACTAGAGTTTTCACTTTCCCTTCATCTCGTAAAAAAAAAAAAAATAAAAGGCAAATAGATCACAACAAAATGAAAATTTTAGAGTTTAAGTTTAGAAAGAATTTAAAGCAATCAACAAATGTAAGTAAATAAAAGTTTTTCACACACCACAAATGAACACAAAGTTTTTGTTATCCAAGTTTTGGAAATTCCATTAGCTCAATCCTAATAGCTCGGAAATTTATAAGAAAGAAATTTTTCTTCACATGTTTTAAAAAATGGATACGCATGCTTGAAACATGTTAAGGATGCAAATTACCAATGGATCCAAACCTATTAAAGAGAATAACGTTATATTCTCAAGTGAACGTGCGTGAACGTGCGGTGGGATATTTACCCAAGTCAAACTAGCCATTATTTTGCTAATTTACAAAAAGCTGACCCAATGGTCATAGATGATTGTTTAGTGATTTTTGATGCGTAACAGACTATATTTTTGTAAGGAATGACTTATGGATAGGGAGTCAACACTCAATTTAAAATACCCCGCCTCCCTATTTTTCAGACGATTGCAGAACCAGATATATAGAAACTAAAAAGAGTATAATTTTTTTAAAAAAATACAGATACTTTTGGAAATTATCTCTCTCTACATTTGTGCAATATTCATTTCCATTTTAGATGTATACTCTTTTCTTAAATCAAAACTTGAGTTTTCACTTTCCCTTCATCTCGTAGACAAAAAAAAGAGATAAAAGGCAAATAGATCACAACATAAAGAAAATTTTAGAGTTTATTTATGGAAACAATTTAAAGAAATAAACAAATTTAATTAAATAAAATTTATTCACACAACAGAAAAGAACAAGCAAGTTTTGTTATCCAAGTTTTGGAAATTCCACTAGTTCAACCCTAATAGCTCGGAATTTTATAAGAAAAAGATTTTTCTACACATGTTTTAATAATTAGATATGCATGCTTGAAACTTGTTAAAGATGAAAATGACCTATGGAACCAAAAATTTTAAAGAGAATAACTTTAAATTCTCAAGTGAACATGCGGTGGGATATTTACCCGAGTCAAACATACATTATTTTGCCCATTTACAAAAAGCTGACCTAATGATCATAGATGATTGTAAAGTGATTTATCATGTGTAACGGCCAATATTTTTTGTAAGGAATGACTTATGGATTGGGAGTCAACACTCAGTTAAAAATCCCCCGCCTCCCTCTTTTCCCGACAATTGCAGAACTTGATATATAAAGACTAAAAAGAGTTTACAATCCCTAAAAATTAAAGAAACTTTTTGGAATTATCTCTCTCTCTATATTTGTGCATTGTGCATTTCCATTTTTGATGGATATTTTTTTCTTAAATCAAAACTTGAGTTTTTAGTTTCCCTTCTTCTCCTAAACCAAAAATAGAGATAAAACGAAAACATATAACAAAAAAAAAAAATAGAGTTTATGAATGGAAAGAATTTAAAAAAAAAATTAAGTAATGAAAATTTATTCACACACCACAACTGAACACAAAGTTTTTGTTTTCCAAGTTTTGGAAATTCCATTAGTTACCCCCTAATAGCTTAGAATTTTATCAGAAAGGGATTTCTCTACACATGTTTTAAAAAATGGATATGCATGGATATGCATGCTTAAAACATGTTGAAGATGCAAATTACCAATGGATCCAAACCTTTTAAAGAGAATAACATTAAATTCTCATGTGAACGTGCAGTGGGATATGTACCGAAGTCAAACAAGCCATTATTTTGACCAATTACAAAAAGCTGACCTAACGATCATAGATGATTGTAAAGTGATTTATCATACGTAATGGGCTATAATTTTTTAAGGAATGACTTATGGATTGGGAGTCAAAACTCAGTTAAAAATCTCCCACCTCCCCCTTTTCCCGATGTAAGCAGAAACTGATATAAAAAAACTAAGAAGAGTTTACAATCCCTTAAAATTACAGACCTTTTTTGGAATTATCTCTCTCTACATTTGTCCATTGTGCATTTCCATTTTATATTTATACTTTTTTTCTTAAATCAAAACTTGAGTTTTCACTTTCCCTTCATCTTGTCAACAAAAAAAAGAGATAAAAGGCATATAGATCACAACAAAATGAAAATTTTAGAGTTAATGTATGGAAAGAATTTAAAGCAATAGACAAATGTAAGTATAGAAAAATTTTTAACACGCCACAAATGAACAAAAAAATTTTGTTATCCAAGTTTTGGAAATTCCACTAGTTCAACCCTAATAGCTCAGAATTTTATAAGAAAGAGATTTTCCTACAAATTTTTAAAAAAATGGATATGCATGCTTGAAACATGTTAAAGATGCAAATGGCCTATGGATCAAATTTTTTTAAAGAGAATCAATTTAAATTCACAAGTGATCATGTTGTGGGATATTTACCCAAGTCAAAACATGCCATTATTTTGCCAATTAACAAAAAGTTTATCGAACGATCATTGAGGATTGTAAAGTGATTTATCATGCGTAACAGCCTATATTTTTTTAAGGATTGGGAGTCAACACTCAGTTAAAAATCCCACACCTCCCCCTTTTCCCGACGATTGCAGAACCTGATATATAAAAACTAAAAAGAGTTCACAATCCATAAAATTATAGACAGTTTAGGAATTATCTCTCTCTAAATTTGTGCATTGAACATTTCCATTTTACATGTATGCTTTTATCGTAAATCAAAACTTGAGTTTTCACTTTCCCTTCGTCTCATCAACAAAAAAAGAGATAAAAGGCAAAAAGATCACAACAAAATGAAAATTTTAGATTTTATGTATGGTCAGAATTTACAACAATAGACAAATGTAAGTGAAGAAAATTTATTCACACACCACAAATGAACACAAAATTTTTCTTTTCCAAGTTTGGGAAATTCCTCTAGTTCAACCCTAATTGCTCAGAATTTTATAAGAAAGAGATTTTTCTACACATGTTTAAAAAAATGGATTTGCATGCTTGAAACACGTTAAAGATTCAAATGACCTACGGATCCAAACCGTTTAAAGCGAATAACATTAAATTCTCAAGTGAACGTGCGGTGGGATATTTACCCGAGTTAAACAAGCCATTATTTTGCCCTTTTACAAAACACTGACTTAACGATTGTAGATGATTGTAATGTGATTTATCATGAGTAACGGGTTATAATTTTTTAAGGAATGACTTATGGATTGGTAGTCAACACTTAGTTTAAAATCCCCTGCCTCCACCTTTTCTCGACGATTGCAAAATCGGATATATAAAAAACTAAAAAGTGTTTAAAATCCCTAAATCTTTTAGAGAATTTTTGAAATTATCTCTCTCCAAATTTGTGCATTGTGCTTTTCCAATTTATATGTACACTTTTTCTTAAATAAAAACTTGAGTTTTCGCTTTTCCTTCATCTCGTGGACAAAAAAAGAGATAAAAGGCAAATAGATCACAACAAAATGAAAATTTTAGAGTTTATGTATGGTAAGAATTTAAAGCAGTAAACAAATGCTAGTAACGAAAACTTATTCACACACCACAAATGAACACAAAAGTTTTGTTATTCAAGTTTGGGAAATTCCACTAGTTTAACCCTCATTCCAGAATTTTATAAGAAAGAGATTTTTCTACACATGTTTTAAAAAATTGATATGCATGCTTGAAACATGTTAAAGATGGAAATGACCTATGGATCCGAACCTTTTAAAGAGAATAACATTAAATTCTCAAGTGAATGTGCGATGGAATATTTACACGTGTCCAACAAACCACTATTTTGCCTATTTCAAAAAAGCTAACCGAACGATCATAGATGATTGTAAAGTGATTTATCATGCATAATGGGGTATATTTTTGTAAGGAATGACTTATGGATTGGGAGTCAACACTCAAATAAAAATCATCCGCCTCCCCCTTTTCTCGACGATTGCTGAACCTGATATATAAAAAACTAAATAGATTTTACAATACCTAAAAATTACAGAGATTTTTTGAAATTATCTCTCTTCATTTGTGCATTGTGCTTTTCCATTTTAGATGTACACTTTTTTCTTAAATAAAAACTTGAGTTTTCACTTTCCCTTCATCTCGTAGACAAAAAAAGCGATAAAAGGCAAATAGATCACAACAAAATGAAAATTTTAGAGTTTATATATGGAAATAATTTAAAGCAATAAACAAATGTAAGTAAAGAAAATTTATACACACACCACAAATGAACACAAAAGTTCTGTTATTGAAGTTTTGGAAATTCCACAAGTTCAACCCTAATAGCTCGAAATTTTATAAGAAAGAGATTTTTCTACATACGTTTTAAAAAATGGATATGCATGCTTGAAGCATGTTAAACATGCAAATGAGCTTTGGATGAAAATATTTTAAAGCGAATAACTTCAAATTCTCAAGTGAATGTGCGATAGGATATTTGCTCGAGTCAAACAAGCCATTATTTTGCCCATTTACAAAAAGCTCAGCTAACGATCATAGATGATTATAAACTGATTTATCATGCGTAATGGGTTATATTGTTGTAAGGAATGACTTATGGATTGGGAGTAGACACTCAGTTAAAACTCCCCTGCCTCCCCCTTTTCCCAACGATTTCAGAACCTGATATATAAAAACTAAAAATACTTTACAATCCATTAAAATTATAGAAACTTTTTGGAATTATCTCACTCTACATTTGTGCATTTTGCATTTCCATTTCAGATGTATACTTTTTTCTTAAATCAAAACTTGAGTTTTCACTTTCCCTACGTCTCGTAAAACAAAAAAAAGATATTAGGCAAATAGATCACAACAAAATGAAAAATTTAGAGATTATATATGCTAAGAATTTAAAGTAATAAAAAAATATAAGTAAAGAAAATTTATTCACACACCACAAATGAACACAAAAGTTTTGTTATATAAGTTTGGGAAATTCCACTAGTTCAAACTTAATAGCTCGGAATTTTATAAGAAAGAGACTTTTTTACACATGTTTCAAAAAATGGATATGCATGCTTGAAACATGTTAAATATGCAAATGACCTATGGATCCCAACCTTTTAAAGATAATAACATTAGATTTTCAAGTGAACGTGCGGAAGAATATTTACCCGAGTCAAACAAGCCATTATTTTTCTCATTTACAAAAAGTGACCTAACGATCATATATGATTGTAAAGTGATTTATTATGCATAAAAGGCTATATTTTTTTAAGGAATGACTTATGGATTGCGAGTCAACACTCAGTTAAAAATCCCCCGCCTCCCCCTTTTCCTGACGATTGCAAAACCTAATATATAAAAACTAAAAAAAGTTTTCAATCCCTAAAACTTATACACACTTTTTGTAATTATCTCTCTCTACATTTTTGCATTGTGCATTTCAATTTTGGCTGTATACATTTTTCTTAAATCAAAACTTGAGTTTTCACTTTCCCTTCATCTCGTAAACAAAAAAAAAAGAGATAAAAGGCAAATAGATCAGAACAAAATGAAAATTTTAGAGTTTATGTATGGAAAGAATTTAAATCAATAAATAAATTTAAGTAAATAAAATTCATTCACACACGACAAATGAAGAAAAAAATTTTGTTCTCGAAATTTGGGAAATTCCACTAGTTCAACCCTAAAAGCTCGGAATTTTATAACAAAGAGATTTTTCTAGAGATGTTTTAAAAATGGATATATATGCTTGAAACATGTTAAAGATGCAAATAACCTATGGATCAAATTTTTTTAAAGCAAATAACTTTAAATTCTCATGTGAACGTGCGGTGGGATATTTACCCGTGTCAAACAAGACATTATTTTGCCCATTTACAAAAAGCTGACCTAATGATCATAGATGATTGTAAAATAATTTATCATGCATAATGGGCTATATTTTTGTAAGGAATGACTTATGGATTGGGAGTCAACACTCCGTTAAAAATCCCCTGCCTCCCCCTTTTCCCGAGATTGCAGAGCCTGATATATAAAAACTAAAAAGAGTTTACAATCTATTACAATTGTGGACACTTCTTGGAAATATCTCTCACTTTATTTGTGCATTGTGCACTTCCATTTTAGATATATACTTTTTTATTAAATCAAAACTTGATTTTTCACTTTCCCATTGTTTCATAAACAAAAAACAAAGATTAAAGGCAAATAGATCACAACAAAAATAAAATTTTTGAGATTATGTATGGTGAGAATTTAAAATAATAAAAAAAGGTAAGTAAGGAAAATTTATTCACACACCACAAATGAACACAAAATTTTTGTTATTTAAGTTTTGGAAAACCCACTAGTTCAACCCTAATAGCTCGGAATTTTATAAGAAAGAGATTTTTCTACACATGTTTTAAGAAATGGATATACATGCTTGAAACATGTTAAAAATTCAAGTTACCTATGGATCCAAACAATTTATAGAGAATAACATTAAATTCTCTAGTGAATGTGCGGTGGGATATTTACCCAAGTCAAACAAGCCATTATTTTGCCCAGTTACAAAAAGCTAACCTAACGATCTTAGATGATTGTAAAGTGATTTATCTCACGTAATGGGCTATATTGTTTAAGGAATTACTTATGGATTGGGAGTCAACACTCAATTAAAAATCCCCCGCCTCCCTCTTTTCCAACCGATTGCAGAACTTGATATATAAAAAACTATAAAGTGTTTACTATCCCTAAAAATTATAGACACTTTTTGGAATTAAATCTTTCTACATTTGTGTAGTGTTCATTTCTATTTTAGATGTATACTTTTTTATTAAATTAAAGCTTGAGTTTTCACTTTCCCTTCACCTCGTAAACTAAATAAGAAATAAAAGGCTAATAGATCACAACAAAATGAAAATTTTAGAGTTTATGTATGGAAATAATTTAAAGCAATAAACAAATGTAAGTAAAGAAAATTTATTCACACACCACAAATGAACACAAAAGTTTTGTTATCCAAGTTTGGGAAATTCTGCTAGTTCAACCCTAATAGCTCGGACTTTTATAAGATAGAGATTTTTCCACACATGTTTTAAAAAATGGATATCCATGCTTGAAACATGTTAAAGATGCAAATGACCTATGGATCCATACCTTTCAAAGAGAATAACATTAAATTCTCAAGTGAATGTGCGGTGGGATATTTACCCGACTCAAACAAGCCATTATTTTGCCCAGTTACAAAAAGCTGACCTAACGATCATAGATGATTTTAAAGTTATTTTTCATGCGTAACGGGCTATATTTTTTTTAGGAATGACTTAAGGATTGGGAGTCAACACTCAAATAAAAATCCCCCGCCTCCCCCTTTTTCTCGACAATAGCAAAAGCTTATATATAAAAATCAAAAGGAGTTTACAATCCCTAAAAATTACAGACACTTTTTGGAATTATCTCTCTCCAAATTTTTGCAGTGTGCATTTCCATTTTAGAAGTAAACTTTTTTCTTAAATTAAGGCATGAGTTTTCACTTTCCCTTCATCTCGTAAACAAAAAAAGAGATAAAAGGCAAATAGATCACAAAAAAATGAAAATATTAGAGTTTATGTATGGAAAGAATTTAAAGAAATAAACAAATGTAAGTAAAGAAAATTTATTCACTCACCACAAATGGACACTAAAGTTTTGTTATCCAAGTTTGGGAAATTCCACTAGTTCAACCCTAATTGCTCAGAATTTTCTAAGAAAGAGATTTTTCTACACATGTTTTAAAAAGGGGATATGCATACTTGAAACATGTTAAATATGCGAATGACCTATGGATCCAAAAACTTTAATGAGAATAACATTAAATTCTCAAGTGAATGTGTGCTGAGATATTTACCCGATTCAAACAATCCATTATTTTGCTCATTTAAAAAAAAGCAGACCTAACGATCATACATGATTGTAAAGTGATTTATCATGCGTAACAGGCTATATTTTTGAAAGGAATGATTTATGGATTGGGAGTCAACACTCAGTTAAAATTCCCCCGCCTCCCCCTGTTCCCGAAGATTGCAAAAACTGATATATAAAAACTAAAAAGAGTTTACAATATCTAAAAATTACAGACACTTTTTGGAATTATCTCTCTCTACATTTGTGAATTGTGCATTTCCATTTTAGAAGTATACTTTTTTCTTAAATCAAATTTTGAGTTTTCACTTTCCCTTTATGTCGTAAAAAAAAAAGAGATAAAAGGAAAATAGATCACAACAAAATGAAAATTTTTGAGTTTATGCATGGAAAGAATTTAAAGCAATAATCAAATGTAAATAAAGAAATTTTATTCACACACCAAAGATGAACACAAGTTTTTTTGTCCAAGTTTGGTAAATTCCACAAGTTCAACCCTTATAGCTCGGAATTTTATAAGAAAAACATTTTTCTACACATGTTTTAAAAAATGGATATGCAGGCTTGAAACATGTTAAAGATGCAAATGATCTATGGATCCAAACCTTTTAAAGTGAATAACATTAAATCACAAGTGAACGTGCGGTGGGATATTTACCGGAACCAAACAAGCCATTATTTTGCCCATTTACAAAAGGCTGACCTAACGATCATAGATGATTGTAAAGCTATTTATCATTAGTAACGGGCTATAATTTAGTAAGGAATGACTTATGGAATCCGAGTCAACACTTAGTTAAAAGTCCCTCGCCTCTTCCTTTACCCGACGATGGCATAACCTGATATGTAAAAACTAAAAAGAGTTTACAATCCCTACAAATTACATACACTTTTTGGAATGATCTCTCTCTACATTTGTGCATCTTGCATTTCCATTTTAGATGTAGACTTTTTTTCTTATATCAAGACTTGAGTTTTCTCTTCCCCTTCATCTCGTAAACGAAAAAAGAGATAAAAGGCAAATAGATCACAACAAAATGAAAATTTTAGAGTTCCTGTATGGAAAGAATTTCAAGCAATAAACAAATGTGAGTAAAGAAAATTTAATCACACACCACAAATGAACACAAAAGTTTTGTTATCCAAGTACGGGAAATTCCACTAGTTCAACCCTAATAGCTCGAAATTTTATAAGAAAGATATTTTTCTACACATGTTTTAAAAACGGATATGCATGCTTGAAACTTGTTACATATGCAAATGACCTAGGGATCCAAACCTTTTAAAGATAATAACATTAAATTCTCAAGTGAACGTGTGGTGGGATATTTACCTGTGAGAAACAAGCCATTATTTTGCCCATATACAAAAAGTTGACCAAATAATCATAGATGATTGTAAAGTGATTTATCATGCATAACGGGCTATATTTTTGTAAGGAATGACTTATGGATTGGGAATCAACACTCAGTTAAAAATCCCCCACCTCCCCCATTTCCCGATGATTGTAGAACCTGATATATAAAAACTTAAAAGAATTTACCATCCCTTAAAATCAAAGACACTTTTTGGAATTATCTCTCTCTTCATTTGTGCATTGAGCATTTCCATTTTAGATGTATACTATTTTCTTAAATCAAAACTTGAGTTTTCATTTTCCTTTCATCTCATAAACGAAAAAAGAGATAAAAGGCAAATAGTTCACAACGAAATGAAAAATTCAGAGTTTATGTATGGAAATAATTTAAAGAAATAAATAAATGTAAGTAAAGAAAATTTATTCACACACCACAAATGAACACAAACTTTTTGTTATCCACGTTTGGGAAATTCCACTTGTTCAACCATAATAGCTCGGAATTTTATAAGAAAGAGATTTTTCTACACATGTTTTAAAAAATGGATATGCATGCTTAAAACATGTTAAAGATGCAAATCACCTATGGATCCAAACCATTTAAAGAGAATAACATTAAATTCTCAATTGAACTTGTGGTGGGATATTTACTCGAGTTGAAAAACCCATTATTTTGGCCATTTTCAAAAAAGTTGACCTAACGATCATAGATGATTTAAAAGTGATTTTTGATGCATAACGGGCTATATTTGTGTAAGGAATGACTTTTGGAATGGGAGTCAACACTCAGTTAAAAATCCCCCGCCTCCCCCTTTTCCCTACGATTGTACAACCTGATATATAAAAACTAAAAATAGTATAAAATGCATAAAAAATACAGACAATTGTTGGAATTATCTCTCTCTAAATTTTTACATTGCGCATTTCCATTTTAAATGTATACAATTTTCTTACATCAAAACTTGAGTTTTCACTTTCCCTTCATCTCGTCAACAAAAAAAGAGATAAAAAGCAAATAGAACACAACAAAATGAAAATATTAGAGTTTATGTATGGAAAAAATTTAGAGAAATAAATAAATTTAAGAAAAGAAAATTTATTTACACACCACAAATGAACACAAAAGTTTTTTTTATCCAAGTTTAGGAAATTCCACTTGTTCAACCCTAATAGCTTAGAATTTTATAAGAAAGAGATTTTTCTACACAAGTTTTAAAAAATGTATATGCATGCTTGAAACATGTTAAAGAAGCAAATGACCTATGCATCCAAACCTTGTAAAGAGAAAAACATTAAATTCTCAAGTGAACCTGCGGTGGGATATTTACCCGAATTGAACAAGCCAATATTTTGCCCATTTACAAAAAGCTGACCTAACGATCATTGATGATTTTAAAGTGATTTGTGATGCATAACGGGCAAAATTTGTGTAAGGAATGACTTTTGGATTGGGAGTCAACACTCAGTTAAAAATCCCCCGCCTCCCACTTTTCCCAACGATTGCAAAACCTAATATGTAAAAACTAAAAAGACTTTACAATCCCTACAAATTACAGACACTTTTTGGAATTATCTCTCTCTACATTTGTGCATCGTGCATTTCCATTTTAGATGTATAGTTTTTTCTTAAATCAAAACTTGAGTTTTCACTTTTCCTTCATCTCTTAAATAAAAAAAGAGATAAAAGGCAAATAGATCACAACAAAATGAAAATTTTAGAGTTTCTGTATGGAAAGAATTTCAAGCAATAAACAAATGTAAGTAATGAAAATTTATTCACACACCACAAATGAACACAAAAGTTTTGTTATCCAAGTTTGGGAAATTCCACTTGTTCAACCCTAATAGCTCAGAATTTTAAAAGAAAGAAATTTTTTTACACATGTTTTAAAAAATGGATATGCATGTTTGAAACATGTTAAAGATGCAATTGATCGTTGGCTCCAAACCTTTTAAAGAGAATAACATTAAATATGCAAGTGAACCTGCACTGGAATATTTACCCGAGCCAAACATGCCATTATTTTGCCCATTTACAAAAAGTTGACCTAATAATCATAGATGATTGTAAAGTGATTTATCTTGCGTAACGAGCTATATTTTTGTAAGGAATGACTTATGGATTGGGAGTCAACACTCAGTTAAAAAATCCCCCGCGTCCCCCTTTTCCCGACCATTGTAGAACCTGATATATATAAACTAAAAAAAGGTTACAACCCAAAAAACTTACAGACGCTTTTTGGAATTATCTCTCTCTACATTTGTGCATCGTGCATTTCCATTTTAGATGTATACTTTTTTCTTAAATCAAAACTTGAGTTTTCAGTTTCCCTTCATCTCTTAAACAAAAAAAGAGATAAAAGGCAAATAGATCACAACAAAATGAAAATTTTAGAGTTTCTATATGGAAAGATTTTCAAGCAATAAACAAATTTAAGTAATAAAAATTTATTCACACACCACAAATGAACACAAAAGTTTTGTTATCCAAGTTTGGTAAATTCCACTTGTTCAACCCTAATAGCTCGGAATTTTATAAGAAAGAAAATTTTCTACACTTGTTTTGAAAAATAGATATGCATGCTTGAAACATGTTGAAGATTCAAATGACCTATGGATCCAAACCTTTTAAAGAGAATAGCATTGAATTCGCAAGTGAACCTACGGTGGGATATTTACCCGAGCCAAACAAGCCATTATTTTGCCCATTTACAAAGAGCTTACCTAACAATCATAGATGATTGTAAAGTGATTTATCATGCGTAACGGGCTATATATTTTTAAGGAATGACTTATGGATTGGGAGTAAACACTCATTTTAAAAATCCCCGCCTCCCCCTTTTCCTGACGATTGTAAAACCTGATATATATAAACTAAAAAGAGTTTACAAACCCAAAAACTTATAGACACTTTTTGGAATTATCTCTCACTACATTTGTGTGTCATGCTTTTCCATTTTAGATGTATACTTTCTTCTTAAATCCAAACTTGATTTTTCACTTTCCCTTCATCTCTTAAACAAAAAAAGAGATAAAAGGCAACTAGATCACAACAAAATGAAATTTTTTTGAGTTTCTGTATGGAAAGAATTTCAAGCAATAAAAAAATTTAAGTAATGAAAATTTATTCACACCCCACAAATGAACACAAAAGTTTTGTTATCCAAGTTCTGGAAATTCCACTTGTTCAACCCTAATAGCTCGGAATTTTATAAGAAGGATATTATTTTACACATGTTTTGAAAAATGGATATGCATGCTTGAAACATGTTAAAGATTCAAATGACCTATGGATTCAAACCTTTTAAAGAGAATAACATTAAATTCTCAAGTGAACATGCGGGGGGGGGGGGTATTTACCCGAGCCAAACAAGCCATTTCTTTGCATATTTACAAAAACCTGACCTAATGATCATAGATGACAGTAAAGTGATTTATCATGCGTAACGGGCTATATTTTTTTAATGAATGACTTATGGATTGGGAGTCAACACTCAGTTAAAAATCCCTGCCTTCCCTTTTTCCCGACAATTGCAAAACCTGATATATATAAACTAAAAAGAGTTTAAAATCCCAAAAAATTACAGATATTTTTTTGAATTATCTCTCTCTACATTTGTGCATTTTGCATTTCCATTTTAGATATATACTTTTTCTTAAATCAAAACTTGAGTTTTCACTTTCCCTTCATCTCATAAACAAAAAATGAGATAAAAGGCAAATTGTTCAGAACAAAATGAAAATTTTAGAGTTTATGTATGGAAAGAATGTAAAGCAATAAACAAATGTCAGTGAAGAAAATTTATTCACACACCACAAATGAACACAAAAGTTTTGTTATCCAAGTTTGGGAAATACCAATAGTCCAAACCTAATAGCTTTGAATTTTATAAGGAAGAAATTTTTCTACAAATGTTTTAAATAATGGATATGCATGATTGAAAAATTTTAAAGATGAAAATAACCTATGGATCCAAACCTTTTAAAGAGAATAACATTAAATTCTCAAGTGAACGTGCAGTGGGATATTTACCCGACTCAAACAAGATGTTATTTTTCCCATTTACAAAAAGTTGACCTAACGATCAAAGATGATTGTAAAGTGATTTATCATGTGTAACAGGCTATATTTTTGTAAGGAATGACGTATAGATTGCGAGTCAACACTCAGTTAAAAATCCTCCACCTCCCCCTTTTCCCGACGATTACAGAACTTGATATATAAAAACTAAAAAGAGTTTACAATCCCTAAAAATTACAGACAGTTTTTGGAATTATCTCTCTCTACATTTGTCCATTGAGCATTTCCATTTTAGATGTATACTTTTTTCTTAAGTCAAAGTTTGAGTTTTCACTTTCCTTTCATCTCGTAAACAAAAAAGAGATAAAAGGCAAATAGATCACAACAAAATGAAAATTTTAGAGTTTATGTATGGAAAGAATTTAAATCAATAAACAAGTCTAAGCAAAGAAAATTTATTGACACACCACAAATGAACTCAAAAGTTTTGTTATCCAAGTTTGGGAAATTCCACTAGTTCAACCCTAATAGCTCGAAATTTAATAAGAAAGATTTTTTTTTGACACATGTTTTAAAAAAAAGATACGAATGCTTGAAACTTGTTAAAGATGCAAATGACCTATGGATCCAAACCTTTAAAAGAGACTAACATAAAATTTTCAAGTGAACGTGCAGTTGGATATTTACACCAGTCAAACAAGCCATTATTTTTCCCAATTACAAAAAGCAGACCTAACCATCATAGATGATTGTAAAGTGATTTATCATGCGTAATGGGCTATATTTTTTGTTAGGAATGACTTATGGATTGGGTGTCAACATTGAGTTAAAAATCCCTCGCCTCCCCCTTTTCTCGACGATTGCAGAACTTGATATAATAAAACTATAACGAGTTTACAATCCCTAAAATTTACAGACACTTTCTAGATGTATACTTTTTTCTAAAATCTAAGCTTGAGTTTTCACTTTCCCTTCATCTCGTAAACAAAAAATAAGATAACAGGCAAATACATCACAACAAAAAGAAAATTTTAGAGTTTATTTATGGAAAAAACTTATAGCAATAAACAAATGTAACTAAATAAAATTTATTCATACAGTACAAATGAACACAAAAGTTTTGTTATCCAAGTTTGGGAAATTCCACTAGTTCAACCCTTATAGCTCAGAATTTTATAAGAAAGAGAGTTTTCTATACATGTTTTAAAAAATGGATATACATGCTTGAAACATGTTAAAGATGCAATTGACCTATGGATCCAAAATTTTTAAAGAGAATAACTTTAAATTCTCAACTGAACGTGCGGTGGATATTTACCCGTGTCAAACAAGCCATTATTTTGCCCATTTACAAAAAGCTTATTTAACGATCATTGATGATTGTAAAGTCATTTATCATGCGTAATGGACTATATTTTTGCAAGGATTGACTTATGGATTGGGAGCAACACTGAGTTAAAAATCCCCTGTCTCCCCCTTTTCCTGATGATTGCAGAACCTCATATATAAAACATAAAAAGAGTTTACAATCCCTAAAAATTATAGACACTTTTAGGAATTATCTCTCTCTACATTTGTACATAGTGTTTTTCCAATTTAGATGTATACCTTTTTCTTGAATCAAAGCTTGAGTTTTCACTTTCCCTTCATCTCGTAAACAAAAAAAGAGATAAATGGCAAATAGAACACAACAAAAAGAAAATTTTAGTGTTTATGTACGGAAAGAATTTAAAGCAATAAACAAATGTAAGTAAAGAAAATTTATTTACACACCAGAAATGAACACAAAAGCTTTGTTCTCCAAGTTTGGGAAAATCAACTTGTTCAACCCTTATAGCTCGGAATTTTATAAGAAAGAGATTTTTCTACTCATGTTTTAAAAAATGGATATGGATGTTTGAAACATGTTAAAGATGCAAATAACCTATGGATCCAAACATTTTAAAGAGAATAACATTAAATTCTCAAGTGAACATGCAGTGGTATATTTACCCGAGTCAAACAAGCCATTATTTTGCCCATTTACCAAAAGTTGACCTAACGATCATAGATGATTGTAAAGTTATTTTTCATGCGTAATGGGCTATATTTTTTTAAGGAATTACTGTTGGATTGGGAGTCAACACTCAGTTAAAAATTCCCCACCTCCCCCTTTTCTCGACGATTGTTGAACCTAATATCTAAGAACTAAAAAGTGTTTACAATCCGTAAAAATTGCACAGACTTTTTGGAATTATCTCTCTTGACATTTGTGCTTTATGAATTTCCCTTTTAGATGTATACTTTTTTCTTAAATTAAAACTAGAGTTTTCGCTTTCCCTTCATCTCTTAAGCAATAAAATACACAAAAGGCAAATAGATCACAACAAAAAGAAAATTTTAAAGTTTATGAATGGAAGCAATTTAAAGCAATAAAAAAATGTAAATAAAGAAAATTTATTCACACACCACAAATGAACACAAAATTTTTGTTATCCAAGTTTGGGATATTCCACTTGCTCAACCCTAATAGCTCGGAATTTTTAAGAAAGAGATTTCTCTACGCATGTTTCCAAAAATGGATATGCATGCTTGAAACATGTTAAAGTTGCAAATGACCATTGGATCCAAACCTTTTAAAGAGAATAACATTAAATTCTCAAGTGAACGTGTGGTAGGATATTTACCCAAGTCAAACAAGCCAATATTTTGCCCATTTAAAAAAAGTTGACCTTACAATCATAGATGATTGTAAAGTGATCAATCATGCGTAACGGGCTATGTTTTTGTAACAAATAAATTATGGATTGGGAGTCAACACTCAGTTAAAAATCCCTCGCCTCCCCCTTTTCCCGACGATTGCCAAACCTGATATATTAAAACTAAAAAGAGTTTACAATCCCTAAAAATTGCAGACACATTTTGGAATTATCTCTCTCTACATTTGTGCATTGTGCATTTAAATTTTAGTTCAATACTTTTTTCTTAAATAAAAACTAGAGTTTTCACTTTCCCTTCATCTCATAAACAAAAAAAGAGATAAACGACAAATAGACCACTACAAAATGAAAATTTTAGAGTTTAGGTATGGAAAGAATTTAATGCAACAAATAACTGTAAGTAAAGAAAATTTATTCACACACCACAAATGAACAATGAATTTTTGTTATCCAAGTTTGGTAAATTCCACAATTTCAACCCTAATAACTCAGAATTTTATAAGAAAGAGATTTTTCTACACATGTTTAAAAAATGGATATGCATGCTTGAAACATGTTAAAGATGCAAATGACCTATGGATCCAAAGGTTTTAAAGAGAATCACATAAAATTCTCAAGTGAATGTGTGGTGGGACATTTACCTGAGTCAAACAAGCCATTATTTTGCCCATTTACAAAAAGCTTGCCTAACGATCATAGATGATTGTAAAGTGATTTATCATGCGTAATGGGTTATATTTTTGTAAGGAATGTCTTATGCGTTGGGAGTCAACACTCAGTTAAAAATCCCCCGCCACCCCCTTTTCCCCACGATTGTAGAACCTGATATATAAAAACTAAAAAGAGTTTGCAATCCCTAAAATTTACAGACACTTTTAGGAATTATCTCTCCCTACATTTGTGCATTGAGCAATTCCATTTTAGATGTACACTTTTTTCTTAAATCAAAGCTTGAGTTTTCACTTTCCCTTCATCTTGTAAATTAAAAAAGAGATAAAAGACAAATAGATCACAACAAAATGAAAATTTTAGAGTTTATGTATGGAAATAATTTAAAGCAATAAACAAATGTAAGTAAATAAAATTTATTTACACACCACAAATGAACACAAAAGTTTTGCCATCCATGTTTGGGCAATTCCACTAGTTCAAGCCTAATAGGTCGGAATTTTATAAGAAAGAGATTTTACTACATATGTTTTAAAAAATAGATATACAAGCTTGAAACATGTTAAAGATGCAAATAACCTATGGTTGCAAACCTTTTAGAGAGAATAACTTCAAATTCTCATGTGAACATGCGGTGGGGTATTTACTCGAGTCAAACAAGCCATTATTTTTCCTATCTACAAAAATCTGACCTAACGATCATAGATGATTGCAAAGTGATTTATCATGCGTAACATGCTACATTTTTTTAAGGAATGACTTATGGATTGGGATTCAATACTCAGTTAAAAATCCTCCGCCTCTCCCTTTTCCCGACGATTGCAAAACCTGATATATAAAAACTAAAATGAGTTTACTATACCTAAAAATTATAGACACCTTTTGGGATTATCTCTCTCTACATTTGAGCATTGTGCAATTCCATTTTAGATGTATAATTGTTTCTTAAATCAAAGCTTGAGTTTTCACTTTCCCTTCATCTCGTAAACAAAAAAAAGAGATAAAAGGCAAATAGATCACAACAAAATGAAAATTTTAGAGTTTATGTATTGGAAATAATTTAAAGAAATAAACAAATGTAAGTAAAGAAAATTTATTCACACACCAAAAATGAACACAAAAGTTTTGTTTTCCAAATTTTGGAAATTCCACTAGTTCAACCCTAATAGCACGGAATTTTAATAAGAAAGAGATTTTTCTACACATCTTTTAAAAAATGGATATGCATGCTTGAAACATGTTAAAGATGCAAATGACCTATGGATCCAAACCTTTATAGAGAATAACATTAAATTCTCATGTGAATGTGTGTTGGGATATTTACCCGAGTCTAACAAGCGATCATTTTGCTCATTTACAAAAAGCTGACCAAACGATCATAGATGATTGTAAAGTTATTATCATGCATAATGGGCTATATTTTTGTAAGGAATGACTTATGGATTGGGAGTCAATACTCAGTTAAAAATCCCACGCCTCCCCCTTTTCCCGACGATTACAGAACCTGATATATAAAAAAGAAAAAGAGTTTACAATCCCTAAAAATTACAAAAACTTTTTGGAATTATCTCTCTCTACATTTGTGCATTGTGCATTTCCATTTTAGTTGTAGACTTTTTTCTTATATCAGAACTTGAGTTTTCTCTTCCATTCATCTCGTAAACGAAAAAAGAGTTAAAAGGCAAATAGATCACAACAAAATGAAAATTTTAGAGTTTATGTATGCAATGAATTTAAAGCAATAAATGAATGTAAGTAAAGAAAATTTATTCACACACCACTAATGAACACAAAACTTTTGTTATCCAAGTTTTTCTGCACTTGTTTTAAAAAATGGATATGCATGCTTGAAACATGTTAAAGAAGCAATTGACCTATGGATCCAAAACTTTTAAAGTGAATAACATTAAATTCTCAAGTGAACGTGCGGTGGGATATTTACCCGAGTCAAACATGCCATTATTTTGCCCATTTACGAAACGCTGAACTAAAGATCATAGATGATTCTAAAGTGATTTATAATACGTAATGGGCTATATTTTTGTAAGTTATGACTTATGGATTTGGAGTCAACACTCAGTTAAAAATCATCTGCCTCCCCCTTTTCTCGATGATTGCAGAACCTGATATATAAAAATTAAAAAGAGTTTACAATCCCTACAAATTACATACACTTTTTGGAATTATCTCTCTATATTTGTGCATTGTGCCTTTCCATTTTAGATGTATACTTTTTTATTTAATCAAAACTTAAGTTTTCACTTTCCCTTCATCTTGTAAACAAAAAAAGGGATAAAAGACAAATAGATCACAACAAAATAAAAATTTTAGACTTTATGTATGAAAAGAATTTAAAGCAATAAAAAAATGTAAGTAAATAAATTTTATTCACACACCGCAAATGAATAATAAAGTTTTGCTATCATAGTTTGGGAAATTCCTGTAGTTCAATCGTAATAGCTCAAAATTTTATAAGAAAGAGATTATTCTACACATGTTTTAAAAAATGGATATGCAGGCTTGAAAAATGTTAAAGATGCAAATGACCTATGGATCCATAGCTTTTAAAGAGAATAACATTAAATTATCAGGTGAATGTGTGGTGGGATATTTACTCGAGTCAAACAAGCCATTATTTTGCCAATGAAAAAAAAGTTGACCTAATGATCATTGATGATTGTAAAGTGATTTATCATGCGTAATGGGATATTTTTTTGTATGGAATGACTTATGGATTGGGAGTCAACACTCAGTTAAAAAGCCTCCGCTTCCCCCTTTTCCCGACAATTGTAGAACCTGATATACAAAAACTAAAAAGAGTTTACAATCCCTAAAAATTACAGACAGTTTTTTGGAATCATCTCTCACTACATTTGTGCATTGAGCATTTCCATTTTAGATGTATACTTTTTTCTTATATCAAAGCTTGATTTTTCACTTTCCCTTCATCTTGTAAACAAAAAAAGAGATAAAAGGCAAATAGATAACAACAAAATAAAAATTTTAGAGTTTATGAATGGAAAGAATTTAAAGTAAAGAAAATTTATTCACACACCACAAATGAACACAAAAGTTTTGTTATCCAAGTTTGGGAAACTCCACTAGTTCAATCCTAATAGCTCGGAATTTTATAAGAAAGAGATTTTTCTACACATGTTTTAAAAAATGGATATGCATGCCTGAAACAAGATAAAGATGCAAATGAGGTATGGATGCAAACCTTTTAAAGAGAATAACATTAAATTCACAAGTGAACGTGCGGTGGGATATTTACCTGAGTCAAACAAGCCATTATTTTGCCCATTTAAAAAAATATGACCTAACGATCTTAGATGATTGTAAAGTGATTGATCATGCGTAACGCGCTATAGTTTTGTATGGAATGACTTATGGTTTGGGAGTCAATACCCAGTTAAAAATCCCCCTCCTCCCCCATTTCCCAACAATTGCAGACTTAAAAGAGTTTACTATCCCTAAATATTACAGACACTTTTCAAAATTATCTCTCTGCAATTGTGCATTGTGCTTTTCAATGTTATATGTAAAATTTTTCCTTAAATCAAAGCTTCAGTCTTCACTATCCCTTGATCTTGTAAACAAAAAAAGAGACAATAGGCAAATACATCACAACAAAATAAAAATTTTAGAGTTTATGTACGGAAAGAATTTAAAGCAATAAACAAATGTATGTAAAGAAAGTTTTTCACACACCACAAATGAACACAAAAGTTTTGTTATCCAAGTTTAGGAAATTCCACTAGTTCAACCCGAATAGCTCGGAATTTTATAAGAAAGAGATTTTTCTACACATGTTTTAAAATATGGATATGCATGCTTGAAACATGTTAAAGATGCAAATGACCTATGGATCCAAACTTTTCAAAGAGAATAACATTAAATTCTCAAGTGAACGTGCGGTGGGATATTTACCTGAGTAAAACAAGCCATTATTTTGCCCATTTACAAAAATCTGACCTAACCACCATAGATGATTGTAAAGTGATTTATCATGTGTAACAGGCTATATTTTTGTAAGGAATGAGCTATGGAATGGGAGTCAACACTCAGTTAAAAATCCCCTGCCTCCCCTTTTCTCGAAGATTGCAGAACCTGATATATAAAAACTAAAAAGGGTTTACATTCCCTAAAAATTATTGACACATTTTGGAATTTTCTCTCTCTACATTTTTACATTGTGTATTTCCATTTCAGATGTATACTTTTTTATTATATCAAAACTTGAGTTTTCTCTTTCCCATCATCTCGTAAACAAAAAAAGAAGATAAAAGGCAAATAAATCACAACAAAATGAAAATTTTAGAGTTTATGTAAGGAACGAATTTATGGCAATAAACAAATGTATGTAAAGAATTTTTTTCACACACCACAAATGAACACAAAAGTTTTGTTATCCAAGTTTTTGAAATTCCACTAGTTCAACCCTAATAGCTTGGAATTTTATAAGAAAGAGATTTTCATTCACATGTTTTAAAATATGAATATGCATGCTTGAAAAAATTTAAAGATGCAAATGAGCTTTGGATCCAAACCTTTTAAAGCGAATAACATTAAATTCTCAAGTGAACGTGCGGTGGGATATTTATCCGAGTCAAACAAGCTATTATTTTGCCATTTACAAAAAGCTAACTTAACGATCATAGATGATTGTAAAGTGATTTATCAGGCATAACGAGCTATATTTTTGTGAGGAATGACTTATGGATTGGAAGTCAATACTCAGTTAAAAATCCCCCGCCTCCCACTTTTCCCGACGATAGCAGAACCTGATATATAAAAACTAAAAAGAGTTTACTATCCCTAAAAATTAAAGACACTCTTTCATTTGTGCATTTTGCATTTTCATATTAGATGTATTATTTTTTCTTAAATTAAAGCTTGAGTTTTCACTTTCCCTTCATCTCGTAAACAAAAAAAGAGATAAAAGGCAAATAGTTCACAACAAAATGACAATTTTAGAGTTTATGTATGGAAAGAATTTAAACCAATAAACAAATGTAAGTAAATAAAATTTATTCACACACCACAAATGTTCACAAAAGTTTTGTTATCCGATTGTGGGAAATTCCACTAGTTCAACCCTAATAGCTCGAAATTTTATAAGAAAGAGATTTTTCTGCACATGTTTTAAATAATGGATATGCATTCTTGAAACATATTAAAGATGCAAATGACCAAAGGATCCAAACCTTTTCAAGAGAATTAAATTAAATTCTCAAGTGAACGCGCAGTGGGATATTTACCCGAGTCAAACAAGTCATTATTTTGCCCATTTACAAAAACCTGACTTAACGATCATAAATGATTGTAAAGTGATTTATCACGCGTAATGGGCTACATTTTTGTAAGGAATGACTTATATATTGGGACTCAACACTCCGTTAAAAATCCCTTGCCTCCCACTTTTCCCTACGATTGCAAAACCTGATAAAAAAATCTAAAAAGAGTTTACAATCCTTAAAAATTAAACACACTTTTTGGAATTATCTCTCTCTACATTTGTGCATTGTGCATTTCCATTTTATATGTATACTTTTTTCTTAAATCAAAGCTTGAGTTTTCAGTTTCCCTTCATCTCGTAAAAAAAAAAATGGAGAAAAGGCAAATCGATCAAAACAAAAATGAAAATTAGAGTTTATGTATGGAAAGAATTTAAATAAATAAACAAAAGTTAGAAAAGAAATTTTAATCACGCACCACAAATGAATACAAAAGTTTTGTTTTCCAAGTTTGGGATATTCCACTAGTTCAACCCTAATAGCTCGGAATTTATAAGAAAGAGATTTTTATACAGATGTTTTAAAAAATAAATGTGCATGCTTGAATCATGTTAAAGATACAAATGAACAATGGATCCAAACCTTTTACATAGAATAACATTAAATTCTCATGTGAACGTGCGGTGGGATATTTACCTAAGTCAAACTACCATTATTTTACCCATTTACTAAAAGTTGACATAAAGATCATAGATGATTGTAAAGTGATTTATCATGTGTAACGGACTATATTTTTATAAGGAATGACTGATGGATTTGGAGTCAACACTCAGTTAAAAATCCCCTGCCTCCCCCTTTTCCTGACGATTGCAGAACCTGGTTTATAAAAACTAAAAAGAGTTTACAATCCCAAAAAATTAAAGACACTTTTTGGAATTATCTCTCTCTACATTTGTGCACTACTCATTTCCATTTTATAAGTATACTTTTTTCTTAAATCAAAACTTGAGTTTTCACTTTTCCTTCATCTCGTAGACAAAAAAAAGAGAGAAAAGGCAAATAGATCACAACAAAATGAAAATTTTAGAGATTATGCATGAAAAGAATTTAAAGCAATAAACAAATGTAAGTAAATAAAATTTATTCTCACACCTCAAATGAACAAAAATGTTTGATTATCCAACTTTGGGAAATTGCACAAGTTCAACCCTAATAGCTCAGAATTTGATCAGAAAGAGACTTTTCTTCTAATGTTTTAAAAAATGTATATGCATACTTGAAACATGTTAAAGATGCAAATGACCAATGGATCCAAAATGTTTAAAGAGATCAACATTACATTCTCAAGTGAACGTGCGGTGAGACATTTACCCGAGTCAAACATGCCATTTTTTTGCCAATTTACAAAAAGTTGACCTAACGATCATAGATGATTGTAAAGTGATTTACCCTGTGTAACGGGCTATATTTTTGTAAGGAATGACTTATGGATTGGGAGTCAACACTCACTTAAAAATCCCCCGCCTCCCCTTTTCCCGATTATTGCAAAACCTAAGATATAAAAGCTAAAAAGAGTTTCCTATCCATAAAAATTATAGTCACTTTTTGGAATTATCTCTCTAGAAATTTGTGCATTGTGCATTACCATTTTAGATGTATACTTTTTTCTTAAATCAAAACTTGACTTTTAGATTTCCCTTCATCTCGTAAACAAAACAAGACATCAAAGGCAAATAGATCACAAACAAAATGAAAATTTTACAGTTTATATATGGAAATAATTTAAAGCAATAAACAAATGTAAGTATAGAAAATTTATTCTCACACCACAAATGAACACAAAAGTTTTGTTATCCAAGTTTGGGCAATTCAATTAGTTCAACCCTAATAGCTCGGAATTTAATAAGAAAGAGATTTTTCTACACAAGTTTTAAAAAATGTATATGCATGCTTGAAACATGTTAAAGAACCAAATGACCTATGCATCCAAACCTTTTAAAGAGAATAACATTAAATTCTCAAGTAAACGTGCGGTGGGATATTTACCCTAGTCAAACAAGCCATTATTTTTCCCATTTACAAAATGCTAACCTAACCATCATAGATGATTGTAACGTGATTTATCATGCGTAAGGGGTTATATTTTTTTGTAAGAAATGACTTATTGATTGGGAGTCAACACTTAGTTAAAAATCCCCCGCCTCCTTTTCCCAACTATAGCAGAACTTGATATATAAAAACTAAAAAGAGTTTACAATCCCTAAAAATTATAGACACTTTTTGGAATTATCTCTCTCTACTTTTGTGCAGTGTCCATTTCCATTTTAGATGTATACTTTTTTCTTAAATCAAAGCTAGTGTTTAGACTTTCCCTTCGGGTCGTAAACAAAAAAATGTGATAAAAGGCAAATAGATCACATCAAAATGAATATTTTAGAGTTTATGTATGGAAGGAATTTAAAGGAATAAATAAATGTAAGTAAAGAAAATTTATTCACACACCACAAATGAACACAAAAGTTTTGTTATCCAAGTTTGGGAAATTCCAATAGTTCAACCCAAATAGCTTGGAATTTTATAAGAAAGAGATTTTTCTACACATGTTTTAAAAAATGGATATGCATGCTTGAAACATGTTAAAGATGCAAATGACCTATGGATCCAAACCTTTTAATGATAATACATTAAATTCTAAAGTGAACGTTCGGTGGGATATTTACACAAGTCAAACAACCATTATTTTGCCCATTTACAAAAAGCTGACCTAACGATCATAGATGATTGTAAAGTGATTTATCATGCGTAATCGGCTATATTCTTTAAAGGAATGACTTATGGATTCGGAGTTAACACTCAGTTAAAAATCCCCCGCCTCCCCCTTTTTCCCGACTATTGCAAAACCTGATTTATAAAAACTAAAAAGAGTTTACAATCCCTAAAAAATACAGACACTTTTAGAAATTATCTCTTTCTACATTTGTGCATTGTTCATTTCCTTTTTAGATGTATACTTTTTTCTTAAATCAAAACTTGAGTTTTCTCTTTCCCTTCATCTCGTCCAAAAAAAAAAAAAAAAGCCAAATTTATCACAACAAAATGAAAATTTCAGAGTTTATGAAGGGAAAGAATTTAAAGCAATAAACAAATGTAAGTAAAGAAAATTTATTCACACACCACATATCAACACAAAGGTTTTGTTATCCAAGTTTGGGAAATTCCACTAGTACAACCCTAATAGCTCGGAATTTTATAAGAAAGATTTTTCTACACATGTTTTAAAAATGGACATGCATGCTTGAAACATGTTAAAGATGCAAATGACCTATGGATCCAAACCTTTTATAGAGAATAACATCAAATTCTCAAGTGAACGAGTGGTGGGATATTTACCCGAGTCAAACAAGCCATTATTTTGCCCATTTACAAAACGCTGAACTAACGATCATGGATGATTGTTAAATGATTTATCATGCATTATGGGTTATATTTTTGTAGGGAATGACTTATGCATTGGGAGTCAACACTCAATTAAAAATTTCCTAGCCTCCACCTTTTCCCGAGGATTACAGAACTTGATATATAAAAACTAAACAGAGTTTGCAGACACTTTTGGAATTATCTCTCTCTACATTTGTGCGTTGTACATTTCCATTTTAGATGTATACTTTTTTCTTAAATCAAAACTTGAGTTTTCACTTTCCCTTCATCTTGTAAACAAAACAAGAGATAAAAAGAAAATAGATCACAACAAAATGAAAATTTTAGAGTTTATATATGCAAATAATTTAAAGCAATAAAAAAATGTTAGTAATGAAAATTTATTCACACACCACAAATGAACTCAATAGTTTTTTATCCTAGTTTGGGAATTTCCACTTGTTCAATCCTAATAGCTTGGAATTTTATAAGAAAGAGATTTTTCAACACATGTTTTAAAAAATGGATATGCATGCTTGAAACATATTAAAGATGCAAATCACCCATGGATCCAAACCTTTTAAAGAGAATAACATTAAATTCTCTTGTGAACGTGTGGCGGGAAATTTACCTGAGATAAACAAGCTATTATTTTTCTAATTTAAAAAAAGTTGACCTAACGATCATAGATGATAATAAATTGATTTATCATGCGTAACGGGCTTTATTTTTTTTAAGGATTGATTTATGGATTGTGAGTCAACACTGAGTTAAAAATCCCCTGCCTCCCCCTTTTCCTGACGATTGGAGAACCTGATATATAATAACTAAAAAGATTTTACAATCCCTAAAAATTACAAACAATTTTTGTAATTATCTCTCTCTACAATTTTGCATTGTGCATTTCAATTTTAGATGTATACTTTTTTCTTAAATCAAAGCTTGAGTTATCACTTTCCCATTATCTCGTAAAGAAAAAAAGAGATAAAAGGAAAATAGATCACAACAAAATGAAAAATTTAGAGTTTATCTATGGTAAGAATTTATGGCAATAAACAAATGTAAGTAAGGAACATTTATTCACACACCACAAATAAACCCAAAATTTTTGTTATTCAAGTTTGGGAAATTCCACTAGTTCAACCCTAATAGCTCTGAATTTTATAAGAAAGAGATTTTTCTACACATGTTTTAAAAAATGGATATGCATGCTTGAAACATGTTCAAGATTCAAATGACCTATGGATCCAAACCTTTTAAAGAGAATAATATTAAATTCTCAAGTGAACATCAGGTGGAATATTTACCCGAGTCAAACAAGCCATTATTTTGCCGATTTACTAAAAGTTGACGTAATGATCATTGATGATTGTAAAGTGATTTATCATTTGTAACCGGCTATATTTTTTTAAAGAACGACTTATGGATAGGGAGTCAACACTCAAATAAAAATCCCCCGCCTCCCGCTTTTCCCGAGGATTGCAAAACCTGATATATAAAAACTAAAAAGACTTTTCAATCCCTAAAAATTATAGATACTTTTTGGAATTATCTCTCTCAAAATTTATGCATTATGCATTTCCATTTTAGATGTATACTTTTTTCTTAAATCAAAGCTTGAGTTTTCACTTTCCCTTGATCTCGTAAGCAAAAAAAGAGATCAAAGGCAAATAGATCACAACAAAATGAAAAGTCTAGAGTTTATGTATGAAAATAATTTAAATAAATAAACAAAAGTAATAAAAGAAATTTTCTAACTTCATAAATGAACACAAAAGTTTTGTTATCCAAGTTTCGAAAATTCCACTAGTTCAACCCTAATAACTCGAAATTTTAGAAGTAAGAGATTTTTCTTCACTTGTTTTAAAAAATGGATGTGCCTGTTTGAAACTTGTTAAAGATTCAAATGACCTCTGGATCCAAACCTTTTAAAGAGAATAAGATTAAATTCGCATGTGAATGTGCAGTGGGATATTTACCTGAGTCAAACAAGCCATTATTTTGCCCATTTACGAAAAGTTGACATAAAGATCATAGATGATTGTTAAGTGATTTATTATGCGTAACGGGCTATATTTGTATAAGGAATGACTTATGAATTGGGAGTCAACACTCAATTAAAAATGTCACGCCTCCGCCTTTTCTTGACGATTGCGGAACCTGACATAGAAAATCTAAAAAGAGTTTACAATCCATAAATATTACAAAACCTTTTTGGAATTATCTCTCTCTACATTTTTTGCATTGTGGATTTCAATTTTAGATGTACACTTTTTTCTTAAATCAAAACATGAGTTTTCACTTGCCCTTCATCTCATAAAAAAAAAGATAAAAGGCAAATAGATCACAAAAAAAAGAAAATTTTAAAGTTCGTGTATGGACAGAATTTAAAGCAATAAACAAATGTAAGTAAACTAAATATATTCACACACCACAAATGAAAAAAAAAGTTTTGTTATCCAAGTTTAGGAAATTCCATAATTTCAACCCTAATCGCTTGGAATTTTCTAAGAAAGACATTTTTCTAAAAATATTTTAAAAAATTGATATGCATAATTGAAACATGTTGAAGAAGCAAATGACCTATGGATCCAAAAATTTTAAGAGAATAATTTTAAATTGTCAAGTGAATGTGCGGTGGGATATTTACCCGAGTCAAAAAAGCCATTATTTTGCCCTTTTACAAAAATCTGACCTAATGATCATAGATGATTGTAAAGTGAATTATTATGCGTAAGGGGCTATATTTTTGCATGGAAATGGAATGGGAGTCAACACTCAGTTAAAAATCCCCTGCCTCCCCCTTTTTCCGATCATTGCACAACTAGATATATAGAAATTAAATAGAGTTTACAATCCATAAAAATTATAGACACATTTTGGAATTATAACTTTTTAAATTTGTGCATTGTGCATTTCCATTTTAGATGTATAATTTTTTCTTAAATCAAAACATGAGTTTTAACTTGCCCTTCATCTCGTAAAAAAACAAAAAAGAGATAAAAGGTAAATAGAACACAACAAAATGAAAATTTTTGAGTTTATATATGGAAATAATTTAAAGCAATAAAGAAATGTAAGTAAAGAAAATTTATTCACACACCACAAATGAACACAAAAGTTTTGTTATCCAAGTTTGGGAAATTCCATTAGTTCAACCCTAATAGCTCAGAATCTTTTAAGAAAGAGATTTTTCAACACATGTTTAAAAAAATGGATATGCATACTTGAAAATTTTAAAGATGCAAATGACCAATGGATCCAAACGTTTTAAAGAGTAAAACATTAAATTCTGAAGTGAACGTACGGTGAGATATTTACCCGAGTCAAACAAGCCATTATTTTGCCCATTTACAAAAAGCTGACCTAACAATCATAGATGATTGTAAAGTGATTTATCATGCATAACGGGCTTTGTTTTTTTAAGGAATGACTTATGGATTAGGATTCAACACAGTTAAAAATCCCTCGCCTCCCCCTTTTCCCGACATTTGCAGAACCTGATATCTAAAATCTAAAAAGAGTTTACAATCTCTAAAAATTACAGACGCTTTTTGAAATTATCTCTCTCTACATTTGTGCATTGTGCATTTCTATTTTAGATGTACACTTTTTTCTTAAATCAAAGCTTGAGTTTTCACTTTCCTTTCATCTCGTAAACAAAAAAAGAGATAAAAGGCAAATAGATCACAAAAAAATGTAATAAAAGAAAATTTATTCACACACCACAAATGAACACAAAATTTTTGTTATCAGAGTTTGGGAAATTCGACAAGTTCATCCCTAATAGCTAAGAATTTTATAAGAATGAGATTTTTCTACACATGTTTTAAAAAATGGATATGCATTCTTGGAACATGTTCAAGATACAAATGATCTATGGATCCAAACCTTTTAAAGACAATAACATTAGATTCTCATGTGAACATCGGGTATCATATTTACCCGAGTCAAACTAGCCATTATTTTGCCCATTTAAAAAAAACTGACCTAACGATCAAAGATGATTGTAAAGTGATTTATCATGCATAACGGGCTATATTTTTTTCAGGAATGACTTATAGGTAGGGAGTCAACACACAAAAAAAATCCCCTGCCTCTTCCTTTTCACAACGATTGCAGAACCTGATATATAAAAACTAAAAAGAGTTTATAGTTCCAAAAAATTATAGACAATTTTTGGAATTATCTCTCTCTACATTTGTGCATTGTGCATTTCCATTTTAGATGTATACATTTTTCATAAATCAAAGCTTGAGTTTTCACTTTCCCTTCATTTCGTAAACAAAAAAAAGAGATCAAAAGGTAAATAGATCACAAAAAAAAGAAAATTTTAGAGTTTATGTATGGAAAGAATTTAAAGAAATAAAAAAAATTAAGAAAAGAAAATTTATTCACACACCACAAATGAACACAAAAGCTTTGTTATCCAAGTTTGGGAAATTCCACTAGTTCCTAATAGCTCAGAATTTTATAAGAAAGACATTTTTCTTCACATATTTTAAAAAATGGATATGCATGCTTGAAACATGTTAAAGATACAAATGACCTGTGGATCCAAACCTTTTATAGAGAATAACATTAAATTCTCATGTGAACGTGCGGTGGGATATTTACCTGAGTCAAACAAGCCATTATTTTGCCCATTTACGAAAAGTTGACATAAAGATCATTGATTATTGCAAAGTGATTTATGATGCTTAACGGGCTATATATTTGTAAGAAATGACTTATGGATTGGGAGTCAACACTCAGTCTAAAATCAACCACCTCCCCCTTTTCCAGACAATTGCAGAACCTGGTATGTAAAAACTAAAAAGAGTTTAGTAATCCTAAAAATTCCAGACACTTTTTGGAATTATCTCTCTCTACATTTGTATACAACGCATTTCCATTTTTGATATATTCTTTTTTCTTTAATCAAAACTTGAGTTTTCACTTTCCCTGCATCTTGTAAAGAAAAAAAGAGATAAAAGGCAAATAGATCACAACAAAATGAAAAATTGAGAGTTTAAGTATGGAAAGAATTTAAAGTAATAAACAAATGGAAGTAAAGAAAATTTATTCACACACCACAAATGAACACAAAAGTTTTGTTATCCAAGTTTTGGAAATTTTACAAGTTCAACCCTAATAGCTCGGAATTTCATAAGAAAGAGATTTTTCTACACACGTTTTAAAAAATGGATATGCATGCTTGAAACATGTTAAAGATGCAAATGACTATGGATCCAAACCTTATAACATTAAATTCTCAAGTGAACGTGCGGTAGCATATGTACCTGAGTCAAACAAGCCATTATTTTGCCCATTTACAAAAAACTAACCTAACGATCATTGATGACTGTAAGTGATTTATCATACGTAATGGGATATTTTTTGTAAGGAATGACTTATGGATTGGGTGTTAACATTCAGTTAAAAATACCTCGCCTCCCCCTTTTCCCGTCGATTGCAGCACTTGATATATAAAAACTAAAAAGAGCTTAAAATCCCTAAAAGTTACAAACACTTTTTGGAATTATCTCTCTCTACATTTGTGCATTGTGTATTTCCATTTTAGATGTATACTTTTTTCTTAATTCACAACTTGAGTTTTCACTTTCCCTTCCTCTTGTAGAAAAAAAAAAAAGAGATAAATGGCAAATTGATATTTTAAATGAAAATTTTAGAGTTTATGTATAAAAAGAATTTAAAGAAATAAAAAAATATAAGTAAATAAAAATTATTCTCATACCACAAATGAACAAAAAAGTTTTTTTATCAGAGTTTGGGAAATTTCACTAGTTCAACCCTAATAGCACGAAATTTTATAAGAAAGAGATTTTTCAACTAATATTTTTAAAAAAGGATATGCTCGCTGGAAACATGATAAAGATTCAAATGACCAAGGGATCCAAAATTTTTAAAGAGAATAACAATAAATTCTCAAGTGAACGTGCAATGGGATATTTACCCAAGTCAAACAAGCCATTATTTTGCCCATTTACAAAAAGCTGACCTAACGATCATAGATCATTGTAAACTAATTTATTATGCGTAACGGGCTATATTTTTGTAAGGAATGACTTATGGAATGGGAGTCAATACTTAGTTAAAAATCCCCCGCCTCCCCTTTCCCGACGATTGCAAAACCTGTTATATAAAAACTAAAAAGAGTTTCCAATCCATAAAAATTATAGACACTTATTGGAATTATCTCTCTCTACTTTTGTGAAGTGTGCATTTCCATTTTAGATTTATACTTTTCTCTTAAATAAAAGTTTGTGTTTAAACTTTCCCTTCATCTCATAAACAAAAAAATAGATGAAAGTCCAATAGAACACAACAAAATGAAAATTTTTGAGTTTATATAAGGAAAGAATTTAAAGAAATAAACAAATGTAAGTAAATAAAATTTATTCATACACCACAAATGAACACAAAACTTTTATTATCCAAGTTTGGGAAATTCCATTAGTTCAACCCTAATAGCTCGGAATTTAAAAAAAAAAAAGATTTTTCTACACATTTTTTAAAAATGGATGTGCATGCTTGAAACTTATTAAAGATGCAAATCACCTATGGATCCAAACCTTTTAAAAATAATAACATTAAATTCTCAAGTGAACGTGCGGTGGGATATTTACCCGAGTCAAACAAGCCACTATTTTGCCAATTAACAAAAAGCCAACCTAATTATCATAGATGATTGTAAAGTGATTTATCGTGTGTATCGAGCTATATTTTTTTAAGGAATGACTTATGGATTGGGAGTCAACACTAAGTTAAAAATCCCCCGCCTCCCTTTTCCTAACGATTGCAGAACCTGATAAATAAAAACTAAAAACAATTTACAATCCCTAAAAATTACAAACAGATTTTGGAATTATCTCTCTTTACATTTGTGCGTTGTGCATTTCCATTTTAGATGTATACTTTTTTTCTTAAATCAAAACTTGAGTTTTCACTTTCCCTTCATCTCGTAAACAAAAAAAGAGATAATAGGCAAATAGATCACATCAACAAAATGAAAATTTTAGAGTTTATGTATGGAGATAATTTAAAGCAATAAACAAATGTGAGCAAAGTAAATTTATTCACATACCACAAATGAACAAAAAAATTTTGTTATCCAAGTTTAGGAATTTCCACTTGTTCAACCCTAATCGTTCGGAATTTTATAAGAAAGAGATTTTTACAAAAAGTTGACCTATCGATCATAGATGATTGTAAAGTGATTTATTATATGTAACGGGCTATATTTTTGTAAAGAATGGCTTATGGATTGGGAGTCAACACTCAAATAAAAATCCCCCGCCTCCCCCTTTATCCGACGAATGTACAACCTAATATATAAAAATTAAAAAGTGTTTACAATCTGTAAAAATGCCAAACACTTTTAGGAATTATCTCTCTCTAGATTTGTGCATTGTACATTTCTATACTTTTTTCTTAAATAAACGTTTGTGTTTTAACTTTCCCTTCATCTTGTAAACAAAAAAAGAGATAAAAGTCCAATAGAACACAACAAAATGAAACTTTTTGAGTTTATGTAAGGAAAGAATTTAAAGCAATAAAAAAATGTAAGTAAATAAAATTTATTCACACACCACAAATGAACACAAAAGTATTGTTATCCAAGCTTGGGAAATTCCATTAGTTCAACCCTAATAGCTCGGAATTTTATAAGAAAGAGATTTTTCTACACATGTTTTAAAAAATGGATGTGCATGCTTGAAACTTATTAAAGATGCAAATGACCTATGGATTCAAACCTTTTAAAGAGAATAACATTAAATTCTCAAGTGAACGTGCGGTGGGATATTTACCCGAGTCAAAAGAGCTACTATTTTGCTCATTTACAAAAAGTAGACCTAACAATCATAGATGATTTTAAAGTGATTTATCATGTGTAACAGGCTATATTTTTTTAAGGAATGACTTATGGATTGAGAATCAACACTAAGTTAAAAATCCCAGCCTCCCCCTTTTCTTGACGATTGCAGAACCTGATATATAAAAACTAAAAAGAGTTTACAATCCATAAAAATTACAAACACATTTTGGAATTATCTCTCTTTAAATTTGAGCATTGTGCACTTCCATTTTAGATGTATTCTTTTTTCTTAAATCAAAACTTGAGTTTTCACTTTCCCTTCATCTCGTAAAAAAAAAGAGATAAAAGGCAAATAGATCACATCAAAATGAACATTTTAGAGTTTATGTATGGAAAGAATTTAAAGCAATAAACTAATATAAATAAAGAAAATTTATTCACACAACACAAATCAACACAGTAGTTTTGTTATCCAAGTTTGGGAAATTCCACTAGTTCAACTGTAATAGCTCGGAATTTTATAAGAAAAAGATTTTTCAACACATATTTTAAAAAATGGATACGCATGCTTGAAACGTGTTAAAGATGAAAAAAACCTATGGATCAAAACCTTTGAAAGAGAAAAACATTAAATTCTCAAGTGAACGTGTGGTGGGATATTTACCCGAGTTAAACAAGCCATTATTTTTCCCATTTACAAAAAGCTGACCTAACGATCATTTATGATTGTAAAGTGATTAATCATGTGTAATGGGCTATATTTTTATTAGGAATGACTTATTTATTTGGAGTCAACACTCAGTTAAAAATCCCCCGCATCCCCTTTTTCCTGACATTTGCAGAACCTGATATATAAAAACTAAAAAGAGTTTACAAGCCATAAAAACTACAAAAAAAAATTTGAATTATCTCTCTCTACATTTTTGCATTGTTCATTTCAATTTTAGATGAATTCTTTTTTCTTAAATCAAAACTTGAGTTTTCACTTTCACTTCATCTCGTAGACAAAAAAAGAGATAAAAGGCAAATAAATAACAAAAAAATAAAAATTTTAGAGTTTATGTATGGAAATAATTTAAAGTAATAAACAAATGTAAATAAAGAAAATTTATTCACACACCACAAATGAACACAAAAGTTTTTGTTATTCCAGTTTCGGAAATTCCACTAGTTTAACCTTAATAAATCAGAATTTTATAAGAAAGAAATTTTTCTAAAATTTTTTTAAAAAATGGATATGCATGATTGAAACATGTTAAAGATGCAAATGCCTATGGAACAAATTTTTTTAAAGATAATAACATTAAATTATTATGTGAACGTGCGGTGGGATATTTTCCTGAGTCAAACAAGCCATTATTTTCCTTATTTACGAAAAGTGGACCTAAGGATCATAGATGATTGTAAAGTGATTTATCATGTGTAAGAGGCTATATTTTTGTAAGGAATGACTTATGGATTGGAAGTCAACACTCAGTTAAAAATCCGCCGCCTCCCCCTTTCCCTATCATTGTCGAACCTGATATATAAAAACAAGAAAGAGTTTACAATCCCAAAAAATTACAAAGAGTTTTTTGAATTATTTCTCTCTACATTTTTTCATTGTGCATTTCCACTTTAGATGAATACTTTCTTCTTAAATCATAACTTGATTTTTCACTTTCCCTTCATCTCGTAGACAACAAATGAGTTAAAATGCAAATAGATCACAACAAAATGAAAATTTAAGAGTTTATGTATGGAAATAATTTAAAGCAATAAACAAATGTAAGTAAAGAAAATTTATTCACACACCACAAATGAACACAAAAGTTTTGTTATCCAAGTTTGGGAAATTCCACTAGTATAACCCTCTTAGCTCGAAATTTTATAAGAAAGAGATTTTTCTACAAATTTTTTAAAAAATGGATATGCATGCTTAAAACATGTTAATGATGCAAACGGCCATTGGATCCAACATTTTTAAAGAGAATAACATTAAATTCTCAAGTCAACGTGCGGTGGGATATTTACCCGAGTAAAACAAACCATTATTTTGCCCTTTTACAAAAAGCTGACCTAATGATCATAGATGATTGTGAAGTAATTTATCATGCATAACGGGCTATATTTTTGGAAGGAATGACTTATGGATTGGGAATCAGCACTCAGTTAAAAATCCCTCGCCTCCCCCTTTTCCCGACGATTGCAGAACCTACTATATAAAAACTAAAAAGAATTTACAATCCATAAAAATTACAGACACATTTTGGAATTATGTCTCTCTACATTTGTGCACTGTGTATTTCCATTTTAGATGTATACTTTTTTATTAAATCAAAACTTGATTTTACACTTTCCCTTCCTCTCGTAAACAAAAAAAGAGATAAAAGGCAAATAGATCACAACAAAATGAATATTTTAGAGTTTATGAATGGAAATAATTTAAAGAAATAAAGAAATGTAAGTAAAGAAAATTTATTCAAACATCACAAACGAACACAAAAGTTTTGTTATCCAAGTTTGGGAAATTCCACTAGTTCATCCCTAATAGCTCGGAATTTTATAAGAAAGAGATTTTTCCAGACAAGTTTTAAAAAATGGATATGCATGCTTTGAAACATGTTAAAAATGCAAATTAGCTATGGATCCAAACCTTTTACAGAGAATAACATTAAATTCTCTAGTGAACGTGAGGTGGGATATTTACGCGGGTCAAACCAACCATTATTTTACCCATTTAAAAAAGCTGACCTAACGATCGTAGGTGATTGTAAAGTGATTTATCATGCCTGACGGGCTATATTTTTATATGTAATGACTTATGAATTGGAAGTCAACATTCAGTTAAAAATCCCCTGCTTCCCTCTTTTCCTGAAGATTGCAGAACCTGATATATAAAAACTAAATAGAATTTATAATCCCTAAAAATCACATACACTTTTTGGAACTATCTCCTCTACATTTCTGCATTGTGTATTTCCATTTTGGATGTATACTTTTTTATTAAATCAAAACTAGAGTTTTCACTTTCCCTTCATCTCGTAAAAAAAAAGAGATAAAAGGCAAATAGATCACAACAAAATGAAAATTTTAGAGTTTAAGTTTAGAAAGAATTTAAAGCAATCAACAAATGTAAGTAAATAAAATTTTTTCACACACCACAAATGAACACAAAGTTTTTGTTATCCAAGTTTTGGAAATTCCATTAGCTCAATCCTAATAGCTCGGAAATTTATAAGAAAGAGATTTTTCTTCACATGTTTTAAAAAATGGATATGCATGCTTGAAACATGTTAAAGATGCAAATTACCAATGGATCCAAACCTATTAAAGAGAATAACATTAAATTCTCAAGTGAACGTGCGGTGGAATATTTACCCAAGTCAAACTAGCCATTATTTTGCCAATTTACAAAAAGCTGACCTAATGGTCATAGATGATTTTTTAGTGATTTTTGATGCGTAACAGACTATATTTTTGTAAGGAATGACTTATGGATAGGGAGTCAACACTCAATTTAAAATACCCCACCTCCCTATTTTTCAGACGATTGCAGAACCAGATATATAACAAATAAAAAGAGTATAATTTTTTTAAAAAAATACAGATACTTTTGGAAATTATCTCTCTCTACATTTGTGCAATATTCATTTCCATTTTAGATGTATACTTTTTTCTTAAATCAAAACTTGAGTTTTCACTTTCCCTTCATCTAGTAGACAAAAAAAAGAGATAAAAGGCAAATAGATCATAACATAAAGAAAATTTTAGAGTTTATTTATGGAAACAATTTAAAGAAATAAAAAAATTTAATTAAAGAAAATTTATTCACACAACAGAAAAGAACAAGCAAGTTTTGCTATCCAAGTTTTGGAAATTCCACTAGTTCAACCCTAATAGCTTGGAATTTTATAAGAAAAAGATTTTTCTACACATGTTTTAATAAATAGATATGCATGCTTGAAACTTGTTAAAGATGCAAATGACCTATGGAACCAAAATTTTTAAAGAGAATAACTTTAAATTCTCAAGTGAACATGCGGTGGGATATTTACCCGAGTCAAACATACATTATTTTGCCCATTTACAAAAAGCTGACCTAATGATCATAGATGATTGTAAAGTGATTTATCATGTATAACGGCCTATATGTTTTGTAAGGAATGACTTATGGATTGGGAGTCAACACTCAGTTAAAAATCCCCCGCCTCCCTCTTTTCGCGACGATTGCAGAACTTGATATATAAAGACTAAAAAGAGTTTACAATCCCTAAAAATTAAAGAAACTTTTTGGAATTATCTCTCTCTCTATATTTGTGCATTGTGCATTTCCATTTTTTATGGATATTTTTTTCTTAAATCAAAACTTGAGTTTTTAGTTTCCCTTCTTCCCCGAAACCAAAAATAGAGATAAAACGAAAACATATAACAAAAAAAAAATAGAGTTTATGAATGGAAAGAATTTAAAAAAAATTTAAGTAATGAAAATTTATTCACACACCACAACTGAACACAAAGTTTTTGTTTTCCAAGTTTTGGAAATTCCATTAGTTACCCCCTAATAGCTTAGAATTTTATCAGAAAGAGATTTCTCTACACATGTTTTAAAAAATGGATATGCATGGATATGCATGCTTAAAACATGTTAAAGATGCAAATTACCAATGGATCTAAACCTTTTAAAGAGAATAACATTAAATTCTCATGGGATATTTAAAGAGAATAACATTACCAATGGGATATTTACCGAAGTCAAACAAGCCATTATTTTGACCAATTACAAAAAGCTGACCTAACAATCATAGATGATTGTAAAGTGATTTATCATACATAATGGGCTATAATTTTTTAAGGAATGACTTATGGATTAGCAGTCAAAACTCAGTTAAAAATCTCACCCCCCCCCCCCTTTTCCCGATGTAAGCAGAAACTGATATACAAAAACTAAGAAGAGTTTACAATCCCTTAAAATGACAGACCCTTTTTAGAATTATCTCTCTCTACATTTGTCCATTGTGCATTTCCATTTTATATTTATACTTTTTTCTTAAATCAAAACTTGAGTTTTCACTTTCCCTTCATCTCGTAAACAAAAAAAAGAGATAAAAGGCATATAGATCACAACAAAATGAAAATTTTAGAGTTAATGTATGGAAAGAATTTAAAGCAATAGACAAATGTAAGTATAGAAAAAATTTTAACACGCCACAAATGAACAAAAAAGTTTTGTTATCCAAGTTTTGGAAATTCCACTAGTTCAACCCTAATAGCTCAGAATTTTATAAGAAAGAGATTTTCGTACAAATTTTTTAAAAAATGGATATGCATGCTTGAAACATGTTAAAGATGCAAATGGCCTATGGATAAAAAATTTTTAAAGAGAATCAATTTAAATTCACAAGTGATCATGTTGTGGGATATTTACCCAAGTCAAAACATGCCATTATTTTGCCAATTAACAAAAGCTGATCTAACGATCATTGAGGATTGTAAAGTTTTTCCCGACAATTGCAGAACCTGATATATAAAAACTAAAAAGAGTTCAAAATCCATAAAATTATAGACACTTTAGGAATTATCTCTCTCTAAATTTGTGCATTGAACATTTCCATTTTACATGTATGCTTTTATCGTAAATCAAAACTTGAGTTTTCACTTTCCCTTCGTCTCATAAACAAAAAAAGAAATAAAAGGCAAAAAAGATCACAACAAAATGAAAATTTTAGATTTTATTTATGGTCAGAATTTACAGCAATAAACAAATATAAGTGAAGAAAATTTATTCACACACCACAAATGAACACAAAATTTTTCTTTTCCAAGTTTGGGAAATTCCACTAGTTCAACCCTAATTGCTCAGAATTTTATAAGAAAGAGATTTTTCTACACATGTTTAAAAAAATGGATATGCATGCTTGAAACACGTTAAAGATTCAAATGACCTACGGATCCAAACCGTTTAAAGCGAATAACATTAAATTCTCAAGTGACGTGCGGTGGGATATTTACCCGAGTCAAACAAGCCATTATTTTTCCCTTTTACAAAACACTAACTTAACGATTGTAGATGATTGTAATGTGATTTATCATGCGTAATGGGCTATAATTTTTTAAGGAATGACTTATGGATTGGTAGTCAGCACTTAGTTAAAAATCCCCTGCCTCCACCTTTTCTCGACGACTGCAAAATCGGATATATAAAAAACTAAAAAGTGTTTAAAATCCCTAAACATTTTAGAGAATTTTTGAAATTATCTCTCTCCAAATTTGTGCATTGTGATTTTCCAATTTAGATGTACACTTTTTCTTAAATAAAAACTTGAGTTTTCGCTTTCCCTTCATCTCGTGGACAAAAAAAGAGATAAAAGGCAAATAGATCACAACAAAATGAAAATTTTAGAGTTTATGTATGGTAAGAATTTAAAGTAGTAAACAAATGCTAGTAACGAAAACTTATTCACACACCACAAATGAACACAAAATTTTTGTTATTCAAGTTTGGGAAATTCCACTAGTTTAAGCCTCATTCCGGAATTTTATAAGAAAGAGATTTTTCTACACATGTTTTAAAAAATTGATATGCATGCTTGAAACATGTTAAAGATGGAAATGACCTATGGATCCGAACCTTTTAAAGAGAATAACATTAAATTCTCAAGTGAATGTGCGATGGAATATTTACACGTGTCCAACAAACCATTATTTTGCCTACTTAAAAAAAGCTGTCCGAACGATCATAGATGATTGTAAAGTGATTTATCATGCATAACGGGGTATATTTTTGTAAGGAATGACTTATGGATTGGGAGTCAACACTCAAATAAAAATCATCCGCCTCCCCCTTTTCTCGACGATTGCTGAACCTGATATATAAAAAACTAAATAGAGTTTACAATCCCTAAAAATTACAGAGATTTTTTGAAATTATCTCTCTTCATTTGTGCATTGTGATTTTCCATTTTAGATGTATAATTTTTTTCTTAAATAAAAACTCGAGTTTTCACTTTCCCTTCATCTCATAGACAAACAAAGAGATAAAAGGCAAATAGATCACAACAAAATGAAAATTTTAGAGTTTATATATGGAAATAATTTAAAGCAATAAACAAATGTAAGTAAAGAAAATTTATAGACACACCACAAATGAACACAAAAGTTCTGTTATTGAAGTTTGGGAAATTCCACAAGTTCAACCCTAATAGCTCGAAATTTTATAAGAAAGAGATTTTTCTACATACGTTTTAAAAAATGGATATGCATGCTTGAAACATGTTAAACATGCAAATGAGATTTGGATCAAAAAAATTTAAAGCGAATAACTTCAAATTCTCAAGTGAATGTGCGATGGGATATTTGCTCGAGTCAAACAAGCCATTATTTTGCCCATTTACAAAAAGCTCAGCTAACGATCATAGATGATTGTAAACTGATTTATCATGCGTAATGGGTTATATTGTTGTAAGGAATGACTTATGGATTGGGAGTAGACACTCAGTTAAAACTCCCCTGCCTCCCCCTTTCCCAACGATTTCAGAACCTGATATATAAAAACAAAAAATACTTTACAATCCATTAAAATTATAGAAACTTTTTTGGAATTATCTCACTCTCCATTTGTGCATTTTACATTTCCATTTTAGATGTATACTTTTTTCTTAAATCAAAACTTGAGTTTTCACTTTCCCTACGTCTCGTAAAACAAAAAAAAGATATTAGGCAAATAGATCACAACAAAATGAAAAATTTAGAGATTATATATAGTAAGAATTTAAAGTAATAAAAAAATTTAAGTAAAGAAAATTTATTCACACACCACAAATGAACACAAAAGTTTTTTTATATAAGTTTGGGAAATTCCACTAGTTCAAACCTAATAGCTCGGAATTTTATAAGAAAGAGACTTTTTTACACATGTTTCAAAAAATGGATATGCATGCTTGAAACATGTTAAATATGCAAATGACCTATGGATCCCAACCTTTTAAAGATAATAACATTAGATTTTCAAGTGAACGTGCGGAAGAATATTTACCCGAGTCAAACAAGCCATTATTTTTCACATTTACAAAAACTGACCTAACGATCATATATGATTGTAAAGTGATTTATTATGCATAAAAGGCTATATTTTTTTAAGGAATGACTTATGGATTGCGAGTCAACACTCAGTTAAAAATCCCCCGCCTCCCCCTTTTCCCGACAATTGCAGAACCTAATATATAAAAACTAAAAAAAGTTTACAATCCCTAAAACTTATACACACTTTTTGTAATTATCTCTCTCTACATTTTTGCATTGTGCATTTCAATTTTGGCTGTATACATTTTTCTTAAATCAAAACTTGAGTTTTCACTTTCCCTTCATCTCGTAAACAAAAAAAAGAGATAAAAGGCAAATAGATCAGAACAAAATGAAAATTTTAGAGTTTATGTATGGAAAGAATTTAAATCAATAAATAAATTTAAGTAAATAAAATTCATTCACACACGACAAATGAAGAAAAAAATTTTGTTCTCGAAATTTGGAAAATTCCACTAGTTCAACCCTAATAACTCGGAATTTTATAAGAAAGAGATTTTTCTAGAGATGTTTTAAAAAATGGATATATATGCTTGAAACATTTTAAAGATGCAAATAACCTATGGATCAAATTTTTTTAAAGCAAATAACTTTAAATTCTCATGTGAACGTGCGGTGGGATATTTACCTGTGTCAAACAAGACATTATTTTTCCCATTTACAAAAAGCTGACCTAATGATCATAGATGATTGTAAACTAATTTATCATGCGTAATGGGCTATATTTTTGTAAGGAATGACTTATGGATTGGGAGTCAACACTCCATTCAAAATCCCTTGCCTCTCCCTTTTCCTGAGATTGCAGAACCTGATATATAAAAACTAAAAAGAGTTTACAATCTATTACAATTGTGGACACTTCTTGGAAATATCTCTCACTACATTTGTGCATTGTGCACTTCCATTTTAGATATATACTTTTTTATTAAATCAAAACTTGAGTTTTCACTTTCCCATTGTTTCATAAACAAAAAACAAAGATTAAAGGCAAATAGATCACAACAAAAATAAAATTTTAGAGATTATGTATGGTGAGAATTTAAAACAATAAACAAAGGTAAGTAAGGAAAATTTATTCACACTCCACAAATGAACACAAAAGTTTTGTTATATAAGTTTGGGAAATTCCACTAGTTCAAACTTAATAGCTCGGAATTTTATAAGAAAGAGACTTTTTTACACATGTTTCAAAAAATGGATATGCATGCTTGAAACATGTTAAATATGCAAATGACCTATGGATCCCAACCTTTTAAAGATAATAACATTAGATTTTCAAGTGAACGTGCGGAAGAATATTTACCCGAGTCAAACAAGCCATTATTTTTCACATTTACAAAAACTGACCTAACGATCATATATGATTGTAAAGTGATTTATTATGCATAAAAGGCTATATTTTTTTAAGGAATGACTTATGGATTGCGAGTCAACACTCAGTTAAAAATCCCCCGCCTCCCCCTTTTCCCGACAATTGCAGAACCTAATATATAAAAACTAAAAAAAGTTTACAATCCCTAAAACTTATACACACTTTTTGTAATTATCTCTCTCTACATTTTTGCATTGTGCATTTCAATTTTGGCTGTATACATTTTTCTTAAATCAAAACTTGAGTTTTCACTTTCCCTTCATCTCGTAAACAAAAAAATGAGATAAAAGGCAAATAGATCAGAACAAAATGAAAATTTTAGAGTTTATGTATGGAAAGAATTTAAATAAATAAATAAATTTAAGTAAATAAAATTCATTCACACACGACAAATGAAGAAAAAAATTTTGTTCTCGAAATTTGGAAAATTCCACTAGTTCAACCCTAATAGCTCGGAATTTTATAAGAAAGAGATTTTTCTAGAGATGTTTTAAAAAATGGATATATATGCTTGAAACATGTTAAAGATGCAAATAACCTATGGATCAAATTTTTTTAAAGCAAATAACTTTAAATTCTCATGTGAACGTGCGGTGGGATATTTACCTGTGTCAAACAAGACATTATTTTTCCCATTTACAAAAAGCTGACCTAATGATCATAGATGATTGTAAACTAATTTATCATGCGTAATGTGCTATATTTTTGTAAGGAATGACTTATGGATTGGGAGTCAACACTCCATTCAAAATCCCTTGCCTCTCCCTTTTCCTGAGATTGCAGAACCTGATATATAAAAACTAAAAAGAGTTTACAATCTATTACAATTGTGGACACTTCTTGGAAATATCTCTCACTACATTTTTGCATTGTGCACTTCCATTTTAGATATATACTTTTTTATTAAATCAAAACTTGAGTTTTCACTTTCCCATTGTTTCATAAACAAAAAACAAAGATTAAAGGCAAATAGATCACAACAAAAATAAAATTTTAGAGATTATGTATGGTGAGAATTTAAAACAATAAACAAAGGTAAGTAAGGAAAATTTATTCACACTCCACAAATGAACACAAAAGTTTTGTTATTTAAGTTTTGGAAAATCCACTAGTTCAACCCTAATAGCTCGGAATTTTATAAGAAAGAGATTTTTCTACACATGTTTTAAGAAATGGATGTACATGTTTGAAACATGTTAAAAATTCAAGTTACCTATGGATCCAAACAATTTATAGAGAATAACATTAAATTCTCTAGTGAATGTGCGGTGGGATATTTACCCAAGTCAAACAAGCCATTATTTTGCCCAGTTACAAAAAGCTAACCTAACGATCATAGATGATTGTAAAGTGATTTATCTGACGTAATGGGCTATACTTTTTAAGGAATTACTTATGGATTGGGAGTCAACACTCAATTAAAAATCCCCCGCCTCCCTCTTTTCCAACCGATTGCAGAACTTGATATATAAAAAACTATATAGTGTTTACTATCCATAAAAATTATAGACACTTTTTGGAATTAAATATTTCTACATTTGTGTAGTGTTCATTTCTATTTTAGATGTATACTTTTTTCTTAAATCAAAGCTTGAGTTTTCACTTTCCCTTCACCTCGTAAACTAAATAAGAAATAAAAGGCTAATAGATCACAACAAAATGAAAATTTTAGAGTTTATGTATGGAAATAATTTAAAGCAATAAACAAATGTAAGTAAAGAAAATTTATTCACACACCACAAATGAACACAAAAGTTTTGTTATCCAAGTTTGGGAAATTCTACTAGTTCAACCCTAATAGCTCAGACTTTTATAAGATAGAGATTTTTCCACACATGTTTTAAAAAATTGATATCCATGCTTGAAACATGTTAAAGATGCAAATGACCTATGGATCCATACCTTTCAAAGAGAATAACATTAAATTCTCAAGTGATAGTGCGGTGGGATATTTACCCGAGTCAAACAAGCCATTATTTTGCCCATTTACAAAAAGTTGACCTAACGATCATAGATGATTGTAAAGTGATTTATCATGCGTAAGGGGCTATATTTTTGTAAGGAATGACTTATGGATTGGGAGACAACACTCAGTTAAAAATCCCCCGTCTTCCCCTTTTTTTGATGATTGCAGAACTTGATATCTAAGAATTAAAAAGAGTTTAAAATCCCTAAAAAATACAGACACTTTTTGGAATTATCTCTCTACATTTTTGCATTGTGAATTTCCATTTTAGATGTATTTTTCTTAAATCAAAGCTTGAGTTATCACTTTCCCTTCGTCTCATAAACAAAAAAAGAGATAAAAGGCAAAAAGATCACAATAAAATGAAAATTTTAGAGTTCATATATGGAAAGAATTTAAAGCAATAAACAAATGTAAGTAAAGAAAATTTATTCACATACCACAAATAAACACAAAAGTTTTGTTATCTAAGTTTGGGAAATTCCACTTGTTCAACCCTAATAGCACGAAATTTTATAAGAAAGATATTTTTCTACACTTGTTTTAAAAAATGGATATGCATGCTTGAAACATGTTAAAAATTGAAATGAGCTATGGATCCAAACAATTTATAGAGAATAACATTCAATTCTCTAGTGAATGTGCTGTGGGATATTTACCCGACTCAAACAAGCCATTATTTTGCCCAGTTACAAAAAGCTGACCTAACGATCATAGATGATTTTAAAGTTATTTTTCATGCATAACGGGCTATATTTTTGTCAGGAATGACTTAAGAATTGGGAGTCAACACTCAAATAAAAATCCCCCGCCTCCCCCTTTTTCTCGACAATAGCAAAACCTAATATATAAAAATCAAAAGGAGTTTACAATCCCTAAAAATTACAGACACTTTTTGGAATTATCTCTCTCCAAATTTTTGCAGTGTGCATTTCCATTTTAGAAGTAAACTTTTTTCTTAAATCAAGGCATGAGTTTTCACTTTCCCTTCATCTCGTAAACAAAAAAAGAGATAAAAGGCAAATAGATCACAAAAAATGAAAATATTAGAGTTTATGTATAGAAAGAATTTAAAGAAATAAACAAATGTAAGTAAAGAAAATTTATTCACTCACCACAAATGGACACTAAAGTTTTGTTATCCAAGTTTGGGAAATTCCACTAGTTCAACCCTAATTGCTCAGAATTTTATAAGAAAGAGATTTTTCTACCCATGTTTTAAAAAGTGGATATGCATGCTTGAAACATGTTAAATATGCGAATGACCTATGGATCCAAAAACTTTAATGAGAATAACATTAAATTCTCAAGTGAATGTGTGCAGGGATATTTACCCGATTCAAACAATCCATTATTTTGCTCATTTAAAAAAAAAAGCAGACCTAACGATCATACATGATTGTAAAGTGATTTATCATGCGTAACAGGCTATATTTTTGAAAGGAATGATTTATGGATTGGGAGTCAACACTCAGTTAAAATTCCCCCGCCTCCCCCTTTTCCCGAAGATTGCAAAAACTGATATATAAAAACTAAAAAGATTTTACAATATCTAAAAATTACAGACACTTTTGGAATTATCTCTCTCTACATTTTTGCATCATGCATTTCCATTTTAGAAGTATACCTTTTTCTTAAAACAAATTTTGAGTTTTCACTTTCCCTTTATGTCGTAAAAAAAAGAGATAAAAGGAAAATAGATCACAACAAAATGAAACTTTTTGAGTTTATGCATGGAAAGAATTTAAAGCAATAATCAAATGTAAATAAAGAAAATTTATTCACACACCAAAGATGAACACAAGTTTTTTTGTCCAAGTTTGGTAAATTCCACAAGTTCAACCCTTATAGCTCGGAATTTTATAAGAAAGACATTTTTCTACACATGTTTTAAAAAATGGATATGCAGGCTTGAAACATGTTAAAGATGCAAATGATCTATGGATCCAAACCTTTTAAAATGAATAACATTAAATCACAAGTGAACGTGCGGTGGGATATTTACCGGAGCCAAACAAGCCATTATTTTGCCCATTTACAAAAGGCTGACCTAACGATTATAGATGATTTTAAAGCTATTCATCATTAGTAATGGGCTATATTTTTGTAAGGAATGACTTATGGAATAGGAGTCAACACTCAGTTAAAAGTCCCTTGCCTCCTCCTTTACCCGACGATGGCATAACCTGATATGTAAAAACTAAAAAGAGTTTACAATCCCTACAAATTACATACACTTTTTGGAATGATCTCTCTCTACATTTGTGCATCTTGCATTTCCATTTTAGATGTAGACTTTTTTTCTTATATCAAGACTTGATTTTTCTCTTCCCCTTCATCTCGTAAACGAAAAAAGAGATAAAAGACAAATAGATCACAACAAAATGAAAATTTTAGAGTTCCTGTATGGAAAGAATTTCAAGCAATAAACAAATGTGAGTAAAGAAAATTTATTCACACACCACAAATGAACACAAAAGTTTTGTTATCCAAGTACGGGAAATTCAACTAGTTCAACCCTAATAGCTCGGAATTTTATAAGAAAGATATTTTTCTACACATGTTTTAAAAACGGATATGCATGCTTGAAACTTGTTAGATATGCAAATGACCTAGGGATCCAAAATTTTTAAAGATAATAACATTAAATTCTCAAGTGAACGTGTGGTGGGATATTTACCTGTGAGAAACAAGCCATTATTTTGCCCATTTACAAAAAGCTGACCAAATGATCATAGATGATTGTAAAGTGATTTATCATGCATAACTGGCTATATTTTTGTAAGGAATGACTTATAGATTGGGAATCAACACTCAGTTAAAAATCCCCCACCTCCCCCATTTCCCGATGATTGTAGAACCTAATATATAAAAACTTAAAAGAATTTACCATCCCTTAAAATCAAAGACACTTTTTGGAATTATCTCTCTCTTCATTTGTGCATTGAGCATTTCCATTTTAGATGTATACTATTTTCTTAAATCAAAACTTGAGTTTTCATTTTCCTTTCATCTCATAAACGAAAAAAGAGATAAAAGGCAAATAGTTCACAACAAAATGAAAATTTTAGAGTTTATGTATGGAAATAATTTAAAGAAATAAATAAATGTTAGTAAAGAAAATTTATTCACACACCACAAATGAACACAAATTTTTTGTTATCCACGTTTGGGAAATTCCACTTGTTCAACCATAATAGCTCGGAATTTTATAAGAAAGAGATTTTCTACACATGTTTTAAAAAAATGGATATGCATTCTTGAAACATGTTAAAGATGCAAATCACCTATGGATCCAAACCATTTAAAGAGAATAAAATTAAATTCTCAAGTGAACTTGTGGTGGGTTTTTACTCGAGTTGAAAAACCCATTATTTTGGCCATTTTCAAAAAAGTTGACCCAACGATCATAGATGATTTAAAAGTGATTTATGATGCGTAACGGGCTATATTTGTGTAAGGAATGACTTTTGGAATAGGAGTCAACACTCAGTTAAAAATCCCCCGCCTCCCCCTTTTCCCTACGATTGTACAACCTGATATATAAAAAATAAAAAGAGTATAAAATGCATAAAAAATACAGACAATTTTTTGAATTATCTCTCTCTAAATTTGTACATTGCGCATTTCCATTTTAGATATATACAATTTTCTTACAAAACTTGAGTTTTCACTTTCCTTTCATCTCGTCAACAAAAAAAGATATAAAAAGCAAATAGAACACAACAAAATGAAAATATTAGAGTTTATGTATGGAAAAAATTTAAAGAAATAAATAAATTTAAGAAAAATAAAATTTATTTACACACCACAAATGAACACAAAAGTTTTTTTTATCCAAGTTTAGGAAATTCCACTTGTTCAACCCTAATAGCTTAGAATTTTATAAGAAAGAGATTTTTCTACACAAGTTTTAAAAAATGTATATGCATGCTTGAAACATGTTAAAGAAGCAAATGACCTATGCATCCAAACCTTGTAAAGAGAATAACATTAAATTCTCAAGTGAACCTGCGGTGGGATATTTACCCGAATTGAACAAGCCATTATTTTGCCCATTTACAAAAAGCTGACCTAACGATCATTGATGATTTTAAAGTGATTTATGATGCGTAACGGGCAAATTTTGTGTAAGGAATGACTTTTGGATTGGGAGTCAACACTCAGTTAAAAATCCCCCGCCTCCCCCTTTTCCCAACGATTGCAAAACCTGATATGTAAAAACTAAAAAGACTTTACAATCCCTAAAAATTACAGACACTTTTTTGAATTATCTCTCTCTACATTTGTGCATCGTGCATTTCCATTTTAGATGTATAGTTTTTTCTTAAATCAAAACTCGAGTTTTCACTTTTCCTTCATCTCTTAAATAAAAAAAGAGATAAAAGGCAAATAGATCACAACAAAATGAAAATTTTAGAGTTTCTGTATGGAAAGAATTTCAAGCAATAAACAAATGTAAGTAATGAAAATTTATTCACACACCACAAATGAGCACAAAAGTTTTGTTATCCGAGTTTGGGAAATTCTACTTGTTCAACCCTAATAGCTCGGAATTTTAAAAGAAAGAAATTTTTCTACACATGTTTTAAAAAATTGATATGCATGTTTGAAACATGTTAAAGATGCAATTGATCATTGGATCCAAACCTTTTAAAGAGAATAACATTAAATTCGCAAGTGAACTTGCGCTGGGATATTTACCCGAGCCAAACATGCCATTATTTTGCCCATTTACAAAAAGTTGACCTAGCAATCATATATGATTGTACAGTGATTGATCTTGCGTAACGAGCTATATTTTTTTAAGGAATGACTTATGGATTGGGAGTCAACACTCAGTTAAAAAATCCCCCGCCTCCCCCTTTTCCCGACCATTGTAGAACCTGATATATATAAACTAAAAAGAGGTTACAAACCAAAAAACTTACAGACACTTTTTGGAATTATCTCTCTCTACATTTGTACATCGTGCATTTCCATTTTAGATGTATACTTTTTTCTTAAATCAAAACTTGATTTTTCAGTTTCCCTTCATCTCTTAAACAAAAAAAGAGATAAAAGGCAAATAGATCACAACAAAATGAAAATTTTAGAGTTTCTATATGGAAAGATTTTCAAGAAATAAACAAATGTAAGTAATAAAAATTTATTCGTACACCACAAATGAACACAAAAGTTTTGTTATCCAAGTTTGGTAAATTCCACTTGTTCAACCCTAATAGCTCGGAATGTTATAAGAAAGAAAATTTTCTACACTTGTTTTGAAAAATAGATATGCATGCTTGAAACATGTTGAAGATTCAAATGACCTATGGATCCAAACCTTTTAAAGAGAATAACATTGAATTTTCAAGTGAACCTACGGTGGGATATTTACCCGAGCCAAACAAGCCATTATTTTGCCCATTTACAAAGAGCTTACCTAACAATCATAGATGATTGTAAAGTAATTTATCATGCGTAACGGGCTATATTTTTTTAAGGAATGACTTATGGATTGGGAGTTAACACTCATTTTAAATATCCCCGCCTCCCCCTTTTCCTGATGATTGCAAAACTTGATATATATCAACTAAAAAGAGTTTACAAACCCAAAAACTTATAGACACTTTTTGGAATTATCTCTCTCTACATTTGTGCATCGTGCATTTCCATTTTAGATGTATACTTTCTTCTTAAATCCAAACTTGAGTTTTCACTTTCCCTTCATCTCTTAAACAAAAAAAGAGATAAAAGGCAACTAGATCACAACAAAATGAAATTTTTTTGAGTTTCTGTATGGAAAGAATTTCAAGAAATAAACAAATGTAAGTAATGAAAATTTATTCACACCCCACAAATGAACACAAAAGTTTTGTTATCCAAGTTTGGGAAATTCCACTTGTTCAACCCTAATAGCTCGGAATTTTATAAGAAAGATATTTTTTTACACATGTTTTGAAAAATGGATATGCATGCTTGAAACATGTTAAAGATTCAAATGACCTATGGATCCAAACCTTTTAAAGAGAATAACATTAAATTCTCAAGTGAACGTGCGGGGGGGTATTTACCGGAGCCAAACAAGCCATTTCTTTGCATATTTACAAAAAACCTGACCTAACAATCATAGATGACAGTAAAGTGATTTATCATGCGTAACGGGCTATATTTTTTTAATGAATGACTTATGGATTGGGAGTCAACACTCAGTTAAAAATCCCTGCCTTCCCTTTTTCCCGACAATTGCAAAACTTGATATATATAAACTAAAAAGAGTTTAAAATCCCAAAACATTACAGACATTTTTTGGAATTATCTCTCTCTACATTTGTGCATTTTGCATTTCCATTTTAGATATATACTTTTTCTTAAATCAAAACTTGAGTTTTCACTTTCCCTTCATCTCATAAACAAAAAATGAGATAAAAGGCAAATTGTTCAGAACAAAATAAAAATTTTAGAGTTTATGTATGGAAAGAATTTAAATCAATAAACAAGTCTAAGCAAAGAAAATTTATTCACACACCACAAATGAACACAAAAGTTTTGTTATCCAAGTTTGGGGAATACCAATAGTCCAAACCTAATTGCTTGGAATTTTATAAGGAAGAAATTTTTCTAGAAATGTTTTAAAAAATGGATATGCATGATTGAAAAATGTTAAAGATGAAAATAACCTATGGATCCAAACCTTTTAAAGAGAATAACATTAAATTCTCAAGTGAACGTGCAGTGGGATATTTACCTGACTCAAACAAGACGTTATTTTTCCCATTTACAAAAAGTTGACCTAATGATCAAAGATGATTGTAAAGTGATTTATCATGTATAACAGGCTATATTTTTGTAAGGAATGACTTATGGATTGCGAGTCAACACTCAGTTAAAAATCCTCCGCCTCCCCCTTTTCCCGATGATTACAGAACTTGATATATAAAAACTAAAAAGAGTTTACAATCCCTAAAAATTACAGACAGTTTTTGAAATTATCTCTCTCTACATTTGTGCATTGAGCATTTCCATTTTAGATGTATACTTTTTTCTTAAGTCAAAGTTTGAGTTTTCACTTTCCTTTCATCTCGTAAACAAAAAAAGAGATAAAAGGTAAATAGAGCACAACAAAATGAAAATTTTAGAGTTTATGTATGGAAAGAATTTAAATCAATAAACAAGTCTAAGCAAAGAAAATTTATTGACACACCACAAATGAACTCAAAAGTTTTGTTATCCAAGTTTGGGAAATTCCACTAGTTCAACCCTAATAGCTCGAAATTTAATAAGAAAGATTTTTTTTGACACATGTTTTAAAAAAAAGATACGAATGCTTGAAACTTGTTAAAGAAGCAAATGACCTATGGATCCAAACCTTTAAAAGAGACTAACATAAAATTTTCAAGTGAACGTGCAGTTGGATATTTACACCAGTCAAACAAGCCATTATTTTTCCCAATTACAAAAAGCAGACCTAACCATCATAGATGATTGTAAAGTGATTTATCATACGTAATGGGCTATATTTTTTGTTAGGAATGACTTATGGATTGGGAGTCAACATTGAGTTAAAAATCCCCCGCCTCCCCCTTTTCTCGACGATTGTAGAACCTGATATAATAAAACTATAACGAGTTTACAGTCCCTAAAAATTATAGACACTTTCTAGATGTATACTTTTTTCTAAAATCTAAGCTTGTGTTTTCACTTTCCCTTCATCTCGTAAACAAAAAATAAGATAACAGGCAAATACATCACAAAAAAAAGAAAATTTTAGAGTTTATTTATGGAAAGAACTTATGGCAATAAACAAATGTAAGTAAAGAAAATTTATTCACACAGTACAAATGAACACAAAAGTTTTGTTATCCAAGTTTGGGAAATTCCACTAGTTCAACCCTTATAGCTCAGAATTTTATAAGAAAGAGAGTTTTCTATACATGTTTTAAAAAATGGATATACATGCTTGAAACATGTTAAAGATGCAATTGACCTATGGATCCAAAATTTTTAAAGAGAATAACTTTAAATTCCCAACTGAACGTGTGGTGGATATTTACCCGTGTCAAACAAGCCATTATTTTGCCCATTTACAAAAAGCTTACCTAACGATCATTGATGATTGTAAAGTGATTTATCATGCGTAATGGACTATATTTTTGCAAGGATTGACTTATGGATTGGGAGCAACACTGAGTTAAAAATCCCCTGTCTCCCCCTTTTCCTGATGATTGCAGAACCTCATATATAAAAACTAAAAAGAGTTTACAATCCCTAAAAATTACAGACACTTTTAGGAATTATCTCTCTCTACATTTGTACATAGTGTTTTTCCAATTTAGATGTATACCTTTTTCTTGAATCAAAGCTTGAGTTTTCACTTTCCCTTCATCTCGTAAACAAAAAAAGAGATAAAAGGCAAATAGAACACAACAAAAAGAAAATTTTAGTGTTTATGTATGGAAAGAATTTAAAGCAATAAACAAATTTAAGTAAAGAAAATTTATTCACACACCAGAAATGAACACAAAAGCTTTGTTCTCCAAGTTTGGGAAAATCAACTTGTTCAACCCTTATAGCTCGGAATTTTATAAGAAAGAGATTTTTCTACTCATGTTTTAAAAAATGGATATGGATGTTTGAAACATGTTAAAGATGCAAATAACCTATGGCTCCAAACATTTTAAAGAGAATAACATTAAATTCTCAAGTGAACATGCGGTGGGATATTTACCCGAGTCAAACAAGCCATTATTTTGCCCATTTACCAAAAGTTGACCTAACGATCATAGATGATTGTAAAGTTATTTTTCATGTGTAATGGGCTATATTTTTTTAAGGAATTACTATTGGATTGGGAGTCAACACTCAGTTAAAAATCCCCCACCTCCCCCTTTTCTCGACGATTGTTGAACTTAATATATAAAAACTAAAAAGAGTTTACAATCCGTAAAAATTGCACAAACTTTTTGGAATTATCTCTCTTTACATTTGTGCTTTATGCATTTCCATTTTAGATGTATACTTTTTTCTTAAATTAAAACTAGAGTTTTCGCTTTCCCTTCATCTCTTAAGCAAAAAAATACACAAAAGGCAAATAGATCACAACAAAATGAAAATTTTAAAGTTTATGAATGGAAGCAATTTAAAGCAATAAAAAAATGTAACTAAATAAAATTTATTCACACACCAAAAATGAACACAAAATTTTTGTTATCCAAGTTTGGGATATTCCACTTGCTCAACCCTAATAGCTCAGAATTTTTAAGAAAGAGATTTTTCAACGCATGTTTCAAAAAATGGATATGCATGCTTGAAACATGTTAAAGTTGCAAATTACCATTGGATCCAAACTTTTTAAAGAGAATAACATTAAATTCTCAAGTGAACGTGTGGTAGGATATTTACCCAAGTCAAACAAGCCAATATTTTGCCCATTTACAAAAAGTTGACCTTAAAATCATAGATGATTGTAAAGTGATCAATCATGCGTAACGGGCTATGTTTTTGTAACGAATATATTATGGATTGGGAGTCAACACTCAGTTAAAAATCCCTTGCCTCCCCCTTTTCCCTACGATTGCCAAACCTGATATATAAAAACTAAAAAGAGTTTACAATCCCTAAAAATTGCAGACACATTTTGGAATTATCTCTCTCTACATTTGTGCATTGTGCATTTAAATTTTAGTTCAATACTTTTTTCTTAAATAAAAACTAGAGTTTTCACTTTCCCTTCATCTCATAAACAAAAAAAGAGATAAATGACAAATAGACCACTACAAAATGAAAATTTTAGAGTTTAGGTATGGAAAGAATTTAATGCAACAAACAACTGTAAGTAAAGAAAATTCATTCACACACCACAAATGAACAATAAATTTTTGTTATCCAAGTTTGGTAAATTCTACAATTTCAACCCTAATAACTCAGAATTTTATAAGAAAGAGATTTTTCTACACATGTGTAAAAAATGGATATGCATGCTTGAAACATGTTAAAGATGCAAATGACCTATGGATCCAAAGGTTTTAAAGAGAATAACATAAAATTCTCAAGTGAATGTGTGGTGGGATATTTACCTGAGTCAAACAAGCCATTATTTTGCTCATTTACAAAAAGCTTGCCTAACAATCAAAGATGATTGTAAAGTGATTTATCATGCGTACTGGGTTATATTTTTGTATGGAATGTCTTATGGGTTGGGAGTCAACACTCAATTAAAAATCCCCCGCCTCCCCCTTTCCCCACGACTGCAGAACCTGATATATAAAAACTAAAAAGAGTTTAAAAACCCTAAAATTTACGGACACTTTTAGGAATTATCTCTCCCTACATTTGTGCATTGAGCAATTCCATTTTAGATGTATACTTTTTTCTTAAATCAAAGCTTGAGTTTTCACTTTCCCTTCATCTTGTAAATTAAAAAAGAGATAAAAGGCAAAAAGATCACAACAAAACGAAAATTTTAGAGTTTATGTGTGGAAATAATTTAAAGCAATAAACAAATTTAAGTAAATAAAATTTATTTACACACCACAAATGAACACAAAAGTTTTGCCATCCATGTTTCGGCAATTCCACTAGTTCAACCCTAATAGGTCGGAATTTTATAAGAAAGAGATTTTTCTACAAATGTTTTAAAAACTAGATATACATGCTTGAAACATGTTAAAGATGGAAATAACCTATGGTTGCAAACCTTTTAGAGAGAATAACTTCAAATTCTCATGTGAACGTGCGGTGGGATATTTACTCGAGTCAAACAAGCCATTATTTTTCCTATCTACAAAAATCTGACTTAATGATCATAGATGATTGCAAAGTGATTTATCATGTGTAACATGCTACATTTTTTTAAGGAATGACTTATGGATTGGGAGTCAATACTCAGTTAAAAATCCTCCGCCTCCCCCTTTTCCCGACGATTGCAAAACGTGATATATAAAAACTAAAATGAGTTTACTATACCTAAAAATTATAGACACCTTTTGGGATTATCTCTCTCTACATTTGAGCATTGTGCATTTCCATTCTAGATGTCTAATTGTTTCTTAAATCAAAGCCTGAGTTTTCACTTTCCCTTCATCTCGTAAACAAAAAAAAGAGATAAAAGGCAAATAGATCACAACAAAATGAAAATTTTAGAGTTTATGTATTGGAAACAATTTAAAGCAATAAATAAATGTAAGTAAAGAAAATTTATTCACACACCAAAAATGAACACAAAAGTTTTGTTATCCGAATTTTGGAAATTCCACTAGTTCAACCCTAATAGCTCGGAATTTTAATAAGAAAGAGATTTTTCTACACATGATTTAAAAAATGGATATGCATGCTTGAAACATGTTAAAGATGCAAATGATCTATGGATCCAAACCTTTATAGAGAATAACATTAAATTCTCATGTGAATGTGCGTTGGGATATTTACCCGAGTCTAACAAGCGATCATTTTGCTCATTTACAAAAAGCTGACCAAACGATCATAGATGATTGTAAAGTTATTATCATGCATAATGGGCTATATTTTTGTAAGGAATGACTTATGGATTGGGAGTCAATACTCAGTTAAAAATCCTGCACCTCCCCCTTTTCCCGACGATTACAGAACCTGATATATAAAAAAGAAAAAGAGTTTACAATCCCTAAAAATTACAAAAGCTTTTTGGAATTATCTCTCTCTACATTTGTGCATTGTGCATTTCCATTTTAGTTGTAGACTTTTTTCTTATATCAGAACTTGAGTTTTCTCTTCCATTCATCTCGTAAACGAAAAAAGAGTTAAAAGGCAAATAGATCACAACAAAATGAAAATTTTAGAGTTTATGTATGCAATGAATTTAAAGCAATAAATGAATGTAAGTAAAGAAAATTTATTCACACACCACTAATGAACACAAAAATTTTGTTATCCAAGCTTTTCTACACTTGTTTTAAAAAATGGATATGCTTGCTTGAAACATGTTAAAGAAGCAATTGACCTATGGATCCAAAACTTTTAAAGTGAATAACATTAAATTCTCAAGTGAACGTGCGGTGGGATATTTACCCGAGTCAAACATGCCATTATTTTGCCCATTTACGAAATGCTGAACTAAAGATCATAGATGATTCTAAAGTGATTTATAATACATAATGGGCTATATTTTTGTAAGTTATGACTTATGGATTTGGAGTCAACACTCAGTTAAAAATCATCTGCCTCCCCCTTTTCTCGATGATTGCAGAACCTGATATATAAAAATTAAAAAGAGTTTACAATCCCTACAAATTACATACACTTTTTGGAATTATCTCTCTATATTTGTGCATTATGCCTTTCCATTTTAGATGTATACTTTTTTATTTAATCAAAACTTGAGTTTTCACTTTCCCTTCATCTTGTAAACAAAAAAAGGGATAAATGGCAAATAGATCACAACAAAATAAAAAATTTAGACTTTATGTATGAAAAGAATTTAAAGCAATAAACAAATGTAAGTAAATAAATTTTATTCACACACCACAAATGAATAATAAAGTTTTTCTATCATAGTTTGGGAAATTCCTGTAGTTCAACCGTAATAGCTCAAAATTTTATAAGAAAGAGATTATTCTACACATGTTTTAAAAAATGGATATGCAGGCTTGAAAAATGTTAAAGATGCAAATGACCTATGGATCTATAGCTTTTAAAGAGAATAACATTAAATTTTCAGGTGAATGTGTGGTGGGATATTTACCCGAGTCAAACAAGCCATTATTTTGCCAATGAAAAAAAAGTTGACCTAACGATCATTGATGATTGTAAAGTGATTTATCATGCGTAATGGGCTATATTTTTGTATGGAATGACTTATGGATTGGGAGTCAACACTCAGTTAAAAAGCCACCGCTTCCCCCTTTTCCCGACGTTTGTAGAACCTGATATACAAAAACTAAAAAGAGTTTACAATCCCTAAAAATTATAGACAGTTTTTGGAATTATCTCTCACTACATTTGTTCATCGAGCATTTCCATTTTAGATGTATACTTTTTTCTTATATCAAAGCTTGATTTTTCACTTTCCCTTTATCTTGTAGACAAAAAAAGAGATAAAAGGCAAATAGATAACAACAAAATAAAATTTTTAGAGTTTATGAATGGAAAGAATTTAAAGTAAAGAAAATTTATTCACACATCACAAATGAACACAAAAGTTTTGTTATCCAAGTTTGGGAAACTCCACTAGTTCAATCCTTATAGCTCGGAATTTTATACGAAAGAGATTTTTCTACACATGTTTTAAAAAATGGATATGCATGCCTGAAACAAGATAAAGATGCAAATGAGGTATGGATGCAAACCTTTTAAAGAGAATAACATTAAATTCACAAGTGAACGTGCGGTGGGATATTTACCTGAGCCAAACAAGCCATTATTTTGCCCATTTAAAAAAATACGACCTAACAATCTTAGATGATTGTAAAGTGATTGATCATGCGTAACGGGCTATATTTTTGTATGGAATGACTTATGGTTTGGGAGTCAATACCCAGTTAAAAATCCCCCACCTCCCCCATTTCCCAACAATTGTAGACTTCAAAGAGTTTACTATCCCTAAAAATTACAGACACTTTTTAAAATTATCTCTCTACAATTGTGCATTGTGCTTTTCAATGTTATATGTATAATTTTTCCTTAAATCAAAGCTTCAGTCTTCACTATCCCTTGATCTTGTAAACAAAAAAAGAGCTAATAGGCAAATAGATCACAACAAAATAAAAATTTTAGAGTTTATGTACGGAAAGAATTTAAAGCAATAAACAAATGTATGTAAAGAAAGTTTTTCACACACCACAAATGAACACAAAAGTTTTGTTATCCAAGTTTGGGAAGTTCCACTAGTTCAACCCGAATAGCTCGGAATTTTATAAGAAAGAGATTTTTCTACACATGTTTTAAAATATGGATATGCATGCTTGAAAAATGTTAAAGATGCAAATGACCTATGGATCCAAACTTTTCAAAGAGAATAACATTAAATTCTCAAGTGAACGTGCGGTGGGATATTTACCTGAGTAAAACAAGCCATTATTTTGCCCACTTACAAAAATCTGACCTAACCACCATAGATGATTGTAAAGTGATTTATCATGCGTAACAGGCAATATTTTTGTAAGGAATGACCTATGGAATGGGAGTCAACACTCAGTTAAAATCCCTCCCCTTTTCTCGAAGATTGTAGAACCTGATATATAAAAACTAAAAAGAGTTTACATTCCCTAAAAATTATTGACACTTTTTGGAATTTTCTTTCTCTACATTTTTGCATTATGTATTTCCATTTCAGATGTAGACTTTTTTATTCTATCAAAACTTGAGTTTTCTCTTTCCCATCTTCTCGTAAACAAAAAAAGAAGATAAAAGGCAAATAAATCACAACAAAATGAAAATTTTAGAGTTTATGTAAGGAACGAATTTATGGCAATAAACAAATGTATGTAAAGAAAGTTTTTCACACACCACAAATGAACACAAAAGTTTTGTTATCCAAGTTTTTGAAATTCCACTAGTTCAACCCTAATAGCTTGGAATTTTATAAGAAAGAGATTTTCATTCACATGTTTTAAAATATGAATATGCATGCTTGAAAAAATTTAAAGATGCAAATGAGCTTTGGATCCAAACCTTTTAAAGCGAATAACATTAAATTCTCTGAACGTGCGGTGGGATATTTATCCGAGTCAAACAAGCTATTATTTTGCCATTTACAAAAAGCTGACTTAACGATCATAGATGATTGTAAAGTGATTTATCAGGCATAACGAGCTATATTTTTGTGAGGAATGACTTATGGGTTGGAAGTCAATACTTAGTTAAAAATCCCCCGCCTCCCCCTTTTCCCGACGATAGCAGAACCTGATATAAAAAAACTAAAAAGAGTTTACTATCCCTAAAAATTAAAGACACTCTTTGGAATTATCTCTCTCTTCATTTGTGCGTTTTGCATTTCATATTAGATGGATTATTTTTTCTTAAATTAAAGCTTGAGTTTTCACTTTCCCTTCATCTCGTAAACAAAAAAAAGAGATAAAAGGCAAATAGATCACAACAAAATGACAATTTTAGAGTTTATGTATGGAAAGAATTTAAACCAATAAACAAATGTAAGTAAATAAAATTTATTCACACACCACAAATGTTCACAAAAGTTTTGTTATCCGATTGTGGGAAATTCCACTAGTTCAACCCTAATAGCTCGAAGTTTTATAAGAAAGATTTTTCTGCACATGTTTTAAATAATGGATATGCATTCTTGAAACATCTTAAAGATGCAAATGACCAAAGGATCCAAACCTTTTCAAGAGAATTAAATTAAATTCTCAAGTGAACGCGTAGTGGGATATTTACCCGAGTCAAACAAGTCATTATTTTGCCCATTTACAAAAACCTGACTTAACGATCATAGATGATTGTAAAATGATTTATCACGCGTAATGGGCTACATTTTTGTAAGGAATGACTTATGAATTGGGACTCAACACTCAGTTAAAAATCCCTTGCCTCCCACTTTTCCCGACGATTGCAAAACCTGATAAAAAAATCTAAAAAGAGTTTACAATCCTTAAAAATTAAACACACTTTTTGGAATTATCTCTCTCTACATTTGTGCATTGTGCATTTCCATTTTATATGTATACTTTTTTCTTAAATCAAAGCTTGAGTTTTCACTTTCCCTTCATCTTGTAAAAAAAAAAAGGGAGAAAAGGCAAATCGATCAAAACAAAATGAAAATTTTAGAGTTTATGTATGGAAATAATTTGAAGCAATAAACAAATGAATACAAAAGTTTTGTTATCCAAGTTTGGTAAATTCCACTAGTTCAACCATAATAGCTCGGAATTTTTAAGAAAGAGATTTATCTACACATATTTTATAAAATGGATATGCGTGCTTGAAACATGTTAAAGATGCAAATGACCTATGGATCCAAACCTTTTAAAGAGAATAACATTAAATTCTCAACTGAACGTGCGGTGGGATATTTACCCGAGTCAAACAAGCCATTATTTTGCCCATTTACCAAAAGCTGACCTAACGATCGTAGATGATTGTAAAGTGATTTATCATGCATAACGGGTAATAGTTTTTTATGGAATGACTTATGGATTGGGAGTCTACACTCAGTTAAAAATCCCCCGCCTCCCCCTTTCCCGACGATTGCAAAACCTGATATATAAAAGTTAAAAAGAGTTTACAATCCCTAAAAATTACACACACTTATTGGAATTTTCTCTCTGTACATTTGTGCATTGTGCATTTCCATTTTAGATGTATACTTTTTGCTTAAATCAAAACTTGTGCTTTCACTTTCCCTTCATCTCGTAAACAAAAAAAGAGATAAAAGGCAAATAGATCACAACAAATTGAAAATTTTAGAGTTTTGTGTGGAAAAAATTTAAAGCAATAACAAATGTAAGTAAAGAAAATTTATTCACATGCCACAAATGAACACAAAAGTTTTGTTATTCAAGTTTGGGAAATTCCACTAGTTCAGCTCTAATAGCTCGGAATTTTATAAGAAAGAGATTTTTCCACACATATTTTAAAAAATGGATATGCATGCTTGAAACATGTTAAAGATGCAAATGACCTATGGATCCAAACCTTTAAACAAGAATAACATTAAATTCTTAAGTTAAAGTGTGGTTGGATATTTACCCGGGTCAAACAAGCCATTGTTTTGCCAATTTACAAAAAGTTGACATAGCTATTGTAGATTATTGTAAAGTGATTTATCAAGCGTAACGGGATAAATTTTGTAAAGAATGACTTATGGATTGGAAGTCTACACTCAGTTAAAAATCCTTCGCCTCCCCCATTTCCCGACGATTACACAACCTGATATATTAAAACTAAAAAGAGTTTACAATCCCTAAAATACAACCACTTTTTGGAATTATCTCTCTGTATATTTTTGCATTGTGCATTTCCATTTTAGATGTATACTTTTTTCTTAAATCACAACTTGAGTTTTCACTTTTCCTTCATCTCATAATCATAAAAAGAGATAAAAGGCAATTAGATCACAAAAAAATGAAAATTTTAGTGTTTATGTATGGAAAAAATTTAAAGCAATAACAAATGCAAGTAAAGAAAATTTATTCACACACCACAAATGAACACAAAAGTTTTGTTATCCAAGTTTGGGAAATTCAACTAGTTCAACCCTAATAGCTCGGAGGTTTATAAGAAAGAGTTTTTTGTCCACATGTTTGAAAAATTGGATAGGCATGCATGAAACATGTTAAAGATTCAAATGACCTATGGATCCAAACCTTTTAAGGAGAATACCATTAAATTCTCAAGTGAACATGCAGTGACATATTTACTCGAGTCAAACAACCCATTATTTTGGACAATTAAAAAAAGTTGACCTAATGATCATATATGATTGTAAAGTGATTTATCATGCGTAAAGGGCTATTGTTTTGTAAGGAATGGCTTATGGATTGGGAGTCAACACTCAGTTTAAAATTCCCCCCCCCCCCTCTTTTTCCCAACGATTGCAAAACCTGATATATAAATACTTTAAAAGAGTTTCAGTCCCCAAAAATTACAGACACTTTTTGTAACTATCTCTCTCTACCTTTGTGAAGGGATTGTAAAGGGATTTATCATGTGTAACGGGATCTATTTTTGTAAGGAATGACTTATGGATCTGGAGTCAACACTCGGTTAAAAATCCCCCGCCTCCCCCTTTTCCCAACGATTGCGAAACCTGATATATTAAAACTAAAAAGAAATTACGATCCCTAAAAATTACAGACACTTTTTGGAATTATCACTCTCTACATTTGTGCATTGTGCATTTCCATTTTAGATGTGTTCTTTTTTTCTTAAATCAAAACTTCAGTTTTCACTTTCCCTTCATCTCGTAAAAAACAAAAAGAGATACAAGGCAAATAGATTGCAACTATATGAAAACTTTAGAGTTTATGTATGGAAATTTTTTTTAAAAATAACAAATGTAAGTAAAGAAAATTTATTCACACAGCACGAATGAACACAAAAGTTTTGTTATCCAAGTTTGGGAAATTCCACTAGATCAACCCTAATTGCTTGGAATTTTAAAAGAAAGATATTTTTCTACACAGGTTTTAAAAAATGGATATGCTTGCTTGAAACATGTTAAAGATGCAAATGACCTAGGGATCCAAACCTTTTAAAGAGAATAACATTAAATTCTCAAGTGCACGTGCGGTGGGATATTTACCCGAGTCAAACAAGCCATTATTTTGGTCATTTACAAAAAGCTGACCTAACGATCATAGATGATTGTAAAGTGATTTATAATACGTAACTGGATATTTTTTTTTAAGGAATTACTATTGTATTCGGAGTCAACACTCGGTTAAAAATTCCCCGCCTCCCCCTTTTCCCGATGTTTACAAAACCTGATAAATAAAAAATAAAAAGAGTTTACAATCCCTAAAAATTATATACAGATTTTGGAATTATCACTCTGTACATTTGAGCATTGTGCATTTCCATTTTAGATGTGTACTTTTTTTGCTTAAATCAAAACTTGAGTTTTCAATTTCCCATTATCTCTTGAACTAAAAAGAGATTAAAGGCAAATAGAACACAACAAAATGAAAAATTTAGAGTTTATGAATGGAAAAAATTGAAATCATTAACAAATGTCAGTAAGGAAAATTTATTCACGCACCACAAATGAACACAAAAGTTTTGTTACCCTATTTAGAGAAATTCCACTAGTTCAACCCTAATAGCTTGGGATTTTATAAGAAAAAGATTTTTCTACACATGATTTAAAAAATGGATATGCATGCTTGAAACATGTTAAAGATGCAAAGGATCTAAGGATCCAAACTTTTTAAAGAGAATAACACAAATGAACGTGCGGTGGGATATTTACCAGAGTCAAAAAGGCCATTAGTTTGCCCATTTACAAAAAGCTGACCTAACGATCCTAAAAGATTGTAAAGTGATTTATCATGCGCAACGGGCGATATGTTTTTAAGGAATGACTTATGGATTGGGAGTCGACACAGTTAAAAATCCCCGCCTCCACCTTTTTCCCGACGATTGCAAAACCTGATATAGAAAAACTAAAAAGAGTTTACAATCCCTAAAAATTACAGGCACTTTTTGGAATTATCACTCTCAACATTTGTTCATTGAGCATTTCCATTTTAGATGTGTACTTTTTTTTCTTAAATCAAAACTTGAGTTCTCACTTTCCCATCATCTCGTAAACAAAAGAAGAGATAAAAGGCAAATAGATCACAACAAAATGAAAATTTTGGAGTTTTTGTACGGAAAAAATTTAAAGCAACAACAAATGTAAGTATAGAAAATTTATTCATACACCTCAAATGAACACAAAAGTCTTGTTATCCGAGTTTGGGAAATTCCACTAGTTTAACCCTAATAGCTTGGAATTTTACAAGAAAGAGATTTTTCTTCTCATGTTTTAAAAAATGGATATCCATGCTTGAAACATGTTAAAGAAGTAAATTACCAATGGATCCAAATCATTTAAAGAGAATAACATTAAATTCTCAAGAGAACGTGCGGTGGGATATTTACCAAAGTCAAGCAAGCCATTATTTTGCCCATTTACAAAAAGCTGACGTATCGATCATAGGTGATTTTAAAGTGATTTATTATGCGTAACGGGCTATATTTTTTTAAGGAATGACTAATGGATAGGGAGTCAACACTCGGTTAAAAATCCCCTGCCTCCCCCTTTCCCGATGGTTGTGAAACCTGATATATTAAAAGTAAAAAGGGTTTACAATCCCTAAAAATTACAGACACTTTTTGGAATTATCACTCTCTACATTTGTGCATTGTGCATTTCAATGTTACATGTGTACTTTTTTTTCTTAAATCAAAACTTGTGTTTTCACTTTTCCTTCATCTCGTAAACTAAAAAAAAGATAAAAGGCAAATAGATCACAACAAAATTAAGAATTTAGAGTTTATGTGAGGAAAAAATATTGAGCAGTCATAAATGTAAGTAAAGAAAATTTATTCACACACCAAAAAATGAGCACAAAAGTTTTGTTATCCGTGTTTGGGAAATTCCACTCGTTCAACCCTATAGCTTGGAATTTTATAAGAAAGACATTTTTCTACACATGTTTTAAAAAATGGATATGCATGCTTAAAACATGTTAAAGATGCAAATGACCTATGGATCCAAACCTTTTAAAGAGAATAACATTAAATTCTCGAGTGAACTTGTGGGTGGGATATTTACACGGGTCAAACAAGCCTTTATTTTGCCCATTTACAAAAAGCTTACCTAACAATCATATATGATTGTAAACTTATTTATCATGCATAACGGGCTATATTTTTGCAGGGAATGACTTATGGATTGGGAGTCAACAATCGGTTAAAAATCCCCCGCCTCCCCCATTTCCCGACGATTGCAAAACCTGATAAAATCTAAAGAAAGGTTTACAATCCCAAAAAATTATAGACACTTTTTAGAATGATCACACTCTAAATTTGTGCATTGTGCATTTCCATTTAAGATATGTACTATTTTTTCTTAATTAAAATCTTGAGTTTTCACTTTCGCTTCATGTCGTAAACAAAAAAAGAGATAAAAGTCAAAAAGATCACAACAAAATGAAAATTTTAGAGTTTATGTATGGAAAAAATTTTAAGCAAGAACAAATGTAAGTAAAGAAAATTTATTCACACACACACAAATGAGCACAAAAGTTTTGTTATTCGAGTTTGGAAAATTCCACTAGTTCAACCCTAATTACTTGGAATTTTATAAGAAAGAGATTTTTCTACACATGTTTTAAAAAATTGATATGCTTGCGTGAAACATGTTAAAGATGCAAATGACCTATGGATCTAAACTTTTTAAAGAGAATAACATTAAATTCTCAAGTGAACGTGTGGTGGGATATTTACCCGAGTAAAACATGCCAATATTTTGCACATTTACAAAAAGCATACCTAACGATCATAGATGATTGTAAAGTGATTTATCATGCGTAACGGGCAATATTTTTTGTAAGGATTGACTTTTGGATTGGGAGGCAACACTCGGTTAAAAATCCCCCGCCTTCCCCTTTTCATGATGATTGCAAAACCTGATATATAAAAACTAAAAATAGTTTACAATCCCCAAAAATTACAGACACTTTTTTGGAATTATCATTCTCTACATTAGTGCATTTACATTTCCATTTTAGATGTGTACTTTTTTTCTTAACTAAAAACTTGAGTTTTTACTTTCCCATCATCTCGTAAACAAAAAAATAGATAAAAGCCAAATAGATCGCAACAAAATGCAAATTTTAGAGTTTATGTATGGAAAAAATTTAAAGCAAAAATAAATGTGGGTAAACAAAATTTATTCACACACCACAAATGAACGCAAAAGTTTTGTTATCCGAGTTTGGGAAATTCCACTAGTTCAACCCTAATTGCTTGGAATTTTATAAGAAACATATTTTTTCTACAAATGTTTTAAAAAATGGATATGCAAATGACCAAAGGATCCAAACCATTTAAAGTGAATAACATTAAATTCTCAAGTGAACATGCAGTGGGATATTAATCCGAGTCAAACAAGCCTTTATTTTGTGCATTTACGAAAACTTGATCTAGCGATCATAGATGCTTGTGAAGTGATTTATCATGCGTAACGTGCTATATTTTTGTAAGGAATTACATATGGATTGGGAGTCAACACTTGGTCAAAAATCCCCCGCCTCCCCCTTTTCTCGACGATTGCAAAACCTGATATATAAAAACTAAAAAGAGTTCACAATCCCTAACAATTACAAACACAGTTTGGAATTAACACTCTTTACATTTGTGCATTGTACATTTCCATTTTAGATGTGTACTTTTTTTTCTTAAATCAAAACTTGAGTTTTCTCTTTCCCTTCATCTCGTAAACAGAAAAAGAGATAAAAGGCAAAAAGATGACAATAAAATGAAAATTTTAGAGTTTATGATCGGAAAAAATTTTAAGCTATAAAAAATGAAAGTAAAGAATATTTATTCACACATCACGAATGAACACAAAAGTTTTGTTATCCAAGTTTGCGAAATTCCACTAGATCAACCCTAATAGCTTGGAATTTTTTAAGAAAGAGATTTTTCTACACATGTTTTAAAAAATGGATATGCATGCATGAAACATGTTAAAGATGCAAATTACCTATGGATCCAAACCTTTTAAATAGAATAACATTAAATTCACTAGTAAACTTGCGGTGGGATATTTACCCTAGTAAAACAAGCCATTAATTTGCCCATTTACAAAAATCTGACCTAACAATCGTAGATGATTGAAAAGTGATTTATAATTCGTAACGGGCAATATTTTTGTAAGGAATGACTCATGGATTGGAAGTCAACACTCGGTTAAAAATTGTCCCCCTCCCTCTTTTCTCGATGATTGGAAAACCTGATATATTAAAACTAAAAAGAGTTTACAATCACTAAAAATTACAGACACTTTTTGGAATTATCACTCTCTACATTTGTGCATTGTGCATTTCCAATTTAGATATGTATTTTTTTTCCTAAATCAAAACTTGTTTCCCTTCATCTCGTAAAAAAAAAAAAAAAAAAAAAAAGAGATAAAAGGCCAATAGATCACAACAAAATGAAAATTTTGGAGTTTATGTATGGAAAAAATTTAAAGCAATCACATATTTTAGTGAAGAAAATTTATTCACACACCACAAATGAACACAAAAGTTTTGTTATCCGAGTTTTGGAAATTCCCCTAGTTCAACCCTAATAGCTTGGAATTTTATAAGAAAGAGAATTTTTTACACATGTTTTAAAAAATGAATATGCATGTGCGAAAGATGTTAAAGATGCAAATGACCTATGGATCAAAACCTTATAAAGAGAATCACATTAAATTCTCATGAGAACGTGCGGTGGGATATCTACCCGAGTCAAACAAGTCTTTATTTAGCCTTTTCACAAAAAGCTGACCTAACAATTATAGATGATTGCAAAGTGTCTTATCATGTGTAACGGGCTATATTTTTGTAAGGAATGACTTATTGATTGGGAGTCAACACTCGGATAAAAATCCCTGCCTCCCCCTTTTCTCTTCGTTTGCAATACCTGATATATAAAAACTAAAAAGAGTTTACAATCCCTAAAAATTACAGACACTTTTTGGAATTATCACTCTCTACATTTGTGCATTGTGCATTTCCATTTTAGATGTGTACTTTTTTTCTTAAATCGAAACTTGAGTTTTCATTTTCCCATGAACTCGTAAAAAAAAGAGAGATAAAAGGCAAATAGATCACAACAAAATGAAAATTTTAGAGTTTATGTATGGAAAACATTTAAAGCAAAAGCAAATTTAAGTAAAGAAAATTTATTCACACACCCCAAATGAACACAAAATTTTTGTTATCGGAGTTTTGGAAATTCCTCTAGTTAGACCCTAATAGCTTGGAATTTTATTAGAAAGAGATTTTTCTACACAAGTTTTAAAAAATGGATATGCATGCTTGAAACATGTTAAAGATGCAAATGACCAATGGATCCAAACCTTTTAAAGAGAATAACATTAAATTTTCAAGTGAGCGTGTGGTGGGATATTTACCTGAGTCAAACAAGCCTTTACTTTGCCCATTTACACAAAGTTGACCTAACGATCATAGATGATTGTAAAGTGATTTATCATGCGTAACGGGCTATATTTTTGTAAGGAAAGACTTATGGATTGGGAGTCAACACTGGGTTAAAAATCCCCCGCCTCCTCCTTTTCCTGACGATTACAAATCCTGATATATAAAAAATAAAAAGAGTTTACAATCCCTAAAAATTACATAAACTTTTTGGAATTATCACTCTCTTCATTTGTGCATTGTGCATTTCAATTTTGGATGTGTACTTTTTTTTTCTTAAATCAAAACTTGTGTTTTCACTTTCCCATCATCTCATAAACAAAAAAAGAGATAAAAGGCAAATAGATCACAACAAAATGAAAACTTTATAGTTTATGTATGGAAAAAATTGAAAGAAATAACAAATATAAGTAAATAAAATTTTTTTACACACCACAAATGAACACAAAAGGTTTGTTATCCGAGTTTGGGAAATTCCACAAGTTCAACCCTAATAGCTTGAAATTTTATAAGAAAGAGATTTTTCTACACATGTCTTAAAAAATGGATACGCATGCTTGAAACATGTTAAAGATGAAATTGACCAATGGATCCAAACCATTTAAAGATAGTAACATTAAATTTTTGAGTAAACGTGCGGTGGGAAATTTTCCCGAGTCAAACAACCCTTTATTTCTCCCATTTACAAAAGTTGTCCTAATGATCATTAAATATTGTAAAGTGATTTATCATGCGTAATGGGCTATATTTTTGTAAGGAATGACTTATGGATCTGGAGTCAAAACTCGGTTAAAAATCCCCTGCCTCCCCCTTTTCCCGACGTTTGCAGAACCGGATATCTTAAAACTAAAAAGAGTTTACAATCCCTAAAAATTACAAACACTTTTTGTAATTATCACTCTCTACATTTGTGTATTGTGCATTTCCATTTTAGATGTGTTCTTTTTTTCCTTAAATCAAAACTTGAGTTTTCACTTTTCGTTCATCTAGTAAGCAAAAAAAGAGATACAAGGAAAATAGATCACAACTAAATGAAAATTTAAGAGTTTACGTATGGAAATTTTTTTTAAAAATAACAAATGTAAGTAAAGAAAATTTATTCACACACCACGAATGAACACAAAAGTTTTGTTATCCAAGTTTGGGAAATTCCACTAGATTAACCCTAATAGCTTGGAATATTAAAAAATAGATATATGCGCTTGAAATTTGTTAAACATGCAAATGACCTAGGGATACAAACTTTTTGAAGAGAATAACATTAAATTCTCAAGTACACGTGCGGTGGGATATTTACCCGAGTCAAACAAGCCATTATTTTGATCATTTACAAAAAGCTGACCTAACGATCATTGATGATTGTAAAGTGATTTATCATACGTAACGAACTATATTTTTGTAAGGAATGACTATTGTATTGGGAGTCAACACTCGGTGAAAAATACTCTGCCTCCCCTTTTTCCCGACAATTGCAAAACCTGATATATAAAAACTTAAAAGAGTTTACAATCCCTAAAAATTATAGACAGATTTTGGAATTATGACTTCGTACATTTGAGCATTGTGCATTTCCATTTTAGATGTGTACTTTTTTTGCTTAAATCAAAATTTGAGCTTTCACTTTCCCTTTATCTCTTAAACTAAAAAGAGATAAAAGGCAAATCGAACACAAGAAATTGAAAAATTTAGAGTTTATGAATGGAAAAAATTTAAATCATTAACAAATGTCAGTAAAGAAAATTTATTCGCACACCACAAATGAACACAAAAGTTTTGTTACCCTAGTTAGAGAAATTCCACTAGTTCAACCCTAATAGCTTGGGATTTTATAAGAAAGAGATTTTTCTACACATGATTTAAAAAATGGATATGCATGCTTGAAACATGTTAAAGATGCAAATTACCTAAGGAACCAAACTTTTTAAAGAGAATAACATTAAATTCACAAATGAGCGTGCGGTGGGATATTTACTAGAGTCAAACAAGCCACAATTTTGCCCATTTAGAAAAAGGTGACCTAACAATCATAGATGATTGTAAAGTGATTTATCATGCGTAACGCGATATATTTTTTTAAAGAATGACTTATGGATTGGGAGTCAACACTCGGTTAAAAATCCTCCCCCCCCTTTTTCCTGACGATTGCAAAACCTGATATATAAAAACTAAAAAGATTTTATAATCCCTTAAAATTACAGACACTTTTTGGAATTATCACTCTCAACATTTGTTCATTGAGCATTTCCATTTTAGATGTGAAATTTTTTTCCTTAAATCAAAACTTGAGTTCTCACTTTCCCATCATCTCGTAAACAAAAGCAGAGATAAAAGGCAAATAGATCACAACAAAATGAAAATTTTGGAGTTTATGTATGGAAAAAATTTAAAGCAACAACAAATGTAAGTACAGAAAATTTATTCACACACCACAAATGAACACAAAATTTTTGTTATCCGAGTTTGGGAAATTCTACTAGTTCAACCCTAATAGCTTCGAATTTTATAAGAAAGAGATTTTTCTACACATGTTTTAAAAAATTGATATGCATGCATGAAACATGTTAAATATGCAAATGACAAATGGATCCAAACCATTTGGAGAGAATAACATTAAATTCTTAAGTGAACGTGCGGTGGGATATCACCGAAGTCAAACAAGCCATTATTTTTCTCATTTACAAAAAGCAGACCTACCGATCATAGATGTTTGTAAAGTGATTTATTATACGTAATGGGCTATATATTTTTAAGGAATGACTAATGGATTGGGAGTCAACACTCGGTTAAATCCCCGCCTCCCCCTTTTTTCGACGATTGTAAAACCTGATAAATAAAAACTAAAAAGGGTTTACAATCCCTAAAAATTACTAACACTTTTTGGAATTATCATTCTCTACATTTTTGCATTGTGCATTTCCATTTTTGATGTGTACTTTTTTTTCTTCAATCAAAACTTGAGTTTTCACTTTCCCTTCATCTCGTAAACTAAAAAAGAGATAAAAGGCAAATAGATCATAACAAAATGAAAATTTTAGAGTTTAAGTCAGGAAAAAATTTAAAGCAGTCACTAATGTAAGTAAATAAAATTTATTCACACACCACAAAATGAGCACAAAAGTTTTGTTATCCGAGTATGGGAAATTCCACTTGTTCAACCCTAATAGCTTGGAATTTTATAAGAAAGAGTTTTTTCTACACAAGTTTTAAATAATGGATATGCATGCTTGAAAAATGTTAAAGATGCAAATGACCTATGGATCCAAACTTTTTAAAGAGAATAACATTAAATTCTGAAGTGAACTTGCGGTGGGATATTTACATGGGTCAAACAAGCCTTTATTTTGCCCATTTACAAAAAGCTTACCTAACGATCATAGATAATTGTAAACTAATTTAAAATTTGTAACGGGCTATATTTTTGTAAGGAATGACTTATGGATTGGGAGTCAAAAATTGGTTAAAAATCCCCCGTCTCCCCCATTTCCCAACGATTGCAAAACCTGATATATAAAAACTAAATAGAGTTTACAATCCCTAAAAATTATAGACACTTTTCGGAATTATCACACTCTAAATTTGTTCATTGTGCATTTCCATTTTAGATGTGTACTTTTTTTTTCTTAAATCAAATTATGAGTTTTCACTTTCGCTTCATCCCGTAAACAAAAAAAGAGATAAAAGTCAAATAGTTCACGACAAATTGAAAATTTTAGAGTTTAAGCAAGGAAAAAATTTAAAGCAATAAAAAATGTAAGTAAAGAAAATTTATTCACACACCACAAATGAACACAAAAGTTTTGGTATCCGAGTTTGGGAAATTCCACTAGTTCAACCCTAATTACTTGGAATTTTAGAAGAAAGAGATTTTTCTATCCATGTTTTAAAAATTGATATGCTTGCTTGAAACATGTTAAAGATGCAAATAACCTATGGATCCAAAATTTTTAAAGAGAATAACTTTAAATTCTCAAGCAAAAGTGCGGTGGGATATTTACCCCAGTAAAACAAGCACTAATTTTGCCCATTTACAGAAAACATACCTAACGATCATAGATGATTTTAAAGTTATTTATCATGCTAACAGGCTACATTTTAAAGGATTGACTTTTGGATTGGGAGGTAACACTCGGTTAAAAATCCCCCGCCTCCCCCTTTCCCGATGATTACAAAACCTGATATATAAAAACCAAAAATAGTTTACAATCCCTAAAAATTACAGACACTTTATGGAATTATCATTCTCTACATTAGTGCATTGTGCAGTTCCATTTTAGATGTGTAGTTTTTTTCTCAAATCAAAACTTGAGTTTTCACTTTGCCATCATCTCTTAAACAAAAAAGAGATACATGCCAAATAGATCGCAACAAAATGAAAATTTTGGAGTTTATGTATGGAAATAATTTAAAGCAAAAAAAATGTGAGCAAAGAAAATGTATTCACACACCACAAATGAACGCAAAAGTTTTGTTATCCGAGTTTGGGAAATTCCACTAGTTCCACCCTAATTGCTTGGAATTTTATAAAAAAGAGATTTTTCTACACATGTTTTAAAAAATGGATACGCATGCTTGAAACATGTTAAAGATGCAAATGACCAATGGATCCAAACCATTTAAAGAGAATAACATTAAATTCTCAAGTGAACGTGCGGTGGGACATTAACCCGAGTCAAACATGCCTTTATTTTGCGCATTTACAAAAACTTGACCTAGCGATCATAGATGATTGAAAAGTGATTTATCATGCGTAACGGGCTATATTTTTGTAAGGAATTACATATGGATTGGAGTCAACACTCGGTCAAAAATCCCCGCCTTCCTCTTTTCCCGACGATTATAAAACCTGATATATAAAAATTGAAAAGAGTTTACAATCCCTAAAAATTACAAACACAGTTTGGAGTTATCACTCTCTGCATTTGTGCATTGAGCATTTCCATTTTATATGTGTACTTTTTTTTCTTAAATCAAAACTTGAGTTTTTTGTTTCCCTTCATCTCGTAAACAAAAAAAGAGATAAAAGGAAAAAAGATCACAATAAAATGAAAATTTTAGAGTTTATGTTTGGAAAAAATTTAAAGATAAAAAAATGAAAGTAAAAAAAATTTATTCACACACCACAAATGAACACAAAAGTTTTGTTGCCCAAGTTTGCGAAATTCCACTAGATCAACCCTAATAGCTTGGAATTTTTTAAGAAAGAGATTTTTCTACACATGTTTTAAAAAATGGATATGCATTCTTGAAACATGTTAATGATGCAAATGACCTATGGATCCAAACCTTTTAAAGACAATAACAATAAATTCTCAAGTGAACTTGCGGTGGCATATTTACCCGCGTCAAACAAGCCATTATTTTGCCCATTTACAAAATCCTGACCTAACGATCATAGATGATTGTAAAGTGATTTATCATTCGTAACGGGCTATATTTTTGTGAGGAATGACTCATGGATTGGGAGTCAACACTCGGTTAAAAATCCTCTACTTCCCCCTTTTCTCGACGATTGGAAAACCTGATATATAAAAACTAACAAGAGTTCACAATCCCTAAAAATTACAGACACTTTTTGGAATTATCACTCTCTACATTTGTGCATTGTGAATTTCCATTTTAGATGTGAACTTTTTTTTCTTAAATCAAAAATTGAGTTCTCACTCCCTTCATCTCGTAAATAATAAAAAGAGATACAAGGCAAATAGATCACAACAAAATGAAAATTTTGGAGTGTATGTATGGAAAATATTTAAAGCATCACATATTTTAGTAAAGAAAATTTATTCACACACCACAATGAACACAAAAGTTTTGTTATCCAAGTTTTGGAAATTCCCCTAATTCAACCCTAATTGCTTGGAATTTTATAAGAAGGAAATTTTTTAACACATGTTTTAAAAAAAAAAAATTCATGCTTGAAACATGTTAAAGTTGCAAATGACCTATGGATTCAAACCTATTAAAGAGAATAACATTAAATTCTCAAGTGAACGTGTAGTGGGATATCTACCCGAGTCAAAGAAGCCATTATTTTGCCCTTTTACAAAAAACTGACCTAACAATCATAGATGATTACAAAGTGATTTATCATGGATAACGGGCTATATTTTTGTAAGGAATGACTTATGGAATGGGAATCAACACTCGGTTAAAAATCCCCCGCCTCCCGCTTTTCTCGACTTTTGCAATACCTGATATATAAAAACTAAAAAGAGTTTACCATCCCTAAAAATTGCAGACACTTTTTGGAATTATCACTCTCTACATTTGTGCCTTGTGTATTTCAATTTTAGATGTGTACTTTTGTTTTCTTAAATCAAAACTTGAGTTTTCACTTTCCCTTGATCTTGTAAAAAAAAGAGATATAAAAGGCAAAAAGATCACAACAAAATGAAAATTTTAGAGTTTATGTATGAAAAAAATTTAGAGAAAAAGGAAATTTAAGTAAAGAAAATGTATTCACACACCCCAAATGAACACAAAAGTTTTGTTATCGGAGTTTGGGAAATTCCTCTAGTTAGTCCCTAATATCTTGGAATTTTATTAGAAAGAGATTTTTCTACACATGTTTTTAAAAATGGATATGCATGCTTGAAACATGTTAAAGATGCAAATGACCAATGGATCCAAACCTTTAAAGAGAATAACATTAAATTCTCAAGTGAATGTGCAGTGGGAGATTTACTCGAGTCAAACAAGCCTTTATTTTGCCCATTTACAAAAAGTTGATCTAACGATCATAGATGATTGTAAAGTGATTTATCATGCGTAACGGGCGATATTTTTGTAAGGAATGACTTATGGATTGGGAGTAAACACTGGGTTAAAAATCCCCCGCCTCCTCCTTTTCCTGACGATTACAAATCTTGATTTATAAAAACTAAAAAGACTTTACAATCCCTAAAAATTACATAAACTTTTTGGAATTATCACTCTCTTCATTTGTGCATTGTGCATTTCCATTTTGGATGTGTACTTTTTTTTCCTAAATTGAAACTTGTGTTTTCACTTTCCCATCATCTCGTAAACAAAAAAAGAGATAAAAGGTAAATAGATCACAACAAAATGAAAAATTTATAGTTTACGTAGGGAAAAAATTTAAATAAATAACAAATGTAAGTAAATAAAAATTTTTTACACACCACAAATGAACACAAAAGTTTTTTTATCCGAGTTTGGGGAATTCCACAAGTTCAACCCTAATAACTTGTAATTTTATAAGAAAAAGATTTTTCTACACATGTTTTAAAAAATGGATATGCATGCTTGAAACATGTTAAAGATGCAAATGACCAATGGATCCAAACCATTTCAAGAGAGTAACATTAAATTCTCAAGTAAACGTGCGGTGGGATATTTTCCAGAGTCAAACATCCCTTTATTTCTCCCATTTAAAAAAAGCTGACCTGATGATCATAGATGATTGTAAAGGGATTTATCAAGCGTAACGGGCTATATTTTTGTAAGGAATGACTTATGGATTTGGAGTCAACACTCAGTTAAAAATCCCCCGCCTCCCCCTATTCCCGACGATTGCGAAACCTCATATATTAAAAGTAAAAAGAGTTCACGATTGTTAAAAATTACATACACTTTTTGGAATTACCACTCTCTACATTTGTGCATTGTGCATTTCCATTTTAGATGAGTTCTTTTCTTTTTTTTCTTAAATCAAAACTTGAGTTTTCACTTTCCCTTCATCTCGTAAACAAAAAATGAGATACAAGCCAAATAGATCACAACTAAATGAAAATTTTAGAGTTTATGTATGGAAAGAAATTTAAAAAATAACAAATGTAAGTAAAGAAAACTTATTCACACACCACAAATGAACACAAAAGTTTTTGTATCCAAGTTTGGGAAATTCCACTAGATCAACCCTAATAGCTTGGAATTTTATAAGAAAGAGATTTTTCTACACATATTTTAAAAAATGGATATGCATGCTTGAAACATGTTAAAGATGAAAATGACCTAGGGATCCAAACCTATTCAGGAAAATAACATTAAATTCTCAAGTGCACGTGTGGTGGGATATTTACCTGAGTCAAACATGCCATTATTTTTCTCATTTACAAAAAGCTGACCTAACGATCATAGATGATTGTAAAGTGATTGATCATACGTAACGGGCTATATTTTTTTAAGGAATAACTATTGTATTGGGAGTCAACCCTCGGTTAAAAATCCCCCGTTTTCCCGACGTTTGCAAAACCTGATATATAAAAACTGAAAAGTGTTTACAATCCCTAAAAATTATAGTCAGATTTTGGAATTATCACTCTGTACATTTGAGCATTGTGCATTTCCATTTTAGATGTGTACTTTTTTTGCTTAAATCAAAAATTGAGTTTTCACTTTCCCTTTATCTCTTAAACTAAAAAGAGATAAAAGGCAAATAGAGCACAACAAAATGAAAAATTTAGAGTTTATGAATGGAAAAAATTTAAATCATTAAAAAATGTCAGTAAAAAAAATTTATTCACACACCACAAATGAACACCAAAGTTTTCTTACCCTAGTTAGAGAAATTCCACTAGTTCAACCCTAATAGCTTGGGATTTTATTAGAAAGAAATTTTTCTACACATGATTTAAAAATTGGATAAGCATGCTTGAAACATGTTAACGATGCAAATGACCTACGGAACCAAATTTTTTGAAGAGAATAACATTAAATTCACTATTGAACTTGCGGTGGGATATTTACCAGAGTCAAACAAGCCATTATTTTGCCCATTTACAAAAAATTTGACCTAACGATCATAGATGATTGTAAAGTGATTTATCATGCGTAATGGGCTATATGATTTTAAGGAATGACTTATGGATTGGGAGTCACCACTCGGTTAAAAATCCCCGTCTACCCCTTTTTCCCGACGAATGCAAAGCCTGATATATAAAAACTAAAAAGAGTTTACAATCCCTAAAAATTACAAACACTTTTTGGAATTATCACTCTCAACATTTGTTCATTGAGCATTTCTATTTTAGATGTGTGTTTTTTTTTCTTAAATCAAAACGTGAGTTCTCACTTTCCCATCATCTCGTAAACAAAAGAAGAGATAAAAGGCAAATAGTTCACAACAAAATGAAAATTTTGGAGTTTATGTACGGAAAAAAAAATTAAAGCAACAAAAAATGGAAGTACAGAAAATTTATTCACACACCACAAATGAACACAAAAGTTTTGTTATCAGAGTTTGGGAAATTCCACTAGTTCAACCCTAATAGCTTTGAATTTTATACGAAAGAGATTTTTCTACACATGTTTTAAAAAATGGATATGCATGCTTGAAGCATGTTAAAGATGCAAATGACTAATGGATCCAAACCATTTAGAGAGAATAACATTAAATTCTCAAGTGAAAGTGGTGTGGCATATTTACCCGAGTCAAACATGCCTTTATTTAGCCCATTTACATAAACATGACCTAACGATCATAGATGATTGTAAAGTGATTTATCATGCGTAACGAGCTATATTTCTTTAAGGAATTACTTCTGGATTGGGAGTCAACACTCGGTCAAAAATCCCCCACCTCCCCCTTTTCCCAACTATTGCAAAACCTAATATATAAAAACTAAAAAGAGTTTACAATCCCTTAAAATTACAAACACTGTTTGGAATTATCACTCTCTACATTTATGCATTGTGCATTTCCATTTTAGATGTGTACTTTTTTTTCTTTAATCAAAACTTGAGTTTTTCAGTTTCCCTTCATATCGTAAACAAATAAAGAGATAAAAGGCGAAAAGGTCACAACAAAATTAAAATTTTAGAGTTTATGTTTGGAAAAAATTTAAAGCTATAAAAAATGTAAGTAAAGAAAATTTATTCACCCACAACAAATGAACACAAAAGTTTTGTCATCAGAGTTTGGGAAATTCATCTAGTTACACTGTAATAGCTTGGAATTTTATTAGAAAGAGATTTTTCAACACAAGTTTTAAAAAATGCATATGCATGCTTGAAACATGTTAAAGATGCGAATGACCAATGGATCCAAACCTTTTAAAGAGAATAACATTATTCTCAAGTGAATGTGCGGTGGGATATTTACCCGAGTCAAACAAGCCATTATTTTCCACATTTACAAAAAGCTATCTAAAGATCATGGATGATTAAAAAGTGATTTATCATGCGTAACGGGCTATATTTTTGTAAGGAATGACTTATGGATTGGGAGTCAACAATCGGTTAAAAATCCCTTGCCTCCCCCTTTTCCCAACATTTGCAAAATTTGATATATAAAAACTAAAAAGAGTTTACAATCCCTAAAAATTACAGACACTTTTTGGTATTATCATTCTCTAAATTTGTGCATTGGTATTTTTTTTTTTAAAATCAAAACTTGAGTTTTCACTTTGCCATCATCTTGTAAATAAAAAACGAGATAAAAGGCAAACAGATCACAACAAAATGAAAATTTTAGAGTTTATGTATGGAAAAATTTTAAAACAAAAATAAATGTAAGTAAAGAAATTTTATTCACAGAACACAACTGACACACAAATGTTTTGTTATCCAAGTTTGGGAAATTTTCACTAGTTCAACCCTAATATCTTGGAATTTTATAAGAAAGAGATTTTTCTACACATGTTTTAAAAAATGGATATGCATGCTTGAAACATGTTAAAGATGCAAATGACCAATGGATCCAAACCATTTAGAGAGAATAAGACTAAATTCTCAAGTGAACGTGCGGTAGGATATTTACTCGAGTCAAACATGCCTTTATTTTGCCCATTTACATAAACCTGACCTAGCGATCATAGATGATTGTCAAGTTATTTATCATGCGCAACGAGCTATGTTTCTGTATGGAATTACTTATGGATTGGGAGTGAACACTCGGTGAAAAATCCCCCACCTCCCCCTTTTCCCAACGATTGCAAAACCTGATATATAAAACTAAAAAGAGTTTACAATCCCTAAATATGACAAACACTATTTGGAATTATCACTCTCTACATTTATGCATTGTACATTTCCATTTTAGATGTGTACTTTTTTTTCTTAAATCAAAACTTGAGTTTTCATTTTCCTTTCATATCGTAAACAAATAAAGAGATAAAAGGCGAAAAGATCACAACAAAATTAAAATTTTAGATTTTATGTTTGGAAAAAATTTAAAGCTATACAAAATGTAAGTAAATAAAATTTATTCACCCACAACAAATGAACACCAAAGTTTTGTCATCCAAGTTTGGGATATTCATCTAGTTACACCCTAATAGCTTGGAGTTTTATTAGAAAGAGATTTTTCAACACATGTTTTAAAAAGTGGATATGCATGCTTGAAACATGTTAAAGATGCAAATGACCCATGGATCCAAACCTTTTAAAGAGAATAACGTTAAATTCTCAAGTGAACGTGTGGTGGGATATTTACCTGATTCAATCAAGCCATTATTTTGCCCATTTAAAAAAACCTGACCTAACGATCATGGATGATTATAAAGTGATTTATCATCGGTAACGGGCTATATTTTTGTAAGGAATGACTAATGGATTGGGAGTCAACATACGGTTAAAATATCACCGCCTCCTGCTTTTCTCGTTGATGGCAAAACCTAATATATAAAACATGCCTTTATTTAGCCCATTTACATAAACATGACCTAACGATCATAGATGATTGTAAAGTGATTTACATGCATAACGGGCTATATATTTTTAAGGAATGACTTATGGATTGGGAGTCAACACTCGGTTAAACAACCCCCGCCAGCCTCTTTACCCGACGATTGCAAAACCTGATATATGAAAACTAAAAAGTGTTTACAATCCCTAAAAATTACAGACACTTTTTGGAATTTTCACTCTCAACATTTGGGCATTGAGCATTTCCATTTTAAATGTGTACTTTTTTTTCTTCAATCAAAACTTGAGTTTTCACTTTCCCATCTTTTTGTAAACAAAAAAAGAGATAAAAGGCAAATAGATCAGAACAAAATGAAATTTTAGAGTTTATGTATTGAAAAAATTTAAAGCAATAACAAATGTAAGTAAAGAAAATTTATTCACACACCACAAATGAACACAAAAGTTTTGTCATGCAAGTTTTGAAAATTCCACTAGTTCAACCCTTATAGCTTTGAATTTTATGAGAATGAGACTTTTCTACACATGTTTTAAAAAATGGATATGCATGCTTGAAACATGTTAAAGATGCAAATGACCTCTGGATCCAAACCTTTTAAAGAAAATAACATTAAATTCTCAAGTGAACATGCGGTGGGATATTTACCCGAGTCAAACAAGCTATTATTTTGCCAATTTACAAAAAGCAGACCAAATGACCATAGATGATTGTAAAGTGATTTATCATGCATAATGGGCTATATTTTTTAATGGAATAACTTATGGATTGGGAGTCAACACTCGATAACTTATGAAACATGTTAAAGATGCAAATGACCTCTGGATCCAAACCTTTTAAAGAAAATAACATTAAATTCTCAAGTGAACATGCGGTGGGATATTTACCCGAGTAAAACAAGCTATTATTTTGCCAATTTACAAAAAGCAGACCAAATGACCATAGATGATTGTAAAGTGATTTATCATGCATAATAGGCTATATTTTTTAATGGAATAACTTATGGATTGGGAGTCAACACTCGATAACAACCCCCCCCCCCCCCCCCCCCCACACACACACACACACCCTTTTCCTGATGATTGCAAAACTTGATATATAAAAAATAAAAAGAGTTTACAATCCCAAAAAATTACAGACAATTTTTTGAATTATCATTCTCTACATTTGTGCGTTGTGCATTTCCATTTTAGATGTGTACTTTTTTTTCTTAAATCAAAAATTGAGTTTACACTTTCCCTTCATCTCGTAAAAAAAAAGAGATAAAAGGCAAATTGATCACAACAAAATGAAAGTTTAAGAGTTGATGTGTGGAAAAATTTTAAAGCAATAACAATTGTAAGTAAATAAAATTTATTCACACACCACAAATGAACAAAAAAGTTTTGTTATCAGAGTTTGAGAAATTCCACTAGTTCAAATCTAATAGCTTGGAATTTTAAAAGAAAGAGATTTTTCTACACCTGTTTTAGAAAATGGATATGCATGCTTGAAACATATTAAAGATGCAAATGACCTATGGATCCAAACCAGTTAAAGAGAAAACATTAAATTATCAAGTCAATGTGCGGTGGGATATTTACTAGAGTCAAACAAGCCCTTATTTTGCCCATTTACTAAAAGCTGACCTAACGATCATAGATGATTTTAAAATAATTTATCATGCGTAACAGGCCATATATTTTTGAGGAATGATTTATATATTGGTACTCAGCACTACATTAAAAATCCCCCGCCACCCATTTTTTCTGACGATTGCAAAACCTGATATATAAAACTAAAAAGAGTTTAAAATCCCTAAAAATTACGGACATTTTTTGGAATTATCACTCTCTACATTTGCGCATTGTGCATCACCATTTTAGATGTGTACTATTTTTCCTTAAATCAAAACTTGAGTTTTCACGATCCCTTCATCTCGTAAAAAACAATTAGAGATAAAAGGCAAATAGACTGTAACAAAATGAAAATTTTAGAGTTTATGTATGGAAAAAAATTTAAGCAATAAAAAATTTAAGTAATGAAATTTATTCACACACCACAAATGAACACAAAAGATTATTTATCCAAGTTTGGGAAATTCCACTATTTCAACCCTAAAAGCTAGGAATTTTATAACAAAGAGATTTTTCTAAACAGGTTTTAAAAATGGATATGAATGCTTGAAACCTGTTAAAGAGGCAAATGACCTATGGATCCAAATCTTTTAAAGACAATAACATTAAAATCTCAAGTGTACGCGCAGTGGGACATTTACCCGAGTCAAACAAGCCATTATTTTGCCCCTTTACAAAACCTGACATATCGATCATAGATGATTGTAAAGTGATTTATCATACTTACCGGACTATATTTTTGTAAGAAATGACTTATGGATTGGGAGTCAACACTCGGTTCAAATTCCGCTGCCTCCCCCTTTTTCCCGACGATTGCAAAACCTGATATATAAAAACTAAAATGAGTTTACAATCCCTAAAAATTACAGACACTTTTTGTAATTAACACTCCCTTCATTTGTGCATCGTGCATTTCCATTTTAGATGTGTATTTTTTTTTTCATAAATCAAAACTTGAGTTTTCACTTTCCCTTCATCTCGTTAACAAAAAACGAAATACATGGCAAATAGATCACAACAAAATGAAAATTTTAGAGTTCGTGTATTGAAAAAATTTAAGGCAATAAAAAATGTTAGTCAAGAAAATTTATTCACACACCACAAATGATTACAAAAGTTTGTTATCAAAGTTTGGGAAATTTCACTAGCTCAACCCTAATAGCTTTGAATTTTATAAGAAAGAGACTTTTCTACACATGTTTTAAAAAATGGTTATGCAAGCTTGAAACATGTTAAAGATGCAAATGACCAATGGATCCAAACCATTTAAAGAGAATAACATTAAATTTCAAGTGAACGTGTGTTGGGATATTTACCCGAGTCAAACAAGCCATTATTTTGCCCATTTATGAAAAGCTGACTTACCGATCATAGATGATTGTAAAGTGATTTATCATGAGTAAAGGGCTATATTTTGGTAAGGAATGACTTATGGATTGGGAGTCGACACTCGGTTAAAAGTCCCCCGCCTCAACTTTTCCCGACGATTGTAAAACCTGAAGTTTAAAAACTAAAAAGAGTTTACAATCCCTAAAAATAATAGATACTTTTTGGAATTATCACTCTCTACATTTTTCCATTGTGCATTTCCATTTTATATGTGTACTTTTTTTTCTTAAATCAAAACTTGAGTTTTCACTATCCCATAGTCTCGTAAACATCAATAAAGATAAAACGCAAATAAATCACAACAAAATGAAAATTTTAGAGTTTATGTAAGGAAAAAATTTAAAGCAATCACAAATGTACGTAACAAAAATTTATTCATACACCACCAATGAACACAAAAGTTGTGTTATCCGAGTTTGGGACATTCCACTAGTTCAACCCTAATAGCTTGGAATTTTATAAGAAAGAGATTTTTCTACACATGTTTTAAAAAATGGATATGCATGCTTGAAACATGTTAAAGATGCAAATGATATATGGATAAAAACCTTTTAAAGAGAATAACATTAAATTCTCAAGTGAACATGAGGTGGGATATTTACCCGGGTCAAACAAGCCTTTATTTTTCCCATTTACAAAAAGCTATCTTTACAATCATAGATGATTGTAAAGTGATTAATCATGTGTAATGGGCTATATTTTTGTAAGGAATGACTTATGGATTGGGTGTCAACACTCGATTAAAATTCCGCCGCCTCCCCCTTTTCTTGACGAATGCAAAACCTGATATATAAAAACTAAAAATAGTTTTCAAACCCTAAAAATTAAAGACACATTTGGAATTATCACTCTCTACATTTGTGCATTGTTCATTTCCATTTTAAATGTGTACTTTTTCTTCTTAATTCAAATCTCGAGTTTTCACTTTCGTTTCATCTTGTAAACAAAAAAAAAAAAAGATAAAAGTCAAATAGATCACTACAAAATGAAAATTTTAGAGTTTATATACGGAAGAAATTTAAAGACATAAAAAATGTAAGTAAAGAAAATTTATTCACACACCACAAATGAACATAAAAGTCTTGTTATCCGAGTTTGGGAAATTCCATTAGTTCAACCCTAATTGCTTGGAATTTTATAAGAAAGAGTTTTTTCAACACATGTTTTAAAAAATGGATATGCTTGCTTGAAACAAGTAAAAGATGCAAATGTCCCATGGATCCAAACCTTTTAAAGAGAATAACATTAAATTCTCAAGTGACTGTGCGGTGGGATATTTACCCGAGACAAAAAAGCCATTATTTTATCCATTTACCAAAAGCTGACCTAACGATCATAGATGATTTTAAAGTTATTTATCATGCGTAACGTGCTATATTTTTGTAAGGAATGACTTATGGATTGGGAGTCAACACTCGGTTAAAAATCCACCGCCTCCCCCTTTTCCCAAGGATTGCAAAACCTGATATATAAAAGAATTTACAATCCCTACAAATTACAAACACTTTTTTAAATTATCATTCTCTACATTTGTGCTTTGTGCATTTGCATTTTAGATGTGTACTTTTTTTCTTAAATCAAAACTTGAATTTTCACTTTGCCATCATCTCGTAAACAAAAAAAGAGATAAAAGGCAAATAGATCACAAAAAAAAGAAAATTTTAGAGTTTATGTAAGGAAAAAAATTAAAGCAAAAACAAATGTAAGTAAAGAAAATTTATTGACACACCAAAAATGAACACAAAAGTTTTGTTATCCGAGTTTGGGAAATTCCACTAGTTCAACCCTAATAGTTTGGAATTTTATAAGAAAGAGATTTTTCCACACATGTTTTAAAAATGGATATGCATGCTTGGAACATGTTAAAGATGCAAATGACCAATGGATCCAAACATTTTAAATAGAATAACATTAAATTCTCAAGTGAACGTGCCATGGGATATTTACCCGAGTCAAACATGCCTTTATTTTGCCCATTTACAAAAAGCAGACCTAACGATCATTGATGATTGTAAAGTGATTTATCATGCGTATCATGTGTAACAGGCTATTTTTTTGTAAGGAATTACTTATGGATTGGGAGTCAACACTCGGTCAAAATTTCCCCACCTCCCCCTTTTCGCGACGAATGCAAAACCTGATATATAAATACTAAAAAGAGTTTACAATCCCTAAAAATTACAAACACTGTTTGGAATTATCTCTCTCTACATTTGTGCATTGTGTATTTCCATTTTAGATTTGTACTTATTTTTCTTAAATCAAAACTTGAGTTTTTAGTTTCCCTTCATCTCGTATACATAAAAAGAGATAAAAGGCAAATAGATCAGAACATAATGAAAATTTTAGAGTTTATGTAGGGAAAAAATTTAAAGCAATATCAAATGTAAGTAACAAAAATTTATTCACACATCACAAATAAACACAAAAGGTTTGTTATGCAAGTTTTGAAAATTCCACTAGTTCAACCCTTATAGCTTTGAATTTTATGAGAATGAGACTTTTCTACACATGTTTTAAAAAATGGATATGCATGCTTGAAACATGTTAAAGATGCAAATGACCTCTGGATCCAAACCTTTTATAGAAAATAACATTAAATTCTCAAGTGAACATGCGGTGGGATATTTACCCGAGTCGAACAAGCCATTATTTTACCAATTTACAAAAAGCAGACCAAATGACCATAGATGATTGTAAAGTGATTTATCATGCATAATAGGCAATATTTTTTAAGGTAATAACTTATGGATTGGGAGTCAACACTCGATAACCCCCCCACCCCCCCCCCCCCCCCCCCCGCCCCACACACACACACACACACACCCTTTTCCTGATGATTGCAAAATTTGATATATAAAAAATAAAAAGAGTTTACAATCCCAAAAAATTACAGAAAATTTTCCGAATTATCACTCTCTACATTTGTCCGTTGTGCATTTCCATTTTAGATGTGTACTTTTTTTTCTTAAATCAAAAATTGAGATAAAAAGAGATAAAAGGCAAATTGATCACAACAAAATGAATGTTCAAGAGTTGATGTGTGGAAAATTTTTAAAGCAATAACAAATGTAAGTAAATAAAATTTATTCACACACCACAAATGAACAAAAAAGTTTTGTTATCAGAGTTTGAGAAATTCCACTAGTTCAAACCTAATAACTTGGAATTTTAAAAGAAAGAGATTTTTCTATACCTGTTTTAAAAAATGGATATGCATGCTTGAAACATATTAAGGATGCAAATGACCTATGGATCCAAACCAGTTAAAGAGAAAACATTAAATTATCAAGTCAATGTGCGGTGGGATATTTACCAGAGTCAAACAAGCCCTTATTTTTGCCCATTTACTAAAAGCTGACCTAACGATCATAGATGATTTTAAAAAAATTTATCATGCGTAACGGGCTATATATTTTTGAGGAATGATTTATGTATTGGTACTCAGCACTACGTTAAAAATCCCCCGCCACCCATTTTTTCTGACAATTGTAAAACCTGATATATAAAAACTAAAAAGAGTTTAAAATCCCTAAAAATTACGGACACTTTTTGGAATTATCACTCTCTACATTTGCGCATTGTGCATCACCATTTTAGATGTGTACTATTTTTCCTTAAATCAAAAATTGAGTTTTCACGTTCCCTTCATCTCATAAAAAAATTAGAGATAAAAGGCAAATAGACCATCACAAAATGAAAATTTTAGAGTTTATGTATGGAAAAAATTTTAAGCAATAAAAAATTTAAGTAATGAAATTTATTCACACACCACAAATGAACACAAAAGATTTTTTATCCAAGTTTCCGAAATTCCACTAGTTCAACCCTAATAGCTAGGAATTTTATAAGAAAGAAATTTTTCTAAACAGGTTTTAAAAATGAATATGCATGCTTGAAACCTGTTAAAGATGCAAATGACCTATGGATCCAAATCTTTTAAAGACAATAACATTAAAATCTCAAGTGTACGCGCAGTGGGACATTTACCCGAGTCAAACAAGCCATTATTTTGCCCCTTTACAAAACCTGACCTATCGATCATAGATGATTGTAAAGTGATTTATCATACTTACCGGGCTATATTTTTGTAAGGAATGACTTATAGATTGGGAGTCAACACTCGGTTCAAAATCCGCTGCCTCCCCCTTTTTCCCGACGATTGCAAAACCTGATATATAAAAACTAAAATGAGTTTACAATCCCTAAAAATTACAGTCACTTTTTGTAATTAACACTCCCTTCATTTGTGCATCGTGCATTTCCATTTTAGATGTGTACTTTTTTTTTCATAAATCAAAACTTGAATTTTCACTTTCCCTTCATCTCGTTAACAAAAAAAAAGAGATAAAAGGCAAATAGATCACAACAAAATGAAAATTTTAGAGTTTTGTATAGAATAAATTTAAAGCAATAACAAATGTAAGTCAAGAAAATTTATTCACACACCACAAATGATTACAAAAGTTTGTTATCAAAGTTTGGGAAATTTCACTAGTTCAACCCTAATAGCTTTGAATTTTATAAGAAAGAGACTTTTCTACACATGTTTTAAAAAATGGTTATGCAAGCTTGAAGCATGTTAAAGATGCAAATGACCAATGGATCCAAACCATTTAAAGAGAATAACATTAAATTCTCAAGTGAACGTGTGGTGGGATATTTACCGAAGTCAAACAAGCCATTATTTTGCCCATTTACAAAAAGCTGACCTACCGATCATAGATGATTGTAAAATGATTTATCATGCGTAAAGGGCTATATTTTTGTAAGGAATGACTTATGGATTGGGAGTCGACACTCGGTTAAAAGTCCCCTGCCTCCCCTTTTCCCGACGATTGTAAAACCTGAAGTTTAAAAACTAAAAAGAGTTTACAATCCCTAAAAATAATAGATACTTTTTGGAATTATCACTCTCTGTGCATTTCCATTTTATATGTGTACTTTTTTTTCTTAAATCAAAACTTGAGTTTTCACTATCCCATAGTCTCGTAAACATAAAAAAAGATAAAACGCAAATAAATCACAACAAAATGAAAATTTTAGAGTTTATGTAAGGAAAAAATTTAAAGCAATCACAAATGTACGTAACAAAAATTTATTCATACACCACCAATGAACACAAAAGTTGTGTTATCCGAGTTTGGGACATTCCACTAGTTCAACCCTAATAGCGTGGAATTTTATAAGAAAGAGATTTTTCTACACATGTTTTAAAAAATGGATATGCATGCTTGAAACATGTTAAAGATGCAAATGATATATGGATAAAAACCTTTTAAAGAGAATAACATTAAATTCTCAAGTGAACATGAGGTGGGATATTTACCCGGGTCAAACAAGCCTTTATTTTTCCCATTTACAAAAAGCTATCTTTACAATCATAGATGATTGTAAAGTGATTAATCATGTGTAACGGGCTATATTTTTGTAAGGAATGACTTATGGATTGGGTGTCAACACTCGATTAAAATTCCGCCGCCTCCCCCTTTTCTTGACGAATGCAAAACCTGATATATAAAAACTAAAAATAGTTTTCAAACCCTAAAAATTAAAGACACGTTTGGAATTATCACTCTCTACATTTGTGCATTGTTCATTTCCATTTTAAATGTGTACTTTTTTTTCTTAATTCAAATCTCAAGTTTTCACTTTCGCTTCATCTTGTAAACAAAAAAAAAAAAGATAAAAGTCAAATAGATCACTACAAAATGAAAATTTTAGAGTTTATATACGGAAGAAATTTAAAGACATAAAAAATGTAAGTAAAGAAAATTTATTCACACACCACAAATGAACATAAAAGTCTTGTTATCCGAGTTTGGGAAATTCCATTAGTTCAACCCTAATTGCTTGGAATTTTATAAGAAAGAGTTTTTTCAACACATGTTTTAAAAAATGGATATGCTTGCTTGAAACAAGTAAAAGATGCAAATGTCCCATGGATCCAAACCTTTTAAAGAGAATAACGTTAAATTCTCAAGTGAATGTGCGGTGGGATATTTACCCGAGACAAAAAAGCCATTATTTTATCCATTTACCAAAAGCTGACCTAACGATCATAGATGATTTTAAAGTTATTTATCATGCGTAACGTGCTATATTTTTGTAAAGAATGACTTATGGATTGGGAGTCAACACTCGGTTAAAAATCCACCGCCTCCCCCTTTTCCCAAGGATTGCAAAACCTGATATATAAAAACTAAAAAGAGTTTACAATCCCTACAAATAGATCACAACAAAAAGAAAATTTTAGAGTTTATGTAAGGAAAACAATTAAAGCAAAAACAAATGTAAGTAAAGAAAATTTATTCACACACAAAAAATGAACACAAAAGTTTTGTTATCCGAGTTTGGGAAATTCCACAAGTTCAACCCTAATAGCTTGGAATTTTATAAGAAAGAGATTTTTCCACACATGTTTTAAAACTGGATATGCATGTTTGGAACATGTTAAAGATGCAAATGACCAATGGATCCAAACCTTTTAAATAGAATAACATTAAATTCTCAAGTGAACGAGCCATGGGATATTTACCCGAGTCAAACATGCCTTCATTTTGTCCATTTACAAAAAGCAGACCTAACGATCATTGATGATTGTAAAGTGATTTATCATGCGTATCATGTGTAACAGGCTATATTTTTGTAAGGAATTACTTATGGATTGGGAGTCAACACTCGGTCAAAATTTCCCCACCTCCCCTTTTTCGCGACGATTGCAAAACCTGATATATAAATACTAAAAAGAATTTACAATCCCTAAAAATTACAAACACTGTTTGGAATTATCTCTCTCTACATTTGTGCAATGTGCATTTCCATTTTAGATGTGTACTTATTTTTCTTAAATCAAAACTTCAGATTTTAGTTTCCCTTCATCTCGTATACAAAAAAAAGAGATAAAAGGCAAATAGATCACAATAAAATGAAAATTTTAGAGTTTATGTTAGGAAAAATTTTAAAGCAATATCAAATGTAAGTAATGAAAATTTATTCACACGCCACAAATGAACACAAAAGGTTTGTTATGCAAGTTTTGAAAATTCCACTAGTTCAACCCTTATAGCTTTGAATTTTATGAGAACGAGACTTTTCTACACATGTTTTAAAAAATGGATATGCATGCTTGAAACATGTTAAAGATGCAAATGACCTCTGGATCCAATCTTTTTAAAGAAAATAACATTAAATTCTCAAGTGAATATGCGGTGGGATATTTACCCGAGTCAAACAAGCTATTATTTTGCCAATTTACAAAAAGCAGACCTAATGACCATCGATGCTTGTAAAGTGATTTATCATGCATAATAGGCTATATTTTTTAATGGAATAACTTATGGATTGGGAGTCAACACTCGATAAACCCCCCCCCCCCCCCACCCCCTTTTCCTGATGATAGCAAAACTTGATATATAAAAAATAAAAAGTGTTTACAATCCCAAAAAATTAGAGACAATTTTTCGAATTATCACTCTCTACATTTGTGCGTTGTGCATTTCCATTTTAAATGTGTACTTTTTTCTAAAATCAAAATTTGAGTTTACACTTTCCCTTCATCTCATAAAAAAAAAAAAGAGATAAAAGGCAAATTGATCACAACAAAATGAAAGTTTAAGAGTTGATGGATGGAAAAAATTTAAAGCAATAACAAATGTAGGTAAATAAAATTTATTCTCACACCACAAATGAACAAAAAAGCTTAGTTATCCAAGTTTGAGAAATTCCACTAGTTCAAACCTAATAGCTGGGAATTTTAAAAGAAAGAGATTTTTCTACACCTGTTTTAAAAAATGGATATGCATGCTTGAAACATGTTAAAGATGCAAATGACCTATGGATCCAAACCAGTTAAAGAGAAAACATTAAATTATCAAATCAATGTGCGGTGGGATATTTACAAGAGTCAAACAAGCCCTTATTTTGCCCATTTACTAAAAGCTGACCTAATGATCATAGATGATTTTGAAATAGTTTATCATGCGTAACGGGCTATAATTTTGTGAGGAATGATTTATGTATTGGTACTCAGCACTACGTTAAAAATCACCCGCCACCCAATTTTTCTGACGATTGCAAAACTCGATATATAAAAACTAAAAAGAGTTTACAATCCCTAAAAATTACAGACACTTTTTGGAATTATCACTCTCTACATTTGCGCATTGTGCATCACCATTTTAGATGTGTACTATTTTTTCTTAAATCAAAACTTGAGTTTTCACGTTCCCTTCATCTCGTAAAAAAAATTAGAGATAGAAGGCAAATAGACCGCAACAAAATGAAAATGTTAGACTTTATGTATGGAACAAATTTAAAGCAATAAAAAATTTAAGTAATGAAATTTATTCACACACCACAAATGAACACAAAAGATTTTTTATCCCAGTTTGGGAAATTCCACTAGTTCAACCCTAATAGCTAGGAATTTTATTAGAAAGAGATTTTTCTACATAGGTTTTACAAATGGATATGCATGCTTGAAACCTGTTAAAGATGCAAATGACCTATGGATCCAAATCTTTTAAAGACAATAACATTAAAATCTCATGTGTACATGCAGTGGGATATTTACCCAAGTCAAACAAGCCATTATTTTGCCCATTTATTATACTTATCGGGCTATATTTTTGTAAGGAATGACTTATGGATTGGGAGTCAACACTTGGTTAAAAATCCGCTGCCTCCTTTTTCCCAATGATTGCAAAACCTGATATATAAAAACTAAAATGAGTTTACAATCCCTAAAAATTATAGACATTTTTTGTAATTAACATTCCCTTCATTTGTGCATCGTGCATTTCCATTTTAGATGTGTACTTTTTTTTTCATAAATCAAAACTTGAGTTTTCACTTTCCCTTCATCTCGTTAACAAAAAAAGAGATAAAAGGCAAATAGATCACAACAAAATGAAAATTTTAGAGTTTATGTATAGAAAAAATTTAATGCAATAACAAATGTAAGTCAAGAAAATTTATTCACACACCACAAATGATTACAAAAGTTTGTTATCAAAGTTTGGGAAATTTCACTAGTTCAACCCTAATAGCTTTGAATTTTATAAGAAAGAGACTTTTCTACACATGTTTTAAAAAATGGATATGCATGCTTGAAACATGTTAAATATGCACATGACCTATGGATCCAAACCTTTTAAAGAGAATAACATTAAATTCTCAAGTGAACGTGTGGTGGGATATTTACTCGAGTCAAACAAGCCAATATATAGCCCATTTACAAAATGCTGACCTAACGATCATAGATGATTGTAAAGAGATTTATCATGTGTAACGGGCTATATTTTTGTAAGGACTTATGGATTTGGAGTCAACCATCAATTAAAAATCCCTGGCCTCCTCCTTTTCCCGATGATTGTAAAACCTGATATATAAAAACTAAAAAGAGTTTACAATCCCTAAACATTACAGAAACTTTTTGGAATTATCACTCTCTGCATTTGTGCGTTGTGCATGTCCATTTTAGATATGTACTTTTTTTTCTTAATCAAAACTTGAGTTTTCACTTTCCCTTCATCTCGTAAACAAAAACAGAGATAAAAGGCAAATAGATCACAACAAAATGAAAATTTTAGAGTTTATGTGTGGAAAAAATTTTGAAGCAATAAATAATGTAAGTAAAGAAAATTTATTCACACTCCACAAATGAACACAAAATCTTTGTTATTATAGTTTTGGAAATTCCACTACTTCAACCCTAATAGCTTGGAATTTTATAAGAAAGAGATTTCTCTACACATGTTTTAAAAAATGGAAATGCATGTTTGAAACATGTTAAAAATGGAACAAACTGATGGATCCAAACCATTTAAAAAGAATAACATTAAATTATCATGTGAACGTGCGGTGGGATATTTACAGGAGACTAACAAGCCTTTATTATGCCCATTTACCAAAAGTTGACCTTACTATCATAGATGATTGTATAGTGATTTATTATGTGAAACGGGCTATATTTTTATAAGGAATGACCTATGGATTGAGAGTAAACACTCGGTTAAAATTCCCCTGCCTCCCCCTTTTCCCGACGATTGCAAAACCTGATTTTCAAAAACTAAAATGAGTTTACAATCCCTAAAAATTATAGACATTTTATGAAATTATCACTCTCTACATTTCTGCGTTGTGCACTTCCATTTTAGATGTGTACTTTTTTTTCTTAAATCAAAACTTGAGTTTTCACTTTACCTTCATCTCGTAAACAAAAAACAGAATAAAGGCATATAAATTACTAAAAAATGAAAATTTTAGAGTTTATGTAGGGTAAAAATTTTAAGCAATGACAAATGTGCGTAAAGAAAATTTATTCACACACCACAAATGAACACAAGTTTTTTTATCCAAGTTTGGGAAATTCCACTAGTTCAACCCTTATAGCTTGGAATTTTATAAGAAAGAGACTTTTCTACACATGTTTTAAAAAATATATACGCATGCTTGAAATGTGTTAAAGATGTAAATGACCTACGGATCCAAACCTTTTAAAGAGAATAACATTAAATTCTCTAGTGAACGTGTAGTGGGATATTTACCCAAGTCAAATAGCCATTATTTTGCCCATTTACAAAAAGTAGACCTAACTATTGTAGATGATTGTAAAGTGATTTATCATGCATAACAGACTATTTTTTTTAATGGAATGACTTATAGATTTGGACTCAACACTCAAATAAAAATCCCCCGTCTCCCCCCTTTCCCGAAGATAGCAAAACCTGATATATAAAAACAAAAAAGAGTTTACAATCCCTAAATATTATAGACCCTATTTCAAATTATCACTCTCTACATTTGTGCATTGTGCATTTCCATTTTAGATGTGTACTTTTTGTTCTCAAATCAAAAATTGAGTTTTCACTTTCCCTTCATCCCGTAAGCTAAAAAAGAGATAAAAGACAAATAGATCACAACAAAACGAAAATTTTAGAGTTTCTGTATAGAAAAAATTTAAAGCCATAAAAAAATGTAAGTAAAGAAAATTTATTCACACACCACAAATGAACACAAAAGTTTTGTTATCCAAGTTTGGGAAATTCCACTAGTTCAACCCTAATAACTAGGAATTTTATAAGAAAGAGATTTTTCTACACATGTTTTAAAAAATGGATATGCATGCTTGAAACCTGTTAAAGATGCAAATGACCAATGGATCCTAAACTTTTAAAGAGAATAACAATAAAATATCAAGTGTACTTGTAGTAGGATATTTACCCGAGTCAAACAAGCCATTTTTTTGCCCATTTACAAAATCCTGGCCTTCTGATCATAGATAATGTAAAGTGATTTATCATATGTAATGGGCTATATTTTTGTAATGAATGACTTATGGATTGGGAGTCAACACTCAGTTAAAAATTTGTTGCCTCCCCCTTTTCCCGACGATTGCAAAACCAGATATATAAAAACTAAAATAAGTTTACAATCCCTAAAAATTACAGACACTTTTTGAAATTATCACACTCTATATTTGTGCATCGTGCATTTCCATTTTAGATGTGTACTTTTTTTTCATAAATCAAAACTTGAGTTTTCACTTTCCCTTCATCTCCTAAACAAAAAAAGAGATAAAAGGCAAATAGATAAAAAAAAAATGAAATTTTAGAGTTTATGTATGGAAAAAATTTAAAGCAACAACAAATGTAAGTAAATTTATTTTTTCACACACCACAAATGATTACAAAAGTTTTCTTATCCAAGTTTTGGAAATTGCACTAGTTCAACCCTAATAGCTTTGAATTTTATAAGAAAGAGACTTTTCTACACTTGTTTTAAAAAATGGATATGCATGCTTGAAACATGTTAAAGATGAAAATGACCTCTGGATCCAAACCATTTAAAGAGAATAACATTAAATTCTCAAGTGACCGTGCGGTGGATATTTATTCGAGTCAAACTAGCCATTATTTTGCCCATTTACAAACGGGTGACCTAACGATCATAGATGATTGTAAAGGGATTTATCATGCATAACGGGCTACATTTTTCTAAGGAATGACTTATGGATATGGACTCAACAGTCAGTTAAAAATCCCTCGCCTCCTCCTTTTCCAGACGATTACAAAACCATATATATAAAAACCAAAAAGTGTTTGAAAAATCTAAAAATTACAGACACTTTTTGGAATTATCACTCTCTACATTTGTGTGTTGTGCATGTCTATTTTAGATGTTTAATTTTTTTTCTTAAATCAAAACTTGAGTTCTCACTTTCCCTTCATCTCGTAAACAAAAAAAGAGATAAAAGGAATATTGATCACAACAAAATGAAAATTTTAGAGTTTATGTATGGAAAAAATTTAAAGCAATAAAACATGTAACAAAAGAAAATTTATTGACACACCACAAATGAACACAAAAGTTTTGTTATCCAAGTTTGGGAAATTCCTCTAATTCAACCCTAATAGCTCAGAATTTTATAAGAAAGAGATTTTTCAACACATGTTTTAAAAAATGGATATGCATTCTTGAAACATGTTAAACATGCAAATGACCTATGGATCCAAACCTTTTAAAGTGAATAACATTAAATTTTCTAGTTAACTTGCGGTGGATGTTTACCCGAGTCAAATAAGCCATTAGTATGCTCATTTACCAAAAGTTGACCTACCGATTGTAGATGATTGTAAAGTGATTTATCATGCTTAAAGGGCTATATTTTTGTAAGGAATGACTTATGGATTGGGAGTCAACAGTCAGTTAAAAATCCCCTGCCTTCCACTTTTTCCCACGATTGCAAAACCTGATATATAAAAATACAAAAGAGTTTACAATCCCTAAAAATTACGAACACTTTTATGAATTATCTCTCTCTACATTTGTGCATTGTGCATTTCCCTTTTAGATGTATACTTTTTTCTTAAATCAAAACTTGAGTTTTCACTTTCCCTTCATCTCGTAAACAAAAAAGAGGTAAAAGGCAAATTGATCACAACAAAATGAAAAATTTAGAGTTCATGTATGGAAAAAATTTAAAGCAATAAGAAATTTAAGAAAAGAAAATTTATTCACAGACGACAAATGAACACAAAAGTTTTGTTATCCAAGTTTGGGAAATTCCTCTAGTTCAACCCAAATAACTCGAAATTTTATAAGATAGAGATTTTTCTACACATGTTTTAAAAAACGCATATGAATTTTTGAAATGTTAAAAATGCAAATGACCTATGGATCCAAACCTTTTAAAGTGAATAACATTAAATTCTCTAGTGAACTTTCGGTGAGATATTTACTCGAGTCAAATAAGCCATTATTCTGCCCATTTACAAAAAGTTGACCTAACAATCGTAGATGATTGTAAAGTGATTTATCATGCTTAAAGGGCTATAGTTTTGTAAGGAATGACTTATGGATTGGGAGTCAACACTCAGTTAAAAATCCCCTGCCTCCCACTTTTCCAGATGATTGCAAAACCAGATATATAAAAATTAAAAGGAATTTACAATCCCTAAAAATTACGGACACTTTTACGAATTATCTCTCTCTACATATATGCATTATGCATTTCCCTTTCAGAGGTATAATTTTTTCTAAAATCAAAACTTGAGTTTTCACTTTCCCTTCATCTCGTAAACAAAAAAAAAAAAAGATTAGAGGCATATTGATCACAACAAAATGAAAATTTTAGAGTTTATGTATGGAAAAAATTTGAAGCAATAAAAAAATTAAGAAAAGAAAATTTATTGACACACCACAAGTTTTGTTATCCAAGTTTGAAAAATTCATCTAGTTCAACCCTAATAGCTCGGAATATTTTAAGAAAGAGATTTTTCTACATATTTTTTAAAAAATAGATATGCATTCTTGAAACATGTTAAACATGCAAATGACCTCTGGATCCAAACGTTTTAAAGTGAATAACATTAAATTCTCTAGTGAACATGCGATGGGATATTTACCCGAGTCAAATAAGCCATTATTCTACCCATTTACAAAAAGTTGACCTAACGATCGTAGATGATTGTAAATTGATTTATCATGCTTAAAGGGCTACATTTTTTTAAGGAATGACTTATCAATTGGCCGTCAACAGTCAGTTAAAAATCCCCTGCCTCCCACTTTTTCCCACGATTGCAAAACCTGATATATAAAAATTAAAAAGAGTTTACAATCCCTAAAAATTACAAACACTTTTATGAATTATCTCTCTCTACATTTGTGCATTGTGCATTTCCTTTTTAGATGTATACTTTTTTCTTAAATCAAAACTTGAGTTTTCACTTTCCCTTCATCTCGTAAACAAAAAAGAGATAAAAGGCAAACTGATCACAACAAAATGAAAAATTTTAGAGTTCATGTAAGGAAAAAATTTAAAGCAATAAGAAATTTAAGAAAAGATAATATATTCACAGACGACAAATGAACACAAAAGTTTTGTTATCCAAGTTTGGGAAATTCCTCTAGTTCAACCCTAATAACTCGGAATTTTATAAGATAGAGATTTTTCTACACATGTTTTAAAAAATGGATATGAATTTTTGAAATGTTAAAAATGCAAATGACCTATGGATCCAAACCTTTTAAAGTGAATAACATTAAATTCTCTAGTGAACTTTCGGTGAGATATTTACTCGAGTCAAATAAGCCATTATTCTGCCCATTTACAAAAAGTTGACCTAACAATCGTAGATGATTGTAAAGTGATTTGTCATGCTTAAAGGGCTACAGTTTTGTAAGGAATGACTTATGGATTGGGAGTCAACACTCAGTTAAAAATCCCCTGCCTCCCACTTTTCCCGATGATTGCAAAACTAGATATATAAAAATTAAAAGGAATTTACAATCCCTAAAAATTACGGACACTTTTACGAATTATCTCTCTCCACATTTATGCATTGTGCATTTCCCTTTCAGAGGTATACTTTTTTGTAAAATCAAAACTTGAGTTTTCACTTTCCCTTCATCTCGTAAACAAAAAAAAAAAAGATTAGAGGCATATTGATCACAACAAAATGAAAATTTTAGAGTTTATGTATGTAAAAAATTTAAAGCAATAAAAAATTAAGAAAAGAAAATTTATTGACACACCACAAGTTTTGTTATCCAAGTTTGGGAAATTCCTCTAGTTCAACCCTAATAGCTCGGAATTTTATAAGAAAGAGATTTTTCTACATATTTTTTAAAAAATAGATATGCATTCTTGAAACATGTTAAACATGCAAATGACCTCTGGATCCAAACCTTTTAAAGTGAATAACATTAAATTCTCTAGTGAACATGCGATGGGATATTTACCCGAGTCAAATAAGCCATTATTCTGCCCATTTACAAAAAGTTGACCTAACAATCGTAGATGATTGTAAATTGATTTATCATGCTTAAAGGGCTACATTTTTTTAAGGAATGACTTATCAATTGGCCGTCAACAGTCAGTTAAAAATCCCCTGCCTCCCACTTTTTCCCACGATTGCAAAACCTGATATATAAAAATTAAAAAGAGTTTACAATCCCTAAAAATTACAAACACTTTTATGAATTATCTCTCTCTACATTTGTGCATTGTGCATTTCCCTTTTAGATGTATACTTTTTTCTTAAATCAAAACTTGAGTTTTCACTTTCCCTTCATCTCGTAAACAAAAAAGAGATAAAAGGCAAATTGATCACAACAAAATGAAAATTTTAGATTTCATGTATGGAAAAAATTTAAAGCAATAAGAAATTTAAGAAAAGAAAATTTATTCACAAACGACAAATGAACACAAAAATTTTGTTATCCATGTTTGGGAAATTCCTCTAGTTCAACCCTAATAACTCGGAATTTTATAAGATAGAGATTTTTCTACACATGTTTTAAAAAACGGATATGAATTTTTGAAATGTTAAAAATGCAAATGACCTATGGATCCAAACCTTTTAAAGTGAATAACATTAAATTCTCTAGTGAACTTTCGGTGAGATATTTACTCGAGTCAAATAAGCCATTATTTTGCCCATTTACAAAAAGTTGACCTAACAATCGTAGATGATTGTAAAGTGATTTATCATGCTTAAAGGGCTATAGTTTTGTAAGGAATGACTTATGGATTGGGAGTCAACACTCAGTTAAAAATCCCCTGCCTCACACTTTTCCCGATGATTGCAAAACCAGATATATAAAAATTAAAAGGAATTTACAATCCCTAAAAATTATGGACACTTTTACGAATTATCTCTCTCTACATTTGTGCATTGTGCATTTCCCTTTCAGAGGTATACTTTTTTCTAAAATCAAAACTTGAGTTTTCACTTTCCCTTCATCTCGTAAACAAACAAAAAAAAGATTAGAGGCATATTGATCACAACAAAATGAAAATTTTAGAGTTTATGTATGGAAAAAATTTAAAGCAATAAAAAAATTAAGAAAAGAAAATTTATTGACACACCACAAGTTTTGTTATCCAAGTTTGGGAAATTCCTCTAGTTCAACCCTAATAGCTCAGAATTTTATAAGAAAGAGATTTTTCTACATATTTTTTAAAAAATAGATATGCATTCTTGAAACATGTTAAACATGCAAATGACCGCTGGATCCAAACCTTTTAAAGTTAATAACATTAAATTCTCTAGTGAACATGCGATGGGATATTTACCCGAGTCAAATAAGCCATTATTCTGTCCATTTACAAAAAGTTGACCTAACGATCGTAGATGATTGTAAATTGATTTATCAAGCTTAAAGGGCTACATTTTTTTAAGGAATGACTTATCAATTGGCCGTCAACAGTCAGTTAAAAATCCCCTGCCTCCCACTTTTCCCGACGATTGCAAAACCTGATATATAAAAATTAAAAAGAGTTTACAATCCCTACAAATTGTGGACACTTTTATGAATTATCTCTCTCTAATTTTGTGCATTGTGCATTTCCCTTTTAGATTTATACTTTTTTCTTCAATCAAAACTTGAGTTTTCACTTTTCCTCCATCTCGTAAACAAAAAAAGAGATAAAAGGCAAATTGATCACAAAAAAAATCAAAATTTGAGAGTTTGTGTATGGAAAAAATTTAAAGCAATAAAAAATGTAAGAAAATAAAATTTATTGACACACCACAAATGAACCCAAATTTTTTGTTATCCAAGTTTGGGAAATTCCTCTAGTTCAACCCTAATAGCTCAGAATTTTATAAGAAAGATATTTTTCTTCACATGTTTTAAAAAATGGATATGCATTCTTGAAACATGTTAAACATGAAAATGACCTATGGATCCAAACCTTTTAAAGTGAATAACATTAAATTCTCTAGTGAACTTGCGGTGGGATATTTACCCGAGTCAAATAAGCCATTATTCTGCCCATTTACAAAAAGTTGGCCCAACGATCGTAGATGATTGTAAAGTGATTTATCATGCTTAAAGGGCTATATTTTTGTAAGGAATGACTTATGGATTGGGTGTCAACACTCAGTTAAAAAACCCATGCCTCCCACTTTTCCCGACGATTGCAAAACTTGATATTTAAAAATTAAAAAGAGTTTACAATCCTAAAAATTACGGACACTTTTATGAATTATCTCTCTCTACATTTGTGCATTGTGCATTTGCCTTTTAGATTTATACTTTTTTCTTCAATCAAAACTTTAGTTTTCACTTTTCCTTCATCTCGTAAACAAAAAAAGAGATAAAACGCAAATAGATCACAACAAAATGAAAATTTTAGAGTTTATGTATGGAAAAAATTTAAAGCTATAAAAAATGTAAGAAAAGAAAATTTATTGACACACCACAAATAAACACAAAAGTTTTGTTATCCAAGTTTGGAAAATTCCTCTAGTTCAACCCTAATAGCTCGGAATTTTATCAGAAAGAGATTTTTCTTCACATGTTTTAAAAATGGATATGCATTCTTGAAACATGTTAAACATGCAAATGACCTATGGATCCAAACCTTTTAAAGTGAATAACATTAAATTGTCTAGTGAACTTGTGGTGGGATATTTACCCGAGTCAAATAAGCCATTATTCTGCCCATTTAAAAAAAGTTGACCCAACGATCGTAGATAATTGTAAAGTGATTTATCATGCTTAAAGGGCTATATTTTTGTAAGGAATGACTTATGGATTCGGTGTCAACACTCAGTTAAAAAACCCATGCCTCCCACATTTCCCAACGATTGCAAAACCTGATATTTAAAAATTAAAAAGAGTTTACAATCCCTAAAAATTATGGACACTTTTATGAATTATCTCTCTCTACATTTGTGCATTATGCATTTCCCTTTTTGATGTAAACTTTTTTCTTAAATCAAAACTTGAGTTTTCACTTTCTCTTCATCATGTAAACAAAAAAAGAGATAAAAGGCAAATTGATCACAACAAAATGAAAATTTTAGAGTATATGTATGGAAAAATATAAAGCAATAAAAAATGTAAGAAAAAAAAATTTATTGACACACAACAAATGAACACAAAAGTTTTGTTATCCAAGTTTGGGAAATTCCTCTAGTTCAACCCTAATAGCTCGGAATTTTATAAGAAAGATATTTTTCTACACATGTTTTAAAAAATGGATATGCATTCTTGAAACATGTTAAACATACAAATGACCTATGGATCCAAACCTTTTAAAGTGAATAACATTAAATTCTCTAGTGAACTTGCGGTGGGATATTTACAAAAAGTTGACCTAACAAACGTTGATGATTGTAAAGTGATTTATCAAGCGCAAAGGGCTATATTTTTGAAAGGATTGACTTATGGATTGGGATTCAACACTCAGTTAAAAATACTCTGCCTCCCTCTTTTCCCGACAATTGCAAAACCTGATATGTAAAAACTAGAAAGAGTTTACAATCCCTAAAATTTACAGACACTTTTATGAATTATCTCTCTCTACATTAGTGCATTGTCCTTTTCCATTTTAGATGCAGACTTTTTTCTTAAATCCAAACTTGAGTTTTTACTTTCCCTTCATCCTGTAAACAAAAAAAGAAATAAAAGGCAAATACATGACAACAAATTGAAAATTTTAGAGTTTATGTAAGGAAAATATTTAAAGCAATAACAAATATAAGTAAAGAAAATTTATGCACACACCACAAATGAGCACAAAATTTTTTTTATCCAAGTTTAGGAAATTCCTCTTGTTCAACGCTCGGTAATTTTTAAGAAAGAGATTTTCCTACACATGTTTTAAATAATCGATATGAATGCTTGAAACAAGTTAAAGATGCAAATGACCCATCGATCCAAACCTTTTAAAGAGAATAACAGTAAATACTCAAGTGAACGTGCGGTGGGATATTTAGCTGAGTCAAACAAGACATTATTTTGCCCATTTACAAAAAACCGACCTAACGATCATAGATGATTGTAAAGTGATTTATCATGTGCGTAACAGGCTACATTTTTTTAAGGAATGACTTATGGATTGGGAGTCAACACTAAGTAGAAAATTCCACGCCTCCCCCTTTTCTCGACGATTGCAAATCCTGATATATAAAAACTAAAAAGAGTTTACAATCCCCAAAAATTACAGACACTTTTTGGAATTATCTCTCCCTACATTTGTGCATTGTGCATTTCCATTTTAGATGTATACTTTTTTCTTAAATCAAAACTTGAGTTTTTACTTTCCCTTCATCTCGTTAAAAAAAAAGAGATAAAAGGCAAATACATCACAACAAATTGAAAATTTTAGAGTTTATGTAAGGAAAATATTTAAAGCAATAACAAATAAATGTAAATAAAATTTATGCACACACCACAAATGAGCACAAAAGTTTTTTTTATCAAAGTTTGGCAAATTCCACTTGTTCAACGCTCAAATTTTTTTAAGAAAGAGATTTTTCTACACTTGTTTTAAATAATCGATATGCATACTTGAAACATGTAAAAGATGCAAATGACCTATGGATCCAAACCTTTTAAACGGAATAACATTAAATTCTCAAGTGAACGTGCAGTGGCATATTTACCTTAGTCAAACATGCCATTATTTTGCGCATTTATAAAAAGCTGACCTAACGATCATAGATGATTGTAAAGTGATTTATCATGTGCGTAACAGGCTACATTTTTGGAAGGAATGACTTATGGATTGGGAGTCAAAACTAAGTTAAAAATCCCCCGCCTCCCCCTTTTCCCAAAGATTGCAAAACCGGATATATAAAAACTAAAAAGAGTTTACAATCCATAAAAATTACCGAGATTTTTTGGAATTATCTCTCTCTACATTTGTGCATTGTGCATTTCCATTTTCAATGTATATTTTTTTCTTAAATCAAAAACTGGAGTTTTCCCTTTCCCTTCATCTCAGTAAACAAAAAACGAGATAAAAAGCAAATAGATCACAACAAAATGAAAATTTTAGACATTATGTATGGAAAAAATTTAAACCAATAACAAATCTAAGTAAAGAAAATTTATTCACACACCACAATAGAACACAAAAGTTTTGTTATCCATGTTTGGGAAAAACCATTAGTTCAACCTTAATAACTCAAAATTTTTTAAGAAAGAGATTTTTCTACACATGTTTTAAAAAATGGATATGCATGCTTGAAACATGTTAAGGATGCAAATGACCTATGGTTCCAAACCTTTCAAAGAGAATAACATCAAATTCTCAAGTGAACGTGCAGTGGGATATTTACCAGAGTCAAACAAGCCATGATTTTGCCTATTTACAAAAGGTTGACCAAAGGATCATAGATAATTGTAAAGTGATGTATCATGCGTAACGGGTCATATTTTTGGAAGGAATGACTTATGGATTGGGAGTCAACACACAAGTAAAAAACCCCGCCTCGCCCTTTTCCCGAGGATTGCAAAACCTGATATATAAATACTAAAAAGATTTTACAATCCCTAAAAATTACAGACACTTTTTTGAATTATCTCTCTCTATATTTGTGCATTGTGCATTTCCATTATAGATGTATACTTTTTTCTTAAATCAAAACTTGAGTTTTCACTTTCCCTTCATCTCATAAACAAAAAAAGAGATAAAAGGCAAATATATCACAACAAAATGAAATTTTAGAGTTTATGTATCGAAAAAATTTAAAGTAATAACAAATGTAAGCAAAGAAAATTTCTTCACACACCACAAATGAACACAAAAATTTTGTTATCCAAGTTTGGGAAATTCCACTAGTTCAACGCTCGGAATTTTATAAGAAAGAGATTTTTCTACACATCTTTTAAAAAATGGGTATGCATGCTTGAAACTTGTTAAAGATTCAAATGACCTATCAATCCAAACCTTTTATAGAGAATAAACTTAAATTCTCAGGTGAACGTACGGTGGGATATTTACCCGAGTCAAACAAGCCATTATTTGTCCAATTTACAAAAAGCAAAGATTATAGATGACTGTAAAGTGATTTATCCTGCGCAACGGACTGTATTTTGTAAAGGAATAACTTATTGATTGGGAGTCAACACTAAGTTAAAAATCCCCCGACAGCCCCTTTTCACGACGATTACAAAACCTGATATATAAAACCTACAAAGAATTTACAATCGCTGAAAATTACTGACACTTTTTGCAATTATCTCTCTCTACATTTGTGAATTGTGCATTTCCATTATAGATGTATACTTTTTTCTTAAATCAAAACTTGAGTTTTCACTTTCCCTTCATCTCAAAAACAAAAAAAGAGATAAAAGGCAAATATATCACAACAAAATGAAAATTTAGAGTTTATTTATGGAAAAAATTTAAAGTAATAACAAATGTAAGCAAATAAAATTTCTTCACACACCACAAATGAACACAAAAGTTTTGTTATCCAAGTTTGGGAAATTCCACTAGTTCAACGTTTGGAATTTTATAAAAAAGAGATTTTTCTACACATCTTTTAAAAAATGGATATGCATGCTTGAAAGTTGTTAAAGATTCAAAAGACCTATTGATCCAAACCTTTTATCAAGAATAAACTTAAATTTTCAAGTGAACATACGGTGGGATATTTAGCCGAGTCAAACAAGCCATTATTTGTCCATTCTGCAAAAAGCTATCCTAACGATTATAGATGACTGTAAAGTGATTTATCATACGCAACAGGCTATATTTTTTAAAGGAATAACTTATGGATTGGGACTCAACACTCAATTAAAAATCCCCCGCCAGCCCCTTTTCACGACGATTACAAAACCTGATATATAAAACCTACAAAGAGTTTACAATCCCTGAAAATTACTGACACTTTTTGCAATTCTCTCTCTCTACATTTGTGCATTGTGCATTTCCATTTTCGATGTATACTTTCTTCTTAAATCAAAACTTGAGTTTTCTCTTTCCCTTCATCTCGTTAAACAAAAAAAGAGATTAAAGGCAAATAGATCACAACAAATTGAAAATTTTAGAGTTGATGTATGGAAAAAATTAAATGCAATAACAAATTTAAGTAAATAAAATTTATACACACACCACAAATGAACACAAAATTTTTTCTTATCTAAGTTTAGGAAATTCCACTAGTTCAAGCCTAATAGCTTGAAATTTTATAAGAGAGAGATTTTTCTACATAGGTTTTAAAAAATGGATATGCGTGCTTGAAACATGTTAAAGATGCAAATGACCTATGGATCAAAACCCTTTAAAGATAATAACATAAAATTCTCAATTAAACGTGCGGAGGGAAATTAACCTGAGTCAAACAAGCCATTATTTTGCCCATTTACAAAAAGCTGACTTAACGATCCTAGATGATTGTGAAGTGATTTATCAAGGGTAACGGACTAAATTTTTTTAAGGAATGACTTATGGATTGGGAGTCAACACTCAGTTAAAAATCCCCCGCCTCCCCCTTTGCCAGACGGATGCAAAACCAGATATATAAAAACTAAAAAGACTTTACAATCCTTAAAAATTACAGAGAGTTTTTGAAATTATCTCTCTCTACATTTGTGCATTGTGCATTTCCATTTTAGATGTATACTTTTTTCTTAAATCAAAACTTGAGTTTTCACTTTCCCTTCATATATTTAGTCAAAAAGGAAATAAAAGGCAAATAGATCACACCAAAATGAAAATTTTAGAGTTTCTGTATGGAAGAAATTTAAAGCAATAAAAAATGTAAGTGAAGAAAATTTATTCACACACCACAAATGAACACAAAAGTTTTGTTATCCAAGTTATGGAAATTCTACTAGTTCAACCCTAATAGCTTGGAATTTTATAAGAAAGAGATTTTTCTACACATTTTTTAAAAAATGGATATGCTTCCTTGAAACATGTAGAAGATGCAAATGACCTATGGATCCAAACCTTTTAAAAAGAATAACATTAAATTCTGAAGTGAACGGGCGGTGGGATATTTACTTGAGTCAAACAAACCATTATTTTGCCCATTTACAAAAAGCTGACCTAACGATTATAGATGATTGTAAAGTGATTTATCATGAATAATATGCTATATTTTTTTAAGGAATGACTTACTGATTAGGAGTCAACACTCAGTTAAAAATCCCGCGCCTCCCCCTTTTCCCGACGATTGCAAAATTTGATATATAAGAACTAAAAAGAGTTTACAATCCCTAAAAATTTCAGACCCTTTTTGGTATTATTTCGGTCTACATTTGCGCATTGTGCATTTCCATTTTAGATGTATAGTTTTTTCATAAATGAAAACTTGAGTTTTCACTTTCCCTTCATCTCGTAAAAAAAAAAAGAGATAAAAGGCAAATAGATCACAAAAAAATGAAAATTTTAGAGTTTATGTATGGAAAAAATTCAAAGCAATAAAATATGTAAGTAAAGAAAATTTATTCACACACCACAATTGAACAAAAAATTTTTGTTATCCAAGTTTGGGAAATTCTAGTAGTTCAACCCTAATAGCTCAAAATTTTATAAGATAGAGATTTTTCTACACAGGTTTTAAAAAATGGATAAGCATGCTTGAAACATGTTAAAGATGCAAATGACCTATGGATCCAAACCTTTTAAAGAGAATAACATAAAATTCTCAATTGAACGTGTGGTGGGATATTTTCCCGAGTCAAACATGCCATTATTTTGCCCATTTACAAAAAGCTGACTTAACGATCCAAGATGATTGTGAAGTGATTTATCATGGGTAACGGACTACATTTTTGTAAGGAATGACTTATGGATTGGGAGTCAACACTCAGTTAAAAATCCCCCGCCTCCCCCTTTTCTAGATGGTTGCCAAAAAAAGATATATAAAAACCAAAAAGACTTTGCAATCCCTAAAAATTACAGACACTTTTTGAAATTATCTCTCTCTACATTTGTGCATTGTGCATTTCCATTTTAGATGTATGTTTTTTTCTTAAATCTAAACTTGAGTTTTCTCTTTCCCTTTATCTCGTTAAGAAAAAAGGAGATAAAAGGCAAATAGATCACAACAAAATGAAAAAAATTAAAGCAATAAAAAATGTAAGTGAAGAAAATTTATTCACACACCACAAATGAACACAAAAGTTTTGTTATCCAAGTTATAGAAATTCCACTAGTTCAACCCTAATAGCTTGGAATTTTATAAGAAAGAGATTTTGTTACGCATTTTTAAAAAAATGGATATGCTTCCTTGAAACATGTTGAAGATTCAAATGACCTATGGATCCATACCTTTTAAAGCGAATAACATTAAATTCTGAAGTGAACGGGCGGTGGGATATTTACCCGAGTCAAACAAACCATTACTTTGCCCATTTACAAAAAGTTGACCTAACGATCATAGATGATTGTAAAGTGATTTATCATGCGTAACAGGCTATATTTTTTAAGGAATGACTTACTGATATGGAGTCAACACTCTGTTAAAAATCCCTCACCTCCCTCTTTTCCCGACGATTGCAAAACATGATACATAAAAACTAAAAAGATTTTACAATCCCTAAAAATTTTAGACACTTTTTGGAATTATCTCACTCTACATTTGCTCATTTTGCATTAACATTTTAGATGTATACTTTTTTTCTTCAATCAAAACTTGAGTTTTCACTTTCCCTTCATCTCGTAAAAAGAAAAAGAGATAAAAGGCAAATAGATCACAACAAAATGAAATTTTTAGAGTTTATGTATAGAAAAAATTTAATGTAATAGCAAATGTAAGCAAAGAAAATTTATTCACACACCACAAATGATCACAAAAGTTTTGTTATCCATGTTTGGGAAATTCCACTAGCTCAACGCTCGGAATTTTATAAGAAAGAGATTTTTCTACACATCTTTTAAAGAATTGTTCTGCATGCTTGAAAGTTGATAAAGATTCAAATGACCTATCGATCCAAACCTTTTAAAGAGAATAAAATTAAATTCTCAAGTGAACGTACGGTGGGATATTTACTCGAGTCAAACAAGCCATTATTTCGCCATTTTACAAAAAGCTGACCAAACGATCGTAGATGGCTGTAAGGTGATTTATTATGTGTAACGGGCGATATTTCGAAAGGAATGACTTATGGATTGGGAGTCAACATTCAATTAAAACTCCCTCACAAGCCCCTTTTTCCAATGATTGCAAAACCTGATTTATAAAACCTAAAAAGAGTTTATAATCCCTGAAAGTTACTGACACTTTTTGGAATTATCTCTTTGTACATTTGTGCATTGTGCATTTCAATTTTAGATATATACTTTTTTCTTAAATCAAAACTTGAGTTTTCACTTTCCCTTCATCTCGTTAAACAAAAAAAGAGATAAAAGGCAAATAGATCACAACAAATTGAAAATTTTAGAGTTGATGTATGAAAAAAATTAAAAGAAATAACAAATGTAAATAAATAAAATATATTCACACAACACAAATGAACACAAAAGTTTTTTTATCCAAGTTTGGGAAATTTCACTAGGTCAACCCTAATATATCGGAATTTTATAAGATAGAGATTTTTCTACATAGGTCTCAAAAAATGGATATGCATGCTTGAAACATGTTAAAGGTGCAAATGACCTATGGATCCAAACCTTTTAAAAAGAATAACATAAAATTCTCAAGTGAACGTGTGGTGGGATATTTACCCGAGTCAAACGAGCCAATATTTTGCCCATTGACAAAAATCTGACCATACGATAATAGATGATTGTAAAGTGATTTATCATGCGTAACTTACTATATTTTTGTAAGGAATGACTGATTGATTGGGAGTCAACACTCAGTTAAAAATCCCCCACCTCCCCCTTTCCCCGACGATTGCAAAACCTGATATATAAAAACAAAAAAGAGTTTACAATCCCTAAAAATTTCAGACACTTTTTGGAACTATCACTCTCTACATATGCACATTTTGCATTTCCATTTTAGATGTATACTTTTTTCTTAAATCAAAACTTGAGTTCTCACTTTCCCTTCATCACGTAAAAAGAAAAAGAGATAAAAGCCAAAAAGATCACAAAAAAATAAAAATTTTAGAGTTTATGTATGGAACAAATTTAATGTCCTAACAAATGTAAGCAAAGAAAATTTATTCACTCACCACAAATGTTCACAAAAGTTTTGTTATCCATGTTTGGGAAATTCCACTAGCTCAACGCTCGGAATGTTATAAGAAAGAGATTTTTCTACACATCTTTTAAAAAATGGATATGCATGCTTGAAAGTTGATAAAGATTCAAATGACCTATCGATCCAAACCTTTTAAAGAGAATAAAATTGAATTCTCAAGTGAACGTACGGTGAGATATATACCCGAGTCAAACAAGCCATTATTTTGCCACTTTACAAAAAGTTGACCAAACGATCACAGATGACTGTAAAGTGATTTATCATGCATAACGGGCTATATTTTTGAAAGGAATGACTTATGGATTGGGAGTCAACACTCAGTTAAAACTCCCCCGCATGCCCCTTTCCCAACGATGGCAAAACCTGATTTATAAAATCTAAAAGGAGTTTACAATCACCAAAAATTAGAAACACTTTTTGGAATTATCTCTCTCTACATTTGTGCATTTCCATTTTAGAGGTAAATTTTTTCTTAAATCGAAACTTGAGTTGTCGCATTCCCTTCATTTCGTTAACAAAAAAGGAGATAAAAGGCAAATGGATCACACCAAAATGAAAATTTTAGAGTTTATTTATGGAAAAAAATTAAAGCAATAACAAATTTAAGTGAAGAAAATTTATTCACACACCACATATGAACACAAAAGTTTTGTTATCAAAGTTATGGAAATTGCACTAGTTCAACCCTAATAGCTTGGAATTTTATAAGAAATAGATTTTTCTACACAGGTTTTAAAAAATAGATATGCATGCTTGAAACAAGTAGAAGATGAAAATGATCTATGGATCCAAACCTTTTAAAGAGAATAACTTTAAATTCTGAAGTGAATGAGCATTGGGCTATTTACCCAAGTCTTACAAGCCATTATTTTTCCCATTTACAAAAAGCTGACCTAACGATCATAGATGATTGCAAAGTGATTTATCATGCGTAATAGGCTATAATTTTGTAAGGAATTACTTACTGATTGGGAGTCAACACTCAGTTAAAATCCCCCACCTCCCCCTTTTCCCAACGATTGCAAAACTTGATATCTAAAAATTAAAATGAGTTTACAAACCCTAAACATTTCAGAGATTTTTTGGAATTATCTCTCTCTACATTTATGCATTGTGCATTTCCATTTTAGATGTATACTATTTTCATAAATCAAAACTTGAATTTTCACTTTTCCTTCATCTCGTAAAACAAAAAAAGAGGTAAAAGGCAAAAAGATTACAACAAAATGAAAATTTTGGAGTTTATGAATGGAAAAAATTTAAAGAAATAACAAATGTAAGTAAATAAAATTTATTCACACACAAAAAATGAACAAAAAATTTTTGTTATCCAAATTTGGGAAATTCCACTAGTTCAACCCTAATAGCTCAGAATTTTATAAGAAGGAAATTTTTTGACACATGTTTTAAAAAATGGATATGCATGCTTGAAACTTGTTAAAGATGCAAATGACATATGGATCAAAACCTTTTAAATAAAATAACATGAAATTCTCAAGTGAACGTGCAGTGGGATATTTACTTGAGTTAAACAAACCATTATTTTGCCCATTTAAAAAAATTTGACCTTACGATGATAGATGATTGTAAAGTAATTTATCATGCGTAACAGGCTTTATTTCTAAGGAATGACTTATGGATTGGGAGTCTACACTCAGTTAAAAATCCATGTCCTCCCCCTTTTAAATATATATAAAAACCTAATATATAAAAACTAAAAGGAGTTTATAATCCCTAAAAATTACGGACACTTTTTGGAATTGTCTCTCTCTACATTTGTGCAATGAGCATTTCCATAATAGACGTATACTTTTTTCTTAAATCAAAACTTGAGTTTTCACTTTCCCTTCATCTGGTAAACAAAAAAAGAGATAAAAGGCAAATAGATCACAACGAAATGAAAATTTTAGAGTTTATGTAAGGAAAACGTTTTAAGCAATAACAAATAGAAATGAAGAAAATTTATTCGCACACCAAAAATGAACCCAAAAGTTTTGTTATCCAAGTTATGGAAATTCCACTAGTCCAACCCTAATAGCTTGGAATTTAATAAGAAAGAGATTTTTCTACACATAGTTTAAAAAATGGATATGCATGCTTGAAACATGTTGAAGATGCAAATGACCTATGGATCCAAACCTTTTAAAGAGAATAACATTAAATTCTTAAGTGAACGGGAGGTGGGATATTTATGCAAGTCAAACAAGCCATTATTTATGTTGTAAGGAATGACTTACTGGTTGGGAGTCAACACTCAGTTCAAAATCCCCCACCTCCCCCTTTTCCCGACGATTGTAAAACTTGATATATCAAAATGAAAAAGAGTTTACAATCCCCAAAAATTTCAGACACTTTTAGGAATTATCTCTCTCTACATTTGCGCATTGTGCATTTCCATTTTAGATGTATACTTTTTTCTTAAATCAAAACTTGAATTTTCACTTTCCCTTCATCTCGTAAAAAGAAAAAGAGATAAAAGGCAAATAGATCCCAACAAAATGAAAATTTTAGAGTATATGGATGGAAAAAATTTAAAGCAATAACAAATGTAAGAAAATAAAATTTATTCACACACCACAAATGAACAAAAAAGTTTTGTTATCCAAGTTTGGGAAATTCCACTAGTTCAACCCTAATAGCTCGGAATTATATAAGGAGATTTTTCAACACATGATTTAAAAAATGGATAAGCATGCTTGAAACATGTTAAAGATGCAAATGACCTATGGATCCAAACCTTTTAAAGAGTAACATTAAATTCTCAAGTGAACGTGCGATGGGATATTTACCCGAGTCAAACAAGCCATTATTTTGCCCATTTAAAAAAAGATGACCTTACGATCATGGATGATTGTAAAGTGATTTATCATGCCTAATGGGTTATATTTTTTTAAGGAATGACTTATGGATTGGGAGTCAACACTCAGTTAAAAATCCCCCGCCTCCCACTTTTCCCAACTATTGCAAAACCTGATATATAAAAACTAAAATGAGTTTGCAATCCCTAAAAATTACAGACACTTTTTTGAATTTTCTCTCTCTTCATTTCTGCATTGAGCATTTCCATTTTGGATTTACACCTTTTTATTAAATCAAAACTTGAGTTTTCACTTTTCTTTCATTTCGTAAACAAAAAAAGAGATAAAAGGCAAATAGATCACAACAAAATGGAAATTTAGAGTTTATGTACGAAAAAAATTTAAGACAATAACAAATGTAAGTAAAGAAAATTTATTCACACACCACAAATGAACACAAAAGTTTTGTAATCCAAGTTTTGGAAATTCCGTTAGTTCAACCCTAATAGCTCAAAATTTTATAAGAAAGAGATTTTTCTACACGTGTTTTAAAAATTGAATTTGCATTTTTCAAACATGTTAAATTTGTAAATGACATATGGTTCCAAACCATTTTAAAAGAAAAACTTAAATTCTTAAGGGAACGTATGGTGGGATATTTACCTGAGTCAAACAAGCCATTATTTTGCTTGTTTACAAAAAGCTGACCTAACGATCATATATGATTGTAAAGTGATTTATCATGCATAACAGGCTATATTTTTGTAAGGAATGACTTATGGATTGGGTGTCAACACTCAGTTAAAAATCCCCCACCTCCTCCTTTTGCTGACGATTGTAAAACCTTATGTATAAAAACTAAAAAAGAGTTTACAATCCCTAAAAATTACAGACACTTTTAGGAATTATCACTCTCTACATTTGTCCATTGTGCATTTCCATTTTAGATGTATACTTTTTTCTTAAATCAAAACATGAGCTTTCACTTTCCCTTCATCTCGTAAACAAAAAAAGATATAAAAGGCAAATTGATCACAACAAAAAGAAAATTTTAGAGTTTATGTATGGAAAAATTTAAAGCAATAAAAAATGTAAGAAAAGAAACTTTAATTACAGACCTCAAATGAACACAAAAGTTTTCTTATCCAAGTTTGGGAAATTCCACTAGTTCAACCCTAATAGCTCAAATTTTTTCTAAGAAAGAGATTTTTCTACACATGTTTTAAAAAATGGATGTGCATTCTTGAAACATGTTAAAGATGCAAATAACCTATGGATCCAAACTTTTTAAAGTCAATAACATTAAATTCTCTAGTGAACGTGCGGTGGGATATTTACCTGAGTCAAAGAAGCCATTATTCTGCCCTTTTACAAAAAGTTGACCTAACGATCGTAGATGATTGTAAAGTGATTTATCATGCGCAAAGGGCTATATTTTTTTGTAAGGAATGACTTTTGGATTGGGAGTCAACACTCTGTTAAAAGTCCCCTACCTCCCTCTTTTCCCGAAGATTGCAAAACCGGATATGTAAAAACTAAAAAGTGTTTACATTCCCTAAAAATTATGGACCCTTATATGAATTATCTCTCACTTTATTTGTTCATTGTGCATTTCCATTTCATATGTATACTTTTTTCTTAAATCAAAACTTGAGTTTTCACATTCCCTTCATCTCGTAAACAAAAAAAGAGATAAGAGGCAACTAGATCACAACAAATTTAAAATTTTAGAGTTTATGCATGGAAAATATTTAAAGCAATAGCAAATATAAGTAAAGAAAATTTATGCTCCCAGCACAAATGAACACAAAAGTTTTCTTATCCAAGTTTGGGAAATTCCACTAGTTCAACGCTTGGAATTTTTTGACAAAGAGATTTTTCGACACATGTTTTAAATAATCGATATGCATGCTAGAAACATGTTAAAGATGCAAATGACCTATGGATCCAAACCTTTCAAAGAGGATAACTTTAAATTCTCAAGTGAACGTGCAGTGGGATATTTACCCGAGTCAAAAAAGCCATTATTTTTCCCATTTACAAAAGGTTGACCTAACGATCATAGAAGATTGTAAAGTGATTTATCATGCCTAACGGGCTACATTTTTTTAAGGAATGACTTATGGATTGGGAGTCAACACTAAATTAAAATTCCCCCGCCTACCCCTTTTCCCGACGATTGCAAAACCTAATAAATAAAAACTAAAAAGAGTTTACAATCCATAAAAATTACAGACACTTTTTGGAATTATCTATCTCTACATTTTTGCATTGTGCATTTCCATTTTAGATGTATAGTTTTTTCTTAAATCAAAACATGAGTTTTCACTTTTCCTTCATCTCGTAAATAAAAAAGAGATAAAAGGCAAATAGATCACAACAAATTGAAAATTTTAGAGTTTATGTATGGAAAAAATTTAAACAAATAACAAATGTAAGTAAAGAAATTTTTTTCACACCACAAAATAACACAAAAGTTTTGTTATCCAAGTTTGGGAAATACCATTAGTTCATCCTTAACAGCTCGGAATTTTTTAAGAATGAAATTTTTTTCAAGATGTTTTAAAAAATGGATATGCATTCTTGAAACATGTTAAGGGTGCAAATGACCTGTGGTTCCAAACCTCTCAAAGAGAATAAGATCAAATTCTCAAGTGAACGTGCAGTGTGATATATACCTGAGCCGAACAAGCCACTATTTTGCCCATTTACAAAAGGTGACCAAACGATCATTGATGATTGTAAAGTGATGTATCATGCGTAACAGGCTATATTTTTGTAAGGAATGACTTATGGATTGGGAGTCAACATGCAGTTAAAAAACCCCGCCTCCCCCTTTTCCCGATGATTGCAAAATCTAATATATAAAAACTAAAAATTGTTTAAAATCCCTAAAAATTACAGATACTTTTTGGAATTATCTCTCTCTACATTTGTGCATTGTGCATTTCCATTATAGATGTATACTTTTTTCTTAAATCAAAACTTGATCTTTCACTTTACCTTCGTCTCGTAAACAAAAAAAGAGATAAAAGGAAAAATAGATCACAACAAAATGAAATTTTTAAAGTTTATGTATGGAAACCATTTAATGTAATAACAAATCTAAGCAAAGAAAATTTATTTACACACCACAAATATACACAAAAGTTTTGTTACCCAAGTTTGGGAAATTCCACTAGTTCAACGCTCGGAATTTTATAAGAAAGAGATTTTTCTACACATCTTTTAAAAAATGGATATGCATGCTTGAAACTTGTTAAAGATTCAAATGACCTATTGATTCAAACCTTTTAAAGAGAATAAAATTAAATTCTCTAGTGAACGTACAGTGGGATATTTACCCAAGTCAAACAAGCCATTATTTGTCCATTTTCCAAAAATCTGACCTAACGATTATAGATGACTGTAAAGTAATTTATCATGTGTAACATGCTATATTTTTTTAAAGAATGACTTACTGATTGGGTGTCAATACTCAGTTATAAAGCACCCACCTCCTCCTTTTCCTGATGATAGCAAAACCTGATATATAAAAATTAAAAAGAGTTTACAATCCCTAAAAATTTCAGAAACTTTTTGGAATTTCCATTTTAGATGTATACCTTTTTCATCAATCAAAACTTCAGTTTTCACTTTCCCTTCTTCTTGTAAAAAAAAAAGAGATAAAAGGCAAATAGATCACAACAAAATGAAAATTTTAGAGTTTATGTATGGAAAAAATTTAAATCAATAACAAATGTAAGTAAAGAAAATTTATTCACACACCACAAATGAACAACAAAGTTTTGTTATCCAACTTTGGGAAATTCCACTACTTCAACCCTAATAGCTAAGAATTTTATAAGAAGGAGATTTTTCGACACATGTATTAAAAAATGGATAAGCATGCTTGAAACATGTTAAAGATGCAAATGACCGATGGATCCAAACCTTTTAACGAGAATAGCATTCAATTCTCAAATTAACGTGCGGTGGGATATTTACCCAAGTCAAACGAGCCATTATTTTTCCCTTTAACAAAAATCTGACCATACGATCATAGATGATTGTAAAGTAATTTATCATGCGTAACAGGCTACATTTTTTGTAAGAAATGACTTATGGATTGGGATTCAACACTCAGTTAAAAATCCCCCTCTCCACCTTTTCCTGACGATTGCAAAACCTGATATATAAAAAATAAAAAGACTTTACAATCCCTAAAAATTACAGACACTTTTTGGAATTATCTCTCTCTACATTTGTGCATTGTGCATTTCCATTTCATATGTATACTTTTTTCTTAAATCAAAACTTGAGTTTTCACTTTCCCTTCATCTGGTAAACAAAAAAGGAGAAAAAAGGCAAATAGATCACAACAAAATGAAATTTTTAGAGTTTATGTATGGAAAAAATTTAATGTAATAACAAATCTAAGCAAAGAAAATTTATTTACACACCACAAATGTACTCAAAATTTTTGTTATCCAAGTTTGGGAAATTCCACTAGTTCAACGCTTGGAATTTTATAAGAAAGAGATTTTTCTACACATATTTTTAAAAATGGATAAGCATGCTTGAAACATGTTAAGAAAATAAAAATTGTAAGTGAAGACAATTTATTCACACACCACAAATGAACACAAAAGTTTTGTTATCCAAGTTTGTGAATTTCCACTTGCTCAACCCTAATAGCTCGGAATTTTATAAGAAAAAGACTTTCTACACATGTTTTAAAAAATGGATATGCATTCTTGAAACATGTTAAAGATGCAAATGACCTATGGATCCAAACCTCTTAAAGAGAATAACATTAAATTCTCAAGTGAAAGGGCGGTGGGATATTTACCCGACTCAAACAAGCCATTATTTTGCCCATTTACAAAAAGCTGACCTAACGATTATAGATGATTGTAAAGTGATTTATCATGCGTAACAGGCTATATTTTTGTAAGGAATGACTTACTGATTGGGAGTCAACACTCAGTTAAAAATCCCCCACCTCCCTCTTTTCCCGACGATTGCAAAACCTGCTATATAAAAACTAAAAAGAGTTTACAATCACTAAAAATTTTAGACACTTTTTGGAATTATCTCTCTCTACATTTGTGCATTGTGCATTTCCATTATAGATGTATACTTTTTTCTTAACTCAAAACTTGAGCTTTCACTTTCCCTTCATCTCGTAAACAAAAAAAGAGATAAAAGGCAAATAGATCACAACAAAATGAAATTTTTAGAGTTTATGTATGAAAAAAATTTAATGTAATAACAAATCTAAGCAAAGAAAATTTATTTACCCACCACAAATGTGCACAAAAATTTTGTTATCCAAGTTTGGGAAATTCCACTAGTTCAACGCTCGGAATTTTATAAGAAAGAGATTTTTCTACACATCTTTGAAAAAATGGATAAGCATGCTTGAAACTTGTTAAAGATTCAATTGACCTATCGATCCAAACTTTTTAAAGAGAATAAAATTAAATTCTCAAGTGAACGTACGGTGGGATATTTACCCTAGTCAAACAAGCATGTATTTGTCCATTTTACAAAAAGCTGACCTAACGATTATAGATGACTGTAAAGTGATTTATCTTGCGTAATGGGCTATATTTTTAAAAGGAAGGACTTATGGATTGGGAGTCAACACTCAGTTAAAAATCCCCCGCCAGGCCCTTTTCCCAACGATTGCAAAACTTGATATATAAAACCTAAAAAGAGTTTACAATCCCTGAAAGTTACTGACACTTTTTGGAATTATCTCTCTCTAAATTTTTGCATTTTGCATTTCCATTTTAGATCTATACTTTTATCTTAAATCAAAACATGAGTTTTCACTTTCCCTTCATCTTGTTAAACAAAAAAAGAGATAAAAGGCAAATAGATCACAACAAATTGAAAATTTTAGAGTTGATGTATGGAAAAAATTAAAAGCAATAACAAATGTAAGTAAATAAAATTTATTCACACATTACAAATGAACACCAAAGTTTTTTTATCCAAGTTTGGGAAATTCCACTAGTTCAACCCTAATAGCTCGGAATTTTATAAGATAGAGATTTTTCTACCCTGGTTTTAAAAAATGGATATGCATGCTTGAAACATGTGAAAGATGCAAATGACTTATGGATCCAAACCTTTTAAAGAGAATAACATAAAATTCTCAATTGAATGTGTTGTGGGATATTTACCCGAGTCAAACAAGTCATTATTTTGTCCACTTACAAACATTTGACTTAACGATCCTAGCTGACTGTGAAGTGATTGATCATGGGTAACGGGCAACATTTTTGTAAGGAATGACTTATGGATTGGGAGTCAACACTCAGTTAAAAATCCCCCACTTCCCCCTTTTCCAGATGATTGCAAAACCAGATATATAAAAACTAAAAAGACCTTACAATCCCAAAAAATTATAGACACTTTTTAGAATTATGTCTCTCTACATTTGTGCATTGTGCATTTGCATTTTAGATGTGTACTTTTTTCTTAAATCTAAACTTGATTTTTCACTTTCCCTTTATCTCGTAAAAAAAAAGGAGATAAAAGGCATATAGATCACACCAAAATGAAAATTTTAGAGTTTATGTATGCAAAAAATTTAAAGCAATACAAAATGTAGGTGAAGAAAATTTATTCACACACCACAAATGAACACAAAAGTTTTGTTATCCAAGTTATGGAAATTCCACTAGTTCATCCCTAATAGCTTGGGATTTTATAAGAAAGAAATTTTTCTACACATGTTTTAAAAAATGGATATGCATCCTTGAAACATGTTGAAGATGTAAATGACCTATGGATCCAAACCTTTTAAAGAGAATAACACTAAATTCTGAAGTGAACGGGCGATGGGATATTTACCTAAGTCAAACAAACCATTATTTTGCCCATTTACAAAAAGCTGACCTAATGATCAAAGATGATTGTAAACTTATTTATCATGCGTAACAGGCTATATTTTTTAAAGGAATGACTTACTGATAGGGATTCAACACTCAGTTAAAAATCCCCTGCCACCCCCCTTTTCCTGACGATTGCAAAACTTGATATACAAAAACTAAAAAGATTCTACAATCCCTAAAAATTTCAGACACATTTTGGAATTATCTCTCTCTACATTTGCGCATTATGCATTTCCATTTTAGATGTATACTTTTTTCATAAATGAAAACTTGAGTTTTCACTTTCCCTTCATCTCGTAAAAAAAAAAGAGATAAAAGGCAAATAGATCACAACAAAATTAAAATTTTAGAGTTTATGTATGGAAAATATTTAAAGCAATAACAAATGTCAGTAAAGGAAATTTATTCACACGCCACAAATGAACAAAAAAGTTTTGTTATCCATGTTTGGGAAATTCCACTAGTTCAACCCTAATAGATCGGAATTTTATAAGAAGGAGATTTTTCAACACATGTTTTAAAAAAGGATATGCATGATTGAAACATGTTAAAGATGAAAATGACCTATGGATCCAAACCTTTTAAAGAGAACAACATTCAATTCTCAAATGAACGTGCAGTGGGATATTTATCCGAGTCAAACGAACCATTATTTTGTCCATTTAGAAAAATCTGACCATACGATCATAGATGATTGTCAAGTGATTGATCAAGTGTAACGGGCTATATTTTTTTGTAAGGAATGACTTATGGATTGGGAGTCAACACTCAGTTAAAAATCCCCCTCTCCCCCTTTTCCCGACGATTGCAAAACCTGATATATAAACACTAAAAAGACTTTACAATCCCTAAAAATAACAGACACTTTTTGGAATTATCTCTCTCTACATTTTTGCATTGTGCATTTCCATATTAGATGTATACTTTTTTCTTAAATCAAAACTTGACTTTTCACTTTCCCTTCATCTGGTAAACAACAAAGGATATAAAAGGCAAATAGATCACAACAAAATGAAAAATTTTGAGTTTATGTATGGAAAAAATTTTAAGCAATAACAAATGTAAGTGCAAAAAATTTATTCACACACCACAAATGAACACAAAATTTTTGTTATCCAAGTCTGAGAATTTCCACTTGTTTTGCCCTTATAGCTCGAAATTTAATAAGAAAAAGATTTTTATACACATGTTTTAAAAAATGGATATATATGCTTGAAACATGTTAAAGATGCAAATGACCTATGGATCCAAACCTCTTAAAGAGAATATAATAAATTCTCAAGTGAACGGGCGGTGGGAAATTTACCCGAGTCAAACAAACCATTATTTTGCCCATTTACAAAAAGCTGACCTAACGATCATAGATCATTGTAAAGTGATTTATCATGCCTAACAGGCTATATTTTTGTAAGGAATGACTTATTGATTGGGAGTCAACACAGTTAAAAATCCCCCACCTCCCCCTTTTCCCGACGATTGCAAAACCTGATATATAAAAACTAAAAAGAGTTTACAATCCCTAAAAATTTTAGACACATTTTGGAATTATCTCTCTCTACATTTGTGCATTGTACATTTCCATTTTAGATGTATACTCTTTTGATAAATCAAAACTTGAGTATTCACTTTGCCTTCATCTCGTAAAAAAAAAAGAGATAAAAAGGCAAATAGATCTCAACAAAATTAAAATTTTAGAGTTTAGGTATAGAAAAAATTTAAAGCAACAACAAATGTAAATAAAAAAAATTTATTCACACACCACAAATAAACAAAAAATTTTGTTATCCAAGTTTGGGAAATTCCTCTAGTTCAACCCTAATAGCTCGGAATTTTATAAGAAGGAGATTTTTCGACACATGTTTAGAAATGGATATGCATGCTTGAAACATGGTAAAGATGAAAATGACCTATGGATCCAAACCTTTTAAAGAGAATAACATTCAATTCTCATATGAACGTGCAGTGGGATATTTTTCCGAGTCAAACGAACCATTATTTTGTCCATTTAGAAAAATATGACCATACGATCATAGTTGATTGTAAAGTGATTTATCATGTGTAATGGGCTATATTTTTTGTAAGGAGTAACTTATGGATTGGGAGTCAACATTCAGTTAAAAATCCCCCTCTCCCCTTTTTCCTGACGATTGCAAAACCTGATATATAAATGCTAAAAAGACTTTACAATCCCTAAAAATTATAGTCACTTTTTGGAATTATCACTTTCTACATTTGTGCATTGAGCATTTCCATATTAGATGTATACTTTTTTCTTAAAGCAAAACTCAAGTTTTCACTTTCCCTTCATCTGGTAAACAACAAAGGAGATAAAAGGCATATAGATCACAACAAAATGAAAATTTTTGAGTTTATGTATGGAAAACATTTTAAGCAATAACAAATGTAAGTGCAAAAAATTTATTCACACACCACAAATGAACACGAAAATTTTGTCATCCAAGTTTGGGAATTTCCACTTGTCCTACCCTAATATCTCAAAATTTTATAAGAAAAAGATTTTTCTTCACATGTTTTAAAAAATGGATATGCATGCTTGAAACATGTTAAAGATGCAAATGACCTATGGATCCAAACCTCTTAAAGAGAATAACATTAAATTCTCAAGTGAACGGGCGGTGGGATATTTACCCAAGTCAAACAAGTCATTATTTTTCCCATTTAAAAAAAGTTGAACTAACGATCATAGATGATTTTAAAGTGATTTATCATACATAACAGGCTATATTTTTGTAAGGAATGACTTACTGATTTGGAGTCAACACTCAGTTAAAAATCCCCCACCTCCCCCTTTTCCCGACGATTGCAAAACCTAATATATAAAAACTAAAAAGAGTTTACAATCCCTAAAAATTTCTAGCACTTTTTGGAATTATCTTTCTCTACATTTGCGCATTGTGCATTTCCATTTTAGATGTATACTATTTTCTTAAATCGAAACTTGAGTTTCCCTTCATTTCGTAAAAAGAAAAAGAGACAAAAAGGCAAATAGATCCCAACAAAATGAAAATTTTAGAGTTTATGTATGGAAAAAATTTAAAGCAATTACAAATGTAAGAAAGGAAAATTTATTCACATACCACAAATGAACAAAAAAGTTTTGTTATCCAAGTTTTGAAAATTCCACTAGTTCAACCCTAATAGTTCGGAATTTTATAAGTAGGAGATTTTTCAACACATGTTTTAAAAAATGGATATACATTCTTGAAACATGTTAAAGATGCAAATAACCTATCGATCCAAACCTTTGAAAGAGTAACATTAAATTCTCAAGTGAACGTGCGGTGGGATATTTACCCGAGTCAAACAAGCCATTATTTTGCCCATTTATCAGAGATGATTGTAAAGCATTTATCATGCATTACAGGCTATATTTTTGTAAGGAATGACTTATGGATTGGGAGTCAACACTCAGTTAAAAATTCCCCGCCTCCCACTTTTCCCGACGATTGCAAAACCTGATATATAAAAACTTAAAAGAGTTTGCAATCCCTAAAAATTACAGACACTTTTTGGAATTGTCTCTCTCTACATTTCTGCATTTAGCATTTCAATTTTGGATGTATACCTTTTTATTAAATCAAAACTTGAGTTTTCACTTTTCCTTCATCTCGTAAACAAAAAAAGAGATAAAATGGCAAATAGATCACAACAAAATGAAAATTTTAGAGTTTATGTATGGAAAAAATTTAAGGCATTAAAAAATGTAAGTAAAGAAAATTTATTAACACACCACAAAAGAACACAAAAGTTTTGTAATCCAAGTTTTCGAAATTCCGTAGGTTCAACCCTAATAGCTCAGAATTTTATAAGAAAGAGATTTTTCTACACATGATTTAAAAATTGAATATGCATTTTTGAAACATGTTAAATATGAAAATGTCCTATGGATCCATACCTTTTAAAAAGAAAAAATTAAATTCTTAAGTGAACGTACGGAGGGATATTTACCCGAGTTAAACAAGCCATTATTTTGCCCGTTTCAAAAAAGCTGACCTAACGATCATAGTTGATTGAAAAGTGATTTATCATGCATAATGGGCTATAATTTTGTAAGGAATGACTTGTGGATTGGGAGTCAACACTCAGTTAAAAATCCCCCACCTCCCCCTTTTCCCTGACGATTGCAAAACCTAATACATAAAAACTAAAAAGAGTTTACAATCCATAAAAAATAGCACTCTTCAAAATTATCTCTCTCTGCATTTGTGCATTGTTCATTTCAATTTTAGCTGCATATTTTTTTCTTAAATAAAAACTTTGAGTTTTCGCTCTCCCTTCATCCCATAAACAAAAAAGGCAAATAGATCACAACAAAATGAAAATTTTAGAGTTTGTGAATGGACAAAATTTTAAACAATAACAAATGTAAGTAAAGAAAATTTATTCACACACCACAAATGAACACAAAAGTTATGTTATCCAAGTTTAAGAAATTCCACTAGTTCAACTCTAATACCTTAGAATTTTATAAGAAAGTGGTTTCTTCTTCACATGTGTTAAAAATGGATATGCACGCTTGAAACATGTTAAAGATGCAAATGACCTATGGAACCAAACCTTTTACAGAGAATAACAAACGCTCATTAAATTCTTAAGTGAACGTACGATGGGATATTTACCCGAGTCAAAGAAGCCATTATCTTGCCCATTTAAAAAAAGCAGACTTAACAATCATAAATGATTGTAAAGTGATTAATCACGCGTAACGGGCTATAATTTTGGAAGAAATAATTTATGGATTGGGAGTCAACACTCGGTTAAAAATCCCCCGCCTCCCCATTTTCCCCAACAATAAAAAAACCTATTATATAAAAACTAAAAAGAATTTACAATCCCTTAAAATTACAGACACTCTTTTGAATTATCTCTCTCTACATTTGTGAATTGTGAATTTTCATTTTAAATATACACTTTTTTCTTAAATCAAAACTTTGAGTTTTCGCTCTCCCTTCATCCCGAAAACCAAAAAAGGTAAATAGATCACAAAAAAATGAAAATTTTAGAGTTTATGTATGAAAGAAATCTAAAACAATAACAAATGTGTGTAAATAAAATTTATTCACACACAAAAAATGACACAAAAGTTTTTATATCCAAGTTTGGGAAATTCTACTAGTTCAACCCAAATAGCTTGGAATTTTATAAGAAAGAGATTTCGTCTGCACATGTTTTAAATATGGATATGCATGCTTGAAACATGTTAAAGATGGAAATGACCTATGGATGCAAACCTTATAAAGAAAATAACAAATGCTCATTAAATTCTCAAGTGAATGTACAGTGGGATATTGACCCGAGTCACACAAGCCATTATTTTACCCATTTACAAAAAGTTGACCTAACAATCATAGAGGATTGTAGAGTGATTTATCACGCATAATGGCCTATATTTTTTTTTTCAGAAATCACTTATGGATCGGGAGGCAATGCTTAGTTAAAAATCCCGTGCCTCCCCCTTTTCCTCGACGATTGCAAAACCTAATATATAAAAACTAAAAAGATTTTACAATCCCTAAAAATTACAAACACACTTTGGAATTATCTCTCTCTAAATTTGTGCATTTCCATATTAGAAGTATACTTTTTTATTAAATCAAAACTTTGAGTTTTCGCTCTCCATTCATCCCGTAAAGAAAAAAGGCAAATAGATAACAACAAAATGAAAATTTTAGAGTTGATGTATGGAAAAAATTTAAAACAATAAGAAATGTAAGTAAAGAAAATTTATTCACACACCTCAAATGAACACAAAATTTTTGTTATCCATGTTTGGGAAATCCACAAGTTTGAACCCTAATAACTTGGAATTTTATAAAAAAGTGATTTCTTGTACACATGTTTTAAAAATGCATATGCATGCTGGAAGCATGTTAAAGATGCAAATTACCTATGGATCCAAACCATTTAAAGAGAATAACAAACGCTCATTAAATTATCAAGGGAACGTGCGTTGGGATATCTACCCAAGTCAAATAAGCCATTATTTTGCACATTTACAAAAAGCTGACCTAACAATCATACAAGATTGTAAAGTGATTTATTATTCGAAATGGGCTATATTTTTGTTAGAAATGTCCCCTGGATTGGGAGTCAACACTCAGTTTAAAATCCCTTGCCTTCCCCTTTTCCTCGAAGAGATCAAAACCTAATATGTAAAAACTAAAAAGAGTTTACAATCCCTGAAAAATTACAGACACTCTTATGAATTATCTCCCTCTACATTTCTGCATTGTGAATTTCAATTTTAGATGTATACTTTTTTCTTAAATAAAAATTTGAGTTTTCGCTTTCCCTTTATCCCGTAAACAAAAAAGGCAAATAGATCACAAAAAAATGAAAATTTTAGAGTTTATGTATGGAAAAATTTTAAAATAATAACAAATGTAAGTAATGAAAATTTATTCACACACCACAATTCAACATAAAAGTTTTGTTATCCAAGTTTGGGAAATTCCACTAGTTCAACCCTAATAGCTTGGACTTTTATAAGAAAGTGATTTCTTCTACACATGTTTTAAAAAAGGATATGCATGCATGAAACATGTTAAAGATGCAAATGACCTTTGAAAGAGAATAACAAACGCTCATTAAATTTTCAAGTGAACGTGCGGTGGAATATTTACCCGAGTCAAACAAGCCATTATCTTACCCATTTACCAAAAACTAACATAACAATCATAGATGATTGTAAAGTGATTTTTTATGCATAATGGGCTATATTTTTGTAAGAAATGACTTGTGGATTGGGAGTCAACTCTCAATTAAAAATCCCGTGCTTCCCCCTTTTCCTCGACGATTGCAAAACCTAATATATAAAAACTAAAAAGAGTTTACAATCCCTAAAAATTACAGACACTTTTTGGAATTATCTCTTTCTACTTTTGTGCATTGTGCATTTCCATTTTAGGTGTATACTTTTTTCTTAAATCAAAACTTTGAGTTTTCACGCTCCCTTCATCCTATAAACAAAAAAGGCAAATAGATTACAACAAAATGAAAAATTTAGCGTTTATGTATGGAAAAAATTTAAAAAAATAACAAATGTAAGTAAATAAAATTTATTCACACACCACAAATTAACACAAAAGTTTTGTTATCCAAGTTTTGGAAATTCCACTAGTTCAACCCTAATAGCTTGGAATTTTATAAGAAAGAGATTTATTCTGCACATGTTTTAAAAATGGATATGCATGCTTGAAACATGTTAAAGATGCAAATCACCAATGGAACCAAACCTTTTTAAGAGAATAACAACCGCTCATTAAATTCTCAAGTGAACGTGCGATGGGATATCTACCCTAGTCAAACAAGCCATTATCTTTCCCATTTACAAAAATCTGACCTAACAATCCTAGATGACTGTCAAGTGATTTATCACGCGCAACGGGCTATATTTTTGGATGAAATGACTTATGGATTGGGTGTCAACACTCAGTTAAAAATCCCCCGCCTCCCCCTTTTTCCTGATGATTGAAAAACATAATATATAAAAACTAAAAATAATTTACAATCCCTTAAAATTACATACACTCTATGAAAATTTCTCTGTATACATTTGTGAATTGTGCATTTCAATTTTAGATGTATACTTTTTTCTTAAATCAAAATTTTTTGAGTTTTGGCAGTCCCTTCATCCCGTAAAAAAAAAAAGCAAATAGATCACAACAAAAAAGAAAATTTTAGAGTTTATATATGGAAAAAATTTAAAAGAATAACAAATGTAAGTAAAGAAAATTTATTCACACTCCACAAATGAACACAAGTTTTGTTATCCAAGTTTTTGAAATTCCACTAGTACAATCGTAATAGCTTGGAATTTTATAAGAAAGAGATATTTTTTACACATGTTTTAAAAATGGATGTGCATGCTTGAAAAATGTTACAGATACAAATGACCTATGGATTCAAACCTTTGAAAGAGAATAACAAACGCTCATTAAATTCTCAGGTGCACGTGCGGTGGAATATCTACCCGAGTAAAACAAGCCATTATTTTGCCCATCTAAAAAAAGTTGACCTAAAAATCATAGATGATTGTAAAGTGATTTATCACGCGTAAAGGCTATATGTTTGTATGAAATGACTTATGGATTGGGAGTCAACACTCAGTTTAAAATCCCCCACCTCCCCCTTGTCCCCAACGATTGCAAAACCTAATATATAAAAACTAATAAGAGTTTACAATCCTTAAAAATTACACATACTCTTGGGAATTATATCTCTCTACATTTGTGTATTGTGCATTTCCATTTTAGATGTATTTTTTTTCTTAAATCAAAATATTAAGTTTTCGCTCTCCCTTCATATCGTAAACAAAAAAGGCAAATAGATCACAATAAAATAAAAATTTAAGAGTTTATGTATGGAAAAAATTTAAAACAACAACAAAAGTAAGTAAAAAAAATTTATTCACAGACCACAAATGAACACAAAAGTTTTGTTATCCAAGTTTGGGAAATTCCACTAGTTCTACACTAATAGCTTGGAATTTTATAAGAAAGATATTTTTTCTACATATGTTTTTAAAATGGATATGCATGCTTGAAACTTGTTCAAGATGCAAATGACCTATGGAGCCAAACCTTTTAAAGAGAATAACAAATGCTCATATTCTCAAGTGAACGTGCGGTGGAATATCTACCCGAGTAAAACAAGCCATTATTTTGCCCATTTACAAAAAGGTGACCTAACAATCATAGATGATTGTAAAGTGATTTATCACATTTAATGGGCTATATTTTTGTAAGAAATGACTTATGGATTCGGAGTCAACACTTAGTTAAAAATCCCCCACCTCCCCCTTTTCCCCGATGATTGCAAAATCTAATATATAAAAACTAAAAACAGTTTACAATCCCAAAAAATTACAGATACTATTTGGAATTATCTCTATGTACATTTGCGCATTGTACATTTCTATTTTAGATGTATGCATTTTTCTTAAATCAAAATTTTGAGTTTTCGCTCTCCCTTCATCCCGTAAACATAAAAGGCAAATAGGTCACAACAAAATGAAAACTTTAGACTTTATGTATGGAAAAAATTTAAAATTATAACAATTGTATGTATAGAAAATTTATTCACACATCACCAATGAACACAAAAGTTTTGTTATCCAAGTTTTGGAAATTCCACTAGTTCAACCCTAATCACTTAGAATTTTATAAGACAGAGATTTTTTTACACATGTTTTTAAAATGGATATGCATGCTTGAAACATGTTCAAGATGCAAATGACCTATGGAGCCTAACCTATTAAAGAGAATAACAAACGCTCATTAAATTCTCAAGTGAACGTGCGGTGGAATATCTACTCGTGTAAAACAAGCCATTATTTTGCCCATTTACAAAAAGGTGACCTAACAATCATAGATGATTGTAAAGTGATTTATCATGTGTAACGGGCTATATTTTTGTAAGAAATGACTTATGGATTCGGAGTCAATACTCAGTTAAAAACCCCCCACCTCCCCCTTTTCCCCGATGATTGCAAAATCTAATATATAAAAACTAAAAAGAGTTTACAATCCCAAAAAATTACAGATACTATTTGGAATTATCTCTATGTACATTTGTGCATTGTAAATTTCTATTTTAGATGTATTCATTTTTCTTAAATCAAAATTTTGAGTTTTCGCTCTCCCTTCATCCCGTCAACATAAAAGGCAAATAGGTCACAACAAAATGAAAACTTTAGACTTTATGTATGGAAAAAATTTAAAATTATAACAATTGTATGTATGGAAAATTTATTCACACATCACCAATGAACACAAAAGTTTTTTTATCCAAGTTTGGGAAATTCCACTAGTTCAACCCTAATCACTTGGAATTTTATAAGAAAGTGATTTTTTCTACACATGTTTTTAAAAAGGATATGCATGCTTGAAACATGTTCAAGATGCAAATGACCTATGGAGTCTAACCTATTAAAGAGAATAACAAACGCTCATTAAATTCTCAAGTGAACGTGAGGTGGAATATCTACCCGAGATAAACAAGCCATTATTTTGCCCATCCACAAAAAGGTGACGTAACAATCATAGATGATTGTAAAGTGATTTATCACGTGTAATAGGCTATATTTTTGTAAGAAATGACTTATTGATTCGGAGTCAATACTCAATTGAAAATCCCCCGCCTACCCCTTTTCCCTGATGATTGCAAGACGTAATATATAAAAACTAAAAAGAGTTTATTATCCCTAAAAATTACAGACACTCTTTGGAATTATCTCTCTCCACATTTTTACCTTGTGCATTTCCATTTTAGATGTATACTTTTTTCTTAAATTAAAACTTTGAGTTTTCGCTCTCCCTTCATCCCGTAAACAAAAAAGGCAAATAGATCACAACAAAATGAAAATTTTAGAGTTTATGAATGGAAATTTTTTTTAAAAATAACAAATTTAAGTAAAGAAAGTTTATTCACACACCAAAAATGAACACAAGGGTTTTGTTATCTATGTTTGGGAAATTCCACGAGTTCAACCCTAATAGCTTGGAATTTTATAAGAAAGAGATTTCTTCTACACATGTTTTAAAAATGGATATGCATGCTTGAAATGTGTTAAAGGGGCAAATGATCTATGGATCCAAACCTTTTAAAGAGAATAAGTAACGCTCATTAAATTTTCGAGTGAACGTGCGGTGGGATATTTACCCGAGTCAAACAAGCCATTATTTTGCCCATTTACAAAAAGCTGAGCAAACAATCATAGATGATTGTAAAGTTATTTATCACGCCTAATAGGCTATATTTTTGTAAGAAATGACTTATGGATTGGGAGTCAACACTCAGGTAAAATTCCCTCACCTCCTCCTTTTCCCCGATGATTGAAAAACCTAATATAAAAACAATAAAAAGAGTTTACATTCCCTAAAAATTACAGACACTCTTTGGAATTAACTCTCTCAACATTTGTGCATTGTGCATTTCAATTTTAGATGTATACTTTTTTATTAAATCAAAACATTGCGCTTTCGCTCTCCCTTCATCACGTAATAAAAAAAGGCAAATAAATCACAATAAACTGAAAATTTTATAGTTTACGAATGGAAAATATTTAAAACCATGACAAATGTAAGTAAAGAAAATTTATTCACACACCACAAATCAACACACGAGTTTTGTTATCCATGTTTGGGAGATTCCACTAGTTCAACCCTAATTGCTTGGAATTTTATAAGAAAGAGATTTCTTCTACACATGATTTAAAAATTGATATGCAAGCTTGAAACGTGTTAAAGTTGCAAATGACCTACGGATCCAAACCTTTTAAAGAGAATAACAAACACTCATTAAATTGTCAAGTGAACGTCTGGTGGGATATTTACCCGAGACAAACAAGCCATTATCTTGCCCATTTACAAAAAGCTGACCTAACAATCATAGATTATTGTAAAGTGAATTATCACGCATAACGGGCTATATTTTTTTAAGAAATGACTTATGGAAATGGAGTCAACCCTCAGTTAAAAATCTCCCACCTCCCCCTTTTCCTCAAAGTTTGCAAAACCTAATATATAAAAACTAAAAAGAGTTTACAATCCCTAAAAATTAAAGATACTCTTTAGAATTATCTCTCTCTACATTAGTGCATTGTGCATTTCCATTTTACATGTATACTTTTTTCTTAAATCAAAACATTGAGTTTTCACTCTCCCTTCATACCATACACAAAAAAGGCAAATTGATCACAACAAAATGAAAATTTTAGAGTTTATATATGGAAAAAATAAAAAACAATAACAAATGTTAGTAAACCAAATTTATTCACACACCACAAATGAACACAAAAGTTTGGTTATCCTAGTTTGGGAAATTTCACTTGTTCAACCCTCATAGCATGAAATTTTATAAGAAAGAGATTTCTTCTACACATGTTTTAAAAATTGATATGCATGCTTGAAACGTGTTAAAGATGCAAAGGCCCAATGGATCCAAACCTTTTAAAGAGAATAACAAACACTCATTAAAATCTCAAGTGAACGTGCGGTGGGATATTTACCCGAGTCAAAAAGGCCATTATCTTGCCCATTTACAAAAAGCAGACCTAACAAACATAAATGATTGCAAAGGGATTTATCCTACGTAACGGGCTATAATTTTGTAAGAAATAATTTATGGATTGGGAGTCAACACTCAGTTAAAAATCCCCCACCTCCCCATTTTCCCCAACAATTGAAAACCTAAAAAATAAAAACTAAAAAGTGTTTACAATCCCTAAAAATTATAGACACTCTTCGGAATTATCTCTCTCTACAAATGTGCATTGTACGTTTTCATGTTAGATGTATACTTTTTTCTTAAATCAAAACTTTGAGTTCTCATTCTCCCTTCATCCTGTAAACAAAAATGGCAAATAGATCTCAAAAAAATGAAAATTTTAGAGTTTATGTGTGGAAAAACTTTAAAATGATAACAAATGTAAGTAACGAAAATTTATTTACACACGAAAAATAAACACAAGAGATTTCTTCTCTAAGTTAGTGAAATTCCACTAGTTCAACCCTAATAGCATAGAATTTTATAAGAAAGAGGTTTCTTCTGCACATGTTTTAAAAACGGATATGCATGTTTGAAACATGTTAAAGATGCAAGTAACCTATGGAACCAAACATGCGGTGGGATATTTACCCAAGTCAAACAGGCCCTTATCTAGCCCATTTACAAAAAGCTGACCTAAAAATCATAAATGATTTTAAAGATATTAATCACGCGTAACGGGCTATATTTTTGATAGAAATTACTTATGCATTGGGATTCAACACTCAGTTAAAAATCCCCCGCCTCCCCCTTTTCCCCATCGATTGCAAAACCTATTATATAAAAACTAAAAAGAGTTTACAATCCCTGAAAATTATAGACACGCTTTGGAATTATCTCTCTTCATATGTGCATTGTGCATTTCCATTTTAGATTTATACTTTTTTCTTAAATAAAAACTTTGAGTTTTCGCTCTCCCTTCATCTCGTTAACAAAAAAGGCAAATAGATCACAACAAAATAAAAAATTTTAGAGTGTATGCATGGAAAAAATTTAAAACAATTACAGTTGTAAGTAAAGAAAATTTATTCACACACAAAAAAATGAACACAAAAGTTTTGTTATCCATGTTTGGGAAATTCCACTAGTTCAACCCTGATACCTGAGAATTTTATAAGAAAGTGGTTTCTTCTACACATGTTATAAAAATGGATATGCACGCTTGAAACGTGTTAAAGATGCAAATGACCTATGGAACCAAACCTTTTACAGAGAATAACAAACTCTCATTAAATTCTCAAGTGAACGTACGGTGGCATATTTACCCGAGTCAAATAAGCCAATATCTTGCCCATTTAAAAAAAGTTGAACTAACAATCATAGATGATTGTAAAGTGATTTAGCACGCATAACGGGCTTTATTTTTTGTAAGAAATGATTTATGGATTGGGAGTCAACACTCAGTTAAAAATCCCTCGCCTCCCCCTTTTCCCCGACGATTGCAAAACCAAATATATAAAAACTAAAAAGAGTTTACAATCCCTAAAAATTACAAACACTCTTTGGAATTATCTCTTTCTGCATTTGTGCATTGTTCATTTCAATTTTAGCTGCATACTTTTTTCTTAAATAAAAACTTTGAGTTTTCGCTCTCCCTTCATCCTGTAAACAAAAAAGGCAAATAGATTACAACAAAATGAAAATTTTAGAGTTTGTGAATGGACAAAATTTTAGACAATAAAAAATGTAAGTAAAGAAAATTTATTCACACACCACAAATGAACACAAAAGTTAAGTTATCCAAGTTTAAGAAATTCCACTAGTTCAACTCTAATACCTTAGAATTTTATAAGAAAGTGGTTTCTTCTACACATGTGTTAAAAATGGATATGCACGCTTGAAACATGTTAAAGATGCAAATGACCTATGGAACTAAACCTTTTATAGAGAATAACAAACGCTCATTAAATTCTCAAGTGAACGTACGGTGGCATATTTACCCGAGTCAAACAAGCCATTATCTTGCCCATTGACAAAAATCTGACCTAAAAATCATAGATGATAGTAAAGTGATTTAGCACGCATAACGGGCTTTATTTTTGTAAGAAATGACTTATGGATTGGGAGTCAACACTTAGTTAAAAATCCCTCACCTCCCCCTCTTCCCAGACAATTGCAAAACCTAATATATAAAAACTAAAAAGATTTTATAATTCATAAAAACTACAAACACTCATTGGAATTATCTATCTCTACATTTGTGCGTTGTGCATTTCCATTTTAAATGTATTCTTTTTTCTTAAATCAAAACTTTGAGTTTTCGCTCTCCCTTCATCCCGAAAACAAAAAAGGTAAATAGATCACAACAAAATAAAATTTTAGAGTTTATGTATGGAAAAAATTAAAAAAATAAAAAATGTAAGTAAAGAAAATTTATTCACACGGCACAAACGAACACAAAAGTTTTGTTGTCCAAGTTTGGGAAATTTCACTAGTTCAACCCTAAAGGCTTTGAATTTAATAAGAAAGAGATTTCTAATTAATCCTAACATGATTTAAATATGGATATGCATGCTTGATACATGTTAAAGATGCAAATGCCATATGGATCCAAACCTTTTAAAGCGGACAACAAATGCTCATGAAATTCTCAAGTGAATGTGCAGTGGGATATTTACCGGACTCGAACAAGCCATTATTTTACCCCTATACAAAAGTCTGATCTAACAATCATAGATCATTTGTAAAGTGATTTGTTGGTCAATCATGCATACAGGCTATGTTTTTGTAAGAAATGACTTATGGATTGGGAGTGAACACTCAGTTAAAAATTCCCGGCCTCCCCCTTTTCTCGATCTTTTCATAACCTAATATATAAAAACTAAATGAATTTTCAATCCCTAAAAGTTATAGAGACTTCTTGGAATTATCTCTCACCACATTTGTGCATTTACTTTCCATTTTAGAAGTACACATTTTTCTTAAATCAAAACTTTGAGTTTTCACATTCCGATCCTCTCGTAAACAAGAAGATAGAGGCAAATAGATCACAACCAAATAAAAATTTTAGAGTTTATATATGGAAAAAAATTAAAAACAATAATAAATTCAAGTAAATAAAATTTATTCACAAAACACAAACGAACAAAAAAGTTTTGTTGTGCAAGTTTTGGAAATTCCACAAGTTCAACCCTAATGGGTGTGAATTTGATAAGAAAGAGATTTCTAATTGATCCAAACATGTTTTAAATATGGATATGCATGCTTGAAAAAATGTTAAAGATGCAAATTCCCTATGGATCCAAACATTTTAAAGCAAAAAAAAATTCTCATTAAATCCTCAAGTGAATGTGTTGTGGGATATTTACCCGAGTCAAACAAGCCATTATTTTGCCTATTTTCAAAAAGTTGACCTAACAATCACAGATGACTTGTAAAGTGATTTATCGTTCAATCATGAGTAACGGGCTATGTTTTAGTAAGAAATGACTTATGGATTGGGAGTCAACACTCAATTAAAAATCCCCCACCTCCCCCTTTTCCCGATCATTGCAGAGCCAAATATGTAAAAACTAAAAGGGTTTGCAATCCCTAAAAGTTACAGAGACTTTTTGGAATTATCTCTCAATAAATTTGCGAATTTCCATTCCATTTTAGATGTACATTTTTTTCTTAAAATAAAACTTTGAATTTTCATTTTTCGATTCTCTCGTAAACATGAAGATAAAGGCAAATAGATCACAACAAAATGAAAATTTTTGACTTTATGTACGAAAAAAATTAAAAACAATAACAAATGTAAGTAAAGAAAATTTATTCTCACACCACAAATGAACACAAAAGTTTTGTTGTCCAAGTTTGGAAATTCCACTAGTTCAACCCTAATGGCTTGGAATTATATAAGAAAGAGAGTTCTAATTGATCCTAAAATGTTTTAAATATGGATATGCATCCTTGAAAAAATGTTAAAGATGCAAATGCCCTATGGATCCAAAACTTTTAAAGCGAACAACAAATTCTCATTAAATTCTCAAGTGAACTTGCGGTGGGATATTTACCCGAGTCAAACAAGCCATTATTTTGCCCATTTTCAAAAAGCTGACCTAACAATCACAGATGATTTTTAACATGATTTATCAGTCAATCATGCGTAGCAGGCTATGTTTTTGAAAGAAATGACTTATGAATTGGGAGTCAACACTCAGTTAAAAATCCCCCGCCTCCCCCTTTTCCTGATTTTTGCAAAACCTAATATATTAAAACTAAAAGAGTTTGCAATCCCTAAAAGTTACAGAGACTTTTTCGAATTATCTCTCTCTACATTTGTGCATTTCCACTCCATTTTAGATGAACACATTTTTCTTAAATCAAAACTTTGAATTTCACTTTCCGATTCTCTCGTAAATAAGAAGATAAATGCAAATAGATCACTACAAATTGAAAATTTTAGAGTTTCTGTATGGAAAAATTTAAAAACAATAACAAATGTATGTAAAGAAAAATTATTCACACACCACAAACGAACAGAAAAGTTTTGTTGTCCAAGTTTGGGAAAGTCCACTAGATCAACCCTAATGGCTTGGAATTTGATAAGAAAGAGATTTCTAATTGATCCTAACATGTTTTAAATATGTATATGCATGCTTGAAACATGTTAAAGATGCAAATGCCCTATGGATCCAAACCTTTTAAAGCAAACAATAAATGCACATTAAATTCTCAAGTGAACATGCGATGGGATGTTTACTCGAGTCAAACAAGCCATTAATTTGCTCATTTACAAAAAGCTGACCTAACAATCACAGATGATTGGTAAAGTGATTTATTGGTTAATCATGCCTAATGGGCTATGTTGGAAGATGGCTAAAACCACGAGCTCAAGATAAGAAGCCCACACGTCGAAGGAGTGGCTTATGTGTAAAATATGGTACTTTCCATATACATGGCATAGAAGTGTAAATATGTGTTCCTTTTATGTCTTTTGTTTTATCAAGTTGTAGCCCTAAGGGCATTGTAAAACTATAAATAAAATCATTGGCTAAGAGGTAAGGCATTGAAGCACTCTCCTCTCTTTCTTGAAATTCGTCCAGCCCTCATTTTTGTTTTTGATGCAACCCTCTTCTCCCTTAATCCAAACTCTCTCCTTCCACGTTCTTCTTCTTCTCTTCTCCTTCTCTCTTCTTCTTCTTCTTCTTCTTTCTTGTTGATCTAAAGTTCCTTTCATGAGATCCTAAATTCTACATGGTATTAGAGCAAGAAGTTTAGGATCTCTCTTCATGGAGTTATTATGAAATCTATTCAAGAAGTTGTAAAAGGGGTTCAGTCATGAAGAGATAAGTTCATGTCCTTCTTATTTATGTTTTTTTTGTTTCCTTTCTTATTTACATACTCCTTTTTACTGTTTTTCTTTACTTCTTGAATTTTGAGTCACATCAAGTCAAGATAAATCTTTATATGTTGTAAATATTTATTTCTATGACTAAATTGTTGTTATAATCTTGACTCCTTGTAAATCAATTACAATAGTGATCAAGATCAGTAGTTGTTTGCATCTTATTAAGATTGATGGGTGAAATTCAATTACCTTTATGTAATTTGGATCCATCTCATTTGGGGTAGAATTCCAGCACATGTTGTTGTATCTTCTCCTACTTAAGGTTGCTCATGGGTTTGTGTTATGTTGTTGGATACCCATTATATGTTTGATGAAATTCCAATAGTCATTTACCCTTTGTAGTTCCATTTTTTTTAACTTCAACAATTGAATTTTTGTTTACATTGAAGTCTCCCATGAGCTGAATCTTCTCTAAATTTTTGTCTATCTCTCGTTTGTGTTGAAGTTTGGATTAAGGCCTAATCGGTTGCATATACATTCTTCTCTTCATTCTTATGAATACAAAAGAAGTTGAGTGATGGCTGAATGTTATTATCACTTTCTAATGGCACAAATTTGATGATAATTTGGTGCTTGCCCTCGTGAAAGAAGTTGGTTCTTGTTTTCTTTTGTTGGTGACTGATTTGGTCCACGGGTTCCTCAAATTACATTGAGTAATTGTTCTTTGAAGAAGGCCTTTTTACTTGACCTCCATATTTTACTTGCCTCATCATGGTGATTGGATACAATAGTAATAAGAGTGATATACTCCATATTACTACAATTCCACTTAGAGGTCTCTCCAATTACATAAGCTGGTCACAATCGGTTCAAAGGGTTGTTATTACTCGTGACCTCATGAGCTACGTTGTTAACTTTCCTCCTCCGATTGATGAAGAAGATGCATCCTACCATAAGTGCGTTAAGGATGATAACGTGGTGATAAGTTGGCTCATTAATAGCATGGAAGAACAGGTGGCCAACAATGTGGTCCACTTGGAAACCACCAAGAACATATGGGACACTTGTGCCAAGCTTTACTCAAGCACTACTTCATGACAAAAAAATATATGATGTCTTACAAAAAATGTTGCATACGAAACATGGAGATAATATTCACGAATTTTTGGCATGGTTTCAAGGTCTTCTTCAAGAATGGAAACTAGCTCAGCCATATTCCACTGATATTTTCATTCAAGAACGACAAAGAGAAGCTTTGGCAGCAACCATTTGCTTATTGAATATTAAACCATAGCTTGAGGTGGCCAAAACTCAGCTGCTAAGTTCTTCTGCTCTTCATCCATCAATGATGTTAGAGCTACATTACTTCGGATACCAGAACCATCCCCTCCTTCTCCTATTGATGCTCCATTAGTGATGTTCTCTGGCAATCGGGGAACATCTTCCTCATCCCGAGGATGGGGCAGAAATATGAGAGGGGGTCAAACTATGAGAGGGGCTGAAAATAGAGGTGGTAGAACGGGTCAAAATTCTTTCCATGCTGAGCCTCAACTTTGCACTTATTGTGGCCGTTAGAACCACCTTGTGGCATCATGTTGGAAACTTCATGGCAAGCCTGATTGGGCCACAACTAACCCAGTCTTGGTTAACGTTGAGAAAAATGAAGATAAGGCTGAATCATCATCCGAAAATATGACTCTTATGGCTGAGGACTATGCTGCATTTTAGAAAATGAAGTCCTTCATGGAATCATCTATTCCCTCATCATCTACTACTGTCACTACTATTGCCTCAGGTATGCTTTCTTCCTCTTATTCCTCTTCCTCTTTGATCATCGACTCTGGGGCCTCCGAACATCTATCAGGTAACAAACACTAGTTGCAGTCCTTATTTCCTTGTTATCTTCATATATTCGTTACTATTGCTGATGGTACCCAATCCAAGGTCCTTGGCAAAGGTTCCTCCTCTCTTACTTCATCTATTCCCCTTCAAGATGTTTTGTTTGTTCCTCAATTTCCTTTAAATTTCCTCTCGGTTAGTCAATTGACCAAACAATTAAATTGCTCTATCACCTTCTCATCGTCTTCTTGTGTCTTTCAGGATCTCACTACGAAGTGGGTGATTGGTGGTGGCCATGAAAATGGGGGTTTGTACTACTTCACTCTTCCACCATTAGCTGCATTATCGTCCACTACATCTGAGGCCCAACTTTTGCACAACCGACTTGGTCATCCATCTACCCCTTCACTTCGTTCTTTGGTTCCATCTTTCAAAGGACTTTCTAATTTCAGTTGTGAGGTTTGTCAATTAAGTAAACATGTCAGGAATACATATTCTCCTCGTCTTACAACTACAAGTACTGCTCCATTTGAGCTAATACATTCTGATGTATGGGGGCCTTTATGTGTCTTAAATATTTCCCAAGTTAAATATTTTATCATTTTTGTTGATGATTTTACTTGAGTGACTTGGTTATATCTATTTAAAGATCATTCAGAAATTCTTCCTTTGTTTAAAAATTTTCATGCTATGGTCTTGACACAATTTGGGAAGAAAATTCAAATTCTTAGATCTGATAATGCTAAGGAATACATGTCTCATGACTTCAAATAATTTTATGAGAGTAATGGGCATATTCATCAAACTTCATGTGCCTATACTCCTCAACAAAATGGTGTTGTTGAACAGAAGAATCGTCATCTTCTTGAAGTTGCTCAGGGCCTCCTCTACTCCATGAAGGTACCGTATATCTATTGACCTCATGCTATACTTACTGCATGCTTTCTAATTAATAGGTTACCTTCATCAATCCTTCATCATAAAACTCCTTACTCTGTGTTATTTAATGGTGAAGATGCTTTTTCTCTTCCTTTGAAAGTGTTTGGATGTACGTGTTTTGCTCATGTTACATTCCCACATAAAAATAAACTTGATCCTCGGTCTTTGAGGTGCATTTTTTGGAGTACTCTCGCACCCAGAAAGGTTATGTCTGTTAAAATCCTACCCTTCGAGGATGTTTATCTCTAGGGATGTGACTTTCTTTGAGGACAACCTCTTCTACTCCTCCCATAATGCTCCTCCAAGATGGACTTGTCCTTCTACTACTCCTTGTCCGCTTGTGCCATTCAATCTTGAAGTGGAACCATCCCCTGATGCACCGGCCGTACCTTCACCTGTGGAGTTGTCGGATCCACCTGAGGTAAGTCCTTACTCCTCCCATGTATGGGCCTGAATTTTATACTCAGCCTATTGCTTTAAGAAAAGAACGTCACCCATGTACTACTTCGCATCCTTTCTCAAAATTTATGTCTCACCATCGCTTGTCTTCAGAGTGTTTTCAATTTCTTGTGTCCCTTTCTTCTACTTCCATTCCACAGTCGTATCAGGAGGCCTTGAGACATCCAGGATGGAAGGTGGCTATGGATGAAGAAATGCATGCCTTCTATTAAAACCAAACCTGGTACTTAACATCGCTCCCGAAAGGTAAAAGACTTGTCGATGGGTTTTTTTGATGGAACATAATCCGGATGGATTAGTTGCTCGTCTTAAAGCTCAACTGGTTGCTAAGGGCTATATGCAGTGCTATGGGATAGATTATGAGGAGACCTTCTCTCCTGTTGCAAAATTGAATTTGGTACGCATCATCTTATCTATTGCTACTAACTCCTCATGTCCCGTCTATTAGTTGGATGTTAAAAATTCTTGTTTAAATGGTGATATCAGTGAGGAAATTTATATGGTTCAACCACCTGGTTATGTGGTTGAGGGGGAGTCAATATGCCTATTAAAAAAGTCTTTATATGGGCTTAAGCAATCCCCTCGGGCTTGGTTTGATAAATTTAGTCAAACACTCCTATAGTTTGGTTTTCATCGGTGCTCAGTTGATCATTATGTATATTATAAAGATACAATCAAAGGAAAAATATTATTGGTCATATACATGGATGATATTATCTTAACCGGTGATGTTGCTTTGAGCATACAAGAGGTGAAGCAGATGATATGTCAGGAATTCAAGACTAAAGACCCTAGTATGCTTAAATATTTTTTGGGTAAAGAAGTTCTTCAATCCAAACATGGGATAATATTGTCTCAAAGGAAATTTGTCTTGGATCTCCTTGAAGAAACATGAATGAAGGGTTGTAGACCAATTGATACACCTATGGATACAAATGTAAAATTATGTGCCACAAATGAAGAAGATATTGATATTGGCAAATATCAAAGACTCGTGGGAAAACTGATTTATCTCTTGGTAACTAGGCCAGACATATCATATGCTATAAGTGTGGTGAGTTAATTCATGCACAAACCAAAAATTACCCACTGGCAAGCTTTAGAGAGAATATTACGTTATCTAAAAGGAGCTCCAGGAAGAGGATTGCTGTATGAAAAACATGGGCACTTCAACATAGAAGGCTTCTCAGATGTAGATTAGGCTAGATCTCCTGATGATAGAAAATCTACATCAGGATATTATACTCTGGTTGGGGTAAACTTGGTTACATGGAAAAGTAAGAAGCAAAATGTGGTTGCAAGATCTATGCCAAAGCTGAATACAGAGCTATGGCCCATACCGCTAGTGAACTTTTATGGGTCAGGACCGTTCTTACCGAACTAGATTTTTATTAAAAGGGGTCCATGAATCTGCATTGTGATAATCAAGCAACCATTCATATCACTTCAAATCCAGTTTTTCATGAAAGTGGAATGTCATTTTATACGGGAGAAGTGTCAAGCAAGAATAATCTCTCTCAAACATGTGTCATCTCAAGACCAAGTAGCTGATATTCTCACTAAACCCGTTACATCTAAAATCCTATCATTTATATGTGGCAAGCTGGGTATTTATGATGTCTTTTCTCCTCCAGCTTGAGGGGGAGTGTTGGAAGATGGGCTCAAGCCCACGAGCTCAAGACAAGAAGCCCACACGTCAAAGGAGTGGCATATGTGTAAAATATGGTACTTTCCATAAAGATGACATCGAAGTGTAAATATGTATTCCTTTTATGTCTTTTGTTTTATCAAGTTGTAGCCCTAAGGGCATTGTAAAACTATAAATAAAGGCATTGGCTAAGAGGTTGGGCATTGAAGCACTCTCCTCTCTTTCTACAAATTCGTCCAGCCCTCATTTTTCTTTTTGACGCAATCCTCTTCTCCCTTAATCCAAACACTCTCCTTCCAAGTTCTTCTTCTTCTATTTTCCTTCTTTCTTCTTCTTCTTCTTCTTTCTTGTTGATCTAAAGTTCCTTTCATGAGATTCTAAATTCTAAAAGCTATTTTTTTGTAAGAAATGACTTAGGGATTGGGAGTCAACAATCAGTTAAAAATCCCCCGCCTCCCCCTTTTCCCAATCTTTGCAAAACCTTATATATAAAAACTAAAAGAGTTTGCAATCCCAAAAATTTACAGAGACTTTATCTCTCTCTACATTTGTGTATTTTCATTCCATTTTAGATGTACACTTTTTTCTTAAATCAAAACTATGAGTTTTCCTTGTCCGATTCTCTCGTAAACAAGAAGATACAGGCAAAAAGATCACAAAAAAATGAAAATTTTAGAGTTTATGTATGGAAAAAAATAAAAAAATAAAAAATGTAAGTAAAGAAATTTTTTTCACACGCCACAAACGAACACAAAAGTTTTGTTGTCCAAGTTTTGGAAATTCCAATAGTTCAACCCTAATGGCTTGGAATTGGATAAGAAAGAGATTTCTAATTGATCCTAACATGTTTTAAATATGGATATGCTTGCTTGAAACATGTTAAAGATTCAAATGCCCTATGGATCCAAACCTTTTAAAGTGAACGTGTGGTGGGATATTTCCCCGAGTCAAACAAGCCATTATTTTACTCATTTACAAAAGGCTGATCTAACAATCACATATCATTTGAAAAGTGATTTATCGGTCAATCATGCGTAACGGGCTATGTTTTTGTATGGAATGACTTATAGATTAGGAGTCAACACTCAGTTAAAATTCCCTGGCCTCCCCCTTTTCCCAATCTTTGCAAAACCTAATATATAAAAACAAAAGAATTCGAAATCCCTAAAAGTCAAAGAGACTTCTTGGAATTATCACTCACCACATTTGTACATTTTCTTTCCATTTTAGATTTACATTTTTTTCGTAAATGAAAAGCTTGAGTTTTTCACTTTCCGATTCTCTCATAAACAAGAAGATACATGCAAATAGATCACAACGAAATGAAAATTTTTGAGTTTATATATGGAAAAAATTAAAAAATATAACAAATGTAAGTAAAGAAATTTTATTCACACACCACAAACGAACACAAAAATTTTGTTGTCCAAGTTTGGGAAATTCCACAAGTTCAACCCTAATGGTTGTGAATTTGATAAGAAAGAGATTTCTAATTGATCCTAATATGTTTTAAATATGGATATGCATGCTTGAAAAAATATTAAAGATGAAAATGCCCTATGGATCCAAACCTTTTAAAGTGAACAACAAATGCTCATTAAATTCTCAAGTGAACGTGCGGTGGGATGTTTACCCGAGTCAAACAAGCCATTATTTTTCCCATTAACAAAAAGTTGACCTAACAATCATAGATGACTTGTAAAGTGATTTATCAGTCAATCATGCATAATGGGCTATGTTTTTGTAAGAAATGACTTATGGATTGGGAGTCAACCCTCAGTTAAAACTCCCCCGCCTCCCCCTTTTTTCGATTATTGCAAAGCCTAATATATAAAAACTAAAAGAGTTTGAAATCCCTAAATGTTATAGAGACTTTTTAGAATTATCTCTCTCTACATTTTTGCATTCCCATTCCATTTTAGATGTACACTTTTTTCTAAAAAAAAAACTTTGAGTTTTCTCTTTCCGATTCTCTCTTAAACAAGAAGATAAAGGCAAATAGATAAAAAAAATGAAAATTTTAGAGTTTATGTATGGAAAAAAAGAAAAAAAATAACAAATGTAAGTAAAGAAATTTTTTTCTCACACCACAAACGAACACAAGAGTTTTGTTGTCCAGGTTTGGGAAATTCCACTAGTTCAACCCTAGTTGCTTGAAATTTTATAAGTAAGAGAATTCTAATTGACCCTAACATGTTTTAAAAATGGATATGCATGCTTGAAAAAATTTTAAAGATGCAAATGCCCTATGGATCCAAACCTTTTAAAGCGAACAACAAATGCTCATTAAATTCTCAAGTGAAAGTGCGGTGGGATATTTACCCGAGTCAAACAAGCCATTATTTTGCCCTTTTTCAAAAAGTTGACCTAACAATCACAGATGATTTGCAAAGTGATTTATCGGTCAAACATGCATATCAGGCTATGTTTTTGTAAGAAATGGCTTATGGATTGGGAGTCAACAATCAATTAAAAATCCCCGGCATCCCCCTTTTCCCGATCATTGCAAAACCTAATTAATAAAAACTAAAAGATTTTTCAATCCATTAAAATTACATAGAATGTTAGGAATTATCTCCCTCTACATTTTTGCATTTCCTTTCAATTTTAGATATACACTTTTTTCTAAAATCAAAACTTTGAGTTTTCACTTTTCGATTATGTCGTAAGCAAGAAGATTAAGGCAAATATATCATAACAAAATGAAAATTTCAGAGTTTATGTATAGAAAAAATTTAAAACTATAACAAATGTAAGTGAAGAAAATTTATTCACACACCGCAAATGAACACAAAAGTTTTGTTGTCCAAGTTTGGGAAATTCCACTAGCACAACCATAATGGCTTGGAATTCGATAAGAAAGAGATTTCTTTTTGATCCGGACATGTTTTAAATATGGATATGCATGCTAGAAAAAATGTTAAAGGTACAAATGCCCTATGGATCCAAACTTTTTTAGGCGAACAACAAATCTTCATTAAATTCTCAAGTGAATGTGCGGTGGGATATTTACCCAAGTCAAACAAGCCATTTTTTGCCCATTTACAAAAAGCTGACCTAACAATCATAGAAAACTTTTAAAGTGATTTATCGATCAATCATGCGTAACGGGTCACGTTTTTGTAAGAAATGACATATGGATTGGGAGTCAACACTCAGTTAAAAATACCCCACCTCCCCCTTTTCTCGATTATTGCAAAACCTAATATATAAAAACTAAAAGAGTTTGCAATCCCCAAATGTTACAAAGACTTTTTCGAATTATCACTCTCTACATTTGTGCATTTCCACTCCATTTTAGATGAACACGTTTTTCTTAAAACAAAACTTCGAGTTTCACTTTCCGATTCTCTTGTAAACAAGAAGATAAAGGCAAATAGATCACAACAAAATGAAAATTTTAGAGTTTTTGTAAGGAAAAAATTAAAAAAAAATAAGAAATGTATGTAAAGAAAATTTATGCACACACCACAAACGAACACAAAAGTTTAGTTGCCCAAGTTTGGAAAATTCCACTATTTGAACCTTAATGTCTAGGAATTTGATAAGAAAGAGATTTCTTACTGATCCTAAAATGTTTTAAATATGGATATGCATGCTTGAAACATATTAAAGATGCAAATGCCCTATGGATCGAAACTTTTTAAAGTGAATAAAAAATGCTCATTAAATACTCAAGTGAACGTGGGGTGGGATATTTACCCGAGTCAAACAAGCCATTATTTTGCCCATTTACAAAAAGCTGACCTAATAATCATAGAAGATTTGTAAAGTGATTTATCGGTCAATCATGCAGAAGGGGTTATGTTTTTGTAAGAAATGACTTATGGATTGGGAGTCAACACTCAGTTAAAAATCCCATGCCTCCCAGTTTTCCCTATCATTGCAAAACCTATTATATAAAAACTAAAAAATTTTGCTATTCCTACAAGTTACAAAGACTTTTTGAAATTATCTCTCTCTATATTTGTGCAATTCCATTCAATTTTAGATGTACACTTTTCTCTTAAATCTAAACTTTGAGTTTTCACATTCATATTCTCTCCTAAACAAGAAGATAAAGGCAAATAGTTCACAACAAAATGAAAATTTTAGAGTGTTGTACGGAAAAAATTAAAAACAAAAACAAATGTAAGTAAAGAAAATTTATTTGCGCACCACAAACGAACACAAAAGTTTTCTTCTCCAAGTTTGGGAAATTCCACTAGCTCAACGCTAAACGATTAGAATATTATAAGAAAGAGATTTCTAATTGATCCTTTCAAGTTTTAATTATGGTAAGGCATGCTTGAAACATGTTAAAGATACAAATGCCCTATGGATCCAAACCTTTTAAATCGAACAAAAAATACTCATTAAATTCTCAAGTGAATGTGCGGTGGGATATTTAACCAAGTCAGACATGCCATTATTTTGCCTATTTAAAAAAATATGACCTAAAAATTACAAATGATTTGTAAAGTGATTTATCAGTCAATGATGCATAGCTGGCTATGTTTTTGTAAGAAATGACTCAGTTTAAAATCCCCGGCCTCCCCCTTTTCCCTAACATAGCAAAACCTAATTAATAAAAGCTAAAAGTGTTTGCAATCCATAAACGTTACAATGACTTTTTGGAATTATCTCTCTCTACATTTGTGCATTTCCTTTCCATTTTAGATGTACACTTTTTTCTTCAATCAAAACTTTGAGTTTTCGCTTTCCGATATTCTCGTAAAGAAGAAGATAAAGGCAAATAAAAGCCAACAAAATGAAAATTTTAGAGTTTATGTATGGAAAACATTTAAAACAATTAAAAATGTAAGTAAAGAAAATTTATTCACACACCACAAATGAACAAAAAAGTTTTGTTGTCCAAGTTTGGGGAATTCCATTACTTCAACCCTAATGGCTTGGAATTAGATGAGAAAGAGATTTCTAATTGATCCTAACATGTTTTAAATATGGATATGCAAGCTTGAAACAAGTTAAAGATGAGAATGCCCTACGGATCCAAACCTTTTAAAGAGGACAACAAATGCTCATTAAATACTCAAACGAATGTGCGATGGGATATTTACCCAAGTCGAACATGTCATTATTTTACCCCTCACAGATCATTTTTGAAGTGATTTATCGATCAATCATGCGTAATGGGCTATTTTTTTTGTAAGAAATGACTTATGGATTGGAGTCAACACTCAGTTAAAAATCCCCGGCGTCACCCATTTCCCGATCATTGCAAAACCTAATTAATAAAAACTAACAGAGTTTGCAATCCATTAAAATTACAAAGACTTTTTGGAATTATCTCCCTCTAAATTTTTGGATTTCCTTTCAATTTTAGATATACATTTTTTTCTTAAATCAAAACATTGAGTTTTCACTTTCCGTTTTTGTCGTAAACAAGAAGATAAAGGCAAATAGATCATAACAAAATGAAAAATTTTAGAGTTTATGTATGGAAAAAATTAAAAACTATAACAAATGTAACTGAAGAAAATTTATTCACACAACACAAACGAACACAAAAGTTTTGTTGTCCAAGTTTGGGAAATTCCACTAGCTCAACCATAAATAGGTTTGTTGAACAAGCCATTATTTTACCCCTGTACAAAAGTCTGATCAACCAATCACAGATCATTTTTGAAGTGATTTATCAATCAATCATGCGTAATGGGCTACATTTTTTTTCTAAGAAATGACTTATGGATTGGGAGTGAACACTCAGTTAAAAATCCCCGACCTCCCCCTTTTCCCGATCATTGCTAAACCTAATTAATAAAAACTAACAGAGTCTCCAATCCATTAAAATTACAAAGACTTTTTGGAATTATCTCCCTCTAAATTTTTTCATTTCCTTTCAATTTTAGATATACATTTTTTTCTTAAATCAAAACTTTGAGTTTTCACTTTTCGATTATGTCGTAAACAAGAAGATAAAGGCAAATAGATCATAACAAAATGAAAATTTTAGAGTTTATGTATGGAAAAAATTAAAAACTATAAAAAATTTAAGTGAAGAAAATTTATTCACACACCACAAACGAACACAAAAGCTTTGTTGTCCAAGTTTGGGAAATTCCACTAGCTCAACCATAATGGCTTGGAATTCGATAAGAAAGAGATTTCTTATTGATCTTAACATGTTTTAAATATGGATATGCATGCTTGAAAAAATGTTAAAGGTGAAAATTCCCTATGGATTCAAACTTTTTAGGGCGAACAACAAGTGCTCATTAAATTCTGAAGTGAACATGCAGTGGGATATTTACCCGAGTCAAAGAAGCCATTTTTTGCCCATTTACAAAAAGCTGACCTAACAATCATAGAAAACTTTTAAAGTGATTTATCGGTCAATCATGCATAACGGGTCAAGTTTTGTAAGAAATGACATATTTATTGGGAGTCAACACTCAGTTAAAAATCCCCCGCCTCCCCATTTTCCGATTATTGCAAAACCTAATATATAAAAACTAAAAGAGTTTGCAATCCCAAAAATTTACAAAGACTTTTTCGAATCTCTCTCTACATTTTGTGCATTTCCACTTTATTTTAGATGAACACTTTTTTCTTAAATCAAAACTTTGAATTTCACTTTCCGATTCTCTTGTAAACAAGAAGATAAATGGAAATAGATCACAACAAAATGAAAATTTTAGAGTTTTTGTATGGAAAAAATTTAAAACATTAAGAAATGTAAGTAAAGAAAATTTATTCACACACAACAAACGAACACAAAACTTTTGTTGCCCAAGTTTGGGAAATTCCACTATTTCAGCCCCAATGGCAAGGAATTTGATAAGAAAGAGATTTGTAACTGATCCTAATATGTTTTAAATATGGATATGCATGCTTGAAATATATTAAAGATGCAAATGCCCTATGGATCCAAACCTTTTATAGTGAATAACAAATGCTCATTAAATTCTCAAGTGGACATGGGCTTCGATATTTACCCGAGTCAAATAAGCCATTATTTTGCCCATTTACAAAAAGCTGACCTAATAATCATAGATGATTTGTAAAGTGATTTATCGGTCAATCATGCATAAGGGGCTATGTTTTTGTAAGAAATGACTCATGGATTGGGAGTCAACACTCGGTTAAAATTCCCCAGCCTTCCCATTTTTCCTATCATTGCAAAACCTATTATATAAAAACTAAAAGAGTTTGCTATGCCTAAAAGTTAAAGAAACTTTTTCAAATTATCTCTCTCGATATTTCTGCAATTCCATTGCATTTTAGATGTACACTTTTCTCTTAAATCTAAACTATGAGTTTTCACATTCATATTCTCTTGTAAAGAAGAAGATAAAGGCAATTAGTTCACAAAAAAATGAAAATTTTAGAGTGTTGTATAGAAAAAATTAAAAACAAAAACAAATGTAAGTAAAGAAAATTTATTTGCACACCACAAACGAACACAAAAGTTTTCATCTCGAAGTTTGGGAAATTCCACTAGCTCAACGCTAAAGGCTTAGAATATTATAAGAAAGAGATTTCTAATTGATCCTATCAAATTTTAATTATGGTTAAGCATGCTTGAAACATGTTAAAGATGCTAATGCCCTATGGATCCAAACCTTTTAAACCGAACAACAAATACTCATTAAAGTCTCAAGTGAATGTGCGGTGGGATATTTACCAGAGTAAAACATGCCATTATTTTTCCTATTTAAAAAAATATGAGCTAACAATTACAAATGATTTGTAAAGTGATTTATCAGTCAATGATGCGTAGCAGGCTATGTTTTTGTAAGAAAAGACTCAGTGTAAAATCCCCGGCCTCCCCCTTTTCTCGAACATAGCAAAACCTAATTATTTAAAACTAAAAGAGTTTTCATTCCATAAAAGTTATAAAGACTTTTTAGAATTATCTCTCTCTACATTTGTTCATTTCCTTTCCATTTTATATGTACATTTTTTTCTTCAATCAAAACTTTGAGTTTTTACTTTCCGATTCTCTCGTAAAGAAGAAGATAAAGGCAAACAGAGCCCAACAAAATGAAAATTTTAGAGTTTATGTATGGAAAAAATTAAAAACAATTACAAATGTAAGTAAAAAAAATTTATTCACACAGCACAAACAAACACAAAAGTTTTGTTGTCCAAGTTTGGGAAATTCCACTACTTCAACCCTAATGGCTTGGAATTTAATAAGAAAGAGATTTCTAATTGATCCTAACATGTTTTAAATATAGATACGCATGCTTGAAACAAGTTAAAGATGCAAATGCCCTATGGATCCAAACCTTTTAAAGATGACAACAAATGCTCATTAAATTCTCAAATGAATGTGCGATGGGATATTTACCCGAGTCGAACAAGCCATTATTTTACCCCTTTACAAAAGTCTGATCTACCAATCACTGATCATTTTTATAGTGATTTATCGATCAATCATGTGAAATGGGCTACTGTTTTTTGTAAGAAATGACATTTGGATTGGGAGTCAACACTCAGTTAAAATTCCTCGGCCTCCCCCTTTTCCCGATCATTGTGAAACCTAATTAATAAAAACTAAAAGAGTTTGTAATCCATTAAAATTACAGAGACTTTTTGGAATTATCTCCCTCTACACTTTTGCATTTCCTTTCAATTTTAGATATACATTTTTTACTTAAATCAAAACTTTGAGTTTTCACTTTCCAATTGTTGAAAACAAGAAGATAAAGGAAAATATATCATAACAAAATGAAAATTTTAGATTTTGTGTATGGAAAAAATTAAAAACTATAACAAATTTAAGTGAAGAAAATTTATTCACACACCACAAACGAACACAAAAGTTTTGTTGTCCAAGTTTGGGAAATTCCACTAGCTCAACCATAATGGCTTGGAATTTGAGAAGAAAGAGATTTCTTATTGATCCTAACATGTTTTAAATATGGATATGCGTGCTTGAAAAAATGTTAAAGGTGCAAATGCCCTATGGATCCAGAATTTTAAGGCGAACAACAAATGCTCATTTAATTCTCAAGTGAACGTTCAGTTGGATATTTACCGGAGTCAGACAAGCCTTTTTTTGCCCATTTTCAGAAAGTTGACCTAACAATCATAGAAAACTTTTAAAGTGATTTATCGATCAATCATGCATAACGGGTCATGTTTTTGTAAGAAATGACATATAGATTGTGAGTCAACACTCAGTTAAAAATCCTTCGCCTCCCCCCTTTCCCGATTATTGCAAAACCTAATATATAAAAACTAAAAGAGTTTACAATCCCTAAAAGTTACAGAGACTTTTTCAAATTATCTCTCTCTACCTTTGTGCATTTCCACTTCATTTTAGATGAACACTTTTTTCTTAAATCAAAACTTTGAGTTTCACTTTCTGATTTTCTCTTAAACATGAAGATAAAGGCATATAGATCACAACAAAATGAAAATGTTTGATTTTCTGTATCAAAAAAATTTAAAATAATAAGAAATGAAAGTAAAGAAAACTTATTCACACACCACAAATGAACACAAAAGTTTTGTTGCCCAAGTTTGGGAAATTCCACTATTTCAACCCTAATGGCTAGGAATTTGATAAGAAAGAGATTTCTAATTGATCTTAACAAGTTTTAAATATGGATATGCATGCTTGAAACATATTAAAGATACAAATGCCCAATGGATCCAAACCTTTTAAAGCGAAGAAAAAATTCTCATTAAATTTTCAAGTGAACGTGGGGTGGGATATTTACCCGAGTCAAACAAGCCTTTATTTTGCCCATTTACAAAAAACTGACCTAATAGTCATAGATGATTTGTAAAGAGATTTATCGATCAATCATTCATCAGGGGCTATGTTTTTGTAAGAAATGACTTATGGATTGGGAGTCAACACTCATTTAAAACTCCCTCGCCTCTCCATTTTTCCTATCATTGCAGAACCTATTATATAAAATCTACAAGAGTTTGCTATTCCTAAAAGTTACATAGACTTTTTCAAATTATCTCTCTCTATATTTGTACAATTCCATTCCATTTTAGAGGTACATTTTTCTCTTAAATCTAAAATTTGAGTTTTCACATTCTTATTCTCTCGTAAACAAGAAGATAAAGGCAAATAGTTCACAACAAATTGAAAATTTTAGAGTGTTGTATGGGAAAAATTAAAAACAAAAACAAATGTAAGAAAAGAAAATTTATTTGCACACCACAAACGAATAGAAAAATTTTTTTCTCTAAGTTTGGGAAATTCCACTAGCTCAACGCTCAAGGCTTAGAATATTATAAGAAAGAGATTTCTAATTGATCCTATCAAGTTTTAATTATGGTTATGCATGCTTGAAGCATGTTAAAGATGCAAATGCCCTATCGATCCAAACCTTTCAAACCGAACAACAAATATTCATTAAATTCTCAAGTGAATGTGCGGTAAGATATTTACCCGAGTCAAACAAGCCATTATTTTGACTATTTAAAAAATTATGACCAAACAATTAAAAATGATTTGTAAAGTGATTTATCGGTGAATGATGCGTAGCAGGTTTTGTTTTTGTAAGAAACAACTCAATTTAAAATCCCTGACCTCCCCCTTTTCCCGAACATAGCAAAACCTAATTAATAAAAACTAAAAAAGTTTGCAATCCATAAAAGTTACTAAGACTTTTTGGAATTATCTCTCTCTACATTTGTGCATTTCCTTTCCATTTTAGATGTACACTTTTTTCTTAAATCAAAACTTTGAGTTTTCACTTTCCGATTTTCTCGAAAAACAATAAGATAAAGGCAAATAGATCACAACAAAATGAAAATTTTAGAGTTTATGTATGGAAAAAATTAAAAACTATAACGAATGTAAGTGAAGAAAATTTATTCACACACCACAAACGAAAATAATTTTTTTTTTGTCCAAGTTTGGTAAATTCCACTAGCTCAACCATAATGGCTTGAAATTTGATAAGAAAGAGATTTCTAATTGATCCTAACATGTTTTAAATATGGATATGCATGCTTGAAAAAAGGTTAAAGGTGCAAATGCCCTATGGATACAAAACTTTTAAGGAGAACAACAAATGCTCATTAAATTCTCAAGTGAACGTGCAGTGGGATATTTACCCGAGTGAAACAAGCCATTTTTTGCCCATTAAAGTGATTTATCGGTCAATCATGCATAACGGACTATGTTTTTGTAAGAAATGACTTATGGATTGGGAATCAACATTCAGTTAAAAATCCCCCACCTCCCCCTTTTCCCGATTATTAAAAAACCTAATATATAAAAACTAACCGCAATCCCTAAAAGTTACAGAGACTTTTTCGAATTATTTCTTTCTACATTTGTGGATTTTCACTCCATTTTAGATGAACTCTTTTTCTTAAATAAAAACTTTGAGTTTTCACTTTCCGATTCTCTCGTAAACAAGAAGATAAAGGCAAATAGATCACAACAAAATGAAAATTTTAGAGTTTCTGCTTCGAAAAAAATAAATGTAAGTAAAGAAAATTTATTGACACACCACAAACGAACACAAAAGTTTTGTTGTCCAAGTTTGGGAAATTCCACTAGTTCAACCTTAATGGCTTGGAATTTGATAAGAAAGAGATTTCAAACTGATTCAAACATGTTTTGAATATGGATATCCATGCTTGAAACATATTAAAGAGGCATATGCCCTTTGGATTCAAACCTTTTACAGCGTTCAAAAAATGCTCAATAAATTCTCTAGTGAACGTGCGGTGGGATATATACACGAGTCAAACAAGCCATTATTTTGCCCATTTACAAAAATATGACCTAACTATCACAAATGATTTGTAAAGTGATTTATCGGTCAATGATGCATAAGGGGCTATGTTTTTTTTGTAAGAAAGGACTCATGGATTGGGAGTCAAAACTCAGTTAAAAATCCCCTACTGCCCCCCCCCATTTTCCCTATCATTGCAAAACCTAATATATAAAAACTAAAAGAGTTTGAAAACCCTAAAAGTTACAGAGATTTTTTCAAATTATCTCTCCCTAAATTTATGCAATTCCATTCCATTTTAGATGTACACTTTTTTCTTAAATCAAAACGTTGAGTTTTCACTTTCCAATTCTCTCATAAACAAGAAGATAAAGGCAAATAGATCACAACAAAATAAAAAATTTAGAGTTAATGTGTGGAAAAAATTAAAAACAATAACAAATCTAAGTAAAGAAAAAACATTTCACACACCACAAACGAACACAAAAGTTTTCTTGGAATTATCTCTCTCTTCATTTCCTTTCCTTTTTAGATGTACACGTTTTTATTAAATCAAAACTTTGAGTTGTCGCTTTTAGATTCCCTCGTAAACAAGAAGATAAAGGCAAACTCAGCCCAATCAAAAGAAAATTTTAGAAATTATGTATGAAAGAAATTAAAAACAATTACAAATGTAAGTAAAGAAAATTTATTCACACACCACAAACTAACACAAAAGTTTTATTGTCCAGGTCTGGGAAATTCCACTTGTTCAACCCTAATGGCTTCGAATTTGATAAGAAAGAGATTTCTAATTGATCTTAACATGTTATAAATATGGATATGCATGCTGGAAACATGTTAAAGATGCAAATTCCCAATGGATCCAAACCTTTTAAAGCGGACAACAAATGCTCATTAAATTCTCAAGTGAACGTCCGGTGGGATGTTTACCCAAGTCAAACAGGCCATTATTTAGCCCATTTACCAAAAGTTGTCCTAACAATCACAGATGATTAGTAAAGTGATTTATTGGTCAATCATGCTTAACGGGCAAAGTTTTTGTCAGAAATGACTTATGGGTTGGGAGTCAAGAATCAGTTAAAAATCCCCCGCTTCCCCCTTTTCTCGATCTTTACAAACCTTACATATAAAAACTAAAAGTTTTTGAAATCCCTAAAAGTTACAGAGACTTTTTTGTATTATCAAAACTTTGAGTTTTCCCATTCTGATTCTCTCGTAAACAAGAAGATAAAGGTTTTATGTATGGAAAAAAATAAAAGAAATAAGAAATGTAAGTAAAGAAAATATATTCACACACCACAAACAAACACAAAAGTTTTGTTGCCCAAGTTTGGGAAATTCCACTATTTCAACCCTAATGGCTAGGAATTTGATAATAAAGAGATTTCTAATTGATCCTAACATGTTTGAAATATGGATATGCATTTTTGAAAGATGTTAAAGATGCAAATACCCTAAGGATCCAAACCTTTTAAACCGAACTACAAAGGCTCAATAAATTCTCAAGTGAACAAGCGGTAGGATATTTACCCGAGTCAAACAAACCATTATTTTGCCCATTTACAAAAATCTGATCTAACTATCACAAATTATTTGTAAAGTGATTTATCGATCAATCATGCATAGCAGGCTATATTTTTGTTAGAAATTACTTATGGATTGGGTGTCAACACTTAGTTAAAAATCCCCTCACTCCCCCTTTTCCCAATCATTGCAAAACCTAATATATAAAAACTAAGAATTTGCAATCCATAAAAGTTACAAAGACTTCTTGGAATTATCTCTCTCGAATTATGTGCATGTCCATTCCATTTTAGATGTAGACTTTTTTCTTAAATAAAAACTTTGAGTTTTCACTTTTCGATTCTCTCATAAACAAGAAGATATAGGCAAACAATGCAAAACAAAATGAAAATTTTAGAGTTTAGGTATGGAAAAAATTAAAAACAATTAAAAATATAAGTAAAAAAAATTTATTTACAAGCTACAAACGAACACAAAAGTTTTGTCATCCAAGTTTGGCAAATTCCAATAGTTCAACCCTTATTGCTTGGAATTTGATAAGAAAGAGATTTCTAATTGTTCCTAACATGTTTTAAATATGGATATGTATGCTTGAAACATGTTAAAGATGAAAATGCCCTATGGATCCAAACCTTTTAAAGCGACAACAAACGCTCATTAAATTCTCAAGTGAACGTGCGGTGGGATGTTTACCCGAGTCAAACAAGGCATTATTTTGCCCATTTACAAAACGCTGACCTAACAATCACAGATGATTAGTAAATTTATATTTTGCGTAATGGGCTATGTTTTTGTAGTAAATTACTTATGGATTAAGAGTCAACACTCAGTTAAAAATCCCTGGCCTCCCCCTTTTCCTGATCTTTTCAAAACCTAATATATAAAAACTAAAAGAATTTGCAATCCCTAAAAGTTACAGAGACTTCTTGAAATTCTCTCTCTCCACATTTGTGCATTTCCATTCCATTTTAGATGTACATTTTTTTCTTAAATCAAAACTTTGAGTTTTCACTTTTCGATTCTCTTGTAAATAAGAAGATAGAGGGAAATAGATTAAAAAGAAATGAAAATTTTAGAGTTTATGGATGGAAAAAATTAAAAACAATAAAAAATGTAAGTAAACAAAATTTATTCTCACACCACAAACGAATACAAAAGTTTTGTTTTCCAAGTTTTGGAAATTTCACAAATTCAACCCAAATGGCGGTGAATTTGATAAGAAAGAGATTTCTAATTGATCCTAACATGTTTTCAATATGGATATGCATTCTTGAAAAAAAATTAAATATGCAATTGCCCTATGGATACAAACCTTTTAAAGCGAACAACAAATGCTCATTAACTTCTCAAGTGAACGTGCACTGGAATATTTACCCGAGTCAAACAAGCCATTATTTTTCCCATTTACAAAAAGCTGACCTAACAATCATAAAGTGATTTATCGGTCAATCATGAGTAACAGGCTTTGTTTTTGTAAGAAATGACTTATGGATTTGGATTCAACAATGTAAAATAGAGTAAGCTGAACCCTGGAACATCTTAACATCAATCAAGAAGAAAGCCAACGCTGAACTTTATTTCAATACAAAGCTGATTTCCTCCCACCACATGGTTTTAGAAGAGCTTCAATGGCTTCTGGACTTATAGAAGAAGAAAATAAAAATGAAAAAGAACAGGGAATAGGTATTACTATGGATGCAATTTGTTGTTGAAGAGCACCTCTATTTATAGGTGATTTGCAACACTTAATCGAGGAAGACAACTGGGAGATAGCTAAGGAAATAAAACAAAGGAAGCTTTCTTTTTCTTCTGGCACTGATGGATGCCTCGGTCCGCTGCGACAATCAGTATAGAGTCACCTCTGTTTTTTGCTCCTTCCATTAATTCCCGTTCACACATGAGTCGTATTAATTTTCCGTTCATGCTTGGGTCTCCCGTTCGTGACCCCGCCGCCAAGGGGGCCAGCCCCCTTGGACCCCCGTAGGGGCTTACGCCCGGAACCCCACTTTCGTTTTACAGTTTCTTCACAAATAACCATTGCGGTCACAATTTGAAGTCATCAGCGTCTAAGCGAGAACTGCTAACTAATTTACTCACTATTTACATTGGCGCTCCTCATAATTGGAGGCCAGTGAATACATTAGATTAGCAGTAACTCGTGAGAGGTGGGCATTTACACACTAACAAACAATCAGTTAAAAATCCCCCGCTACCCCCTTTTCACGATCATTACAAAACCTTATATATATAAACTATAAGAGTTTGCAATCCATAAAAGTTATAAAAACTTTTTGGAATTATCTCTCCCTAAATTTGTGCATTTCCATTCCATTTTGAGGTTTCACCTTTCGATTCTCTCATAAACAAGATGATAAAGGCAAACACAGAACAAAAAAATGAAATTTAGAGTTTATGTATGGAAAAAATAAAAAAATACAAATATAAGTAAAGAAAATTTATTCGCATACCACAATCGAACACAAAAGTTTTGTTGTCCAAGTTTGGGAAATTCCACTAGTTCAACCCTAATTGCATGGAATTTGATAAGAAAGAGATTTCTAAGTCATCCTAACATGTTTTAAATATGGATATCCAAGCTTAAAACATGTTAAAGATCCAACCTTTTAAAGCGAACAAAAAATGCTCATTAAATTCTCAAGTGAACGTGCAGTGGGATGTTTCCCCGAGTCAAACAAGCCATTATTTTGTCAATTTACAAAAAGCTTACCCAAAAATCACAGATGATTTGTAAAGTGATTTATCGGTCAATCATGCATAACGGGCTATTTTTTTAAGAAATGACTTATGGATTGGGAGTCAACACTCAGTTAAAAATCCCCTACCTCCCCTTTCCTCGACAATTGTAAAACCTAATATATAAAAACTAAAAGACTTTGCAATCCCTAAAAGTTACAGAGACGTTTTTGAATTGTCTCTCTCTACATTTGTGCATTTCCATTCCATTTTAGATGTACACTTTTTCTAAAATAAAAACTTTGAGTTCTCACTTTCTGATTCTATCGTAAACAAGAAGATAAAGGAAAATAGATCACAAAAAAAAGAAAATTTTAGAGTTTATGAATGGAAAAAATTAAAAAAAATAACAAATATAAGTAAAGAAAATTTATTCACACACCACAAACGAATACAAAAGTTTTGTTGACCCAGTTTTGGAAATTCCACTAGTTCATCCCTAATGGCTTGGAATTTGATTCAAAAGAGATTTCTAATTGATCCTAACAAGTTTTAAATATGGATATGCATGCTTGAAACATGTTAAAGTTGAAAATCCCCTATGGATCCAAACCTTTAAAAGCAAACAACAAATACTCATTAAATTCTCAACTGAACGTGTGGTGGGATATTTACCCACGTCAAAAAAACCATTAATTTGCCCATTTACAAAAACCTGACGTAACAATCACAAATGATTTTTAATGTGATTTATCAGTCAATCATGCGTAACGGGCTATTTTTTTTGTAAGAAATGACTTATGGATTTGGAGTCAACCCTTAGTTAAAAATCCCCCGCCTCCCCCTTTTCTAGATCATTGCAAAACCTAATATATAAAAAATTAAAGAGTTTGCAATCCCTAAAAGTTACAGAGAATTTTTGGAATTATCTCTCTACATTTGTGCATTTCCATTCCATTTTAGATGTGCACATTTTTCATAAATCAAAACATTGACTTTGCACTTTCCAATTCTCTTGTAAACAAGAAGATAAAGGCAAATAGATCACAACAAAATGAAAATTTTAGAGTTTATGTATGGAAAAACATAAAAACAATAACAGATGTAAGTAAAGAAAATTTATTCTCACACCACAAACGAACACAAATATGTCTTTGTCCAAGTTTGAGAAATTCCACTAGTTCAACCATAATGGCTTGGGATTTTATAAGAAAGAGATTTCTAATTGATCCTAACATGTTTTAAATATGGATATGCATGCTTGAAACATGTTAAAGATGCAAATGCCCTATGGATCCAAACCTTTAAAAGCAAACAACAAATGCTCATTAAATTCTCAAGTGAATGTGTGGTGGGATATTTATCCCAGATAAACAAGACATTACTTTAAAATTTATAAAAGGTTGACCTAACAATCACAAATGATTTTTAAAGAGATTTATCGGTCAATCATGCCTGACAGGCTATGTTTTTGAAAGAAATGACTTATGGATTGGGAGTCAACACTCATTTAAAAATCCCCCACCTCCCCATTTTTCTGATCATTGCAAAACCTAATATATAAATACTAAACGTGTTTGTCATGCCTAAAAGTTACAGAGACTTTTTGGAATTATCTCTCTCAACATTTGTGCATTTCCATTCCATTTTAGATATATAGTTTTTTTTCAAGAAATCAAAACTTTGAGTGTTTACTTTCTGACTCTCTCGTAAACAAGAAGATTAAGGCAAATAGATCACAACAAAATTAAAATTTTAGAGTTTATGTATGGAAAAAATTAAAAAAAAAAAGAACAAATGTAAGTAAAGAAAATTTATTCACACACCACAAATGAACACAAAAGTTTTGTTGTCCAACTTTGGGAAATTCCACTAATTCAACCTTAGTGGCATGGAATTTGATAAGAAAGAGATTTCTAATTGACCCTAACATGTTTTAAATATAGATATGCATGCTTGAAACATGTTAAAGATGCAAATGCCCTATGGATCCAAACTTTTTAAAGTGAACAACAAATGCTCAGTAAATTCTCAAGTGAATGTGTGGTGGGATGTTTACCTGAGTCAAACAAGCCATTATTTTGCCCTTCTACAAAAAGTTGACCTAACAATCAAAGATGGTTTGTAATGTGATTTATCCGGCAATCATGCATAAAGGGTTATGTTTTTTGTAAGAAATGACTTATGGATTGGGAGTCAACGATCAGTTAAAAATCCCCCGCCTCCTCCTTTTTTAGATCATTGCAAGACCTAATATTCAAAAATTAAAAGAGTTTGCCATCCCTAAAAGTTACAGAGGCTTTTTGGAATTATCTCTCTCTGCATTTGTGCATTTTCATTCCATTTTAGATGTACACTTTTTTCTTCAATAAAAAATTTGCACTTTCACTTTAAGGTTATGTCGTAAACTAGAAGATAAAGGCAAAAAGATCACAAAAAATGACAATTTTAGAGTTTATGTATGGAAAAATTAAAAAGAAGAGAAAATGTAAGTAAAGAAAATTTATTGACATCCCACAAATGAACATAAAAGTTTTGTAGTCCACGTATGGGAAATTCCACAAGTTCATCCCTAATGGCTTGGAATTTGACAAGAAAGAGATTTCTAATTAATCCTAACATGTTTTAAATAAGGAAATGCATTCTTGAAACATGCTAAAGATGCAAATGCCCTATTGATCTGAACCTTTCAAAGCAAACAATAAATAAATTCTCAAGAGAGCGTGCGATGGGATATTTACCCGGGTCAAACAAGCCATTATTTTGCCCATTTAGAAAATGTTGACCTAACAATCACAGATGATTTGTAAAGTGATTTATCGGTCAATCATAAGTAATGGGCTATATTTTTTTAATAGATGACTTATGCATTGGGAGTCAACACTCAGTTAAAAATCCCCCGCCTCCGCCTTTTCCAGGTCATTGCAAAACCTAATATATAAAAACTAAAAGACTTTGAAATCCCTAAAAGTTACAGAGACTTTTTGGAATTATGTCTCTTTACATTTGTGCATTTCCATTCCATTTTAGATGTACAATTTTTTATTAAATCAAAACTTTGAGTTTTCACTTTCCAATTCACTCGTAAACAAGAAGATAATGGCAAATATATAACAACAAAATGAAAAATTTACTGTTTTGTATGGAAAAAATTTAAAAAAATAACAAATGTAAGTAAAGAAAATTTATTCACATGCCACAAACGAACAAAAAAGTTTTGTTGTCCAAGTTTGGGAAATTCCACTAGTTCAACCCTAATGGCTTCGAATTTGATAAGAAAGAGATTTCTAATTGATCCTAACTTGTTTAAAATAAGGATATGCGTGCTTGAAACATGTTAAAGATGCAAATTCCTTATGGATCCAAACCTTTTTAAGCGAACAATAAATGTTCATTAAATATTCAAGTGAACGTGCGGCGGGATATTTATCCCAGTTAAATAAGCCATTGTATTGCCCATTTACAAAAAGTTGACCTAACAATCACAAATGATTTGTAAAGAGATGTATCGGTCAATCATGTGTGACGGGCTATGTTTTTGAAAGAAACAACTTAAGGATTGGGTGTCAACACTCAGTTCAAAATCCCCCGTCTCCCCCTTTTCTAGATCATTGCAAAACCTATTAAATAAAAACTAAAAGAGTTTGCAATCCCTAAAACTTACAGAGACTTTTGGAATTATATCTCTCTACATTTTTTCATTTTCATTCTATTTTATATGTACACTTTTTTCTTAAATCAAAACTTTGAGTTTTCACTTTTCGATTCTCTCATAAACAAGAAGAGAAAGGAAAATAGATCACAACAAAACGAAAATTTTAGATTTTTTGCATGGAAAAAATTAAAAAAAATAACAAATGTCAGTAAATAAAATTTATCCACTCACCACAAACGAACACAAAAGTTTTGTTGTCCAAGTTGGGGAAATTCCACTAGGTCAACCCAAATGGCTTGGAATTTGATAACAAAGAGATTTCTAATTGATCCTAACCTGTTTTAAATATGGATATGCATGCTTGAAACATGATAAAGATGCAAATGCCCTATGGATCCAAACCTTTTTTAAGAAAATAAGAAATGCCCTAAAAATGGTTGATGATTTGTAAAGTGATTTATCGGTCAATCATGCGTAACATGCTATTTTTTTGAAAGAAATGACTTATGGATTGGGAGTCAATACTCCGTTAAAGATCCCCCACCTCCCCCTTTTCCAGATCATTGCAAAACCTAATGTATAAAAACTAAAGGAATTCGCAATCCCTAAAAGTTACATAGACTTTTTCAGATTATATCTCTCTACATTTGTACATTTCCGTTCCATTTTAGATGTACACGTTTTTCTTAAATCAAAACTTTGAGTTTTCACGTTCCGATTCTCTCATAAACAAAAAGATAAAGGCAAATAGATCTCAAAAAATGAAAATTTTAGAGTTTTTTTATGGAAAAAATTAAAAACAATATCATATTTAAGTAAAGAAAATTTATTCACACCCCAGAAACGAACCCAAAAGTTTAGTTGTTCAAGTTTGGGAAATTCCACTAGTTCGTCCCTAATGGCTTCGAATTTGATAAGAAAGACATTTCTAATTGATCCTAACTTGTTTTAAATATGGATATGCATGCTTGAAACATGTCAAAGATGCAAATGCCCTATGGATCCAAACCTTTTAAAGCGAACAACAAAAGCTAATTAAATTGTCAAGTGAAAGTGTGGTGGGATATTTACCCGAGGAAAACAAGCCATTATTTTGCGCATTTAAAAAAAGCTTACCTAACAATCACGGATGATTTGTAAAGTGATTTATCGATCAATCATGCATAACAGGCAATGTTTTTTTAAGAAAGACTTATGGATTGGGAGTCAACACTCATTTAAAAATCCCCCGCCTCTCCCTTTTCTAGATCATTTCTAGACCTAATATATAAAAACTAAAAGAGTTTGCCATCCCTAAAATTTACAGAGGCTTTTTTGAATTATCACTATCTACATTTGTGCATTTCCATTCCATTTTAGATGAACACTTTTTTCGTAAATCAAAACTTGAGTCTTTCACTTTTCAATTCTCTCGTAAACAAGAAGATAAAGGCAAATAGATCACAAAAAAATTAAAATTTAAGAGATTATGTATGGAAAAAATTAAAAACAATAACAAATGTAAGTAAATAAAATTTATTTACACACCATAAACGAACACAAAACTAATGTTGTCCAAGTTTGGCTAATTCGACAGGTTTAACCCTAATGGCTTGGAGTTTGATAAGAAAGAGATTTGTAATTGATCCTAACATGTTTTAAATATGGAAATGCATGCTTGAAACATTTTAAAGATCCAAATGCCCTATGGATCCAAACCTTTTAAAGCGAACAACAAATGCTCATTAAATTCTCAAGTGAACGTGCGGTGGGATATTTACTCGAGTGAAACAAACCATTATTTTGCTCATTTACAAAAAACTGACCTAACAATAACAGATGATTTGTAAAGTGATTTATTGGTCAAACAAGCATAACGGGCTATGTTTTTATAAGAAATGACTTAAGGATTGGGAGTCAACACTCAGTTAAAAATCCCACGCCTCGCCTTTTTCCCGATCATTGCAAAACCTAATATATGAAAACTAAAAGAGTTTCCAATCCCTGAAAGTTACAGAGACTTTTTGGAATTATCTCTCTTGAAATTTGTGCATTTCCATTCAATTTTAGATATACACTTTTTCCTTAAATACAAATTTTGATTTTTCACTATCCATTTCTCTCTTAAACAAGAAGATAAAGGCAAATAGGTCACAACAAAATGAAAATTTTAGAGTTTATGTATGGAAACAAATAAAAAATGTAAGAAAAGAAAATTTATTCACACACCACAAACAAACACAAAAGTTTTGTTGTCTAGGTTTGGGAAATTCCACTAAGTCAACCCTAATGGCTTCGAATTTGATAAGAATGATATTTCTAATTGATCCTAACATGTTTTAAATATAGATATGCATGCTTGAAACATGTTAAAGATGCAAATGCCCTATGGATCAAAACTTTTTAAAGAGAACAAGAAATGCTCATTAAATTCTAAGGTGAACGTGCGGTAGGATATTTACCCGAGTCAAACAAGCCATTATTTTGCCCATTTACGACAAGGTGACCTAAGAATCATAGATGACTTGTAAAGTGATTTATCAGTCAATCATGCGTAATGGGCTATGTTTTGGTAAGAAATGAGGTTTAGGGTTTTTTAAGCAACAACTTATGGATTGGGAGTCAACACACAGTTTAAAATTCCCCACCTCCCTCTTTTCCATATCATTGCAAAACCTAATATATCAAAACTAAACGAGTTTGCCATCCCTAAAACTTACAGAGACTTTTTGGAATTATCTCTCTCTAAATTTTTGAATTTCCATTCTATTTTAGATGTACACTTTTTTTTATCTGAAATCTAAACTTTGAATCTTTACTTTCCGATTCTCTCGTAAACAAGAAGATAAAGGCAAATAGATCACAACAAAATTAAAATTTTAGAGTTTATGTATGGAAAAATTTAAAAACAATAATAAATGTAAGTAAAGAAAATTTATTCACACACCAGAAATGAACACAAAATTTTTGTTGTCTAAGTTTGGAAAATTCCACTAATTCAACCCTAATGGCTTGGAATTAGATAAGAAAGAGATTTCTAATTGATGCTAACATGTTTTTAATATGGATATGTGTGCTTGAAACATGTTAAATATGCTAATACCCTATGGATCCAAACCTTTTCAAGCGAACAACAAATGCTCATTAAATTCTCAACTAAACGTGTAGAGGGATGTTAATTCTAGTCAAACAAGCCATTATTTTTCCCATTTACAAAAAGTTGACCTAACAATCACAGATGATTTGTAAAGTTATTTATCAGTCAATCATGTGAAATAGGCTATGTTTTTATAAGAAATTACTTATAGATTGGGAGTCAACACTCTATTAAAAATCCCCCACCTCCCCCTTTTCCCGATCATTGCAAAACATATTAAATAAAAACTAAAAGAGTTTGCAATCCCTTTAAGTTACAGAGACTTTTTTGAATTATCTCTCTGTACATTTGTGCATTTCCATTCCATTTTAGATGTACACTTTTATCTTCAATCAAAACATTGAGTTTTCACTTTCCGATTCACTGGTAAAAAAGAAGATTAAGGCAAATACATCACAAAAAAATGAAAATTTTAGAGTTTATGTATGGAAAAAATTAAAAACAATAAGAAATGTAAGTAAATAAAATTTATTCACACACCACAAACGAACCAAAAAGTTTTATTGTCTAAGATTGGGAAATTCCAATAGTTCAAACCTAATGGCGTGGAATTTGATATGAAAGATATTTCTAATTGATCCTAACATGTTTTAAATAAAGATATGCATGCTTGAAACATGTTAAAGATGCAAATACCCTATGGATCCAAATATTTTAAAGCGAACAACAAATGCTCATTAAATTCTCAAGTAAACGTGTGGTGGGATGTTTACCGAAGTCAAACAAGTTATTATTTTGCCCATTTAAAAAAAGCTGACCTAACAGTAATAGATGATTTGTAAAATGATTTATCCGTCAATCAAGCGTAAAAGGGTATGTTTTTGTAAGAAATGACTTATGGATTGGGAGTCAACACTAAGTAAAAAATCCCTCGCCTCCCCCTCTTCCAGATCATTGCAAGACCTAATATTTGAAAACAAAAAGAGTTTGCCTTCCCTAAAAGTTACATAGACTTTTTGGAATTATCTCTCTCTAAATTTGTGCATTTCCATTCCATTTTTGATGCACACTTTTTTCTTCAATCAAAACTTAGCTTTTTCACTTTAAGATTCTCTCGTAAACAAGAAGATAAAGGCAAAAAGATCACAACAAAATCAAAATTTTAGAGTTTATGTATGGAAAAATTAACAACAATAACAAATGTAAGTAATGAGAATTTATTCACACACCACAAATGAATACAAAAGTTTTGTTGTCCAAGTTTTGGAAATTCCACTAGTTCATCCCTAATGGCTTGGAATTTGATAAGAAAAAGATTTCTAATTGATCCTAACATATTTTAAATATGGATATGCATGCTTGAAACATGTTAAAGATGCAAATGCCCAATTGATTCAAACCTTTAAAGCAAATAACAAATGCTCATTAAATTCTCAAGTGAACGTGCGGTGGGATATTTACCCGAGTCAAACAAGCCACTAATTTGTCCATTTACTAAAAGTTGACCTAACAATCACAGATGATTTGTAAAGTGATTTATCGGTCAATCATATGTAACGGGTTATGCTTTATGTAAGAAATGACTTATGGATTGGGAGTCAACACTGAGTTAAACATCCCCCGCCTCCCCCTTTTCCCTATCATTGTAAAACCTAATATATAAAAACTAAAAGAGTTTGCAATTCTTAAAAGTCACAAAGAATTTTTGGAATTATCTCTCTCTAGATTTATGCATTTCCATTCCATTTTATATGTACACTTTTTTATTAAATCAAAACTTTGAGTTTTCACTTTCCAATTCTCTCGTAAATAAGAAAATAATGGCAAATAGATCACAATAAAATGAAAAATTTAGAGTTTATGTATGGAAAATCTTAAAAACACCACAATCGAACACAAAAGTTTTGTTGTCCAAGTTTGGGAAATTCCACTCGTTCAACCCTAATGGCTTAGAATTTGATAAGAAAGAAATTTCTAATTGATCCTAACATGTTTAAAATATGGATATGCATGCTTGAAACATGTTAAAGATGCAAATACCCTATGGATCCAAAAATTTAAAGTGAACAACAAATGCAAATTAAATTCTGAAGTGAACGTGCGGTGGGATATTTACCCGAGTCAAACAAGCCATTATTTTGCCCATTTATAAAAAGCTGACCTAAGAATCACAGGTGATTTGTAAAGTGATTTATCGGTCAATCATGAGTAATGGGCTATGTTTTTTTAAGAAATGACTTATGGATTGGAAGTCAACACTCAGTTAACAATCCCCTACCTCCCCATTTTTCGATCATTGTAAAACCTAATATATAAAAACTTAAAGAGTTTGCAATCCCTAAAAGTTATAGAGATTTATCTCTCTACATTTGTGCATTTTCGGTCCATTTTAGATGTACACGTATTTCTTAAATCAAAAGTTTGAGTTTTCACTTTTTGATTCTCTCGTAAACATGACGATATAAGTAAACAGATCAGAACAAAATGAAAATTTTAGAGTTTTGTATGGGAAAAATTAAAAACTATAAAAGACGTAAGTAAAAAAAATTTATTCACACGCCACAAACAAACACAAAAGTTTTGTTATCCAAGTTTGCGAAATTCTACTAGTTCAAACCTAGTGGCTTGGAATTTGATAAGAAAGAGATTTGTAATTGATCATAACATGTTTTAAATATGGATATGCATGCTTGAAACATGTTAAAGATCCAAATGCCCTATGGATCCAAACCTTTTAAAGAAAACAACAAATGCTTCTTAAATTCTCAAGTGAACGTGCGGTTGGATATTTACCCGAGTCAAACAAGACATTATTTTGCCCAATTAAAAAAAGCTGACCTAACAATCACATTTGATTTTTAAAGAGATTTATCGGTCAATCATGTGTAACGGACTATGTTTTTGTAAGAAATGACTTATGGATTGGGAGTCAACACTCAGTTAAAAATTCCCCCCAACACTCAGGTAAAATTCCCCCCCTCCCCCTCCCCCTTTTCCCAATCATTGCAAAACGCAATATATAAAAACTAAAAGAGTTTGCAATCCCTAAAAGTTATAAAGACTTTTTGGAATTATATCTCTCTAAATTTGTGCATTTCCTTTCCATTTTAGATGTACACATTTTTCTTAAATCAAAACTTTGAGTTTTCACTTTCCGATTCTCTCGTAAACAAAGAGATAAAGACAAATAGATCACACAAAAAAGAAAAATTTAGAGTACAAGAATGTAAAAGATTAAAAAAAATAACAAATGTAAGTAAATAAAATATTTTCACACACCACAAATGAACACAAAAGTTTTGTTGTCCAAGTTTGGGAAATTCCACTAGTTCAACCGTAATGGCTTGGAATTTGAAAAGAAAAAGATTTCTAATTGATGCTAACATGTTTTAAATATAGATATGCATTCTTGATAAATGTTAAATATGCAAATGCCATATGGATCCAATCCTTTTAAATCTAACAAAAAATTCTCATTAAATTCTCAAGTGAACGTGCGGTTGGATATGTACCCGAGTCAAGCAAGCCATTATTTTGCCCATTTAAAAAAAGTTGACCGAACAATCACATATCAATTGTAAAGTGATTTATCAGTCCATCAGGCTTAACAAGCTATGTTTTTGTAAGAAATGACTTATGGATTGGGTGTCAACACTCAATTAAAAATCCTGAGCCTCGCTCTTTTCCTGAACACAGCAAAACCTAATTTATAAAAACTAAAAGAATTTGCAATCCCTAAAAGTTACAGAGACTTCTTGGAATTATCTCTCTCCAAATTTGTGCATTTCAATTCCTTTTTAGATGTAAACTTTTTTTTTAAATAAAAACTTTGAGTTTTCACTTTCCGATTCTCTCGTAAACAAGAAGATAAAGGCAAAAAATATCACAACTAAATAAAAATTTTAGAGTTTATGTATGGAAAAAATTAAAAAAAAAAATAATGTAAATAAAGAAAATGTATTCACACACCACAAACGAACACAAAAGTTTTGTTGTCCAAGTTTGGGCAATTCCACTAGTTCAACCCTAATGGCTTGGAATTTGGTAAGAAAGAGATTTGTAACTGATCCTAACATATTTTAAATATGGATGTATATTCTTGAAACATAGTAAAGATGCAAATGCCCTTTGGATCCAAACCTTTTAAAGCGAACGATAAATGCTCATTAAATTCTCAAGTGAACGTATGGTGGGATATTTACCTGAGTCAAACAAGCCATTATTTTGCTCTTTTACAAAAAGCTAACCTAATAATCACAGATGATTTTTAAAGTGATTTATCGATCAATCATGCAAAAGGGGCTACGTTTTTGTAAGAAATGACATATGGATTGGGAGTCAACACTCAGTTAAAAATCCCCCGCCTCCCCTTTTCTCGATCATTGCAAAACCTAATATATAAAAACTTAAAGAGTTTGCAATCCATAAAAGTTACAGAGACTTTTTGGAATTATTTCTTTCTACATTTATGTATTATCATTCCATTTTAGATGTACAGTTTTTCTTAAATGAAAACTTTGAGTTTTCACTTTCTGATTCTCTCGTAAAAAAGAAGATAAAGGCAAAATATTTCACAACAAAATGAAATTTTTAAAAATGTAAGTAAAGAAAATTTATTCACACACCACAAACGAACAAAAATGTTTTGTGGTCCAAGTTTGGGAATTTCAACTAGTTCAACCCTAATGGCTTGGAATTTGATAAGAAAGAGAATTCTAATTGATCCTAACATGTTTTAAATATGGATATGCATGCTTGAAAAAATGTTAAAGATGCAAATGCCCTATGGATCCAAACATTTTAAAGTGAACAACAAAAGCTCATTAAATTCTCAAGTGAACGTACGATGGGATATTTACCGGAGTCAAACAAGCCATTATTTTACCCATTTACAAAAGGCTGACCTAATAACCACAAATCATTTGTAAAGTGATTAATCATTCAATAATGTGTAACGGCTATGTTTTTGTAAGAAATGACTTATTGATTGGGAGTCAACACTCAGTTAAAAATCCCCTGCCTCCCCCTTTTCCCGATCTTTACAAAACTTGATATAAAAAAACGAAAAGAATTTGCAAACCCTAAGAGTTACAGAGTCTTCTTGGAATTATCTCTCACCACATTTTTTCATTTCCATTCCATTTTAGATGTATACTTTTTTCTTAAATCAAAACTTTGAGTTTCCACTTTTCGATTCTCACGTATACAATAAGATACATGCAAATAGATTACAACGAAATAAAAATTTTAGAGTTATATGAATGGAAAAAATTAAAAACAAAAACAAATGTAAGTAAAGAAAATTTATTCTCATACCACAAACGAACACAAAATGTTTTTTGTCTAAGTTTGGGAAATTCCACTAGTTCAACCCTAATGGCTTGGAATTTGAGAAGAAAGAGAATTATAATTGATCCAAACATGTTTTAAATATGGATATGCATGTAACAACAACTGCTCCTTCAATTCTCAAGTGAATGTGTGGTGGGAAATTTACCCGAGTCAAACAAGCCATTATTTTGCCCATTTACAAAAAGCTGACCTAACAATCACAAATGATTTGTATAGCGATTTATATTTAAATCATGCATACCAGGCTATGTTTTTGCAATAAATGACTTATGGATAGGGAGTCAACACTCAGTTAAAAATTCCTGGCCTCCCCCTTTTCCAGATCTTTTCAAAACCTCATTAATAAACTCAAAAAGAGTTTGCAATCCTTAAAAGTTACAAAGACTTTTTGGAATTATCTCTCTCTACATTTGTTCATTTCCTTTCCATTTTAGATGTACATTTTTTTCTTAAATCAAAACTTTGAGTTTTCACTTTCCGATTCTCTAGTAAACAAGAAGCTAAAGGGAAATACATCACAACTAAATGAAAATTTTAGAGTTTATGTAAGGAAAACATTAAAAACAATAACAAATGTAAGTAAAGAAAATTTATTCACACGCCACAAACGAACACAAAATTTTTGTTGTCCAAGTTTGGGAAATTCGTCTAGCTCAACCCTAATGGCATGCAATTTGATAGGAGAGAGATTTTTAATTGATCCTAACATGTTTTAAATATGGATATGCATGCTTGAAACATGTTAAAGATGAAAATGCCCTTTCGATTTAAACCTTTTAAAGCAAACAAAAACTACTCATTAAATTCTAATGTGCACGTGCGGTGGGATGTTTACCGGAGTCAAACAAGCCATTATTTTGCCCATTTACAAAAAGCTGACCTAACAATCACAGATGATTAGTAAAATGATTTATCGATCAATCATGTGTAACAGGTTATGTTTTTGTATGAAATTACTTATTGATTGGGAGTCAACAGTCAGTTAAAACTCATCGGCCTCACCCTTTTCCCGATCATTGCAAAACCAAATATATAAAAACTAAAAGAATTTGCAATCCCTAAAAGTTCCAGAGACTTCTTGGAATTATCTCTCTCCACATTTTTGCATTTCCATTCCATTTTAGATGTACATTTTTTTCTTAAATCAAAACGTTGAGTTTTCACTTTCCGATTCGCTAATAAACAAGAAGATACAGGCAAATAGATCACAACAAAATGAAAATTTTAGAGTTTATGTGTGGAAAAAATTAAAAAAAAAAAGCAAATGTAAGAAAAGAAAATCTATTCACACACAACAAATGAACACAAAAGTTTTATTGTCCAAGTTTTGGAAATTCCACAAGTTCAACCCTAATGGTGGTGAATTTTTCAAGATAGAGATTTCTAATTTGTCCTAACATGTTTTAAATATGGATATGCATTCTTGAAAAAATATTAAAGATGCAAATTCCCAATGGATGCAAAACTTTTAAAGCGAACAACAAATACTCATTAAATTCTCAAGTGAACGTGCGATGGGATATTTACTCGAGGCAAACAAGCCATTATTTTGCCCATTTACAAAAAGCTGACCTAACAATCAGAGATGACTTGTAAAGTGATTTATCGGTCTATCATGCGTAATAGGCTTTGTTTTTTTGAGAAAAGACTTATGGATTTGGTGTCAACAATCATTTAAAAATCCCTCTCCTCCCCCTTTTCCCTATCATTGCAATACCTAATATATAAAAACTAAAAGAGTTTGCAATCCCTAAAAGTTACAGAGACTTTTTGGAAGTAGCTCTCTCTAAATTTGTGCATTTCCACTCCTTTTTAGATGTACAATTTTTTCTTAAATCAAAACTTTGAGTTTTCACTATCCGATTCTCTCATAAACAAGAAGATAAAGACAAAATACATGACAACAAAATGAAATTTTTAGAGTTTACGTATGGAAAAAATTAAAAACAATAAAAAATAAAAGTATAGAAAATTTATTCACACACCACAAACGAACACAAAAGTTTTGTTGTCCAAGGTTGGGAAATTCCTCTAGCTCAACCCTAATGGCTCTGAATTTGATAAGAAAGAGATCCTAAAATGTTTTAAATATGAATATGTTTGAAACATGTTAAAGATGCAAATGCCCTATGGATCCAAACCATTTAAACAAAACAATAAATGATCATTAAATTCTCAAGTGAACGTGCAATGGCATATTTACATCGGTCAAACAAGCCATTTGTTTGCCCATTTAAAAAAAGCTGACCTAACAACTACAAATGATTTGTAAAGTGATTTATCAGTTAATCATGCGTAGCAGGCTATGGTTTTTTAAGCAATGACTTATGGATTAGGAGTCAACACTCAGTTAAAAATCCCTGGCCTCCCCCTTTTCCCGATCATTGCAAACCCTAATTTATAAAAACTAATAGAGTTTGAAATTCATAAAAGTTACAGAGACTTTTTGGAATTAGCTCTCTCTACATTTGTGTATTTCCTTTCCATTTTAGAAGTACACTTTTTTCTTAAATCAAAACTTTGAGTTTTCCCTTTCTGATTCTCTCGTAAATTAGAAGATTAAGGCAAATAAATTACAACAAAATAAAAAAATTTGAGTTTATGTATGGAAAAAATTAAAAACAATAACAAAAGTATGTAAAGAAAATTTATTCACACACCACAAACGAACACAAAAGCTTTGTTGTCCAAGTTTGGGAAATTCATCTAGCTCAACCCTAATGGCTTGCAATTGGATAGGAAAGAGATTTCTAATTGATCCTAACATGTTTTAAATATGGATATGCATGCTTGAAACATGTTAAAGATGCAAATGCCCTATAGATCTAAACCTTTTAAAGCGAAAAAAAAATGTTCATTAAATTCTCAAGAGAACGTGTGGTGGGATGTTTACCCGAGTCAAACAAGCCATTATTTTGACCATTTAAAAAAACTTGACCGACAAATCACAGATGATTAGTAAAGTGATTTATCGATCACTCATGCATAACGGGCAATGTTTTTTTAAGAAATTACTTACGGATTGGGAGTCAACAATTAGTTAAAAATCACCGGCCTCCCCCTTTTCCCGATCATTGCAAAACCAAATATATAAAAACAAAAAGAATATGCAATCCCTCGTAAACAAGAAGATACAGGCAAATAGATCACAACAAAATGAATTTTTTAGAGTTTATGACTGGAAAAAATTTAAAAAAAAAAAGCAAATGTAAGTAAAGAAAATTTATTCACACTCAACAAATGAACACAAAAGTTTTGTTGTCCAAATTTTTGAAATTCCACAAGTTCAACCCTAATGGCGGTGAATTTGATAAGAAAGAGATTTCTAATTGATCCTAACATGTTTTAAATATGGATATGCATTCTTGAAAAAATACTAAAGATGCAAATTCCCTATGGATCCAAACCTTTTAAAGTGAACAACAAATTCTCATTAAATTCTCAAGTGAATGTATGGTGGGATGTTTACCAAAGTCAAACAAGCCACTATTTTGCCGACTTACAAAAAGCTGACCTAACAATCATAAATGACTTGTAAAGTGATTTATCGGTCAATCATGTGTAACGGGCTTTTTTTTTTGTAAGAAATGACTTATGGATTTGGAGTCAACAATCAGTTAAAAATCCCCTGCCTACATTTGTGCATTTCTATTCCATTTTAGATGTACATTTTTTTCTTAAATAAAAACTTTGAGTTTTCACTCTTCGAATCTCTCATAAACTAGAAGATAAAGGCAAACACAGCATAAAAAAATGAAAATTTTAGAGTTTATGTATGGAAAAAATTAAAAACAATACAAATGTAAGAAAGAAAATTTATTTACAAACCACAAACGAACACAAAAGTTTTGTTGTCCAAGTTTGGGAAATTTCATTAGTTCAACCCTAATGGCATGGAATTTGATAGGAAGAATATTTCTAAGTGATCCTAACATGTTTTAAATATGGATATGCAAGCTTGAAACATGTTAAAGATGCAAATGCCCTATAGATCAAATTTTTTTTAAAGCAAACAACAAATGCTCATTAAATTCTCAAGTAAACGTGCGGTGCGATATTTTCCCGAGTCAAACAAGCCATTATTTTGCACGTTTACAAAATGCTGACCTAACTATTACAGAAGATTTGTGAAGTGATTTATCGTTCAATCATGCATAGTGGGCTATTTGTTTTGTAAGAAATGACTTATGGATTGGGAGTCAACACTCAGTTAAAAATCCCCGGCCTCTCCCTTTTTCGGATCATAACAAAACCTAATATATAAAAACTAAATGAGTTTGCAATCGCTAAAAGTTACTGAGACTTTTTGGAATTATCTCTCTCTAAATTTGTGCATTTCCTTTCCATTTTAGATGTAGACTATTTTCTTAAATCAAAACTTTGAGTTTTCACTTACCGATTCTCTCGTAAACTAGAAGATAAAGGCAAATAGATCGCAACAAAATGAAAATTTTAGAGTTTATGTATGGAGATAATTTTAAAAAATCACAAATGTAAATAAAGAAAATTTATTCACACACCACAAATGAACACAAAAGTTTTGTTGTCCAAGTTCGGGAAATTCCACTAGTTCAATCTTTATGGCTTGGAATTTGATAAGAAAGAGATTTCTAATTGATCCTAACATGTTTTAAATATGCAAATGCCTTATGGATCCAAACCTTTTAAAGATGCAAATGCCCTATGGATCCAAACCTTTTAAAGCGAACAACAAATGCTCATTTAATTTTCAAGTGAACGTGCGGTGGGATATTTACCCTAGTTGAACAAGCCATTATTTTGCCCATTTAAAAAAAGTTGAGCTAACAATCACAGATGATTTGTAAAGTGATTTATCGGTCAATCATGCATAACGGGCTATATTTTTGTAAGAAGTGACTTACGGATTGGGTGTCAACATTCAGTTAAAAATCTCATGCATCCACCTTTTCCCGACAATTGAAAAACCTAATATATGGAAACTAAAAGAGTTTAAAATCCATAAAAGGTACAAAGATTTTATGAATGATCTCTCTCTACATTTTTGAATTTCCATTCCATTTTAGATGTACACTTTTTTCTTAAATCAAAACTTTGAGTTTTCCTTTTTCGATTCTCTCATAAACAATAAGATAATGGATTGGGTGTGTGAATAAATTTTCTTTACTTACATTTGTTATTGTTTTTAATTTTTTCCACTCATAAACTCTAATTTTTTTATTTTTCGTTGTGATCTATTGACTTTTATCTTCTTGTTTACTAGACAATTGGAAAGTTAAAACTCTAAGTTTTGATTTATGAAAAAAGTATACATCTAAAATGGAATGGAAAAGAACAAATGTTGTGAGAGTATTTCCAAAAAATCTTTGTAACTTTTATGGATTATAAACCCTTTTAATTTTTATAAATTAGGTTTTGCAATCAGCAGGAAAAGGGATGAGGCGGGAGATTTTTAACTGAGTGTTGACTCCCAATCCATAAGTTATTTCTTACAAAGATATAGCCTGTTATGCTTGATTGACCGATAAATCACTTTCAAAATAATCTATGATTGTTATGTCAGCATTTTTTAAATGGGCAAAATAATGGCTTGTTTGACTCGGCTAAATATCCCACCGCACATTCACATGAGAATTTAATAAGCATTATTTGTTCTCATTAAAAGGTTTTTATCCATAGGGCATTTGCATCTTTAATATTTTTCAAGCATGTTTTTCATTATTTAAAACATGTTAGGAGGAATTAGAAATCTATTTCTTATCAAATTCCAAGCCATTACGGTTGAACTTGGGAATTTTCCAAACTCTGACAACAAAACTTTTGCATTCATTTGATGTGTGTGAATAAATTTTCTCTATTTACATTGGTAAATTTTTTTAATTTTGTCTATACATAAACTCTAAAATTTTTATTTTGTTTTGATCTCTTTGCCTATATCATCATGTTTACGAGATAATAGGAAAGTGGAAGAGTGTGGGGAGGCACACTGGTAGACTGATCTGCTCAGTTATGGGCAGAGGACCCAAAGCGTGGACCAAATACAGTACCCTGTATTCTGTTGTTCCAAAATGGTTTTCGGTGTAAAGATTCTTTTAGAACTCTCTGTTTGTGTTCCACATCCCTGGCATAATTCATTGCTGAGTCCAAATCTGTTGAACCAAGTAATTCCACTTCCAACCTAACCACCTCTGTCAATCCAGCATTAAAAATCTGAACATGTAGGTGAGGAGAAACAAATTCACTGGCTAGGACCAACCTTTCTTGGAACGTTTTGTGGTACACTTCTAAGGTGCTTGTCTGTTTAAAGTTGATCAATTCCCCCACTGGGTTGCTGCTAGCTAGAGGTCCGAATCTCGACAGACAAGCATGTTTAAAGTGTAGCCAATCCTGAGTGGAATGGACATTTCGATAGTGATGGAACCACATGAGCGTTTCATCGAGCAGGTGGTAGGCGACCAATGTAACCTTGTCCATTTCCACCGTTTGTTGATGATAGAAGAATTGTTCACATTTGGTGAACCAAAGTAAAGGATCTTTTGAGCCATCATATGTAGGAAAGTTAAGTTTAAAGTACCTTGGAGCCATGGTTGGTCCTTGTGCGTGAGTAGCCATGGGCACAGGTGGTTGGCACAGTGGTGGGTTTGGTGGTGGCGTGAAGTGTTGGTGATGTACTGGTTGTGGTTGAAAGTTGGTGGCTGGTGGTGGCATTGGTGATTGAATTTCAACAAGTTGTCGGATGACTGTTTGGAGAGATGATTCCAGCGTATGTAATGTATTATGGATGTGAGAAATTTTAGTACCTTGAAGAGTGGATCGTTGTTGAAGTTCTGAAAGTACTTGACGTATGTCCTATGGAGAAGAGGAATCAACTAGGGTGGACCTGTCTGATACCACATTGTTAGGTTCCTCAATGAGCCATGGATCTTGTCAACCTCCTCTCTTCTCTTCCTTCCATTGCCTTGCTTGACGTTGAGATAGAATGATGGAATGATGAAGATTGAATTTCGGAAAAGGAGATTTCGGAAATGAATTGGGGAAAAACGGGAGAGACCTTGAAGGAGCTCTAGACCTGTTTATCTAATTTACTCTAGGCTAAAGTAGAATCAATTGCTACTTTCTCATTACCCTAGTCGCCCCCTTAAATAGGGTTGAGGACGCCCAAACACTTTAGACCCCTTGGGTCAAACCAATAAATGCTAAACCAACCCAAACCAAAGTCAAACCCAAACCAAAAACAATTACAAGGAAATTGAAAATCACATTAATTAATTCCTACGCCTGTTGGTAACTCGTGATGCTATAGAGTCCATCACAGACCGAGGGTCGGCTCTGATACCAAATGTTAAGCACCTAGCCAATACTATCCAAAAGATCGGCCTATTAGGAGCGGAAGATATAGGTACTTAACCCAGGCCCATAACCAGGATGTCCTATAATAGAATTTAATGACATTTTTTGTTCGCTTTAAAAGGTTTAGATCCATAGGTCATTTTCATCTGTAACATGTTTCAAGGATGCATATCCATATTCAAAACATGTTAGGATCCATTAGAAATCTCTTTCTTATAAAATTCATAGCTACGAGGGTTGAACTAGTGGAATTTTCCAAACATGGATAACAAATATTTTGTGTTCATTTGTGGCGTGTGAATAAATTTTCTTTACTTACATTTTTTTATTATTTTGAATTTTTTCCATACATCAACTCTAAAATTTTCATTTTTTGTCTGCCTTATCTTTTTGTTTACGAGTATAAATGGAAAGTGAAAACTCAATATTTGATTTAAGAAAAAAGTATACATCTAATATAGAAATGCACAGAAGTGGAGAGATATAATTCCATAAAGTGTAAAACAGAGTAAGCTCAGCCTAGGAACATCTAAACAGCAATCAAGAAGAAAGCCAACACTTATCTATTACAAATATGATAAGAAACTTCGTCCCACCACACGCTCTAGAAGAGCTTCAATGGTTTCTGGACTGAACAGAAATTACAAGAAGAAACTAAACAATAAAATAGAGTAATGAAGAAGGAATAACTCTCATTTTTTGGATACCAATGTAGCTAAAGAACACCTCTATTTATAAGTGTTTTTCATCTAGGAAGCTTCTAGAGCAAGCCATCTAGGAAGCTTGTAGAGCACACCATCTAGGAAGCTTGTAGAGCAAGCCATCTAGGAAGCTTGTAGAGCACACCATCTAGGAAGCTTGTAGAGCAAGCCATGCTGCTGTCCTCCACGTTGGCACTTGGTGATACAATCGTGACACGTGCATACCGTGGGGTCAGCCCCCTTAGACCCCCGTCGGGGCTGACGCCCCGAACCCTTCTATCCGTTTTACAGTTTCTTCACAAGTAACCATTGCGGTCACAATTTGACCTCATCAGCGTCTAAGCTGGAACCGTTAACTAATTACTCACTATAGACATTGTCGCTTCTTATACTTGGGGGCCAGTGAATACATTACATTAATGGTAACTTGAGAGAGGTGGGCATTGATACACTAACATAAAGTCTCTGTAACTTTTAGGGATTGTAAATTCTTTTAGTTTTTATATATTAGGTTTTGCAATCATCGGGGGGGGGGGGGGGGGGGGGGAGGGTTTGGGGGGTGATTTTTAACTAAGTGTTGACTTCCAATCCATAAGTAATTTCTTTGAAAAATATAGCCCTTTACGCATGATTGATCGATAAATCACATTACAATCCTCTATGATTATTAGGTCAGTTTTTTGTAAGTGGGCAAAATAATGGCTTATTTGACTCGCGTAAATATCCTATTGCATGTTCACTTGAGAATTTAATGAGCATTTGTTGTTTGCTTAAAAAGGTTTGGATCCATAGGTCATTTGCATATTTAGCATGTTTCGAGCATGCATATCCATATCTAAAACATGTTAGGATCAATTTGAAATATCTTTCTTGTAAAATTCCATGCTTTTAGGGTTGAACTAGTGGAATTTCCCAAACTTGGATAAAATAAATTTTGTTTTCATTTGTGAAGTGTGAATAAATTTTCTTTACCTACATTTGTTATTGTTTTTAATTTTTTTCCATACAGAAACTCTAAAATTTTCACTTTCAATTTTCCTAATCCTTTTGTTGAAGAGATAAGGAAAGTGAAAACTCAAGTTTTGATTTAAGAGAAATATATACATCTAAAATGGAAAGGCTCAAATGTAGAGAGAGATAATTTCAAAAAGTCTTTGTAACTTTTTGGGATTGTAAACTCTTTTAGTTTTTATATATTAGGTTTGGAAACCATCGGGAAAAGGGGGAGGCATGGGATTTTTAACTGAGTGTTGACTCCCAATCCATAGGTTATTTCTTTCAAAAATATAGCCCGTTATGCATGATTGACCAATAATTCACTTTACAATCATGTATGATTGTTAGGTCAGTTTTTTGTATAAGGGAAAAAAAATGGCTTGTTTGACTGGGGTAAATATCCCACTGCACGTTCACTTGAGAATTTAATGAGCATTTGTTGTTCGCTTTAAAAGGTTATGACCATTACATCTTTAACATGGTTCGAGCATGCGTATCCATATTTAAAACATGTTAGGATCAATTAGAAATGTCTTTCTTATAAAATTCCAAGCTATTTGGATTGAACTAGTGGAATTTCCAAAACTTGGCTAACAAAAATTTTATTTTGTTTTATGGTGTGTGAATAAATTTTCTTTACTTACATTTGTTATTGCTTTTAATTTTTTTCATACATAAACTCTAAAAATGTGCATTTTTTGTGATCTATTTGCTTTTTCTTTTTGTTTACGAGATAAATGGAAAGTGAAAACTCATGTTTTGATTTAAGAAAAAAGTATACATCTAAAATCAAAATGCTAAAATGTAGAATTAGATAATTTAAAAAAAGTCTTTGTAACTTTTAAGGATTGTATACTCTTTTAGTTTTTATATATTAAGTTTTACGATCATCGGGAAAAGGGGGAGGCAGGTGATTTTTAACTGAGTGTTGACTCCCAATCCATAACCCATTTCTTATAAAAATATAGTCCATTACGCATGATTGACCGATAAATCACTTTACAATCATCTATGATATTTAGGTCAGCTCTTTGTAAATGGACAAAATAATGGCTTTTTGACTCGAGTAAATATCCCATCGTAAGTTCACTTGAGAATTTAATGAGCATTTATCGTTTGATTTAAAAGGTTTGTATCCATCGGTAATTTACATCTTTGACATATTTCAAGCATGCATATCCATATTTAAAACATGTTAGGATCAATTAGAAAAATCTCTTTCTTATAAAATTCCAAGCAATTAGGGTTGAACTAGTAGAATTTCCCAAACTTGGGATAACAAAACTTTTGTGTTCGTTTGTGGTGTGTGAATAACTTTTTTTTACTTACATTTTTTATTGTTTTTAATTTTTTCGATACATAAACTCTAAAATTTTCATTTTCTATTTGCCTTATCTTTTTGTTTACGAGATAAATGGAAAGTGAAAACTAAATTTTTTATTAAAGAAAAAAATATACATATAAAATGAAAATGCACAAATGTAGAGAGAGATAATTCTAAAAAGTCTATGTAACTTTTAGGGATTGTGAATTCTTTTAGTTTTTATGCATTAGGTTTTGCAATCATCGATCAAAGGGGGAGGTGGGGGATTTTTAACCTACTGTTAACTCCCTATCCATAAATCATTCCTCACAAAAATATTGCCCATTACGCATGCTTGACGGATAAATCACTTTACAATCATCTATGATTGTTAGGCCAGTTTTTTGTAAATGGGCAAAATAATGGCTTGTTTGACTCGTGTTGATTTTAAGGACTCCATGAATTTAGCTCATGGATAAAAAGGGAAAAAAACCTATTGGGAGAAAACTAGAGGAAGAAAGGCTATGGAGTTGATTATTCCTTACCCTCCCCCTGAAGTTTTTTTATAGATTTATGAAACTATAATATTACAATAATACCCCTGAACTTAAGGTTTAGGGTTTAGGGTTTTAACCCTGGAACTTTAACATAATTACATGAATGTCATCTCTATGAGGCCATTTTTTTGGGTAGTATTGGCTAGGTGTTTAATATTTGGTATCAGAGGATACCTGGCGCTATATCACAAGTTCGAATCCCCGCAACTCTTAATGAGTCCTAGACGACGCTTAAAGAGTCCTACACGGAGGGGGCAACCTAGCAGAAACAAGAGTGAGTTGTCGCTAGAGTGGGACATTGCGAGAACGGACTGCCACTAGTGTGGGCCGCCATGGTCGTCGACTCATGATGGTGGGTGTATTGTTATAGTCTTGGGTTATGTACTTATGCCTTCCGCTCCTAACAGGCCAGTCTTTTGGATAGTATTGGCTAGTGCTGAACATTTGGTATCAGTGCTAGCGCTACGTCATGAGTTCAAATCCCCGCGGCGTGAGTCCTGAGCGGCGGGGGCGACCTAGTAGAAACTAGAGTGAGTTATTGCAAGAGTGGGCCGTCACTAGAGTGTGGTTGTCACAAGAATGGGCTGCCGCTAGTGTGGGCCGTTGTGGGCATCAACTCATGAAGGTGGGTGTATTGTTATGGTCTTGGGTTATATACCTACGCCTTCCGCTCCTAACAAGTCAATCTTTTCGTTAGTATTGGCTAGGTGCATAACATTTGGTATCAGAGCTAGCGCTACATCATGAGTTCAAATCCCCGTGGCGTGAGTCCTGAACGGAGGGGGCGACCTAGCAGAAACTAGAGTGGGTTGTCGCAAGAGTGGGTCGTCGTTAAAGTGTGGTCGCCGCTAGAGTGTTGTCGTTGTGGTCGTCAGCTTGTAAAGGTGGGTGTGATCTTATAGTCTTGGGTTAAGTACATATGCCTTTTGCACCTAACCGGCCGGTCTTTTGGGTAGTATTGGCTAGGTGCTTAATATTTGGTATCAAAGCTAGCGCTACGTCACGAGTTCGAATCCCCGCGGCGTGAGTCCTAAGCGGAGGGGGCGACCAAACAAAAACTAGAGTGGGCCGTCGCTAGAGTGGGCCATCGCTAGAGTGTGGCTGCCGCTAGTGTGGCCGCCGTGGTTGTCGGTATGCGAAGAAAGGTGTGATGTTATGGTCCTGGGTTAAGTACCTATCGCTTCTGCTCCTAACTGGCCGGTCTTTTGGGTAGTATTGGCTAGGTGTTTAATATTTGGTATCAGAGCTAGCGCTATGTCACGAGTTCGAATCCCACGACGTGAGTCCTGAGCGAAGGGAGCGACCTAGCAAAAACTAGATTGGGTCGTTGCTAGAGTATGGTTGTCGTGGTCATCGGCTCGTGAAGGTGGGTGTGATGTTATGGTCCTGGGTTAAGTTCCTAACAGGCCGATTTTTTGGGTAATATTGGCTAGGTGCCTAATAGATGACCCTTTATTTACCATCCTGCCATCAATGTATGTGGGCTTGTGGGCCTTCTCCTTGATCTATGGGCATTGAGCCCATCTTCTATTTCTCTTGGATCCATGGGTCCCCTTTGGCTTATGGGCTTTGGCCCATCTTGTTATACACTTGGATATGTGGGCATTCCTTGGTCGTGTGGGATTGGGCCCTATCTTCCAACACTCCTCCTCAAGCTAGGGGTGAGAGAACAGTATGAACTCCCAACTTGTTGTAAATAATGTATTAAATATTTTTTTTGTATAATGTGCCTTCATCTTCCAACCCTCCCCTTGATGCTGGTGCTCTCGTTCATGAGGCCCAGCTGGTATAATATCAATGAGAGTAAATCACTCCTCTAGCCGCTAAAACATTGCTCTGAAGTATCCACCTCTACCACCGTGTCCCTCCACAGGACAACGACTCTCAAGTGGTAGAGTAATATATGATATTAATGGGGGAAAATAACATAAATATAACAATAAGTTCCTCTGTCAAGGACTTCCAACCACAAAAATTTAATATTTTTGACGGGGATGAAGTTCCTCCATCATGGACTTCCAACCACAAAAAAATTGATATTTTTGATAGGGATGAAGTTCCTCTGTTATGGACTTCCAACCATAAAAATTGATATTTTTTACGGGGATGAATTTTCTCCATCATGGACTTCTAGGCACAAATAAATTTAATATTTTTGACGGGGATGAAATTCCTCCATCATAGACTCCCAACCACAAATAAATTTGATATTTTTGATAGGGATGAAGTTCTGGCGTCATGGACTCCCAACCACAAATACATTTGATACTTTTTATGGAGTTGACAATCAATAATGGTATGAGGCTACCTCTTCTTCAATAATAATGTCTCATCAAAAGAGACACAATAGCAGCAGCTTAAATGGGCTAGGCTTGGGCTTATTTAACACGATTCAAAATAATTCTTGTAAAATGACCCATAAACCAATCCAATACATATATCTGTTTTATATAATGTGCTGACCAAGGAATAAAATGTTAATTTTTCAAAATTAATAATCCAGCTAGAGGAAAAATTTATAAGTCACGCTGAAATCTTGGGCACGCATACTGAGACAAAAAATAAGTGGCCCGAGTCATGTTGACACAGACCCGAGTTGACTCGGCAAAACAAGAGCATCGTCGGTTAATTCGGCCCAGTCTGGCGCATGACTCAGCTCACTGGGCTGATTCAGGCGCGTCCGGGTCTCCGTAGAACTGGAGCGGGCTCGACTATTTATTTCATGTTTCGTAACTTATGAAACATGAAATATATGAATAGTATCTTCTTCCCCACTTCGGCGCCGAACAGAGCAGTTTTGTAAAAAAAAAAAAAAACAAAATTGGTTTCTCTGTAGGTAAACGGAAAACGGAAAGAACGACGATCCCGGCTTCCGAAAAGAGCAGAATAGCAACGGGAAACTTTCCGGAATAGACTAGCCGAGAGCAGCTTCCGAAAAGGCAATGTATATCTTTCTTCCAAAACGGCAACATGGCACGAGATCACGGAGAAGAGCCGCCGAAAATGGCAACCCAGTGATTTACGAATAGTGCGGGATGAGCGGCAGAGTCAGCTCTGTGATTTCCGCAAAAATAGCAGCAATGAAGCCAGCTGAAGGGAACTTTCTGACAGCTACAGTGAGTCCTCGGCGCCGAAGGAATCTCGACGGAGACAGTCCAGAGACGAACGGCGCCGAACAGAGGGGTCGTCTTCCCCGTGCGGCTCTGAACAGAGCGGCCGTCGTCTTCTTCGGCAACGGCTGGTCGTCTTCCTCGCTTCCGAACTAAGCGAGACAACAGCATACTAGAGAGCGAATCGTCTTCAACCTTCAAAAATGGAAACAAATCTTGCCAGCAAGAAAGACTGTTGTTGAAGATTATATTTGGCAAGATTAAAGATGATGCCATCACAGAACGGCTGAGAGACAGCAGAGCAGGAGGCAATCGGCGAGAAGCAGAATAGAAATCGGACAAAGCAGCAGGAGCTTGGATTTATGACTTTCCACAATATTATCATGAATAACAGTAGCGTGTTTTCCTGATTTATAACAACGTGAAATATTGCCAGTGCTGGTTGAGATCTTTCGGATTAAGGTTTAATAGGAAAGGCCGCCAGAGACTAAAGGATAGCAGCTGCGCCAAGGACGGCGTAATTTGAAAATATACTCGAAAGCCGAAAGCCAACCAATTCAACACAAGAAGAAGAAAGCCAAGTAAAAACAAGGGTACGAGACAGAGATAAAGAAAGAAAAAAACTGGGTTTAACAAATCAAACTATACTTCCAACTACGACAACAAAAGAAAAGAAAAAATAACGGGTTTCTTGAATAATAAAAACTATACAACGAGTCCTGAAAATCAAAGTTCATATATCATGTTGATTTTCAGGACTCCATGAATTTAGTTCTTGGATAAAAAGGGAAAGAAACCCATTGGGAAAAAACTAGAGGAAGAAGGGTTATGGAATTGATTATTCTTTACCCTCCCCTTGAAGCTCTATTTATAGATTTATGAAACTAAAATATTATAATAATACCCCTAAACTTAGGGTTTAGGGTTTTAACCCTAGAACTTTAACAAAATTACATCAATGCCATCTCTATGAGACGACCCTTTATTTACCATCCTACCATCAATGTATGTGGGCGTATGGGACTTCTCCTTGATTTGTGGGCCATGAGCCCATCTTTTACTTCTCTTGGATCTATGGGTCCCCCTTGGTCTTATGGGCTTGGGCCCATCTTCTTATACACTTTGATATGTGGGCCTACCTTGGTCGTATGGGTTTGAGCCCTGTCTTCCAACAACTCAGGTAAATATCCCACAGCAAGTTCACTTGAGAATTCAATGAGCATTTGTTGTTCGCTTTAAAGGTTTGGAGCCCTAGGTCATTGCATCTTTAACATGTTTCACGCATGCAAATCCATATTTAAAACATGTTAGGATATATTAAAAAACTCTTTCTTATAAAATTTCAAGCAATTATGGTTGAACTAGTGGAATTTCCCAAACTTGGATAACAAAACTTTTGAGTTCATTTGTGGTGTGTGACTAAACTTTCTTTATTTATATTTGTTCATTTTTTTAATTTTTTCTATACATAAACTCTAAAATTTCAATTTTCTATTCATCTTATCTAATTGTTTACGAGATATTTGGAAATTGAAAACTGAAGTTTTTATTTAAGAAAAAGTTACAAATCTAAAATGGAAATGCACAAATGTAGAGAGAGATAATTCCAAAAAGTCTTTGTAACTTTTAGGGATTGTAAACTCTTTTAGTTTTTATATATTAGGTTTTGCAATCATTAGGAAAGGGGGGAGGCGGGGGATTTTTAACTGAGTGTTGACTCCCAATCCATAAGTCATTTCTCACAAAAGTATAGCCCATTACACATGATTGACAGATAAATTACTTTACAATCATCTATGATTGTTAGGTCAGCTGTTTGTAAATGGGCAAATAATAGCTTCATTGACACGGGTAAATATCCCACAGCAAGTTCACTTGACAATTTAGTGAGCATTTATTGTTCGCTTTAAAAGGTTTGGATCCATAGGCCATTTGCATCTTTAACATGTTTCAAGCATACATATCCATATTTAAAACATGTTAGGATCAATTAGAAATATCGTTTTTATAAAATTTTAAGTGAGTAAGGTTGAACTAGTGGAATTTCCCAAACTTGGATAACAAAACTTTTGAGTTCATTTGTGGTGTGTCAATAAATTTTCTTTACTAATATTTTTTATTGTTTTTAATTTTTTCCATACATAAACACTAAAATTTTCATTTTGATGTGATCTATTTGCCATATTTTTTGTTTACAAGATAAATGGAAAGTGAAAACGCAAGTTTTGATTTAAGAAAAAAATATACATCTAAAACGGAAATGCACAAATGTAGAAAGAGATAATTCCAAAAAGTTTCTGTAACATTTAGGGATTGTAAAGTTTTTTAGTTTTTATATATTAGGTTTTTCAATCATCGGGAAAAGGGGGAGGCAAGGGATTTTTAAGTGAGTGTTGTCTCCATATCCTTAATTACTTTCTTACAAAAATATAGCCCATTACACATGATTGGCTGATAAATCACTTTACAATCATCTATGATTGTTAGGTCAATTTTTTGTAAATGGGCAAAATAATGGCTTGTTTGACTCGGGTAAATATCCACTGCATGTTCACTTGAGAATTTAATGAGCATTTTTTGTTTTCTTTAAAAAGTTTTGATCTATAGGTCATTTGCATATTTAACATGTTTCAAGCATGCATATCCATATTTAAAACATGTTAGGATCAATTAGAAATCTCTTTCCTATAAAATTCCAAGCTATTAGGGTTGAACTAGTGGAATTTCCCAAACATGTTTGACAAAACTTTTGTGTTCATTTGTGGTAGGTGAATAAATTTTCTTTTCTTATATTTTTTATTGTTTATATTTTTTTCCAAAAATAAACTCTAACAATTTCATTTTGTTGTGATATATTTTCCTTTTATCTTCTTGTTTATGAGATAAATGGAAAGTGAAAACTCAAAGTTTTGATTTAAGAAAAAAAGTATACATCTATAATGGAATGGAAATGCACAAATGTAGAGAGAGATAATTCCAAAAAGTCTCTGTATCTTTTAGGGATTGTAAACTCTTTTAGTTTTTATATATTAGGTCTTGCAATCATCGGGAAAAAGGGGGAGGCGATGTATTTTTCACTAAGTGTTTACTCCTAATCCATGAGTCATTTCTTTAAAAAATATAGCTCGTTACGCATGATTGACCGATAGATCACTTTACAAATCATCTATGATTGTTAGGTCAACTTTTTGCAAATGGGAAAAATGAAGGCTTGTTTGACTCGGGTAAATATCCCAACGCACATTTCCTTGAGAATTTAATGGGCATTTGTTGTTCACTTCAAAAGGTTTGAATCCATGGTGCATTTGCATCTTTAACATGTTTCAAGCATGCATATCCATATTTAAAACATGTAAGGATCAATTAGAAATCTCTTTCTTATAAAATTCCAAGCCATTATGGTTGAACTATTAGAATTTTCCAAACTTGGACAACATATCTTTTGTGTTCGTTTGTGGTGTGTGAATAAATTTTCTTTACTTACATTTATTATTGTTTTAAATTTTTTCCATACATAAAGTCTAAAATTTTCATTTTGCAGTGATCTATTTGCCTTATCTTTTTTTTTACAAGATAAATAGAAAGTGAAAACTCAAAGTTTTGATTTAAGCAAAAAGTATGCATCTAAGATGGAATGGAAATGCACAAATGTAGAGAGAGATAATTCCAAAAAGTCTTAGTAACTTTTAGGGATTGTAAACTCTTTCAGTTTTTATATATTACGCTTTGCAAGCATCAGGAAAAAGGGGGAGGTAGGGGAAATTTAGCTGACTGTTGACTCCCAATCCATAAGTCATTTCTAACAAAATTTTGCCCGTTACGCATTATTGATTGATAAATCACTTTAAAAATCATTTGTGATTGTAGGTCAGCTTTTTGCAAATGGGCAAAATGAAGGCTTGTTTGACTCAAGTAAATATCCCACCGCACATTCACTTGAGAATTCAATGAGCATTTGTTGTTCGCCTTCAAAGGTTTGGATCCATGGGGCATTTGCATATTTATCATGTTTCAAGCATGCATATCCATATTTGAACCTCATTAGGATCAATTAGAAATCTCTTCCTTTTAAAATTTCAAGCTATTAAGGTTGAACTAGTGGAATTTCGCAAACAGGGGCAACAAAACTTTTGTGTTCGTTTTTGGTGTGTGAATAAATTTTCTTTACTTACATTTTTTATTGTTTTTAATTTTTTCCATACATAAAGTTTAAAATTTTATTTTGTTGTGATCTATTTGTCATTTTATCTTCTTGTCGACGAGATAAATAGGAAGTGAAAACTCAAAGTTTTGATTTAAGAAAAAAGTACACATCTGAAATTGAATGGAAATACACAAATATAGAGAGCGATAATGCCAAAAACTCTCTGTAACTTTTAGGGATTGTAAACTCTTTTAGTTTTTATATATTAGGTTTTGCAATCATCAGGAAAAATGGGCGACATGGAATTTTTAATTGAGTGTTGACTCCCAATCCATAAGTCATATCTTACAAAAATATAGCGTTACACATGAGTCACCGATAAATCACTTTACAAATCATCTATGTTTGTTTGGTCATCTTTTTTCAAATGTGCAAAATAAAGGCTTGTTTGAATCAGGTAAATATCCCACCGCACGTTCACTTGAAAAGTTATGAGCATTTGTTGTTCACTTTAAAAGGTTTAGATCCATGGGGCATTTGCCTCTTTAACATTTTTAAAGTATGCATTTCCATATTTAAATCATGTTAGGATCAATTAGAAATCTTTTCTTATAAAATTCCATGCCATTAAGGTTGAACTAGTGGAATTTTCCAAACTTCGACAACAAAACTTTTGTGTTCGTTTGTGGTGGGTGAATAAATTTTCTTTACTTACATTTGTTACTGTTTTTAGTTTTTCCATACATACACTCTAACAATTTCATTTTTTTGTGATATATTTTTCTTTTTTCTTCTTGTTTTGAGATAAATGGAAAGTGAAAACTCAAAGTTTTGATTTAAGAAAAAAGTATACATCTAAAATGGAATGGAAATGCACAACTGTAGAGAGAGATAATACCAAAAAGTCTCTGTAACTTTTAGAGATTGTAAACTCTTTTTGTTTTTATATATTAGGTTTTGCAATCATGGGGAAAAAGGGAAGGCGGAGGATTTTTAAATGGGTGCTGACTCTCAAATTCTTGAGTCATTTCTTACAAAAATATAACCCATTACGTATGATTGACTAATAAATCACTTTACAATCATCTATGATTGTTTGGTCAGCTTTTTTTAAATGGACAAAATAATGGCTTGTTTGACTCGGGAAAATATCCCAACGCACGTTCACATGAGAATTTAATGAGATTTTTTTGTTTGCTTCAAAAGGTTTGGATCCATAGGTCATTAGCATCTTTAACAAGTTTCAAACATTAATATCCGTATTTAAAACATGTTAAAATCAATTAGAAATCTCTTTCATATAAAATTCCAAGCTATTAGGGTTGAACTAGTCCAAATTCCAAAACTTTGTTAAAACAACTATTGTGTTCATTTGTGGTGTGTTAATAAAATTTCTTTACTTACATTTGTAATTTTTTTTAATTTTTTCCATCCATAAACTCTAAATTTTTCATTTTTTTGCTATCTATTGGCCTTATCTTTTTGTTTACGAGATAAATGGAAAGTAAAAACTCTAGTTTTGATTTAAGCAAAAAGTATACATCTAAAATTGAAATGCACAAATGTAGAGAGAGATAATTCCAAAAAGTCTCGGTCATTTTTAAGGATTGTAAACTCTTTTAGTTTTATATATTAGATTTTGCAATCATCAAGAAAAGGGGGAGGTGGGGAATTTTTAACTAGGTGTTCACTCCCAATTCGTAAGTCATTTCTTACAAAAACAAAACCCGTTATGCATGATTGAGCGATAAATCACTTTAAAATCATCTATGATTGTTAGGTCAGCTTTTTTGTAAATGGGCTAAATAATGGCTTGTTTGACTCGAGTAAATATCCCACCGCACGTTCACGTGAGAATTTAATGAGCATTTGTTGTTCGTTTTAAAAGGTTTGGATCCATAGGTTATTTGCATCTTTAACATGTTTCAAACATGCATATCCGTATTTAAAATATGTTAAGATCAATAAGAAATCTCTTTCTTATAAAATTCCATGCTTTTAGGTTTGAACTAGTGGAATTTCCAAAAATTGGATAACAAAACTATTCTGTTCATTTGAGGTATGTGGATAAATTTTCTTTACTTATATTTTTTATTGTTTTTAATTTTTTCCATCTATAAACTCTAAAGTTTTCATTTTGTTGTGATCTAGTTGCCTTAACTTTTTGTTTCCGAGATAAATGGAAAGTGGAAAATCAAGTTGCGATTTAAGAAAAAAACTTACATCTAAAATCAAAATGCGCAAATGTATAGAGAGATAATTCCAAAAAGTCTTTGAAATTTTTTGGGATTCTAAAATATTTCAGTTTTTATATATTAGGTTTTTCAATCATCGGGAAAAGGGTTGGAAGAGGGATTTTTAACAGTTTTGACTCCCAATCCATAAGTCATTTCTTAAAAAAAATATAGGCCATTGCACATGATTGACCGATAAATCACTTTATTATCTATGAATGTTATGTAAGCTTTTTGTAAATAGGCAAAATCATGGCTTGTTTGACTCGAGTAAATATTCCACCACACATTCATTGAGAATTTAATGATCATTTTTTGTTTGCTTTAAAAGGTGTGGATCCATAGATCATTTGCATCTTTAACATGATTATAACATGCATATCCATATTTAAAACATGTTAAGATCAATTAGAAATCTCTTTCTTATAAAATTCCAAGCTATTAGGGTTGAACTAGTGGAAATTCCCAAACATGGATAACAAAACTATTATTTACTTTCATTTGTGGTGTGTAAATAAATTTTCTTTACTTGCATTGTAATTGTTTTTAATTTTTTCCATACTAAAACTCGAAAGTTTCATTTTGTTGTGATTTATTTTCTTTAACTTTTTGTTTACGAGTTAAATGGAAAGTGAAAAGTCAGATTTTGATTTAAGAAAAAAGTATACATCTAAAATGGAAAAGCTCAAATGTAGAGAGAGATAATTCCAAAAAGTCTGTAATTTTTTGGGATTGTGAAATCTTCTAGTTTTTATATATTAGGTTTAGAAATCATCGGGAAAAGGGGGAGGCATGGGATTTTTAACTGAGTGTTGACACCCAATCCATAAGCAATTTCTTACAAAAATATAGCCCGTTACGCATTATTGAACGATAAATCACTTTACAATCATCTATGATTTGTAGGTCAGCTTTTTGAAAATGGACAAAATAATAGCTTGTTTGTTACAGGTAAATTCTGCACATTCATTTGAGAATTTAATGAGCATTTGTTGTTCGCTTTAAAAGGTTTGGATCCATTGCTCATTTGCATCTTTATCATGTTTCAAGCATGCATATCCATATTTAAGGCCTGATAGGATCAACTAGAAATCTCTTTCTTATAAAATTTCATGCTATTAGGGTTGAACTAGTGGAATTTCCCAAACATGGATAACAAAACTTTTGTATTCATTTTTGGTGTGTGAATTAATTTTATTTACTTAAATTTTTTATTCTTTTTATTTTTTTCAAACTTAAACTCTAAATGTTTCATTTTGTTGTGATGTATTTGCCTTATCTTTCTGTTTACGAGATAAATGGAAAGTGAAAAGTCAGGTTTTAAATTTAAGAAAAAAGTATAAATCTGAAATGGAAATGCACAAATGTAGAGAGAGATAATTCCAAAATGTCTTTGTAACTTTGAGGGATTGTAAACTCTTTTAGTTTTGATATATTTAGTTTTGCAATCATCAGGAAAAGGGGGAGACGAGGTATTTTTAAGTGAGTGTTGCCTCCCAATCCATAAGTCATTTCTTACAAAAATATTGGCCGTTACGTATGATTGACCAGTAAATCACTTTACAATCATCTATGATTGTTGGGTCGGCTTTTTCTAATGGCCTGTTTGACTCGGGTAAATATCCCACCGCACGTTCACTTGAGAATTTAATGAGCATTTGTTGTTCACTTTAAAAGGTTGGGATCCATAGCTCATTTGCATCTTTAACATGATTCAAACATGCATATCCGTATTCAAAACATGTTAGAATCAATTAGAAATCTCTTTTTTATAAAATTTTAAAATATTAAGGTTGAACTACTGGAATTTCCCAAACTTGGATAACAAAACTTTTGTGTTCATTTGTGGTGTGTGAATAAATTTTCTTTACTTAAATATACAATTTGTTTTAAATTTTTTCCATGCTTAAACTCTGAAGTTTTCGTTTTGTTGTGATCTATTTGCCTTATCTTTTTGTTTACAAGATAAATGGAAACTTGATTTACGAAAAAAGTACACATCTAAAATGGAAATGTGCAAATGTAGAGAGAGATAATTCCAAAAATTCTCTGTAACTTTTAGGGATTGTAAAGTCTTTTAGTTTGTATATATTAGGTTTTGCAATCAACAAAAAAAGGGGGAGGCAGAGGATTTTTAATTGAGTGTTGACTACTAATCCATAAGTCATTTCTTACAAAAATATAGCCCGTTACGTATGATTGACTGATAAATCACTTTACAATCATCTATGATTGTTAGGTTAGATTTTTTGTGAATGTGAAAAATAAGGGCTTTTTTGACTCGGGTAAATATCTCACTGCACGTTCACTAGAGAATTTAATGAGCATTCGTTGTTCGCTTTAAAAGGTTTGGATCCATAGGTCATTTGCATCTTTAACATGATTCAAACATGCATATCATTATTTAAAACATGTTAAGATCAATTAGAAATGTCTTTCCTATAAAATTCCAAACTATTAGGGTTGAACTAGTGGAATTTCCCAAACTTGGATAACAAAACTATTGTGTTCATTTGTTGATTGCTAATAAATTTTCTTTACTGACATTTGTTACTGTTATTAATTTTGTCCATATTTAAACTCTAAAGTTTTCATTTTGTTGTGATCTATTTGTGTAAACTTTTTGTTTACGAGATAAATGGAAAGTGAAAACTCAAGTTTTGATTTAAGAAAAAAGTATACATCTAAAATGGAAATGCGCAAATGTAGAGAGATAATTCAGAAAAGTCTCTGTAATTTTTTGGGATGGTAAACTCTTTTAGTTTTTATATATTAGGTTTTGCAATCATCGGGAAAAAGGGGGAGGCGAGGGATATTAAACTGTGTGTTGACTCCAAATTTGTAAGTCATTTCTTACAAAAATATAGCCCACTTTGTATGATTGACCGATAAATCCCATTACAATCATCTATGATTTTTAGGTCTGCTTTTTGTAAATGGGCAAAATAATGGTTTGTTTGACTCGGGTAAATATCCCACCGCATGTTCATTTGAGAATTTAATGAGCATTTGTTGTTCGCTTTAAAAGTTTTGGATCCATAGGTCATTTGCATCTTTAACATGTTTCAAACATGAATATCCATATTTAAAACATGTTAAGATCAATTAGAAATCTGTTTCTTATAAAATTCCAAGCTATTAGGGTGGAACTAGTGGAATTTCGCAAACTTGGATAAAAAAACTTTTGTGTTCATTTGTGGTGTGTGATTAAATTTTCTTTACTTACATTTGTGATTGTTTTTAATTTTTTCCATTCATAAACTCTAAAATTTTCATTTTTTTGTGAACTATTTGTCTTATCCTTTTTTTGTTGAGATAAATGGAAAGTGAAAACTCAAGTTATTATTTAAGAAAAATGTATACTTCTAAAATGGAAATGCCCAAATGTAGAGAGAGATAATTCCAAAAAGTCTCTATAACTTTTAGGGATTGTAAACTCTTTTAGTTTTTATATATTAGATTTTGCAATCATCAGGAAAAGGGGGAGGCTAGGGATTTTGGACTGAGTGTTGACTCCCATTCCACAAGTCATTTTGTTACAATGTGGGACCTACCATGGTGCCTCTTGTGAGGAAGATCAAAAGGCATGAGATAAGTTCTTTCATAATTTTTTTTATTACTTCATGTTACTGGTTTTCAGATTTAGAAGATGATTTAAAGATGAGTTTGTGAATGTTTTTCATATTATGATATTGTGGATATGAATACCTCTTGATCTAGAAGAAGGTATCAAAGTAGTTTTGGTTATTTGGAATTTTTGTTGAATGTGACTAGTCCATGATTAGATTGTTGAAAAAAAAATTGTGGGAACTAGATTCCCTTGATATAGAAGATTGATATTGAGTCTATTATGAGTGGTTATTTAATAAAAAAAATCAGAATAATGATTGTTTAGTGTCAATGCTAAATTTCTCTATGCACCAAGTTAAAATTGTGGGAACTAGATTCCCTTGATATAGAAGATTGATATTGAGTCTATTATGAGTGGTTATTTAATAAAAAAAATCAGAATAATGATTGTTTAGTGTCAATGCTAAATTTCTCTATGCACCAAGTTGTTTGAAGAATACTACATGGATATTTTTATTAGAATTTTTTGGAGAATTATTTTCATTGAAGCCTATTATGGATAAAGAAAATATGAGTACCAATGGTGGAATACTCAGAATTACCACAATACCCTTACAAAGGGCATAAAATTTTATGAGTTGGTCCACATCAGTTCGGAGGTTTTTTATAACAAAGGACCTGCTTGGTCATATCACCAACCATGGTGTTACGGTCCCGGATCTGGCACAAGGATTCTTTGGGTGGATCTGCAATCTGCCACGGATTACCGTATGGATAGTAAGGATTGAAGGAAGACATGGAGAACGAAAACGAAAGATCAAGCCAAAGGGAAGCTTGAAAACCCTAGAGCTCGTTGAGGAGAACTCTAAGCCTCTTTACGCTAAATTTAACCTAATTCTTAATACTTCAATGCTTCCGTTTCTCATTACTCTTACCCCTTAAATAGGGTTCACCCGGTTTAGGGTTTACAGTAAAATATTCTAAAAATACCCCTATAAATAAAATATTCCAAAAATACCCCTATGACCTAAAACTGAAATAAAATAAAGTAAATTAAATAAAAAAACTAAAATAATAATGTTATTGCATGCATAAAATTTAATGTTATTGCGTGCATAACATTACACCCCCCTGGAAGACGAGCTTGTCCGCAAGCTCGAAAGTAGGGTCTGTATGCCGACGTCTCTACCTGTGCTGAAGTAACATCTACGATAGCTATGAACACCCTCTGGATGCCCAAACTTGGAGTTTTTTTTTTTTTTTGGTGGCCCGGTCCGAGTTGGCCTGGGTTGACTCATTTCAAGAAACCCGGTCTGGCATGCGACTCTGTTTCCTGCGCTCATCAAATTTTCCTAACTTAGGAAAATTTGAATTGAAACCCATCTTCTTCCTTTGACGAAAATTTCGCCGACGAGTCTTCTACGGAAATCGGAAACTTATTGTATCCTCCTGTCGATCCCGAACATAGGGGCTGTCGGTAAGTGTGGAAACCTTATCGACAGCTGCTTCTTCCCTCACGGCACCGACGAAGGCGGGCGACGGTCGTCTTCCGTCCTCACGGCCCCGAACAGGGCAAAAATTTCTCTGACGGAGTCTCCTGCTACTCCGGTGGCGAATCGCAGCCTGTTGGCCCCCCCGGAATAGAGACCCCTTGCGGATATTTCGCATACGGAGCAGACGAGATCTCCTGCTTCTCCGGTGATGAAGAGAAGTCCGCTGAGGCATCGCCGCTTGGAATTTTTCCAAGATAGAGTGCTCTCCGAAACACATCCCGATCGGAAGAAGCACCGGAAATATTACCTTCTCCTGTCTGGCAAGTTGTTTTGCTTGCCGTGAGCCTTGTTGGTGTGAATTCAGATTTGAGGTCTCACCCAATTTGTCCAACGCCGACGAGGTGTTAGCGGAAATCCCCTCCGATTTTGGATTTCCCGGGTCCCTGCCGTTAGATTTTGGAAATTTGGAGTCCAATTTCAGATTTGTGTCCCCAATTTCGGATTTCGCCACCGCTGGAGAGACAGGGGGCGCTCTGGTTTCTTGCGTCTCCTGCCCCTCCGAGACATGTCGAGCGACTTCAGCAGCAAGTTTCTCTCTCGCAGCAAACTCATCTCCCCCTCCATTTTGGGCTGGCGTTGTGTTCCTTCCACTCGTTAAACTTGTTATGTTGCCCATCCTCCCATTCAACCTCTATATCGAGATTAAATTTAGAGAACCTTTCGAACATCTCATCAAATTTTTTGTCAGTATTTGCCTGATATCTGAGGATCAACTCCAGTAATTCACTTTTGCTGATTTTCGTCGGAGAACCCTGCTCTGATATTAATGTGTTCCCACTCTGATACCAGTTGTTACGGTCCCGGATCTAGCACAAGGATTCTTTGGGTGGATCTGCAATCTTCCACGGATTACCGTATGGATAGTAAGGATTGAAGGAAGACATGGAGAACGAAAACGAAAGATCAAGCCAAAGGGAAGCTTGAAAACCCTAGAGATCGTTGAGGAGAACTCTAAGCCTCTTTACGCTAAATTTAACCTAATTCTTAATACTTCAATGCTTCTGTTTCTCATTACTCTTACCCCTTAAATAGGGTTCACCCGGTTTAGGGTTTACAGTAAAATATTCTAAAAATACCCCTATAAATAAAATATTCCAAAAATACCCCTATGACCTAAAACTGAAATAAAATAAAGTAAATTAAATAAAACAACTAAAATAATAATGTTATTGCGTGCATAACACATGGACCATCTATTGATCAAGAAGATATTTTTTATAACAAATAGTTAAAAAATGATCCACTGTAATTAGTTGGCAAATCAAAAGCATGGAAAAATTGTGGAAAGAATGCACTCATTGTGGGAGATATGGCCAGATTATCCTTACATGTTATTACAAGGCAAGGAGTTACTGTGGAAAAAATGGTCACTATGGAGAAATATGTTATAATGCCAATGACAACTCAGACTTGACAAAGGATAATCAAGCCTTGGTAGGTGATACAAAGGAGGATCAGCCCACAAAATTAACTGAAAAGAAAAATTTTACTGATGAAGAATATGAGTTGTTTCAAAAAATGATGGGGTTCTTCTCCATATTCCTCATTAAATATGGTTGCCACCACTGCTCCAGGTATGCTATGTACCTCATCTTCATCGTGGATAATTGACTCAGGAGCCTCCAAGCATCTTACAGGTAACATAAATTTATTACATTATTTATCTCCATGTCTTTCACATAAGTTTGTTACCATAACTAACGGTTCTCAAACCAAGGATCAAGGGAAATGATCCACTTCCGTTACACCATCATTTTTTTTTCACTAATATTCTATTTTTTCCGACCTTCCCTTTGAATATGTTATCTATTAGTCAGCTAACAAAGTATTTTAATTGCTCTATCACTTTCTCCCCCACTTCGTGTGTATTTCAGGATCTTATAACGAAGCAAGTGATTGATGGAGGCCGTGAACAAGGGCGGCTATACTACCTAGATGTGCCAAAAATAAATAATATTTCCACCAGTGAAAATGAGACAAGGATATGGCACAACCGGTTGGGACATCCTTCTTCACAATTTGTTCATTACGTGTTTCCTACTCTTAATGTCAAGTCCGAGTTTAATTGTGTAGTTTTTCAATTGAGTTAACATCAAAGAAGTACATACTCACCTCGTCTAGAAGTCAAAAGTATTACTCCGTTTTCATTAATTCATACCAATGTAAGGGGACCCTTGAGCGTCTCAAATATTTCTCAAGTCAGGTATTTTATTACATTTATTGATGACTTCACTCGTACCACTTGGTTGTTTCTATTTAAGGAGTTTTCTGATATACCATTGATTTTTAAAGAGCTAGGTGAGAGCAGCTTCCGAAAGGCAATGTATGGGGGGGTTAGTCAACATGACTCAAGACATTAACTTCAGGCTCATTACTCAGTTCATGTCCTGATGTTGTTAGGAAGCACCAAACTTCATGTCATGTGCATGATCATCCATGACTCAAGAGTTCATGTCCCAAGAGTAAACGGTGGAAATGTACATGACACTATCGCGGGGCTCTCTCTGCTGCACACCCTCGCTCATTTTCTGCCATTTCGTTCCTGCAGCCCTCTCTCGTTCTCTGCTCCCTCTCTCGTCTCCACCGTCCCTCTCCGGTCTCCCTCTCTACGGTGTCCATCTCTCACTGCGAATGTCCTTTCGGTGTCCTTCTCTCCATCTTGGACTCGCTCTCCCTCTGAACCTCCCGCCTAGGGGTGGCATCGAGCCGAGCCGAGCCCGAACCTGCTTATGTTCGAGTCGAGCTTGATTTAAATATTTCGAGCCGAGCCTCGTCTCGAGCCCAAAATTGTTATCGAGCTCGAGCCCAACAAGTTCGAGCCGAGCTCGAGCCTCAACATACATTTAAAACTTTTTAAAAAATATATATCGAATAAAATGTATATAAAATTATGCATACATTTTACATAAAATTGGGCATGACCTCTACATAAAATTGGGCATAACTTATATATATAATATGTGTATAAGATTGAGCATAACCTCTACTTAAAATTGAGTATAATCTATATATATAATACTTGTATAAAATTCGGCATAACCTCTACTTAAAATTGGGCACAATCAATATACATAATACCTGCATAAACACTCCATAAACACTCCATAAAATTGTCTATACATTCCATAAACACTTCATGAAATTGTTTATACACTCCATAAAATAATCTAAACACTCCATACACTGCATAACATTATAAATAAACTCCATACAATAATCAAACACAACAAAATTAAATAAAATATCACTATCAAATTACAATAACCCAAATAAAAACTATAAATTCTTTAAATAAAATCTTATTACTATTACAGACTTACTAGAAAATTACAAGAAATATTTTAAATTTTTCTTAGGAAAGTTAAATGGACCTCTTTTCTAAGGAAATAAATAAAAATTAATAATTAATCTAATATATTATTATACATATCGATAAATTTTTAATCACATAAAATGTCAAACACAAAATTGCTATGAAAATTGCTTTATGCTCAAAGTATTATATCATCAACTGTAAAATACTTATTCAAAATTTTTCTATATGGTTTTCTAACCCATCTTGGCAAGAAAATCTTACTTGGAAAATTATATGATTTTTTAAAAAGAATTTATAATTAGAAAAATATTTTGTAAAAATAGGAGGCACTAATGGTCCCTTAATTTCTATTAAAAATTTTTTTTCAACATTTATTAAAAAAACCACTAATAGTCTCTAGAAACGTATTTCTACTAAAATATCTTTTCAATTTATTTAAGAGCCATGAGGAAGGGACAAAGAGTTTTTTTTTTCCTTGTTTATGATCTCGCACGTAGGGGTGGCTTTGAATAAATTATATATAAAATTATGCATACATTTTTAAAAAATATAATGATAGGGGAGGTTTAGGATTGAATTTCAATAATGGATTAAAATGCACCAATATTAATATTTTTTACTCCAATTGTTGTCTAGCTTGTTTTGTAATTTTTGAATCTGGCCATAATTTATTATGGCCTCCTTAGTGCCCCTAGATAAAAATTTATATTCTAGGAAAAACTAAAAATATTTTTCCTATGATACATATTCCCAAAAAAAACTTTAAATAAAATCTTATTACTAGTAGTGACTTATTAGAAAATTACAGGAAATATTTTAAAATTTTCTTAGGAAAGTTAAATGGACCTTTTATTGTCTCTTCTAGGGAAATAAATAAAAATTAATAATCAATCTAATATATTATTATACTTATCGATAAATTTTTAATTAAATAAAATATCAAACACAAAATTGCAATAAAAATTGCTTTATGCTAAAAGTATTACAGCATCAGCTGTTAAATACTTATTCAAAACTTTTCTATACAGTTTTCTACCCCATCTTGGTACGAAAAATCTTACTTAGAAAATATATAATTTTTAATAAAAAATTTCAATTAAAAAATGTTTAAAAAAACATGAGACACTACTAGTTTATAGAAAATTATTTCTATAAAATTTATTTTTAATTTTTTCCAGAGGAAAAGTTTTTTTTATTTTTTTATTTTATGATCTTGCACGTGCGAAATCGCATGTGTGAGATCATCTTCTCGTGAGGAAGGGGGAGATTATTTCTCCCCTGTTCTGGTTTTCCGCCGAGACGACGCGGAGGGAAGGGGGTTACGGCGCCGGGGAGGACCTATTGTCGGGGATGACGGCCACAACGGAGTTGGCGGCGACGGAAGCGGCAGTGACGGAAGCGGCGGGGATGGAAACAGAGGAGATGGTGAGGAGAGGAAAAAATCGAACGGACGACGAGCAACTGCGATGGCGGTATAGACGCCGGCGAATAGCTACGACGGCGGTAGAGGCGGCGACAACAACCGATGGGAGGGGTCGGCGGTGACGAGGGGGGAGGAAAAATTCCCGCCCCCCCCCCCCCCCAACCTCTCTCTCGCTCCCGCTCCCGCTCGCTCACGATCCTGTTACCGATTCATACCGATCCGACTAATTTCGAGCCGACTCGCGAGCCAACGAACCGAACCTAGCTTCGGTCGAGCTTGGCTCATTAAGGTAAAAGAGCCAATTTCGGTGCTTGAGCTCGGCTAGAGCTTGATAAATGACGAATCGAACCGAGCCGATACCGAGGTGAACCGAGCAGGCTCACGAACCGGCTCGGTTAGAAGCCACCCCTACTCCCGCCCGCTTCTCCCTCTCTCCTATCCCTCTCGGCCTCCTTCACTTCTCTCTGTCTCTTCTCCCTTTCGGCATCTCACTCTCTTCTCCCTCTCGCTATTATCTTTTCCCTCAAAATACCTTCCGATTTCCTGCTATTTCCCCTATTTCTGTTTCGGTGTTCTTCGATTTTGACATTTGGGCTTCAATTTCTTAATTTCTACTTTGATTCGGCATCAATTTTCCCATTCGGCTTTGATTTCAGCCATCGGCTTCGGTTTTTCCCAAATTTTAGAAGGTATGACTAAACGGTAATTTTTTTTCTGATTAAATGAGTGTTGTATTTGATTTAATTTTAGTTTTAGTGCCTAATTTGGGGTGATTTGTGCATAATTGTGGGATTTAGTGTTACAGTTTAGGGTCTAAATTTTTTATTAGGGTTAGGGTTTAGTGTTTTTAGAGTTTGGTGCTCTGTATTTAGTGGTTAAGGATTTATGGTATTGTTAGGATTTTGGTGCTTTAAAAACTCGATTTCAAATGTTGAAAGCCACTCCTTCATTTTCTTTTAAGATGCAGACAAAAATTGTCATTGCTTGTTGCATATTGCACAATTATATACGTAGAGAGGATTACAATGATATATTTGATTTGGAAGATGATGATTCGGATGACGAGTTCGGCGGAGGAGGTGATGGGGTCCAATTACGTGCAACAGACGATACAGACAGCGATGGTCTTGTGGAAGAGGTTACCCAAGTAACAAGCTTTCGAATGCAGCGTGCATTAGAATCCACAAGAGCCGCACAATTTCGAGATGACATAGCGACTTGCATGTGGAATGATAACTGATGATTGTATCTTTTATTGTTTTTAAACATGTGTTGTTCTTATGTACTAAACTTGTCATTTGATGATTTTAATACTAATCACAAACTGATTATTACAATAAAACTTTATTACATTAGTAATAAAGTTGTATATTTATTTATATTTTTTATTTATTAAAATTTTACTATATTAAATTAGATATTTAAGTCTGGTAAATAAAATTTAGTTACAATATGCATTTGATCAATTGATTAATTTTAATTTTGTGGAAATATATTATTAATTAATACTATGCCATATTACGTTTTTAATAAAATAATACTTTTTTTACTCATTATATTTATTTTTTATTTATTGTATTATATTAGTGATTTAATAGCGGTAATATTACGTATAAATATATAGTGTATTAAAGTTATGATTAGATCAATTTTCCTCTTAAATCATTCATTTTTAGGCTATAGTATATCATATGTTATTAATAAATTAATAGCTAAACATATTACTTTCATTTTTTTATTTATAACGTTATTTATTTATTACTTGTAATTAATCATGTGCGTATTTTATTGGCTCACATAATTACCATATTAATGCACAATAACGTATCTAATTCAATTAATAAATATATTAATATAATTTAATTATACATTAAATAAGTTATTCGTGTAGTAATAATGAATGTTTTACCTAATTTGGGGTTTGAGAATTATGTTGTAATTATAAGTGTACTGTACAGGTTTAGGAATTCTCTTGTTTTTTATGTTTTTCTAATGAGTAGGCATATTCACTGGAAACTGTTTTCTTATACATGAAGGCGTCAACACTAACACCAAGTGTGAAGATGATCTTCATGTACATGACCGACAAGATCTTCATGTTGGACATGAACTTGAACTTCAAAAATTAAATTTGGGGGACTAACCCCCCTATATCTTTCTTCCGAAACAGCAACATGGCTTGAGATCACAGAGAAGAGCCGACGAAAATGGCAACCCAGTGATTTACGCGCAGTGCGGGATGAGCAGCAGAGTCAGCTCCGTGATTTCCGCAAAAATAGCAACAATGAAGCCAGCTGAAGGGAACTTTCCGACAGCTACAGTGAGTCCTTCTCAGCGCCGAAGGACTCTCGACGAAGACAGTCCAGAGACACACGGCGCCAAACAGAGTGGTCGTCTTCCCCGTGCGGCTCTGAACAGAGCAGTCGTCGTCGTCTTCTTCGGCAATGGCTGGTCGTCTTCCTTGCTTCCGAACTGAGCGAGACAACAGCCAACTAGAGAGCGGATCGTCTTCAACCTTAAAAAATGGAAAGAAATCTTCCCAACGAGCAGAACTATTGTTGAAGATTATATTTGGCAAGATTAAAGATGATGCCAGCACAGAACGGCTGAGAGACAGCAGAGCGGGAGGCAATCGGCGAGAACCAGAATAGAAACCGGACAACGCAGCAGGAGCTTGGATTTATGACTTTCCACAATATTATCATGAATAACAGCAGCGTGTTTTCCTGATTTATAACAACGTGAAATATTGCCAGCGCTGGTTGAGATCTTTTGGATTAAGGTTTCATAGGAAAGGCCGCCAGAGACTAAGGGATAGCAGCTGCGCCAAGGACGGCGTAATTTGAAAATCTACTTGAAAGACGAAGGCCAACCAATTCAACTTGAGAAGAAGAAACCCATGTAGAAACAAGGGTATGAGACAGATAAAAGAAAGAAAAAAACTGGGTCTAACAAATCAAACTCTACTTCCAATGACGCTGAGAAAAAAATAACAGTAATATGACGGGTAAAAAAAGACAACAAGAGAAAATAAAAAATAACGGGTTTCTTAAATAATAAAAACCATACAACGAGTCCTGAAAATCAAAGCTTTGATACCAAGTGATTTTCAAGACTCCATGAATTTAGCTCATGGATAAAAAGGGAAAGAATTTAAACATTTTTAATATAATAATTATACTAAGTTTTTGGATATTATAAAAGTAAGTATTTGTGTAAACATTTTCCTTTTTATAAATTAAATTAATAAATTAATATTATTTTGATATTACTAATAGTATTAAGTTAATAAATATTTTATAATATCCTTTTTATATAACTATTTCATATTTAGATATTACAAAATTATAATTTGATTATAATTTTAATAGTATAAAAGCACGTATTTGTTTAAACATTATATTTAATAAATTTAATTTATTAACTAATATTAAAAACTGAAGGAAGAAGGGTTATGGAATTGATTATTCCTTACCCTCCCCTTGAAGCTCTATTTATAGATTTATGAAACTATAATATTACAATAATACCCCTGAACTTAGGGTTTAGGATTTAGGGTTTTAACCCTAGAACTTTAAAAAAATTATATCAATGCCATCTCTATGAGACGACCCTTTATTTACTATCCTGCCATCAATGTATGTGGGTTTATGGGGCTTCTCCTTGACTTGTGGGCCTTGAGCCCATCTTCTATTTCTCTTGGATCCATGGGTCTCCCTTGCTCTTATGGACTTGGGCCCATCTTCTTATACACTTTGATATGTGGGTCTACCTTGGTCATGTGGGTTTGGGCCCTGTCTTCCAACAACTCGGGTAAATATCCCACTGCAAGTTAACTTGAGAATTCAATGAGCATTTGGTGTTTGTTTTAAAATGTTTGGATCCATAGCTCATTGCATCTTTAAAATGTTTCAAGCATGCATATCCATATTTAAAACATGTTAAGATATATAAAAAAACTTTCTTATACAATTTCAAGCAATTATGGTTGAACTACTGAAATTTCCCAAACTTGGATAACAAAGCTTTTGAGTTCATTTGTGGTGTGTGACTAAATTTTTTTTATTTATATTTTTCTGTTTTTAATTTTTTCCATACATAAACTCTAAAAATTTTCATTTTCTATTCACCTTATCTATTTGCATATGAGATATTTGGAAATTCAAAACTGAAGTTTTTATTTAAGAAAAAGGTACACATCTAAAATGGAAATGCATAAATGTAGTGAGAGATAATTCCAAAAAGTCTTTGTAACTTTTAGGGATTGTAAACTCTTGTAGTTTTTATATATTAGGTTTTGCAATCATCAGGAAAGGGGGGAGGCGGGGGATTTTTAACTGAGTGTTGACTCCCAATCCATAAGTCATTTCTCACAAAAGTATAGCCCATTATGCATGATTGACAGATAAATCACTTTACTATCATCTATGATTGTTAGGTCAGCTGTTTGTAAGTGGGCAAATAATAGTTTCATTGACTCGGGTAAATATCCCACAACAAGTTCACTTGACAATTTAATGAGCATTTTTTGTTCACTTTAAAAAGTTTGGATCCATAGGCCATTTGCATCTTTAACATGTTTCAAACATGCATATCCATATTTAAAACATGTTAGGATCAATTAGAAATATCGTTCTTATAAAATTTCAAGTGAGTAAGGTTGAACTAGTGGAATTTCCCAGACTTGGATAACAAAACTTTTGTGTTCATTTGCGTGTGTGACTAAATTTTCTTTACTTATATTTGTTATTGTTTTAAATTTTTCCATACATAAACTCTAAAACTTTCGTTTTCTATTTGCCTTATCTTTTTGTTTATGAGATATTTGGAAAGTGAAAACTCAAGTTTTGATTTAAGAAAAAAGTATACATCTAAAAAGGAAATGCAAAAATGTAGAGAGAGATAATTCCAAAAAGTCTTTGTAACTTTTATGGATTGTAAACTCTTTTAATTTTTATATATTAGGGCTTGCAATCATCGGGAAAAGGGGGAGGCGGGGGATTTTTTAACTGAGTGTTGACTCCCATTCCTTAAATCATTTCTCACAAAAATATAGCCCATTATGCATGATTGACCGATAATCACTTTAAAATCATCTATGATTGTTAGGTCAGCTTGTTGTAAATGGGCAAAATAATAGCTTGTTTTACTCGCGTAAATATCCGACCTCAAGTTCACTTGAGAATTTAATGAGCAATTTTTGTTTGCTTTAAAAGGATTGGATCCATAGGTCATTTGCATCTTAACATGTTTCAACCATGCATATTCATTTTTAAAACATGTTAGGACCAGTTAGAAATCTCTTTCTTATAATATTCCAAGTGAATAGGGCCGAACTAGTCGAATTTCCCAAACTTAGATAACAAAACTTTTGTGTTCATTTGTGGTGTGTCACTAAATTTTCTTCACTAAGATTTATTATTGTTTTTAAATTTTTCCATACATAAACTCTAAAATTTTCATTTTCTATTTGACTTATCTTTTTTTTTTTACCAGATAAATGGAAAGGGAAAAATCTAGTTTTAATTTAGCCAAAAAGGTTACATTGAAAATGGAAATGCACAAATGGAGAGAGAGATCATTCCAAAAAGTCTCAGTAACTTTTAGGGATTTTAAATTCTTTTAGTTTTCCAAAACTTGGATAACAAAACTTATGTGTTCATTTGTGGTGTGTGAATAAATTTTCTTTGCTTACATTTTTTATTGTTTTTAAGTTTTTCCATACATAAACAATAAAATTTTAATTTTGATATGATCTATTTGCCTTATTTTTTGTTTACAAGATAAATGGAAAGTGAAAACCTAAGTTTTGATTTAAGAAAAAAGTATACATCTAAAATGGAAATGTACAAATGTAGAGAGAGATAATTCCAAAAAGTCTATGTAACATTTAGGGATTGTAAACTTTTTTATGTTTTATATATTAGGGTTTGCAATCATCGTGAAAAGGGGGGGAGGCAAGGGATTTTTAAGTGAGTGTTGTCTCCATATCCTTAATTCATTTCTTACAAAAATATAGCCCATTACACATGATTGACTAATAAACCACTTTACAATGATCTATGATTGTTAGGTTACCTTTTTGTAAATGGGTAAAATAATGGTTTGTTTGACTCGGGTAAATATCCACTACACATTCACTTGAAAATTTAATGAGCATTTGTTGTTCGCTTTAAAAAGTTGTGATCTATAGGTCATTTGCATATTTAACATGTTTCAAGCATGTATATCCATATTTAAAACATGTTAGGATCAATTAGAAATCTCTTTCCAATAAAATTCCAACCTATTAGGGTTGAACTAGTGGAATTTCCTAAACATGGTTGACAAAACTTTTGTCTTCATTTGTGGTAGGTGAATAAATTTTCTTTTCTTACATTTGTTATTGTTTATAAGTTTTTACATACATAAACTCTAAAATTTTCAATCTCCATTTGCCTTTATCTTTTTCTTTACGAGATAAATGGAAAGGGAAAACTCAAATTTAGATTTAAGAAAAAAATATACATCCAAAATAGAAAGGCACAAATGTATAGAGAAATAATTCCAAAAAGTCTATGTAACTTTTAGGGATTGTAAACTCTTTTAGTTTTTATATATTTGTTTTTCTAATCAACGGGAAAAGGGAGAGGTGGGGTATTTTTAACTGAGTGTTGACTCCCAATCCATAAGTCATTTCTCACAAAAATATTGCCCGTTACTCATGATTGGCTGATAAATCACTTTCCAATCATCGATTATTTTTAGGTCAACTTTTTTTAAATGGGAAGATAATGGATTGTTTGACTCGAGTAAATATCCCATCGCACGTTCACTTGAGAATTTAATGAGCATTTGTTGTTTGCTTTAAAAGGTTTGGATCCATAGGTCATTTGCATCTTGAACATGTTTCAAGCATGCATATCTATATTTAAAACATGTTAGGCTCAATTAGAAATCTCTTTCTTATAAAATTCTAAGCTATTATGGTTAATCTAGTCGAACTTCCCAAACTTGGAAAACAAAACTTTAGTGTTCATTTGTTGTGTGTGAATAAATTTTCTTTACTTACATTTGTTAATGTTTTTAATTTTTTACTTACATAAACTCTAATAAATTCACTTTTATTTGCCATTTTGTTTACAAGATAAATGGAAAGTGAAACAACAAGTTTTAATTTAATAAAAAAGTACACATTTAAAATGGAAATGCACAAATGTAGAGAGAGATAATTCCAAAAAGTCTCTGTAACTTTTAGGGATTGTAAACATTTTTTTTATATATTAGGTTTTGCAATCCTCTGGAAAATGTTGACTCTCAATCCTTAAGTTATTTTTTACAAAAATGTAGCCCATTACTCTTTATTGACTGATAAATCACTTTACTATTGTCTATGATTGTAAGGTCAACCTTTTGAAAATGGGAAAAATAAGGGCTAGTTTGACTCAGGTAAATATCCCACTGGGCGTTCACTTGAGAATTTAATAAGTATTTATTGTTCGATTTAAAAGGTTTGGATCCATAGATTATTTGCATATTTAACATGTTTCGAGCATGCATATCCATATTTGAACTATGTTAGGAACAATTAGAAATATCTTTCTTATAGAATTTCAAGCTATTTGGATTGAACTAGTGGAATTTCCCAAACTTGGATAACAAATTTTTTTTTTCAATGTGGTGTGTTAATAAATTTTCTTTACTTACATTTTTTATTTTTTTTAACTTTTTCTATATGTAAACTCTAAAATTTTCATTTCCTATTTGCCTTATCTTTTTGCTTATGAAATAAATGGAAAGCGAAAACTCTAGTTTTGATTTAATAAAAACGAATACATCTAAAGTGGAAATGCAAAAATGTAGAGAGAGAAAACTCCATAAAGTCTTTGTAACTTTTAGTGATTGTAAAAACTTTAAGTTTTTATATATTAGGTTTTGCAATCATCGGGAAAAGGGGGAGGCAAGGTATTTTTAACAGAGTATTAACTCCAAATCCTTAAGTCATTTCTTACAAAAAAACTAGCCCGTTATTCATGATTGACCGATAAAGCTCTCTACAATCAGCTATGATTGTTAGATCAACTTCTTGTTAATGGGCAAAATAATGGCTTGTTTGAATCGGGTACTTATTCCACCGCACGTTCACTTGAAAATTTAATGAGAATTTGTTGTTCCCACTAAATGGTTTGGATCCATAGGTCATTTACATCTTTAACATGTTTCGAGTATGCATATACATATTTAAAACGTTTTACAATCAATTAGAAATCTTTTTCTTATAAAATTCAGAGCTATTGGGGTTGAACTAGTGGAATTTCCCAAACTTGGATAACAAAACTTTTGTGTTCATTTGTGGTGAGTGAATAAATTTTCCTTACTTACATTTGTTATTGTTTTAAATTTTTTCTTTAGATAAATAAAATTTTCATTTTGTTGTGATTTAAACGCCTTATCTTTTTGTTTACGAGAGAAATGGAAAGTGAGAACTCAAGTTTCGATTTAAGAGAAAAGTATACATCTTAAATTGAAATGCACAACTGTTGAGAGAGATTATTCCAAAAAGTCAATGTAACTTTTAGGAATTTTAAACTCTTTTAGTTTTTATATATTAGATTTTGCAATCATCTGGAAAAGGGGGAGGCATGGGATTTTTACTGAGTGGTGACTTCCAATTCATAAGTCTTTTCTTAAAAAAATATAGTCCCTTACGCATGATTGGCAAATAAATTAATTTACAATCATCTATGATTGTTAGGTCAGCCTTATGTAAATGGGTTAAAAAATGGCTTGTTTGACTCGGGTAAATATCCCACCACACGTTCACTTGAGAATTAGAAATCTCTTTCTTATAAAATTCCAAACTATTAGGGTTCAATTTTGGTGTGTGAATAAATTTTATTTTGTTACATTTGTTATTGTTTTTAATTTTTTCCATACATAAACTCTGAAATTTTAATTTTGTAGTGTTCTATTTGCCTTATCTTTTTGTTTACGAGATAAATGGAAAGTGAAAACTCAAGCCATTTTGCATTTCACTAGATCAACCCTAATAGCTTGGTATTTAATAAGAAAGAGATTTCTCTACACATGTTTTAATAAATGGATATGCATGCTTGAAACATCTTAAAGATTTAAATGACCTATGGATCCAAACCTTTTACAGAGAATAATATTAAATTCTCAAGTAAACGTGCGGTGGGATATTTACCCGAGTCAAACAAGCGGCTATCTTTTTGTAAGGAAATACTTATAGATTGGGAGTCAACACTCAGTTAAAAATCCACCCCCCCCCCCCCCCCCCCCCCCCCCCCCCCCCCCATTTTCCCGATGATTGCAGAACTTGATATATAAAAACTAAAAAGAGTTTAAAATCCCTAAAAATTATAGACACCTTTTGGAATTATCTCTCTCTACATTTGTGAATTGTGAATTTCCATTTTAGATGTATACTTTTTTCTTAAATTAAAACTTGAGTTTCCACTTTCCCTTCATCTCGTAAAAAAAAGGAGATAAAAGGCAAATAGATCAAAACAAAATAAAAATTTTAGAGTTTATGTATGGAAAGAATTTCAAGAAATAAACAAATGTAAGTAAAGAAAATTTATTCACACACTACAAATGAACACAAAATTTTTGTTATCCAAGTTTGTGAAATTCCACTAGTTCAACCTAATAGCTCGGAATTTTATAGGAAAGTGATTTTTCTACACATGTTTTAAAAAATGGATATGAATGCTTGACACATGTAAAAGATATAAATGACCTATGAATCCAAACCTTTAAATGATAATAACATTAAATTCTCAAGTGAACATGCGGTGGGAAATTTACCCGAGTCAAACATGCCATTATTTTGCCTATTTACAAAAAGCTGACCTAAAGAGCATAGATGATTCTAAAGTGATTTATCATGCATAACGGGATATGTTTTTGTAAGGAATTACTTATGGATTGTTAGTCAACACTCAGTTAAAAATCCTGTCTCCTCCTTTTCCCAACGATTGTAGAATCTGATATATAAAAACTAAAAAGAGTTTACATTCCCTAAAAATTACAGATACTTTTTTGAATTATCTCTCTCTACATTTTTTAATTGTGCTTTTCCATTTTATATAATTTTTTCTTAAATCAAAACTAGATCTTTCACTTTCCCTTCACCTCGTAAACAAAAAAATGAGATAAAAGGGAAATAGATCACAACAAAATGAAAATTTTAGAGTTTATGTATGGAAAGAATTTAAAGCAATAAACATATTTAAGTAAAAGAAATTTATTCACACACCACAAATGAACCCAAAAGTTTTGTTATCCAAGTTTGGGAAATTCCACTAGATGAACCCTATTAGCATATTTTATAAAAAAGAGATTTTTCTACACATGTTTTAATAAATGGATATGCATGCTTGAAACATGTTAAAGATGCATTTGACCTATTGATCCAAACCTTTTAAAGAGAATAACATTAAATTCTCAAGTGGACGTGCGGTGGGATATTTACCCGAGTCAAACAAGCCATTATTTTACCCATTTACAATAAGCTGACCTAAAGATCATAGATTATTTTAAAGTGAATTAAGATGCATAACGGGCTATATTTTTGTAAGGAATGACTTATGGATTGGGAGTCAACTCTCAGTAAAAAATCTCCCGCCTCACCCTTTTCACGATGATTGCCAAACCTGATATATAAAAACTAAATAGAGTTTACTACCCCTAAAAATTACTGACACTTTTGGGAGTTATCTCTCTCTACATTTGTGCATTGTGCAATTCCATTTTAGATTTATACTTTTTTCTTAAATCAAAACTTGAGTTTTCACTTAAAAAAAGACTTAAAAAGCAAATAGATCGCAACAAAATGAAAATTTTAGAGTTTATGTATAGAATTTAAAGCAATAAAAAAGAGTAAGTAAAGAAAATTAATTCACACACCACAAATGAACACAATACTTTTTCTATCCAAGTTTGGGAAATTCCACAAGATCAATGCTAATAGCTCGGAATTTTATTAGAAAGAGATTTTTCTACACATGTTTTAAAAAATGGATATGCATGCTTGAAACATATAAAATTTACAAATGACCTACGGATCAAAACCTTTTAAAGAAAATAACATTAAATTCTCAAGTGAACTTGCGGTGGGATATTTACCCGAGTCAAACAAGCCAATATTTTTCCCATTTACAAAAAGCTGACCTAACAATCATAGATGATTTTAAAGTGGTTTATCATGTGTAACGGGTAATCTTTTTTTAAGGAAAGAATTATGGATTGGGAGTCAACATTCAGTTAAAAATCCCCCGCCTCCCCCTTTTCTCGACGGTTGCAAAACCTGATATATAAAACCTAAAAAGTGTTTACAATCCCTAAAAATTAAAAATTCTTTTTTGAATTATCTCTCTCTACATTTGTGAATTGTCCATTTCCATTTTAGATGTATACTTTTTTCTTAAATCAAAACTTGAGCTTGCACTTTCCCTTGACCTCGTAAGCAAAAAAAAGAGATAAAAGGCAAATAGCTCACAACAAAATGAAAATTTTAGAGTTTATGTATGGAAAGAATTTAAAGAAATAAAAATATTTAAGTAAAGAAAATTTATTCACACACCACAAATGAACCCAAAGTTTTGTTATGCAAGTTTGGGAAATTCCACTAGATCAACCCTAATTGCTCTGTATTTTATAAGAAAGAGATTTTTCTACACACGTTTTAATAAATGATATGCATGCTTGAAACATGTTAAAGATTCAATTGACCTATGGATCCAAACCTTTTAAAGAGAATAACATGAAATTCTCAAGTGAATGTGCGGTGGGATATTAACCCGAGTCAAACAAGCCATTATTTTACAAATTTACACAAAGCTGACCTAACGATCATAGATGATTTTAAAGTGATTTAACATGCTTAACGGGCTATATTTTTTTAAAGGAATGACTTATGGATTGGGAGTCAACTCTCAGTTAAAATTTCCCCGCCTCACCCTTTTCCCGACGATTATCGAACCGTATATATAAAAACTAAAAAGAGTCTACAATCCCTAAAAATTATTGACACTTATTGGAATTATCTCTCTCTACATTTGTGCATTGTGCATTTCCATTTTAGATGTATACTTTTTTCTTTAATGAAAACTTGAGTTTTCACTTTCCCTTCAACTCAGTAACAAAAAAAAGAAATAAAAGGCAAATAGATCTCAACAAAATGAAAATTTTACAATTTATGTAAGGAAAGAATTTAAAGCAATAAAAAAATTTAAGTAAATAAAATTTATTCACACACCACAAATGAACACAATAGTTTTGTTATCCAAGTTTGGGAAATTCCACTAGTTGAACCCTAATAGCTCGGAATTTTATAAGAAAGAGATTTATCTACATATGTTTTAAAAAAGTGATATGCATGCTTGAAACATGTTAAAGATGCAAATGACCTATGGATCCAACCTTTTAAAGAGAATAACATTAAATTCTCAAGTGAACGTGCGGTGGGATATTTACCCGAGCCAAACAAGCCATTATTTTGCCCATTGAATAAAAGTTGACCAAACGATCATAGATGATTGTAATGTGATTTATCATGTGTAAAGGGCTATATTTTTTAAAGGAATGACTTATGGATTGGGAGTCAACACTGAGTTAAAAATCCCCCACCTCCCTCTTTTCCCGATGATTGGCGAACCGGATATATAAAGCTAAAAAGAGTTTACAATCCCTAAGAATGACTGTCACTTTTTGGAATTATCTCTCTCTACATTTTCACATTGTGCATTTCCATTTTAGATGCATAATTTTTTCTTTAATCAAAACTTGAGTTTTCACTTTCCCTACTTCTTGTAAACAAAAAAAAGAGATAAAATGCAAATTGATCACAAAAAAATGAAAATTTTAGATTTTATGTATGGAAAGAATTTAAAGCAATAAACTAAAGTAAGTAAAGAAAATTTATTCACACACCACAATTGAACACAAAAGCTTTGTTATCCAAGTTTGGGAAATTCCACTTGATCAACCCTAATAGCTCGGTATTTTATAAAAAAGAGATTTCTCTACACATATTTTAATAAATGGATATGCATGCTTGAAACATCTAAAAGATTCAAATGACATTTGCATCCAAACCTTTTAAAGAGAATAACATTAAATTCTCAAGTGAACGTGCGGTGGGATATTTACCGGAGTCAAACAAGCCATTATTTTTCCCATTTACAAAAAACTGACCTAACAATCATAGATGATTTTAAAATGATTTATCATTCGTAATGAGCTATCTTTTTGTAAGGAAAGACTTATGGATTGGGAGTCAACACTCAGTTAAAAATCCTCCGCATCCCCCTTTTCCCGACGATGGCAGAACTTGATATAAAAAAACTAAAAAGAGTTTGCAATCCCTAAAAACTACAGACACTTTTTGGAATTATCTCTGTCTACATTTGTGCATGGTGCATTTGCATTTTAGATCTTTAATTTTTTCTTAAATCAAAACTTGAGTTTCCACTTTCCCTTCATATCGTAAACAAAAAAAGTGATAAAAGGCAAATAGATCACAACAAAATGAAAATTTTAGAGTTTATGAATGGAAAGAATGTAAATAAATAAACAAATGTAAGTAAAGAAAATTTATTCACCCACCACAAATGAACACAAATTTTTTGTTATCCAAGTTTGGGTAATTCCACTAGTTCAACCATAATAGCTCAGAATTTTATAACAAAGAGATTTTTCTACACATGTTTTAAAAAATGGAGATGCATGCTTGAAACAAGTTAAAGATATAAATGACCTATGGATCCAAACCTTTTAAAGAGAATAACATTAAATTCTCAAGTGAACGTGCGGTGGGATATTTACCTGAGTCAAACAAGCTATTATTTTGCCCATTTCCAAAAGGCTGACCTAACGATCATAGACGATTGTAAAGTGATTTATCATGCATAACAGGCTATATTTTTTTAAGGAATGACTTATGTATTTGGAGTCAACACTCAGCTAAAAATCCCCCGCCTCCCCCTTTTCCCGACGATTGCAAAACCTAATATAAAAAAACTAAAAAGACTTTCCAATCCATAAAAATTGTAGATACTTTTTTGAATTATCTCTCTCTACATTTGTGAATTGTGCATTTCCATTTTAGATGTATACCTTTTTCTTAAATCAAAACTTGAGCTTTCACTTTCCGTTCACCTCGTAAAAAAAAAAAACAGATAAAAGGCAAATAGATCACAACAAAAAGAAAAATTTAGAGTTTATGTATGGAAAAAATTTAAAGCAATAAACATATTTAAATAAAAAAAATTTATTCACGCACCACAAATGAACCCAAATGTTTTGTTATCCAAGTTCGGGAAATTCCACTAGATCAACCCTAATAGCTCGGTATGTTATAAGAAAGAGATTTTTCTACACATGTTTTAATAAATGGATATGCATGCTTGAAAGATGTTAAAGATGCAAATGACCTATGGATCCAAACCTTATAAAGAGAATAACATTAAATTCTCAAGTGAACGTGCGGTGGGATATTTACCAGAGTCAAACAAGCCATTATTTTACCCATTTACAAAAAGTTGACCTAACGATCATAGATGATTTTAAAGTGATTTAACATGCGTAACGTGCTTTATTTTTGTAAGGAATGACTTATGGATTGGGAGTCAACTCTCAGTTAAAAATCCCCCGCCTCACCCTTTTCCCAACGATTACCGAACCTGATATATACAAATTAAAAATAGTTTACGATCCCTAAAAATTGCAAAATATTTCGGGAATTATCTCTCTCTTCATTTGTGAATTATGCGTTTCCATTTTAGATGTATACTTTTTTTCTTAATTCAAAACTTGAGTTTTCACTTTCCCTTCTTCTCATAAACAAAAAAAAGAGATTAAAGGTAAATAGATCACAACATAATGAAAATTTTAGAGTTTATGTATAGAAATAATTTAAAGCAATAAACAAATGTAACTAAAGAAAATTTATTCACACACCACAAATCAATACAAAACTTTTGTAATCCAAGTTTGGACAATTCAACTAGTTCAACCCTAGTAGCTCGGAATTTTATCAGAAGGAGATTTTTCTACACATGTTTTAGAAAATGGATAAGCATGCTTGAATCAAGTTAAAGATGCAAATGACCTATGGATCCAAACTTTTCAAAGAGTATAACATTAACTTCGCAAGTGTACGTGATGTGGGATATTTACCCGAGTCAAACAAGCCATTATTTTTCCCATTTACAAAAAGCTGACCTAACGATCATAGATGATTGTAAAGTGATTTATTATGTGTAACGAGCTATATTTTTGTAAGAAATGACATAAGAATTGGGTGTCAACACACAGTTAAAAATCCCCCGCCTCCGACTTTTCCAGACGATTGCAGAACCCGATATATAAAAACAAAAAATTTTTTTCAATCCCTAAAAATTACTGAAAATTTTTGGAATTATCTCTCTCTGCATTTGTGGATTGTGCATTTCCATTTTAAATGTATACTTTTTTCTTATATACAAACTTGAGTTTTCAGTTTCCTTTCATCTCGTCAACAAAAAAAAAGAGATAAAAGGGAAATAGATCACAACAAAATGAAAATTTTAGAGTTTAAGTAAGGAAAGAATTTAATGCAATAAAAAAATGTAAGTAAAGAAAATTTATTGACACACCACAAATGAACACAAAAGTTATTTTTCCAAGTTTGGGAAATTCCATTAATTCAACCCTAATAGCTCGGAGTATTATAAGAAAGAGATTTTTCTATACATATTTTAAAAAGTGGATATGCATGCTTGAAACATGTTAAAGATGCAAATGACCAATGGATCCAAACCTTTTAAAGAGAATGACATTAAATTCTCAAGTGAACGTGCGGTGGGATATTTACTCGAGTCAAACAAGCCATTATTTTGCCCATTTACAAAAAGCTGACCTAACGATCATAGATGATTGTAAAGTGATTTATCAAGCGAAACGAGCTATATTTTTGTAAGGATTGACTTATAGATTGGGTGCAACACTCAGTTAAAAATCCTCCGCCTTCCCCTTTTCCCGACGATTGCAGAACTTGATGTATAAAAACTAAAAAGAGTTTACAAACCCTAAAAATTATAATTTTTTTTTTGGAATTATCTCTCTCTACATTTGTGCATTGTGCATTTCTATTTTAGATGTAGACTTTTTTCTTAAATCAAAACTTGAGTTTTCACTTCCCTTCATCTCGTAATAAAAAAAAGTGATAAAAGGCAAATAGATCACAACAATATGAAAATTTTAGAGTTGATGTATGGAAAGATTTACTGCAATAAAAAAATGTAAGAAAATAAAATTTATTCACACAACACAAATGAACACAAAAGTTTTGTTATCCAAGTTTGGGTAATTCCACTTGGTCAACCCTAATAGCTCGGAATATTATATAAAAGGAATTTTTTTACACAATTTTTAAAAAATGGATATGCATGCTTGAAACATGTTAAAGATTCAAATGTCCTATGGATCCAAACCTTTTAAAGAGAGTAACAAACGCTCATTAAATTCTCAAGTGAACGTGAGGTGGGATATTTACCCGAGCCAAACAAGCCAATATTTTCCCCATATACAAAAAGCTGACCTAACGATCATAGATGATTGTAAAGTGATTTATCATGCGTAACAGGCTATATTTTTGTAAGGAATGATTTATGGAATAGGATTCAACACTCAGTTAAAAATCCCACGCCTCCCCCTTTTCCTGACAACTGCAGAACTTGATATATAAAAACTGAAAAGAGTTTACAATCCCTAAAAATTACTGACACTTTTAGGAATTATCTCTCTCTACATTTGTGCTTTGTGCATTTCTATTTTAGATGTATACTTTTTTCTTAAAAACAAACTTGAGTTTTCACTTTCCCTTCATCTCGTAAACAAAAATAAGAGATAAATGGCAAATAGATCACAACAAAATGAAAATTTTAGAGTTTATGTATGGAAAGAATTTAAAGCAATAAACAAATGTAAGTAAAGAAAATTTATTCACACACCAAAAATGAACACAAAATTTTTGTTATCCAAGTTTTGGAAATTCCACTAGTTCAACCCTAATAGTTCGTAATTTTATAAGAAAGATTTTTTTACACATGTTTTAAAAAGTGATATGCATGCTTCAAACATGTTAAAGATGCAAATGACATATGGATCCAAAACTTTTAAAGAGAATAACATTAAATTCTCAAGAGAATTTGTAGTGGGATATTTACCCGAGTCAAACAAGCTATAAGTTTTCCCATTTTCAAAAAGCTTACCTAAAATTCACAGATGTTTGTAAAGTGATTTATCATGTGTAACGAGCTATATTTTTGTAATGAATGACTTATGGATTGGGATTCAAGACTCAATTAAAAATCCCCAGCCTTCCCCTTTTCTCGAAAATTTCATGAACCTGATATAAAAACTAAAAGAGTTTACAATCCCTAAAAATTACAGACACTTTTTAAAATTATCTCTCTCTACATTTTTGTATTGTGAATTTCCATTTCATATGTATACTTTTTTCTTAAATCAAAACTTGAGTTTTCAGTTTCCCTTCATCTCAGAAACAAAAAAAAGAGATAAAAGGCAAATAGATCACAAAAAAATTAAAATTTAAGAGTTTATGTTAGGTAAGAATTTAAAAAAATAAACAAATATAAGTAAAGAAAATTTATTCACACACCACAAATGAACACAAAATTTATGTTATCAGAGTTTGGGAAATTCCACTAGTACAACCCTAATAGTCGGAATTTTATATGAAAAAGATTTTTCTTCACATGTAGTAAAAAATGGATATGCATGCTTGAAACATGTTACAGATGCAAATGAACTAGGGATCCAAACCTTTTAAAGAGAATTACATTAAATTCTCAAGCGAGCGTGCGATGGGATATTTACCCAAATCAAAAGAGCCATTATTTTGTCCAATGACAAAAAGTTGTCCTAACGATCATAGATGATTATAAACTAATTTATCATGTGTAACGGCCTATATTTTTGTAAGGAATGACTTATGGATTGGGAGTCAACACTCAGTTAAAAATCCCCTGCCTCCCCCTTTTCCCGACGATTGCAGAACCTAATATATAAAAACTAAAAAGAGTTTACAATCCCTAAAAATTATAGAAACTTTTTTGAATCATCTCTTTTTAAATTTGTGCATTGTGAATTTCCATTTTAGGTGCACAATTTTTTCTTAAATCAGAACTTGAGTTTTGACTTTCCCTTCATCTCGTAAAAAAAAAAAAAAGATAAAAGGCAAATAGATCACAACAAAATGAAAATTTTAGAGTTTATGCATGGAAAGAATTTAAAGCAATAAATAAAGGAAATTTATTCACAAAACACAAATGAACACAAAAGTTTTGTCATCCAAGTTTCAGTAATTCCACTAGTTCAACCCTAATAGCTCAGAATTTTATAAGAAAGAGATTATTCTACACAAGTTTTAAAAAATGGATATGAATGCTTGAAACATGTTAAAGATTCAAATGACCAATGGATCCAAACCTTTTTAACAGAATAACATTAAATTCTCAAGAGAACATGTGATGGGATATTTACCGGAGTCAAACAAGCAATTATTTCGCATATTTACAAAAAGCTGACCTAACGATCGTAGATGATTTTAATGTGATTTATCATGCATAATGGGCTATATTTTTGTCAGGAGTGACTTATGGATTGGGAGTCAAAACTCAGTTAAAAATTCCCAGCCTCCCCCTGTTCCCGACGATTGCAAAACTTTATATATAAATACTAAAAAGTGTTTACAATCCCTAAAAATTACATACACCTTTTGGAATTATCCCTTTCGACATTTGTGCATTGTGCATTTCCATTTTAGATGTATACTTTTTTCTTAAATCAAAATTTGAGTTTTCACTTTCCCTTCTTCTCGGAAACAAAAAAATGAGATAAAAGGTATATAGATCACAAGAAACTGAAAAATTTTAGAGTTTATGTATGGAAAGAATTTAAAGCAATAATCCAATGTAAGTAAATAAAATTTATTCACACACCGCAAATGAACACAAAAGTTATGTTATCCAAGTTTGGAAAATTCCACTAGTTCAACCCTAATAGTTCGGAATTTTATAAGAAAGAGACTTTTCTGCACATGTTTTAAAAATGGATATGCATGCTTGAAACATGTTCCAGATGCAAATGACCTATGGATCCAAACCTTTTAAAGAGAATTATATTAAATTCTCAAGTGAGCGTGCGGTTGGATATTTACCCGAGTCAACAAGTCATTATTTTGCCCATTTTAAAAAAGCGGAGCTAACGGTCATAGAAGATTGTAAAGTGATTTATCATATGTAACGGGCTATATTTTTATAAAGAATGACTTATGGATTGGGATTCAAAACTCAGTAAAAAATCCCCCGCCTCCCCCTTTTCCTGATGATTGCAGAACCTGATATATAAAAACTAAAAGGAGTTTACAATCCCTAAAAATTACAGAAACTTTTTCGAATTATCTCTCTCTACATTTGTGCATTGTGCATATCCATTTTAGATGTATACTTTTTTCTGAAATCAAAACTTGAGTTTTCTCTTTCCCTTCATCTCGTAAAAGAAAAAAGAGATAAAAGGCAAATAGATCTCAACAAAATGAAAATTTTAGAGTTTATGTATGGAAAGAATTTAATGCAATAAACAAATGTAAATAAGGAAAATTTATTCACACAACACAAATGAACACAAAAGTTTTGTTATGCATGTTTGGGTAATTCCACTAGTTCAACCCTAATAGCTCGGAATTTTATAAGAAAGATATTTTTCTAAAATGTTTTAAAAAATGGATATAAATGCTTGAAACATGTTAAAGTTTCAAATGACCTATGGATCCAAAACTTTTAAAGAGAATAACATTAAATTCTCAAGGGAACCTGCAGTGGGATAATTACCCGAGTCAAAGAAGCCATTATTTTTCCCATTGACAAAAAGCTTACCTAACAATCACAGATGATTGTAAAGTGATTTATCATGCGTAACGGGCTAAATTTTTTTCAGGAATGACTTATGGATTGGGAGTCAAGACTCAGTTAAAAATCCCAAGCCTCCCCCTTTCTCCGACAATTGCAGAACCTCATATATAAAAACTAAAAAGAGTTTAAAATCCCTAAAACTTACAGACACTTTTTAAAATTATCTCTCTCTACAGTTGTGTATTGTGAATTTCCATTTTATTTGTATACTTTTTTCTTAAATCAAAACTTGAGTGTTTACATTCCCTTCATCTCGTAAACAAAAAAAAAAGAGATAACAGGCAAATAGATCACAACAAAATGAAAATTTCAGTTATGGAAGAATTTAGAGCAATAAACAAATATAAGTAAAGAAAATTTATTCACACACCACAAATGAAAGCAAAAGTTTTGTAATCCAAGTTTGGGTAATTCCTCTAGTTCAACCCTAATAGCTCAGAATTTTAGAAGAAAGAGATTGTTCCACACATGTTTTAAAAAATGGATATGAATGCTTGAAACATGTTAAAAATTCAAATGACCTATAGATCCAAACCTTTTAAAGAGAATAACATTAACTTCTCAAGTGAACGTGCGGTGAGATATTTACCGAAGTCAAACAAGCCATTATTTTGCCCAAAGACAAAAAGCTGACCTTATGATCATAGATGATTGTCAAGTGATTTATCATGTGTAACAGGCTATATTTATGGATTGGGAGTCAACACTCAGTTAAAAATCCCCTGCCTCCCCCTTTTCCCGACGATTGCAGAACCCAATATAAAAAAACTAAAAAGAGTTTACAATCCCTAAAAATTACTGACACTTTTTGGAATTATCTCTCTCTACAATTTTGCATTGTGCATTCCATTTTAGATGTATATTTTTTTCTTAAATACAAACTTGAGTTTTCACTTTCCCTTCATCTCGTAAACAAAAAAAAGATATAAAAGGCAAATAGATCACAACAAAATGAAAATTTTAGAGTTTATGTATGGAAAGAATGAAATCAATAAAAAAATGTGAGAGAAGAAAATTTATTCACACACCACAAATGAACACAAATGTTTTGTTATCCAAGTTTGGAAAATTCCACTAGTTCATACCTTGTTGCTCAGAATTTTAAAAGAAAGAAATTTTTCTACACATGTTTTAAAATAGGGATATGCATGCTTGAAACATGTTAAAGATGCAAATGACCTATGGATCCGAACCTTTTAAAGAGAATAACATTAAATTCTCAAGTGAACGTGCGGTGGGATATTTACCCGAGTCAAACAAGCCATTATTTGGCCAATTTACAAAAAGCTAACCGAACGATTATAGATGTTTGTAAAGTGATTTATCATGCGTAACGGGGTATATTTTTTTAAGGAATGACTTTTAGATTGGGAGTCAAGATTCAGTTAAAAATCCCCCACTTCCCCCTTTTCCTGATAATTTGCAGAACCTGAAATATAAAAACTAAAAAGAGTTTACAATCCCTAAAAATTATAGAAACTTTTTTGAATTATTTCTCTCTATATTTGTGCATTGTGCATTTCCATTTTAGATGTATACTTTTTTCTTTAATCAAAACTGGAGTTTTCACTTTCCCTTCATCTCGTAAACGAAAAAAAGAGATAAAAGGCAAATAGATCACAAGAAAATGAAAATTTTAGAGTTTATTTATGGAAAGAATTTAAAGCAATAAATAAATTTAAGTAACAAAAAATTATTAACAGAATACAAATGAACACAAAACTTTTGTCATCCAAGTTCCGGTAATTCCACTAGTTCAACCCTAATAGCTTAGAATTTTATAAGAAAGAGATTTTTCTACACATGTTTTAAAAAGTGGATATGAATGCTTGAAACATGTTAAAGATTCAAATGACCTATGGATCCTAACATTTTAATGAGAATAACATTAAATTCTCATGTGAACGTGCAGTGGGATATTTACCCGAGTCAAACAAGCCACTATTTTGCCCATTTACAAAAAGCTCACCTAACGATCATAGATGATTGTAAAGTGATTTACCATGCGTAACAGGTTATATTTTTGTAAGGAATGACTTATGGATTGGGAGTCAAAACTCAGTTCAAAATTCCGAGCCTTCCCCTTTTCCCAACGATTGCAGAACCTGATATATAAATACTAAAAAGAGTTCACAATTCCTAAAAATTACATACACTTTTTAGAATTATCCCTCTCGATATTTGGGCTTTGTGCATTTCTATTTTAGATGTATACTTTTTTCTTAACTAAAAACTTGAGTTTTCACTTCCCCTTCATCTCGAAACCCTCTCGATATTTGGGCTTTGTGCATTTCTATTTTAGATGTATACTTTTTTCTTAAATAAAAACTTCAGTTTTCACTTTCCCTTCATCTCGGAAACAAAAAAGATAGATAAAAGGCAAATAGATTACAAAAAAATGAAAATTTTAGAGTTTATGTATGGAAAGAATTTAAAGCTATAAACAAATGTAAGTAAAGAAAATTTATTCACACACCACAAATGACTACAAATGTTATGTTATCCAAGTTTTGGAAATTTCATTAGTTCAACCCTGATAGTTCGGAATTTTATAAGAAAGAGATTTTTCTACACATATTTTAAAAAATGGATATGCATGCTTGAAACATGTTACAAATGCAAAGGACCTATGGATCCAAACCTTTTAAAGAGAATTATATTAAATGCTCAAGTGAGAGTGCGGTGAGATATTTACCCGAGTCAAACAAGCCATTATTTTGCCCATTTACAAAAATCTGAGCTAACGGCCATAGATGATTGTAAAGTGATTTATCATACATAACGGGCTATATTTTTGTAAAGAATGACTTATGGATTGGGAGTCAACACTCAGTAAAAAATCCCCCACCTCCCCCTTTTCCTGATGATTGTAGAACCAGATATATAAAAACTAAAAGGAGTTTGCAATCCCTAAAAATTACAGAAAATTTTTGGAAGTATCTCTCTCTACATTTGTGCATTGTGCATATCCTTTTTAGATGTCTATCTTTTTCTTAAATCAAAACTTGAGTTTTCATTTTCTCTTCATATCGTAAAAAAAAAAAGAGATAAAAGGCAAATAGATCACAACAAAATGAAAATTTTAGAGTTTATGTATGGAAAGAATTTAAAGCAATAAACAAATGTAAGTAAGGACAATTTATTCACACAACACAAATGAATACAAAATTTTTTTTATGCATGTTTGGGTAATTCCACTAGTTCATTCCTAATAGCTCGGAATTTTAGAAGAAAAGATTTTTCTACACATGTTATAAAAAATGGATATGAATGATTGAAATATGTTAAAGATTCAAATGACCTATGGATCCAAACCTTTTAAAGAGAATAACATTAAATTCTCACGTGAACGTGTGGTGGGATATTTACCGGAGTCAAACAAGCCATTATTTTGCCCAATGACAAAAAACTGACCTAACAATCATAGATGATTGTAATGTGATTTATCATGTGTAACGGGCTTTATTTTTGTATGGAATGACTTATGGATTGGGAGTCAACACTCAGTTAAAAATCCCCCGCCTCCCCCTTTTCCCGACGATTATAGAACCTGATATATAAAAACTAAAAAGAGTTTACAATCCCTAACAATTACTGACACTTTTTGGAATTATTTCTCTCTACAATTGTGCATTGTGCATTTCCATTTTAGATGTATACTTTTTTCTTAAACACAAACTTGAGTTTTCACTTTCCCTTCATCTCGTAAACAAAAAAAGATATTAAAGGCAAATAGATCACAAAGAAATGAAAGTTTAGAGTTTATGTATGGAAAGAATGAAAGCAATAAACAAATGTGAGAAAAGAAAATTTATTCACACACCATAAATGAACAAAAATGTTTTGTTATCCAAGTTTGGGAAATTCCACTAGTCCATACCTTGTAGCTCGGAATTTTATAAGAAAGAAATTTTTCTACAAATGTTTTAAAATAGGGACATGCATGCTTGAAACAAGTTAAAGATGCAAATTACCTATGGATCCGAACCTTTTAAAGAGAATAACATTAAATTCTCAAGTGAACGTACGGTTAGATATTTACCCGAGTGAAACAAAGCATTAATTTGCCAATTTAAAAAAAGCTGACCTAACGATCATAGATGATTGTAAAGTGATTTATCATGCGTAACAGGCTATATTTTTTTAAGGAATGACTTTTGGATTGGGAGTCAAGATTCAGTTAAAAATCCCCCACCTCCCCCTTTTCCCAACATTTGCAAAACCTGATATATAAAAACTAAAAAGAGTTTACAATCCCTAAAAATTACAGACACTTTTTTGAATTATCTCTATCTACATTAGTGGATTGTGCATTTCCATTTTAGATGTATACTTTTTTCTTAATTCAAAACTTGAGTTTTCACTTTCCCTTCATCTCGTAAACAAAAAAAAGAAATAAAAGGTAAATAGATCGCAAGAAAATGAAAATTTTAGAGTTTATGTACGGAAAGAATTTAAAGAAATAAATAAATATAAGTAACGAAGATTTATTCACAGAACATAAATGAACACAAAAGTTTTGACATCTAAGTTTCGCTAATTCCACTAGTTCAACCCAAATAGCTCGGAATTTTATAAGAAAGAGATTTTTCTTAACATGTTTTAAAAAATGGATATGAATGTTTGAAACATGATAAAGATTCAAATGACCTATGGATCCAAATCTTTTAAAGAGAATAACACTTAATTCTCAAGTGAACGTGTGGTGGGATACTTACTTGAGTCAAACAAAGCATTATTTTTCCCATTTACAAAAAGCTGACCTAACGATCATAGATGATTGTAAAGTGATTTATCATGCATAACGGGCTATATTTTTGTAAGGAATGACTTATGGATTGGGAGTCAAAACTCAGTTAAAAATTCCCAGCCGCCCCCTTTTCCAGACGATTGCAGAATCTGATAAAATACTAAAAAGAGTTTAAAATCCTTAAAAATTACATACACTTCTTGGATTTATCCCTCTCGACATTTGTGCATTGTGCATTTGCATTTTAGATGTGTAATTTTTTCTTAAATCAAAACTTGAGTTTTCAGTTTCCCTTCATCTCGGAAACAAAAAAAAGAGATAAAAGCCAAATAGATCACAAAAAATGAAAATTTTAGAGTTTATGTATGGAAAGAATTTAAAGCAATAAAAAAAATGTAAGTAAAGAAAATTTATTCACACACCAAAAATGAACACAAAAGTTATGTTATCCAAGTTTGGGAAATTCCACTAGTTCAACCCAAATAGTACAAAATTTTATAAGAAAGAGATTTTTCTACACATGTTTTAAAAAAAAAGGATATGCATGCTCGAAACATGTTACAGATGCAAATGACCTATGGATCCAAACCTTTTAAAGAGAATTAAATTAAATTATCAAGTGAGCGTGCGGTGGGATATTTACTTGAGTCAAACACGCCTTTATTTTGCCCATTTAGAAAAAAAGTTGAGCTAATGGTCATAGATGATTGTAAAGTAATTTATCATACGTAACGGGCTATAATTTTTTAAAGAATGACTTATGGATTGGGAGTCAACATTCAGTAAAAAATTCCCCCCCCCCCCCCTTTTCCTGATGATTACAGAACATATATAAAAACTAAACGGACTTTACAATCCCTAAAAATTACAGAAAATTTTTCGAATTATTTCTCTCTACATTTGTGCATTGTGCATATCCATTTTAGATGTATACTTTTTTCTTAAATCAAAACTTGAGTTTTGACTTTCCCTTCATCTCGTAAAAGAAAAAAAGAGATAAAAGGATAATAGATCACAAAAAAATGAAAATTTTAGAGTTTATGTATGGAAAGAATTTAAAGCAATAAACAAATGAAAGTAAGGAAAATTTATTCACACAACAGAAATGAACACAAAATTTTTGTTATGCAATGTTGGGTAGTTGCACTAGTTCAACCATAATAGCTTGAAATTTGAGAAGAAAGTGTTTTTTCTACATATGTTTTAAAATATTGTCTTGAATGCTTGAAACATGTTAAAGATTCAAATGACCTAAGGATCCAAACCTTTTAAAGAGAATAACATTAAATTCTCAAGTGAACGTGCAGTGGGATATTTACCGGAGTCAAACAAGCCATTATTTTGCCCAATGACAAAAAGCTGACCTAACGATCATAGATGATTGTAAAGTGATTTATCATGTGTAACGGGCAATATTTTTGTAAGGAATGAGTTATGGATTGGGAGTAAACATTCAGTTAAAAATCCCCCGCCTCCCCCTTTTCATGACAATTGCAGAACCTGATATATAAAAACTAAAAAGAGTTTACAATCCCTAAAAATTACTGACACTTTTTGGAATTATGACTTTCTATAATTGTGCATTGTACATTTACATTTTAGATGTATACTTTTTTCATAAATACAAAGTTGAGTTTTCACTTTCCCTTCATCTCGTCAACAAAAAAAAGATATAAAAAGCAAATAGATCATAACAAAATGAAAATTTTAGAGATTATTTACGAAAAGAATGAAAGCAATAAACAAACATGAGAAAAGAAAATTTATTCACACTCCACAAATGAACACAAATATTTTGTTATCCAAATTTGGAAAATTTCACTAGTTCATACCTTGTTGCTCGGAATTTTATAAGATTTTTTTTTCTACACATGTTTTAAAATAGGGATATGCATGCTTGAAACATGTTAAAGATGAAAATGACCTATGGATCCAAACCTTTTAAAGAGAATAACATTAAATTCTCAAGTGAACGTGCGGTGGGATATTTACCAGAGTGAAACAAGCCATTATTTTGCCAATTTACAAAAAGCTGACCTAATGATCATAGATGATTGTAAAGTGATTTATCATGCGTAATGGGCTATATTTTTTTAAGGAATGACTTTTGGATTGGGAGTGAAGATTCAGTTAAAAATCCCCCGCCTTCCCCTTTTCCCGACGATTGCAGAACCTGATATATAAAAACTAAAAAGATTTATAATCCCTAAAAATTATAGACAATTTTTTTAATTATCTCTATCGACATTTGTGCATTGTGCATTTCCATTTAAGATGTGTACCTTTCTCTTAAATCAAAACTTGAGTTTTCACTTTCCCTTCATCTCGTAAACAAAAAAAAAAAAAAAGATACAAGGCAAAAAGATCACAACAAAATGAAAATTTTAGAGTTTATGTGAGGAGAGAATTTAAAGCAATAAATATATGTAAGTAATGAAAATTTATTCACAGAAAACAAATGAACACAAAAGTTTTGTCATCCAAGTTCGGTTATTCCACTTGTTCAACCCTAATAGCTTGGAATTTTATAAGAAAGAGAATTTTCTGTACATGTTTGAAAAAAAGGATATGAATGCTTGAAACATGTTAAAGATTCAAATGAACGATGGATCCAAACCTTTTAAAGAGAATAACATTAAATTCTCAAGTTGACGTGCGGTGGAATATTTACCCGAGTCAAACAAGCCATTATTTTGCCCATTTACTAAAAGCTGGCCTAACGATCATAGATTGTAAAGCGAAATATCATGAGTAACGGGCTATATTTTTTTAAGGAATGACTTATGGATTGGGAGCCAAACTCATTTAAAAATTCCAAGCCACCCTTTTTTCCCTACGATTGCAGATCCTGATATATAACTACTAAAAATAGTTTAAAATCTCTAAAAATTACATACACTTTTTGGAAATATCCCCCTCGACATTTGTGAATTGTGCATTTCCATTTTAGATGTGTACATTTTTCTTAAATCAAAAAATTTGATTTTTCACTTTCCCTTCATGTCGAAAACTAAAAAAAGAGATAAAAGGAAAATACATAAAAAAAAAATTTAGAGTTTATGTATGGAATAAATTAAAAGCAATAAAAATATTTAAGTAAAGAAAATTTATTCACACACCACAAATGAACAGAAAAGTTATGTAATCCAAGTTTGGGAAATTCTATTTGTTCAACCCCAAAAGTTCGGAATTTTATAAGAAAGAGAATTTTCGGCACGTTTTAAAAAATGGATATGCATGCTTAAAACATGTTTCAGATGCAAATGACCTATGGATCCAAACCTTTTAAAGAAAATTACATTAAATTCTCAAGTGAGCATGCGGTGGGATATTTACCCGAGTCAAACAAGCTATTATTTTGCCCATTTACAAAAAGCTGAGCTAACGGTCGTAGATTATTGTAAAGTGATTTATCATACATAACAGGCTATATTTTTGGAAAGAATGACTTATGGATTGGGAGTCAACACTTAGTAAAAAATCCCCCGCCTCCTGCTTTTCTGGATGATTGTAGAACCTGATATAGGAAATTTAAATGGAGTTTACAATCCCTAAAAATTATAGAATCTTTTTGAAATTAACTCTCTCTACACATGTGCATTGTGCATATCCATTTTAGATGTATACTTTTTTCTTAAATCAAAACTTGAGTTTTCACTTTCCCTTCATATCGTAAAAGAAAAAAGAGATAAAAGGCAAATAGATCACAACAAAATAAAAATTTTAGAGTTTATGTATGCAAAGAATTTAAAGCAATAAACAAATGTAACTAAGGAAAATTTATTCATACAACACAAATGAACACAAAAGTTTTGTTATGCATGTTTGGGTAATTCTACTAGTTCAACCCTAACAGCTCGGAATTTTATAAGAAAGAGATTTTTCTTCACATGTTTTAAAAAATGGATACAAATGTTTGACACTTGTTAAAGATGCAAATGACCAATGAATCCAAAACTTTTAAAGAGAATAACATTAAATTCTCAAGAGAACTTGCGGTGGGATATTTACCCGAGTCTAACAAACCATTATTTATCCCATTTACAAAAAGTTGACCTAACAATCACAGATGATTGTAAAGTGATTTATCATGCTTAACGGGATACATTTTTGCAAGGAATGACTTATGGATTGGGAGTCAACACTCAGTTAAAAATCCCCAGCCTCCCCCTTTCCCTGACGATTGCAGAACGTGATATATCAAAACTAAAAAGAGTTTACAATCCCTAAAATTTACAGTCAATTTTTAAAATTATCTCTCTCTTCATTTTTGCATTGTGAATTTTCATTTAATATGTATACTTTTTTCTTAAATCAAAACTTGAGTTTTCACTTTCCCTTCATCTCGTAAACAAAAAAAAGAGATAAAAGGCAAATAGATCACAACAAAATGAAAATTTTAGAGTTTATGTATGGAAAGATTTTAAAGCATTAAATAAAAGTAAGTAAAGAAATTTTTTTCATAGAAAACAAATGAACACAAAAGTTTTGTCATCGAAGTTTATGTACTCCCACTTGTTCAAACCAAACAGCTCTGAAATTTATAAGAAATAGATTTTTTTACACAAGTTTTAAAAAATGGATATGAACTCTTGAAACATGTTAAACATTCAAATGACCTATGGATCCAAACCTTTTAAAGAGAATAACATTAAATTCTCAAGTGAACGTGCGGTGGAATATTTACCCGAGTCAAACAAGCCATTATTTTGCCCATTTACAAAAAGCTGACCTAACGATCATAGATGATTGTAAAGTGATTTGTCATGCGTAACGGGCTATATTTTTGTAAGGAATGACTTATGGATTGGGAGTAAAAACTCAGTGAAAAATTCCCAGCCTCCCCCTTTTCCCGACGATTGCAGAACCTGATATATATATACTAAAAATTATTTACAATCTCTAAAAATTACATACACTTTTTGGAATTATCCCTCTCGACATTTGTGCATTGTGAATTTCCATTTTAGATGTGTACTTTTTATAAAATCAAAACTTGAGTTTTCACTTTGCCTTCATCTCGAAAACTAAAAAAGAGATAAAAGGCAAATAGATAGCAAAAAACTAAAAATTTTAGAGTTTATGTGTGGAATAAATTTAAAGCAATAAAAAAATATAAGTAAAGAAAAATTTTCACACTCCATAAATGAACACAAAAGTTATGTTATCCAAATTTGGGAAATTCCACTCGTTCAACCCTAAAAGTTTGGAATTTTATAAGAAAGAGATTTTTCTATACATGTTTTAAAAAATGGATATGCAAGCTTAAAACATGTTCAGATGCAAATGACCTATGGATCCAAACCTTTTAAAGAGAATTACATTAAATTCTCAAGTGAGCGTGCGATGGGATATTTACCCGAGTCAAGAAAGCCATTATTTTGCCCATTTACAAAAAGCTGAGCTAACGGTCATAGATGATTGTAAAGTGTTTTATCATACATAACGGGCTATATTTTTGGAAAGAATGACTTATGGATTGGGAGTCAACACTTTGTAAAAAATCCCCCACCTCCCCCTTTTCCTGATGATTGTAGAACCTGATATAGAAAATCTAAACGAAGTTTACAATCCCTAAAAATTACAGAATCCTTTTCAAATTATCTCTCTCTACATTTGTGCATAGTGAATATCCATTTTAGATGTATACTTTTTTCTTAAATCAAAACTTGAATTTTCACTTTCCCTTCATATCGTAAAAGAAAAAAGTGATAAAAGGCAAATAGATCACAACAAAATGAAAATTTTAGAGTTTATGTATGCAAAGAATTTAAAGCAATAAACAAATGTAACTAAGGAAAATTTATTCACACAACACAAATGAACACAAAAGTTTTGTTATGCATGTTTGCGTAATTCTACTAGTTCAACCCCAACAGCTCGGAATTTTATAAGATAGAGATTTTTCTACAAATGTTTTAAAAAATGAATACAAATGTTTGAAACATGTTAAATATGCAAATGACCAATGAATCCAAAACTTTTAAAGTGAATAACATTAAATTCTCAAGAGAACTTGCGGTGGGGTAATTACCCGAGTCAAACAAGCCATTATTTTTCCCATTTACAAAAAGCTGATGTAACGATCACAGATGATTGTAAAGTGATTTATCATGCGTAATGGGCTATATTTTTGTAAGGAATGACTTATGGATTGGGAGTCAATACTCAGTTAAAAATCCCTAGCCTCCCCCTTGCCCCGACGATTGCAGAACCTGTTATATCAAAACTAAAAATAGTTTACAATCTCTTAAAATTACAGACACCTTATAAAATTATCTCTCTCTTCATTTTTGTATTGTGAATTTTCAGTTAATATGTATAGTTTTTTCTTAAATGAAAACTTGAGTTTTCACTTTCCCTTCATCTCGTAAACAAAAAGAAGAGATAAAAGGATAATAGATCACAACAAAATGAAAATATTAGAGTTTCTGTATGGAAAGATTTTAAAGCATTAAATAAAAGTAAGTAACGAAATTTTTTTCATAGAAATCAGATGAACACAAAAGTTTTGTCATCGAAGTTTCTATACTTCCACTTGTTCAAACCTAATAGCTCTGAATTTTATAAGAAACAAATTTTTTTACACAAGTTTTAAAAAATGGATATGAACGCTTGAAACATGTTAAAAATTCAAATGACCTATGGATCCAAACCTTTTAAACAGAATAACATTAAATTCTCAAGTGAACATGCGGTGGAATATTTACCCGAGTCAAACAAGCCATTATTTTGCCCATTTACAAAAAGCTGACCTAACGATCATAGATGATTGTAAAGTGATTTGTCATGCGTAATGGGCTATATTTTTGTAAGGAATGACTTATGGATTGGGAGTAAAAACTCAGTGAAAAATTCCCAGCCTCCCCCTCTTCCCGACGATTGCAGAACCTGATATATATATACTAAAAATTATTTACAATCTCTAAAAATTACATACACTTTTTGGAATTATCCCTATCGACATTTGTGCATTGTGCATTTCCATTTTAGATGTGTACTTTTTTCTTAAATCATAACTTGAGTTTTCCCTTTCCCTTCATTTCGAAAACTAAAAAAGAGATAAAAGGCAAATAGATCACAAAAAAATAAAAGATTTAGAGTTTATGTGTGGAATAAATTTAAAGCAATAAAAAAATTTAATTCAAGAAAATTTATTCACGCACCACAAATGAACACAAAAGTTATGTTATCCAAGTTTGGGAAATTCCACTCGTTCAACCCTAAAAGTTCGGAATTTTATAAGAAAGAGATTTTTCTACACATGTTTTAAAAAATGGATATGCATGCTTAAAACATGTTTCAGATGCAAATGACCTATGGATGCAAACCTTTTAAAGTGAATTACATTAAATTCTCAAGTGAGTGTGCGGTGGGATATTTACCCGAGTCAAACAAGCCATTATTTTGCCCATTGACAAAAAGCTAAGCTAACGGTCATAGATGATTGTAAAGTGATTTATCATACATAACGGGCTATATTTTTGGAAAGAATGACTTATGGATTGGGAGTCAACACTTAGTAAAAAATCCCCCACCTCCCCCTTTTCCTGATGATTGTAGAACCTGATATAGAAAATCTAAACAAAGTTTACAATCCTTCAAAATTACAAAATCCTTTTCAAATTATCTCTCTCTAAATTTGTGCATTTTGCATATCCATTTTAGATGTATACTTTTTTCTTAAATCAAAACTTAAATTTTCACTTTCCCTTCATATCGTAAAAGAAAAAAGAGATAAAAGGCAAATAGATCACAACAAAATGAAAATTTTAGAGTTTACGTAAGCAAAGAATTTAAAGCAATAAACAAATATAACTAAGGAAAATTTATTCACACAACACAAATGAACACAAAAGTTTTGTTATGCATGTTTGGGTAATTCCACTAGTTCAACCCTAACAGCTCGGAATTTTAAAAGAAAGAGATTTTTCTACACATGTTTTAAAAAATGGATACAAATGTTTGAAACATGTTAAAGATGCAAATGACCAATAAATCCAAAACTTTTAAAGAGAATAACATTAAATTCTCAAGAGAACTTGCGGCGGGATATTTACCTAAGTCAAACAAACCATTATATTTCCCATTTAAAAAAATCTGACCTAACAATCACAGATGATTGTAAAGTGATTTATCATGCGTAACGGGCTACATTTTTTTAAGGAATGACTAATGGATTGGGAGTCAACACTCAGTTAAAAATCCCCAGCCTCTCCCTTTCCCCGACGATTGCAGAACCTGATATATCAAAACTAAAAAGAGTTTACAATCCCTAAAAAATACAGACACATTTTAAAATTATCTCTCTCTTCATTTTTGTATTGTGAATTTTCATTTAATATGTATACTTTTTTCTTAAATCAAAACTTGAGTTTTCACTTTCCCTTCATCTCGTAAACAAAAAAAAGAGATAAAAGGCAAATAGATCACAACAAAATGAAAATTTTAGTGTTTATGTATGGAAAGATTTTAAAGAATTAAATAAAAGTAAGTAACAAATTTTTTTTCATAGAAAACAGATGAACACAAAAGTTTTGTCATCGAAGTTGCTGTACTTCCACTTGTTCAAACCTAATAGCTCTGAATTTTATAAGAAACAGATTTTTTTTACACAAGTTTTAAAAAATGGATATGAACGTTTGAAGCATGTTAAATATTCAAATGACCTATGCATCCAAACCTTTTAAAGAGAATAACATTAAATTCTCAAGTGAACGTGCGGTGGAATATTTACCCGAGTCAAACAAGCCATTATTTTGCCTATTTACAAAGAGCTGACCTAACCATCATAGATGATTGTAAAGTGATTTGTCATGCGTAACGGGCTATATTTTTGTAAGGAATGACTTATGGATTGGGAGTTAAAACTCAGTGAAAAATTCCCAGCCTCCCCCTTTTCCCGACAATTGTAGAACCTGATATATAAATACTAAAAATTGTTTACAATCTCTAAAAATTACATAAACTTTTTGGAATTATCCCTTTCGATATTTGTGCATTGTGCATTTCCATTTTAGATGTGTACTCTTTTCTTAAATCAAAACTTGAGTTTTCACTTTCCCTTCATCTCGAAAACTAAAAAAGAGATAAAAGGCAAATAGATCACAAAAAAATAAAAATTTTAGAGTTTATGTGTGGAATAAATTTAAAGTAATAAATAAATTTAAGTAAAGAAAATTTATTCACACACCACAAATGAACACAAAAGTTAAGTTATCCAAGTTTGGGAAATTCCACTCGTTCAACCCTAAAAGTTCGGAATTTTATAAGAAAGAGATTTTTCGACACATGTTTTAAAAAATGGATATGCTTGCTTAAAACATGTTTCAGATGCAAATGACCTATGGATCCAAACCTTTTAAAGACAATTACATTAAATTCTCCAGTGAGCGTGCGGTGGGCTATTTACCCGAGTCAAACAATCCATTATTTTGCCAATTTCAAAAAAGGTGAGCTAACGGTCATAGATGATTGTAAAGTGATTTATCATACATAATGGGCTATATTTTTGGAAAGAATGACTTATGGATTGGGAGTCAACACTTAGTAAAAAATGCCCCACCTCCCCCTTTTCCTGATGATTGTAGAACCTGATATAGAAAATCTAAACGGAGTTTACAATCCCTCAAAATTACAGAATCCTTTTCAAATTATCTCTCTCTCTACATTTGTGCATTGTGCATATCCATTTTAGATGTATACTTTTTTATTAAACCAAAACTTGAATTTTCACTTTCCCTTCATATCGTAAAAGAAAAAAGAGATAAAAGGCAAATAGATCACAACAAAATAAAAATTTTAGAGTTTATGTATGCAAAGAATTTAAAGCAATAAACAAATGTAACTAAGGAAAATTTATTCACACAAGACAAATGAACACAAAAGTTTTGTTATGCATGTTTGGGTAATTCCACTAGTTCAACCCTAACAACTCGGAATTTTATAAGAAAGAGATTTTTCTACACATGTTTTAAAAAATGGATAAAAATGTTTGAAACATGTTAAAGATGCAAATGACCAATGAATCCAAAACTTTTAAAGAGAATAACATTAATTTCTCAAGAGAACTTGCGATGGGATATTTACCCGAGTCAAACAAGCCATTATTTTTCCCATTTACAAAAAGCTGACCTAACAATCATAGATGATTGCAAAGTGATTTATCATGCGTAACGGGCTACCTTTTTGTAAGGAATGACTTATGGATTGGGAGTCAACACTCAATTAAAAATCCCCAGCCTCCCCCTTTCCCTGACGATTGTAGAACCTGATATATCAAAACTAAAAAGAGTTTACAATCCCTAAAAATTGCAGACACTTTTTAAAATTATATCTCTTCATTTTTTTATTGTGAATTTTCATTTAATTTGTATACTTTTTTCTTAAATCAAAACTTGAGTTTTCACTTTCCCTTCATCTCGTTAACAAAAAAAAGAGATAAAAGGCAAATAGATCACAACAAAATGAAAATTTTCGACTTTATGTATGGAAAAATTTTAAAGCATTAAATAAAAGTAAGTGACGAAAATTTTTTCATAGAAAACAAATGAACACAAAAGTTTTCTCATCGAAGTTTCTGTACTTCCACTTGTTCAAACCTAATAGCTTTGAATTTTATAAGAAACAAATTTTTTTACACAAGTTTTAAAAAATGGATATGAATGCTTGAAACATGTTAAACATTCAAATGACCTATGGATCCAAACCTTTTAAAGAGAATAACATTAAATTCTCAAGTGAACGTGCGGTGGAATATTTACCCGAGTCAAACAAGCCATTATTTTGCCCATTTACAAAAAGCTGACCTAACGATCATAAATGATTGTAAAATGATTTGTCATGCGTAACGGGCTATATTATTTTAAAAAATGACTAATGGATATGGAGTCAAAACACAGTTAAAAATTCCCAGCCACCCCATTTTCCCGACGATTGCAGAACCTGATACATAAATACTAAAAATTGTTTACAATCTCTAAAAATTACATACACTCTTTTGGAATTATCCCTCTCAACATTTGTGCATTGTGCATTTCAATTTTAGATGTGTACTTTTTTCTTAAATCAAAACATGAGTTTTCACTTTCCCTTCATCTCGAAAACTAAAAAAGAGATAAAAAGCAAATAGATCACAAAAAAATAAAAATTTTGGAGTTTATGTGTGGAATAAATTTAAAGCAATAAAAAAATTTAAGTAAAGAAAATTTATTCACACATCACAAATGAACACAAAAGTTATGTTATCCAAGTTGGGGAAATTCCACTCGTTCAACCCTAAAAGTTCGGAATTTTATAAGAAAGAGATTTTCTACACATGTTTTAAAAAATGGATATGCATGCTTAAAACATGTTTCAGATGCAAATGACCTATGGATCAAAACCTTTTAAAGAGAATTACTTTATATTCTCAAGTGAGCGTGCGGTGGGATATTTACCTGAGTGAAACAAACCATTATTTTGCCCATTTACAAAAAGCTGAGCTAACGGTCATAGATGATTGTAAAGTGATTTATCATACATAACGGGTTTTATTTTTGGAAAGAATGACATTTGGATTGGGAGTCAACACTTAGTAAAAAATCCCCCACCTCCCCCTTTTCCTAATGATTGTAGAACCTGATATATAAAATCTAAACGGAGTTTTCAAACCATAAAAATTACAGAATCCTTTTCAAATTATCTCTCTCTAAATTTGTGCATTGTGCATATCTAATTTAGATGTTTACTTTTTTCTTAAATGAAAACTTGAGTTTTCACTTTCCCTTCATATCGTAAAAGAAAAAAGAGATAAAAGGCAAATAGATCACAACAAAATGAAAATTTTAGAGTTTATGTATGCAAAGTATTTAAAGCAATAAACAAATGTAACTAAGGAAAATTTATTCACACAACACAAATGAACACAAAAGTTTAGTTATGCATGTTAGGGTAATTCCACTAGTTCAACCCTAATAGCTCGGAATTTTATAAGAAAGAGATTTTTCTACACATGTTTTAAAAAATGGATACAAATGCTTGAAACATGTTAAAGATGCAAATGACCGATGAATCCAAAACTTTTAAAGAGAATAACATTAAATTCTCAAGAGAACTTGTGGTGGGATATTTACCTGAGTCAAACAAGCTATTATTTTTCCCATTTACAAAAAGCTGACCTAACAATCACAGATGATTGTAAAGTGATTTATCATGCATAACGGGCTATATTTTTGTAAGGAATGACTTATGGATTGGGAGTCAACACTCAGTTAAAAATCCCCAGCCTCCCCCTTTCCCCGACGATTGCAGAACCTGATATATCAAAACTAAAAAGAGTTTACAATCCCTAAAAATTACAGACACTTTTTAAAATTATCTCTCTCTTCATTTTTGTATTGTGAATTTCCATTTAATATGTATACTTTTTTCTTAAATCAAAACTTAAGTTTTCACTTTCACTTCATCTCGTAAATAAAAAAAGGAGATAAAAGGCAAATAGATCACAAAAAAATGAAAATTTTAGAGTTTATGTATGGAAAGATTTTAAAGCAGTAAATAAAAGTAAGTAACGAAAATTTATTCATAGAAAACAAATGAACACAAAACTTTTGTCATCCAAGTTTCTGTACTTCTACTTGTTCAACCTAATAGCTCTGAATTTTATAAGAAACAAATTTTTTTACACATTTTTTAAAAAATGGAAATGAATGCTTGAAACAAGTTAAACATTCAAATGACCTATGGATCAAAACCTTTTAAAGTAAATAACAATAAATTCTCAAGTGAACGCGCGGTGGAATATTTACCCGAGTCAAACAAGCCATTATTTTGCCCATTTACAAAAAGCTGACCAAACAATCATAGATGATTGTAAAGTGATTTGTCATGCATAATGGGCTATATTTTTGTCACTTTCCCTTCATCTCGAAAACAAATAAAAAGAGATAAAATGCAAATAGATCACAAAAAAATGAAAATTTTAGATTTTATGTATGGAAAGAATTTAAAGCAATAAAAAATGTAAGTAAAGAAAATTTATTCACACCCCACAAATGAACACAAAAGTTTTGTTATCCAAGTTTGGAAAATTCAGCTAGTTCAACCCTAATAGTTCGGAATTTTATCAAAAAGAGATTTTTCTACACATGTTTTAAAAAATGGATATGCATGTTTGGAACATGTTACAGATGCAAATGACCTATGGATCGAAACCTTTTAAAGAGAATTACATTAAATTTTCAAGTGAGCGTGCAGTGGGATATTTGCCCGAGTCAAACAAGCCATTATTTTGCCCATTTACAAAAAGCTGAGCTAACGTTCATAGTTGATTGTAAAGTGATTTATCATACATAACTGGCTATATTTGTGTAAAGAATGACTTATGGATTGGGAGTCAGCACACAGTAAAAAATCCCCCGCCTCCCCCTTTTCCTGATGATTGCAGAACCTGATATATAAAACCTAAACGAAGTTTACACTCCCTAAAAATTACATACACTTTTTGGAATTATCCCTCTCTACATTTGTGCATTGTGCATTTCCATTTTAGATGTATAGTTTTTTGTTAAATTAAAACTTGAGTTTTCACTTACCTTTCATCTCGTAAGCATAAAAAGAGATAAAAGGCAAATCACAACAAAATAAAAATTTTAGGATTTATGTTTGGAGAGAATTTAAAGAAATAAAAAAATGTAAGCAACAAAAATTTATTCACACGCCACAAATGAATGCAAAAGTTTTGTTATCCATGTATGGGAAATTCCACTAGTTCAACTCTAATAGCTCAAAATTTTATAAGAAAGAGATTTTTCTACACATGTTTTAAAAAATGAATATCCATGCTTGGAACAAGTTAAAGATGCAAATGACCTATGGATCCAAACCTTTTAAAGAAAATAACATTAAATTCTCAAGTGAACATGCAGTGGGACATTTACCCGAGTCAAACAAGCCATTATTTTGCACATTTACAAAAAGTTGACCTAATGATCATAGATGATTGTAAAGTGATTTATCATTCATAATGGGCTATATTTTTGTATGGAAAGACTTATGTTTTGGGAGTCAACACTCAGTTAAAAAACCTCACCTCCCCCTTTTCCCGACGACTATAGAACCTGCTATATAAAAACTAAAAGGATTTTACAATCGCTAAAAATTACTAACACTTTTTTGAATTATCTCTCTTTACATTTTTGCATTGTGCTTTTCCATTTTAGATGTTTACTTATTTCTTAAATCAAAACTTGAGTTTTCACTTTGCCTTCATCTCGTAAACAAAAAAAGAGATAAAAGACAAATAGACCACAAAAAAATGAAAAATTTAGGGTTTATATATGGAAAGAATTTAAAGCAATGAACAAATGTAAGTAAAGAAAATTTAGTCACACACCACAAATGAACACAAAAGTTTTGTTATCCAAGTTTGGGAAATTCAACTAGTTCAACCCTAATAGTTCGGAATTTTATCAAAAAGAGCTTTTTCTACACATGTTTTAGAAAATGGATATGCATTTTTGGAACATGTTACAGATGCAAATGACCTATGGGTCCAAACCTTTTAAAGAGAATTACATTAAATTCTCAAGTGAGCGTGCAGTGGGATATTTACCCGAGTCAAACAAGCCATTATTTTGCCCATTTACAAAAAGCTGAGCTAACGTTCATAGTTGATTGTAAAGTGATTTATCATACATAACTGGCTATATTTGTGTAAAGAATGACTTATGGATTGGGAGTCAACACAGTAAAAAATCCCCCGCCTTCCCCTTTTCCTGACGGTTGCAGAACCTGATATATAAAAACTAAACGGAGTTTACACTCCCTAAATATTACTGAAACTTTTTCAAATTTTCTCCCTCTACATTTGTGCAATGTGCATATCCATTTTAGATGTATAATTTTTTCTTAAATCAAAGAGATTATTTTTCACTTTCCGTTCATATCGTAAAAGAAAAAAGAGATAAAAGGCAAATAGATCACAACAAAATGAAAATTTTAGAGTTTAAGTATGCAAATAATTTAAAGCAATAAACAAATGTAAGTAAGGAAATTTTTTTCACACAACACAAATGAGCACAAAAGTTTTGTTATGCAAGTTTGGGTAACTAGTTAAACCCTAATAGCTCAAAATTTTATAAGAAAGAGATTTTTCTACACATGTTTTAAAAAATGGATATAAATGCTTGAAACATGTTGAAGATGCAAATGAGAAATGAATCCAAAACTTTTAAAGAGAATAACATTAAATTCTCAAGAAAACTTGCGGTGGGATATTTACCCGAGTCAAACAAGCCACTATTTTTTCCATTTACAAATAGCTGACCTAACAATCACAGATGATTGTAAAGTGATTTATCATGCGTAACAGGCTATATTTTTATAAGGAATGACTTATGGATTGGGAGTCAACACTCAGTTAAAAATCCCCAGCCTTCCCCTTTCCCTGATTATTGCAGAACCTGATATATAAAAACTAAAAAGAGTTTACAATCTTTAAAAATTACAGACTCTTTTTAAAATTATCTCTCTCTTTATTTTTGTATTGTGAATTTCCATTATATTTGTATTCTTTTTTATTAAATCAAAACTTGAGTTTTTACTTTCCCTTCATCTCGCAAAAAAAAAAAAAAAGAGTTAACAAGCAAATAGTTCACAACAAAAAGAAAATTTTAGAGTTTATGTATGGAAGAATTTAGAGAAATAAACAAAGGTAAGTAAAGATATTTTTTTTCACACATCACAAATGAACACAAAAGTTTTGTAATCCAAGTTTGGGTAATTCCACTAGTTCAACCTTAATAGCTTGGAATTTTTTAAGAGAGAGATTTTTCTACACATGTTTTAAAAAATGGATATGCATGCTTGAAACATGTTAAAGAAACAAATGACCTATGGATCCAAACCTTTTAAAGAGAATAACATTAAATTCTCAAGTGAACGTGCAGTGGGATATTTACCCGAGTCAAACAAGCCATTATTTTACCCATTTTCAAAAAGCTGACCTAATGATCATAGGGGATTGTAAAGTGATTTATCATGTGTAACGGGCAATATTTTTGTAAGGAATGACTTATGGATTGGGAGTCAAAACTTAGTTAAAAATTCTCAGCCTCCCCCTTTTCCCGACGATTGCAGAACCTAGTATATAATTACTAAAAAGAGTTTACAATCCCTAAAAATTACATACACTTTTTGGAATTATCCCTCTCTACATTTGTGCATTGTGCATTTCGATTTTAGATGTATAGTTTTTTGTTAAATTAAAACTTGAGTTTTCACTTGCCTTTCATCTCGTAAGCATAAAAAGAGATAAAAGGCAAATCACAACAAAATAAAAATTTTAGGGTTTATGTATGGAAAGAATTTAAAGAAATAAAAAAATGTAAGCAAAGAAAATTTATTCACATGCCACAAATGAACACAAAAGTTTTGTTATCCAAGTATGGGAAATTCCACTAGTTCAACCCTAATAGCTCGAAATTTTATAAGAAAGAGATTTTTCTACACATGTTTTAAAAAATGGATATCCATGCTTGGAACAAGTTAAAGATGAAAATGACCTATGGATCCAAACCTTTTAAAGAGAATAACATTAAATTCTCAAGTGAACGTGCGGTGGGATATTTACCCGAGTCAAACAAGCCATTATTTTGCACATTTACAAAAAGTTGACCAATGATCATAGATGATTGTAAAGTGATTTATCATTCGTAATGGGCTATAATTTTTTATGGAAAGACTTATGTTTTGGGAGTCAACACTCAGTTAAAAAAACCTCACCTCCCCCTATTCCCGAAGACTGTAGAACTTGATATATAAAAACTAAAAAGAGTTTACAGTCGCTAAAAATTACTAACACTTTTTTGGATTATCTCTCTCTACATTTTTGCATTGTGCTTTTCTATTTTAGATGTTTACTTATTTCTTAAATCAAAACTTGAGTTTTCACTTTGCCTTCATCTCGTAAACAAAAAAAGAGATAAAAGGCAAATAGACCACAACAAAATGAAAATTTTAGGGTTTATATATGGAAAGAATTTAAAGCAATGAAAAAATGTAAGTAAATAAAATTTAGTCACACACCACAAATGAACACAAAAGTTTTGTTATCCAAGTTATGGAAATTCCACTAGTTCAATCCTAATAGCTCTGAATTTTATAAGGAAGAGATTTTTCTACACATGTTTTAAAAAATGGATAGGCATGCTTGAAACATGTTAAAGATTCAAATGACCTATGGATCCAAACCTTTTAAAGACAATAACATTAAATTCTCAAGTGAACGTGAGTTTGGATATTTACCCGAGTCAAACAAGCCATTATTTTGCCAATTTACAAAAAGCTGACCTATCGATCATAGATGATTGTAAAGTGAGTTTACATGCGTAATGGGTATTTTTTTGTAAGGAATGACTTTTTTTTTGGGAGTCAACACTCCATTAAAAATCACCCGCATCCCCCATTTCTCGACGATGGCAGAACCAGATATATAAAAGCTAAAAAGAGTTTACAATCCCTAAAAATTTCAGATAATTTTTAGAATTATCTCTCTGTACATTTGTGCATTGTGCATTTCCATTTTAGATGTATAGTTTTTTCTTAAATCAAAACTTGAGTTTACACTTTCCCTCTCGTCAACAAAAAAAGAGATAAAAGGCAAACAGATCAGAAGAAAATGAACCTTTTAGGGTTTTTGTATGGAAATAATTTAAAGCAATAAAAAAATATAAGTAAACAAAATTTATTCATACACCACAATTGAACACAAAAGTTTTGTTATCCAATTTTTTGAAATTCCACTAGTTCTACCCTAATAGCTGGGAATTTTATAGAAAGAAATTTTTCTAGACATGTTTTACAAAATGGATGTGCATGCTTGAAACATGTTAAAGACACAAATCACCTATGGATCCAAACCTTTTAAATGGAATAACATTAAATTCTCAAATGAACGTGCGGTGGGATATTTACCCGAGTCAAACAAGCCATTATTTTGCACATTTACAAAAAGCTGACCTAACGATCATAGATGATTGTAAAGTAATCATCATGTGTAACGGGCTATATTTTTTTAAGGAATGACTTATAGATTGGGAGTCAACACTCAGTTAAAAATCCCCTGCATCCCCATTTTCCCGGCTATTGCAGAACCAGATATATGAAAACTAAAAAGAGTTTACAATCCCTAAAAATTACATACATTTTTTTTGAATTATCTCTTTCTACATTTGTGCATTGTGCATTTCCATTTTAGATGTATACTTTTTTCTAAAATCAAAACTTGAGTTTTCACTTTCCGTTCATCTCGTAAACAAAAAAAAGAGATAAAACACAAATAGATCAGAAAAAATGAAAATTTTAGGGTTTATGTGTGGAAATAATTGAAAGCAATAAACATATGTAAGTAAATAAAATTTATTCACACATCACAAATGAACAAAAAAGTTTTGTTATCCTTGTTTTGGATATTCCACTAGTTCAACCCTAAAAGCTCGGAATTTTATAAGAAAGAGACGTTTCTACACATGTTTTAAAGAATGGATAGGCATGATTGAAGCATGTTAAAGATGCAAATGATATATGGATCCAAACCTTTAAAAGAGAATAACATTAAATTCTCAAGTGAACGAACGTTGGGATATTTACTCGAGTCAAACAAGCCATTATTTTGCCCTTTTACAAAAAATTCACCTATCGATCATAGATGATTGTAAAGTGATTTTTAATGCGTAATGGGTTATATTTTTTTAAGGAATGACTTATATATTGGGAGCCAACGCTCCATTAAAAATCCCCCGCCTCCTCCTTTTCCCAACGATTGCAGAACCTGATATATTAAAACTAAAAAGTGTTTACAATCCGTAAAAATTACAGACACTTTTTGGAATTCTCTCTCTCTACATTTGTGCAGTGTGCATTTCCATTTTAGATATATACTTTTTTCTTAAATCAAAACTTGTGTTTTGACTTTCCCATCATCTCGTAAACAAAAAAAGAGATAAATGGCAAATAGATCACAACAAAATGAAAAATTTAAGGATTTTGTATGGAAATAATTAAAACAATAGAAAAATGTAAGTAAAGAAAATTTATTCACACAGCACAAATGAACACAAAATTTTTGTTAAATTCCACTAGTTCAACCCTAATAGCTCAAAATTTTATAAGAAAGAGACGTTTCTACATATGTTTTAAAAGTCTCTGATAAACTTGCGCACACCGTGGAAGAGAACCTAGGGATGATGGCAGCGGAACTAGAATCCTAGGGATTTCTACTTACACACTGGCTACGAGCAGCGGAAAACATCGATGACTCACACAATACTATTCCTACAGTTACATTTCGACAGTCCTATCATTTCACTATCATATCACTCCTGCTTCCTACCACATGTCACTGCTCTGTACTCATTTGTATCTATTTTATAGCTATCTAATAGGCCCAACATGACTTCTACTGCTACTTAGAACTTCTTCGGGGTTTGACCCTATTCCTGCCGGCTTACCACCACGTGGTCAATTCCATCAATGCAGTCCTCACGGTCTCCAGAGGGCCCCAAGCCGTTCCTATTAACCGTTGCGGCTCCATGGCTACTTCAGCAGGGTAGAGCACAACTCCGTTTCATTTTCTACCTCGGAGCATAGCCGAATAATTCCAAGTCTCTAGCTTCTGTCCTATTTGGCACTATTTCGATACTATTTCTTTTTGACGAGTGAACAGTAAACATGAATAGTAACCATGGAATAGTAAAAATGAACAATACTTTTGAACAATAACTTTGGAACAGTAAAAACAAATACTGTGGAGATCATATATATATGCGGAACATGAACAGTGATAACAACAACTGTGGAGATCATATTTATATATGCGGAACATGAAAAGTAATAACAACTACTGTACGAATCATAATATTACAAACATGCGGAAAATATTAAAACATTGTTCAAGATGAGATAAAAATAACTAAATACATACCCATAAAAAGGGAAAAGAAAAAACTACTTAGCTACATAACTCCCGAAGTTACCGACCGTGGCACCGGTTGGTTCCCTCTTTTCTACTCCGCCATTACGGCTGTTTAAGCACATACCGTGCTTGAGGAACTTGTTGGAGAAAGATCGCCGGAAATCGCCTTCTTCTTCGAATGCTAATGCTTCTTCATGTTTCGAGTCTCTCTAATTTTTGAATGTCCCAACCTCTGGAGGAGTGTCGAATTTATAGCTGAAGATCTTTCATGTCTTCCGCTTTTACCCTTTATTGAAAGGTGTGTGTTTAAAGACAAAGGGTAACTTTTGTCTTTTCGGCATGTCATTTTTGCCCTTGCATTATTACCTTTCGGCACCGAAAGCAGGGGTAGAAATGTCTTTTCTGCTTGTAACATCATGATGATGACGTGCAGGAATCTTTTTTAGCCATCATTGTTGACTTGGTGTAGCCATCATTGATGACATTTGTAGCCGCCTTTGCTGACTTTGATTTTGTCGTGGGCCTTAACGCCTGCTGACGTAGCTGTTGACTGCTCATTCGGACAACTGCCTTTCTGTGCACAATTGACAGGTGTGCTCCTTCGGAAAAGTCTTCTGGGCCATCTGGCAGAAGCTTTCCTTTGTTGTTTTGCTGAAGGGGATATTTCCTCTGAGGAGTTTCTTCAGCGTAACTTCAAGACTGGTCTGGACGGAAGTGGGACGGAGGTCTTGTAGACAAATCTTTTTGAGACGATCGTCAGTGGGACGGAGGTCTTGTAGACAAATCTTTTTGAGACGATCGTCAGTGGGACGGAGGTCTTGTAGACAAAACTTTTCTTTTTCTGAAGCAACTGTTGTATGAGTTGTATCAGGTTCTTGAGCCCGCGGATACGCCTAGTTGGCCAGACTGTTTCTGGGCAAGGCTTGGCTTTTGGAACATGTCTGGGACATTATTCCATATTTGCGTCACCTTCTTTGATGCCTTCAAGTGTCACGACAGAAATGCTCAGAAACATCTTTGTGTCAGTAACAATTTCAGCAATACAGGAAACGAAATGAAGTCGAATTCCTTTACTCTTTGTTATGGAGATGAAACTTTTGCAAGCCTCCATAATTTCCTTTGGCATTTTCTCCAACACTGATAAGTCGGTGGAGTGAAGTACCATATGTTTTATGAATCCATATGCATAAAGCATGGATGCATATTTTGAGTCTATTTCATGACTCAGCTTCACTTGATTCCAACTGTTGTTGGGCTCAGTGGTGAAGAAGGGAGTGTTCATCCCTTGTCCACCTTGGACAGTATGATCGGATTCAATCTTTGAACGAATGTTGTCCACCTTTTGAGGGCGTAGCGAGGGTTCCTCAGACATAATGTCTGAAAGTTTTAAAGGTTTAAATTTCTTTAAAAACTCAAACTCATTAAAACTAGTTTTATCTAGTTTATTTAGGCTTTTAAACCTTGTAAACCCAGACGGGGTAACCAATTTTGTCTTGAATGATTTCTCATTACTAGACAAGTCTGTTTCCATCAGAGATGGATCCGTTAAGACTTCCTTTTCAGCTCGAGACTGAGAGGTAGAAGTCCCTGATTCCGATTTCAAAGAAATCATTAAGGTTTCCTTTCCTGCTCTAGACTGGCAGGTAGAAATCCCTGATTCCCCTATCTTTAGAGAAGATTGGGTTGGGATTTCCTTCTCATGCCTAGCATGATCGATAGAAATCCCGGGTCGACCTGTGTTGATCAAAACACTAAAGTCATCTGTCTGTTGATTAGCTGACGTTGTGGTTTCCTTTTCTCACGATGGATACCCGGTAGAAGTCCCAAGTGAGCTTGGCCTTTTATGCCATTGAGTGAGTTCTTTTGACTCTTCGGTTAATTCGTTAACCTTGAGTTGTAAGATTTCTCCACTTAACCCGTAACGGGCACAATTCTCATGTATGTCTCCTCGTTTTGAAAGAACTAAAAGACTGTCGAATAGGGACTGTAGGGTTGAGAGCAATACCATGAGTGTGGCAATTGTTGCTACTAGGTCCATCAGGGTGCTGCTGAGAGGTTCCATTTTACCTGTCTATAACACAAGAAAGAAAATTCTTCGAGTGGTAAGAGTATCAGGTTAATTATAAAGTTCTCTATAAATGCAGGATGCAGTAGCAGAGAAAGTTTATGACAATAGTGGGATATAAATCACCACACTGGCTGCCATTGGTATATCGGGAAGGCCAAAGCATAACCGAATATTAGGCAAAGGTTGTGCCTGAAGAGTCACTCATATTTTCTGAGTTTTTTGAGGAGGAAGACTCAGTTTCTAGATGAAGTTCATAGACCTCATCTCCTGACTGGATGTCATCATAATGGATGATTTCCAATCCTTTTTCTTCGGCTAGTAACATGTAAGTACTGTACCGCCATTGTTGTTTATCATTTGGACAATCTTTTGCAAAATGTCCTTCTTTCTGGCATATCCAGCATTTGCATTTGCTTAGGGTTTTCCCCTTGGGGCAGTATGCATTTGACCCTTGACTGGATGTGGGAGGGCCAGAATTTGTTCTTTTCTTAAAGTATTTCTTTTTAGAAGTATACCTGGTTGTAGAACTTTTTTTGTATCCTAAATTTTTTCTATTGATATTTCTTAGGATATTTTCGTTGCTTATGGGAGGTGGTTTTACAACCATAAGCTCCTACATTTTTGTTCTGGTTTGAACAACATAATGTTTGTTTATTTGCCTTACTACTTTTCTTTTGTAGTTTTTGGGCTTCACAAAGATTTGCCAACATGTCTTGTACAAATCGATATCTTCTTCCTAAAGTATCAATGTTTAGAAAATTATCCATGGTTAAAGTACCATGTTCTGGATTGTTTTGTCAAAATTTTATAATGTAGTCTTTTTCAGCTACATGTGCAAAAGGTTCTGGCAATTTTGAATAAAAGATAGATAGATAAGGTTTCTGGTTTTCTTTTTGCAGTTTATAGAAGTAACTTGCAAACTCACAGTAATACTTCTCATAAAAACAAATGTTACAGATTTGGAACTTGTTTAATTTCTGAAGAGTTTCTAAATGTGTTCTTTGTTTAGTACTCTCATTATAGGCTTCTAGGGTTGGATGTATTCCTAGAAATTCCTTTGATATCTTAGCCACTAATCCTTTCAAGATATTGGTTATCAATATTGAGGTATTAGCTCATTTTTGGTCTTTGGGAAGGTTGTCCCACCAATGAGCTACATTACCCTATAAAGCATGGGTAAAGAAATTAAATGCTGATTCTTGGTTCCAAGATTCATGCATATTTGCAGCATTGCTCATGCTTCTTTCCCAATCTTTAAGGACATTTTCTCCATCCTTGGGGCAATCCAAGTTGAGGTAAAATCCAAAAGGGTTTATGCTATCTATGGTTTGGTGTCCCTTAGTAGCATTTGAAGGATCGACATTTGTGTATTTTGTCACATACCTTTGTCCTCCCAGGGATATTTTGGAGTGGGAGAAACTTTCTCGTTCTTGTGGGTGAACCGCAGTACGATTTCGGAAGTTATCTTGAAAGCTATCTTCCATGTGGGTGTCTCGTACCCTTGAAGTTTCTGCTTCAAAATGGTCGCTACCATGAAGCATTCGAAATCTTTTACCAAGATCATCTGCCTTTTTGTCTTTAGCAAAGTAGTCTATTTTCCTGGTATTTTCTTCTGCAACTTCATCAGGTTCCATGGCTTCTGGTTCACTGTCGTGTTGCTCTTGTTGTTTACTAGAGGAAGGTTTTTCCTCTTGAACATAATAAATCGGTTGGTGACCGAAGGTATTATATTTTGCGTAAACTTCATCATCGGTGGAGGATGATGCTTTTGAAGCGATCCTAAAAGCAAGTGGTGCTGGATCCTTTTTTCTTCTAGGTGTTATGCAAGGTGTTGCAAGGTACACTAGGTTTTTAAGCCATCCAGTGATGTCAAGAAGGCCTAATGGTAATGGGGCTTCCATATCCATTAAATAGAAAAACTCTGTCATAGAGCTAATTCTTGAAGCTTCCGTTGAACCTTTTTGATCAGATACCGTAGTAGAACTTCTCTACGGGTTAATCTCCACCATTCATTCAGATATGCTTGATAAGCTATATCGGTTTCATTTACTGGTGTGAGAGTTTCTTTGGCTTGCCAATTTTGGGCTTGCATTGACCGTACCAGACGAAGTTGATCTAGTAGTCTTGCTCTACAGATCATTTTACAAAGCTAAAAGGTTTATCTTTCTTTTCTTCATCTTGCATCTAAGGTTGTAGATGCGATCAGAATATCTTTCCCAAAAATAGTAATACCATACCATTGTTGGGATTGTATTACCTTCTGGCTGAAGAGTATTTCTTTGGAGTAAAGCGAGGTCAAGGATTTCTCTTTTTAATTTTGTACGATCTAAAAGTTTCTTTTTATAGATCATTCTGGTGTCCAAGGTGTAAAAGGTGTTTTATACCTCGATGGACCGGGAGAACCTAGGCGTTCTTTTGAACCTAGATGTTCTTTCAATGCTAAGACTTCTGTTAAAAGTTCTTGCATTTTATCTTTTTTTAGATTATCTAAACTTAGTTTAAGTTCTGTTAACTCTTTGAAGAAAACAGGACTATTTCCATGGTCAATCTTTTCTAGAATATTTTCTAGGATGTTTTGACACTTTATTAGTTCTCTATGTTTATGTTCATCGTAGAGGAAATCTATTTTCTGTTGAAGGTTTTCAACAATTTGTTCTAACCTATTAAGGGTCTTACCAAAAGACTCTAAGGTTTGATTGGAATTGATGACGATGTCACTATTTCCTATAGGTGGACCTAAGGCTTTGTATGGGTTATGTGCCATCATCTATGTGAAGAGGAACATAAGCATTGGGCCTTGGATTTCCTATTCCTTCAAAACGGGAACTGTTTGAGGCTCTACTTGTTGAGGTAGAGGGTCTGTCCTATTCGATGGAAAAGCTAGATCTAGTGTTTGTCATCACTAGTTTTCCTTCTATCTCTTTTATGGTTTTTCGAGAGAGGGGAAAGTGTCTGGGTGCCAAAGGTTGGACTACTCATTCTATTGGCCATGTTAACTCTCTAGGGTCAAGTTCTTCTATAGTCAAGTTTTTAGAATAACCAATGTTTTTGGCTAATTCTATGAGTTTCTTTGAATCTTTAACTGGAACCTTTCCAGTGTTGATTCCTTGGGCTACTATGCATACAAGTATGCGCATAATTCTTCTTCCTGGTTGAATTCCATTTTTCGACCAGTTGTCTGTATAGATTTTTAGGGACAAGGTATCTTGGATGTGCTTGTCTTCTAAATCTATTTGTAGATTGAGCCATGTTGTAAAGGATACTGGGCCTAATCCTAAGTTTGCTCTAACTCCTCCAAGTAGGGCTTTTTCAAAATTATTCTTCATAGAGTTATCTACTATAGCTGCTATGAAGGGTAAATTCTGATTGATTCGTATTAAGGGGCCTAATCCTATACGAACTAGTCCATAATGGACATATTTGAATCTTTTTAGCTTCACTAAGTCAGATTCACTTAATAATCTGTAGCAGAAAGTACCTGAGTTGGTATCCTGTATTTCTACAGATAGTTCCTTCTGGAAGACGAAGGATTTCTTTTAGAATTCAGTCCAATCTTTGTTGTAGACTTCAGTTATCCGAGGGATACTTATTGTCCACTTTTGTCCATCCTGCATTAGATTAGGATGTTCATCGTATTCTCCCTGTGTTTCATGATGTATATGAACATTGTTTTGGAGAGAAGTACATTCTATTCCTATTTGTTCAGACATTTAGGAATTTTAGATGAGTTGAGGTTTCTTCTAATTTTTGGAACAGGATTTCAATCAATCATTCCAATTGATACAAGGTGATGAAAGGAGAGATGTGTTGTATAACTAGTTATCTCAATTCCTCATTTTGAGTTAAGGCGTAGATGTCTCGTATAAGACGATCTCTATTTGTTCTTTGATGAGTTTTTACAGAAGATATTTTGCAAATTACTTCTTGTAACTCCTTTTTACATGGTTTGTTGTTAACCATTTTTATTTTTGCTTCTCGGATAGGTTCTAAGATCCTAGAAGGATTTATTCCTTGATCCACATAGCTTTGTAGATCTGTAAGGAAACGTATTGTTTCTTCAGTATTTCCTGTTTTAAGTACCTCAAGATGGGCATTAATTCTTCTCTTGAGTTTCTGTACCTGTTCATTAACGTCACTCTCTATTCCTAAGCATAGGAAAGCAACGCTTTCTGGGGTGTATTTTTCCCAGCATCTTTTCATAAAGAAGCTGTGATGCATATCACCAACTAAATCCATTATATTATTTAATATTGGATTATTCTTGTCATGCCATCCATGTGGATAGCCTATTGTTGGACAAACATTTGTGTGTCCAGTTTTCAACACAGTGTAGTAAGAAGGACCTTGAGTTCCTTCTAACCTACTAGTTGGGGTCTTTGGTTCATTAGTACATTTGTTCCTTACAAATGTTACATGGGATGTGACCGGTATGGGTCGTAACTGTTTTGGGAGTATGTATTCCTAAACAGAAAGAATCAAAGTTAAGCTTTGACTTCTTCGACACATATTAAACCAAGTCTACTACTCAGCTCTGATACCATTTTTAGGGGGGTTACGGGGGGAACAACAAAACGAGTCTCTAGCAGACTTTTTTCTTAAATCAGAACTTGAGTTTTCACTTCCCCTTCATCTCGTAAACAAAAAAAGAGATAAAAGGCAAATAGATCACAACAAAATGAAAATTTTAGGGTTTATGTATGGAAAGAATTTAAAGGAATAAACAAATGTAGGTAAAGAAAATTTATTGACACACCACACATGAACACAAAATTTTTGTTATCCAATTTTTGGGAAATTCCAATAGTTCAACCCTAATAGCTCGGAATTTTATAAGAAAGAGATTTTTCTACATATGTTTTAAAAAATGGATATGCATGCTTGAAACATGTTAAAGATGCAAATGACATATGGATCCAAACCTTTTAAAGAGAATAATGTTAAATTCTCTAGTCAACGTGCAATGGGATATTTACCCGAGGCAAACAAGCCATTATTTTACCCATTTACCTAAAGCTGACCTAACGATCATATATGATTGTAAAATGATTTATCATGCGTAACGGGCTATATTTTTGTAATGAATGACTCCTGGATTGGGAGTCAACACTCAGTTAAAAATCCTTCACCTCCCCCTTTTCCCCAAAGATTACAGAACCTGATATATAAAAACTAAAAAGAGTTTACAATCCCTTAAAATTAAAAACACTTTTTGGAATTTTTTCTCTCTACATTACATGTGTGCAATGTGCATTTCCATTTTAGATGTATACTTTTTTCTTAAATCAAAACTTGAGTTTTCACTTTCCCTTCATCTCGCAAACAAAAAAAAGAGTTAAAAGGCAAATACAACACAACAAAATGAAATTGTTTTGAGTTTATGTATGGAAAGAATTTAAAGCAATGAACAAATGTATGTAAATAAAATTTATTCACACATCACAAATGAACACAAAAGTTTTGTTAACAAAGTTTGGGAAATTCCACTAGTTCAACTCAAATTGCACGAAATTTTATAAGAAAGAGATTTTTCCACACATGTTTTAAGAAATGGATATGCATGCTTGAAACATGTTAAAGATGCAAATGACCTATGGATCCAAACTTTTGAAAGAGAATAAAATTAAATTCTCAAGTGAACGTACGATGGGAAATTTACCCGAGTCAAAGAAGCCATTATTTTGCCCATTTAGAAAAAGCTGACCTAAAGATCATAGATGATTGTAAAGTGAGTTATCATGCGTAATGGGTTATTTTTTTGTAAGGAATTACTTATGGATTGGTAGTCAACACTGAGTTAAAAATCCCCAGCCTCCCCCTTTTTCCGACGATTGCAGAACCTGATATTTAAAAACTAAAAAGAGTTTACAATCCTGAAAAATTACAGATATTTTTTGGAATCATCTCTCTCTATATTTCTGCATTGTGCATTTCCATTTTAGATGTATACTTTTTTCTTAAATAGAAACTTGAGTTTTCACTTTCCTTTCATCTCGAAAACAAAAAAAGAGATAAAAGGCAAATAGATCACAACAAAATGAAAATTTTAGAGTTTATTTTTGGATAGAATTTAATGCAATAAACAAATGTAAGTATATAAAATTAATTCTCGCAGCACAAATGAACACAAAAGTTTTGTTTTCCAAGTTGGGAAAATTCCACTAGTTCAACTCTAATAGCTTGGAATTTTATGAGAAATAGATTTTTCTACACATGTTTAAAAAAATGGATATACATGCTTGAAACAAGTTTAAGATGCAAATGACCTATGGATCCAAACCTTTTAAAGAGAATAACATTAAATTCTCAAGTGAACGTGCGGTGGGATATTTACCCGAGTCAATCAAGCCATTATTTTGTCCATTTACAAAAAGCAGACCTAATGATCATAGATGATTGTAAAGTGATTTATCATGCGTAACGGGCTATATTTTTGTAAGGAATAATGAATTATGGATTGGGAGTCAACACTCAGTTAAAAATCCCCCGCATCCCCCTTTTCCCAACGATTGCAGAATCTGATATATGAAAACTAAAAAGAGTTTACAATCTCTTAAAAATACAGACACATTTTGGAATTATCTCTTTCTACATTTGTGCATTGTGCATTTCCACTTTAGATGTATACTTTTTTCTTAAATCAAAATTTGAGTTTTCACTTTCCCTTCATCTCGGAAACAAAAAAAAAAAAAAGAGGAAAGGAAAATAGATCACAAGAAAATGAAAATTTTAAAGTTTTTGTATGGAAATAATTTAAAGAAATAAACAAATGTAAGTAAAGAAAATTTATTCACACACCACAAGTGAACATTAAATTTTTGTCATCCAAGTTTGGGAAATTCCACTGGTTCAACCCTAATAGCTCGGAATTTTATAAGAAAGAGATTTTTGTACACATGTTTTAAAAAATGGATAAGCATGCTTGAAACATGTTAAAGATTCAAATGACCAAAGGATCCAAACCATTTAAAGAGAATAACATTAGATTCTCAAGTGAACGTGCGGTGGGATATTTACCCAAGCCAAACAAGATATTATTTTGCCCATTTACAAAAAACTAACTTAACGATCATAGATGATTGTAAAGTGATTTATCTTGCCTAACGGGCTATATTTTTGTAAGGAATGACTTCTGGATTGGGAGTCAACACTCAGTGAAAAATCCCCCACCTCCCCCTTTTCCCAACCATTGTCGAACTTGATATATAAAAACTAAAAAGAGTTTAAAATCCCTACAAAGTTACTGACATTTTTATGAATGATCTCTCTCTACATTTGTGCATTGTGGTTGTCCATTTGAGATGTATACTTTTTTCTTAAATCAAAACTTGAGTTTTTACTTTCCCTTCATCTCGTAGACAAAAAAAAGAGATAAAAGGCAAATAGATCACAACAAAAATGAAAATTTTAGACTTTATGTTTGGAAAGAATTTAAAGCAATAAAAAAATGTAAGTAAAGAAAATTTATTCACACACCACAAATAAACACAAAAGTTTTGTAATCCAAGTTTGGGAAATTCCACTAGCTCGGAATTTTATAAGAAAGAGATTTTTCTACACATGTTTTAAAAAATGGATATGCATGCTTGAAACAAGTTAAAGATGCAAATGAGCTACGGATCCAATCCTTTTAAAGAGAATAACATTAAATTCTCAATTGAATGTGAGGTGGGATATTTACCCGAGTCAAACAAGCCATTATTTTGCCCATTTACAAAAAGTTGACCTAACGATCATAGGTGATTGTAAAATGATTTATCATGCATAACAGGCTATATTTTTGTATAGAAGGACTTATCAACACTCAGTTAAAAATCTCCCGCCTTCGCCTCTTCCCAACGACAGTAGAACCTGATATTTAAAAACTAAAAAAAGTTGGCAATCCCTAAAAATTATAAACTCTTTTTGGACATATCTCTCTCTACATTTGTTCATTGTGCATTTCCATTTTAGGTGTATACTTTTTTCTTAAATAAAACACTTGAGTTTTCACTTTTCTTTCATCTCCTAAATAAATAAAGAGATAAAAGGCAAAAAGATCACAACAAAATGAAAATTTTAGGGTTTATGTATGGAGAGAATATAAAGTAATAAACAAATGTAAGAAAAAAAAAATCTTTTCATACACCACAAATGAACACAGAAGTTTGGTTATCCAAGTTTTGGAAATTCCACTCGTACCATCCTAGTAGCTCGGAATTTTATAAGAAAGAGATTTTTCTACACATGTTTTAAAAAATGGATAGGCATGCTTGAAACATGTTAAAGATCCAAATGACTTATGGAACCAAACCTATTAAAGTGAATAACATTAAACTCTCAAGTGAATGTGCGGTGGGATATTTATCCAAGTCAAACAATCCATTATTTTGCCCATTTACCAAAAGCTGACCTATCGATCATAGATGATTGTAAAGTGATTCATCATGCGTAACTGGCTATTTTTTTGTAAGGAATGACTTATGGATTGGGAGTCAACACTCAGTTAAAAATCCTCCGCCTCCCTCTTTTCCCAACGATTGCAGAACCTGATATATAAAAACTAAAAATTGTTTACAATCCTAAAAAATTATAGACACTTTTTGGAATTATCTGTCTCTACATTTGTGCATTGTGCATTTCCTTTTTAAATCTACATTTTTTTCTTAAATCAAAAAGTGAGTTTTTACTTTCCCTTCATCACGTAAACAAATAAAAGAGATAAAAGGAAAATAGATCTCAACAAAATGAAAATTTTAGTGTTTATGAATGGAATGAATTTAAAGAAATAAACAAATGAAAGTAATGAAAATTTATTCACACACCACAAATGAACACAAAAGTTTTGTTATCCAAGTTTGGAAAATTCCACTAGTTCAACCCTAATAGATTTGAATTTATAAGAAAGAAATTTTTTTACACATGTTTTAAAAAAATGGATATGCATGTTTGACATATGGTAAAGATGTGAATGACCTATGGATCCAAACCTTTAAAGAGTATAACATTAAATTTTCAAGTGAACGTGCGGTGGGATATTTACCTGAGTCAAACTAGCCATTCTTTTGCACATTTACAAAAAGCTGACCTAACAATCATAGATGATTGTAAAGTGATTTATCATGCGTAATGGGCTATACTTTTTTTATGAATGACATATGGATTAGAAGTCAACACTCAGTGAAAAATCCCCCGCCTCCCCCATTTCCCGACGATTGCAGAACTTGATATATAAAAACTAAAAAGAGTGTACAATTTCTACAAAATTATTGACACTTTTATGAATTATCTCTCTCTAAATTTGTCATTGTGCATTTCCATTTAAGATGTATACTTTTTTCTTAAGTGAAAACATGAGTTTTCACTTTCCCTTCATCTCATAAACAAAAAAAGAGATAAAAGGAAAATAGATCAAAAGAAAATGAAATTTTTAAAGTCTATGTATGGAAATAATTTAAAGTAATAAACAAATGTAAGTAAAGAAAATTTATTCACACACAACAAATGAACATAAAAGTTTTGTTATCCAAGTTTTGGAAATTCCACTAGTTCGACTCTAATAGCTCGGAATTTTATAAGAAAGTGATTTTTCTACACCTATTTTAAAAAATGGATATGCATGTTTGAAACAAGTTAATGAAGCAAATGACCTATGGATCCAAACCTTTTAAAGAGAATAACATTAAATTCTCAAGTGAACGTGCGGTGGGATATTTACCCGAGTCAAACAAGCCATTATTTTGCCCATTTACAAAAAGATGACCTAATGATCCTAATTGAATGTCAAGTGATTTAGTATGAGTAAAGGGCTATATTTTTTGATGGAAAGACTTATGGATTAGGAATCAACACTCAGTTAAAAATCCCCAGCCTCCTCCTTTTCCTAACGATTGCAAAACTTGATATATAAAAACTAAAAAGAGTTTACAACCCCTAAAAATTACAGACACTTTTTGGAAATATCCCTCTCTGCATTTGTACAATGTGCATTTCCATTTTAGAGGTATACTTTTTTCTTAAATAAAAAATTTGAGTTTTTACTTTCCCTTCATCTTGTAAACAAATAAAAGAGATAAAAGGAAAATAGATCACAACAAAATGAAAATTTTAGTGTTTATGAATGGAAAAAATTTAAAGAAATAAAAAAATGTAAGTAATGAAAAGTTATTCACACACCACAAATGAACCCAAAAGTTTTGTTATCCAAGTTTGGGAAATTCCACTAGTTCAATCCTAATAGCTCGAAATTTTATAAGAAAGAGATTTTTCTACACATGTTTTAAAAAATGAATATGCATGCTTGACACATGGTAAAGATGCGTATGATCTATGGGTCCAAACCTTTCAAGAGAATAACATTAAATTTTCAAGTGAACGTGCGGTGGGATATTTACCCGAGTCAAACAAGACATTCTTTTGCACATTTAAAAAAAGCTGACCTAACGATCATAGATGATTGTAAAGTGATTTATCATGCGTAACGGGCTATACTTTTGTTAGGAATGACTTATGGATTAGGAGTCAACACTCCGAGAAAAATCCCCCGCCTCCCCCATTTCTCGATGATTGCAGAACTTGATATATAAAACTAAAAAGAGTTTAAAATTCCTAAAAAATTACAGACACTTTTATGAATTATCTCTCTCTACATTTCTCATTGTGCATTTCCATTTAAGATGTATACTTTTTTCTTAAGTGAAAACATGAGTTTTCACTTGCCCTTCATCTCATAAACAAAAAAAGAGATAAAAGGAAAATATATCACAACAAAATGAAAATTTTAAAGTCTATGTATGGAAATAATTTAAAGCAATAAACAAATGTAAGTAAAGAAAATTTATTCACACACAACAAATGAACACAAAAGTTTTGTTATCCAAGTTTGGGAAATTCCACTAGTTTGACTCTAATAGCTCGGAATTTTATAAGAAAGAGATTTTTCTACACCTGTTTTAAAAAATGGATATGCATGCTTGAAACAAGTTAAAGAAGCAAATGACCTATAGATCCAAACCTTTTAAAGAGAATAAAATTAAATTCTCAAGTGAACGTGCGGTGGGATATTTACCCGAGTCAAACAAGCCATTATTTTGCCCATTAACAAAAGGCTGACCTAACAATCATAGGTGATTGTAAAGTGATTTATCATGCGTAACGGGCTATATTTTTGAATGGAAAGACTTATGGATCGGGAGTCAAGACTTAGTTAAAAATCCCCCGCCTCCCCCTTTTCCCGATGACTACAAAACCTGATATATAAAAACTAAAAAGTTTACAATTCCTAAAAATTACAGACACTTTTGAGAATTATCTCTCTCTACATTTGTGAATTCAACATTTCCATTTTAGATCTATACTTTTTCCTTAAATCAAACCTTGGGTTTGCACTTTACCTTCATCTCGTAAACAAAAAAAGCGATAAAAGGCAAATAGATCACAACAAAATGAAATTTTTAGGGTTTATGCATGGAAAGAATTTAAAAAAATAAACAAATTTAAGTAAAGAAAAATTATTCACACAACACAAATGAACACAAAATTTTTGTTGTCCAAGTTTGGGAAATTCCACTAGTTCAATCCTAATAGCTCGAAATTTTATAAGAAAGAGATTTTTCTACACATGTTTTAAAAAATGGATATGCATGCTTGACTCTTGTTAAACATGCAAAATGACCTATGGATCCAAACCTTTTAAAGAGAATAACATTAAATTCTCAAGTGAACAAGGGGTGGGATATTTGCCCGAGTCAAACAAGCCATTCTTTTGCACATTTATAAAAAGCTTAGCTAACCATCATTGATGATTGTAAAGTGATTTAACATGCATAACAGGATATATTTTTTTATGGAATGACTAATGGATTGGGAATCAACACTCAGTTAAAAATCCCCCGCCTCTCCCTTTTCCTAATGATTGCAGAACCTGATATATAAAAACTAAAAAGAGTTTACAATCCCTAAAAATTACAAACACTTTTTGGAATTATCTCTCTTTACATTTGTCCATTGTGCATTTCCATTTTAGATATATACTTTTTTATTAAATAGAAACTTGACTTTTCACTTTCGCTTCATCTCGTAAACAAAAAAAGAGATTAAACACAAATAGATCACAGCAAAATGAAAATTTTAGAGTTTATGTATGGATAGAATTTATAGCATTAAAAAAATATAAGTAAACCAAATTAATTCACACAACACAAATGAACACGAAAGTTTTGTTATCCAAGTTTGGGAAATTCCACTAGTTCAACCCTACTAGCTCGAAATTTTACAATAAACAGATTTTCTACACATGTTTTAAAAAATGGATATGCATGTTTGACACATGGTAAAGATGCAAATGACCTATGTATGCAAACCTTTTAAAGAGAATAACATTAAATTCTCAAGTGAACGTGCGGTGGGATATTTACCAGAGTCAACAAGCCATTCTTTTGCACATTTACAAAAAGCTGACCTAACGATCATAGATGATTGTAAAGTGATTTATCAAGCGTAACGGGCTATAGTTCCACCTTAATAGCTAGGAATTTTATAAGAAAGAGATTTTTCTTCACAAGTTTTAAAAAATGGAATTGCATGTTTGACACATGTGAAAAACGCAAATGACCTATGTATCCAAACCTTTGACAGAGAATAACATTGAATTCTCAAGTGAACGTGCGGTGGGATATTTAGCTGAGTCAAACAAGCCATTCTTTTGCACATTTAAAAAAAGATGACCTAAGATCATAGATGATTGTAAAGTGATTTATCATGCATAACGGGCTATATTTTTGTAAGGAATGACTTATGGATTAGGAGTCAACACTCAGTTAAAAATCTCCCGCTTCCCCCTTTTCCCGGCGATTACAGAACCTGATATATAAAAACTAAAAAGAGTTTACAATCCTTAAAAATTACAGACACTTTTTTGAATTATCTCTCTCTACATTTGTGCACTGTGCATTTCCTTTTTATATGTGTACTTTTTTCTTAAATCAAAACTTGAGTTTTCACTTTACCTGCATCTCATAAACAAAAAAAGAGATAAAAGGCAAATATATCACAACAAAATGAAAATTTTAGAGTTTATGAATGGAAATAATTTAAAGCAATAAACAAATGTAAGTAATGAAAATTTATTTGCACACCACAAATGAACACAAAAGTTTTGTTATCCAAGTTTGGGAAATTCCACTAGTTCAACCCTAATAGCTCAAAATTTTATAAGAAAGAGATTTTACTACACATGTTTTAAAAAATGGATATGCATATTTGACACATGTTAAAGATGCAATTGACCTATGTATCCAAACCTTTTAAAGAGAACAACAATAAATTCTCAAGTGAACATGCGGTGGGATATTTACACGAGTCAAACAAGCCATTCTTTTGCACATTTACAAAAAGCTGACCGGACGATCATAGACGATTGTAAAGTAATTTATCATGCGTAACGGGCTATATTTTTTTGAAGGAATGACTATTGGATTGGGAGTCAACACTCAGTTAAAAATCCCCTGCCTCTCCCTTTTCCAGACGATTACAAAACCTGATATAAAAAAACTAAAAAGTGTTTACTATCCCTAAAAATTACAGACACTTTTTGGAATTATCTGTCTCTACATTTGTACATTGTGCATTGTGCATTTACATTTTAGATGTATACTTTTTTTTTAAATCAGAACTTGAGTTTTCACTTTCCCTTCATCTCGTAAACAAAAATAGAGATAAAAGGCAAATAGATCACAACATAATGAAAATTTTAGAGTTCAACCCCAATAGCTCAAAATTTTATAAGAAAGAGATTTTTCTACACATGTTTTAAAAAATGGAAATACACCCTTGAAACCTGTTAAATATGAAAATGACCTATGGATCCAAACCTTTTAAAGAGAATAACATTAAATTCTCAAGTGAACATGCTGTGGGATATTTACCCGAGTCAAACAAGCCATTATTTTGCCCATTTACAAAAAGCTGACCTAACGATCATAGGTGATTGTAAAGTGATTTTTTCATGCTTGACGGGCTATATTTTTGTATGGAAACACTTATGGATTGGGAGTCAACACTCAGTTAAAAATCCCCGCCTCCCCCTTTTCCCGACGACTGCAGAACCTGATATATAAAAGCTAAAAAGAGTTTACAATCCCTAAAAATTACAGAAGCATTTTGGAAATATCACTCTCTACATTTGTACTTTATGCATTTGCATTTTATATGTATACTTTTTTCTTTAATAAAAATCTTGAGTTTACACTTTCCCTTCATCTCCTAAACAAAAAAAGAGATAAAAGGCAAATTGATCATAACAAAATGAAAATTTTACGGTTTTTGTATGTAAATAATTTAAAGCAATAAACAAATGTAAGTAAAGAAAATTTTTTCACACACCACAAATGAACACAAAAGTTTTGTTATCCAAGTTTGGGAAATTTCACTAGTTAACCCCTAATAGCTCTGAATTTTATAAGAAAGAGATTTTTCTACACATGTTTTAAAAAATAGATAGGTATGCATGAAACATGTTAAAGATCCAAATAACCTATGGATCCAAACCTTTTAAAGAAAATAACATTAAATTCTCAAGTGAACGTGCGGTGGGATATTTTCCCGAGTCAAACAATCCATTATTTTGCCCATTTACCAAAAGTTGGCCTATCGATCATAGATGATTGAAAAGTGATTTATCATGTGTAATAGACTATATTTTTGTATGGAACGACTTATGGTTTGGGTGTCAACACTAAGTTAAAAATCACCCGCCTCCCCCTTTTCCCGACGATTGCATAACCTGATATATAAAAACTACAAAGACTTTACAATCCCTAAAAATTCTAGACACTTTTTGGAATTATATCTCCCTACATTTGTGCAATTCCTTTTTAGATGTATGCTTTTTTCTTAAATCAAAACTTGAGTTTTCACTTTCCCTTCATCTCGTTAAAAAGAAAAGAGATAAAAGGCAAATAGATCACATCAAAATGAAAATTTTAGAATTTATGAATGGAAAGAATTTAAAGAAATAAACAAATGTAAGTAATGAAAATTTATTCACACACCACAAATGAACACAAAAGTTCTGTTATCCAAGTTTGGGAAATTCTACTAGTACAATCCTGATAGCTCCGAATTTTATAAGAAAGGGATTTTTCTACACATGTTTTAAAAAATAGATATGCATGCTTGACACATGGTAAAGATGAAAATGACCTATGGATCCAAAATTTTTAAAGAGAATAACATTAAATTCTCAAGTGAAAGTGCGGTGGCATATTTACCTGAGTCAAACAAGCCATTCTTTTGCACATTTATAAAAAGCTAACCTAACGATCATAGATGATTGTCAAGTGATTTATCATGCATAACGGGTTATATTTTTGCAAGGAATGACTTAGGGATTAGGAGTCAACACTCAGTGAAAAATCCCCACTTCCCCCTTTTCTCGACGATTGCAGAACTTGATATATAAAAACTAAAAAGTTTACAATCCCTACAAAGTTATAGACACTTTTATGAATTATCTCTCTCTACATTTGTGCATTGTGCATTGTGCACTTCCATTTAAGATGTATACCGTTTTCATAAATCAATACTTGAGTTTTCACTTTCCCTTCATCTCGTAAACAAAAAAAGAGATAAAAGGCAAATAGATCACAACAAAATGAAAATTTAAGAGTTTATGTGTGGAAATAATTTAATGCAATAAAAAAATGTAAGTAAATAAAATTTATTCACACACGACAAATTAACACAAAAGTTTAGTTATTCAAGTTTCGGAAATTCCACTAGTTCAACTCTAATAGCTCGGAATTTTATAAGAAAGAGATTTTTCTACACATGTTTTAAAAAATGGATATGTAAGCACGAAACAAGTTATAAATGCAAATGACCTATGGATCCAAACCTTTTCAAGGGAAAAAAATTAAATTCTCATGTGAACATGCGTGGGATATTTACTCGAGTCAAACCAGCCATTATTTTGCCCATTTACAAAAATCTAACCTAACGATCATAGGTGATTGTAAAGTGATTTATCATGCATAACGGGCTATATTTTTTTTTGGTAAGACTTATGGATCAGGAGTCAACACTCAGTTAAAAATCCCCCGCCTCCCCCTTTTCCTGACGATTGCAGAACCTGATATATAAAAACTAAGAAGAGTTTACAATCCCAAAAAATTACAGACAATTTTTGGTAATATCTCTCTCTACATTTATGCATTGTGAATTTACATTTTAGATGTATACTTTTTTCTTAAATCTAAACTTGAGTTTTCACTTTCCCTTCATCTCGTAAACAAAAAAAGAGATAAAAGGTAAATAAATCACAACAAAATGAAAATTTTAGGTTATATGTATCGAAAGAATTTAAAACAATGAACAAATATAAGAAAAGAAAATTTATTGCATCACCACAAATGAACACAAAAGTTTTGTTATCCAAGTTTGGGAAATTCTACTAATACAACCCTAATAGATCGGAATTTTATAAGAAAGAAATTTTTCTACACATGTTTTAAAAAATGGATAGGCATGTTTGAAACATGTTAAAGATTCAAATGACCTATGGATCCAAACCTTTTAAAGAGAATAACAATAAATTCTCAAGTGAACGTGCGGTGGGATATTTACCTGAGCCAAACAATCCATTATTTTGCCCATTTACCAAAAATACACCTATCCATCATAGATGATTGTAAAGCGATTTATCATGCGTAACGAGCAATATTTTTTTAAGGAATGACTTATGGATTGGGAGTCGACAATCAGTTAAAAATCCCCCGCCACGCCCTTTTCCCAACGATTGCAAAACCTGATATATAAAAACTAAAAAGAGTTTACAATCACTTAAAATTACAAATACTTTTTGGAATTCTCTCTCTCTATATTTGTGCATTGTGCATTTCATTTTTAGATGCATATTTTTTTCTTAAAAAAAAACTTGACTTTTCACTTTCGCTTCATCTGGTAAACAAAAAAAAGAGATAAAAGGCAAATAGATCACAAAAAAATAAAAATATTAGAGTTAATGAATGGAAATAATTTAAAGAAATAATAAAATGTAAGTAAAGAAAATTTATTCACACACCACAAGTGAACACAAAAGTTTTGTTATCCAAGTTTGGGAAATTCCACTCGTTCAACCCTAATAGCTCAGAATTTGATAAGAAAGAGATTTTTCTACACAAGTTTTAAAAAATGGATATGCATGCTTGAAATATGTTGAATATTCAAATGACCTAAGGATCCAAATCTTTTTAAGAGAATACCTTTAAATTCTCAAGTGAACGTGCGGTGGGATATTTACCCGAGTCAAACAATTCATTATTTTGCCCATTTACCAAAAGCTAACCTATCGATCATAGATGATTGTAAAGTGATTTATCATGCGTAATGGACTATATTTTTTTTTTAAGGAATGACTTATGATTTGTGAGTCAACACTAAGTTAAAAATCCGCCGCCTCCCCCTTTTTTCGTCGTTTCCAGAACCTGATATATAAAAACTAAAAAGAGTTTACAATCCTTAAACTTTACAGACACATTTTGGAATTATATCTCTCTAAATTTTTGCATTGTGCATTTCCTTTTTAGATGTATACTTTTTTCATAAATCAAAACTCGAGTTTTCACTTTCCCTTCATCTTGTAAACAAAAAAAGAGATAAACGGCAAATACATCACAACAAAATGAAAATTTTAGAGTTTATGTATGGAAAGAATTTAAAGCAATAAAAATATGTAAGTAAAGAAAATTTATTCACACACCACAAATTAACATAAAAGTTTTATTATCCAAGTTTGGGAAATTCCACTAGTTCAACTCTAATTGCTCGGAATTTTATAAGAAAGAGATTTTTTTACACAAGTTTTAAAAATTGGATATCCATGCTTGAAACAAGATACAGATGCAAATAACCTATGGATCCAAACCTTTTAAAGAGAATAAAATTAAATTCTCAAGTGAACGTGCAGTGCGATATTTACCCGAGTCAAACAAGCCATTATTTTTCCCATTTACAAAAAGCTGACCTAACGATCATAGGTGATTGTAACGTGAATTATCGTGCATAATGGGGTATATTTTTGTATGGCAAGACTTATGGCTCGGGAGTCAACACTCAATTAAAAATCCCACGCTTCCCCCTTTTCCCGACGACTGCAGAACCTGATATATAAAAACTAAAAAGAGTTTACAATCCCTAAAAATTACAAACACTTTTTGGTAATATCTCTCTCTACATTTGTGCATTGTGCATTTCCATTATAGATGTATACTTTTTTCTGAAATCAAAAATTGATTTTTCAGTTTCCCTTCATCTCGTAAAAGAAAAAAAGAGATAAAAGGCAAATAGATCACAAAAAAATAAAAATTTTAGAGTTTATGAAAGGAAATAATTTAAATCAATAATAAAATGTAATTAAAGAAAATTTATTCACACACCATAAGTGAACACAAAAGTTTTGTTATCCAAGTTTGGGAAATTCTCCTCATTCAACCCTAATAGCTCGGAATTTTATAAGAAAGAGATTTTTCTATACATGTTTTAAAAAATGGATATGCATGCTTGAAACATGTTGAAGATTCAAATGACCTAAGGATCCAAACCTTTTTAAGAGAATACCATTAAATTCTCAAGAGAACGTGCGGTGGGATATTTACCCGAAACAAACAAGCCATTATTTTGCCCATTTTCAAAAAGCAGACCTAACGATCATAGGTGATTGTAAACTGATTTATCTTGCATAACGGGATATATTTTTGTATGGTAAGACTTATGGATCAGGAGTCAACACGCAGTTAAAAATCCCCCTCCTCCCCCTTTTCCCGACGACATCAGAACTTGATATATGAAAACTAAAAAGAGTTTACAATCTCTAAAAATTACAGACACTTTTTGGCATTATCTCTCTCTACATTTATGCATTGTGCATTTCCATTTTAGATGTATACTTTTTTCTTAAATCAAAACTTGAGTTTTCACATTCCCTTCATCTCGTAAACAAAAAAAGAGATGAAAGGTAAATAGATCACAAAAAAATTAAAATTTTAGGGATATGTATGGAAAGAATTTAAAGCAATGAACAAATGTAAGTAAAGAAAATTTATTCACACACCACAAAGGAACACAAAAGTTTTCTTATCCAAGTTAGGAAAATTCCATTAGTTCAACCCTAATAGCTCGGAATTTTATAAGAAAGAGATTTTTCTACACATGTTTTTAAAAATGGATAGGCATGCTTGGAACATGTTAAAGATCCAAATGACCTATGGATCCAAACCTTTTAAAGAGAATAATAATAAATTCTCAAGTGAACGTGCGGTAGGATATTTACTCGAGTCAAACAATCCATTATTTTGCCCATATACAAAAAGCTGACCTATCGATCATAGATGATTGTAAAGTGATTTATCATGCGTAATGGACTACATATTTTGTAAGGAATGACTTATCAATTGGGAATCAACACTCAGTTAAAAATCCCCCACCTACCCCTGTTTTTCGATGATTGCAAAACCTAATATATAAAAACTAAAAAGATTTTAAAATCCCTTAAAATTAGAAACACATTTTGGAATTATCTCTCTCTACATTTGTGAATTGTGCATTTAATTTTTAGATGTATATTTTTTTTTTAAATCAAAACTTGAGTTTTCACTTTCCCTTCATCTTGTAAACAAAACAAGAGATAGAAGGCAAATAGATCACAACAAAATAAAAAATTTAAAGTTTTTGAATGGAAATAATTTAAAGAAATAATAAAATATAAGTAAAGAAAATTTATTCACACACCACAAGTGAACACAAAAGTTTTGTTATCCAAGTTTGGGAAATTCCACTCGTTCAACCCTAATAGCTCGGAATTTTATAAGTAAGAGATTTTTCTACACATGTTTTAAAAAATGGATATGCATTCTTGAAACATGTTTAAGATGCAAATGACCTAAGGATCCAAACCCTTTAAAGAGAATACCATTAAATTCTCAAGTGAACGTCAGTGGGATATTTACCCGAGTCAAACAATCCATTATTTTGCCCATTAACCAAAAGCTGACCTATCGATCATAGATGATTGTAAAGTGATTTATCATGTGTAATGGACTAAATTTTTTGTAAGGAATGACTTATGGATTGGGAGTCAACACTCAGTTAAAAATCCCCTACCGCCCCCTTTTTTCGACGATTGCAGAACCTGATATATATAAACTAAAAAGAGTTTACAATCCTTAAACATTATAGACACATTTTGGAATTATATCTCTCTAAATTTGTGCATTGTGCATTTCCTTTTTAGATGTATACTTTTTTCTTAAATAAAAACTTGAGTTTTCATTTTCCCTTCATCTCGTAAACAAAAAAAGAGATTAAAGTCAAATAGATCACAACAAAATGAAAATTTTAGAGTTTATGTATGGAAAGAATTTAAAGCAATAAACAAATGTAAGTAAAGAAAATTTATTCACACACCATAAATTAACACAAAAGTTTTATTATCCAAGTTTGGGAAATTCCACTAGTTCAACTCTAATAGCTCGGAATTTTATAAGAAATAGATTTTTCTACACAAGCTTTAAAAACTGGATATGCATGCTTGAAACAAGTTAAAGATGCAAATAACCTATGGATCCAAACCTTTTAAAGAGAATAACATTAAATTCTCAAGTGAACATGCGGTGCGATATTTACCCGAGTCAAACAAGCCATTATTTTGCCCATATGCAAAAAGCTGACCTAACAATCAAAGGTGATTGTAAAGTAATTTAACGTGCATAACAGGGTATATTTTTGTATGGAAAGACTTATGGATCGGGAGTCAACACTCAGTTGAAAATCCCCCACTTCCTATTTTCCCGACGACTGCAGAACCTGATATATAAAAACTAAAAAGAGTTTATAATCCCTCAAAATTACAGACACTTTTTGGTAATATCTCTCTCTACATTTGTGCATTGTGCATTTCAATTTTAGATGTATACTTTTTTCTTAAATCAAAACTTGATTTTTTAGTTTCCCTTCATCTCGTAAACAAAAAAAGAGATAAAAGGCAAATAGATCACAACAAAATGAAAATTTTAGGATATATATATGGATAGAATTTAAAGAAATAAACAAATGTAAGTAAAAAAAAAATATTCACAAGCCACATATGAACACAAAAGTTTTGTTATCCAAGTTTGGGAAATTCCACTACTTCATCCCTAATAGCTCAGAATTTAATAAGAAACATATTTTTCTACACATGTTTTAAAAGATGGATAGGCATGCTTGAAACATGTTAAAGATGCAAATGACCTATGGATCCAAACCTTTTGAAGAGAATAACATTAAATTCTCAAGTGAACATGAGGTGGGATATTTACCCGAGTCAAACACGCCATTAGTTTGCCCTTTTAAAAAAAGCTGACGTAACGATCATAGATGATTGTAAAGTGATTTATCAAGCGTAATGGGCTATATTTTTGTAACAAATGACTTATGGATTAGGAGTCAACACTCAGTGAAAAATCCTCCAACCTCCCTCTTTTCCCGACTATTGCAGAACTTGATATATAAAAACCAAAAAGAGTTTATAATCCTTAAAAAAATACAGACACTTTTATGAATTATCTCTCTCTACATTTGTGCATTGTGTTTTCCTTTTAAGATGTATACTTTTTTCTTAAATCAAAACTTGATTTTTCACTTTCCCTTCATCTCGTAAATAAAAAAAGAGATAAAAGGCAAATAGATCACAACAAAATGAAAATTTTAGAGTTTATGTATGGAAAGAATTTATAGCAATAAACAAATGTAAGTAAAGAAAATTTATTCACACGCCACAAATGAACCCAAAAGTTTTGTGATCCAAGTTTGGGAAATTTCACTAGTTCAATTCTAATAGCTCAAAATTTTATAAGAAAGAGATTTTTCTACCCATTTTTAAAAAAATGGATATGCCTGCTTCAAACAAGTTAAAGATTCAAATTACCTATGGATCGAAACCTTTTAAAGAGAAGAACATTAAACTCTCAAGTGAACGTGCAGTGGGATATTTTCCCGAATGGAACAAGCCATTATTTTGCCCATTTACAAAAAGCTGACCTAACGATCGTAGTTGATTGTAAAGTAATTTATCATGCGTAATGGGATATATTTTTGTATGGAAAGACTTATGGATTGAGAGTCAATACCCCACCTCCTCCTTTTCCCAATGACAGCACAACCTGATATATAAAAACTAAATAGAGTTTAAAATCCCTAAAAATTATGGACACTTTTTGGAAATATCTTTCTCTACATTTGTACATTGTGCATTTCCATTTTAGATGTCTACTTTTTTCTTAAATAAAAACTTGAGTTTTCATTTTCCCTTCCTCTCCAAAACAAAGAAAGAGATAAAAGGCAAATAGATCATAGCAAAATGAAAATTTTATGGTTTATGAATGGAAAGAGTTTAAATAAATAAACAAATGTAAGTAAAAAAAAATTATTCACACACCACAAATGAACACAAAAGTTTTGTTATCCAAGTTTGGGAAATTCCATTAGTTCATCCCTAATAGCTCAGAATTTTAGAAGAAAGAGATTTTTCTACATATGTGTTAAAAAATCGATAGGCATGCATGAAACAAGTTCAAGATGAAAATGACCTATGGATCCAAACCTTTTAAAAATCCCCTGCCTCCCCCTTTTCTCGACTATATATAAAAACTAAAAAGAGTTTACAGTCCTTCAAAATTACCGAAATTTTTTTGAACTATCTCTCTCTACATTGGTGCATTGTGGATTTCCTTTTTAGATGTATACATTTTTCTTAAATCAAAACTTGAGTTTTCACTTTGCTTTCATCTCGAAAACAACAAAAGGGATAAAAGGCAAATAGATCACAACAAAATGAAAATTTTAGAGTTTATGAATGGAAAGAATTTAAAGAAATTAACAAATGTAAGTAATGAAAATTTATTCACACACCACAAATGAACACAAAAGTTTTGTTATCCAAGTTTGGGAAATTCAACTAGTTCAACCCTAATTGCCCGGAATTTTATAAGAAAGAGATTTTTCTACACATGTTTTAAAAAATGGATATGCATGCTTAACACATGGTAAAGATGCAAATGACCTATGAATCCAAACCTTTTAAAGAGAATAACATGAATTTCTCAAGTGAAAGTGTCGTGGGATATTTACCCAAGTCAAAAAATCCATTCGTTTGCACATTTACAAAAAGCAGACCTAACGATCATAGATGATTGTAAAGTGATTTATCATGTGTAACGGGCTATATTTTTGTATGGAATGACTTATGGATTAGGAGTCAACACTCAGAAAAAATTCCCCCGCCTCCCCCTTTTCCCGACGATTGCAGAACTTTATATATAAACACTAAAAAGAGTTTACAATCCCTAAAAAATTATAGACACTTTTATGAATTATCTCTCTCTTCATTTGTGCATTGTGCATTTCTGTCCAAGATGTATACTTTTTTCTTAAATCAAAACTTGAGTTTTCACTTTCCCTTCATCTCATAAACAAAAAAAAGATAAAAAAGGCAAATAGATCACAACAAAATGAAATTTTTAGAGTTTATGTATGGAGAAATTAAAATAAATAAACAAATGTAAGTAAAGAAAATTTATTCACACACCACATATGAACACAAAAGTTTTGTTGTCCAAGTTTGGGAAAGTCCACTAGTTCAATTCTAATAGCTCGGAATTTTATAAGAAAGATTTTTCTACGTATGTTTTAAAAAATCGATAGGCATGCATGAAACAAGTTAAAGATCCAAATAACCTATGGATCCAAACTTTTTAAAGAGAATAACATTAAATTCTAAAGTGAACGTGAGGAGGGATATTTACCCTAGTAAAAAAGGCCATTCATTTGCACATTTACAAAAAGCAGACCTAACGATCATAGAAGATTGTAAAGTGATTTATCATATATAACGGGCTATATTTTTGTAAGGAATGACTTATGGGTTAGGAGTCAACACTCAGTGAAAATTCCCTCGCCTCCCCCTTTTCCCGACGATTGCAGAACTTGATATATAAAAACTAAAAAGAATTTACAATCCCTACAAAATTACAGACACTTTTATGAATTATCGCTCTCTACATTTGTGCATTTCTGTCCAAGATGTATACTTTTTTCTTAAATCAAAACTTGAGTTTTCACTTTCCCTTCATCTCGTAAACAAAAAAAGATAAAAAAGGCAAATAGATCACAACAAAATGAAATTTTTAGAATTTATGTATGGAAAAATTAAAATAAATAAACAAATGTAAGTAAAGAAAATTTATTCACACACCACAAATGAACACAAAAGTTTTGTTATCCAAGTTTTGGAAAGTCCACTAGTTCAATTCTAATAGCCCGAAATTTTATAAGAAAGAGATTTTTCTACGTATGTTTGAAAAAATCGATAGGCATGCATGAAACAAGTTAAAGATGCAAATAACCTATGGATCCAAACTTTTTAAAGAGAATAACATGAAATTCTAAAGTGAACATGACGTGAGATATTTACCCTAGTCAAAAAGGCCATTCATTTGCACATTTACACAAAGAAGATCTAACGATCATAGAAGATTGTAAAGTGATTTATCATGTGTAACGGGCTATATTTTTGTAAGGAATGACTTATGGGTTAGGAGTCAACACTCAGTGAAAATTCCCTTGCCTCCCCCTTTTCCCTACGATTGCAGAACTTGATATATAAACATTAAAAAGAGTTTACAGTCCCTACAAAATTACAGACACTTTTATGAATTATCGCTCTCTACATTTGTGCATTGTGCATTACTATTCAAGATGTATCCAATTTTCTTAAATCAAAACTTGAGTTTTCACTTTCCCCTCATCTCGTAAACAGAAAAAGATATAAAAGGCAAATAGATCACAACGAAATGAACATTTTTGACTTTATGTATGGAAAAATTAAAATAAATAAACAGAAGTAAGTAAAGAAAATTTATTTACACACCACAAATGAACACAAAAGTTTTGTTATCCAAGTTTGGGAAATTCCACTAGTTCAACTCTAATAGCTCAGAATTTTATAAGAAAGAGATTTTTCTACATATGTTTTAAAAAATGGATATGCATGCTTGAAACAAGTTACAGATGCAAATGATCTATGGATCCAAACCTTTTAATGGTAATAACATTAAATTCTCAAGTGAACGTGCGATAGGATATTTACTCGAGTGAAACAAGCCATTATTTTGCCCATTTACAAAAAGCTAACCTAACGATCATAAGTGATTGTCAAGTGATTTATCATGCGTAACAGGCTATATTTTTGCATGGAAAGACTGATGGATTGGGAGTCAACACTCAGTTAAAAATTCCCCGCCTCCCCCTTTTCCCTTCGACTACAGAACCTGATATATAAAAACTAAAAAGAGTTTACAATCCATAAAACTTACAGCCACTTTTCTGAGATATCTCTCTCTACATTTGTGCATTGTGCATTTTCATTTTAGATGTATACTTTTTCTTAAATCAAAACCTCAGTTTTCACTTTCCCTTCATCTCGTAAACAAAAAAAGAGATAAAAGGCAAATAGATCACAACAAAATTGAAATTTTTGGGTTAATGTTCGGAAAGAATTTAAAGCAATAAAAAAATGTAAGTAAAGAAAATTTATTCACACACCGCAAATGAACACAAAAGTTTTACTATCCATGTTTGGGAAATTCCACTGAATTTTATAAGTAAGATATTTTCTTCACATGTTTTAATAAATGGATAGGCATGCTTGCAACATGTTAAATATGCAAATGACCTATGGATCCAAAAACATTTAAAGTGAATAACATTAAATTCTCAAGTGAACTTGCGGTGGGATAATTACCCGAATCAAACAATCATTTATTTTGCCCATTACCAAAAGTTGACCTATCAATCATAGATGATTGTAAAGTGATTTATCATGCGTAACATACTATATTTTTATAAGGAATGACTTATTGATTGGGAGTCAATACTCAGTTAAAAATCCCTCGCTACCCCCTTTTCCCGAAGATTGCAGAACCTGATATATAAAAACAAAAAAGAGTTTACAATCCATAAAAATTACATACACTTTTTTGAATTATCTCTCTACATTTGTGCATTGTGCATTTCCTTTTTAGATGTATACTTTTTTCTTAAATCAAAACTTGAGTTTTCACTTTTCCTTCATCTCGTAAACAAAAAAAGAGATACAAGGCAAATAGATCACAACAAAATGAAAATTTTAGAGTTTATCAATGGGAAGAATTTAAAGCAATAAACAAACGTAAGTAACGAAAATTTCTTCACCCACCACAAATGAACACAAAAGTTTTGTTATCGAAGTTTGGGAAATTCCACTAGTTCAACCCTAATTTCTCAGAATTTTATAAGAAAGAGATTTTTCTACACTTGTTTTAAAAAATGTATATGCATGCTTGAAACATTTTAAAGATTCAAATGACCTATGGATCAAAACCTTTTAAAGAGATTAACATTAAATTCTCAAGTGAACGTGCGGTGCGATATTTACCAGAGTCAAACAATATATTATTTTTCCCATTTACAAAAAGCTGACCTATCGATCATAGATGATTGTAAAGTGATTTATTATGTGTAACGGGCTATGTTTTTATAAGGATTGACTTTTGGATTGGGAGTCAAACCTCAGGTAAAAATCCCTTGCCTCCCCCTTTTCCCAACCTTTGCAGAACCTGATATATAAAAATTAAAAGAGTTCACAATCCCTAAAAATTACTGACACTTTTTGGAATTATCTCTCTCTACATTTGTGCATTGTGCATTTCCATTTTAGATATACACTTTTTTCTTAAATACAAACTTGATTTATCACTTTCCCTTCATCTCGTTAACACAAAAAAGGAGATTAATGGCAAATAGATCTGAACAAAATGAAAATTTTAGATTTTATGTATAGAAAGAATTTAAAGCAATATACAAATGTAAGTAAAAAAATTTATTCACACACCACAAATGAACATAAAAGTTTTGTTATCCAAGTTTTGGAAATTCCACTGGTTCAACCCAAATAGCACGAAATTTTATAAGAAAGAGATTTTTCTACACATGATTTAAAAAATGGATATGCATGCTTGAAACATGTTAAAGATGCAAATGACTTATGGATTCAAACCTTTTAAAGAGAATAACATTAAATTCTCAAGTGAACGTGCGGTGGGATATTTGCTCGAGTCAAACAAGCCATTTGTTTGACCATTTACAAAAAGCTGACCTAACGATCATAGATGATTGTAAAGTGATTTATCATGCGTAACGGGATATATTTTTGTAAGGAATGACTTATGGACTGGGAGTCAACTCTCAATTAAAAGTCCCCCATCTCCCCCTTTTCCTGACGATTGCAAAATCTGATATATAAAAACTAAAAAGTGTTTACAATCCCATAAAATTATAGACACTTTTTGGAATTATCTCTCTATAAATTTGTGCATTGTGCATTTCCATTTTAGATGTAAACTTTTTTCTTAAATCAAAACTTGATTTTTCACTTTCCCTTCATCTCGTAAATAAAAAATAGATAAAAGGCAAATAGATCACATGTTATAATAGCTCAGAATTTTATAAGAAAGAGATTTTTCTTTACATGTTTTAAAAAATGGATATGCATGCTTGAAACATGTTAAAGATGCAATTGACCTATGGATCCGAAATTTTTACAAAGAGTACCATTAAATTCTCAAGTGAACATGCGATTGGATATTTGCCCGAGTCAAACAAGCCATTATTATGACCTTTTACAAAAAGCTAACGTAACGCTCATAGATGATTGTAAAGTGATTTATCATGCGTAGCAAGCTACTTTTTTTTTTAAGGAATGACTTATGGATTAGGAGTCAACACTCAGTGAAAATTCCCCCAGTTCCCCCTTTTCCCGACGATTGCAAAACATGATATATATAAACTAAAAAGAGTTTACAATCCCTAAAAAACTACAGACAATTTTCTGATTTATCTCTCTCTACATTTGTGCATTGTGCATTTCTATTTAAGATGTATACTTTTTTCTTAAATCAAAACTTGTGTTTTCACTTTCCCTTCATCTCGTAAACAAAAAAAGAGAGAAAAGGCAAATAGATCACAACAAAATGAAAATTTTAGAGTTTATGTACGGAAAAAATTTAAACCAATAAAAAAATTTAAGTAAATAAAATTTATTCACACACCACAAATGAACACAAAATTTTTGTTATCCAAGTTTGGTAAATTTCACTAGTTCAACTCTAATAACTCGGAATCTTATAAGAAAGAGATTTTTCTACACTTGTTTTAAAAAATGGATATGCATACTTGAAAAATTTTAAAGATGCAAATGACCTATGGATCCAAACCTTTTAAACATAATAACATTAAATTCTCAAGTGAACGATCGGTGGGATATTTACTCGAATCAAACTTGCCATTATTTTGCATATTTACAAAAAGCTGACCTCGATGAGCATAGAAGATTGTAAATTAATTTATCATGCATAACGGCCTATATTTTTGTAAGGAATGACTTCTGGATTGGAAGTCAACACTCAGTTAAAAATCCCCTGCCTCCCCGTTTTCCCGACGATTGCAGAACCTGATATATAAAAACTAAAAAGAGTTTACAATCCCTAAAAATAACAGACAATTTTTTGGAATTTTCTCTTTCTAAATTTGTGTATCATGTATTTCCATTTTAGATGTATAATTTTTTGATAAATCAAAACTTGAGTTTTTAGTTGCCCTTCATCTCGTAAATAAAAAAAGAGATATAAGGCAAAAAGATCACAACAAAATGAAAAAATTATGGTTTATGTATGGAAAGAATTAAAAGTAATAAAAAATATAATTAAAGAAAATTTATTCACGCACCACAAATGAACACAAAATTTTCGTTATCCTAGTTTTGGAAATTCCACTAGATCAACCCTAATAGCTCGGAATTTTATAAGAAAGAGATTTTTCTACACATGTTTAATAAAATGGATAGGCATGCTTGGAACATGTTAAAGATGCAAATGACCTATGGATCCAAACCTTTTAAAGATAATAACATTATATTCTCAAGTGAACGTGCATTGGGATATTTACCCGAGTCAAACAAGCCATTATTTTGCCCATTTACAAAAAGCTGAACGATCATTGATGATTGAAAACGGGCTATAGTTTTGTAAGGAATGAATTATGGATTGGGAGTCAACACTCATTTAAAAATCCCCCGCCTCCCCATCTTCCAGATTATTGAAGAACCTGATATATAAAAACTAAAAAGAGTTTACAATCTCTAAAAATTACAGACACTTTTTTGGAATTATCTCTTTCTGCATTTGTGCATTGTGCATTTGCATTTTAGATGTATACTGTTTTCTTAAATCAAAACTAGAGTTGTCACTTCCCTTTCATCTTGTAAACAAAAAAAGAGATAAAAGGCAAATAGATCACAACAAAATGAAAATTTTAGAGAATATGCATGGATAGAATTTAAAGCTACAACGAATGTAATTAAAGAAAATTTATTCACACACCACAAATGAACACAAAAGTTTTGTTATCCGAGTTTGGGATATTCCACTAGTTCAACCCTAATAGCTTGGAATTTTATAAGAAAGAGATTTTTCTACACGTCTTAAAATATGGATAGGCATGCTTGAAACATGTTAAAGATGCAAGTGACCTATGGATCCAAACCTTTTATAGATAATAACATTAAATTCTCAAGTGAACATGCGTTGGGAAATTTACCCGAGTGAAACAAGCCATTATTTTGCCCATTTTGAAGAAGCTGACCTAATGATCATAGATGAATGTAAAGTAATTTATCATGCATAATAGGTTATATTTTTGTAAGGAATGACTTATTGATTGGGTGTCAACACTCCGTTAAAAATCTCCCGCCTCCCCCTTTTCATGACAATTACAGAACCTGATATATAAAAAGTAAAAAGAGTTTACAATCCTTAAAAACTACAGACACGTTTGGGAAGTAACTCACTCTACATTTGTGCATTGTGGATTTCCATTTTAGATGTACACTTTTTTCTTAAATGAAAACATGAGTTTTCACTTTCCCTTCATCTCGTAAACAAAAAAAGAGATAAAAGGCAAATAGATCACAACAAAATGAAAATTGTAAAGTTTATGTGTGGAAAGAATTTAAAGCAATAAACAAATGTAAGTAAAGATAATTTATTCACACACCACAAATGTGTACAAAAGTTTTGTTATCCAACTTTGGGAAATTCCACTAGTTCAACCCTAATAGCTCGGAATTTTAATAGAAAATGATTTCTCTACACTTGTTTCCAAAAATGGATATGCAAGCTAGAAACATGTTAAAGATGCAAATGACCTATGGATCCAAACCTTTTAATGATAATAACATAAAATTCTCAAGTGAACGTGCGGTGGGATATTTTCCCGAATCAGTCAAGCCTTTATTTTTCCCATTTACAATAATCTGACCTAACGATCATAGATGATTGGAAAGTGATTTATCATGTGTAACGGTCTATATTTTTGTAAGGAATTACTTATGGATTGGGAGTCAATACTTAGTTAAAAATCCCCTGCCTCCCCCTTTTCCCGACGATTGCAGAACTTGTTATATAAAAACTAATAAAAGTTTACAATCCCTAAAATTACAGTCACTTTTTGGAATTATCTCTCTCTCTTCATTTGTGCATTGTGCATTTCCATTTTAGATGTATACTTTTTTTTTAAATACAAACTTGAGTTTTCATTTTCCCTTCATCTCGTAAACAAAAAAAGAGATAAAAGGCAAATAGATCACAACAAAATTAAAATTTTAGAGTTTATGAATGGAAATAATTTAAAGCAATAAATAAATGTAACTAAATAAAATTTATTCACACACCACAAATGAACACAAAAGTTTTGTTATCCAAGTTTGGGAAATTCCACTAGTTCAACCCTAATAGCTCGGAATTTCATAAGAAAGAGATTTTTCGACACATGTTTTAAAGAATGGATAGGCATGCTTGAAAAATGTTAAAGATGCAAATTACCTATGGATCCAAACTTTTTAAAGAGAACAACATTAAATTCCCAAGTGAACTTGCGGTGGGATATTTAACTGAGGTAAACAAGTCATTATTTTGCCTATTTACAAAAAGTTGACCTAAAGATCATAGATGATTTTAAAGTGATTTATCTTGTGTAACGGGCTATATTTCTGTAAGGAATAACTTATTCATTTGGAGTCAACAATCCGTTAAAAATCCTCCGCCTCCCCCTTTTCCCGACGATTGTAGAACCTGATGTAGAAAAACTAAAAGGAGTTGGCATTCCCTAAAAATTACAGATACTTTTTGGAATTATCTCTCTCTACTTTTGTGCATTGTGCATTTCCATTTTTGATGTATACTTTTTTCTTAAATCAAAGCTTGAGTTTTCACTTTCCCTTCATCTCGTAAACATACAAAGAGATAAAAAGGCAAATAGATCACAACAAAATAAAAATTTTAGGGTTTATGTATGGAAATAATTTAAAGCAATAAAAAAGGGTAAGTAAAAAAAATTTATTCACACACCACAAATGAACAAAATGGTTTTGTTATCCAAGTTTGGGAATTTCCACTAGTTCAACCCTAATAGCTCGAAATTTTTATAAAAAAGAGATTTTTCCACACATGTTTTAAAAAATGGATAGGCATGCTTAAAGATTCAAATGGCCTATGGATCCAAACCTTTTAAAGATAATAACATTAAATTTTCAAGTAAAGGTGCGTTGGGATATTTACCCGAGTCAAACAAGCCATTATTTTGCGCATTTAAAAAAACTTGACCTAACAATCATAGATGATTTAAAGTGATTTTATCATGTGTAACGGGCTATATTTCTGTAAGGAATGACTTATGGATTGGGAGTCAACACTCCGTTAAAAATCCCCTGCCTCCCCCTTTTCTCGACGATTGCAGAACCTGATATATAAAAACCGAAAAGAGTTAACAATCCCAAAAAATTACAGACACTTTTTGGAATTATCTCTCTACATTTGTACATTGTCCATTTCCATTTTAGATGTACAGTTTTTCTTAAATCAAAACTTGGTCTTTCACTTTCCCTTCTTCTCGTAAACAAAAAAAAGAGATAAAAGGCAAATAGATCACAACAAAATGAAAATTTTAAAGTTTATACATGGAAAGAATTTAAATTAATATATAAATGTAAGTAAAGATCATTTATTCAGACCTCACAAATGAGCACAAAATTTTTTTTATCCAAGTTTGGGAAATTGCACTAGTTTAATCCTCATAGCTCGGAATTTTATGAGAAAATGATTTCTCTACAAAAGGTTTAAAAAAGAGATATGCATGCTTGAAATGTGTTAAAGATGCAAATTACCAAAGGATCCAAAACTTTTAATGTGAATAACATTAAATTCTCAAGTGAACGTGCGGTGGGATATTTACCAGAGTCAAACAAGCCATTATTTTGCCCATTTACAAAAAGCTGACCAAACGATCATAGATGATTGTAAAGTGATTTATCATGCGCAATGGGCAATATTTTTTAAAGGAATAAATTATGGACTTGGAGTCAACACTCTGTTAAAAATCCCCCGCCTCCGCCTTTTCTCGATGTTTGCAGAACCTGATGAATAAAAACTAAAAAGAGTTTACAATCCCTAAAAATTACAGATACTTTTTGGAATTATCTCTCTCTAAATTTGTGCATTGTGCGTTTCCATTTTAGATGTATACTTTTTCTTAAATCAAAACTTGAGTTTTCACTTTCCCTTCATCTCATAAACAAAAAAAGGGCTAAAAGGCAAATAGATCACAAGAAAATGAAACTTTTATGATTTTTTTATGGAAAGAATTTTAAAAAATAAACAAATGTAAGTAAAGAAAATTTATTCACACACCACAAATGAACACAAATGTTTTGTTATCCAAGTTTTGGAAATTCCACTAGTTCAACTCTAATAGCATCGAATTTTAAAAGAAAGAGATTTTTCTACACAGGTTTTAAAAACTAGATATGCCTGCTTGAAAAATGTTAAAGATGCAAATGACCTATGGATCCAATCCTTTTAAAAAGAATAACATTAAATTCTCAAGTGAACGTGCAGTGGGATATTTACCAGAGTCAAACAAGCCATTATTTTTCCCACTAACAAAAGGTTGACCTAACGATCATAGATGATTGTAACATGATTTATCATCTGTCACGGGCTATGTTTTTGTTTGGAATGACATATGGATTGGAAGTCAACACTCAATTAAAAATCCCCTGCTTCCCCCTTTTCCCGACAATTGCAAAACCTGATATATAAAAACTAAAAAGAGTTTACAACCCCTAAAAATTACTGACACTTTTCGAATTATCTCTCTCTAAAATTGTGCATTGTGCATTTCCATTTTAGATGTATACTTTTTTCTTAAATCAAAACTTGGGCTTCCATTTTCCCTTCATCTCGTAAAAAAAAAGAGATAAAAGACAAATAGATCACAAAAAAATAAAAATTTTAGGGTTTATGTATGGAAAGAATTTAAACCAATAAAAAAATTTAAGTAAAGAAAATTTATTCACACACCACAAATGAACACAAAAGTTTTGTTATCCAAGTTTGGGAAATTCCACTTGTTCAACCCTAATAGATCGGAATTTTATAAGAAAGAGATTTTTGTACACATGTTTTAAAAAATGGATAGGCATGCTTGAAACATGTTAAAGATGCAATTGACCTATGGATCTTAACCTTTTGAAGAGAATAACATTAACTTCTCAAGTGAACGTGCGGTGGGATATTTACCCGAGTCAAACAAGCCTTTATTTTGCCTATTTACAAAAAGCTGACCTAACGATCATAAATAATTGTAAAGTGATTTATCATGTTTAATGGGTTATATTTCTGTAACGAATGATTGATGGATTTGGAGTCAACACTCCGTTAAAAATCTCCCGCCTCCCCCTTTTCCCGACGATTGGAGAACTTGATATATAAAAACTAAAAAGCTTTTACAATACCAAAAAATTACAGAAACTTTTTGGAATTATCTCCTACATTTTTGCGTTGTGAATTTTCATTTTAGATGTATACTTTTTTCTTAAATCAAAACTTGAGTTTTCACCTTCCCTTCATCGCGTCAACAAAAGAAAGAGATAAAAGGCAAATAGAACACAACAAAATGAAAATTTTAAAGTTGGTACATGGAAAGAATTTAAAGCAATAAACAAATGTAAGTAAAGATAATTTTTTCACTCCCTACAACTGAGCACAAAAGTTTTGTTATCCAAGTTTGGGAAATTCCACTAGTTTAACCCTCATAGCTCGGAATTTTATAAGAAAACGATTTCCCTACACATGCTTTAAAAAATGGATATGCATGCTTGAAACATGTTAAAGATGCAAATTACCAATGGATCAAAACCTTTTAAAGAGAATAACATTAAATTCTCAAGTGAACGTGCGGTGGGATATTTACAGAAGTCAAAAAAACCATTATTTTGCCCATTTACAAAAAGCTGACCTAACGATCATTGATGATTGCAAAGTGATTTATCATGTGTAACGAGCTATATTTTTGTAAAGAATGAATTATGGAATGGGAGTCAACACTCAGTTAAAAATCCCCCACCTACCTCTTTTCCCGACGATTGCAAAACCTGATATATAAAAACTAATATGAGTTTACAATCCCTAAAAATTACTGACACTTTTTGGAATCATCTCTTTCTACATTTGTGCATTGTGCATTTCCATTTTAGATGTATACTTTTTTCTTAAATACAAACTTGATTGTTCACTTTCCCTTCATCTCGTAAACAAAAAAAAAAGAGATAAAAGGAAAATAGATCACAACAAAATGAAAATTTTAGAGTATGTGTATGGAAAGAATTTAAAGAAATAAAAAAATGTAAGTAAAAAAAATTTATTCACATACCACAAATGAAAAAAAAAGTTTTGTTATCCTAGTTTGGGAAATTCCACTAGTTCAACCCTAATAGCTCGGAATTTTATAAGAAAGAGGTTTTTCTACACATGTTTTAAAAAATAGATATGCATTGTTGAAACATGTTAAAGATGCAAATGACCTATGGATCCAAACCTTTTAAAGAGAATAACATTAAATTCTCAAGTGAACGTGCGGTGGGATATTTACCCGAGTCAAACAAGCCATTACTTTGCCCATTTACAAAAAACTGACCTAACAATCATAGATGATTATAAAGTGATTTATCATGCATAACGGGCTATATTTTTTTAAGGAAAGACGAATGGATTGGGAGTCAACACTCAAGTAAAAATCCCCTGCCTCCCCCTTTTCTTGATGATTGCAAAACCTGAAATATAAAAACTATAAAGAGTTTACAATCACTAAAACTTACCTACACTTTTTGGAATTATCTCTCTCTACATTTGTGCATTGTGCATTTCCATTTTAAATCAAATCTTGTTAAATCAAATCTTGAGTTTTCACTTTCCCTTTATCTCGTAAACAGAAAATGAGTTAAAATGCAAATAGATCACAAGAAAATGAAATTTTTAGGGTTTATGTATGGAATGAATTTAAAGCAATAAACAAATGAAAGTAAAGAAAATTTATTCACACACCACAAATGAACGCAAAAGTTTTGTTATCCTAGTTTGGGAAATTCCACTAGTTCAACCCTAATAGCTCAAAATTTTATAAGAAAGAGATTTTTCCACACATGTTTTTAAAAAATGGATGGACATGCTTGAAACATGTTAAATATGCATATGACCTATGGATCCAAACCTTTTAAAGATAATAACATTAAATTCTCAAGTGAATGTGCGTTCGGATATTTACCAGAGTCAAACAAGCCATTATTTTGCCCATTTATGAAAGGCTGACCTAACGATCATAGATGATAGTAAAGTGACTCATCATGCGTAACGGGCTATATTTTTGTAAGGAATGACTGAAGGATTGTGAGTCAACACTCAAATAAAAATCCCCCACCTCCCCCTTTTCCCGACGATAGCAGAACCTGATAAATAAAAACTAAAAAGAGTTTACATTCCCTAAAAATTACAGACACTTTTTGGAATTATCTCTGTCTACATTTGTGCATTGTGAATTTCCATTATAGATGTACTCTTTTTTCTTAAATCAAAACTGGAGTTTTCACTTTCCCTTCATCTCACAAACAAAAAAAGAGATAAAAGGCAAATAGGTCACAACAAAACAACAATTTTAGAGTTTATTTATGGAAAGAATTTAAAGCATTAAAAAAATGTAAGTAAAAAAAATTTATTCACACACCACAATTGAACCCAAAACTTTTGTTATCCTAGTTTGGGAAATACCACTATTTCAACCCTAATAGTTAGGAATTTTATAAGAAAGAGATTTTTCAACACATGTTTTGTTGAAACATGTTAAAGATGCAAATGACATTAAATTCTCAAGTGAACGTGCTGTGGGATATTTACCTGAGTCAAACAAGCCATTACTTTGCCCATTTAAAAAAAGCTGACCTAACGATCATAGATGATTGTAAAGTGATTTATCTTGCGTAATGGGCTATATTTTTTTAAGGAACTACTATTGTATTGGGAGTCAACACTCAGTTAAAAATCCGCCTCCCCCTTTTCCTGACGATTGTAGAACCTGATGTATAAAAACTAAAAAGAGTTCACAATCCCTAAAACATACAGACACTTTTTGGAATTATCTCTCTCTACATTTGTGCATTTTGCATTTCCATTTAGATGTATATTTTTTTTCTTAAATCAAAACTTGAGTTTTCACTTTCCCTTCATCTCGTAAACAAAAAAATAGATACAAGGCAAATAGATCACAAGAAAATGAAAATTTTAGGGTTTATGTATGGAAAAAATTTAAAGCAATAAACAAATGTAAGTAAAGAAAATTTATTCACACACCACAAATGAATGCAAAAGTTTTGTAATTTAAGTTTGGGAAATTCCACTAGTTCAACCCTAATAGCTTGGAATTTTTTAAGAAAGAGATTTTTCCACACATGTTTTTAAAAATGGATAGGTATTCTTGAAACATGGTAAAGATGCAAATTACCTATGGATCCAAACCTTTTAAAGATAATAACATCAAATTCTGAAGTCAACATGGTTGGGATATTTACCTGAGTCAAACAAGCCATTATTTTGCCCATTTACAAAAACCTGACCTAACGATCATAGATGATTGTAAAGTGATTTATCCTGCGTAACGGGCTATATTTTTGTAAGGAATGACTTAAGGATTAGGAGTCAACATTCAAATAAAAATCCCCTCCTCCCCCTTTTCCTGACGATAGCAGAACCTTATATATAAAAACTAAAAAGAGTTTACAATCCCTAAAAATTACAGACACTTTTTGGAATTATCTCTCTCTACATTGTTGCATTGTGCATTTCCATTTTAGATGTATACTTTTTTATTAAATCAAAACTTGATTTTTCACTTTCCCTTAATCTCATAAACAAAAAAGAGATAAAGGCAAATAGATCACAACTAAACGAAAATTTTAGAGTTTATATAAGGAAAGAATTTAAAGCAATAAAAAAATGTTAGTAAATCAAATTTATTCACACGCAACAATTGAACACCAAAGTTTTGTTATCCTAGTTTGAGAAATTCCACTAGTTCAACCCTAATAGTTCGGAATTTTATAAGAAAGAGATTTTTCTAAAAATATTTTAAAAAATAGATATGCATTGTTGAAACTTGTTAAAGATGCAAATGACCTATGGATCCAAACCTTTTAAAGAGAAAAACATTAAATTCTCAAGTGAACGTGCGGTGGGATATTTACCCGAGTAAAACAAGCCATTACGTTGCCCATTTAGAAAAAGCTGATCAAACAATCATAGATGATTGTAAAGTGATTTATCATGCGTAACGAACAATATTTTTCTAAGGAACGACTAATGGATTGGGAGTCAACACTCAAACAAAAATCTCCTGCCTCCCCCTTTTCCAAACGATTGCAGAATCTGATATATGAAAACTAAATAGAGTTTAAAATCCCTAAAACTTACAGACAGTTTCTGAAATTATCTCTCTCTTCATTTCTGCGTTGTGCATTTCCAATTTAGATGTATACTTTTTTCTTAAATCAAAACTAGAGTTTTCACTTTCCTTTCATCTCTGAAAAAAAAAAGATAAAAGGCAAATAGATCACAACAAAATGAAAATTTTAGAGTTTCCGTATGGAAAGAATTTCAAGCAATAAACAAATGTAAGTAAAGAAAATTTATTCACACACCACAAATGAACACAAAACTTTTGTTATCCAAGTTTGGGAAATTCCACTAGTTCAACCCTAATAGCTCGGAATTTTATAAGAAAGAGATTTTTCTACACATGTTTTAAAAAATGGACATGCATGCTTGAAACATGTTAAAGATGCAAATGACCTATGGATCCAAACCTTTTATAGAGAACAACATTAAATTCTCAAGTGAACGAGTGGTGGAATATTTACCTGAGTCAAACAAGCCATTATTTCACCCATTTACAAAAAGCTGAACTAACGATCATGGATGATTGTAAAGCAATTTATCATGCGTTACGGGCAATATTTTTGTAAGGAATGACTTATGTATTGGGAGTCAACACTCAAATAAAAATCTCCCGCCTCCACCTTTCCCGACGATTGCAGAACCTAATATATAAAAACTACAAGGAGTTTACAGATACTTTTTGGAATTATCTCTCTCTACTTTTATGCATTATGCATTTCCATTCTAGATGTATACTTTTTCTTAAATCAAAACATGAGTTTTCATTTTCCCTTCATCTCGTAAACAAAAAAAGTGTTAAGAGGCAAATAGATCTTTACAAAATGAAAATTTTAGTGTTTATGTATGGAAAGAATTTAAAGCAATAAAAAAATATAAGTAAAGAAAATTTATTCACACACCACAAATGAACACAAAAGTTTTGTTAATCTCACAACACAAATGAACATAAAATTTTTGTTATCCAAGTTCGGGTAATTCCACTAGTTCAACTCTAGTAGGTCGGAATTTTATTACAAAGAGACTTTTCTACACATGTTTTAATAAATGGATATACATGCTTGAAACATGTTAAAAATTCAAATGACCTATGGATCCAAACCTTTTAAAGAGAATAACATTAAATTCTCAAGTGAACAAGCGGTGGGATATTTACCCGAGTCTAACAAGCCATTATTTTGCCCAATTAGAAAAAGCTTACCAAATGATCATAGATGATTAAAAAGTGATTTAACATGTGTAACGGGCTATATTTTTTTAAGGAATTACTTATGGATTGGGAGTCAACACTCAATTAAAAATCCATTCCCTTCCCCTTTTCCCGACTATTGGAGAACTTGATATATAAAAACTAAAAAGAGTTTACAATCCCTCAAAATTACTGACACATTTTAGAATTATCACTCTCTACATTTGTGCATTTTGTATTTCCATTTTAGATGTATACTTTTTTCTTAAATACAAACTTGAGTTTTCAATTTTCCTTCATCACATAAACAAAAAAAAAAAGAGATAAAAGGCAAATAGATCACAACAAAATGAAAATTTTAGAGTTTATGTATACAAAGAATTTAAAGCAATAAACAAATGTAAGTAAAGAAAATTAATTCACACACCACAAATGAACACAAAAGTTTTTTTATCCAAATTTGGGAAATTCCACTAGTTCTACGCAAATAGCTTGGAATTTTACAAGAAATCGATTTTTCTACCCATGAATTAAAAAATGGATATGCATGCTTGAAACATGTTAAAGATGCAAATGACCTATGGATCCAAACCTTTTAAATGAATCACATTAAATTCTCAAGTGAACGTGTGGTTGGATATTTGCCTGAGTCAAACAAGCCATTTTCTTGTCCATATGCAAAAACCTGACCTATCAATCATATATGATTGTAAAGTGATTTATCAAGCATAACGGGCTATATTTCTGTAAGGAATGACTTATGGATTGGGGTCAACACTCAGTTAAAAATCCCCTACCTCCCTCTTTTCCCGACAATTGCAGAACCTGATATATAAAAACGAAAAAATAGTTTACAATCCCTTAATATTACACACACTTTTAGGAATTATCTCTCTCTAAATTTGTTCATTGGGCATTTCCATTTTAGATGTATACTTTTTTCTTAAATCAAAACTTGAGTTTTCACTTTCCCTTCATCTCGTCAACAAAAAAAAAAAAAAAAATAGATCACAACAAAATGAAAATTTTAGAGTTTATGTTTGGAAAAATCTAAAGCAATAAAAAAATGTAAGTAAAGAAACTTTATTCACACACCACAAATGAACACAAAGTTTTGTTATCCAAGTTTGGGAAATTCGACTAGTTCAACCCTAATAGCTCAAAATTTTACAAGAAAGGGATTTTTCTACACATGTTTTAAAAAATGGATATGCATGCATGAAACATGTTAAAGATGCAAATGACCTATGGATCCAAACCTTTTAAAGAGAATAACATAAAAAATTCTCAAGTGAACATGCGGTGGGGTATTTACCCGTGTCAAACAAGCCATTATTTTGCTCATTTACAAAAAGCTGACCTAACGATCATAGATGATTGCAAAGTGATTTATCATGCATAACATGCTATATTTTTGTAAGGAAAGACTGGAGAATTGGGAGTCAACACTTGGTTAAAAATCTCCTGCCTCCCCCATTTCCCGACGATTGGAAAACCTGATATATAAAAACTAAAAAGAGTTTACGGATGGTTTTTAGAATTATCTCTCTCTACATTTGTGCATTGTGCATTTTTATTTTAGATGTATACTTTTTTCTTAAATCAAAACCTGAGTTTTCACTTTCCCTTCACCTCGTAAACAAAACAAGAGATAAAAGGCAAATTGATCACAACAAAATAAAAATTTTAGGGTTTATGTATGGAAAGAATTTAAAGTAATAAAAAAATGTAAGTAATGAAAATTTATTCACACACCACTAATGAATACAAAAGTTTTGTTGTCCAAATTTCGAAAATTCCACTAGTTCAACTCTAATAGCTCGGAATTTAATAAGTAAGAGATTTTTCTACACATTTTTAAAAAAATGGATATGCACGCTTGAAACATGTTAAAGATGCAAATGAACTATGGATCCAATCCTTTAAAAGAGAGTAACATTAAATTCTCAAGTGAACGTGCGGTGGGAAATTTACCTGAGACACACAAGCCATTATATTGCCTATTTACAAAAAGTTGACCTAACGATCATATATGATAGTAAAGTGATTTATCATGCGTAATGGGCAATATTTTTGAAAGGAAGGACTTATGGATTGGGAGTCAACACTCAGTTAAAAATCCCCCGCCTCCCCCTTTTCCTGGCGATTGCAAAACCTGATTTATAAAAACTAAAAAGAGTTTACATTCCCTAAAAATTACTGAGACTTTTTAGAATTATCTCTCTCTACATTTGTGCCTTGTGTATTTACAATTTAGATATACACTTTTATCTTAAATCAAAACTTGAGTTTTCACTTTCCCTTTATCTCATAAACAAAAAAAAGAGATAAAAGGAAAATAGATCACATCAAAATGAAAATTTTAGAGTTTATGTATGGTAAAAATTTAAAGTAATAAACAAATTTAAGTACAGAAAATTTATTCACACACCACAAATGAACCCAAAATTTTTGTTATCCAAGTTTAGGAAACTCCACTAGTTCAACCCTAATAGCTCAGAATTTTATAATAAACAGATTTTTCTACACATGTTTTAAAAAATGGATATGCATGCTTGAAACTTGTTCAAGATGCAAATGACCTATTGATCCAAACCTTTGGAAGAGAATAACATTAAATTCTCAAGTAAACATCCGGTGGGATATTTACCTGAGTCAAACAAGCCATTTTTTGCCCAATTACTAATAGTTTAGCTAACGATCATAGATGGTTTTAAAGGGAGTTATCATGCATAATGGGCTATATTTTTTTAAGGCATTGACTCAAATAAAATTCCGCCACCTTGCCCTTTTCCCGACGATTGCATAACCTGATATATAAAAACTAATAATAGTTTACAATCCCTAAAATTTACTGACACTTTTTAGAATTTTCTCTCTCTACATTTGTGCATCGTGCATTTCCATTTTAGATGTATACTTTTTTCTTAAATCGAAGCTTGAGTTTTCACTTTCCCTTCATTTCGTAAACAAAAAAAGAGATCAAAGGCAAATAGATCACAACAAAATGAGAATTTTAGAGTTTATGTATGGAAAGAATTTAAAGAAATAAACAAAAGTAAGAAAAAAAAATTTATTCACGCACCACAAATGAATACAAAAGTTTTGTTATCAGAGTTTGGGAAATTCCACTAGTTCAACCCTAATAGCTTGGAATTTTATAAACAGAGATTTTCCTACACATGTTTTAAAAAATAGATGTGCATGCTTGAATCAAGTTAAAGATACAAATGACCAATGGATCCAAACCTTTTAAAGAGAATAACATTAAATTCTCATGTGAACATGCAGTGGGATATTTACCTGAGTCAAACTAGCCATTATTTTACCCATTTACGAAAAGTTGACATAAAGATCATAGATGCTTGTAAAGTGATTTATCATGTGTAACGGGCTATATTTTTGTAAGGAATGACTTATGGATTGGGAATCAACACTCAGTTAAAAATCTCTGCCTCCCCCTTTTCCCAACGATTGCAGAACCTGGTATATAAAAACTAAAAAGAGTTTACAATCCCAATATATTAAAGACACTTTTTTGGAATTATCTCTCTCTAAATTTGTGCACTACGCATTTCCATTTTAGATTTATACATTTTTCTTAAATCAAAGCTTGAGTTTTCACTTTCCCTTCATCTCGTAGAATAAAAAGAGAGAAAAGGCAAATAGATTCCAACAAAATGAAAATTTTAGAGTTTATGTATGAAAAGAATTTAAAGCAATAAACAAAAGTAAGTAAATAAAATTTATTCTCACACCACAAATGAACAAAAATGTTTTATTATCCAAGTTTGGGAAATTGCACTAGTTCAACCCTAATAGCTCGGAATTTGATCAAAAAGAGACTTTTCTACTAATGTTTTAAAAAATGGATATGCATACTTGAAACATGTTAAAGATGCAAATGACCAATGGATCCAAAATTTTCAAAGAGAACAACATTACATTCTCAAGTGAACGTGCGGTGGGACATTTACCCGAGTCAAACAAGCCATTATTTTGCCCATTTACAAAAAGCTGACCTATCGATCATAGAAGATTGAAAAGTGATTTATCTTGCGTAATGGGCTATATTTTTGTAAGGAATGACTTTTGGATTGGGAGTCAACACTCTCTTAAAAATCACCCGCCTCCCCTTGTCCCGACTATTGAAGAACCTAATATATAAAAACTAAAAAGAGTTTCCTATCCATCAAAATTAATGACACTTTTTGGAATTATCTCTCTTGACATTTCTGCATTGTGCATTTCCATTTTAGATGTATACTTTTTTCTTAAATCAAAACTTGAGTTTTCAATTTCCCTTCATCTAGTAAACAAAAAAAGACATAAAAGGCAAATAAATCACAACAAAATGAAAATTTTAGAGTTTATGTATGGAAATAATTTAAAGCAATAAACAAATGTAAGTATAGAAAATTTATTCCCACACCACAAATGAACACAAAAATTTTGTTATCCAAGTTTTGGAAATTCCAATAGTTCAACCCTAATAGCTCGGAATTTTATAAGAAAGATTTTTCTACACAAGTTTTAAAAAATGTACATGCATGCTTGAAACATGTTAAAGAATCAAATGACCTATGCATCCAAACCTTTTAAAGAGAATAAAATTAAATTCTCAAGTGAATGTGCGGTGGGATATTTACCCGAGTCAAACAAGTCATTATTTTGCCCATTTACAAAAAGCTAACCTAACGATCGTAGATGATTGTAACATGATTTATCATGCGTAATGGGCTATATTTTTGTAAGAAATGACTTATTGATTGGGAGTCAACACTCAGTTAAAAATCCCCCGCCTCCTCTTTTAACGATAGAAAAACTTGATATATTAAAACTAAAAAGAGTTTACAATCCCTAAAAATTACAGACACTTTTTGTAATTATCTCTCTCTACTTTAGTGCAGTGTGCATTTCCATTTTAGATGTATATTTTTTTCTTAAATCAAAGCTAGTGTTTACACTTTCCCTTCGGCTCGTAAACAAAAAAAGAGATCAAAGGCAAATAGATCACATCAAAATGAAAATTTTAGAGTTTATGTATGGAAGGAATTTAAAGGAATAAATAATTGTAAGTAAAGAAAATTTATTCACACACCAAAAATGAACACAAAAGTTTTGTTATCCAAGTTTGGGAAATTCCACTAGTTCAACCCAAATAGTTCGGAATTTTATAAGAAAGAGATTTTTCTACACATGTTTTAAAAAGTGGATATGCATGCTTGAAACAAGTAAAAGAAGCAAATGACCTATGGATCCAAACCTTTTAAAGAGAATAACATGAAGTTCTAAAGTGAACGTACGGTGGGATATTTACACAAGTCAAACAACCCATTATTTTGCCCATTTACAAAAAGCTGACCTATCGATCATGGATGATTGTAAAGGGATTTATCACGCGTAACGGGCTATATTTTTGAAAGGAATGACTTATGGATTGGGAGTCATCACTCTGTTAAAAATCCCCCGCCTCCCCCTTTTTCCTGACGATTACAGAACCTAATTTATAAAATCTAAAAAGAGTTTACAATCCCTAAAAATTACAGACACTTTTAGGAATTATCCCTCTCGACATTTGTGCATTGTGCATTTCCTTTTTAGATGTATACTTTTTTCGTAAATAAAAACTTGAGTTTTCACTTTCCCTTCATCTCGTAAACCAAAAACTAAGATTAAAGCCAAATTGATCACAACAAAATGAAAATTTCAGAGTTTATGAATGGAAAGAATTTAAAGCAATAAAAAAATTTAAGTAAAGAAAATTTATTCAAACACCACATATCAACACAAAAGTTTTGTTATCCAAGGTTGGGAAATTCCACTAGTTCAACCCTAATTGCTCGGAATTTTATAAGAAAGAGATTTTTCTACACATGTTTTAAAAAAATGGACTTGCATGCTTGAAACATGTTAAAGATGCAAATGACCTATGGATCCAAACCTTTTACAGATAATAACATTAAATTCTCAAGTGAACGAGTGGTGGGATATTTACCCGAGTCAAACAAGCCATTATTTTGCCCATTTACAAAAAGCTGAACTAACGAACATGGATGATTGTAATGTGATTTATCATGCCTTACGGGCTATATTTTTGTAAGGAATGACTTATGCATTGGGAGTCAACACCCAGATAAAAATCTCCCGCCTCCACCTTTTCTCGACGAACGACAAAACCTGATATATAAAAACTAAAAAGAGTTTACAGACACTTTTTGGAATTATCTCTCTACTATTATACATTGTGCATTTCCATTTTAGATGTATACTTTTTCTTAAATCAAAACATGAGTTTTCATTTTCCCTTCATCTCGTAAACGAAAAAAGTGTTAAAAGGCAAATAGATCACAACAAAATGAAAATTTTAGTGTTTATGTATGGAAAGAATTTAAAGAAATAAAAAAATATAAGTAAAGAAAATTTATTCATACACCACAAATGAACACAAAAGTTTTGTTATCCAACTTTGGGAAATTCCACTAGTTCAACACTAGTAGCTTAGAATTTTATAAGAAAGAGATTTTTCTACACATGTTTTAAAAAATGGATTTGCATGCTCGAAACATGTTAAAGATGCACATGGCCTATCGATCCAAACCTTTAAAAGAGAATAACATTAAATTCTCAAGTGAACGTGCGGTGGGCTATTTTCCTGAGTCAAATAAGCCATTATTTTGCCCATTTACTAAAAGCTGACCTAACGATGATAGATGATTGTAAAGTGATTTATCATGCATAACGGGCTATATTTTTGTAAGTCATGACTTATGGATTGGAGTCAACACTCAAATAAAAATCTCCTGCCCCCACCTTTTCCGGACGATTAAAGAACCAGATATATAAAAACTAAAAAGAATTTACATGGCCAAAAAATTACAGAGACTTTTTGGAATTATCTCTCTCTACATTTGTGCGTTGTGCATTTCCATTTTAGAGGTATACTTTTTTCTTAAATCAAAACTTGAGTTTTCACTTTTCCTTCATCTCGTAAACAAAACAAGAGATAAAAGGCAAATAGATCACAAAAAAATGAAAATTTGAGAGTTTATGGATGGAAAGAATTTAAAGCAATAAAAAAATGTTAGTAAGGAAAATTTATTCACACACCACAAATGAACACAAAAGTTTTGTTATCCAAGTTTGGGAAATTCCACTAGTTCAATCCTAATAGCTCGGAATTTTATAAGAAATAGATTTTTCTACACATGTTTTAAAAAATGGATATGCATGCTTGAAACATATTAAAGATGCAAATGACCCATGGGTCCAAACCTTTTAAAGAGAATAACATTAACTTCGCAAGTGAACGTCCGGCGGGAAATTTACCTGAGACGAACAAGCCATTATTTTGCTGATTTAAAAAAAGCTGACCTAACGATCATAGATGATAGTAAATTGATTTATCATGCATAACAGACTTTATTTTTTGTAAGGATTGATTTATGGATTGGGAGTCAACACTGAGTTAAAAATCCTCTACCTCCCCCTTTTCCCAATGATTGCTAGACCTGATATATAATAACTAAAAAGAGTTTACAATCCATAAAAATTACAAACAATTTTTGTAATTATCTCTCTCTACATTTGTGCATTGTGCATTTCCATTTTAGATGTATACTTTTTTCTTAAATCAAAGCTTGAGTTATCATTATCTCGTAAACAAAAAAAGAGATAAAAGGAAAATAGATCACAAAAAATTGAAAAATTTAGAGTTCATGTATGGTAGGACGTTAGGACAATCAACAAATGTAAGGAACATTTATTCACACACCACATATGAACCCAAAATTTTTGTTATTAAAGTTTGGGAAATTCCCCTAGTTCAACCCTAATACCTCAAAATTTTATAAGAAAGAGAATTTTCTACACATGTTTTAAAAAATGGATATGCATGCTTGAAACATGTTCAAGATGCAAATGACCTATGGATCCAAACAATTTAAAGGGAATAACATTAAATTCTCAAGTGAACATCTGGTGGAATATTTACCCGAGTCAAACAAGCCATTATTTTGCCTATTTACTAAAAGTTGACCTAACGATCATAGATGATTGTAAAGTGATTTATTATGCATAATGGGCTATATTTTTTTAAGGAATGACTTATGGATAGGGAGTCAACACTCAAAGAAAAATCCCCCGCCTCCCCTTTTCTCGACGATTGCAGAACCTGAAATATAAAAACTAAAAAGAGTTTACAATCCCTAAAAATTATAGACACTTTTTGGAATTTTCTCTATCAATATTTGTGCATTGTGCATTTCTATTTTAGATGTATAATTTTTTCTTAAATCAAAGCTTTAGTTTTCACATTTCCTTCATCTCATAAACAAAAAAAGAGATCAAAGGCAAATAGATCACAACAAAATAAAAATTTTAGAGTTTATGTATGGAAAGAATTTAAAGAAATAAAAAAAAGTAATAAAAGAAAATTTATACAAACTTCAAAAATGAACACAAAAGTTTTGTTATCCAAGTTTTGGAAATTCCACTAGTTCAACCCGAATAACTCGAAATTTTATTAGACAGAGATTTTTTTTCACATGTTTTAAAAAATGGATGTGCATGTTTGAAACTTGTTAAAGATTCAAATGACCTATGGATCCAAACCTTTTATAGAGAATAACATTAAATTTTTATGTGAATGTGCAGTGGAATATTTACCTGAGTCAAACAAGCCATTATTTTGCCCATTTACCAAAAGTTGACATATAGATCATAGATGATTGTGAAGTGATTTATCATCCGTAATGGGCTATATTTTTGTAACAAATGACTTATGGATTGGGAGTCAACATTCAGTTAAAAATCCCCCGCCTCCCCCTTTCCCGACGATTGCAGAACCTTGTATAAAAAATTAAAAAGAGTTTTCAATACCTAAAAATTACAGACACTTTTTGGAATTACCACTCTCTACATTTGTGCACTACGCAATTCCATTTTAGATGTATACTTTTTTCATAAATCAAAACTTGAGTTTTCACTTTCCCTTCATCTCATAAACAAAAAAAAAAAAGAGATAAAAGGCAAATACATCACAACAAAATGAAAATTTTAGAGTTTATGTATGAAAAGAATTTAAAGCAGTAAACAAATGTGAGTAAAAAAAAATTTATTCACACACTACAAATGAACACAAAAGTTTTGTTATCCAAATTTTGGAAATTTCACAAGTTCAACCCTAATAGCTCGGAATTTTATAAGAAAGAGATTATTCTGCACATGTTTTAAAAAATGGATATGCATGCTTGAAACATGTTAAAGATGCAAATGACATATGAATCCAAACCTTTTAAAGAGAATATCATTAAATTCTCAAGTGAGCGTGCGGTGGGATCTTTACCCGAGTCAAACAAGCCATTATTTTGCCCATTTACAAAAAGCTGACCTAATGATCATTGATGATTGTAAAGTGATTTATCATTCGTAATGAGCTATATTTTTGTAAGGAATGACTTACTGATTGGGAGTCAACATTCAGTAAAAAATCCCTCGCCACCCCTATTTCCCGTCGATTGCAGAACTTGATAAATAAAAACTAAAAAGAGTCAACAATCCCTAAAAAGTATAGAGTCTTTTTGGAATTATCTCTCTCTACATTTTTGCATTGTCTTTTGCATTTTATATGTATACTTTTTTCTTAAATCAAAACTTGAGTTTTCACTTTCCCTTCTTCTCGTAGACAAAAAAAGAGTTAAAAGGCAAATAGATCACAAAAAAAAAAAAAATTTAGATTTTATGTATGAAAAGAATTTAAAGCAATAAAAAATGTAAGTAAATAAATTTTATTCTCGCACCACAACTGAAAAAAAAAGTTTTGTTATCCAAGTTTAGAAAATTCCACTAGTTCAACCCTAATAGCTCGGAATTTTATAAGAACGAGATTTTTCTACTAATGTTTTAAAAAATGGATATCCATGCTTGAAACATGTTAAAGATTCAAATTACCCATGGATCCAAAAATTTTAAAGAGAATAACATTAAATTCTCAAGTGAACGTGCGGTGGGATATTTACCTGAGTCAAACAAGCCATTATTTTGCCCATTTACGAAAAGCTGACTAACGATCGTAGATGAAAGTAAAGTGATTTATCTGGCGTAACGAGCTATATTTTTGTAAGTAATGACTTATGGATATGGAGTCAACACTCAGTTAAAAATCCCCATCCTCCCTTTTCCCAACGAATGCAGAACCTAATATATAAAAACTAAAAAGAGTTTCCAATCCATAAAAATTACAGACACTTTTTGGAATTATCTCTTTCTACATTTGTGCATTGTGCATTTCCATTTTAGATGTATACTTTTTTCTTAAATCAAAACTTGAGTTTTCAATTTCCTTTCATCTCGTAAACAAAAAAAGAGACAAAGGCAAATATATCACAACAAAATGAAAATTTTAGAGTTTATGTATAAAAATAATTTAAAGCAATAAATAAATATAAATAAAAAAAATTTATTCAGACACCACAAATGAACACAAAAGTTTTGTTATCAAAGTTTGGGAAATTCCACTAGTTCAACCCTAATAGCTCGGAATTTTATAAGAAAGAGATTTTTCTGTAAAAGTTTTAAAAAATGTATATGCATGCTTCAAACATGTTAAAGAAGCAAATGACCTATGCATCCAAACCTTTTAAAGAGAATAATATTAAATTCTCAAGTGAACGTGCGGTGGGATATTTATCCAACTCAAACAAGCCATTATTTTGCCCATTTAAAAAATCTTGACCTAACGATTATAGACGATTGTTAAGTGATTTATTATGCGTAATGGGCTATATTTGTATAAGAAATGACTTATTAATTGGGAGTCAACACTCAATTAAAAATGCCATGCCTCCCCCTTTTCCCGACTATTGCAGAACTTGATATAGAAAAACAAAAAAGAATTTACAATCCCTAAATATTATAGACTCTTTTTGGAATTATCTCTCTCTACATTTGTGCATTGTGGATTTCAATTTTAGATGTATACTTTTTTCTTAAATCAAAACATGAGTTTTCACTTGCCCTTCATCTCGTAAAAAAAAAAAGAGATAAAAGGCAAATAGATCACAAAAAAATAAAAATTTTAGAGTTTATGTATGAAAATAATTTAAAGAAATAAACAAATGTAAGTAAACTAAATTTATGCACACACCACAAATGAACAAAAAAGTTTTGTTATCAAAGTTTAGGAAATTCCACTATTTGAACCCTAATGGCTCGGAATTTTCTAAGCATGACATTTTTCTAAAAATATTTTAAAAAATGGATATGCATCATTGAAACATGTTAAGAAGCAAATGACCTATGGATCCAAAAAATTTAAAGAAAATAATTTTAAATTGTCAAGTGAATGTGCGGTGGGATATTTACCTGAGTCAAACAAGCCATTATTTTGCCATTTTACAACAAGCTGACCTAATGATCATAGATGATTGTAAAGTGAATTATTATGCGTAACGGGCTATATTTTTGTATGGAAAAGGATTGGGAGTCAACACTCAGTTAAAAAGCCCCTGCCTCCCCCTTTTTCTGACGATTGCACAACCAGATATATAGAAATTAAAAAGAGTTTACAATCCCTAAAAATTATAGACACTTTTTGGAATTATCTCTTTCTAAATTTTTGCATTGTGTATTTCCATTTTAGATGTATAATTTTTTCTTAAATCAAAACATGAGTTTTGAATAGCCCTTCCTCTCGTAAAAAAAAAAGTGATAAAAGGAAAATAGAACACAACAAAATCAAAATTTTTGAGTTTATATATGGAAATAATTTAAAACAATAAGCAAATGTAATTAAAGAAAATTTATTCACACACCACAAATAAAAACAAAAGTTTTGTTATCCAAGTTTGGGAAATTCCATTAGTTCAACCCTAATAGCCCATAATTTTATAAGAAAGAGATTTTTCAACACATGTTTTAAAAAATGGATATGCATGCTTGAAATATGTTAAAGATGCAAATGACCTGTGGATCCAAACCTTTTAAAGGGTAAACCATTAAATTCTCAAGTGATCGTACAGTGGGATATTTACCCGAGTCAAACAAGCCATTATTTTGCCCATTTACAAAATGCTGACCTAACAATCATAGATGATTGTACAGTGATTTATCATGCGTAACGGGCTTCGTTTTTGTAAGGAAAGACTTATGGATTGGGAGTCAACACTCAGTTAAAAATCCTTCGCCTCCCCCTTTTCCCGACAATGCAGAACCTAATATATTAAATCTAAAAAGAGTTTACAATCTCTAAAAATTACCAACACTTTTTAGAATTATCTCTCTCTACATTTGTGCATTGTGAATTTCTATTTTAGATGTACACTTTTTTCTTAAATCAAAGCTTGAGTTTTCACTTTCCTTTCATCTCCTAAACAAAAAAAGAGATAAAAGGCAAATAGATCACAACAAAATGAAAATTTTAGATTTTATGTATGGAAAGAATTTAAAGCAATAAACAAATGTAATAAAAAAAATTTATTCACACACCACAAATGAACACAAAATTTTTGTTATCAAAGTTTGGAAAATTCGACAAGTTCATCCCTAATAGCTTAGAATTTTATAAGAATGAGATTTTTCCACGCATGTTTTAAAAAATGGATATGCATGCTTGAAACATATTCAAGATGCAAATGACCTATGTATCCAAACCTTTTAAAGACAACAACATTAAATTCTCATGTGAACATCCGGTGTGATATTTACTCTAGTCAAACTAGCCATTATTTTGCCCATTTACAAAAAGCTGACCTAACCATCAAAGATGATTGTAAAGTGACTTATCATGTGTAATGGGTTATATTTTTTTCAGGCATGACTTATGGATAGGGAGTCAATACACAAATATCTCTCCCTACATTTATGCATTGTGCATTTCTATTTTAGATGTACAGTTTTTTCTTAAATCAAAGCTTGCGTTTTCACTTTCCCTTCATCTCATATAATAAAAAAGAGAACAAAAGGTAAATAGATCACAACAAAAGGTAAATTTTAGAGTTTATGTATGGAAAGAATTTAAAGAAATAAAAAAAATTAAATAAATAAAATTTATTCACACACCACAAATAAACACAAAAGCTTTGTTATCCAAGTTTGGGAAATTCCACTAGTTCAACCCTAATAGCTTAGAATTTTATAAGAAAGAAATTTTTCTTCACATATTTTAAAAAATGGATGTGCATGCTTGAAACATGTTAAATATACAAATGACCTCTGGATCCAGACCTTTTAAAGAGAATAACATTAATTTCTCATGTGAACGTGCGGTGGGATATTTACCTGAGTGACATAAGCCATCATTTTGCCCATTTACGAAAAGGTTATATAAAGATCATTGATTATTGTAAATTGATTTATCAGGCATAACGGGCAATATTTTTCTAAGGAATGACTTATGGATTGGCAGTCAACACTCAGTTAAAAATGCCCCACCACCCCCTTTTCCCGACGATTGAAGAATCTGGTATATAAAAACTAAAAAGAGTTTACTATCCCTAAAAATTCCGGACACTTTTTGGAATTATCTCTCTCTACATTTGTGCACTACGCATTTCCATTTTAAATGTATTCTTATTTCTTTAATCAAAACTTGATTTTTCACTTTCCCTTCATCTCGTAAAGATAAAAAGAGATAAAAGGAAAATAGATCACAACAAAATGAAAAATTGAGAGTTTATGTATGGAAAGAATTTAAAGCAATAAACAAATGTAAATAAGAAAATTTATTCTCACACAACAAATGAACACAAAAGTTTTGTTATCCAAGTTTGGGAAATTTCACAAGTTCAACCCTAATAGCTCAAAATTTTATAAGAAAGAGATTTTTCTACACATGTTTTAAAAAATGGATATGCATGCTTCAAACATGTTAAAGAAGCAAATGACCTGTGGATCAAAACCTTTTAAAGAGAATAACATTAAATTCTCAAGTGAACCTACGGTGGCATATTTACCCGAGTCAAACAAGCCATTATTTTGCCCAATTACAAAAAGCTGACCTAACGATCATTGACGATTGTAAAGTGATTTATCATGTGTAATGGGATATATTTTTGTAAGGAATGACTTATGGATTGGGAATCAACATTTAGTTAAAAATACCTCGCCTCCCCCTTTTCCCGTCGATTGCAGAACTTGATATATAAAAACTAAAAAGAGTTTACAATCCCTAAAAGTTATAGACACTTTTTGGAATCATCTCTCTCTACATTTGTGCATTGTGTATTTCCATTTTAGATGTATACATTTTTCGTAAATCAAAACTTAAGTTTTCACTTTCCCTTCCTCTCGTAGACAAAAAAAGAGATAAAAGGCAAATAGATCACAATAAAATAAAAATTTTAGAGTTTATGTATGAAAAGAATTTAAAGCAATAAAAAAATATAAGTAAATAAAATTTATTCTCATACCACAAATGTACAAAAAAGATTTGTTATCCAAGTTTGGGAAATTTCACTAGTTCAACCCTAATAGCACAGAATTTTATAAGAAAGAGATTTTTCAACTAATGTTTTAAAAAAATGGATATGCGTGCTGGAAACATGTTAAAGATTCAAATGACCAATGGATCCAAAAATTTTAAAGTGAATAACATTAAATTCTAAAGTGAATGTGCGGTGGGATATTTACACGAGTCAAACAAGCCATTATTTTGCCCATTTACAAAAAGCTGACCTAACGATCATAGATAATTGTAAAATGATTTATCATGCGTAACAGGCTATATTTTTGTAAGGAATGACATACGGATTGGAAGTTAACACTCAGTTAAAAATCCCCCGCCTCCCCTTTCCCGACGATTGCAGAACCTGATATATATAAAAACTAAAAAGAGTTTCCAATCCATAAAAATTACTGACACTTATTGGAATTATCTCTCTCTGCATATGTGCATTGTGCATTTCCATTTTAGAAGTACATTTTTTTCATAAATCAAAACATGAGTTTTCAATTTCCCTTCTTCTCGTAATCAAAAAAAGAGGTCAAAGGCAAATAGATCACAGCAAAATGAAAATTTTAGAGTTTATGTTTGGAATTAAGTTAAAGCAATAAATAAATGTAAGTAAAGAAAATTTATACACACACCACAAATGAACACAAAAGTTTTGTTATCCAATTTTGGGAAATTCCACTAGTTCAACCTGTAGCTTGGAATTTTATAAGAGAGAAAATTTTCTACTCAAGTTTTTTAAAAATGGATATCCATGCTTGAAACATGCTAAAGAAGCAAATGACCTATGCATCCAAACCTTTTAAAGAGAATAACATTAAATTCTCAAGTGAACGTGCAGTTGGATATTTACGCGAGTCAAACAAGCCATTATTTTGCCCATTTACAAAAAGCTGACCTAACGATCATAGATGATTGTAAAGTGATTTATTATGCATAACTGGCTATATTTTTATCAGGAATGACTTATGAATTGGAAATCAACACTCAATTAAAAATCCCACGCCTCCCCCGTTTTCCAACTATTGTAGAACCTGATATAGAAAAACTAAAAAGGGTTTACAATCCCTAAAAATTACAGTCACTTTTTGGAATTATCTCTCTCTACATTTGAGCATTGTGCATTTAAATTTCAGATGTATACTTTTTTCTTAAATCAAACTTGAGTTTTCACTTGCCCTTAATCTCGTAAAGAAAAAAAAGGGATAAAAGGCATAAAGATCACAACAAAATGAAAATTTTAGACTTTATGTATGGAAAGAATTTAAAGCAAAAAACAAGTGTAAGAAAAGTAAATTTATTCACACACCACAAATGAACAAAAAAGTTTTGTTATCCAAGTTTAGGACTTTCCACTAGTTCAACCCTAACCGCTCGGAATTTTATTAGAAAGAGATTTTTCTAAAAAAAATTTCAAAAATGGATATGAATGTTTGAAACATGTTAAAGATGAAAATGGCCTATATATCTCAAGTGAATAACTTAAAATTCTCAAGTGAACGTGCGGTGGGATATTTACATGATTAAACAAGCCATTATTTTCCCCTTTTACAAAAAGCTGACCTAATGATCATAGATGATTGTTAAGTGATTTATCAACCGTAACAGACTTTATTTTTTTAAGGAATGACTTATGGATTGGGAGTCAACACTCAGTTAAAAATCCCCCGCCTCCCCCGTTTCCCGAAGATTGCAGAACCTAATATATTAAAACTAAAAAGATATTACTATCCATAAAAATTATAGACACATTTTGGAATTATCTCTCTCTACATTTGTGCATTGTGCATGTCCATTTTAGATGTATACTTTTTTCTTAAATCAAAACATGAGTTTTCACTTTCCTATCGTCTCGTAAACAAAAAAAGAAGTGCATTTCCATTTTAGATGTATACTTTTTTCTTAAATAAAACTTTGTGTTTAAACTTTCCCTTCATCTCCTAAACAAAAAAAGAGATAAAAGTCAAATAGAACACAACAAAATGAAACTTTTTGAGTTTATATAAGGAAATAATTTAAAGCAATAAACAAATGTAAGTAAATAAAATTTAATAACACACCACAAATGAACACAAAACGTTTGTTATCCAAGTTTGGGAAATTCCATTAGTTCAACCCTAATAGCTCGGAATTTTATCAAAAAGAGATTTTTCTACACATGTTTCAAAAATGGATGTGCATGCTTGAAACTTATTAAAGATGCAAATGACCTATGGATCCAAACCTTTTAAAGAGAGTAACATTAAATTCTCAAGTGAACGTGCGGTGGGATATTTACCCAAGTCAAACAAGCCACTATTTTGTCCATTTACGAAAAGCTGACCTAACGATCATAGATGATTGTAAAGTGATTTATCATCTATAACGGGCTATTTTTTTTTAAGGAATGACTTATGGATTCGGAGTCAACACTAAGTTAAAAATCCCCCGCCTCCCCCTTTTCCCGATGATTGCAGAACCTGATATATAAAAACTAAAAAGAGTTTACAATCCCTAAAATTACAAACATATTTTGGAATTATCTCTCTTTACATTTGTGTGTTGTGCATTTCCATTTTAGATGTATACTTTTTTCTTAAATCAAAACTTGAGTTTTCACTTTCCCTTCATCTCGTAAACAAAAAAGAGATAAAAGGCAAATAGATCACATCTAAAAAATGAAAATTTTAGAGTTTATGTATGGAAAGAATTTAAAGAAATAAAAAAATGTAAGGAATGTAAATTTATTCACACACCACAAATGAACAAAAAATTTTGTTAACCAAGTTTAGGAATTTCCACTAGTTCAACCCTAATCATTCGGAATTTTATAAGAAAGAGATTTTTATAAAAATGTTTTAAAAAATTTTTATGCATGTTTGAAACATGTTAATGATGCAAATGACCTATATATCCAAAAACTTTAAAGATAATAACTTTAAATTCTCAAGTGAACATGCGGTGGGATATTTACCCGAATAAAAGAAGCCATTATTTTGCCTTTTTACAAAAAGCTGACCTAGTGATCATAGATGAATGTTAAGTGATTTATCAAGTGTAACGGGCTTTCTTTTTGTAAGGAATGACTTATGGATTGGATGTCAACAGTCAGTTAAAAATCCCCCGCCTCCTTCATTTCCAAACGATTGCAGAACTTGATATATAAAAACAAGAAAGAGTTTACAATCCCAAAAAATTACAAAGAGTTTTTGGAATTATCTCTTTCTACATTTGTTCATTGTGCATTTTCATTTTAGATGTATACTCTTTTCTTAAATCAAAACTTGAGTTTTCACTTTCCCTTCATCTCGTAGACAAAAAATGAGTTAAAATGCAAATAGATCACAACAAAATGAAATTTTAAGAGTTTATGTATGGAAAGAATTTAAAGCAATACCACAAAATGAAATTTAAGAGTTTACGTATTCCCACACCACAAATGAACACAAAAGTTTTGTTATCCAAGTTTAGGAAAGTCCACTTGTTCAACCCTTTTAGCTCGGAATTTTATAAGAAAGAGTTTTTCTACAAATGTTTTAAAAAATGGATATGCATGCTTAAAACATGTTAAAGATGCAAACGGCCAATGGATCCAACATTTTTAAAGAGAATAACATTAAATTCTCAAGTCAACATGTGGTGGGATATTTACTCGAGTAAAACAAGCCATTATTTTGCCCTTTTACAAAAAGCTGACCTAACGATCATAGATGATTGTGAAGTGATTTATCATGCATAACGGGCTATATTTTTGTAAGAAAAGACTTATGGATTGGGTGTGAACACTCAATTAAAAATTCCCCGCCTCCCCCTTTTCCCGACGATTCCAGAACCTTATATATAAAAACTAAAAAGAATTTAAAATCCATAAAAATTACAGACACATTTTGGAATTATGTCTCTCTACATTTCTCCACTGTGTATTTCCATTTTAGATGTATACTTTTTTCTTAAATCAAAACTTGATTTTACACTTTCCCTTCATCTCGTAAAAAAAAAAAAGAGATTAAAGGCAAATAGATCACAACAAAATGAAAATTTTAGAGTTTATGTATGGAAATAATTTAAAGAAATAAAAAATGTAAGTAAAGAAATTTTATTCAGACATTACAAATGAATACAAAAGTTTTGTTATCCAAGTTTGGGAAATTCCACTAGTTCAACCCTAATAGCTTGAAATTTTATAAGAAAGAGATTTTTCCAGACAATTTTAAAAAAATGGAAATGCATGCTAGAAATATGTTAAAGATGAAAATGACCGATGGATCCAAACCTTTTAAAGAGAATAACATTAAATTCTCAAGTGAACGTGCGGTGGGATATTTACGCGAGTCAAACAAACCATTATTTTGCCCATTTAAAAAAGTTGACCTAACGATCATAGATCATTGTACAGTGATTTATCATGCGTGAAAGGCTATATTTTTATAAGGAATAACTTATGAATTGGGATTCAACACTCAGTTAAAAATCCCTGGCCTCCCCCTTTTCCTGAAGATTGCAGAACCTGATAAATAAAATCTAAAAAGACTTTAAAATCCCTAAAAATTATAGACACTTTTTATAATTATCTCCTCTGCATTTGTGCATTGTGAATTTCCATTTTAGATGTATACTTTTTTATTAAATCAAAACTTAACTTTTCACTTTCCCTTCATCTGATGAAGAAAAAAAAAGAGATAAAAGGCAAATAGATCACAAAAAAATGAAAATTTTAGAGTTTATGTCTGGCAAGAATTTAAAGCAATAAACAAATGTAAGTAAAGAAAATTTGTTCACACACCACAAATGAACACAAAGTTTTTGTTATCCAAGTTTAGGAAATTCCATTAGTTCAACCCTAATAGCTCGGAATTTTATAAGAAAGAGATTTTTCTACACATGTTTTAAAAAATGGATATGCATGCTTGAAACATGTCAAAGATGCAAATTACCAAGGGATCCAAACCTATTAAAGAGAATAACATTAAATTTTCAAGTGAACGTGAGGTGGGATATTTACCCGAGTCAAACAAGCTATTATTTTGCCCATTTACAAAAAGCTTACCTAACTGTCATAGATGATTTTTAAGTGATTTATCATATCTAACGGGCTATATTTTTTTAAGGAATGACTTATGGATTGGGAGTCAACACTCAATTTAAAATCCCTCGCCTCCCCTTTTTTCAGACGATTGCAGAACCTGATATATAAAAACTAAAAAGAGTTTAAAATTTTTAAAAATTACAGATACATTTGGAAATTATCTCTCTCTACATTTGTGCAATATTCATTTCCATTTTAGATGTATACTTTGTTCTTAAAACAAAACTTGAGTTTTCACTTTCCCTTCATCTCGTAGACAAAAAAAAAAAAAGAGATAAAAGGCAAATAGATCACAACATAATGAAAATGTTAGACTTTATATATGGAAAAAATTTAAAGCAATAAATAAATGTAAGTAAAGAAAATTTATTCACACACGAAAAATGAACAAGCAAGTTTTGTTATCTATGTTTGGAAAATTCCACTAGTTCAACCCTTAAAGCTTGAAATTTTATAAGAAAGAGATTTTTCCACACATGTTTTAAAAAAACGATATGCATGCTTCAAACTTGTTAAAGATGCAAATGACCTATGGAACCAAAAATATTAAAGAGAATAACTTTAAATTCTCAAGTGAACATGCGGTGGGATATTTACCCGAGTCAAACAAGCCATTATTTTGCCCATTTACAAAAAGTTGACCTAATGATCATAGATGATTGTAAAGTGATTTATCATGTGTAACGGGCTATATTTTTGTAAGGATTGACTTATGGATTGGGAGTCAACACTCAGTTAAAAATCCCCCACCTCCCTCTTTTCCCGACGATTGAAAAACTTGATATATAAAAACTAAAAAGAATTTACAATCCCTAAAAATTACAGACACTTTTTGGAATTATCTCTCTCTATATTTGAACATTGTGCATTTCCATTTTAGATGGATACTTTTTTCTTAAATCAAAACTTGAGTTTTTAGTTTCCCTTCTTCTCCTAAACAATCAAAAGAGAAAAAAGGAAAACATATAGCAACAAAAAAATAATAATTTAGAGTTTATGAATGGAAAGAATTTAAAAAATAAAAAAATGTAAGTAATGAAAATTTATTCACAAACCACAACTGAAAACAAAAGTTTTTGTTTTCCAAGTTTTGGAAATTCCATTATTTACGTCCTTATAGCTCGGAATTTTATCAGAAAGAGATTTCTCTACACTTGTTTTAAAAAATGAATATGCATGCTTAAAACAAGTTCAAGATGCAAATTACCAATGGATCCAAACCTTTTAAAGAGAATAACATTAAATTCTCAAGTGAACGTGCGGTGGGATATTTACCCGAGTCAAACAAGCCAATATTTTGCCCAATTACAAAAAGTTGACCTAACGATCATAGATGATTGTAAAGTGATTTATCATGCGTAATGGGCTATAATTTTGTAAGGAATGACTTAATTTTGTAAGGAATGACTTATGGATTGGGAATCAAAACTCAGTCATAAATCGCCCGCCTCCCCCTTTTCCCGATGTATGCAGAACCTGATATATAAAAACTAAAAAGAGTTTACAATCCCTTAAAATTACAGACACATTTTGGAATTATCTCTCTCTATATTTGTCCATTGTGCATTCCCATTTTAGATTTATACTTTTTTCTTAAATCAAAACTTGAGTTTTCACTTTCCCTTCATCTCGTAAACAAAAGAAAGAGATCAAAGGCAAATAGATCACAACAAAATGAAAATTTTAGAGTTAAAGTATGGAAAGAATTTAAAGCAATAGACAATTGTAAGTAAAGAAAATTTTTTAACACGCCACAAATGAACAAAAAAGTTTTGTTATCCATGTTTGGGAAATTCCACTAGTTCAACCCAATAGCTCGGAATTTTAAAAGAAAGAGATTTTCCTAAAAAAATTTTAAAAAATGGATATGCATGCTTGAAACATGTTAAAGATGCAAATGACCTATGGATTCAAAATTTTTAAAGAGAATCCCTTTAAATTCACAAGTGAACATGTTGTGGGATATTTACCCGAGTCAAACATGCCATTATTTTGCCAATTAACAAAAAGCTCACCTAACGATCATTGATGATTGTAAAGTGATTTATCATGCGTAACAGACTATATTTTTGTAAGGATTGGGAGTCAAAACTCAGTTAAAAATCCCTTGCCTCCCATTTTTCCCGACGATTGCAGAACCTGATATTTAAAAACTAAAAAGAGTTTACAATCAATAAAATTATTGACACATTTAGGAATCATCTCAATCTAAATTCATGCATTGTGCATTTCCATTTTAGATGTGTGATTTTATCGTAAATCAAAACTTGAGTTTCCCCTTTCCCTTCGTCTCGTAAACCAAAAAAGAGATAAAAGGCAAAAAGATCACAACAAAATAAATTTTTTTGATTTTATGTATGGTAAGAATCTATAGCAATAAAGAAATTTAAGTGAAGAAAATTTATTCACACACCACAAATGAACACAAAATGTTTGTTTTCCAATTTTAGGAAATTCCACTAGTGCAACCCTAATTGCTCGGAATTTTATAAGAAAGAGATTTTTCTACACATGTTTTAAAAAATGGATATGCATTCTTGAAACACGTTAATGATGCAAATGACCTATGGATCCAAACCTTTTAAAGAGAATAACATTAAATTCTCAAGTGAACGTGTGTTGGGATATTTACCCGAGTCAAACAAGCCATTATTTTGCCCTTTAACAAAATGCTGACTTAACGATTATAGATGATTGTAATGTGATTTAACATGCGTAACGGGCTATATTTTTTTAAGGAATGACTTATGGATTGGAAGTCAACACTCAAATAAAAATCACCCGCCTCCCCCTTTTCCCGACAATTGCTGAACCTGATATATAAAAAACAAAATAGAGTTTACAGTCCCTAAAAATTACAGAGACTTTTTGAAATTATCTCTCTTCATTTGTGCATTGTGCTTTTCCATTTTATTTGTATAATTTTTTCTTAAATAAAAACTTGAGTTCTCACTTGCCCTTCATCTCGTAGAAAGAAAAAAGATAAAAGGCAAATAGATCACACCAAAATAAAAATTTTAGAGTTTATATACGGAAGGAATTTAAAGCAATAAAAAATGTAAGTAAAGAAAATTTATTCACACACCACAAATGAAGACAAAATTTTTGTTATTGAAGTTTGGGAAATTCCACAAGTTCAACCGTAATAGCTCGGAATTTTATAAGAAAGAAATTTTTCTACATATGTTTTAAAAATTGGATATGCATGATTCAAACATGTTAAACATGCAAGTGAGCTATGGATCAATTTTTTTTAAAGAGAATAACTTTAAATTCTCAAGTGAACGTGCGGTGGGATATTTACCCGAGTCAAACCAGCCATTATGTTGCCCATTTACAAAAAGCTGACCTAACGATCATAGATGATTGTAAACTAATTTATCATGCGTAATGGGCTATATTTTTGTAAGGAATGACTTATGGATTGGGAGGCAACACTAAGTTAAAAATCCCCCGCCTCCCCCTTTTCCTCACGATTGCAGAATCTGATATATAAATTCTAAAAAGAGTTTACAATCCATAAAAATTATAGACACTTTTTTGAATTATCTCTCTCTACATTTGTGCATTGTGCATTTAAATTTTAGATGTATTATTTTTTATTTAATCAAAACTTGAGATTTCACTTTCCCTACATCTCGTAAACAAAAAAAGAGATAATAGGCAAATAGATCACATCAAAATGAAAAATTTAGAGATTATGTATGGTAAGAATTTATGCAATAAACAAATGTAAGAAAAGAAAATTTATTCACACGCCACAAATGAACACAAAAATTTTGTTATTTAAGTTTTGGAAATTCCTCTAGTTCAACCCTAATAGCTTGGAATTTTATAAGAAAGAGATTTTTCTACACATGTTTTAAAAAATGGATATGCATGCTTGAAACATGTTAAATATGCAAATGACCTATCGATCCCAACCTTTTAAAGATAATACCATTAGATTTTCAATTGAACGTGCGGTGGGATATTTACCCACGATCATATATGATTGTAAAGTGATTTATTATACGTAACAAGCTATATTTTTTAAAGCAAAGACTTATGGATTGGGAGTCGACACTCAGTTAAAAATCCCCTGCCTCCCCCTTTTCGCGACGATTGAAAAACATGATATGTAAAAACTAAAAAGAGTTTACAATCCCTAAAACTTACACACACTTTTTTGAATTATCTCTCTCTACATTTTTGCATTGTGCATTTCAATTTTGGATGTATATATTTTTCTTAAATCAAAACTTGAGTTTTCACTTTCCCTTCATCTCGTAAACAAAAAAAAAGAGATAAAAGGAAAATAGATTAAAAAAAATTAAAATTTTAGAGTTTATGTATGGAAATAATTTAAATCAATAAACAAATTAAAGTAAATAAAATTTATTGACACACCACAAATGAACAAAAACAATTTGCTATCCCAATTTGGGAAATTCCACTAGTTCAAACCTAATAGCTCAGAATTTTATTAGAAGGATATTTTTCTACAGATGTTTTAAAAAATGGATATGCATGCTTGAGACATGTTAAAGATGCAAATGACCTATGGATCAAATTTTTTTAAAGAGAATAACTTTAAATTCTCATGTGAACGTGCGGTGGGATATTTACCTCTGTCAAATAAGCCATTATTTTGCCCATTTACAAGAAAGCTAACCTAATGATCATAGATGATTGTAAACTGATTTATCATGCGTAACGGGTTATATTTTTGTAAGGAATGACTTATGGATTGGGAGTCAACACTCAGTTAAAAATCCCCTGCCTCCCCCTTTTCTTGAGATTGTAGAACCTGATATATAAAAACTAAAAAGAGTTTACAATCCATTAAAATTGTGGACACTTTTTGGAATTATCTCTCTCTACATTTGTGAATTGTGCATTTCCATTTTAGATGTATACTTTTTTATTAAATCAAAACTTGAGTTTTCTCTTTCCCTTTATTTATAAACAATAAAAAGAGATAAAAGGCAAATTGATCACCCCAAAAACAAAATTTTAGAGAATATGTATGGTGAGAATTTAAAGCAATAAACAAAGGTAAGTGAGGAAAATTTATTCACTAACCACAAATGAACACAAAAGTTTTGTTATTTATGTTTTGGAAATTCAACTAGTTCAACCCTAATAGCTCGGAATTTTATAAGAAAGATTTTTCTACACATGTTTTAAAAAATGGATATACATGCTTGAAACATATTAAAAAATAAAATGACCTATGGATCCAAACAATTTATAGAGAATAACATTAAAGTCTCTAGTGAATGTGCGGTGGGATATTTACCTCAGTCAAACAAGCCATTATTTTGCCTAGTTACAAAAAACTAACCTAACGATCATAGATGATTGTAAGGTGATTTATCTGGCGTAATGAGATATATTTTTTTAAGGAATTACTTATGGATTGGGAGTAAACACTCAGTTAAAAATCCCCCGCCTCCCTCTTTTCCAACCGATTGCAGAACTTGATATATAAAAAACTAAAAATAGTTTAAAATCCCTAAAAATTATAGACACTTTTTGGAATTATATCTCTCCACATTTGTGCAGTGTGCATTTCCATTTTAGATGTATAATTTTTTCTTAAATCAAAGGTTGAGTTTTCACTTTCCCTTCACCTCGTAAACTAAATAAGAAATAAAAGGCAAATAGATCACAACAAAATGAAAATTTTAGAGTTTATGTATGGAAATAATTTAAAGCAATAAAAAAATGTACGTAAAGAAAATTTATTCACACACCACAAATGAACACAAAAGTTTTGTTATCCAAGTTTGGGAAATTCTACTAGTTCAACCCTAATAGCTCGAACTTTTATAAGATAGAGATTTTTCCACACGTATTTCAAAAAATGGATATGCATGCTTGAAACATGTTAAAGATGCAAATGACCTATGGATCCAAACCTTTCAAAGAAAATAACATTAAATTCTCAAGTGAACGTGCGGTGGGATATTTACCCGAGTCAAACAAGCCATTATTTTGCCCATTTACAAAAAGCTGACCTAACGATCATAGATGATTGTAAAGTGATTTATCATGCGTAAGTGACTATATTTTTGTAAGGATTGACTTATGGATTGGGAGTCAACACTTAGTTAAAAATCCCCTGTCTCCACCTTTTTTCGACGATTGTAGAACTTGATATCTAAGAATTAAAAAGAGTTTAAAATCCCTAAAAATTATAGACACGTTTTGGAATTATCTCTCTCTACATTTTTGCATTGTGCATTTCCATTTTAGATGTATTTTTCTTAAATCAAAGCTTGAGTTATCACTTTCCCTTCGTCTCGTAAACAAAAAAAGAGATAAAAGGCAAAAAGATCACAACAAAATGAAAATTTTAGAGTTCATATGTGGAAAGAATTTAAAGCAATAAACAAATGTAAGTAAAGAAAATTTATTCACACACCACAAATGAACACAAAATTTTAGTTATCCAATTTTAGGAAATTTCACTTGTTCAACCCTAATAGCACGGAATTTTATAAAAAATATATTTTTCTACTCTTGTTTTAAAAAATGGGTATGCATGCTTGAAACATGTGAAAAATTCAAATGACCAATGGATCCAAACAATTTATAGAGAATACCATTAAATTCTCTAGTGAATGTGCGGTGGGATATTTACCCGAGTCAAACAAGCCATTATTTTGCCCAGTTACAAAAAGATCACCTAACGATCATAGATGATTATAAAGTGATTTATCAGGCATAACGGGCTATATTTTTTTAAGGAATTACTTATGGATTGGGAGTCAAAACTAAGTTAAAAATCCCCTGCCTCCCTCTTTTCCAACCGATTGTAGAACTTGACATATAAAAAACTAAAAGGAGTTTACAATCCCTAAAAATTATAGACACTTTTTGGAATTATCTCTCTCTATATTTGTGCAATGTGCATTTCCATTTTAGATGTATACTTTTTTCTTAAATCAAAGGTTGAGATTTCACTTTCCCTTCTCCTCGTAAATTAAAGAAGAAATAAAAGGCAAATAGATCACAACAAAATGAAAATTTTAGATTTTATGTAGGGAAAGAATTTAAAGCAAAAAACAAATGTAAGAAAGAAAATTTATTCACACACCACAAATAAACACAAAAGTTTTGTTATCCAAGTTTGGGAAATTCCACTAGTTCAACCCTAATTGCTCGGACTTTTATAAGATAGAGATTTTTCCACACATGTTTTAGAAAAGGGATATGCATGCTTGAAACATGTTAAAGATGCAAATGACCTATAGATCCAAACCTTTCAAGGAGAATAACATTAAATTCTCAAGTTAACGTGCGGTAGGATATTTACCCAAGTCAAACAAGCCATTATTTTGCCCATTTACAAAAAGCTGACCGAACGATCATTGATTATTGTAAAGTGATTTATCATGCATAAGGGGCTATATTTTTGTCAGGAATGACATATGGATTGGGAGTCAACTGAGTTAAAAATCCCTTGCCACCCCCTTTTTTCGACTATTGCAGAACTTGATATCTAAAAATTAAAAAGAGTTTAAAATCCCTAAAAATTATAGACACTTTTTGGTATTATCTCTCTCTAAATTTTTGCATTGTACATTTCCATTTTAGATGTATTTTTATTAAATCAAAGCTTGAGCTATCAATTTCCCTTTGTGTCATAAACCAAAAAAGAGATAAAAGGCAAAAAGATCACAACAAAATGAAAATTTTAGAGTTCATATGTGGAAAGAATTTAAAGCAATAAACAAATGTAAGTAAAAAAAATTTATTCATACACCACAAATGAACACAACAGTTTTGTTATCCAAGTTTGGGAAATTCCACTTGTTCAACCATAATAGCACGGAATTTTATAAGAAAGTGATTTTTCTACACATGTTTTTAAAAATGAATATGCATGCTTGAAGCATGTTAAATATGCAAATGACCTATGGATCAAAACCTTTTAAAGAGAATAACATTAACTTCTCAAGTGAACGTGCGGTGGGATATTTAGGCAATTCAAACAGGTCTTTATTTTGCCCATTTACAAAAAGCTGATATAACAATCATAGATGATTGTAAAGTTATTTATCATGTGTAACGGGCAATATTTTAGTAAGGAATGACTTAAGGATTGGGAGTCAACACTCAAATAAAAATCCCCTGCCTCCCCCTTTTCCCGACGATAGCAAAACTTGATATATAAAAACAAAAAGAGTTTACAAGTTGAATTTTTGCAATGTGCATTTCCATTTTAGATGGATACTTTTTTCTTAAATCAAAGCATGAGTTTTCATTTTCCCTTCATCTCGTAAACAAAAAAAGAGATAAAAGGCAAATAGATCACAACAAAATGAAAATATTAGAGTTTATGTATGGAAAGAATTTAAAGCAATAAACAAATGTAAGTAACAAAAATTTATTCACTCACCACAAATGGACACTAAAGTTTTTATCCTTGTTTTGGAAATTCCACTAGTTCAACCCTAATTGCTCGGACTTTATAAGAAAGAGATTTTTCCACACATGTTTTAAAAAATGGATATGCATGCTTGAAACATGTTGAAGATGCGAATGACCTATGGATCCAAAAACTTTAATGAGAATAACATTAAATTCTCAAGTGAACGTGTGGTGGGATATTTACACGAGTCAAACAATCAATTATTTCGCTCATTTAAAAAAAAGTTGACCTAACGATCTTACATGATTGTAAACTGATTTATCATGCATAACAGGCTATATTTTTTAAATGAATGATTTATGGATTGGGAGTCAACACTCAGTTAAAATTCCCCCGCCTCTCCCTTTTCCCGAAGATTTGAAAAACTGATATATAAAAACTAAAAAGAGTTTACAATCCCTAAAAATTACAGACACTTTTGGAATTATCTCTCTCTACTTTTGTGCATTGTGCATTTCCATTTTAGAAGTATACTTTTTTCTTAAATGAAATTTTGAGTTTTCACTTTCCCTTTATGTCGTAAACCAAAAAAGAGATAAAAGGAAAATAGATCCCAACAAAATGAAAATTTTTGAGTTTATGTATGGAAAGAATTTAAAGCAATAAACAAATGTGAGTAAAGAAAATTTATTCACACACCAAAAATGAACACAAAAGCTTTTTTGTCCAAGTTTGGCAAATTCCACAAGTTCAACCCTAATAGCTCGGAATTTAATAAGAAAGACATTTTTCTACACATGTTTTAAAAATTTGATATGCAGGCTTGAAACAAGTTAAATATGCAAATGACCTATGGATCCAAACCTTTTAAAGAGAATAACTTTAAATCTCAAGTGAACGTGCGGTGAGATATTTACCCAAGTCAAACAAGCCATTATTTTTCCCATTTACTAAAAATCTGACCTAACGATTATAGATGATTGTAAAGTGATTTATCATACGTAACGGGCTATATTTTTACAAGGAATGACTTATGGATTGGGAGTCAACACTCAGTTAAAAATCCCCCGCCTCCCCCTTTACCCGACGATTGCAGAACCTGATGTGTAAAAGCTAAAAAGATTTTACAATCCCTAAAAATTACAGAAACTTTTTGGAATTATCTCTCTCTACAATTGTGCATTATGCATTTCCATTTAAGACGTATGCTTTTTTCTTAAATCAAAGTTTGAGTTTACACTCTTCCTTCATGTCGTAAACAAAAAAAGAGAAAAAAGGCAAATAGATCACAACAAAATGAAACTTTTCGAGTTTATGTATGGAAAGAATTTAAAGCAATAAAAAAATGCAACTAAAAAAATTTATTCACAGACCAAAAATGAACACAAAAGTTTTTTTATCCAAGTTTGGTAAATTCCACTAGTTTAACCCTAATAGCTCGGAATTTTATAAGATAGAGATTTTTCTACACATGTTTTAAAAAATGGATAGGCATGCTTGAAACATGTTAAAGGTGCAAATGACCTTTGGATCCAATCCTTTTAAAGTGAATAACATTAAATCTCAAGTGAACGTGCGGTGGGATTCTACCGGAGTCAAACAAGCCATTATTTTGCCGATTTACAAAATGCTGACCTAACGATCATAGATGATTGTAAAGTGATTTATCATGCATAATGGGCTATATTTTTGTAACGAATGACTTATGGATCGGGAGTCAACACTCATTTAAGAATCCCCCGCCTGCCGCTTTCCCCATGATTGCAAAACCTGATATATAAAAACTAAAAATAGGTTACAATCCCTAAAAATTAAACACACTTTTTGGAATTATCTCTCTCTACATTTGTGCATTGTGCATTTCAATTTTGGATCTATACCTTTTTCATAAATCAAAACTTGATTTTTTAATTTGCCTTCATCTCGTAAACAATAAAAGAGATAAAAGGCATATAGATGACAACAAAATGAAAATTTTAGAGTTTATGTATGGAAAAAATTTTAAGCTATAACAAATATAAGTAAAGAAAATTTATTCACACACCACAAATGAACGCAAAACATTTTATATCCAAGTTTGGGAAACTCCACTAGTTCAACCCTAAAACCTCGGAATTTTATAAGAAAGAGATTTTTCTACTCATGTTTTAAAAATTGGATATGCATGCTTTAAACATGTTAAAGATGCAAATGACCTATGTATCCAACCCTTATAAAGAGAATAACTTTAAATTCTCAAATTAAGGTGTGGTGGGATATTTACCCGAGTCAAACTAGCCATTATTTTGCCCATTTACAAAAAGCTGACCTAACGATCATAGATGATTGTGAAGTGATTTATCTAGCGTAACGGGCTATATTTAGGTAAGGAATGACTTATGGATTGGGGGTCAACACTCAGTTAAAAATCCCCCGCCTACCCCTTTTCCCGATGATTGCAAAACCTGAAATATAAAAACTAAAAAGAGTTTACAATCCCTAAAAATTACAGATACTTTTTGGAATTATCTCTCTCTACATTTTTGCATTGTTCATTTCCTTTTTTTATGTTACTTTTTTCATAAATCAAAAATAGAGTTTACACTTTCCCTTCATCTCGTAAACAAAAAAGGAGATAAAAGGCAAATAGATCACAACAAAATTAAAATTTTAGAGTTTATGTATGGAAAGAATTTAAAGCAATAACAATTTTAAGTAAATAAAATTTGATCACACACCACAAATGAACACAAGAGTATTATTATCCAGGTTTGGGAAATTCCACTCATACAACCCCAATTTCTCAGAATTTTATTAGAAAGAAATTTTTCTACACATGTTTTAAAAATTAGATATGCATGCTTTAAACATGTTAAACATGCAAATGACCTATGGATCAAAACTTTTATAGTGAATAACATTAAACTCTCAAGCAAAGGTGCAGTGGATATTTACACGAATCAAATAAGCCATTATTTTGCCTATTAACAAAAAGCTAACCTAATGATCATAGAAGATTGTAAAATGATTTATCATGCGTAACGGGCTATATTTTTGTAAGGAATGACTTATGGATAGGGAGTCTATAGTCAATTAAAAATCCCCCGCCTCCCCCTTTTCCCGACAATTGCAAAACCTGATATATAACAACTAAAAAGAGTTTACATTTTTGCATTGTGCATTTCCATTTTAGAAGTATACTTTTTTCTTAAATCAAAATTTGAGTTTTCACTTTCCCTTCATCTCGTTGAAAAAAAAAAGAGACAAAAGGCAAATAGATCACAACAAAATGAAAATTTTTGAATTTATGTATGGAAATAATTTAAAGCTATAACAAATGTAAGTAAAGAAAAATTATTTAAACACCACAAATGAACACAAAATTTTTGTTATCCAAGTTTGAAAAATTCCACTAGTTCAACCCTAATAGCTCAGAATTTTATAAGAAAGTGATTTTTCTACACATGTTTGAAAAAATGGATATGCATGCTTGAAACATGTTAAAGATGTGAATGACCTATGGATCCAAACCTTTTAAAGAGAATAACATTAAATTCTCAAGTGAATGTGAAGTCCGAGTCAGACAAGCCATTATTTTGCCCATTTACAAAAAGCTGACCTAACGATCATAGATGATTGTAAAGTGATTTATCATGCGTAACGGACTATATTTTTGTAAGGAATGACTGATGGATTGGGAGTCAACACTCAGTAAAAAGTCTCCACATCCCCCTTTTCCCGACGATTACAAAACTTGATATAGAAAAACTAAAAAGAGTTTACAATGACACTTTTTGGAATTATCTCTCTCTACATTTGTGCATAGTACATTTTCATTTTGGATGTAAACTGTTTTATTAAATCATAACTTGAGTATTCACTTTTCCTTCATCTCGTAAACAAAAAAAGAGATAAAAGGAAATAGATCACAATAAAATAAAAATTTTAGAGTTTATGTATAGAAAGAATTTAAAGCAATAACAAATGTAAGTAAAGAAATTTTATTCACACACCACAAATGAACACAAAAGTTTTGTTATCCAAGTTTTGGAAATTCCACTAGTTCAACCCTAATAGCTCGGAATTTTATAAGAAAGGTATTTTTCTACACATGTTTTAAAAAATGGATATGCATGCTTGAAACAGATTCAAGATGCAAATGACCTATGGATCTAAACCTATTAAAGAGATTAACATTAAATTGTCAAGTGAAGGTGTGCTGGGATATTTACCCGAGTCAAACAAGCCATTATTTTGCCCATTTACAAAAAGTTGAACTAACGATCATAGATGATTATAAATTGATTTACCATGCCTAATGGGAAATATTTTTGTAAGGAATGACTTATGGATTTGGATTCAACACTCAGGTAAAAATCCCACCCTCCCCTTTTCCCAACAATTCCAAAACCAGATATATAGAAACTAAAAAGAGTTTACAATCCCGTAAAATTACAGAAATTTTTTGGAATTATCTCTTGCTACATTTGTGCATTGTAGTTTTTAATTTTTTATGTTAATTTTTTTATTAAATCAAAATTTGAGTTTTCCCTTTCCCTTCATCTCATAAACAAAAAAAGACATCAAAGGCTTATAGATCACAACAAAATAAAAATTGTACAGTTTGTGTATGGAAATAATTTAAAGCAATAACATATGTAAGTAAAGAAAATTTATTCGCAAACCACAAATGAACACAAAAGTTTGTTATCCAAGTTTAGCAAATTCCACTAGTTCCACCCTATTAGCTCAGAATTTTATAAGATGGATATCCATGCTTGAAACATGTTAAAGATTCAAACGACCTATGGATCGAAACCATTTAAAGAGAATAACAATAAATTTTCAATTGAACGTGCGGTGGGATATTTTCCCGAGTCAAACTAGCCATGATCTTGCCCATTTACAAAAAGCTCAGCAAATGATCAAAGATGATTGTAAAGTGATTTATCAAGCGTAACGGGCTATATTTTCGAAAGGAATGACTTATGGATTGGGAGTCAGCACTCAGTTCAAAATCCCCCGCCTCCCCCTTTTCCCGACGATTGCAAAACCTGATATATAAAACCTAAAAAGAGTTTACAATCACTAAAAATTACATAATCTTTTTGGAATTATCTCTCTCTATATTTGTGCATAGTGAATTTTCATTTTGGATGTATACTTTTTTCTTAAATCAAAACTTGAATTTTCACGTTCCCTTCATCTCGTAAAAAAAAAAAGATAAAAGGCAAATATATCACAACAAAATGAAAATTTTAGAGCTTATGTATGGAAAGAATTTAAAGCAATAACAAATGTGGGTAAAGAAAATTTATTCACACTCCACTAATGAACACAAAAGTTTTGTTTTCCAAGTTTGGGAAATTCCACTAGTTCAAACCTAATAGCTCGGAATTTTAAAAAAGAGATTTTTCTACACATGTTTTAAAAAATGGATATGCATGCTTGAAAAATGTTAAAGATGCAAATGACCTATGGATCCAAACCTTTTAAAGAGAATAACTATAAAGTGTCAAGTGACAGTGCGGTGGGATATTTACACGAGTCAAACAAGCAATTATTTTGCCCATTTAATAAAAGCAGACCTAACGTTCAAAGATGATTGTAAAGTGATTTATCATGCGTAACGGGCTATATTCTTGTAAAGAATGACTTATGGATTGGGTGTCAACCCCTTTTCCTGACGTTTGCAAAACCTGATATATAAAAGCTAAAAAGAGTTTAAAATCCCTAAAAATTACAGAAACTTCTTGGAATTATATCTCTCTACATTTGTGCATTGTGCATTTCCATTTTAGATGTATACTTTTTTCTTAAATCAAAACCTGAGTTTCCACTTTCCCTTCATCTCGTAAAAAAAGGAGAAAAAAGGCAAATAGATCATAACAAAATGTAAATTTTACAGTTTATGTATAGAAAGAATTTAAAGCAATAACAAATGTAAGTAAAGAAAATTTATTCATATACCACAAATGTACACAAAAGTTTTGTCATCCAAGTTTGAGAAATTCCATTAATTCAACCCAAATAGCTCGTAATTTTATAAGAAATAGATTTTTCTAGACATGTTTTAAGAAATGGATATGCAAGCTTGAAATATGTTAAAGATACAAATGCCCTATGGATCCAAACCTTTTAAAGAGAATAACATTAAATTTAGAAGTGAAGGTTCAGTGGGATATTTACCCGAGTTAAACAAGCCATTATTTTTTCCATTTACATAAAGCTGACGTAACGATCGTAGATGATTGTAAAGTGATTTGTCAAGCGTAACGGGCTATATTTTTTTAAGGAATGACTTATGGATTGGCAGTCAACACTCGGTTAAAAATCCCATGCCACCCCCTTTTCTCGACGATTGCAAAACCTATTATTTAAAAATTAAAAAGAGTTTGCAATCCCTAAAAATTACAGACACTTTGTGGGATTATCTCTCTCTACATTTGTGTCTTGTGCATTTCCATTTTAGATGTAAACTTTTTTTTGAAATCAAAACTTGAGTTTTCACTTTCCCTGGAGCTCATAGACAAAAGAAAAAGAAAAAAGACAAATAGGTCACAACAAAATGAAACTTTTAGAGTTTAAGTATGGAAATAATTTAAAACACTAATAAATTTAAGTAAAGAAAATTTATTCACACACCAAAAATGAACACAAAAGTTTTGTAAACCAAGTTTGGGAAATTCCACTAGTTCAACCCTACTAGCTTGGAATTTTATAAGAAAGAGATTTTTCAACACATGATTTAAAAAATGGACATGCATGCTTGAACCATGTAAAAGATGCAAATGACCTATGGATCCAAACCTTTTAAAGAGAATAACATTAAATTCTCAACTAAAAGTGCGGTGGGATATTTACCCGAGTCAAACAAGCCATTATTTTGCCCATTTACAAAAAGCTGACCAAACGATCATAAATGATTGTAAAGTGAATTATCCTGCGTAACGGGTTATATTTTTTAAGGAATGTCTTATGGATTGAGAGTCAACAATCAGTTAAAAATCCCCCGCCCCCCTCCCCCTTTTCTCGACGATTGCAAAACCTGATATATAAAAACTAAAAAGAGTTTAAAATCCCAAAAAATTACATACACTTTTTGGCATAATGTCTCTCTACATTTGTGCATTCTGCATTTCCATTTTCGATGTTACTTTTTTCTTAAATCAAAACTTGTGTTTTCACTTTCCCTTCATCTCATAAACAAAAAAAAGAGATAAAAAGAAAATAAATCACTACAAAATTAAAATTTTAGAGTTTATGTATGGAAAGAATTTAAAGCAATAAAAAATGTAAGTCAAGAAAATGCAATCACACACCACAAATGAACACAAAAGTTTTGTTTTCCAAGTTTGGGAAATTCAACTAGTTCAACCCTAATAGCTCGGAATTTTATAAGAAAATTATTTTTCTACACATGTTTTAAAAAATTGGTTATGCGTGCTTGAAACATATTAAAGATGCAAATGACCTAAGGATCCAAACCTTTTAAATATATTAACATTAAATTCTCAAGTGACGGTGCGGTGGGATATTTACCTGAGTCAAACAAGCCATTATTTTGCCCACTTACAATAAGCTGACCTAACGATCATAGATGATTGTAAAGTGATTTAACATACATAGCGGGCTATATTTTTTTAAGGAATCACTTATGGATTCAGAGTCAACACTCAGGTAAAAATCCCCTGCCTCCCCGTTTCCAAAACCTCATATATAAAAAATAAAAAGAATTTAAAATCCAAAAAAATTACAGACACTTTTTGGAATTATATATGTCTACATTTGTGCATTGTGCATTTCCATTTTAGATGTATACTTATTTCTCAATTCAAAACTTGAGTTTTCACTTTCTCTCGTAGAAAAAAAAAACAGATAAAAGGCATATAGATCACAACAAAATGAAAATTTTAGAGTTTATGTATGGAAAGAATTTCAAGCAATAACAAATGCAACTAAAGAAAATTTATTCACACACCACAAATGAACACAAATGGTTTGTTATCCAAGTTTGGGAAATTCCACTAGTTCAACCCTAATAGCTCGTAATATTTTAAGAAAGAGATTTTTCTACACATGTTTTAAAAAATGGATATGCATTCTTGAAACATATTAAAGATGCAAATGACCTATGGATCCAAACCTTTTAAAGAGAATAACATTAAATTCTCAAGTGAACGTGAGGTGGGATATTTACCCGAGTCAAACAAGCCATTATTTTCAACACTTACAAAAAGCTGACCTAACGATCATAGATGATTGTAAAGTGATTTATCATGCGTAACGGGCTATATTTTCAGTAAGGAATGACTTATGGATCGGTAGTCAACACTCAGTTAAGAATCCCCTGCCTCCCCCTTTTCCCGATGATTGCAAAACCTAATATATAAAAACTAAAAAGAGTTTTCAATCCCTCAAAATTAAACACACTTTTTGGAATTATCTCTCTCTAAATTTGTGCATTGTGCATTTCCATTTTGGATCTATACCTTTTTCTTAAATCAAAACTTGATTTTTCAATTTGCCTTCATCGCGTAAAAAAAAAGAGATAAAAAGGCAAATAGATGACAACAAAATGAAAATTTTAGAGTTATGTATTGAAAAAATTTAAAGCTATAACAAATATAAGTAAAGAAAATTTATTCACACACCACAAATGAACACAAAAGTTTTGTTATCCAAGTTTGGGAAACTCCACTAGTTCTACCCTAATAGCTCGGAAATTGATAAGTAAGAGATTTTTCTACACATGTTTTAAAAAATTGATATGCATGCTTGAAACATGTTAAAGATGCAAATGACTTATGGATCCAAACCTTATCAAAAGAATAACGTTAAATTCTCAAGTGAAGGTGCGGTGGGATATTTACCCGAGTCAAACTAGCCATTATTTTGCCCATTTACAAAAAACTGACCTAACGATCATAGATGATTGTAAAGTGATTTATCATGCATAACTGGATATATTTGAGTAAGGAATGACTTATGGATTGGGAGTCAACACACAATTAAAAATCCCCCGCCTCCCCCTTTTCCTTGTGATTGCAAAACGTGATATACAAAAACAAAAAAGAGTCTACAATCCCTAAAAATTACAGACACTTTTTGGAATTATTTCTCTCTACATTTGGGCATTGTGCATTTCCATTTTTTAGGCTACTTTTTTCATAAATCAAAAATCAAGTTTACTTTCCCTTCATCTCGTAAACAAAAAAAGAGATAAAAGGCAAATAGATCACAACAAAATTAAATTTTTGAGTTTATGTACGGGAAAAATTTAAAGCAATAACAATTGTAAGTATATAAAATTTGATCACACATCACAAATGAAGACAAAAGTTTAATTATCCATGTTTGGGAAATTCCACTCGTACAACCCTAATAGCTCGAAATTTTATAAGAAAGATATTTTTCTACTCATGTTTAATAAAATAGTTATGCATGCTTGAAACATGTTAAAGATGCAAATGACCTATGGATCAAAAACTTTTATAGAGAATAACATTAAATTCTCAAGTAAAGGTGTGGTGGGATATTTACCCAAGTCAAACAAGCCCTTTTTTTCCCATTTATGAAAAGCTGACCTAACGATCATAGATGATTGTAAAGTGATTTATCATGCTTAACGGGCTCTATTTTTGTAAGGAATGACTAATGGATTTGGAGTCAACAGTCAGTTAAAAATCCTTCGCCTCCCCCTTTTCCCGACGATTGCAAAACCTGATTATATAAACTAAAAAGAGTTTATAATCCCTAAAAATTACAGACACTTTGGAATTATATCTCTCTATATTTTTGCATAGTGCATTTCCAATTTGGATGTATACCATTTTCTTAAATCAAAACTTGAGTTTTGACTTTCACTTCATCTCTTAAACAAAAAAAGAGATAAAAGGCAAATAGATCACAACAAAATGAAAATTTTAGAGTTTATGTATGGAAAGAATTTAAATAAATAACATATGTAAGTAAAAAAATTTATTCACCCACCACAAATGAACACAAAAGTTTTTTTATCGGAGTTTGGGAAAATCGACTAGTTCAACCCTAATAGCTCTGAATTTTATAAGAAAAAGATTTTTCTACACATGTTTTAAAAAATGGATATGCATGCTTGAAACATGTTAAAGATGCAAATGACCTATGGATCGAAACCTTTTAAAGAGAATACCATTAAATTCTCAAGTGAAGTTGCGATGGGATAATTACCCGAGTCCAACAAGACATTATTTTGCCCACTTACATAAGGCTGACCAAATGATCATAGATGATTGTAAAGTGATGTATCATCCTTAATGGGCTACAATTTTTTAAGGAATGACTATTTGATTGGGAGTCAACACTTTTTTAAAAATCCCCTGCCTCCCCCATTTCCCGATGATTGTAGAGCCTGATATATAAAAACTACAAAGAGTTTAAAATCCCTAAAAAATATAAAAACTTTTAAGAATTATATCTCTCTATATTTGCGCATTGTGCATTTCCATTTTAAATGTATACTTTTAGTTTTCACTTTCACTTCATCCCGTAGACAAAAAAAAACATCACAGACAAATCGATCACAACAAAATGAAAATTGTAGAGTATATGTATGAAAAGAATTTAAAGCAATAAAAAATCTAGGAAAAGAAAATATTTATTTATTCATACACCAGAAATGAACACAAAAGATTTGTTATCCAAGTTTGGAAAATTCCACTAGTTCAACCCTAATAGCTCGTAATTTTTTAAGAAAGATATTTTTCTAGACATGTTTTAAAAATTGGATATGCATGCTTGAAACATGTTAAAGATATAAATGACCTATGGATCCAAACCTTTTAAAGTGAATAACAATAAATTCCCAAGTGAAGGTTCGGTGGGATATTTATCCGAGTCAAACAAGCCATTTGTTGCCCATTTACAAAAAACTGACCTAACAATCATAGATGATTTTCAAGTGATTTATCAAGCGTACCGGGCTATATTTTTTAAGGAATGACTTATGGATTAAGAGTCAACACTCAGTTAAAAATCCCCCGCCTCCCCCTTTTCTTGACGATTGCAAAACTTGATATATGAAAACTAAAAAGAGTTTACAATGCCTAAAAATTACAGACACTTTTTTGAATTATCTCCCTCTACATTTGTGCATTGTGCATATCCATTTTAGATGTATAGTTTTTTCTTAAATCAAAACTTAAATTTTCACTTTCCCTTCATCTCGTAGACAAAAAAAGAGATAAAAGGCAAAATAGATCACAACATAAAGAAAATTTTGGAGTTAATGTATGGGAAGAATTTAAAGCAATAACAAATGTAAGTAACGAAAATTTATTGATAGACCACAAATGAACACAAAAGTTTTTTAATCCAAGTTTGGGAAATTTCACTAGTTCAACCCTAAGAGGTGGGAAATTTATAAGAAAGAAATTTTTCTACACATGTTTTAAAAAATGGATATGCATGCTTGAAACATGTTAAAGATGCAAATTACCTATGAATCCAAAGCTTTTAAGGAGAATAATAATAAATTCTCAAGTGAAGGAGTGGCGTGATATTTACCCGAGTCAAACAATCCATTATTTTGCACATTTTCAAAAATTTGACCTAACGATCAAAGATGATTGTAAAGTGATTTATCATGAGTAACAGGAAATATTTTTGTAACGAATGTCTTATGGATTGGGAGTAAACACTCAGTTAAAAATCCCCCGCCTCCCCCTTTTCCCGATGATTACAAAACCTGATATATAAAAACTAAAAAGAGTTAACAATCCTTAAAAATTACAGACACTTTTTGGAATTATCTCTTGCTACATTTGTGCATTGTGCATTTCCATTTTTTATGTTACTTTTTTCTTAAATAAAAACTTGAGTTTTCACTTTCCCTTCATCTCATAAACAAAAAAAGAGATCAAATGCAAATAGATCACAAGAAAATGAAAATTTTAGAGTTTATGTATTGAAAGAATTTAAAACAATAAAAAATAAAAGTAAAGAAATTTATTCACACATCTCAAATGAACACAAAAGTTTTGTTATCGAAGTTGGGAATTTCCACTAGTTCAAACCCTAATAGTTCAGAATTTTATAAGAAAGAGATTTTTCTACACATGTTTTAAAAAATGGATATGCATGCTTGAAACATGTTCAAGATGCAAATGACCAATGGATCCAAACCTTTTAAAGAGTATAACATTAAATTCTCAAGTGAAGGTGTGGTGGGTTATTTACCCGAGACAAACAAACCTATATTTTTCCCATTTACAAAAAGTTGACCTAACGATGATTGATGATTGTAAAGTGATTTATCATGACTAACAGGCAATATTTTTGTAAGGATTGACTTAAGGATAGGTAGTAACCAGTTAGTTAAAAATCCCCCGCTTCCCCCTTTTCCCGTCGATTGCAAAAACTGATATATCAAAACGAAAAAGAGTTTACAATCCCTTAAAATTACAGAGACTTTTTGGAATTATCTCTCTCTACATTTTTTCATAGTGCATTTCCATTTTGGATGCATACATTTTTCTTAAATCTAAACTTGATTTTTCACTTTCCCTTCATCTTGTAAACAAAAAAAGAGAAAAAAGGCAAATAGATCACAACATAATGAAAATTTTAGAGTTTATGTATGAACACAATTTAAAGCAATAACATATGTAAATAAAGAAAATTTATTCACAAACCACAAATGAAGACAAAAGTTTTGTTATCCAAGTTTCGGAAATTCCACTAGTTCAATAATATTAGCTCGGAATTTTATAAGAAAAAGATTTTTCTACACATGTTTTAAAAAATGGATATGTGTACTTGAAACATGTTAAAAATTCAAATGACCTTTGGAGCGAAACCATTAAAAGAGAATAACATTAAATTCTCAAGTGAACCTGCGGTGGGATATTTACTTGAATCAAACTAACCATTATTTTTCCCATTTACAAAAAGTTGACCTAACAATCAAATATGATAGTAAAGTGATTTATCATGCGTAACGGGCTATATTTTTGTAAGGAATGACGAATGGATTTGGAGTCTCCATTCAGTTAAATATCCCCTACCTCCCCCTTTTCACGACGATTGCAAAACCTAATGTATAAAAACTAAAAAGAGTTTACATTCACTAAAAATTACAAAATATTTTTGGAATTATCTCTCTCTACATTTGTGCGATGTGCATTTCCATTTTGGATGTGTACTTGTTTCTTAAATCAAAACTTGAGTTTTCACTTTCCTTTCATCTCGTAAAAAAAAAAAAAAGATAAAAGGCAAATAGATCAGAACAAAATGAAAATTTTAGAGCTTATGTATGGAAAGAATTTAAAGAAATAAAAAATTTAAGTAAAGAAAATTTATTCACACACCACAAATGAACACAAAAGTTTTGTTATCCTTGTTTGGGAAATTCCACTAGTGTAACCCTAATAGCACGAAAGTTTAAGAAAGAGATTTTTGTACACATGTTTTAAAAAATGGATATGCATGCTTGAGACATGTTTAAGATGCAAATGACCTATGGATCCAAACCTTTTAAAGAGAATAATATTAAATTCTCAAGTGACGGTGCTGTAGGATATTTACTCGAGTCAAACAAGCCATTATTTTACCCATTTACAAAAAGCTAACGTAATGATCAAAGATTATTGTCAAGTGATTGATCATGTGTAACAGGCTATATTTTTGTAAGGAAATCCTTATGGATTAGGTGTCAGCACTCAGTTTAAAATCCCACGCCTCCCCCTTTTCCCGACGATAGCAAAACCTGGTATATAAAACCTAAAAAGAGTTTACAATCCCTAAAAATTACAGAAACATTTTGGAATTATATCTCTCTACATTTATGCATATTGCATTTCCATTTTAGATGTATATTTTTTTTAAAATCAATACTTGAGTTTTCACTTTTCCTTCATCTCGTAGACAAAAAAAGAGATAAAAGGCAAATAGATCACAACAAAATGAAAATTTTAGAGTTTATGTATGGAAAGAATTTAAAGCAATAAAAAATGTAAGTAAAGAAAATTTATTCACACACACAAATTAACATTAAAGTTTTGTTATCCAAGTTTGGGAAATTCCACTAATTCAACCCTAATAGCTCATAATGTAATAAGAAAAAGATTTTTCTAGATATGTTTTAAAAAATGGATATGCATGCTTGAAATATGTTAAAGCTGCAAATGACCTATGGCTCCAAACCTTTTAAAGATAATAAATTTAAATTCTCAAGTGAAGGTTCGGGGGATATTTACCCGAGTCAAACAAGCCATTATTTTGCCCATTTACATATAGCTGACCTAACGATCATTGATGATTGTAAAGTGATTTATCAAGCGTAACTAGCTATATATTTGTAAGGAATGACTTATGATTGGAGTCAACACTGAGTTAAAAATCCCCCGCCTCCCCCTTTTCCCTACGATCGCAAAACCTGATATATAAAAACTAAAAAGAGTTTACAATACCTAAATATTACAAACACTTTTTGGGATTATCTCTCTCAACTTTTGTGCATTGTGCATTTCCATTTTAGATGTATACTTTTTTCTTAAATCAAAACTTGAGTTCTCACTTTCCCTTCATCTCGTAAAAAAGAAAAGAGATCAAAGGCAAATAGATCACAACAAAATGAAAATTTTAGAGTTTATGTAAGGAAAGAATTTAAAGAAATAACAAATGACAGTAAAGAAAATTTATTCACAAACTACAAATGAACACAAAATTTTTGTTATCCAAGTTTGGAAAATTCCACTCGTTCAACCCTAATAGCTCGGAATTTTGAAGGAAATGAGATTTTTCTACACATGTTTTAAAAAATGGAGATGCATGCTTGAAACATGTTAAAGATGCTCATGACTTATGGATCAAAACTTTTTAAAGAGAATAACATTAAATTCTCAAGTGAAGGTGGGGTGGTATATTTATCCAATTGAAACATGCCATTATTTTACGCTTTTACAAAAAGCTGACCAAATGATGATTGATGATTTAAAAGTGATTCATCATGCGTAACGGGCTATATTTTTGTAAGGATTGACTTATGGATTGGGTGTCAACACTCAGTTCAAAATCCCCACCCTCCCCCTTTTCCCAACAATTGCAAAACCTGATATATAAAAACTAAAAAGAGGTGATAATCCCTAAAAATTACAGACACTTTTTGGAATTATATCTCTCTACATTTGTGCATTGTGCATTTCCATTTTAGATGTATACTTTTTTCTTGTTTTCACTTTCCCTTCATCTCGTACACAAAAAAAGATATAAAAGGCAAATAGATCACAACAAAATGAAAATTTTAGAGTATATGTATGGAAAGAATTAAATGCAATAAAAAATGTAAATAAATAAAATTTATTCCCACACCACAAATGAACTCGAAAGTTTTGCTATCAAAGTTTGGGAAATTCCACTAATTTAATCCTAATAGCTTGTAATTTTATAAGAAAAAGATTTTTCTAGACATGTTTTAAAAAACGGATATGCGTGCTTGAAATATGTTAAAGATGCAAATGACCTATGAATTTGGACCTTTAAAGAGAATAACATTAAATTCTCAAGTGAAGGTTCGGTGGGAAATATACCCGAATCAAACAAGCCATTATTTTGCCCATTTAGTAAGGATTGACTTATGGATTGGGAGTCAATAGTCAGATAAAAATCCCCCGCCTCCCCCTTTTCCCAACGATTGCAAAACCTGATATATAAAAATAAAAAAAAGTTTACTATCCCTTAAAATTACAGACATTGTTTGGAATTATCTCTCTCTACAATTTTGCATAGTGCATTTTAATTTTGGATGTATACTTTTTTCTTAAATCAAAACTTGAGTTTTCACTTTCCCTTCATCTCGTAAACAAAAAAAGACATAAAAGGCAAATAGATCACAACAAAATGAAAATTTTAGTGTATATGTATGGAAAGAATTTAAAGCAATAACATATATAAGTAAAGAAAATTTATTCACAAACCACAAATGAACAGAAAAGTTTTGTTATCCAAGTTTGGGAAATTCTACTAGGTCAACCCTAATAGCTCGAAATTTTATAAGAAAGAGATTTTTCAACACATGTTTTAAAAACTGGATATCCATACTTGAAACATGTTAAAGATTTAAATGTCCTATGGATAGAAACCATTTAAAGAGAATAACATTAAATTCTCAAGTGAACATACGGTGGGATATTTAGCCGAGTCAAACTAGCCATTATTTTGCCCATTTAAAAAAAGCTGACCTAACGATCAAAGATGATTGTAAAGTGATTTATCATGCGTAACTGCTATATTTTTGTAAGGAATGACTTATGGATTTGGAATCAGCACTCAGTTAAAAATCCCCCGTCTCCCCCTTTTCCGATGATTGCAAAACCTGATATATAAAAACTAAAAAGAGTTTAAAATCACTAAAAATTACATAATCTTTTTGGAATTATCTCTCTCTAAATTTGTGCATAGTGCATTTCCATTTTGGATATATACTTTTTTCTTAAATCAAAACTTGAGTTTTCACTTTCCCTTCATCTCGTAAACAAAAAAAAAAAAAAGATAAAATGCAAATAGATCACAACAAAATGAAAATTTTAGAGCTTATGTATGGAAAGAATTTAAAGCAATAAAAAATGTTAGTAAAGAAAATTTATTCACACACCACAAATGAACACAAAAGTTTTGTTATCCAAGTTTGGGAAATTCCACTAGTTCAACCTTAATTGCTCGAAATTTTAAGAAAAATATTTTTCAATACATGTTTTAAAAAATGGATATGCATGCTTGAAACATGTTAAAGATGCAAATGACCTATGGATACAAAACATTTATAGAGAATAACATTAAATTCTCAAGCGACGGTGCGGTGGGATATTTACCCGAGTCAAACAAGCCATTATTTTTCCCATTTAAAAAAAGTTGACCTAACGATCAAAGATGATTGTAAAGTGATTTATCATGCGTAATGGGCTATATTTTTGTAAGGAATGACTTATGGATTGGGTGTCAACACTCGGTTAAAAATCCCTCGCCTCCCCCTTTTCACGATGATTGCAAAGCCTGATATATATAAAATAAAAAGAGTTTACAATCCTTAAAATTATAGACACTTTTTGAAATTATATCTCTCAACATTTATGCATTGTGCATTTCCACTGTAGATGTATACTTTTTTCTTAAATCAAAACTTGAGTTTTCACTTTCTCTTCATCTCGTAGACAAAAAAAGAGATAAAAGGTAAATAGATCACAACCAAATTATAATTTTAGAGTTTATGTATGGAAAGAATTTAAAGCAATAACAAATGTAAGTAAAGAAAATTTATTCACACACAACAAATGAACACAAATGTTTTGTTATCTAAGTATAAAAAATGTAAGTAAAGAAAATTTATTCACACACAACAAATGAACACAAATGTTTTGTTATCTAATTATAAAAAATATAAGTAAAGAAAATTTATTCACACACAACAAATGAACACAAATGTTTTGTTATCTAAGTTATGGAAATTCTACTAGTTCAACCCTAATAGCTCGTAATAATTTAAGAAAAAGATTTTTCTACACATGTTTCAAAAAATGGAAATGCATGCTTGAAACATGTTAAAGATGCAAACGACATATGGATCCAAACCTTATAAAGAAAATAACTTTAAATTCTCAAGTGAACATGCGGTGGGATATTTACTCGAGTCAAACAAGCCAATATTTTGCTCATTTACCAAAAGCTGACCTTACGATCATAGATGAATGTAAAGTGATTTATCATGCATAACGGGTTGTATCTTTTTTAAGGAATGACTTATGGAGTGGGAGTCAACACTCAGTTAAGAATCCCCCACCTCCCCCTTTTCCCAACGATTGCAAAACCTGATATATAAAAACTAAGAAGAGTTTACAAACCCTCAAAATTTAACACTCTTTATGGAATTATCTCTCTCTACATTTGTGCATTGTCCATTTCCAATTTGGATGTATACCTTTTTCTTAAATCAAAACTTGATTTTTCACTTTCTATTCACCAAGTAAACAAAAAAAGAGATAAAAGGCATATAGATGACAACAAAATGAAAATTTTAGAGTTTATGTATGGAAAAAATTTAAAGCAATAAGAAATGTAAGTAAAGAAAATTTATTCACACACCACAAATGAACACAAAAGTTTTGTGAGACAGGTTTTGGAAATTCCACTCTGTCAACCCAAACTGCTCGAAATTTTATAAGAAAGAAATTTTTCTACACATGTATTAAAAAATGGATGAGCATGGTTGAAACATGTTAAAGATGAAAATGACCTATGGAGCCACAAATTTTAAAGAGAATACCATTAAATTCTCAAGTGAATGTCCGGCGGAATTATATCTGTCTACATTTGTGGATTGTGCATTTCCATTTTAGATGTATACGTTTTTCTTAAATCAAAACTTGAGGTTTCACTTTCCCGTCATCTCGTAGACAAAAAAAAGAGTTAAAACGCAAATAGATCAGAAAAAAATGAAAATTTTAGAATTTATGTATTTAAAGAATTTAAAGCAATAACAAATGTAAGTAAAGAAACTTTATTCACATACCACAAATGAACACAAAAGTTTTTTTATCCAAGTTTGGGAAATTCCACTAGTTCTACCCTAATAGCTCGTAATTTTATAAGAAAGAGATTTTTCTACACATGTTTTAAAAAAATGGATATGTATGCTTGAAGCATGATAAAGATGCAAATGACCTATGGATTGAAACCTTTTAAAGAGAATAACAATAAATTCTCAAGTGAAGTTGCGATGGGATATTTACCCGAGTCCAACAAGCCATTATTTTGGACATTTACGTACAGCTGACCTAATGATCATAGATGATTGTAAAGTGATTTGTCATGCGTAACTGGCTATATTTTTGTAAGGAATGACTAATGGATTGGGAGTCAACACTCGGTATAGAATCTCCAACCTCCCCCTTTTCCCGACGATTGAAAAAACTGATATATCAAAACTAAAAAGAGTTTACAATCCATGAAAACTAAAAACACTTTTTGCAATTATATATGTCTTCATTTGTGAATTGTTCATTTCCATATATGGTGTATACCTTTTTCTTAAATCAAAACTTGAGTTTTCACTTTCCCTTCATCTCGTAGACAAAAAAAAGATAAAAGGCAAATAGATCACAACAAAATGATAATTTAAGAGTTTATGTATGGAAAAAATTTTAAGGAATAACATATGTAAGTAAAGCAAATTTATTCACACACCACAAATGAATGATGGATTGGGAGTCAACACTTAGTTAAAAATCCCCTACCTTCCCCTTTTCCAGACGATTGCAAAAACTCATAAATAAAAACTAAAAAGAGTTTACAATCCCTAAAAATTGGAATTATCACTTTGTACATTTGTGCATAGTGCATTTCAATTTTAGATGTATAATTTTTTCTTAAATCAAAACTTGAGTTTTCACTTTCCCTTCATCTCGAAAACGAAAAAAAGAGAAAAAGGTAAATAGATCACAACAAAATAAAATTTTTAGAGTTGATGTATGGAAACAATTTAAATCAATAAAAAATGTAAGTAAAGAAAATTTATTCACACACCACAAATGAACACAAAATTTTTGTTATCTAAGTAAGGGAAATTCCTCCAGTTCAACCCTAATAGCTCTAAATTTTATAAGAAAGAGATTTTTCTACACATGTTTTTAAAAAATGGATATGCATGCTTGAAACATGATAAAGATGCTAAAATCATATGGATCCAAACCTTTTAAAGAGAATAACATTAAATTCTCAAGTGAAGGTTCGGTGGGATATTTACCCATCAAACAAGCCATTATTTTGCCCATTTACAAAAAACTGACCTAATGATCATAGATGATTGTAAAGTGATTTATCATGCTTAATGGGTAATATTTTGTAAGGAATGACTTATGGAATGGGAGTCAACACTCAGTTAAAAATCCCCCGCCTCCCCCTTTTCCCGATGATTGTAAAACCTGATATACAAAAACTAAAAAGAGTTTACAATCCGTAAAATTTACAGACACTTTTTGGAATTATCTCTGTCTACATTTGTGCATTGTGCATTGCCATTTCTTCTGCTACTTTTTTCTTAAATCAAAACTTCAGTTCTCACTTTCCCTTCATCTCGTAAACAATAAAAGAGATAAAAGGCAAATAGATCACACCAAAATTAAAGTTTTAGAGTTTATCTGTGGAAAGAATATAAAGAAATAACAAATGTAAGTAAAGAAAATTTATTCACACAGCACAAATTAACACAAAATTTTTGTTATCCAAGTTTAGGAAATTCCACTACTTCAACCCTAATAGCTCATAATTTTATAAGAAAGAGATTTTTCTACACATGTTTAAAAAAATGGATATGCATGCTTGGAACATGTTAAAGATCGAAATGACCTATGGATCCAAACCTTTTAAAGAGAATACCATTAAATTCTCAAGTGAACGTCCGGTGGGATATTTACCCAAGTCAAATAAGCCATTATTTTTCCCTTTACATAAAGCTGACCTCGCGATCATAGAAGATTTTAAAGTGATTTATCATGTGTAAAAGGCTATATTTTTTTAAGGGATGACTTATGGATTGGCAGTCAACACACAATTAAAAATCCCCCCCTCCCCCTTTTCCCGATTATTGCAAAACCTGATATATAAAAACTAAAAAGAGTTTACAATCCCTAAATATTACAGACACTTTTTGGAATTATCTCTCTCTAAATTTTTGCAATGTGCATTTCCATTTTAGATGTATAATTTTTTCTTAAATCAAAACTTGAGTTTTCACTTTCCCTTCATCTCGTAAACAAAAAAAGAGATAAAAGGCATGTAGATCACAACAAAAGAAAATTGTAGATTTTATGTACGGAAATAATTTCATGCAATAAAAAATGTAAGTAAAGAAAATTTGTTAACACACCACAAATGAACAAAAGTTTTGTTATCCAAGTTAACAATCGAAAAATATTCCACTAGTTCAACCCTAATAGCTCAAAATTTTATATGAATGAGATTTTTCAATACATGTTTTAAAAAATAGATATGCATGCTTGAAACATGTTAAAGATGCAAATGACCTATGGATCCAAACCATTTATAGAGAATAACATTAAATTCTCAAGCGACGGTGCGGTGGGATATTTACCCGAGTCAAACAAGCCATTATTTTGCTCATTTAAAAAAAGTTAACCTAACGATCATAGATGATTGTAAAGTGATCAATCATGCTTAACCGGCTATATTTTTTAAAGAATGACTTAAGGATTTGGATTCAACACTCAGTTAAAAATCCCCCGCCTCCTCCTTTTCACGACTATTGCAAAACATGATATATAAAACTTAAAAAGAGTTTACAATCCGTAGAAATTACAGACATTTTTTGGATTTATATCTCTGTACATTTGTGCATTGTGCATTTCAATTTTATATGTATACTTTTTTCTTAAATCAAAACTTGATTTTTCACTTTCCCTTCATCTCGCAAACAAAAAAAAAGATAAATGGCAAATAGATCACAACAACAAAAAAAAATATTAGAATTTATGTATGGAAAGAATTTAAAGCAATAAAAATTGTAAGTAAAGAAAATACATTCACACACGACTAATGAACAAAAAAATTTTGTTATTCAAGTTTGGGAAATTCCACTAGTTCAACCATAATAGCTCTTAATTTTACATGAAAGAGATTTTTCTACACATGTTTAAAAAAATGGATATATATGCTTGAAACATGTTAAAGATGCAAATGACCTATGGATCGATACCATTTAAAGAGAATAACATTAAATTCTCAAGTGAAGGTGCAGTGGGATATTTACTCGAGTCAAACAAGCCATTATTTTGTCCATTTACAAAAAGCTGACCTAACGATCATAGATGATTGTAAAGTGATTTATCATGCGTAACGGGCTATATTTTTCTAAGAAATGATCTATGGATTGGGAGTCAACACTCAGTAAAAAATCCCCAACCTCCCCCTTTTCCCTACGATTGTAAAACCTGATATATAAAAATAAAAAGAGTTAACAATCACTAAAAAATACAGACACTTTTTGGAATTCTTTCTCTCTACATTTGTGCATTGTGCATTTCAATTTTAGATGTGTACTTTTTTCTTAAATCAAAACTTGATATTTCTCTTTCCCTTTATCTCGTAAACAAAAAAAGAGATAAAAGGCTAATTGATCACAACAAAATGAAAATATTGGAGTTTATGTATGGATAGAATTTAAAGAAATTACAAATGTAAGTAAATAAAATATATTCACACACCACAAATGAACAAAAATGTTTTGTAATCCAAGGTTGGGAAATTCCACTCGTTCAACCCTAATAGCTCTTAATTTTATAAGAAAGAGATTTTTCTACACATGTTTTAAAAAGTGGATATGCTTGCTTGAAACATGTTAAAGATGCAAATGACTTATGGGTCAAAACCTTATAAAAATAATAACATTAAATTCTGTAGTGAAGGTGCAGTGGGATATTTACCAGAGTCAAACAAGCCATTACTTTGCCCATTTAAAAAAAGCTGACCTAGCGATCATAGATGATTGTAAAGTGATTTATCTTGCGTAACGGCTATATTTTTGTAAGGAATGACTAAAGGATTGGGAGTTAACACTCAGTTAAAAATTCCCCGCCTACCCTTTTTCTCGACGATTGCAAAACCTGATATATATAAACTAAAAAGAGTTTTCAATCCCTAAAAATTATAGATACTTTTTTGAATTATCTCTCTCTACATTTGTACATTGTGTATTTCCATTTTTTATGTTACTTTTTTCTTGAATCAAAACTTGAGTTTACACTTTCCCTTCATCTCGTAGACAAGAAAAGAGATAAAAGGCAAATAGATCACAACAAAATGAAATTTTTAGAGTTTATGTATGGAAAGAATTTAAACCAATAACAAATGAAAGTAAAGAAAATTTATTCACACACCACAAATGAACACAATAGTTTCGTTATCCATGTTTGAAAAATTCCACAAGTTAACCCCTAATAGCTCGTAATTTTATAAGAAAGAGATTTTTCAACACTGGTTTAAAAAAATGGATATGCATGCTTTAAACATGGTAAAGATGCAAATGACCCTGATCTAAACCTTTTAAAGAGAATAACATTAAATTCTCAAGTGAATGTCCGGTGGGATATTTACCCGAGTGAAACAAGTCATTATTTTTCCCATTTTATTAAAGCTCACTTAACGATCATAGATGATTGTAAAGTGATTTATCATGCATAACAGGCTATATATTTGTAAGGAATGACTTATGGATTGGGACTCGATAGTCAGTTAAAAATCCCCCGCCTCCCCCTTTTCCCGACAATTGTAGAACCTGATATATAAAAACTAAAAGGAGTTTACAATCCCTAAAAGTTACAGACACTTTTTGGAATTATCTCTCTCTACATTTGTGCATTGTGCATTTCCATATTATATTTATACTTTTTTCTTAAATCAAAACTTGAGTTTTCACTTCCCCTTCATCTCGTAAACAAAAAAAGAGATAATAGGCAAATAGATCACAAGAAAATGAAAATTTTAGAGTTTATGGATGGAAAAATTTAAAGCAATAACAAATGTAAGTAAAGAAAATTTATTCACACACCACAAATGAAGACAAAAGTTTTATTATCAAAGTTTGGGAAATCCCACTTGTTCAACCATAATAGCTCAGAATTTTATAAGCAAGAGATTTTTATACTCATGTTTTTAAAAATGGATATGCATGCTGGAAACATGTTAAAGTTTCAAATGACCTATGGATCCAAACATTTTAAAGGGAATAACTTTAAATTCTCAAGTGAAGGTGCGATGGGATATTTACCCGAGTCAAACACGTCATTATTTTGCCCATTTACAAAAAGCTGACCTATCGATCATAGAAGATTGTAAAGTGATTTATCATGCATAACGGTCTATATTTTTGTAAGGAATGACTAATTGATTGGGAGTCAATACTCAAATAAAAATCCCCCCCTCCCCCTTTTCCCGACTATTGCAAAACCTGATATATAAAAACTAAAAAGATTTTACAACCCCTAAAAATTACAGATACTTTATGGAATTATCTCTATCTACATTTGTGCGTTGTGCATTTCCTTTTTAGATGTATACTTTTTTCTTAAATCAAAACTTGAGTTTTAACTTTCCATCATCACGTAAAGAAAAAAAGAGAAAAAAAGGCAAATAGATCAGAACAAAATGAAAATTTTACTGTATATGTATGGCAGGAATTTAAAACAAAAACAAATGTAAGTAAAGAAAATTTATTCACACACCACAAATGAACACAAAAGTTTTGTTATACAAGGGTGGGAAATTCCACTAGCTCAACCCTAATAGCTCGGAATTTAACAAGAAAGAGATTTTTCTACACATGTTTTAAAAAATGGACACATGTTAAAGATGCAAATGACCAATGGAACCAAACCTTTTACAGATAATAACATTAAATTCTCAAGTAAACATGCGGTGGGATATTTACTTGAGTCAAACAAGCCATTATTTTGCCCATTTATGAAAAGCAAACCTAACGATCATAGATGATTGTAAAGTGATTTATCATGCGTAACGGGCTATATTTTTGTATGGACTTATGGATTGGGAGTCAACACTCAGTTAAAAGTCCCACACCTCCCTCTTTCCCGATGTTTGCAGAACCTGATATATAAAAACTAAGAAGAGTTTATAATCCCTAAAAATTACAGACACTATTTGGAATTATCTCTCTCTACATTTGTGCATTGTGCATTCAGTTTTAGATGTATACTTTTTTTTTAAATCAAAACTTGGGTTTTCACTTTTCCTTCATCTTGTAAACAAAAAAAGAGATAAAAGGCAAATAGACCACAACAAAATGAAAATTTTAGAGTTTATGTATGGAAAGAATTTGAAGCAATAAAAAAATGTACGTAAAGAAATTTTATTCACACACCACAAATGAACACAAAAGTTTTGTTATCAGAGCTTGGGAAATTCCACTAGTTCAACCCTTATAGCTCGAAATTTTATAAGAAAGAGATTTTTCTACACATGTTTTAAAAAATGGATATGCATGCTTGAAAAATGTTAAGGATGCAAATGATCTATGGATCCAAACCTTATAAAGAGAATAACATCAAATTCTTAAGCGAAGGTGCAGTAGGATATTTACTCAAATCAAACAAGCCATTATTTTGCCCATTTACAAAAAGCTGACCTAACATCATAGATGATTCTAAAATGATTTATCATACATAACGGGCTATATTTTTGTACAGGATTACTTATGAATTGGGAGTCAACACTCTGTTAAAAATCCCCATCCTCCCCATTTTACTGAAGATTGCAGAAGCTGATAAATAATAACTAAAAATAATTTAAAATCCCTAAAAATTATAGACACTTTTTGGAATTATCCCTCTCTGCATTTGTGCGTTGTGCATTTCTATTTTAGAAGTATACTTTTTTCTTAAATCAAAACATGAATTTTCACTTTCCCTTCATCTCGTAAACAAAAAAAAAGATAAAAGGAAAAGAGATCACAACAAATGAAAATTTTAGAGTTTATGAATGGTATGAATTTAAAGCAATAAAAACATATATAAGTAAAGAAAATTTATTCACACACCACAAATGAACACAAAAGTTTTATTATCCAAGTTTTGGAAATACCACTAGTTCAACCTTAATAGCTTGGAATTTTATAAGAAACATATTTTTCTACACAGGTTTTAAAAAATGGATATGCAAGCTTGAAATATTATTAAAGATGCAAATGACCTATGGATCCAAACCTTTTAAAGAGAATAACATTAAATTCTCAATTGAACGTGCGGTGGGATATTTACACGAGTGAAACAAGCCATTATTTTGCCTATTTACAAAAAGTAGACCTAACGATCACGGATGATTGTAAAGTGATTTATCATCCATCGCAGGATATATTTTGTAAGGAATGACTTATGGATTGGGAGTCAACACTCAGTTAAAATCCTCCCGCCTGCCACGTTTCCCGATGATTACAGAACCTATTATATAAAAACTAAAAAGATTTTACAGTCCCTAAAAATTATAGACACTTTTCAGAATTATCTTTCACTACATTTGTGCATTGTGCATTTCCATTTTAGATGTATACTTTTTTCTTAAATCAAAACATGAGTTTTCACTTCCCTTCATCTCGTAAACAAAAAAAGAGATAAAAGGCAAGTAGATCACAACAAAATAAAAATTTTAGAGTTTATGTATGGAAAGAATTTAAAGCAATAAACAAGTGTAAGTAAAGAAATTTTATTCACACCACAAATGATGACAAAAGTTTTGTTATTCAAGTCTTGGAAATACGTTCAACCCTAATAGCTCAGAATTTATAAGAAAGAGATTTTTTAACACTTGTTTTAAAAAAATGGATATGCATGCTTGAAACATATTAAAGATGCAAGTGACCTTACGATCCAAACCTTTTAAAGAGAATAACAAAAAATTATCAAGTGAATGTCCGGTAGGATATTTACCCAAGTCAAGTATGCCATTATTTTGCCTTTTAACAAGACCTGACCTAACGATCATAGTTGATTTTAAGGAGATTTATCATGCATAATGGGCTATATTTTTATAATAATGAGTTATGGATTGGGAGTCAACACTCAGTTAAAAATCCCCCGCCTCCCCGTTTTCCCGACGATTGCAAAACCTGATGTCTAAAAATAAAAAAAGAGTTTACAATCCCTACAAATTATCTCTCTCTACATTTTTTCATTGTGCATCTCCATTTTAGATGTATACTTTTTTCTTAAATCAAAACTTGAGTTTTCTCTTTCCCTTCATCTCGTAAACAAAAAATGAGATAAAAGGCAAATAGATCACAAGAAAATGAAAATTTTAAAGTTTATGTGTGGAAATAATTTAAAGCAATAAAAAAATGTAAGTAAAGAAAATTTATTCACACACCACAAATGAACACAAAAGTTTTGTTATCCCAATTTGGGAAATTCCACCAGTTCAACCTTCATAGCTCTGAATTTTATAAGAAATAGACTTTTCTGCACCTGTTTTGAATAACGGATATGCATGCTTGAAACATGTTAAATAAGCAAATGACATATGGATCAAAACCTTTTAATAAGAATAACATTAAATTCTCAAGTGAACGTGCGGTGCGATATTTATCCGAGTCAAACAAGCCATTATTTTGCCCATATCCAAAAAGCTGACCTAACGATAATAGATGATTCTAAAGTGATTTATCATGCGTCACAGGCTATATTTTTCTAAGGAGAAACTTTTGCATTGGGAGTCAACACTCAGTTAAAAATCCCCAGCTTCCCCCTTTTCCAGACAATTGTGGAACCTGATATGTAAAAACTAAAAAGAGTTTACAATCCCTAAAAATTACAGACACCTTTTTGGAAATATCTATCTCTACATTTGTGAATTGTGCATTTCTATTTGAGATGTATACATTTTTCTTAAATGAAAACTTGAGTTTTTACATTCCTTTCATCTCGTAAACAAAAAAAGACATAAAAGGCAAATAGATCACAACAAAATGAAAATTTTAGAGTTTATCTATGGAAAGAATTTAAAGCAGTAAACAAATTTAAGTAAAGAAAATTTATTCACACACCACAAACAAACCCAAAAGTTTTGTTATCCAAGTTTGGGAAATTCCACTAGTTCAACCCTAATTGCTCAAAATTTTTTAAGAAAGAGATTTTTCTACACATGTTTTAAAAAATGTATATGCATGCTGGAAACATGTTACAGATGGAAATGACCTATGGATCCAAACCAATTAAAGAGAATAACATTAAATTCTCAAGTAAAGGTGCGGTTGGATATTTACCTGAGTAAAACAAACCATTATTTTGCCCATTTACCAAAAGCTGACCTAACGAACATAGATGATTGTAAAGTAATTTTTCATGTGTAACGGACTTTATTTTTGTAAGGAATGACTTATGGATTGGGAGTCAACACTCAGTTAAAAATCCCCCGCCTACCCCTTTTCCCGACGATTGCATAACTTGACAAATAAAAACTAAAAAGAGTTTAAAATCCCTAAAAATTACAGACAGTTTTTGGAATTACCTCCCTCTACATTTGTGCATTGTGCATTTCCCTTTTAGACGTATACTTTTTTCTTAAATCAAAACTTGAGTTTTCACTTTCCCTTCATCTCGTAAACAAAAAAAGAGATAAAAGGCAAATAGATCACAACAAAATAAAAATTATAGAGTTTGTGTATGTAAAATAATTTAAAGCAATAAACAAATGTAAGTAAAGAAAATTTATTCACACACCAAAAATGAACGCAAAAATTTTGTTATCCAAGTTTGGGAAATTCCACTAGTTCAACCCTAATAGCTCGGAATTTTATAAGAAATAGATTTTTCTACACATGTTTTAATAAATGGATTTGCAGGCTTGAAACTTGTTAAAGATGCAAATGACCTACGGATCCAAACCTTTTAAAAAGAATAACATTAAATTCTGAAGTGCAATTGCGGTGGGATATTTACATGAGTCAAACAAGCAATTATTTTGCACATTTACAAAAAGCTGACCTACCAATCTTAGATGATTGTAAACTGATTTATCAGGCGTAATCGGCTATAGTTTTGTAAGGAATGACTTATGGATTGGGAGTCAACACTCAATTAAAAATCCCCCGCCTCCCCCTTTTCCGGACAATTGCTAAACCTGATATCTAAAAACTAAAAAGAGTTTACAATCCCTAAAAATTACAGACACCTTTTTGGAAATATCTCTCTCTACATTTGTGAATTGTGAATTTCTATTTTAGATGTATACATTTTTTTTAAATGAAAACTTGAGTTTTCACATTCCTTTCATCTCGTAAACAAAAAAAGAGATAAAAGGCAAATAGATCACTACGAACTGAAAATTCTAGAGTTTATGTACGGAAGAATTTAAAGAAGTAAAAAAATGTTAGTAAAGAAAATTTATTCACACCCCCTCAAACGAACACTAAAGTTTTTTTATCCAAGTTTGGGAAATTCCACTAGTTGAACCCAAATAGCTCAAAATTGTATAAGAAAGAGATTTTTCTACACATGTTTTAAAACATGGATTTTCATGCTTGAAACATGTTAAAGATGCTATTGACCTATGGATCCAAACTTTTTAAAAAGAATAACATTAAATTCTCTAGTGAAAGTGTTGTGGGATATTTACCCGAGGCAAACAAACAATTATTTTGCCCATTTACAAAATGCTGACCTAACGATCATAGATGATTGTAAAGTGATTTATCATGCATAACAGGCTATATTTCTTTAAGGAAGGAGTGATGGATTGGGTGTCAAAACCCAGTTAAAAATCCCCTGCCTCCACCTTTTCCAGAGGATTGCAGAACCTGAAATATAAAAATTCAAAAGAGTTTACAATACCAAAAAATTATAGAAAATTTTTGGAATTATCTCTCTCTACAATTGTGCATTGTGCATTTCCATTTTAGGTGTATACTTTTTTCTTAAATCAAAACTTGAGTTTTCACTTTCCCTTCATCTCATAAACAAAAATAGAGATAAAAGGCAAATAGATCACAAAAAAATGAAAATTTTAGAGTTTATGTATGGAAATAATTTAAAGAAATAACAAATGTAAGTAAAGAAAATTTATTCACACACCACAAATGAACACAAAAGTTTTGTTATCCAAGTTTGGGAAATTCCATTAGTTCAACCCTAACAGCTCGGAATTATTGAAGAAAGAGATTTTTCTAAACATGTTTTAAAAAATGGATATGCATGCTTGAAACATCTTAAAGATGCAAATGGCCTATGGATCCAAACCTTTTAAAGAGAACAACATAAAATTCTCAAGTGAACGTGCGGTGGGATATTTACCCTAGTCAAACAAGCCATTATTTTGCCCATATGAAAAAAAGCTGACCTAACGATCATAGATGATTGTAATATGATTTATCATCCATAACGGGCTATATTTTTTTCAGGAATGACTTATGGATTGGGAGTCAACACTCAGATACGAATCGATCATCTCCCCCTTTTCCCGACTATTGCAGAACCTGATATATAAAAACTAAAAAGAGTACAATCCCTAAAAATTACAGACACTTTTTTGATTTATCTCTCTCTTCCTTTTTGCCTTGTGCATTTCAATTTTATATGTATACTTTTTTCTTAAATCAAAACTTTTGTTTTCACTTTCCCTTCATCTCAAAAGCAAAAAAAGATATAAAAGGCAGATAGATCACTACCAAATGAAAATTTTAGAGTTTATGTATGTAAAGAATTTAAAGCAATAAAAAATGTAAGTAAAGAAAATTTATTCACACACCCCAAATGAACACAAAAGTTTTGTTATCCAAGTTTGGGAAATTCCACTAGTTCAACCCTAACTGCTCGGAATTTTTGAAGAAAGAGATTTTTCTACACATGTTTTAAAAAATGGATATGCATGCTTGAAACATGTTAAAGATGCAAATGACCTATGAATCCAAGCATTATAAAGAGAATAACATAAAATTCTCAAGTGAACGTACGGTGAGATATTTACCCAAGTAAAACAAGCCATTATTTTTCCCATTTAAAAAAAGCTAACCTAACTACCATAGATGATGGTAAAGTGATTTATCATGCGTAATAGGCTATATTTTTTTGAGGAATGACTTATGGATTGGGAGTCAACTCTCAGTCAAAAATCCCCCGCCTCCTCCATTTCCAGACTATTGCCGAATCGGATATATAAAAACTAAAAAGAGTTTACAATACCAAAAAATTATAGACACTTTTTTGAATTATCTCTCTCTTCAATTGTGCATTGTGCATTTCCATTTGAGATGTATACTTTTTTCTTTAATCAAAACTTGAGTTTTCACTCTCCCTTCATCTCGTAAACAAAAATAGAGATAAAATGCAAGAAGATCACAACAAAATGAAAATTTTAGAGTTTATCTATGAAAAGAATTAAAAGCAATAAACAAATGTAAGTAAAGAAAATTTATTCACACACCACAAATGAACACAAAAGTTTTGTTATCCAAGTTTGGGAAATTCCACTAGTTCAACCTTAATAGCTCAGAATTTTATAAGAAAGAGATTTTTCTACACATGTTTTAAAAAATGGATATGCTTGCTTGAAACGTGTCAAAGATGCAAATGACCTATGGATCCAAACCTTTTAAAGAGAATAACATTAAATTCTCAAGTGAACGTGCGGTGGGATATTTACCCGAGTCAAACAAGCCATTATTTTGCCCATTTACAAACAATTGACCCAACGATCATAGATGATTGCAAAGTGATTTATCATGCGTAACGGGTTATATTTTTTTAAGGAATGACTTATGGATTGGGAGTAAACACTCAGTTAAAAATCCCCCACCTCCCGCTTTTCCAGACAATTGCAGAACCTTATTTATAAAAACAAAAAAAGTGTTTACAATCCCTAAAAATTACAGATACTTTTTAAAATTATTTCTCTCTACTTTTGTGCATTGTACATTTCCATTTTAGATGCATACTTTTTTCTTTAATAAAAACTTGAGTTTTCACTTTCCCTTCATCTCGTCAACAAAAAAAGAGATAAAAGGCAAATAGATGACAACAAAATATAAATTTTAGAGTTTATGTACGGAAAGAATTTAAAGAAATAAACAAATTTAAATAAAGAAAATTTATTCACACACCACAAACGAACACTAAAGTTTTGTTATCCAAGTTTGGGAAATTCCACTAGTTCAACCGTAATAGCTCAGAATTTTATAAGAAAGAGATTATTCTACACATGTTTTAAAAAATGGATATGCATGCTTGAAACATGTTAAAGATGCAAATGACCTATGGATCCAAACCTTTTAAAGTGAATAACATTAAATTCTATAGTGAAGGTGCTTTGGGATATTTACCCGATTCAAACAAGGTACAGTTTTGCAGATTTACAAAAAGCTGACCTACTGATCATAGATGATTGCAAAGTGATTTATCATCCGGAATATGCTATATTTTTGTAAGCAATGACTTATGGATTGGTAGTCAACACACAGTTAAAAATCCCCCGCCTCCCCCTTTTCCCGAAGATTACAGAACCTGATATATAAAAACTAAAAAGAGTTTACAATCCCTAAAAAATATAGAAAATTTTTGGTATTATCTCTCTCTACATTTTTGCATTGTGCATTTTCCATTTTAGAAGTATAATTTTTTCTTAAATCAAAGTTTGAGTTTTCACTTTCCCTTCATCTCATAAACAAAAAAAGGGATAAAAAGCAAATGGATCACAAGAAAATGAAAATTTTACAGTTTATGTATGGAAAGAATTTAAATCAATAAACAAATGTAAGTAAAGAAAATTTGTTCACACGGCACAAATGAACACAAAAGTTTTGGTATCCAATTTTGGGAAATTCCACTAGTTCAACCCTAATAGCTCGGAATTTTATAAAAAAGAGATTTTTATACACATGTTTTAAAAAAAGGATATGCATGCTTGAAACATGTTAATAAATGACTTATGGATCCAAACCTTTTAAAGACAATAACATTAAATTCTCAAGTGAACCTACGGTGGGATAATTACCGGAGTCAAACTAGCCATTATTTTTCCCATTTACAAAAAGCTGATCTAATGATCATAGATGATTGTAAAGTGATTTATCATGTGTAATGGGCTATATTTTTTTAAGGAATGATTTATAGATTGGGAGTCAACACTCAATTAAAAATCCCCTGCCTCCCCCTTTTCCCGACCATTGCAGAACCTGATATATAAAAACTAAAAAGAGTTTACAATTCCTAAAATTTACAGACACTTTTTGGAATTATCTCTCTACATTTTTTCATTGTGCATTTCCATTTTAGATGTATACTCTTTTCTTAAATCAAAACTTGAGTTTTCACTTGCCCTTCATCACGTTAAAAAAAAGAGATAAAAGGAAAATAGATCACAACAAAATGAAATTTTTACAGTTTATGTATAGAAGGAATTTAAAGTAATAAAAAATGTAAATAAAGAAAATTTATTCACACACCACAAATGAAAAAAAAAGTTTTGTAATCCAAGTTTGGGAAATTCCACTGGTTCAATCCTAATAGCTCAAAATTTTATAAGAAAGAGATTTTTCTACACATGTTTTACAAAATGGACTTGCATCCTTGAAACATGTTAAAGATGCAAATGAACTATGGATCCAAACTTTTTTAAGAGAATAAGAATAAATTCTCAAGTGAACGTGCGGTGGGATATTTACCCGAGTCAAACAAGTAATTATTTTGCCCATTTACAAAAAGTTGACATAACGATCTTAGATGATTGTAAAGTACTTTATCATGCGTAATGGTCTATATTTTTTTAAGGATCCCTGGCCTCCCCCTTTTCCCGACAATTCCCGAACTGCATATATATAAACAAAAAAGTGTTTACAATCCCTAAAAATTACAGACACTTTTTTTAATTATCTCTCTCCAAATTTTTGCATTGTACAGTTCCATTTTAGATGTATACTTTTTTCTTAAATCAAAACTTGAGTTTTGACTCTCCCTTCATCTTGTAAACAAAAAAATGAGATAAAAGGCAAATAGATCACTGCAAAATGAAAATTTTAGAGTTTATGTATGGAAAGATTTTTTAGCATTAAAAAATTTAAGAAAAGAAAATTTATTAACACACCACAAATGAACACAAAAAGTTTTGTTGTCCATGTTTGGGAAGTTCCACTAGTTCAACCCTAATAGATCAGAATTTTATAAGAAAGAAAGCTTTCAGCACATGTTTTAAAAATTGGATATGCATGTTTGAAACATGTTAAAGATGCAAAGGACCTATGAAACCAAACATTTTAAAGAGAATAACATTAAATTCTCAAGTGCAAGTGCGGTGGGATATTTACCCGAGTCAAACAATCCATTATTTTGCCCATTTACAAAAAGCTGACCTAATGATCATAAATGATTATAAAGTGATTTATCAAGCGTAATAGGCTATATTTTTTTACATAATGACTTACAGATTGGGAATCAACACTCAGTTACAAATCCAACGCCTCCCCATTTTCTCGACGATTGAATAACCTGATATATAAAAACTAAAAAGATTTTACAATCCGTAAAAAATACAAACACTTTTTGGAGTTATCTCTCCCTACATTTGTGCATTGTGCATTTCCATTTTGGATGTATATTTTTTTCTTAAAGGCAAATAGATCATAACAAAATGGAAAGAATTTAAAGCAATAAACAAATGTAAGTTAAGAAAATTTATTCACACACCACAAATGAACACAAAAGTTTTGTTGTCCAGTTTAGGAAATTCCACTAGTTCAACCCTAATAGCTCGGAATTTCATAAGAAAGTGATTTTTCTACACAAGTTTTAAAAAATAGATATGCATGCTTGAAACATGTTAAAGATGCAAATGACCTCTGGATCCCAACCGTTGAAAGACAATAACATTAAATTCTCAAGTGAACCTGCGGTGGGAAATTTACCCGAGTCAAACAAGCCATTATTTTGCGCATTTACAAAAAACAGACCTAACGATCATAGATGATTGTAAAGTGATTTACCATGCACAACAAGCTATATTTTTTTAAGGAATAACGTATGGATTGGGAGTCAACACTCAGTTAGAAATCCCCCACGTCCCCCTTTGCTTGACGAATGCAGAACTTGATATATAAAAACTAAAAAGTGTTTAAAATCCCTAAAAATTACATAAATTTTTTGGAATTATCTCTCTCTACATTTGTGCATTGTGTATTTCCATTTGAATGTATACTTTTTTCTTAAATCAAAACTTGAGTTTTCACTTTCTCGTTATCTCGTAAACAAAAAAAAAAAAGATAAAAGGCAAATAGAACACAACAAAATGAAAATTTTAGAGTTTATGTATGGAAATAATTTAAAGCAATAAACAAATGTTAGTAAAGAAAATCTATTCACACACCACAAATGAATACAAAAGTTTTGTTATCCAAGTTTCGGAAATTCCACTAGTTCAACCCAAATAGCTCAGAATTTTATAAGAAAGAGATTTTTCTACATATGTTTTAAAAAATAGAGATGCATGCTTGAAACAAGTTAAAGATGCAAATGAGAATAACATTAAATTTTCCAGTGAATGTGCGGTGGGATATTTATACGAGTCAAACAAGCCATTATTTTGCCCATTTACAAAAACTTAACCTAACGATCATAGATGATTGTAAAGTGATTTATCATGAGTAACGGGCTATATTTTTGTAAGGAATGACTTATGGATTGGGAGTCAACACTCAGTTAAAAATCCCACTCCTCCCCCTATTCCCGACAATTGCAGAACCTGATATATAAAAACTAAAAAGAGTTAAAAATCCCAAAAATTTACAAACACTTTTTGGAATTAACACTCTTTGCATTTTTTCATTGTGCATTTCAATTTTAGATGTATAATTTTTTCTTAAATCAAAACTTGAGTTTTCACTTTCCTTTCTTCTCGTAAACAAAAAAAGTGATAAAAGGCAAATAGATCACAAAAAAATGAAAATTTTAGAGTTTATGTATGGAATGAATTTAAATCAATAAAAAAAAGTAAGTAAAGAAAATTTATTCACACACCACAAATGAACACAAAAGTTTTGTTATCCAAGTTTGGGAAATACCACTAGTTCAACCCTAATAGCTCGGAATTTTATGAGAAAGTGATTTTTCTACGCATGACTTAAAAAACGGAGATGCATGCTTGAAACATGTTAAAGATGCAAATGACCTATGGATCCAAACCTTTTAAAGAGAATAACATTCAATCCTCAAGTGACCGTGAATTGGGATATTTATCCGAGTGAAACTAGCCATTATTTTCCCCATTTACAAAAATCTGACCTAACAATCATAGATGATTGTAAAGTGATTTATCATGCATAAAGGGCTTTATTTTTGTAAGGAATGACTTATGTATTGGGAGTTAACACTCAGTTAAAAATCTCCCGCCTCCCCCATTTCCTGACGATTGCAGAACCTGACATATAAAAGCTAAAAAGAGTTTACAATCCCTAAAAATTTCATACACTTTTTGGAATTATCTATTTCTAGATTTGTGCATTGTGCATTTACATTATAGATGTATATTTTTTTCTAAAATAAAAACTTGAGTTTTCTCATTCCATTCATCTCGTAAACAAAAAAAGAGATAAAAGGCAAATAGTTCACAACAAAATGAAAATTTTAGACTTTATGGATGGAAAGAATTTAAAGCAATAAACAAATATAATTAAAAAAATTTATTCACACTCCACAAATGAACATAAAAGTTTTGTTATCCACGTTTGGAAAATTCCACTAGTTCAACCCTATTAGCATGGAATTTTATTAGAAAGAGATGTTTCTACACATGTTTCAAAAAATGGATTTGCATGCTTGATACTTGTTAAAGATGCACATGACCTATGGTTCCAAACCTTTTAAAGAGAATAACATTAAATTCTCAAAAGAACGTGCGACGGGATATTTACCTGAGTCATACACGCCATTATTTTTCCCATTTACAAAAAGCTGACCTAACGATCATAGATGATTGTAAAGTGATTTATCATGCATAACGGGCTATATTTTTTTAAGTAATGACTTTTGGATTGGGAGCCAACACTCAGTTAAAATTCCCCCGCCTCCCCCTTTTCCCGACGATTGCAGAACCTGATATATAAAAACTAAAAAGAGATAACAATCCCAAAAAATTACAGACACTTTTTGGAATTAACACTCTTTACATTTTTTCATTGTGCATTTCAAATTTAGATGTATACTTTTTTCTTAAATCAAAACTTGAGTTTTCACTTTTCCTTCTTCTCGTAAACAAAAAAAGAGATAAAAGGCGAATAGATCACAAAAAAAATGAAAATTTTAGAGTTGATGTATGGAATGAATTTAAATCAATAGACAAAAGTAAGTAAAGAAAATTTATTCACACGCCACAAATGAACACAAAAGTTTTGTTATCCAAGTTTGGGAAATACCACTATTTCAAGCCTAATAGCTCGAAATTTTGTAAGAAAGTGATTTTTCTACGCATGACTTAAAAAATGGATATGCATGCGTGAAACATGTTAAAGATGAAAATGACCTTTGGATCCAAACCTTTTAAAGAGAAAAACATTCAATTCTCAAGTGAACGTCAAGTGGGATATTTACCCGAGTGAAACTAGCCATTATTTTGCCCATTTACGAAAATCTGACCTAACGATCATAGATGATTGTAAAGTGATTTATCATGCATAAAGTTCTTTATTTTTGTAAGGAATGACATATTTATTGGGAGTCAACACTCATTTAAAAATCTAACGCTTCCCCCTTTTCCCAACGATTGCAGAACATGTTATATAAAAACTAAAAAGAGTTTACAATCCCTAAAAATTTCATACACTTTTTGGAATTATCTCTTTCTAGATTTGTGCATTGTGCATTTACATTATAGATGTATAGTTTTTTCTAAAATAAAAAATTGAGTTTTCTCATTCCCTTCATCTCGTGAACAAAAAAAGAGATAAAAGGCAAATAGTTCACAACAAAATGAAAATTTTAGACTTTATGTATGGAAATAATTTAAAGCAATAAAAAAATGTGATTAAAGAAAATTTATTCACACACCACAAATGAACATAAAAGTTTTGTTATCCATGTTTGGAAAATTCCACTAGTTCAACCCTATTAGCATGGAATTTTATAAGAAAGAGATTTTTCTCCACATGTTTCAAAAAATGGATTTGCATGCTTGAAACATGTTAAAGATGCATATGACCTATGGTTCCAAACCTTTTAATGAGAATAACAGTAAATTCTCAAATGAACGTGCGGTGGAATACTTCCCCGAGTCATACAAGCAATTATTTTGCCTAATTACAAAAAGCTGACCTAACAATCATAGATGATTGTTAAGTGATTTATCATGTGTCACGAGCTATATTTTTGTAAGGAATTAATTATGGATTGGGAATCAACACTCTGTTAAAAATCCCCCGCCTCCCCTTTTTCCCGAAAATTGCAGAAACGGATATATAAAAACTAAAAAGAGTTTAAAATCCCTAAAAATTACAGAAACTTTCTGGAATTATCTCTCCGTAAATTTTTGCATTGAGCATTTCCATTTTAGATGTATACTTTTTTATTAAATGAAAACTTGAGTTTTCATTTTTCCTTCATCTCATAAACAAAAGAAAATATAAGAGACAAATATATCACAACAAAATGAAAATTTTAGAGTTTATGTAAGGAAAGAATTTAAACCAATAAACACACCACAAATGAACCCAAAAGTTTTGTTATCTAAGTAAAGAAAATTTATTAACACACCACAAATGAACCCAAAAGTTTTGTTATCTAAGTTTTGGAAATTCGACTAGTTCAACTCTAATAGCTAAAAATTTTATAAGAAAGAGATTTTTCTACACAGGTTTTAAAAACAGGATATGCATGCTTGAAACATGTTAAAGATGAAATGACCCATGGATCCAAACCTTTTACAGAGAATAACATTAAATTCTCATGTGAACATGCGGTGGGATATTTACCCGAGTTAAACAAGCCATTATTTTGCCCATTTACAAAAAGCTGACCTAACGATCATAGATGATTGTAAAGTGATTTATCATGCGTAACTGGCTATATTTTTGTAAGGAATAACTTATGGTTTGGGAGTCAACACTCAGTTAAAAATCCCCCGCCTCCCCCATTTCCCGACGGTTGCAGAACCTGATATATAAAAACTAAAAAGAGTTTACAATCCATAACAATAATAGACACTTTTTGGAATTATCTCTCTCTTCATTTGTGCATTGTGCATTTCAATTTTAGATGTATACTTTTTTCTTAAACTAAAACCTGAGTTTTCAATTTCCCTTCACCTCGTTAACAAAAAAAAGATATTAAAGGCAAATAGATCATAAGAAAATGAAAATATTAGAGTTTATGTATGGAAACAATTTAAAGTAGTAAGAAAATGTAAGAAAAGAAAATTTATTCACACACCACAAATGAACACAAAAGTTTTGTTATCAATGTTTGGGAAATACCACTAGTTCAACCCTAATAGCTCAGAATTTTATAAGAAAGAGATTTTTCTACACATGTTTTGTAAAATGGATATGCATGCTTGAAACATCTTAAAGATGCAAATTACCTACGGATCCAAACCTTTTAAATAGAATAACATTAAAATCTCAAGTGAACGTGCAGTGGGATATTTACCCAAGTCAAACAAGGACATTATTTTGCCCTATTACAAAAAGTTGACCTAACGATCATAGATGATTGTAAATTGATTAGTCATGAGTAACAGGCATATATTTTTGTAAGGAATGACTTATGAATAGGGAGTCAACATTCAGTTAAAAATCTCCCCCTTCCCCTTTTTCCCGACGATTGCTTAACCCGATATATAAAAACTAAAAAGAGTTTACAATCGTTAAAAATTATAGACACTTTTTGGAATTTTATCTCTCTACATTTGTGCATTGTGGATTTCCATTTTAGATGTATACATTTTTCTTAAACCAAAACTTGAGTTTTCACTTTCCCTTCATCTAATAAACAAAAATAGAGATAAAAGACAAAAAGATCACTACAAAATGAAAATTTTAGAGTTTATGTATGGAAAGATTTTAAAGTAATAAACAAATGTAAGTAAAGAAATTTTTTTCACACACCACAAATCAACACAAAAGTTTTGTTATCGAAGTTTGGGAAATCCTGCTACTACAACCCTAATAGCTCGGATTTATAAAAAAGAGATTTTTCTACACTGGTTTTAAAAACTGGATATGCATACTCTAAATATGTTCAAGATCAAATGACCTATGGATCCAAACCTTTTAAAGAGAATAATATTAAATTATCAAGTGAACATGCGGTGGGAATATTTACCGGAGTCAAACAAGCCATTATTTTGCCCATTTACAAAAAGCTGACCTAACGATCATAGATGATTGAAAAGTGATTTATCATGCGTAACTGGCTATATTTTTGTAAGGAATAACTTATGGATTGGAGTCAACACTCAGTTAAAAATCCCCCGCCTCCCCCATTTCTCGACGATTGCAGAACCTGATATATAAAAACTAAAAAGAGTTTACAATCCCTAACAATAACAGACCCTTTTGGAATTATCTCTCTCTTAATTTCTGGATTGTGCATTTCCATTTTTTATATATACTATTTTCTTAAACTAAAACTTGAGTTTTCAATTTCCCTTCATCTCGTTAACAAAAAAAGAGATTAAAGGCAAATAGATCACAAGAAAATGAAAATTTTAGAGTTTATGTATGGAAACAATTTAAAGTAGTAAGAAAATGTAAGGAAAGAAAATTTATTCACACACCACAAATGAACAGAAAAGTTTTGTTATCAAAGTTTGGGAAATACCACTAGTTCAACCCTAATAGCTCGGAATTTTATAAGAAAGAGATTTTTGTACACATGTTTTATAAAATGGATATGCATGCTTGAAACATCTTAAAGATGCTAATAACCTACGGATCCAAACCTTTTAAATAGAATAACATTAAAATCTCATGTGAACATGGATATTTACCCGAGTCAAACAAGCCATTAATTTGCCCATTTACAAAAAGCTGACCTAATGATCATAGGTGATTGTAAAGTGATTTGTCATGCGTAACGGGCTATAGTTTTGTAAGGAATGACTTATGGATTGGGGGTCAACATTCAGCTAAAAATCACCCCCTTCCCCCTTTTCCCGACGATTGCTGAACCTGATATATAAAAACTAAAAAGAGTTTGCAATCGTTAAAAATTATAGACACTTTTTGGAATTATATCTCTCTACATTTGTGAATTGTGTATATCCATTTTAAATGTATACTTTTTTCTTAAACCTAAACTTGAGTTTTCACTTTCCATTCATCTCGTAAACAAAAAAGAGATAAAAGACAAATAGATCACAACACAATGAAAATTTTAGAGTTTATGTATGGAAAGAATATAAAGTAATAAACAAATGTAAGTAAAGACAATTTTTTCACACACCACAAATCAACACAAAATTTTCGTTATTGAAGTTTGGGAAATTCCGCTACTACAACCCTAATAACTCGGATTTTATAAGAAAGATATTCTTCTACTCAGGTTTTAAAAACTGGATATGCATGCTTGAAACATGGTAAAGATCAAATGACCTATGGATCCAAACCTTTGAAAGAGAATAATATTAAATTCTCAAGTGAACATGCGGTGGGATATTTACCGGAGTCAAACAAGCCATTATTTTGCCTATTTACAAAAAGCTGACCTACAGATCATAGATGATTGTAAAGTGATTTATCATACGTAACTGGCTATATTTTTTAAGGAATAACTTATGGATTGGGAGTCAACACTCAGTTAAAAATCCCCCGCCTCCCCCATTTCTCGACGATTGCAGAACTTGATATATAAAAACTAAAAAGAGTTTACAATCCCTAACAGTAACAGACACATTTTGGAATTATCTCTCTCTTCATTTTTGCATTGTGCATTTCCATTTTAGATGTATACTTTTTTCTTAAACTAAAACCTGAGTTTTCAATTTCCCTTCATCTTGTTAACAAAAAAAGAGATTAAAGGCAAATAGATCACAAGAAAATAAAAATTTTAGAGTTAATGTATGGAAACAATTTAAAGTAGTAAGAAAATGTAATAAAAGAAAATTTATTTACACATAACAAATGAACACAAAAGTTTTGTTATCAAAGTTTGGGAAATGCCACTAGATCAACCCTAATAGCTCAGAATTTTATAAGAAAGATATTTTTCTACACATATTTTATAAAATGGATATGCATGCTTGAAACAACTTAAAGATGCAAATGACCTACGAATCCAAAACTTTTAAACAGAATAACATTAAAATCTCAAGTGAACGTGTTGTGGGATATTTACCCGAGTCAAACAAGCCATTATTTTGTCCATTTAAAAAAAGCTGACCTAACGATCATAGATGATTGTAAAGTGATTTGTCATGCGTAACGGGCTATATTTTTGTAAGGAACGACTTATGGATTGGGAGTCAACATTCAGTTAAAAATCTCCTCCTTCCCCCTTTTTCCCGACGATTGCTGAACCCGATATATAAAAACTAAAAAAAGTTTACAATCGTTAAAAATTATAGAAAATTTTTGGAATTTTATCTCTCTACATTTTTGCATTGTGCATTTCCTTTTTAAATGTATACTTTTTTTCTTAATCCAAAACTTGAGTTTTCACTTTTCCTTCATCTCGTAAACAAAAAAAATAGATAAAAGACAAATAGATCAAAACAAATTAAAAATTTAAGAGTTTATGTATGGAAATAATTTAAAGCAATTAACAAATGTAAGTAAAGAAATTTTTTCACACACCACAAATCAACACAAAAGTTTTGTTATCGAACTTTGGGAAATTCCGCTACTACAACCCTAATAGCTCGGATTTTATAAGAAAGAGAATCTTCTACTCATGTTTTAAAAAATGGATGTGCATATTTGAAACATGTTAACGATGCAAATGACCTATGGATCCAAACCTTTTAAAGAGAATAACAATAAATTCTCAAGTGAACGTGCGGTGGGATATTTACCCGAGTCAAACAAGCCATTAATTTGCCCATTTACAAAAAGCTGACCTAACGATCATAGATGATTGTAAAGTAATTTATCATGCACAATGGGCTCTATTTTTGTAAGGAATGACTTATGGATTGGGAGTCAACACTCAGTTAAAAATTTCCCACGTCCCCCTTTCACTGACAATCGCAGAACCTGTTTTATAAAAACTAAAAAGAGTTTACAATCCCTAAAAATTACAGACACTTTTTGGAGTTATCTCTCTCTACATTTGTGCATTGTGCATTTCCATTTTCGTTGTACACTATTTTGTTAAGTATAAACTTGAGTTTTCAATTTCCCTTCATCTCATAAACAAAAAAAGAGATAAAAGGCAAAAAACTCTCAACAAAATGAAAATTTTAGAGTTTATGTATCGAAAGAATTTAAAGCAATAAACAAAAGTAAGTAAAGAATTTTTTTTTCACACACCACAAACGAACACAAAAGTTTTGTTATCTATGTTATAGAAATTCCACTAGTTCAACCCTATTAGCTCGGAATTTGATAAGAAAGATATTTTTTTACACATGTTTTAAAAAATGGATTTGCATGCTTGAAACAAGTTAAAGACATAAATAATCTGTGAATCCAAACCTTTTAGAGGGAAGAACATTAAATTCTCAATTGAACGTTCGGCGCGATATTTACCTGAGTCAAACAAGCCCTTATTTTGCCCATTTACTAAAAGCTGAACTAACGATCATAGATGATTTTAAAGTGATTTATCATGCGTAACGGGCTATTTTTTTTGTAAGGAATGACTTATGGATTGGGAGTCAACACTCAGTTAAAAATCCCCCGCCTCCACTTTTTCCTGACGATTGCAGAACCTAATAAATAAAAACTAAAAAGAGTTGACAATCCCTAAAAATTACAAAAAAAATTTGGAATTATCTCTCTCAAAATTTGTGTATTATGCATTTCCATTTTAGATATATACTTTTTTTCTTAAATCAAAACTTGAGCTTTCACTTTGCCTTCTTCTCGTAAACAAGAAAAGAGATAAAAGGCAATTAGATCACCACAAAACGAAAAATTTAGAGTTTATGTATAGAAAGAATTTAATGCAATAAACAAACATAAGAAAAGAAAATTTATTCACACACCACAAATGAACACAAAAGTTTGTTATTCAAGTTAAGGAAATTCCACTAGTTCAACCCTAATAGCTCGCAATTTTATATGAAAGATATTTTTCTACACATGTTTTAAAAAATGGATATGAATGCTTGCAACAAGTTAAAGATGCAAATGACCTATGGATCCAAACCAGTTAAAGAGAATAATATTAAATTCTCAAGTGAACGGTGGGATATTTACCTGAGTCAAAGAAGCCATTATTTTGCCCATTTAAAAAAAAGTAGACCTAACGATCATAGATGATTTTAAAGTGATTTATCTTCTGTAATAGGCTTTATTTTTGTAAGGAATCACTTATGGATTGGGAGTCAACACTCAGTTACAAATCCCCGCCTCCCCCTTTTCCCGACGATTGCAAAACCAGATTTTTAAAAACTAAAAAGAGTTTACAATCCCTAAAAATTACAGAAACGTTTTGGAATTATCTCTCTCTAAATTTGTGCATTGTGTATTTCCATTTTAGTTGTGTACTTCTTTCTTAAACGAAAACTTGAGTTTTCACTGTCCCTTCATCTCGTAAACAAAAAAAGAGATAAAAGGCAAATAGCTCACAACAAAATGATAAGTTTAGGGTTTATGCATAGATTGAATTTAAAGCAATAACAAATGTGAGTAAAGAAAATTTATTCACACACCACAAATGAACACAAAAGTTTTGTTATCCATGTTTTGGAAATTCCACTAGTTCAACCCTAATAGCTCGAAATTTTATAAGGAAGAGATTTTTCTACACATGTTTTAAAAAATGGATATGCATGCTTAAAACATGTTAAAGATGCAAATGACCTACGGATCCAAACCTTTTAAAAAGAATAACATTGAATTCGAAAGTGAATGTGCTGTGGGATATTTACACGAGTCAAACTAGCCATTATTTTACACAATTACAAAAGCTGACCTAACGATCATAGATGATTGTAAAGTGATTTATCATGCGTAACGGGCTATATTTTTGTAAGGAATGAGTTTTTATTGGGAGTCAACACTCAGTTAAAAATCCCTCGCCTCCCTCTTTTCCTGACGATTGCAGAACCTGATATATAAAAACTAAAAAGAGTTTACAATCCCTAAAAATTACATACACTTTTTGGAATTATCACACTCTACATTTGTGCATTGTCCATTTCCATTTTAGATGTATACTTTTTTCTTAAATCAAAACTTGAGTTTTCACTTTCCCTTCATCTCGTAAACAAAAAAAGAGATAAAAGGAAAATAACTCACAACAAAATGAAAATTTTAGGGTTTATGTATGTATTGAATTTAAAGAAATAACAAATGTAAGTAACGAAAATTTATTCACACACCATAAATGAAGACAAAATTTTTGTTATCCATGTTTGAGAAATTCCACTAGTTCAACCCTAATAACTCAGAATTTTATAAGAAAGATATTTTTCTACACATGTTTTAGCAAATGGATATGCACGCTTGAAACATGTTAAAGATGCAAAAGACCTATGGATCCAAACCAATTAAAGATAAAAACATTAAATTCTCAAGTGAACGTGCAGTGGGATAATTACCAGAGTTAAACACGCCATTATTTTGCCCGTTTACAAAAATCTGACCTAACGATCATTCATGATTGTAAAGTGATGTATCATACGTAATGTGCTATATTTTTTAAGGAATGACTGAAGGATTGGGAGTCAACACTCAGTTAAAAATCCCCCGCCTCCCCCTTTTCCTGATGATAGCAAAACCTGATATATCAAAACAAAAATTTTAGAGTTTATGCATGGAAAGAATTAAAAGCAATAAAAAAATTTAAGTAAAGAAAATTTATTCACACACCACAAATGAACACAAAAGTTTTGTTATCAGAGTTTGGAAAATTCCACTAGTTCAACCCTAATACCTCGGAATTTTATAAGAAAGACATTTTTCTACATATGTTTTAAGAAATGGATATGCATGTTTGAAACATATTATAGATGCAAATGACCTACGGATCCAAACCTTTTAAACAGATTAACCTTAAATTTTCAAGTGAACGTGCGGTGGGATATTTACCCGAGTCAAATAAGCCATTATTTTGCCGATTTACATAAAGCTAACCTAACGATGATAGATGATTGTAAAGTGAATTATCATGCGTAACGTACTATATTTTTCTAAGGAATGACTTGCGGATTGGGAGTCAACACTAAGTTAAAAATCCCCCACCTCCCCCTTTTCCCGACGATTGTAGAACTTGGTATTTAAAAATTAAAAAGAGTTTACAATCCGTAAAAATTACGGACACTTTTTAGAATTATCTCTCTCTAAATTTGTGCATTGTGCATTTCCATTTTAGATGAATACTTTTTTCTTAAAACAAAACTTGAGTTTTCACTCTCCCTTCATCACGTAAACAAAAAAAGAGATAATAGGTAAAAAGATTACAACAAAATGAAAATTTTAGAGTGTATGTATGGAAAGAACTTAAATCAATAAAAAAATGTAAGTAAACAAAATTTATTCACACACCAGAAAGGAACACAAATGTTTTGTTATCCTAGTTTGCGAAATTCTACTAGTTCAACCCAAATAGCTAAGAATTTTATAAGAAAGAGATTTTTCTACACATGTTTTAAAAAATGGATATCCATGCTTGAAACATATTAAAGATGCAAATAACCAATGGATCCAAACCTTTTAAAGAGAATAACAATAAATTCTCAAGTGAACGTGCTGTGGGATATTTACCCGAGTCAAACAAGCCATTATTTTGCCCATTGACAAAAATCTCACCTAATGATCATAGATGATTGTAAAGTGATTTATCATGCGTAACGGGCTATATTTTTGTAAGGAAAGACTTATGGATTGGGAGTCATCACTCAGTTAAAAATCCCCCGCCTCCCCTTTTTCCCAACAATTTCATAACCTGATATATATAAACAAAAAAGAGTTTACAATCCCTAAAAATTAGAGACACTTTTTGGAATTATCTCTCTCTACATTTGTGCATTGTGCATATCCATTTTAGATGGATACTTTTTTCTTATACAGGAACTTGAGTTTTCACTTTCCCTTCATCTCATAAATAAAAAAAGAGATAAAAGGCAAACAAATCACAACAAAATGAAAATTTTAGATTTTTTTTATGGAAAGAAATTAAAGCAATAAACAAATGTAAGTAAAGAAAATTTATTCACACACTACAAATGAACACAAAAGTTTTGTTAACCAAAGTTGGGAGAATCCATTACTTCAACCCTAATAGCTCGGAATTTTATAAGAAAGACTTTTGTTACACATGTTTAAAAAATGTATATGCATGCTTGAAACATATTAAAGATGCAAATAACCTATGGATCCAAACCTTTTAAAGAGAATAACATTAACTTCTCAAGTGAACGTGCAGTGGGATATTTATCTGAGTCAAACAAGCCATTATTTTGCCCATTTACTAAAAGCTGACATATTGATCATAGATGATTGTAAAGTGATTTATCCAGCGTAATGGGCTATATTTTTGAAACAAATGACTGATGGATTGGGAGTGAACACTCAATTAAAAATCCCGCACCTCCCCCTTTTTCGACGATTGTTGAACCTGATATATAAAAGAAAAAAAGTGTTTAAAATCCCAAAAAATTATAGTCACTTTTTGAAATTATCTCCCTCTACATTTGTGCATTGTGCATTTTGCATTTCCCTTTTAGATGTATACTTTTTTCTTAATTCAAAAATTGAGTTTTCACTTTCCCTCCGTCTCGTAAACAAAAAAAGAGAAAAAAGGGAAATAGATCACAACAAAATGAAAATTTTAGAGATTAAGTATGGAAAGAATTTAAAGCAATAAACTAATGCAAGTAAAGAAACTTTATTCACACACCACAAATGAATACAAAATTTTTGCTTTCCAATTTTGGGAAATTCCTCTTGTTCAACCCTTATAGCTCGTTATTTTATAAAAAAGAGATTTTTCTACACATGTTTTAAAAAAATGGATATGCATGTTTGAAACATATTACAGATGCAAATGACCTACGGATCCAATCCTTTTAAAGAGAATAACATTAAATTCTCAAGTGAACGAGCGGTGGGATATTTACCCGAGTCAAACAAGCCATTATTTTGCGCAGTTACAAAAAGTTGACCTAACAATCATAGATGATTGTAAAGTAATTTATCATGCGTAACGAGCTATATTTTTGAAAGGAATGACTTATGGATTGGGAGTCAACACTCAATTTAAAATCACCTGCCTCCCCCTTTTCCTGACGATTGCAGAACCTGAGATATAAAAACTAAAAAGAGTTTACAATTCCTAAAAATTACAGACACTTTTTGGAATGATCTCTCTCTAAATTTGTGCATTGTGCATTTCAATTTTAGTTGTACACTTTTTTCTTAAATTAAAACTTGAGTTTTCACTTTCTCTTCATCTCGTAAACAAAATTAGAGATAAAAGGCAAATAGATCACAACAAAATTAAGACTTTAGAGTTTATTTATGGAAAATATTTAAAGAAATAAACAAATGTAAGTGAAGAAAATTTATTCACACACCACAAATGAGCACAAAAGTTTTGTTATCCAATTTTGGGAAATTCCAGTAGTTCAACCACTATTGCTCGGAATATTATAAGAAAGAGATTTTTCTGCACTTGTTTCAAAAAATGGATATGCATGCTTTAAACAAGTTAAAGATGCAAATGACCGATGGAACCAAACCTTTTAAAGATAATAACATTAAATTCTCAAGTGAACGTACGCTAGTATATTAACCCGTCAAACAAGCCTTTATTTTGCCCATTTACAAAACGCTAACCTAACGTTCATAGATGATTGTAAAGTGATTTATCATGTGTAACATAACATATTTTTGTAAGGAACGATGTATGGATTAAGAGTCAACACTCAGTTAAAAATCCCCTGCCTCCCCCTTTTCCCGACGATTGCAGAACCTGATATATAAAAACTAAAAAGATATTAAAACCCTCAAAAATTATAGACAGTTTTTGGAATTATCTCTCTCTACATTTGTGCATTGTGCATTTTCATTTTAGATGTATACTTTTTTCTTTAATCAAAACTTGAGTTTTCACTTTCCCTTAATCCCATAAACAAAAAAAAGAGATAAAAGGCAAAAAGATCACAACAAAATGAAAATTTTAGAGTTTATGTATGGAAAGAATTTAAAGGAATAAAAAAATTTTAGTAAATAAAATTTATTCACACACCAAAAATGAACACAAAATATTTTGTTATCCAATTTATAGAAATTCCACTAGTTCAACCCTAATAGCTTGGAATTTTATAAGAAAGAGATTTTTTTACACATGTTTTAAAAAATGGATATGCAAGCTTGAAACATGTTAGAGATGCGAACGACTTGTGGATCCAAACCTTTTAAAGAGAATAACATTAAATTCTCAACTAAATGAGCGGTGGGATATTAACCCAAGTGAAACAAGCTATTATTTTGCCCTTTTCCAAAAAACTGACCTAACGATCATAGATGATTGTAAAGTGATTTATCATGCGTGACAGGCTATATTTTTGTGAGGAATGACTGATGGATACGGAGTCAAGACTCAGTTAAAAATTCCCCGCCTCCCCATTTTCCCAACGATTGCAGAACCTGATATAAAAAAACCAAAAATATGTTACAATCCACAAAAATTACAAACATGTTTTGGAATTATCTCTCTCTCCATTTGTGTATTGTGCTTTTCCATTTTAGATGTATATTTTTTTCTTAAATCAAAACTTGAGTTTTCACTTTCCCTTCATCTCGTAAACAAAAAAAAGAGATCAAAGGCAATTCGATCACAACAAACTGAAATTTTTAGAGTTTATTTATGGAAAGAATTTAAAGCCACAAACAAATGTAAGGAAAGAAAATTTATTCACAAACCACAAATGAACACAAAAGTTTTGTTATCTAATTTTTGGAAATTCCACTTGTTCAACCGTCGTAGCTCAGAATTTTATAAGAAAGAGATTTTTCTACACATGTTTGAAAAAAGTGGATATGCATGCTTGAAACATGTTAAATATGCAAAAGGCCTATGGAACCAAACCTTTTAAGAATAACATTAAATTCTCATGTGAGCGTGCTTTGAGATATTTACCCAAGTTAAACAAGCCATTATTTTGCCCGTCTACAAAAAGCTTACCTAACGAGCATAGATGATTGTAAAGTAATTTATTATGCGTACTGGGCAATATTTTTTTAAGCAAGGACTTATCGATTGGGAGTCAACACTCAGTTAAAAATCCTCTGGCTCCCCCTTTTCCCGACGATTGCAAAATCTGATATATAAAAACTAAAAAGAGTTTACAATCCCTAAAAATTAAAGTCACTTTTTGGAATTATCCCTCTCTATATTTGTGCATTGTGCTTTTCCATTTTAGATGTATACTTTTTTCTTAATTCAAAACTTGAGTTTTCACTTTCACTTCATCTTGTAGACAAAAAACCTGATAAAAGGCAAATAGATCTCAAAAAAATGAAAATTTTAAAGTTTTTGTATGGAATGAATTTAAAGGAATAAAAAAATATAAGTAAAGAAAATTTATTCACAAACCATAAATCAACACAAAAGTTTTGTTATCTATGTTTGGGATATTCCACTTGTTCAACCCTAATAACTTGGAATTTTATATAAAAGAGATTTTTCTACACATGTTTGAAAAAATGGATATGCATGCTTGAAACATGTTAAAGATGCAAATGACCTACGGATCTAAAACTTTTAAAGAGAATAACATTAAATTTTCAAGTGAATCTGTGGTGGGATATTTACCCGAGTCAAACAAGCCAAAATTTTGCCCATTTACAAAAAGCTGACCTAACGATCATAGATGATTCTAAAATGATTTATCATACATAACAGGCTATTGTTTTGTAAGGAATGACTTATGGATTGGGAGTTAATACTCAGTTAAAAATCCCCCGCCTACCCCTTTTGGCGACGATTGCATAACCTGATATATAAAAACAAAAAAGGGTTTACAATCCCTAAAAAATACAGAATTTTTTTGGAATTATCTCTCTCTACAATTGTTCATTGTGCATTTCAATTTTAGTTGTATACTTTTTTCTTAAATAAATACTTGAGTTTTCACTTTCTCTTCATCTCGTAAACAAAAAAAGAGATGAAAGGCAAATATATCACAACAAAATGAAAATTTTAGAGTTTATGTAAGGAAAGAATTTAAAGCAATAAGCAAATATAAGTAAAGAAAATTTAATCTCACAACACAAATGAACACAAAAGTTTTGTTATCCAAGTTTGGGAAATTCCACTAGTTCAACCCTAATAGCTCGGAATTTTATAAGAAAGATATTTTTCTACACATGTTTAATAAATTGATATGCACGCTTGAAACAAGTTAAAGTTGCAAATGACCTATGGATCCAAACCTTTTAAAGGGAATAATATTAAATTCTCAAGTGAACGTGCGGTGGGATATTTACCCGAGTCAAACAAGCCATTATTTTGCCCATTTACTAAACGCTGACCTAAAGATCAGAGATTATTGTATAGTGATTTATCATGCATAACGGGCTATATTTTTGTGAGGAATGACTTATGGATTGGGAGTCAACTCTCAGATAAAAATCCCCCACCTCCCCCTTTTCCTGACTATTGCAGAACCTGATATATAAAAACTAAAAAGAGTTTACGATCCCAAAAAATTACTGACACTTTTTTGAATTATCTCTCTCTACATTTGTTCATTGTGCATTTACATTTTAGTTGTATACTTTTTTCTTAAATAAATACTTGAGTTTTAACTTTCCCAACATCTAGTAAACAAAAAGAGATAAAAGGCAAATAGATCAGAACAAAATGAAAATTTTAGAGTTTATGTATGGAAATAATTTAAAGCAATAAACAAATGTAAGGAAAATTTATTCACACACCACAAATGAACACAAAAGTTTTGTTATCCAATTTTTGGAAATTCCACTAGTTCAACCCTAATAGATCAGAATTTTATACGAAAGATATTTCTCTACACATGTTTTAAAAAATGGATATGCATGCTTGAAACATGTTAAAGATGCAAATTACCTATGGATCCAAACCATTTAAAGAGAATAACATTAAATTCTCAAGTGAACATGCGGTGGGATATTTACCCGTGTAAAAAAAGCCATTATTTTGCCCATTTACAAAAAGCTGACCTAAAGATCATAGATGATTGTATAGTGATTTATCATGGGTAATGGGCTATATTTTTTTTAAGGAATGACTTATGGATTGGGAGTCAACACTCAGTTAAAAATCCCCTAGCTTCCACTTTTCCCAACGATTGCATAACCTGATATGTAAAAACTAAAAAGAGTTTACAATCCCTAAAAAATACAGACACTTTTTGGAATTATCAATCTCTACATTTGTGCATTGTGAATTTCCATTTTAGATGTATACTTTTTTCTAAAATCAAAACTTGTGTTTTCACTTTCCCTTTATCTCTTAAACAAAAAAAGGGATACAAGGCAAATTGATCACTACTAAATGAAAATTTTAGAGTTTATGTATGGAAAGAATTTAAAGAAATAAACAAATGTAAGTAAAGAAAATTTATTCACACACCTCACATCAACACAAATGTTTTGTTATCCAAGTTGGGGATATTCGACTTGCTCAACCCTAATAGCTCAGAATTTTATAAAAAAGAGATTTTTCTACACATGTTTCAAAAAATGGATATGCATGCTTGAAACATGTTAAAGATGCAAATAACCTATGGATCCAACCTTTTAAAGAGAATAACATTAAAGTCTCAAGTGAACGTGTGGTGTGATATTTACCTAAGTCAAACAAGCCAATATTTTGCCTATTTACAAAAAGCTGACCTAACGGTCATAGATGATTGTAAAGTGACTAATCATGCGTAATGGGTAATTTTTTTGAAAGGAAAGACTCATGGATTGGGAGTCAACACTCTGTTAAAAATCCCCCGCCACCCCCTTTTCATGACGATTGCATAACCTGATATATAAAAACTAAAAAGAGTTTAAAATCCCTAAAAATTACAAACACTTTTTTGAATTATCTCTCTACATTTGTGCATTGTGCATTTCCATTTTAGATGTAAACTTTTTTCTTAAATCAAAACTTGAGTTTTCACTTTCTCTTCATCTCGTAAACAAAACAAGAGGTAAAAGGCAAATAGATCACAACAAAAAATAAATTTTTTGAGTTTATGTATGGAAAGAATTTAAAGCAATAAAAAAATTTAAGTAAATAAAATTTATTCTCACACCACAAATGCACACAAAAGTTTTCTTATCAATGTTTGGGAAATTCCACTAGTTCAACCCTAATAGCTCAGAATTTTTAAAGAAAGAAATTTTTCTACACATGTTTTAAAAAATGGATATGCATGCTTGAAACAAGTCAAAGAAGCAAATGACCTATGGATCAAAACCTTTTAAAGAGAATAACTTTAAAAAATTATAGACACTTTTTGGAACTACCTCTCTCTACATTTGTGCATTCTGCTTTTCCATTTTAGATGTATACTTTTTTCTTAAATCAAAATTTGAGTTTTCACATTCTCTTCATCTCGTACTCAAAAAAAGAGATAGAAGGCAAATTGATCACAACAAAAATAAAATTTTTGAATTTATGGATGGAAAGTATTTAAAGCAATAAAAAAATGTAAGTAAAGAAAATTTATTCACACACCACAAATGAACACAAAAGTTTTGTTAAACAAGTTTGGGAAATTCCACTAATTCAACCCAAATAGCTCGGAATTTCATAAGAAAGATAGTTTTCTAGACATGTTTTAAAAAATGGATATGCATGCTTGAAACAAGTTAAAGATGAAAATGTCCTATGGGATCCAAACCTTTTAAAGAGAATATCATTAAATTATCAAGTGAACGTGCGGCGTGTTATTTACATGAGTCAAACAAGCCATTATTTTGCGCATTTACAAAAACTTGACCAAACGATCATAGATGATTGTAAAGTGATTTATCATGCGTAATGGGCTATATTTTTGCAAGGAATGACTTAAGGAATAGGAGTCAACACTCAGTTAAAAATCCATCGCCTCCCCCTTTTCCCGACGATTGCAAAACCTGATATATAAAAACTAAAAAGAGTTTACAATTCCCAAAAATTACAGACACTTTTTGGAATTATCTCTCTCTACATTTGTGCATTGTGCATTTCCATTTTAGAAGTATACTTTTTTCTTAAATCAAAACTTGATTTTTCACTTTCCCTTCATCTCGTAAACAAAAAAAGAGAAAAAAGGCAAATAGATCACAACAAAATGAAAATTTTAGAATTTATGTATAGAAAGAATATAAATCAGTAAAAAAAATGTAAGAAAAGAAAATTTATTCACACACCTCAAATGAACACAAATGTTTTGATATCCAATTTTGGGAAATTCCACTAGTTCAACCCTAATAGATCGAAATTTTATAAGAAAGAGATTTTTCTACACATGTTTTAAAAAATGGATATCCATGCTTGAAATATGTTCAAGATGCAAATGACCTATGGATCTAAACCTTTTAAAGATAATAACTTTAAATTCTCAAGTAAACGTGCGGTGGGATATTTACCCTTGTCAAACAAGCCATTATTTTGCCCATTAACAAAAAGTTGACCTAACGATCATAGATGATTGTAAATTGATTTATCATTCGTAATGGGGATATAATCTTTGTAAGGAATTACTTATGGATTCGAAGACAACACTCAGTTAAAAATCCCCCGTCTCCCCCTTTTCCCGACAATTGCGGAACCTGATATATAAAAACTACAAAGAGTTTAAAATCCCAAAAAATTATAGACACTTTTAGGAATTATCTCTCTCTAAATTTTTACATTGTGCATTTACATTTTAGATGTATACTTTTTTTTTAAATAAAAATTTGAATTTTCACTTTACCTTCATCTCGTAAACAAAAAAAGAGATAAAAGGCAAATAGATCACAAAAAATGAAAATATTAGAGTTTATGTATGGATTTTAAGCAATAAACAAATGTAAGTAAAGAAAATTTACTCACAAACCACAAATGAAAACAAAAGTTTTGTTATCCAATTTTTCGAAATTCCACTAGTTAAACCCTTATAGCTCGGAATTTTAAAAGAAAGAGATTTTTCTACACATGTTTTAAAAAATGGATATGCATGCTTGATACATGTTGGAGATGCAAATAACCTATGGATCCAAACCTTTTAAAGAGAATAACATTAAATTCTCAATTGAACGTGCGGTGGGATATTTACCTGAGTCAAACAAGCCATTATTTTGCCCTTTTTCAAAAAGTTGACCTAACGATCATAGTTGATTGTAAAGTGATTTATCATGCGTAATGGGTTATATTTTTTTAAGGAATGACAGATGGATACGGAGTCAACATTCAGTTAAAAATGACTTGCCTCCCCCTTTTCCCGACGATTGCATAACCTGATATATAAAAACTAAAAAGAGATTACAATCCCTAAAAATTACAGACACTTTTTAGAATTATCTCTCTCTACATTTGTGTATTGTGCATTTCCATTTTTAATCTGTAATTTTTTCTTAAATAAAAACTTGTGTTTTCACTTTCCCTTCCTCTCGTAAACAAAAAAAGAGATAAAAGGCAATTAGATGACAACCAAATGAAAATTTTAGAGTTTATACATGGAAATAACATAAAACAATAAAAAAATGTGAGTAAAGAAAATTTATTTACACACCAGAAATGAACACAAAATTTTTTATTTCCAAGTTTGGGAAATTCCACATGTTCAACCCAAATATCTCGGAATTTTATAAGAAAGAGCATTTTGTACGCATGTTCTAGAAAATGGATATGCATGCTTGAAACATGTTAAATATGCAAATGACCTATGGAACCAAACCTTTTAAAGAGAATAACATTAAATTTGCAAGTGAACGTGCGGTGGGATATTTACTAGAGTCAAACAAGCAATTATTTTGCCTAGTTACAAAAAGCTGACCTACTGAGCATAGATGATTGTAAAGTGATTTATCATGCGTAACAAGCAATATTTTTGTAAGGAAGGACTTATGGATTGGGAGTCATCACTGAGGTAAAAATCCCCCGCCTCCCCCTTTTTCATCACGATTGAAAAACTTGATATATAAAAACTAAAAAGAGTTTACAATCCCTAAAATTACAGACAGTTTTTGGAATTATCTCTCTCTACATTTGTGCATTCTGCATTTCCATTTAAGATGGATACATTTTTCTTAAATCAAAACTTGAGTATTCACTTTCCCTTCATCTCGTAAACAAAAAAAGAGATAAATGGCAAATAGATCACAACAAAATGAAATTTTTAGAGTTTTTGTATGGAAGGAATATAAAGCAATACACAAAATGTAAGAAAATAAAATTTATTCACACACCAAAAATGAACACAAAAGTTTTGATATCCAATTTTTGGAAATTCCACTAGGTCAACCCTAATAGCTCGGAATTTTATAAGAAAAAGATTTTTCTACACATGTTTTAAAAAATGGATATCCATGCTTGAAACATGTTAAAGATGCAAATGACCTATGGATCAAAACCTTTTAAAGAGAATAACTTTAAATAAATTCTCAAGTGAACATGCTGTGGGATATTTACCCGTGTCAAACAAGCCATTATTTTGCCCATTTACAAAAAGCTGACCTAACGATCATAGATGATTGTAAATTGATTTATCATTCGTAGTGTGGATATAATTTTTGTAAGGAATTACTTATGGATTGGGAGACAACACTCAGTTAAAAATCCCCCGCCTCCCCCTTTTCCTGACGATTGCAGAACCTAATATACAAAAACTACAAAGAGTTTAAAATCCCAAAAAATTACAGACACTTTTTGGAATTATCTCTCTCTAAATTTGTGCATTGTGCATTTCCATTTTAGATGTACACTTTTTTTTAAATAAAAATTGAATTTTCACTTTCCCATCATCTCGTAAACAAAAAAAAAAGAGATAAAAGGCAAATAGATCACAACAAAATGAAATTTTTAGAGTTTACGTATGGAAAGAATTTAAAGAAATAAAAAAATTTAAGTAAATAAAATTTACTCACACACCACAAATGAAAACAAAAGTTTGGTTATCCAATTTTTGGAAATTCCACTAGTTAAATCCTTATAGCTCGGAATTTTAAAACTACACATGTTTTAAAGAATGGATATGCATGCTTGAAACAAGTTAGAGAACCTATGGATCCAAACCTTTTCAAGAGAATAACTTTAAATTCTCAAGTGAACGTGCGGTGGGATATTTACCTGTGTCAAACAAACAATTATGTTGCCCATTTAAAAAAAAGCTGACCTAACGATCATAGATGATTGTAAATTGATTTATCATTCGTAATTGGGATATAATTTTTTTAAGGAATTACTAATGAATTGGGAGACAACACTTAGTTAAAAATCCCCCACCTCCCCCTTTTCATGACGATTGCAGAACCTAATATATAAAAACTACAAAGAGTTTAAAATCACTAAAAAATGCAGACACTTTTAGGAATTATCTCTCTCTACATTTGTGCATTGTGCATTTCCATTTTAGATGTATACATTTTTCTTAAATAAAAATTTGAGTTTTCACTTTCCCATCATCTCGTAAACAAAAAAAAGGATAAAAGGAAAACAGATCACAAAAAAATGAAAATTTTAGAGTATATGAATTGAAAGAATTTAAAGAAATAAACAAAAGTAAGTAAAGAAAATTTACTCACACACCACAAATGAAAAAAAAAAGTTTTGTTATCCAATTTTTGGAAATTCCACTTGTTAAACCCTTATAGCTCGGAATTTTAAAAGAAAGAAATTTTTTTACACATGTTTCAAAAAAAGGATATTCATGCTTGAAATATGTTAGAGATGCAAATAACCTATGGATCCAAACCTTTTAAAGAGAATAACATTAAATTCTCAAGTGAACGTGCGGTGGGGTATTAACCCGAGTCAATCAAGCCATTATTTTTTCCTTTTTCAAAAAGCTGACCAAACGATCATAGATGATTTGTAAAGTGATTTATCATGGGTAAAGGGCTATATTTTTTATGGAATGACAGATTGATAGGGAGTCAACATTTAGTTAAAAATCACTCGCCTCCCCCTATTCCCGACGATTGCAGAACCTGATATATAAAAACTAAAAAGATATTACAATCCCCAAAAATTATAGACAATTTTTGGAAATATCTCTTTCTACATTTGTGTATTGCGCATTTCCATTTTAAATGTATACTTTTTTCTTAAATAAAAACTTGCGTTTTCACTTTCCCTTCTTCTCGTAAACAATAAAAGAGATAAAAGGCAATTAGATCACAACAAAATGAAAATTTTAGAGTTTATATAGGGAAATAACTTAAAGCAATAAAAAAATGTGAGTAAAGAAAATTTATTCACACACCAGAAATGAACAGAAAAGTTTTGTTTTCCTAGTTTGGGAAATTCCACATGTTCAACCCTAATAGCTCGGAATTTTATAAGAAAGAGATTTTTGTACACATGTTTTAAAAAATGGATATGTATACTGGAAACATGTTAAAGATGCAAATGACCTATGAAACCAAACCTTTTAAAGAGAATAACATTAAATTTGCAAGTGAACGTGCGGTGGGATATTTAGCAGAGTCAAACAAGCCATTATTTTTCCCAATTACAAAAAGATGACCTACCAAGCATAGATGATTGTAAAGTGATTTATCATGTGTAACGGGCAATAATTTTTTAAGGAAGGACTTATGGATTGGGAGTCAACACACAGGTAAAAATCCCCCGCCTCCCCCTTTTCCTGATGATTGCAAAACCTGATAAATAAAACCTAAAAAGAATTTACAATCCTAAAAATTACAGACACTTTTTGGAATTATCTCTCTCTACCTTTGTGCGTCGTGCATTCCCACTTTAGATGTATACTTTTTTCTTAAATCCAAACATGAGTATTCACTTTCCCTACATCTCGTAAACAAAAAAAGAGATAAAAGCCAAATAGATCAAAACAAAATGTAAATTTTAGAGTTTTTTTATGGAAGGAATTTAAAGCATTTAAAAAAAGTAAGTAAAGAAAATTTATTCACACACCACAAATGAACACAAAAGTTTTGTTATCCAAGTTTGAGATATTCCACTTTTTCAACCCTAATAACTCGGAATTTTATAAGAAAGAGCTTTTTCTACACATGTTTCAAAAAATGGATATGCATGGTTGAAACATGTTAAAGATGCAAATGACATATGGATCCAAACCTTTTAAAGAGAATAACATTAAATTCTCAAGTGAACATGCGGTGGGATATTTACCCAAGTCAAACAAGCCATTATTTTGCCCATTTTCAAAAAGCTGACCTACCGATCATAGATGATTGTTAAATGATTGATCATGTGTAACGAGCTATTTTTTTGTAAGGAATGATTTATGGATTGGGAGTCAACACTTAGTTAAAAATCCTCTGTCACCCCCTTTTTTGGACGATTGCATAACCTGATATATAAAAACTAAAAAGAGTTTACAATCCCGAAAAATTATAGACACTTTTTGGAATTATCTCTTAATACATTTGTGCATTGTGCATTTCCATTATAGATGTATACTTGTTTCTTAAATCAAAACTTGGGTTTTCACTTTCCCTTCATCTCGTAAACAAAAAAAGAGATAAAAGGCAGAAAGCTCACACCAAGATGAAAATTTTTAGATTTTATGTATGGAAAGAATTTAAAGCAATAAACAAATATAAGAAAGGAAAATTTATTCACACACCACAAATGAACTCAAAAGTTTTGGTATCCAAGTTTTGGAAATTCCACAAGTTCAACACTAATATCTTTGAATTTTTTAACAAAGAGATTTTTCTACACATGTTTCAAAAAATGGACATGCATGCTTGAAAAATGTTAAAGATACAAATGACCTATGGATCCAAACCTTTTAAAGAGAATAACATTAAATTTTCAAGTGAATGTGTGGTGGGATATTTACCCAAGTCAAACAAGCCATTATTTTGCCCATTTACAAAAAGTTTACCTAAAGATCATTGATGATTGTATAGTGATTTATCATGCATAACGGGCTATATTTTTGTACGGAATGACTTATAGATTGGGAGTCAACACTCAGATAAAACTCCCCCGCCTCCCCCTTTTCGCGACGATTGCATAACTTGATATATAAAAACTAAAAGGAGTTTACAATCCCTAAAAATTACAGACACTTTTTGGAATTATCTCTCTCTACATTTGTGCATTGTACATTTCCATTTTAGAAGTATGATTTTTTCTTAAATCGAAACTTGAGTTTTCACTTTCTCTTCATCTCAAACAAAAAAGAGATAAAAAGTAAATAGATCACTACTAAATGAAAATTTCAGAGTTTATGTATGGAAAACATTTAAAGCAATAAACAAATGTAAGAAAATAAAATTTATTCACACACCATAAATGAACACAAGTTTTGTTATCCAATTTTGGGAAATTCCACTATTTCAACCCTCATACCTCGGAATTTTGTAAGAAAGATAATTTTCTACACATGTTTTAAAAAATGGATCAGCATGCTTGAAACATGTTAAAGATGCAAATGACCTATGGATCCAAACCTTTTAAAGAAAATAACATTAAATTCTCAAGTGAACGTGCGGTGGGATATTTACCCGAATCAAATAAGCCATTATTTTGCCTATTTACAAAAAGCTGACCTATAGATCATAGATGCTTGTAAAGTGATTTATCATGCGTAAGAGGCTATATTTTTTTAAGGAATGACTTATGGATTGGGATTCAACACTCAGATAAAAATCCCCCGCCTCCCCCTTTCCCGACGATTGCAGAACCTGTTGCATAAAAACTTAAAAGAGTTTACAATCCTAAAAAATTATAGATACTTTTTGGATTTGTCACTCTCTACACTTGTGCATTTTCCATTTCCATTTTAGATGTAAACTTTTTTCGTAAATCAAAACTTGAGTTTTCAATTTCTCTTCATCTCGTAAACAAAAAAGAGATAAATGGAAAAAAGATCACAACAAAATGAAAATTTTAGAGTTTCAGTATGGAAAGAATTTAAAGCAATAAAAAATGTAAGTAAAGAAAATTTTTTCACACACCACAAATGAACAAAAAAATTTTGTTATCCAAGTTTGGGAAATTCCTCTTGTTCTACCCAAAAAGCTCAGAATTTTATAAGAACGAGATTTTTCTACACTTGTTTCAAAAATTTGATATGCATGCTTGAAAGATGTTAAAGATGCAAATGACCTATTGATCCAAACCTTTTAAAGAGAATATAATTAAATTCTCAAGTGATCGTGTGGTGGGATATTTATCCGAGTAAAACAAGTCAATATGTTGCCCATTTAAAAAAAGTTGACCTAACGATCATAGATGATTGAAAAGTGATTTATCATGCATAACGGGCTATATTTTTGTAAAGAATAACTTATGGATTGGGATTCAACACTCAGTTAAAAATCCCCCGCCTCCCCCTTTTCATATTTTTGTAAGGAATGACTTATGGATTGGGAGTCAACACTCAGTTAAAAATCCCCTGCCTCCCCCTTTACCCGACCATTGCATAACCTGATATATAAAAACTAAAAAGAGTTGAAAGTCCCTAAAAATTACTAACACTTTTTGGAATTATCTCTCTCTACTTTTGTGCATTGTGTATTTCCATTTTAGATGCATAATTTTTTGTTAAGCAAAAAGTTGAGTTTTAACTTTCCCTTCATCTCGTAAACAAAAAAAAGAGATAAACGGAAAATAGATCACAACAAAATGAAAAGTTTTTAGTTTATGTATGGAAAGAATTTAAAGGAATAAAACTAATTTAGTAAAGAAAATTTATTCAAACACCAAAATTGATCACAAAATTTTTGTTATCCAAGTTTGGGAAATTCTACTTGTTCAACCCTAATAGATCGAAATTTTATAAGATAGAGATTTTTCTACACATGTTTTAAAAAATGGATATGCATGCTTGAAACATGTTAAAGATTTAAATGACGTATGGATCCAAACCTTTTAAACAGAATAATATTAAATTCTTAAGTGAATGTGTAGTGGGATATTTACCCGAGTCAAAGAAGCCATTATTATGCCCATTAACAAAAAGCTGACCTAACGATCATAGATGATTGTAAAGTGATTTATCATGCGTAACGGGCAATATTTTTTTAAAGAATGACTGATGGATTGGGAGTCAACACTCAGTTAAAAATCCCCCACCTTCCCCCTTTTTCCCAATGATTATAGAACCGGATATATAAAAACTAAAAAGAGATTACAGTCCGTAAAAATTACATCCACTTTTTGGAATTATCTCTTCCGACATTTGTGCATTGTGCATTTCAATTTTTGAAGTAAACTTTTTTCTTAAATCAAAACTTGAGTTTTCACTTTTCCCATCATCTCGTAAACAAAAAAAATAGATAAAAGGCAAATTGATCACAACAAAAGGAAAATTTCAGAGTTTATGTATGGAAAGAATTTAAAGGAATCAAAAAATGTTAGTAAAGAAAATTTATTCACACACCACAAATGAACACAAAAGTTTTGTTATACAAGTTTGGGAAATTATACTAGGTCAACCCTAATAGCTCGGAATTTTATAAGAAAGTGATTTTTCTACAGATGTTTTAAAAAATGGATATGCATGCTTGAAACATTTTAAAGATGCAAATGACCTATGGATCCAAACCTTTAAAAGAGAATAACATTAAATTCTCAAGTGAACGTGTGGTGGCATATTTACCAGCGTCAAACAAGCCATTATTTTGCCCAATTACAAAAAGCTGACCTACCGAGCATAGATGAGTGTAAAGTGATTTATCATATGTAACAGACAATATTTTTGTAAGGAAGACTTATGGATTGGGATTCAACACTCAGGTAAAAATCCCCTACCTCCCCCTTTTCCCGACAATTGCTGAACTTCGTATATAAAAACTAAAAAGAGTTTACAATCCTAAAATTTATAGACACTTTTTGGAATTATCTCTCTCTACCTTTGTGCATCATGCATTCCCATTTTAGATGTATACTTTTTTCTTAAATAAAAACTTGAGTATTCACTTTCCCTTCATCTTGTTTAAAAAAAAAAAAAAGAGATAAAAGGCAAATAGATCACAAAAAAATGAAAATTTTAGAGTTTTTGTATGGAAGGAATTGAAAGCAATAAAAAAATTAAATAAAGAAAATTTATTCACACAATACAAATGAACACAAAATTTTTGTTATCCAAGTTTGAAATATTCCATTTGTTTAACCCTAATAACTAAGAATTTTACAAGAAAGAGCTTTTTCTACACATGTTTTAAAAAATGGATATGCATGCTTGAAACATGTTAAAGATGCAAATGACCTATGGATCCAAAATTTTTAAAGAGAATAACATTAAATTCTCAAGTGAACGTGCGGTGGGATATTTACCCGAGTCAAGCAAGCCTTTATTTTGCCCATTTAATAAAAGCTGATATAAAGATCATAGATGATTGTAAAGTGATTGATCATGCGTAACGGGCTACTTTTTTGTAAGGAATGACTGATGGATTGAGAGTCAATACTTAGTTAAAAATCCCCAGCCACCCCCTTTTCCCGATGATTGCATAACTTGATATATAAAAGCTAAAAAGAGTTTACAATCCCTTAAAATTATAGACACTTTTTGGAATTATATCTCTCTAAATTTGTGCATTGTGTATTTCCATTTTAGATGTATACTTGTTTCTTAAATCAAAACTATGGTTTTCACTTTCCCTTCCTCTCATAAACAAAAAAAGAGATAAAAGGTAGAAACCTCACAACAAAATGAAAATTTTAGAGTTTATGTATGGAAAGAATTTAAAGCAATAAACAAATATAAGAAAGGAAAATTTATTCCCACACCACAAATGAATACAAAATTTTTGGTATCCAAATTTTGGAAATTCCACAAGTTCAACCCTAATATCTCGGAATATTATAAGAAAGAAATTTTTCTACACATGTTTCAAAAAATGGATATGCATGCTTGAAAAATGTTAAAGATGCAAATGACCTATGGATCCAAACCTTTTAAAGAGAATAACATTAAATTTTCAACTGAACGTGTGGTGGGATATTTACCCAAGTCAAACAAGCCATTATTTTGCCCATTTAGAAAAAGTTGACCAAAAGATCATAGATGATTGTATAGTGATTAATCATGTGTAACGGGCTATATTTTTGTATGGAATGACTTATGGATTGGGAGTTAACATTCAGATAAAACTCCCCTGCCACCCCCTTTTCGTGACGATTACATAACCTGATATATAAAAATTAAAAGGAGTTTACAATCCCTAAAAATTACAGACACTTTTTGGAATTATCTCTCACTATATTTGTGCATTGTGCATGTCCATTTAAGATGTAAAATTTTTTCTTCAATCAAAACTTAATTTTTCACTCTCTTCATCTCGTAAACCAAAAAAGAGATAAAAAGCAAATAGATCACTACTAAATGAAAATTTCAGAGTTTATGTATGGAAATAATTTAAAGCAATAAACAATTGTAAGAAAATAAAATTTATTCACACACCACAAATGAACATAAAAGTTTTGTTATCCAATTTTGGGAAATTCCACTACTTAAACCCTAATATCTCGGAATTTTATAAGAAAGATAATTTCCTACACATGTTTTAAGAAATGGATATGCATGCATGAAACATGTTAACGAAGCAAATGACCTATGGATCCAAACCTTTTAAAGAGAATAACATTAAATTCTCAAGTGAACGTGCGGTGGGATATTTACCCGAGTCAAAATAACCATTATTTTGCCCATATAGATCAAAACAAAATGAAAATTTTAGAGTTTATAGATGGAAAACATTTAAAGTAATAAACAAATGTAAGTAAAAAAAAAATTTCACACACCACAAATGAACACAAAATTTTTATTATCCAATTTTTGGAAATTCCACTAGTTCAACCCTAATAGCTTTGAAGTTTATTAGAAAAAGATTTTTCTTCACATGTTTTAAAAAATGGATATGCATGCTTGAAACATGTTAAAGATGCAAATGACCTATGGATCCAAACCTTTTAAAGAGAATAACATGAAATTCTCAAGTGAAAGTGCGGTGGGATATTTACCAAAGTCAAACAAGCGATTATTTTTCCCATTTATGAAAAGCTGACCTAATGAGCATAGATGATTGTAACGTGATTTATCATGCGTAACGGGCAATATTTTTTAGGAAGGACTTATGGTCAACACTCAATTAAAAATTCTTCGCCTACCCCTGTTCCAGACAATTGCTGAACCTGATAAATAAAAACTAAAAAGAGTTTACAATCCCTAAAAACACTTTTTGGAATTATCTCTCTCTACATTATTGCATTGTTCATTTCCATTTTAGACGTATACTTTTTTCTTAAATCAAAACTTCAGTTTTCACTTTCTCTTCATCTCGTAAACAAAAAAAAGAGATAAAAGGTAAACAAAAAGAAAATTTTAGAGTTAATGTATAGAAAGAATTTTAAGCAATAAAAAAATGTAAGTAAAGAAAATTTATTCACACACCACAAATGAACAAATAAATTTTGTTATCCAAGTTTGGCATATTCCACTTGTTCAACCGTAATGGCTCGGAATTTTATAAGAAAGAGATTAATCTACACATGTTTAAAAAATGGATATGCATGCTTGAAACATGTTAAAGATGCAATTGACATATGGATGCAAACCTTTTTAAGAGAATAACATTAAATTCTCAAGATGCAATAAACAAATATTTACCCGAGTCAAGCAAGCCAATATTTTGCCTATTTACAAAAAGCTGACCTAATGATCAAAGATGATTGTAAAGTGATTTATCTTGCTTAACGGGCTATATTTTTGTAAGGAATGACTTATGGATTGGCAGTCAACACTCAGTTAAAACTCCCCTGCCTCCCCCTTTTCCCGACGATTGTATAACTTGATATATAAAAACTAAAAAGAGTTTACAATCCATAAAAATTATAGACACTTTTTGGAATTATATCTCTCTACTTTTGTGCATTGTGCATTTCCATTTTAGATGTTTACTTTTTTCTTAAATCAAAACTTGAGTTTTCACTTTCCCATCATCGCGTAAACAAAAAAAGAGATAAAAGGCAAAAAGATCACAATAAAATGAAAAGTTTAGAGTTTATGTATGGAAAGAATTTAAAGCAATAAAAAAATGTAAGTAAAGAAAATTTATTCACTCCCACAAATGAACACAAAAGTTTTGTTATCCATGTTTGGAAAATTCCACCTATTCAACCCTAACAGCTCGGAATTTTATAAGAAAAAGATTTTTCTTCACATGTTTCAAAAAATGGAAATGCATGCTTGAAACTTGTTAAAGATGCAAATGAACGATGGATCCAAACATTTTAAAGAGAATAACATTAAATTCTCAAGTGAACGTGTTGTAGGATATTTACCCGAGTCAAACCAGCCAATATGTTGCCCATTTAAAAAAAGCTGACCTAACGATCATAGATGATTGAAAAGTGATTTATCATGCGTAACGGGTTATATTTTTGTTAGGAATGACTTTTGGATTGGGTGTCAACACTCAGTTAAAAATCCCCCGCCTCCCCCTTTTCATATTTTTGTAAGGAATGACTTATGGATTGGGAGTCAACACTCAGTTAAAAATCCCCCGCTTCCTCCATTTCCCAACGATTGCAGAACCTGATATATAAAAACTAAAAAGAGTTTACAATCCCTAAAAATTATAGACAATTTTAGGAATAATCTATCTCTACATTTTTGCATTGTGCATTTCCATTTTAGATGTATACTTTTTTTGTTCAACCAAAAGTTGAGTTTCACTTTCCCTTCATCTCACAAACTAAAAAAGAGATAAAAGGCAAATATATCACAACAAAATGAAAATTTTAGAGTTTAAGTATGGAAATAATTTAAAGCAATAAACAAATGTAAGTAAAGAAAATTTATCCACACACCACAAATGAACTCAAAAGATTTTTTATTCAATTTTGGGAAATTCCACTAGTTCAACCCTAATAGCTCAGAATATTATAAGAAAGAGATTTTTCTACACATGTTTTCAAAAGTGGATATGCATACTTGACACATGTTAAAGATGCAAATGACCTAAGGATCCAACCCTTTTAAAGAGAATAACATTAAATTCTCAAGTGAACGTGCGATGGGATATTTACCCGAGTCAAAGCGGCCACTATTTTTCCCATTTCCAAAAAGCTGACCTAACGATCATAGTTGATTGGGAGTCAACACTCAATTAAAAATTCCCCGGCTCCCCCTTTTCTCGATGATTGCAAAAACTGATATATAAAAACTAAAAAGAGTTTACAATCCATAAAAATTATAGACACTTTTTTGAATTATCTCTCCCTAAATTTGTCTCACTTTCCCTTCATCTAGTACACAAAAATAGAGATGAAAGGCAAATAGATCACAAAAAAAAAGAAAATTTTAGAATTTATGTGTGGAAAGAATTTAAAGCAATAAATAAATGTCAGTAAAGAAAATTTATTCACACATCACAAATGAACACAAAAGTTTTGTTATCCATGTTTGGGAAATTCCACTAGTTCAACCCTAATAACTCAGAATTTTACAAGAAAAAGATTTTTTTACACTTTTTTAAAAAAATGGATATGCATGCATGAAACATGTTAAAGATGCAAATGACCTATGGATCCAAACCTCTTAAAGAGAATAACATTAAATTCTCAAGTGAACAGGGGGTGGGATATTTACCCGAATCAAACAAGCCATAATTTTGCCACAATACAAAAAGTTGACCTAACGATCATAGATGATTGTAAATTGATTTATTATGCGTAACGGGCTATATTTTTGTAAGGAATGACTTAAGGATTGGGAGTCAACCCTCAATTAAAAATCCCCCGCCTCCCCCTTTTCCCGCTGATTGAAGAACCTAATAAATAAAAACTAAAAAGAGTTTACCATCCCTAAAAATTACAGACACTTTTTGGAATTATCTCTCTCTACATTTGTGCATTGTACATTTCCATTTTCGATGTATACTTTTTTCTTAAGTCAAAACTTGACTTTTCACCATCCCTTCATCTCGTAAACAAAAAAAGAGATAAACGGCAAATAGATCACAAAAAAATGAAAATTTTAGAGTTGATGTATGGAAAGAATTTAAAGCAATGAACAAATGTAAGTAAAGAAACTTTATTCACACACCACAAATGAAAACAAAAGTTTTGTTATCCAAGTTTGGAAAATTTCACTATTTTACCCCAAATAGCACGAAATTTTATAAGAATGAGATATTTCTACACATGTTTTAAAAAATGGATATGCATGCTTGAAACATGTTAAAGATGCAAATGATCAATGGATCCAAACCTTTTAAAGAGAATAACATTAAATTCTCAAGTGAACGTGCGGTGGGATATTTACCCAAGTCAAACAAGACATTATTTTGCCCATTTACAAAAAGCCGACCTAACGATCACAGATGATTGTAAAATGATTTATCATGCGTAACGGGCATTATTTATGTAAGGAATGACTTATAGATTGGGAGTCAACACTCAGTTAAAAATCCCCCGCCTCAACGTTTTCTCGAAAATTCCAGAACCTGATATGTAAAAACTAAAAAGAGTTTACAATCCCAAAAAATTACAGACACTTATTCGAATTATCTCTTTCTTGATTTGTGCATTGTTCATTTCCATTTTAGATGTATACTTTTTTCTTAAATCAAAACTAGAGTTTTCACTTTCCTTTCATCTCGTAAACAGAAAAAGAGATAAATGGCAAATAGAGCACAACAAAATGAAAATTATAGAGTTTATGAATGGAAAGAATTTTAAAAAATAAAAAAATATAATTAAATAAAATTTATTCACACACAAAAAATGAAAACAAAATTTTTGTTATCCAAGTTTGGGAAATTCCACTAGTTCAACCCTTATAGCTCGGAATTTTATTAGAAAGAGATTTTTCTACGCATGGTTTAAAAAATGGATATGCATGCCTTAAACATGTTAAATGTGCAAATGTCCTATGGATCCAAACCTTTTAAAGAGAATAACATTAAATTCTCAAGTGAACGTGCGGTGGGATATTTACTTGAGTCAAACAAGCCATTATTTTTCCCATTTACAAAAAGTTGACATAACAATCGTAGATGATTGTAAAGTAATTTATCATTCGTAATGGGCCATACTTTTCTAAGGAATGATTGATGGATTGGGTGTCAACATTCAGTTAAAAATCCCCCGCCTCACACTTTTCCCGACGATTGCAACACCTGATATATAAAAACTAAAAAGAGTTTACAATCCCTAAAAATTACAGACGCTTTTTGAAATTATCACTCTCTACATTTGTGCATTGTTCTTTTCCATTTTAGAAGTGTATTTTTTTTATTACATCAACTTTGATTTTTCACTTTCCCATCATCTCGTAATAAAAAAAAGAGATAAAAGGCGAATGGATCACAACAAAATGAAAATTTTAGAGTTTATGTATGGAAAGAATTTCAAGCAATAAACAAATATAAGTAAAGAAAATTTATTCACACACCACAAATGAACACAAAAGTTTTGTTTTCCAAGTTTGCGAAATTCCACTAGTTCAACCCTAATAACTCAGAATTTTATAAGAAAGAGATCTTCTACACTTGTTTTAAAAAATTGATATGCATGATAGAAACATGTTAAAGATGCAAATGACCAATGGATCCTAACCTTTTAATGAGAATAACATTAATTTCTCAAGTGAACGTGCAATGGGATATTTACCCGACTCAAACAATCCATTATTTTGTCCATCTACAAAAAGCTAACCTAACGATCATAGACGATTGTAAAGTGATTTATCATGCGTAATGGGCTATATTTTTTTAAGGAATGACTGATGGATTGGAGTCAACACTTAGTTAAAAATCAGCCGCCTTCCCCTTTTCTGGACAATTGCAGAACCTGATATATATAAACTAAAAAGAGTTTAAAATCCCAAAAAATTCAATATACTTTTTGGAATTATTTCTCTCTAAATTTTGCATTGTGTATTTACATTTTATATGTATACTTTTTTCTTAAATCAAAACTTGAGTTTTTACTTTCCCTTCATCTCGTAAACAAAAAAAGAGATAAAAGGAAAATAAATCACAACAAAATGAAAATTTTAGAGTTTATGTAAGGAAATTATTTAAAGCAATAGTAAATTTAAGTAAATAAACTTTATTCACACACCACAAATGAACACAAAAGTTTTGTAATCCAAGTTTGGGAAATTCTACTAATTCAAGCCTAATAGCTCGGAATTTTATTAGAAAGAGATTTTTCTACACATGATTTAAAAAATGAATATGCATGCTTGAATCTTGTTAAAGATTCAAATGACATACAGATCCAAACCTTTTAAAGACAATAAAATTAAATTCACAAGTGAACATGCAGTGGGATATTTACCCGAGTCAAACAAGCCATTATTTTGCCCATTTTAAAATAGCTGACCTAACGATCATAGATGATTGTAAAGTGATTTATCATGCATAACGGGCAATATTTTTTTAAGGAATGAGTTATGGATTGGGAGTCAACACTCAGTTAAAAATCCCCCGCCTCCACTTTTCCCTACGATTGTAGAACCTGATATATAAAAATTAAAAAGAGTTTACAATCCCTTAAAATTACAAACCCCTTTTGGAATTATCTCTCTCTTCATTTGTGCATTGTGAAATTCCATTTTAGATGTATACTTATTTCTTAAATAAAAACTTGAGTTTTCTTCATCTCGTAAACAAAAAAAGAGATAAAAGGCAAATAGATCAAAACAAAAAGAAAATTATAATGTTTAAGTACGGGAAGAATTAAAAAAAAGTAAGGAAATAAAATTTATTCACACATCACAAATGAACACAAAAGTTTTGTTATCCAAGTTTGGGAAATCCCACTAGTTCAACCCTAATAGCTCGGAATTTTATAAGAAAGAGATTTTTCTACGCATGTTTTAAAAAATGGACATGCATGCTTGAAACATGTTAAAGATGCAAATGACCTATGGATCCAAACCATTTAAAGAGAATAGAATTAAATTCTCCAGTGAACGTGCAGTGGGATATTTACCCATTTCAAACAAGCCATTATTTTGCCCATTTACAAAAAGTTGACCTAATGATCATAGTTGATTGTAAAGTAATTTATCATGCGTAAAGGGCTATATTTTTGTTAGGAATGACTGATGGATTGGAAGTCAACACTCAGTTAAAAATCCCTCGCTTCCCCCTTTTCCCGAAGATTGCAAAAACTTGATATATAAAATAAAAAAGAGTTTACAATCCCTAAAAATTACAGACACTTTTTGGAATTATCACTCTCAACATTTGTGCTTTGTGCATTTCCATTGTATATGTGTACCTTTTTTTCTTAACTCTGAACTTGAGTTTTCTTTTTCCCTTCATCTCGTAAACAAAAAAAGAGATTACAGGAAAATAGATCACAACAAAATGAAAATTTAAGAGTTTATTTAAGGAAATAATTTAAAACAATAAACAAATGTACGTAAAGAAAATTTATTCACACACCGCAAATGAACACAAAAGTTTTGGTATCGAATTTTGGGAAATTCCACTAGGTCAACCCTAATAGCTCGGAATTTTATAAGAAAGATTTTTCTACACTTGTTTTAAAAAATGGATATGCATGCTTGAAACATGTTAAAGATAGAAATGATCTATGGATCCACACCTTTTAAAGAGATTATCATTAAATTCTGAAGTGAACGTGCGGTGGGATATATACCCAAGTCAAACAAGCCATTTTCTTGCCTATTTAAAAAAAGTTGACCTAACGATAATAGATGATTGTAAAGTGATTTATCATGGGTAACGGGCTATATTTTTTTAAGGAATAACTTATGGATTGGGAGTCAACACTCAGTTAAAAATCCCCCCACCTCCCCCTTTTCCCAACGATTGTAGAACCTGATATACAAAAACTAAAAAGAGTTTGCAATCCCTCAAGATTACAGACTCTTTTTAGAATTATCTCCCTCAACATTTATGCATTATTCATTTCCATTTTAGATGTATACTTTTTTTCTTAAATCAAATTTGATTTTTCACTTTCCCTTCTTCTCGTAAAAAAAAAAAGAGAAAAAAAGCAAATAGATCACAACAAAAAAAAATTTTAGGGATTAAGTGTGGAAAAACTTTAAGGAAAATTTATTCACACACCACAAATGAACACAAAATTTTTGTTATCCAGGTTTGGGAAATTCCACTAGTTCAACCCTAATAGCTCGGAATTATATAAAAAAGAGATTTTTCTACACATGTTTTTAAAAATGGATATGCATGCTTGAAACATGTTAAAGATGCAAATGACCTATGGATCCGAACCTTTTAAAGAGAATAACATTAAATTCTCAAGTGAACGTGTGGTGGGATATTTACCCAAGTCAAACAAGCCATTATTTTGTCCATTTAAAAAAAGCAGACCAAACAATCAGATATGATTGTAAATTGATTTATCCTGTGTTATGGGCTAAATTTTTGTAAGAAATGACTGAAGGATTGGGTGTCAACATTTAGGAAAAAATCCCCCGCTTTCCCCTTTTCCCGACAATTTCATACCTAGATATATATAAACTAAAAAGAGTTTACAATCCCTAAAAATTATAGACACTTTTTAGAATTATCTCTCTCTACATTTGTGCATTGTGCATTTCCATTTTAAATGTATACTTTTTTCTTAAATCAAAAGTTGAGTTTTCACTTTCCTTTCATCTCGTAAACTAAAAAACAGATAAAAAGCGTATAGATCACAACAAAATGAAAATTTTAGAGTTTATGTAAGGAAATTATTTAAAATAATAAACAAATAAAAGTAAATAAAATTTATTCACACACCACAAATGAACACAAAAGTTTTGTTATCCAAGTTTGTGAAATTCCTCTAGTTCTACCCTAATAGCTCTGAATTTTATAAGAAAGAAATTTTTCTACACATGATTTATATAATGGATATGCATCCTTGAAACATGTTAAGGATGCAAATGACCTTTGGATCCAAACCTTTTTAAGAAAATAACATTAAATTCTTAAGTGAACTTGCGGTGGGATATTTACCCGAGTCAAACAAGCCATTGTTTTTCTCAATTACAAAAAGTTGAACTAACGATCATCGATGATTGTAACGTGATTTATCACGCGTAACGGGCTATATTTTTGTAAGGAATCACTTATAGATTGGGAGTCAACACTCAATTAAAAATTCCTTGCCTCCCCCTTTTTCTAACGATTGCAGAACTTGATATTTAAAAACTAAAAAGAGTTTCCAATCCCTAAAAATTACAGACACTTTTTTGAATTATCTCTCTTTAAATTTTTGAATTGTGTATTTCCATTTTAGATGTATACTTTTTTCTTAAACCGAAACTTGATTTTTCACTTTCCCTTCATCTTGTAAACAAAAAAAGTGAAAAAAGGCAAATAGATCACAACAAAATGAAAATTTTGGAGTTTATGTATGGAAAGAATTTAAAGCAATAAAAAAATGTAATAAATTTTTTTTTTTTCAGACACCACGAATAGACACAAAAGTTTTGTTATCCAAGTTTGGGAAATTCCTCCAGTTCAACCCTAATTGCTAGGAATTTTGTAAGAAAGAGATTTTTCTACACATATTTTAAAAAATGGTTATGCATGTTTGAAACTTGTTAAAGATGCAAATGACCTATGGATCCAAACCTTTTAAAAAGAATAAAATTAAATTCAAAAGTGAACGTGCGGTGGGTTATTTACCCAAGTCAAACAAGCCATTTTTTTGCCCATTTACAAAAAGCTAACTTAATGATCAAAGATGATTGTAAAGTGATTTATCATGCGTAAAGGGAAATATTTTTGTAAGGAAAGAAGTATGGATTGGGAGACAACACTAAGTTAAAAATCCCCCGCCTCCCCCTTTTTCCTACGATTGCATAACCTGATATATAAAAACTAAAAAGAGTTTATAATCCATAAAAATTATAGACACTTTTTGGAATGATCACTCTCTTCATTTGTGCATTGTGCATCTCCATTTTAGATCTATACTTTTTTCTTAAATCAAAACTTGAGCTTTCACTTTCCCTTCCTCTTGTAAACAAAAAAAAGAGAATAAAGGCAAATAGATCACAACAAAATGAAAATTTTAGGGTTTAAGTATGGAAATAATTTAAAGCAATAAACAAATGTCAGTAAAGAAATATTATTCACACACCACAAATGAACACCAAAGTTTTGTTAACGATGTTTTGGGAAATACCACCAGTTGAACCCTAATTGCTCGGAATTTTATAAGAAAAAGATTTTTCTACACATGTTTTAAAAAATAGATTTGCATGCTTGAAACATGCTAAAGATGCAAATAATCTGTGGATCCAAACCTTTTAAAGAGAATAACATTAAATTCTCAAGTGAATGTGCGGTAGGATATTTACCCGAGTCAAACAAGCTATTATTTTGCCCATTTCCCAAAAGCTGACCTAACCATCATAGATGATTGTAAAGTGATTTCTCATGCGTTACGGGCTATATTTTTTATAAGGAATGACTGATTGATTGGGAGTCAACACTCAGTTAAAAATCCCCCGCCTCCCCTTTTTCCCGACGATTGCAGAACCTGATATATAAAAACTTAAAAGAGTTTACAATCCCTAAAAATTACAGACAATTTTTGGAATTATCTCTCTGAATATTTGTGCCTTGTGCATTTCTATTTTACATTTATACTTTTTTCTTAAATCAAAACTTGAGTTTTCACTTTCCCTTCATCTCATAAAGAAAAAAAGAGATAAATGGCAAATAGATAAAAACAAAATGAAAATTATAGAGTTTATGTATGGAAAGAATTTAAAGCAGTAAACAAATGTAAGTAAAGAAAATTTATTCACACACCACAAATGAACACAAAAGTTTTGGTATTCAAGTTTGGGAAGTTCCACTAGTTCAACCCGAATAGGTCAGAGTTTTATAAGAAAGTGATTTTTCTACACATGTTTTAGAAAATGGATATGCATGCTTGAAACATGTTAAAGATGCAAATTACATATGGATCCAAACCTTTTAACGATAATAACCTTAAATTCTCAAGTTTGGGTGTGGTGGGATATTTACCCGAGTCAAACAAGCCATTATTTTGCCCATTTAAAAAAAGCTGACGTAACGATCATAAATGATTGTAAAGTGATTTATCATGTGTAATGGGCTATATTTTTTGTAAGGAAAGAATTATGGATTTGGAGTTAACACTCAGTTAAAAATCCCCCACCTCCCCCTTTCCCTGACCATTGCGGAACGTGATAAATAAAAACTAAAAGTGTTTACAATCTCTAAAAATTATAGACACTTTAAGGAATTATCTCTCTCTACATTTGTGCATTGTGTATGTCCTTTTTTATGTATACTTTTTTCTTAAATCAAAACTTGAGTTTTCACTTTCCCTTTTTCTCGTAAACAAAAAAAGAGATCAAAGGCAAACAGATCACAACAAAATGAAAATTTAGAGTATAGAAATGGAAAGAATTTAAAGCAATTAAAAAATATAAGTAATGAAAATTTTTTTACACACCACAAATAAACTCAAAAGTTTTGCTATCCAAGTTTGGGAAATTCCTCTAGTTCAACCCTAATTGCTAGGAATTTTTTAAGAAAGAGAATTTTCTACACATGTTTTAAAAAATGGTTATGCAAGCTTGAAACTTGTTAAAGATGCAAATGAGCAATGGATCCAAACCTTTAAAAGAGAATAAAATTAAATTCAAAAGTGAACGTGTGGTGGGTTATTTACCCAAGTCAAATAAGCCATTTTTTTTGCCCATTTACAATAAGCTAACTTAATGATCATACATGATTGTAAAGTGATTTATCTTTTGTAACGGGAGATTTTTTTTAAGGAATGAAGTATGGATTGAGAGTCAACACTAACTTAATAATCCCTCGCCTCCCCCTTTTCCTGAAGATTGCAGAACCAGATATATAAAAACTAAAAAGAGTTTATAATCCCTAAAAATTACAGACACTTTTTGGAATGATCTCTCTACATTTGTGCATTGTGCATCTCCATTTAAGTTGTATACTTTTCCTTAAATCAAAACTTGAGTTTTCACTTTCCCTTCATCTCGTAAACAAAAAAAAGAGATAAAAGGCAAATAGATCACAACAAAATGAAAATTTTAGGGTTTAAGTATGAAAATAATTTAAAGAAATAAAAAAATGTAAGTAAAGAAATACTATTCACACACCACAAATGAACACAAAAGTTTTGTTATCGATGTTTTGGGAAATACCACCAGTTGAACCCTAATTGCTCGGAATTTTATAAGAAAGATATTTTTCTAAACGTGTTTTAAAAATGGATTTGCATGCTTGAAACATGTTAAAGATGAAAATGATCTATGGATCCAAACCTTTTAAAGAGAATAACATTAAATTCTCAAGTGAACGTGCGGTAGGATATTTACCCGAGTCAAACAAGCAATTATTTTGCCCATTTACCAAAAGCTGACCTAACCATCATAGATGATTGTAAAGTAATTTCTCATGCGTTACGGGCTATAATTTTTATAAGGAATGACTGATTGATTGGGAGTCAACACTCAGTTAAAAATCCCCTGCCTCCCCCTTTTCCCGACGATTGCAGAACCTGATATATAAAAACTGAAAAGATTTTACAATCCCTAAAAATTACAGACAATTTTTGGAATTATCTCTCAGAATATTTGTGCCTTGTGCATTTCTATTTTACATTTATACTTTTTTCTTAAATCAAAACTTGAGTTTTCACTTTCCCTTCATCTCGTAAAGAAAAAAAGAGATAAATGGCAAATAGATAAAAACAAAATGAAAATTATAGAGTTTATGTATGGAAAGAATTTAAAGCAATAAACAAATGTAAGTAAAGAAAATTTATTCACACACCACAAATGAACACAAAATTTTTTGTATCCAAGTTTGGGAAGTTCCACTAGTTCAACCCTAATAGGTCGGAGTTTTATTAGAAATTGATTTTTCTACACATGTTTTAGAAAATGGATATGCATGATTAAAACAAGTTAAAGATGCAAATGACCTATGGATCCAAACCTTTTAAAGATAATAACATTAAATTCTCAAGTTTGGGTGCGGTGGGATATTTACCCGAGTCAAATAAGCCATTATTTTGCCCATTTAAAAAAAGCTGACCTAACGATCATAAATGATTGTAAAGTGATTTATCATGTGTAACGGGCTATATTTTTTGTAAGGAAAGAATTATGGATTTGGAGTTAACACTTAGTTAAAAATCCCCCACCTCCCCCTTTTCCTAACGAATGCGGAACCTGATCAATAAAAACTAAAAGTGTTTACAATCTCTAAAAATTACAGACACTTTATGGGAATTATCTCTCTCTACATTTGTGCATTGTGTATGTCCTTTTTTTATGTATACTTTTTTCTTAAATCAAAACTTGAGTTTTCACTTTCCCTTTTTCTCGTAAACAAAAAAAGTGATCAAAGGCAAACAGATCACAACAAAATGGAAATTTAGAGTTTAGAAATGGAAAGAATTTAAAGCAATTAAAAAATATAAGTAATGAAAATTTATTCACACAGCACAAATCAACACAAAAGTTTTGTTGTCCAAGTATGAGAAATTCCACTAGTTCAACCCTAATAGCTTGAAATTTTATAAGAAAGCAATTTTTCTACACATGCTTTCAAAAATGGATATGCGTGCTTGAAACATGTTAAAGATGCAAATGACCTATGGGTCCAAACCTTTTAAAGATAATAACATTAAATTCTCAAGTGAACGTGCAGTGGGATATTTACAAGAGTCAAACAAGCCATTATTTTGCCCATTTACATAAAGCTGACCTAACGATCATAGATGATTTTAAAGTGATTTATCATGTGTAACGGGCTATATTTTAGGAAGGAATGACTTATAGATTGGGAGTCGACACTCAGTTAATAATCCCCAGCGTCGGCCTTTTCCCGACGATTGTAGAACCTGATATATGAAAACTAAAAAGAGTTTACAATCCCAAAAAATTACAGACACATTTTTGAATTATCTTTCTCAACATTTGTGCATTGATCATCTCCATTTTTATGTATACTTTTTTCTTAAATCAAAACTTGAGTTTTCTCTTTCCCTTCATCTCGTAAACAAAAAAAAGAGATAAAAGGCAAATAGATCACAACAAAATGAAAATTTTAGGGATTAAGTATGGAAAGAATTTAAAGCAATAAACAAATCTGAGTAAAGAAATATTATTCACACACCACAAATGAACACAAAAGTTTTGTTATCGAAGTTTTGGGAAATACCACTAGTTGAACCCTAATAGCTCGGAATTTGATAGGAAAGAGATTTTCTACACGTGTTTTAAAAAATGGATTTGCATGCTTGAAGCATGTTAAAGACGCAAATGACCTATGGATCCAAACCTTTTAAAGAGAATAACATTAAATTCTCAAGTGAACATGCGGTGGGATATTTACCCGAGTCAAACAAACTATTATTTTGCCCAGTTACCAAAACCTGACCTAACGAGCATAGATGATTGTAAAGTGGTTTTTCATGCGTTACGGGCTATATTTTTGTAAGGACTGATTGATTGATTGGGAGTCAACACTCAGTTAAAAATCCCTCGCTTCCCCCTTTTCCCGAATATTGCATAAACTAGATATATAAAACAAAAAAGAGTTTACAATCCCTAAAAATTACAGACACTTTTTGGTATTATCACTCTCAACATTTGTGCTTTGTGCATTTCCATTGTAGACGTGTACCTTTTTTTCTTAAATCTGAACTTGAGTTTTCTTTTTCCCTTTATCTCGTAAACAAAAAAAGAGATTACAGGAAAATAGATCACAACTAAAGGAATATTTAAGAGTTTATTTAAGGAAAGAATTTAAACCAATAAAAAAATGTAAGTCAAGAAAATTTATTCACACACCACAAATGAACACAAAAGTTTTGGTATCGAATTTTGCGAAATTCCACTAGTTCAACCCTAATAGATCGAAATTTTATAAGAAAGAGATTTTTCTACACCTGTTTTAAAAAATGGATATGCATGCTTGAAACATGTTAAAGATGCAAATGATCTATGGATCCACACATTTTAAAGAGATTATCATTAAATTCTGAAGTGAACGTGCGGTAGGATATATACCCAAGTCAAACAAGCCATTTTTTTTGCCTATTTACAAAAAACTGACCTAACGATCATAGATGATTGTAAAGTGATTTATCATGCATAACAGGCTATATTTTTTTAAGGAATGACTTAAGGATTGGGAGTCAACACTCAGTTAAAAATTCCCCGCCTCCCCCTTATCCCGACAATTGCAGAACCTGATTTATAAAAACTAAAAAGAGCTTACAATCCCAAAAAATTAGAGACACTCTTTGGAATTATCTCTCTCTACATTTTTGCATTGTGCATTTCCTTTTTAGATTTATACTTTTTCTTAAGTCAAAACTTGAGTTTTCACTTTTCCTTCATCTTGTAAACATAAAAAGAGATAAAAGGCAAATAGTTCACAAAAAAATGAAAATTTTGGAGTTTATGTATGGAAAAAATTTAAAGCAATAAACAAATGTAAGTAGAGAAAATTTATTCACACACCACAAACAAATTCAAAAGTTTTGTTATCCATGTTTGGGAAATTCCACTTGTTCAACCTTAATTGCATGGAATTTTTTATGAAAGAGATATTGTTACACATGTTTTAAAAAAAGGATATGCATGCTTGAAACATTTTAAAGTTGCAAATGACCTATGGATCCAAACCTTTTAAAGAGAATAACACTAAATTCTCAAGAGAACGTGCGGTGGGATATTTACCTGAGTCAAACAAGCCATTATTTTGCCCATTTGCAAAAAGCTGACCTAACAATCATAGATGATTGTAAAGTGATTTATCATGCGTCACAGGCTATATTTTTGTAAGGAATGACTTATGGATTGGGAGTCAACACTCAGTTAAAAATCCTCCCGCCTCCCCCTTTTCCCGACAATTTAAGAACCTGATATATAAAAACTAAAAAGAGCTTACAATCCCCAAAAATTACAGACACTTTTTGGAATTATCTCTCTCTACATTTGTGCATTGTGCATTTCTATTTTAGATGTATTCTGTATTCTTAAAACAAAAGTTGAGTTTTCACTTTCCCTTCATCTCGGTAACAAAAAAAGAGATGAATGGAAAATATTTCACAACAAAATGAAAATTATAGAATTTATGTATGGAAAGAATTTAAAGCAATAAACAATTGTAAGTAAAGAAACTTTATTCACACACCACAAATGAAAACAAAAGTTTTGTTATCAAAGTTTGGGAAATTCCACTAGTTCAACCCTAATAGCACAAAATTTTATAAGAAAGAAAATATTCTACACATGTTTTAAATAATGGATATGCATGCTTGAAACATGCTAAAGATGCAAATGACCTATGGATCCAAACCTTTTAAAGAGAATAACATCAAATTCTCAAGTGAACATGTGGTGGGATATTTACACGAGTCAAACTAGCCATTATTTTGCCCATTTAAAAAAAGCTGACCTAACGATCATCAATGATTGTAAAGTGATTTATCGTGCATAATAGGCTATAATTTGTTAAGGAATGACTTAAGGATTGGGAGTCAACACTAAGTTAAAAATCCCCCGCCTCCCCCTTTTCCCGACGTTTGCAGACCCTAATATATAAAAACTAAAAGGAATTTACAATCCCTAAAAATTACAGACACTTTTTGGAATTATGTCTCTCTACATTTGTGCATTGTGCATTTCCATTTTAGATGTTTACTTTTTTATTAAATCAAAACTTGAGTTTTCTCTTTCCCTTCTTCTGGTATACAAGAAAAGTGAGAAAGAGCAAATAGATCACAACAAAATGAAAATAATAGAGTTTGTTTATGGAAAGATTTTAAAGCATAAAACAAATTTCAGTAAAGAAAATTTATTCACATCCCACTAAGGAGCACAAAAGCTTTGTTATCCAAGTTTGGGAAATTCCACATGTTCAACCCTAATAGCTCAGAATTTTATAAGAAAGAGATTTTCTGCACATGTTTCAAAAAATAGATATGCATGCTCGAAACATGTTAAAGATGCAAATGACCTATGGATCCAAACCTATTAAAGAGAATAACATTAAATTCTCAAGCGAACGTGTGGTGGGATATTTACCCGAGTCAAACAAGCCATTATTTTGTCCATTTACAAAAAGTTGACCTAACGATCATAGGTGATTGTACAGGGATTTGTCATGCGTAACGGGCCATATTTTTCTAAGGAATCACTTATGGATTGGGAGTCAACACTTTGTTAAAAATCCCCTCGCCTCCCCCTTTTCCCAACAATTGTAGAACCTGATATATAAAAACTAAAAAGAGTTTGCAATCCCTCAAGATTACAGACTCTTTTTGGAATTATCTCTCTCAACATTTGTGCATTATGCATTTCCATTTTAGATGTATACTTTTTTCTTAAATCAAATTTGAGTTTTCACTTTCCCTTCTTCTCGTAAACAAAAAAAGAGATAAAAAGCAAATAGATCACAACAAAATGAAAATTTTAGGGATTATGTATGGAAAAAATTTAAGGAAAATTTATTCACACACCACAAATGAACACAAAAGTTTTGTTATCCAAGTTTGGGAAATTCCACTAGTTCAACCCTAATAGCTTGGAATTATATAAAAAAGAGATTTTCTACACATGTTTTTAAAAATGGATATGCATGCTTGAAACATGTTAAAGATGCAAATGACCTATGGATCCAAACCTTTTAAAGAGAATAACATTAAATTCTAAAGTGAACGTGCGGTGGGATATTTACCCGAGTCAAACAAGCCATTATTTTGTCCATTTATAAAAAGCAGACCAAACAATCAGATATGAATGTAAAGTTATTTATCCTGTGTTACGGGCTAAATTTTTGTAAGAAATGACTGAAGGATTGGGTGTCAACATTTAGGTAAAAATCCCCCGCTTTCCCCTTTTCCCGACGATTGCATAACTAGATATATATAAACTAAAAAGAGTTTACAATCCCTAAAAATTACAGACACTTTTTAGAACTATCTCTCTCTACATTTGTGCACTGTGCATTTCCATTTTAAATGTATACTTTTTTCTTAAATCAAAACTTGAGTTTTCACTTTCCCTTCATCTTGTAAACAAAAAAAGAGATAAAAGGCAAATAGATCTCAACGAAATGAAAATTTTAGAGTTTATGTAAGGAAATAATTTAAAGCAATAAAAAAATACAAGTAAATAAAATTTATTCACACACCACAAATGAACACAAAAGTTTTGTTATCCAAGTTATGGAAATTCCTCTAGTTCTACCCTAATAGCTCTGATTTTTATAAGAAAGAAATTTTTCTACACATGATTTAAATAATGGATATGCATCCTTGTAACATGTTAAAGATGCAAATGACCTTTGGATCCAAACCTTTTTAAGAGAATAACATGAAATTTTCAAGTGAATGTGCGGTGGGATATTTAGCCGAGTCAAACAAGCCATTGTTTTTCCCATTTACAAAAAGTTGAACTAACGATCATAGATGATTGTAATGTGATTTATCATGCGTCACGGGCTATATTTTCGTAAGGAATCACTTATGGATTGGGAGTCAACACTCAATTAAAAATCCCCCGCCTCCCCCTTTTTCTGACGATTGCAGAAATTGATATATAACAACTAAAAAGAGTTTGCAATCCCTAAAAATTACAGACACTTTTTTGAATTATCTCTCTTTAAATTTTTGAATTTTGCACTTCCATTTTAGATGTATACTTTTTTTCTTAAACCAAAACTTGATTTTTCACTTTCCCTTCATCTTGTAAACAAAAAAAGTGATTAAAGGCAAATAGATCACAACAAAATGAAAATTTTGGAGTTTATGTATGGAAATAATTTAAAGCAATAAACAAATATAACAAAATAAATTTTTTTCACACACCACAAATAAACACAAAAATTTTGTTATCCAAGTTTGGGAAATTCCTCTAGTTCAACCCTAATTGCTAGGAATTTTGTCAGATATAGATTTTTCTACACATGTTTTAAAAATGGTTATGCAAGCTTGAAACTTGTTAAAGATGCAAATGACCAATGGATCCAAACCTTTTAAAGAGAATAAAATTAAATTCAAAAGTGAACGTGCGGTGGGTTATTTACCCAAGTCAAACAAGCCATTTTTTTGCCCATTTACAATAAGCTAACTTAATGATCATAGATGATTGTAAAGTGATTTATCATGCGTAACAGGAGATATTTTTGTAAGGAATGAAGTATGGATTGGGAGTCAACACTAAGTTAAAAATCCCCCGCCTCCCCCTTTTCCCGAAGATTGCAGAACCTGATATATAAAAACTTAAAAGAGTTTATAATCCCTAAAAATTACAGACACTTTTTGGAATGATCTCTCTCTAAATTTGTGTATTGTGTATCTCCATTTTAGATGTATACCTTTTTCTTAAATAAAAACTTGAGTTTTGACTTTCCCTTCATCTCGTATACAAACAAAAAAAAGAGATAAAAGGCAAATAGATCACAACAAAATGAAAATTTTAGGGTTTAAGTATGGAAATAATTTAAAGCAATAAAAAAATGTAAGTAAAGAAATATTATTCACACACCACAAATGAACACAAGTTTTGTTATCGATGTTTTGGGAGACACCCCCAGTTGAACCCTAATTGCTTGAAATTTTACAAGAAAGAGATTTTTCACGTGTTTTAAAAAATGGATTTGCATGCTTGAAACATGTTAAAGATGCAAATGATCTATGGATCCAAACCTTTTAAAGAGAATAACATTAAATTCTCAAGTGAACGTGCGGTAGGATATTTACCGAGTCAAACAAGCTATTATTTTGCCCATTTACCAAAAGCTGACCTAACGATCATAGATGATTGTAAAGTGATTTCTCATGCGTTACGGGCTATATTTTTTATAAGGAATGATTGATTGATTGGGAGTCAACACTCAGTTAAAAATCCCCCGCCTCCCCCTTTTCCCGACGATTGTAGAACCTGATATATAAAAACTAAAAAGAGTTTACAATCCCTAAAAATTATAGACAATTTTTGGAATTATCTCTCTGAATATTTGTGCCTTGTGCATTTCTATTTTACATTTATACTTTTTTCTTAAATTAAAACTTGAGTTTTCACTTGCCCTTCATCTCGTAAAGAAAAAAAGAGATAAATGGCAAATAGATAAAAACAAAATGAAAATTATAGATTTTATGTATGGAAAGAATTTAAAGCAATAAAAAAATGTAAGTAAAGAAAATTTATTCACACACCACAAATGAACACAAAAGTTTTGGTATCCAAGTTTGGGAAGTTCCACTAGTTCAACCCTAATAGGTCGGAGTTTTATAAAAAAGTGATTTTTCTACACATGTTTTAGAAAATTCATATGCATGCTTGAAATATGCTAAAGATGAAAATGACCTATGGATCCAAACCTTTTAAAGATAATAACATTAAATTCTCAAGTTTGGGTGCGGTGGGATATTTACCCGAGTCAAACAAGCCATTATTTTGCCCATTTAAAAAAGGCTGACCTAACGATTGTAAATGATTGTAAAGTGATTTATCATGTGTAACGGGCTATATTTTTTGTAGGGAAAGAATTAAAGATTTGGAGTTAACACTTAGTAAAAATCCCCCACCTCCCCCTTTTCTTGACGATTGCGGAACCTGATAAAAGAAAACTAAAAGTGTTTACAATCTCTAAAAATTACATACACTTTTAGGAATTATCTCTCTCTACATTTATGCATTGTGTATGTCCCTTTTTGATGTTTACTTTTTTCTTGAATCAAAACTTGAGTTTTCACTTTCCCTTTTTCTCGTAAACCAAAAAAGAGATAAAAGGCAAACAGATCAGAACAAAATGAAAATTTTAAAGTTTAGGAATGGAAATAATTTAAAGCAATTAACAAATATAAGTAATGAAAATTTATTCACACAGCACAAATCAACACAAAAGTTTTGTTGTCCAAGTATGGGAAATTCCACTAGTTCAATCCTAATAGCTCAAAATTTTATAAGAAAGTGATTTTTCTACACATGCTTTAAAAAATGGATATGCGTGCTTGAAACATGTTAAAGATGCAAATGACCAATGGGTCCAAACCTTTTAAAGAGAATAACATTAAATTCTCAAGTGAACGTGCAGTGGGATATTTACAAAAGTCAAACAAGCCATTATTTTGCCCAATTACAAAAAGTTGACCTAACGATCATAGATGATTGTAAAGTGATTTATCATGCATAACGGACTATATTTTAGGAAGGAATGACTTATGGATTGGGAGTCAACACTCAGTTAATAATCCCCAGCCTCGCCCTTTTCCCGACGACTGAAGACCCTGATATATAAAAACTAAAAAGAGTTTACAATCCCAAAAAATTACAGACACTTTAGTGAATTATCTTTCTCAACATTTTTACATTGCGCATCTCCATTGTTTGTGTATACTTTTTTCTTAAATCAAAACTTGAGTTTTCTCTTTCTCTTCATCTCATAAACAAAAAAGAAGAGATAAAAGGCTAATAAATCACAACTAAATGAAAATTTTAGGGATTAAGTATAGAAAGAATTTAAAGCAATAAAAAAATTTGAGTAAAGAAATATTATTCACACACCGCAAATGAACACAAAAGTTTTGTTATCGAAGTTTTGAGAAATACCACTAGTTGAACCCTAAGAGCTCGAAATTTTATAAGAAAGAGATTTTTCTACACATGTTTTAAGAAATGGATTTGCATGCTTGAAACATGTTAAAGACGCAAATGACCTATGGATCCAAACCTTTTATAGAGAATAACATTAAATTCTCAAGTGAACGTGCGGTGGGATATTTACCCGAGTCAAACAAACTATTATTTTGCCCAGCTACCAAAAGCTGACCTAACGATCATAGATGATTTTAAAGTGATTTTTCATGCGTTACGGGCTATATTTTTGTAAGGACTGATTGATTGATTGGGAGTCAACACTCAGTTAAAAATCCCCCGCCTCCCCCCTTTCCCGATGATTGCAAGACCTGATATATAAAAACTAAAAAGTGTTTACAATCCCTAAAAATTACATACACTTTTTGGAATTTTCTCTCTCTACATTTTTTCATTGTGCATTTCCATTTTAGATGAATACTTTTGTCTTAAACAAAAACTTGAGTTTTCACTTTCCCTTCGTCTCGTAAACGAAAAAGAGATAAAAGGCAAATAGAACACAACAAAATGAAAATTTTAGAGTTTATGTAAGGAAAGAATTTAAAGCAATAAACAAATGTAAGTAAAGAAAATTTATTCACACACCACAAATGAACACAAAATTTTTGTTATCCAAGTTTGGGAAATTCCACTAGTTCAACCCTAATAGCTCGGAATTTTATAAGATGGAAATGACCTATGGATCCAAACCTTTTAAAGAGAATAACATTAAATTCTCATGTGAACGTGCGGTGGGATATTTACCCGAGTCAAACAAGCCATTATTTTGCCCATTTAAAAATAGCTGACCTAACGATCATAGATGATTGTAATGTGATTTATCATGTGTAACGGGATGTAATGGCCTATATGTTTGTACGGAATGACTTATGGATTGGGAGTCAACAATCAGGGAAAAATCCCCCGCCTCCCCCTTTTCCCGACGATTACACTACCTGATACATAAAAATAAAAAAGAACTTACAATCCCTTAAAATTACAAAAACTTTTTGGAATTATCTCTCTACATTTTTGCATTGTGCATTTAAATTTTAGATGTATATTTTTTTCAAGAATGACTTTTGGATTGGAAGTCTACACTCATTTAAAAATCCCCCACCTCCCCCTTTTCACGATGATTGCAGAATCCGATTTATAAAAAATAAAAAGAGTTTAAAATCCCTAAAAATTACAGAAACTTTTTGGAATTATATCTCTCTACATTTTGGATGTATACTTTTTTCTTAAATCAAAACTTGAGTTTTCACTTTCCCTTCATCTCGTAAACAAAAAAAGAGATATAAGGCAAATATATCACAACAAAATGAAAATTTTAGAGTTTATGTATGGAAATAATTTAAAGCAATAAATAAATGTAAGTAATGAAAACTTATTCACACACCACAAATGAAAACAAAAGTTTTGTCATCCAAGTTTGGGAAATTCCACTAGTTCAACTCTAATAGCTCGGAATTTTTCAAGAAAGAGATTTTCCTACGCATGTTTTAAAAATTGGAAATTCATGCTTGAAACATGTTAAATGATGCAAATGACCTATGGATCCAAACCTTTTATAGAGAATAACATTATATTCTCAAGTGAACGTGCGGTGGGATATTTACGCAAGTCAAACAAGCCATTATTTTGTCCTTTTACAAATAGTTTACCTAACGATCATAGATGATTGTAATGTGATTTATCATGCGTAATGGGCTGTAATGGGCTATATATTTGTAAGGAATGACTTATGGATTGGGAGTCAACACTCAATGAAAATTCCCCCGCCTTCCCCTTTACCCGACAAAGATAGAACCTGATATATAAAAACTAAAAGGAGTTTACAATCCGTAAAAATTATAGACACTTTTTGGAATTATCTATCTCTACATTTGTACATTGTGCATTTCAATTTTAGATTTATACTTTTTTCTTAAATCAAAACTTGAGTTTTCACTTTGCCTTCATCTCGTAAACAAAAAAAGAGATAAAAGGCAAATAGATCACAACAAAATGAAAATTTTAGAGTTCATGCATGGAAACAATTTAAAGAAATAAACAAATATAAGCAAATAAAATTTATTCACACACCACAAATGAACACAAAAGTTTTGTTATCCAACTTTGGGAAATTCCACTAGTTCAACACTAATAGCTCGGAATTTATAAGAAAGAAAGTTTTTTACACATGTTTTAAAAAATGGATATGCATGCTTGAAACATGTTAAAGATGTAAATGACCTATCGATCAAAAACTTTTAAAGAGAATAACATTAAATTCTCAAGTGAACGTGTGGTGGTATATTTACCCGAGTCAAACAAGCAATTATTTTGCCCATTTACAAAAAGAAGACCTAACGATCATAGATTATTGAAAAGTGATTTATCATGCATTACTGGATATATTTTTGTAAGGAATGACTTATGGATTGGGAGTCAACCCTCAGTTATAAATCCCCCACCTCCCCCTTTTCTCTACTATTGCAGAACCTGATATATAAAAACTAAAAAAAATTTACAATCCCTCAAAATTACAAACACTTTTTGGAATTATCTCCCTCTACATTTGTACAATGCATTTCCATTTTATTTTTATTCTTTTTTCTTAAACCAAAACTTGAGTTTTCACTTTCCCTCCATCTCAACAAAAAAAGAGATAAAAGGCAAACAGATCACAACAAAATGAAAATTTTAGTGTTTATGTTTGCAAAGAATTTAAAGCAATAAACAAATCTAAGTAAAGAAAATTTATTCACACAACACAAATGAAGACAAAAGTTTTGTTATCCAAGTTTTGGAAATTCCACTAGTTCAACTCTAATATCTCAGAATTTTTTAAGAAAGTGATTTTTTTGCAGATGTTTTAAAAAATAGATATGCATGCTTGAAACATGTTAAAGATGCAAATGACCTATGGATCCAAACCTTTTAAAGTGAATAACATTAAATTCTCAAGTGAACGTGTGGTGGGATATTTACCCGAGTCAAACAGGCCATTATTTTACCCATTTACAAAGAGATGACCTAACGATCATAGATGATTGTAAAGTGATTTATCATGTGTAATGGTTGATGTGAAATTTAATTACATCGGCTTTTATACCTCGCAAGCGTATGAATCGTTCATGTAATCTAGCAGGAAGCGAGGCTCATATCCTCAGGGAGGACTGAATTTTATGAATTCTTCAGTCAACTAGCCTAACCAAATATGATGAATTAATCTGGACTAAACACTTATTATATCCTAAATTATCAAACAATCATCTAATTAACTACTTGCACAACAGGAGTCGTCAACTCTGGATTTTACCGTGATTCGTGCCTCTCTCGAGTGTCACGTAACCATGAATTCGGATTCTCAATCCTTGCGTCTAGCCCCTCTTGGGTGCCTAGAGTTAAATAAAAAGATCGGATTATAATACCAGAATCGAACCTAAATTATAATCCTGCCCTAACTAGCTAATAACTAAAAAAATTCGAAAAACAAATATTCAATAAAAATTAATTCTCAAATCAAATTTAATAGACATTCAAACCTATGTTCAAACTATAGGAAACTAATTAAATTAAAAAATGACGGATTAATCCCCTTCTTCTTCCTCTCACTCAGGTAGCAATTCCCTTCTCACGGTTGCTGCAATTTCCAGAAATTAAGGGCTTCGGGTTATAGGAGCGAGCAGCCTGAAGTGGAGGCGATGCCGGTGAAGAGGAATCGAAATCGGCGCCGGAGGAGGGGGTGCGGCGGATGATGATATGGAAGCGAAATCCTCTGAGCGGCTCTCTCGAGTCTTGGTCGGAGTCGGACTAGGCTCGGGAAGTGGTCAGAAAAGTGTAATCGTCGCTGGAGGAGCCCTCTTGAGTCACCTCTCGGCCTAGAAAGCAGAAAATCACAGTGTCGAACTTGCTGTGATGGAGAATCTCTCGAGCTCTCTTCGGGTCTGTTCTCGATTGTCGGGCCCCGATGGACGATGGTGGTGCGCGGCAAAATCTTCTCGGGTCTCTCTTCTTTCAGTCGGCGGCTCCTTCCCTTTCTCTCCCCCTCCCCCCAGAGGTCTCCTTTATATTGATCGATTTCGCCCTAAAAATCTCTCTCTTTCATTAATGGCATTTTTGTAAATATCTCCTTCTTTACCAAAATTCTCCTGAAATTCCAAAATTGAATCCATAAAAATCATTTCAAGAAGAAATAAACCCTAAATGCAATGAAATATAATTCAGGAGAGAAAAATATGCAATATAAGCAGTGATTAATGCCAAATTCAATAAATGCACGTTTCATTTGAAAACCGATAAATAACCACCTATAACACAATTATAAGGGTTATTCTATTATAATTAACCTAGTTCTCATGTAAGAATTTGGCATCTATCACACTCCCAAACCTAAATCTTTGCTACTCCCTTGCAAAACAACAAAAGAACCAAAATTAAGCCTAGGAAAACAAAATGCCACTTTCGTAGGGAACACGATTGCATTTAGCATATGCAACAAGCCGTTAAACCCCTACTTTAATGTAGTGGACGAGTTCTGTCTCATGAGGGTTTACATAGAATTTACCCACAAAATTCATCTAAATCAACAATATAAAAAGAAAACTGAAGAAAATCTACTCATTAGCATATGATTAACACTTAGTATCGTAAAATGTCTGAAAATCATTTGAAGTCCTACTCAATTTGAAAACCTGTGTAAAATATAACACATTATCAATCCAAATACACTCATGGGTACTCCACCTGAACCAATGTGACCCCTAAACAATTACTTCAACAGAACAAAGAGGCAACATATAACTATAAAATCCTGGTCACGTCACAATTAAGAGAAAATAGTAGAGTAAGCCTGCTGTCTAACAATCTCACAAAAGAAGTATACATATTTCAATCTTGACTTGCAACTTCTTTCAACTTAAACTTCATCATCAAAGTTAAGGAAACTCATTGCTTCCAGATTTAAACCCATTTTTCGCTATTACCAACATAATAATTATTTTTCACTGAATACTTTTGGTATTACCACCATTTTGTATTCGTCCTCACTGCACATGCACTTATTTTTTAAGTAACCGAATGTTCCGGTGCATGTCCCTGGGTTTGGCCAGGCTGTTTTTGAGGTTATCTGTCTTTTGCAAACAAGAGCTTTTCCATTTGCATTCATACATTACAACAAAAAATTTCACTGAGATATAAAAAAAAAAAGATCAAATAGGCATACAAGACTATCCAGACTAACATAGATCGACACTAGATTTACATGTTCTCTTTTGCAACTAAGTTCCAAGTCTAATGCAATAGTAAGTTATCCCACTGAATTCTCAAGGATCACAACAAATGATATCAGATTTCTAATATGCATAATCTACACAGTTTTCCACATACTAAGAAACACATTTGAGCAACTTATTTTAACTCTACTAAAGTTAACCACATACTAAGAGGAGTAATTTGAAAACCACGAACACAAATCAAAAATCATTGCTAAGACTCGAAAGAGCCGTAAACTCCCCCCCCCCCCCCCCCAAACCTAAATCTGACATTATCCTCAATGGGGAAAAGTTAAAACAAACAAACCAACTAACAATCACTAAAATATCTGATTATACTCCAGTTGACTCACAGCTTAGCTGGTTATACTCCAGCAGAGTAAGGGTTAAGCTCCCTCAGGGCTCCAAAATCCATAGGTGGGACCATATGTGTTTGGTCATCAACAATAATACGGAAGAGTCAATAAAGACCCCCTGGAATGATACATAGTCTCCCTCGAAGAAGGTTTACTCGTATCAGTTGTGCCCGTAGGTAATAATCCGTAGATAAAACTGCTATCCCACATCACACTTTGAAGAAATCTCCGTGTGACTGGCCACTGAAGGCACCAGGAATCACGCGCTGAACACTAGTCTTTGAGTTACTCACCATAAGGTTTTCATTGAATACTTCAAGTTTGAACTGGTCAATCCCAAAATGGTTTTTTTAGTACAGACCTCTCAAACTATGGATCAAAAGTCTGGTCATCGACTACCAGAACCATTTACGCTCTCAGCTGGCAAGAGACTACCCCGAGTCCATGACGGGGCCGGCATCACCGGGGGACCTCCAATCAATCAAGACCAAAGTACACCAAAGGTTATCCCAATAAGAATGAATAAACCAAAAATAAAATCTGTAATGTACAAAGGGATAGAAATGTGGGGATTGCCCACAATGTGCTAAGTTTATAGTCGTAAGCAAGACTCTGACGCAATCAAGATGAATGGACAGGTTCCTCCAAGAAAATCACCATCACCTCCTTCAGTGTGGGGACTTTCTCAAGATACAGTTTGAGCCTCTGACCGTTAACTTTGAAGACCGACCCATCTCCGCGATTACGGATATCAACAGCCCCATGAGGAAACACCTGTGTAACCTCAAATGGACCTGGCCACCTGGATCTCAGCTTCTCTGGAAACAAATGCAACCGTGAGTTATAAAGTAAAACATTCTACCCAACAGTAAAAGACTTGCGACAAATAGATTTATCTTGTAAAAGCTTTGTTCACTCCTTATACATTTTGGCATTCTCATAAGCATCATGACGTATCTCCTCCAACTCATTCAATTGAAATTTCCTCTCCTCACCCGCTTGAGTCAAATCAAAATTCAAAGCCTTAATGGCCCAATAAGCTCTATGCTCAAGCTCAACAGGTAGATGACATGCTTTGCCGAACACTAGGCGAAATGGAGACATCCCAATAGAAGTCTTATAAGCGGTTCGATAGACTCATAAAGCATCGTCCAATCGAGTGGATCAATCTTTCTTATCAAAGCGAACTGACTTCTCCAAAATCCGTTTGATCTCCCTATTAGAGATTTCCACTTGAGCACAAGTTTGCGGTTGGTACGGAGTGGACACCCAATGAGCGATGGAGTATTTCTTCAACAAGGTCTCAAATTCTCTGTTACAAAAACGAGATCCCCCACCACTGATAATCGCTCTCGGGGTACCAAACCGATTAAAGATTACCACTACTTTGTGATCATTTGTCTTACAAGAAATAGCTTCAATCCATCTAGAGACATATTCAACAGCAACACGGATGTATTGATAGACGAACGAGATAGGAAAAGGACCCATGAAGTCAATACCGCACACATCAAACAATTCAACAATAAGAATGGGGTTAAGAGGCATCATGTTCTTCCTAGACAAACAACCAGTCCATTGGCATCTATCACACACACGACAAAACTCATGGGTTCTCTAAATAATGAAGGCCAATAGAAACCACTTTGCATGACTTTAGCTGTGGTCTTTCTAGCACCAAAATGTCCACCACATGCATGGGAATGACAAAACTCAAGAATGTTGGCAAAGTCTTGCTCAGGTACACAATGCCTAATGACTTAGTCAGGACACACCTTGAACATATAAGGGTCATCCCAAAAAAATGGTTGACTTGGGAAAAGAATTTCAACCGATCTTGTTTACTCCAATAATCAGGAATCTTATGAGTTAAAAGATAGTTGACTATGTCAGCAAACCAAGACAACTAGGATACTCAGAGAAGTTGTTCATCAGGGAAGGAATCATTTAAAGGAAGGGATCCTTCCTGAGGTGCTACACAGATCCTAGATAGATGATCAGCAACAACATTCTCACAACCCTTCTTATCTCGAATCTCAAGGTCAACTTCTTACAATTGCAAGATCCATCTAATCAAGCGAGGTTTAGTGTCCTTAATGGATAATAAGTACTTCAAAGAAGAATGATCAGTGAACACTATAACCTTTGACCCTAACAGATCTGATCTGAATTTGTTCAAGGCAAACACAACAGCTAGTAGCAACTCCTTCTCAGTGGTAGTGTAATTCAATTGAGCATCATGAAGAGTGCGGCTAGCATACTCAATGACACAGGGAATTTTATCTGCCTTTTGCCCCAAACAAGCCCCCAATGCATAACCAGAGGCATCACACATCAACTCAAAAGGCAAAGACCAAGTAGGGGGTTGGACAATGCGTGCAGTGGATAAACATTTCTTCAGTGTCTCAAAAGCATGAATACATGCCTCATCAAAGGCAAAAACAACATCTTGAGCAAGGAAATTCGTCAAAGGACGAGAAATTTTCCTAAAGTCCTTAATGAAGATCCTGTAGAACCCAGCATGGCCAAGGAAAGAACGCACTCCCTTCACAGAAGTAGGTGGTGGCAGATTGGCAATTAGGTCAACCTTGGCTTTGTCCACTTCTATACCCCGCTCAGACACTACATGTCCTAAAACAATTCCTTCTTTTACCATGATGTGGCATTTCTCCCAATTAAAGACTAAATTGGACTTAATGTAATGGGACAATACGAGTGAAAGATTGTACAAACATGTCTCAAAGCTAGAGCCAAACACAGAAAAGTTATCCATAAAGACTTCTAAAAAGTCACCAATCATGTTAGAAAAGATACTCATCATGCACTGTTGGAAAGTGGCGGGCACATTGTATAAACCAAAAGGCATGCATCTGTATGCAAAGGTGTCAAGCGGACACGTGAATGTGGTCTTTTCCTGGTCTTCTGGAGCAATGGGAATTTGATTGTAGCCGGAGTATCCATCTAAGAAGCAATAAAAATTGTGGCCGGCCAATCGCTCTAGCATCTGATCAATGAAAGTAGTGGGAAGTGATCTATCCTAGTGGCGGAATTAAGTTTTCTATAGTCAATGCAGACATGCCACTTGGTGGTAGTTCATGTGGGAATCAATTCACCACTCTCATTTTTCATTTTCGTTATCCCCCCTTTCTTAGGGACAACATGAATTGGACTCACCCATGTGCTATAAAAAGTAGGGTAAATGATGCCTGACACAAGCAACCTGATGACTTCTTCTCTCACAACCTCCTACATATGGGGATTTAACCTACATTGCATCTCACGTGAGGCTTTAGTCCCCTCCTCCAAATAAATACGATGCATGCATATGGAGGGGCTAATCACTTTTAAGGCATCAAGAGTCCACCCAATGCATCTCTGTGTGCTTGTAAAACTTCAGTCAATTGTTCCTCCTGCTCAGTACTCAAATCAGAGGCAATAATGACTGGCAATGAGTTCATGGGCCCCAAGAACGCATACTTCAACATGGGAGGAAGTGGCTTAAGATGTAGCTTGGAAGTTTCAAGAGGTTTGTCCAAGTCAAGATGAAGATCTTGTGGATGATCAGTTGTGACAACCTCATAAGCTTCCTCCAACAGAGGTACAAAAATGAGTAAAGAGTCAACCTCTCGGAAATAGGTTTTCTCATCAAAATAGTTCATGTCTAAAGATGTTATGTAAGACTCAAAAGATTCAAGAATGGATTCGTCATCAAGCATAACAGTCTCCATCTTAAATGCAGGACTCGGATCATCAGACTCAAGTGGATGGTGCCCGACATTAAACACATTCAACGAGACCTTAAAATTTCCAAAAGACAACTCCAACTCACCACTTTTACAATGAATGACAACATTAGATGTGGCTAAGAAGGGACATCCTAGGATGACAGGAATTTGGTTGGTAACATTGACTACTGGTTCTATATCAAGAACAATGAAATCAACCGGGAATAGAAATTTGTCCACTTTTATCAAAACATCTTCAACTATTCCTCATGGTATCTTGATAGAATGGTCAGCTAGTTGAAGTGTGATGGGGTAGGCTTCAATTACCCCAAACCTAATTGCTAGTACACAAAGAAAGGAAGCAAATTCACACTTGCCCCTAAGTCAAGAAGAGCTCTCTAGATGGTATGTTCACCAATGACACATGAAAATGTGGGGCATCCAGGATCTTTAACTTTAAGAGGAGTGTTGTGCTTCAAAATTGAGCTTACAATCTCAGTAAGAAAGACCTTTTTGTTAACATGTTGTTTTCTCTTCTGTGTACAAAGGTCTTTCAAAAATCGGGCATAGGCAGGGACTTGCCTAATAGCATCAAGAAGTGGAATGTTAATGTGAACCTTACTAAATAGTTCCAACGTTTCATGCATGCTATCTCCTTTCCTAGGTGGGCCCGATAACCTCTACGGATAAGGAGTTGGTGGGACTTGGTTAGGGATCTGCCTGGGTTTGGTGGAGAACTTGGAGCTTCTTCACTCAATAATGTGTCCCCGTTGTCATCCTTCGACTCCTTAGACTTAGTGGTCCCTACCCCATTGTTCAAATCACGACCACTCCTAATGGTTATGGCTTTGGCGTGCTTGTGGTGGGGATTGGAACTCGACCCACTCTCATGTGTGCTTTTGGGGTTAGGAATGGTTTGACTCGGGAGTCTATTTTGTGCTTGTTCACTCATGTGGCTGGCCAACTGACTCACTTGCATTTCAAGTTTAGCAATGGAGGACTGTGTATTTTGCATGAATAGTTGAAGTGTACCCTCAAGTGAAGGTTTTTGTGGAATCAATGGCTGTTGAGCGAAGTGTGGGCGCGGAGCTTGGGGTTGAGTAAACCCTGGAGGACCCCCAACCTATGGGCCCTTGGACCCTGAGAAATTTGGGTGCCTAGCTCAACCCTGATTATATGTTTCTAAAAAAGGATAGTTCCGATTTGGTCTATGAAAATTCTGGACTGCATTCAAGTCCTCAATGAGTTCCGGGTAGGATGAACTACATGGACACATTTGTATGAGATGAGATGAACTAGAACATATGGCATAGGTAGTAGATGGGTTAGGAGCAGGTGAACTCTTGGACACCATAAGGGCATCAATTTTTCTAGTCAACCCCTCAATCTTGGCCATGAGCATGGGTGTTTCACTAACCTCGTAAAGACCCCCTTTTTTGGCTGCATGGGATCTCCTGTCAACATTAAATGATGAACCCCATTGCTGAGATTGATTACTCAACATTTCAAAGAAGTCCCATGCCTCACTAGCACTCTTACCCATCAAACTCCCACCACTCGTTGCATCTACCATGGATCTAACCTGGGGTGTAAGACCTTGATAAAAGTATTGCACTAAATTATATTTCTCAAACCCATGATGCGAACACCTATGGATCAAATCTTTCCATTTCTCCCAAGCCTCATAAAACTGTTAACCCTCCTGCTGCATAAAGTTTGATATTTCTCTCCTGAGGGCTGTAGTTCTCTGAATGGGAAAGTACTTGGACAAAAATTTCGTGACTATTGTGTCCCATGAAGTAATGCTGCCCACCTCTAAGGAATTCAGTCAAGACTTGGCCTTATCCTTAAGTGAAAATGGAAAAAGTCTTAACCGGATAGAGTCATCTGAGAAATTATGGAATTTGAAAGTCGCACAGATATCTAAGAATTCCTTGATGTGGTAATAAGGGTCCTCCTTCTCCAACCTATAGAATGTAGGGAGGAGTTGGATTACACCCGGTTTCAACTCATAACTGGCAGCAGTAATGGGTGGGATAGAATAATCCCTCAGGGCTCTACGCTCACCTGCTGCAGGTAACTGTAATGGTTCACCTTGATTGGCCATGGTAGCTCCTAACTTGACTTCTGGTGTTTTCCTACAAATATGTTCTACCTCTTCAACAAAGGGAGCTAATGGCTCACCTAGGGAGCGGCGCTCGTGCATAAAAACACAAAAAGAAACAAAACTAACTATCAAATTATGCTAACAAACTAACTACTGAAAGTACGAACTAGCTAGAAGAAATAAAAATAACTCCATACAAAATCATCAAGATAAAACAAAAACATAAAATTATGAAAGCAGGAAAATAAATCTAACCTAAGACCATGGAGAACAAAGAAATACACTTAATACGTGCCTCCCCGGCAACGGCGCCAAAAACTTGATGTGAAATTTAATTACATCGGCTTTTATACCTCACAAGCATATGAATCATTCATGTAATCTAGCGGGAAGCGAGAGTTATATCCACAGGGAGGACTGAATTTTGTAGTTTCTTCAGTCAACTAGCCTAACCAAATATGATGAATTAATCTGAACTAAACACTAATTATATCCTAAATTATCAAACAATGATCTAATTAACTACTTCCACAACAGGAAATGTCAACTCTGGATTTTATCATGATTCGTGCCTCTCTCGAGTGCCACGTAACCACGAATTGGGATTCTCAATCCTTGCGTCTAGCCCCTCTCGGGTACCTAGAGTTAAAGAAAAAGATCGGATTATATTGCCAGAATCCAACCTAAATTATAATCCTGCCCAAACTAGCTAATTACTCAAAAAATCCGGAAAACAAATATTCAATAAACATTAATTATCAAATCAAATTTAATAGACATTCAAACCTAAGTTCAAACTATAGGAAACTAATTAAATTAAAAAATGATGGATTACTCCCCTTCTTTTTCCTCTCGCTCAGGCAGCAATTCCGTTCTCACGGTTGCTGCAATTTCCAGAAATTAAGGGCTTCGGGTTGCATAAGCGAGTGGCCAGAAGTGGATAGCGAAGAGGAATCAAAATCGGCGTCGGAGGAGCTGGGGTAGCAGAAGACGAGATGGAAGCGAAATCCTCTGACCGGCTCTCTCAAGTCACAGTTGGAGTCGGACTAGGCTCGGGAAGTGGTTGAAAAAGCGTAATCGACGTCGGAAGAGTCCTCTCGAGTCACCTCTAGGCCTGGTGAGCAGAAAATGGCAGTGTCAAACTCGACGCGATGGAGACTCTCTCGAGCTCTCCTCGGGTCTGTTCTTGGTTGTCGGATGGCGGTGGACGACGGTGGCGCTCGGTGAACGATGGCTGGGAGCAAATTCCTCTCGAGTCTCGCTTCTTTCAATCGGTGGCTCCTTCCCATTCTCCCACCGAGCTCTCCTTTCTATTGATAGATTTTGCCCTAAAAATCTCTCTCTTTCACTAATGACATTTTTGTAAATATCTCCTTCTCCACCAAAATTCTCCTGAAATTCCATAATTGAATTCATAAAAATCATTTCAGGAAGAAATAAACCCTAAAAGCAATGAAATATAATTCATGAGAGAAAAATATGCAATATAAGCAGTGAGTAATGACAAATTCAATAAATGTATGTTTAATTTGAAAATCGATAAATAACCACCTATAACACAATTATAAGGGTTATTCTATTATAATTAACCTAGTTCCCATGTCAGAATCTGGCATCTATCAACGGGCTATATTTTTTTAAGGAATGACTTATGGATTGGGAGTCAGCACTCAGTTATAAATCCCCGCCTCCCCTTTTCCCGACTATTGCAGAACCTGATATATAAAAACTAAAAATATTTTACAATCCCCAAGAATTACAGACACTATTTAGAATTATCACTCTCTACATTTGTGCATTGTGCATTTCTATTTTACTTGTATACTTTTTTCTTAAATCAAAACTTGATTTTTCACTATCCCTTCATCTCGTAAACAAAAAAAGAGATAAGAGGCAAAACAATCATGATAAAATGAAAATTTTAGAGTTTATGTACGGCAAGAATTTAAAGCAATAAACAAATGTAAGTAAAGAAAATTTATTCACACACCACAAATGAACACAAAAGTTTTGTTATCCAAGTTTAGGAAATTCCACTATTTCAACCCCAATAGCTCGGAATTTTATAAGAAAGATTTTTCTACACATGTTTTAAAAAACGGATATGCATGCTTGAAACATATTAAAGATGAAAATGACCTATGGATCCTAACCTTTTAAAGTGAATAAAATTAAATTCTCAAGTGAACGTGCGGTGGGATAATTACTCAAGTCAAACAAGCCATTATTTTGCCCATTTACAAAAAGCTAACCTAACGATCATAGATGATTGTAAAGTGATTTATCATGCGTAATGAGCTATATTTGAAAAGAATGACCTATCCATTGGGATTCAACACTTAGTTAAAAATCCCCAGCCTCCCCCTTTTCCCGACGATTGCACAACCTGATATATAAAAACTAAAAAGAGTTTACAATCCTTAAAAATTACTGACACTTTTTGGAATTATCTCTCTCTACCTTTGTGCCTTGTGCATTTCTATTTTAGATGAATACTTTTTTCTTAAATCAAAATTTCAGTTTTCACTTCCCATTCATCTCGTAAACAAAAAAAGAGATAAAAGGCAAATAGATCACAACAAAATGAAAATTTTAGAATTTATGTATGGAAAGAATTTAAAGAAATGAAAAAATATAAGTAAAACAAAATTTATTCACACACCACAAATGAACACAACAGTTTTGTTATCAAATTTGGGAAATTCCACTAGTTCAACCCTAATAGCACGGAATTTTATATGAAAGAAATTTTTCTACACATTTTTTAAAAATAGATATGCAAGCATGAAAAATGTTAAAGATGCAAATGACCTATGGATCCAAACCTTTTAAAGTGAATAACATTAAATTCTCTGGTGAACGTGAGGTGGGATATTTACCCAAGTCAAACCAGCCATTATTTTGCCCATTTACAAAAAACTGACCTAATGATAATAGATGATTGTAAAGTGATTTATCATGCATAACGGGCTATATTTTTTTAAGGATTGACTTATGGATTGGCAGTCAACACTAAGTTAAAAATCTTTCGCATCCCCCTTTTCTCGACGATTGTAAAACTTAATATGTAAAAACTAAAAACAGTTTACAATCCCTAAAAATTATTGACACTTTTTGGAATTATATCTCTCTACATTTGTGCATTGTGCATTGTGCATTGTGCATTGTGCATTTCCATTATAGATGTATACTTTTTTCTTAAATAAAAACTAGAGTTTTCACTGTCCGTTCATCTCGAAAACAAATACAGAGATAAAAGGTAAATAGATCACAGCAAAATGAAAATATTAAGGTTTTTGGATGGCAAGAAGTTAATGGAATAAACAAATGTAAGTAAAGAAAATTTATTCACACACCACAAATGAACAGAAAAGTTTTGTTATCCAAGTTTGGGAAATTCCACTAGTTCAACCCTAATATTTTGGAATTTTATAAGAAAGAGATTTTTCTACAGATGTTTTAAAAAATGGATATGCATGCTTGAAACATGATGACCTATGGATCCAAACCTTTTAAAGAGAATAACATTAAATTTTCAATTGAACGTGCGGTGGGATATTTACCCGAGTCAAACACACCATTATTTTGACCATTTACAAAAAGCTGACCTAATGATCAAAGATGATTGTAAAGTGATTTATCAAGCGTAACGGGATATATTTTTGTAAGGAATGACTTATGAAATGGGAGTCAACACTCAGTTAAAAATTCCCCGCCTCCCCCTTTTCCCGAGGATTACAGAATATGAGATATAAAAACTAAAAAAAGTTTACAATCCCTAAAAATTTCAGACACTTTTTTGAATTATCTCTCTCTAAATTTGTGCATTGTGCATTTTCATTTTAGATGTATACTTTTTTCTTAAATAAAAACTTGTTTTTTCACTTTCCCTTCATCTCGTAAACAAAAAAAGAGACAAAAGGCTAATAGATCAAAACAAAATGGAAATTTTAGATTTTATGTATGGAAAGAATTTAAAGCAATAAACAAATGTAAGTAAAGAAAATTTATCACACACCACAAATGACCTCAAAAGTATTGTTAACCAAGTTTGGGAAATTCCACTAATTTAACTCTAATAGCTCGGAATTTTATAAGAAAGAAATTTTTCTACACATGTTTTAAAAAATGGATACAATACTTGAAACATGTTAAAGATGAAAATGACCTATGGTTCCAAACCTTTTAAAGTGAATAAGATAAAATTCTCAAGTGAACCTGCGGTGGGATATTTACCCGAGTCAAACAAGCCATGATTTTGCCCATTTACAAAAATCTGACCTAACGATCATAAATGATTGTAAAGTGATTTATCTTGCGTAACGAACTATAATTTTTAAAGGAATGACTTATGCATTGGGAGTCAACATTCAGTTAAAAAACCCTTGCCTCCCCCTTTTCCCAACGATTGCAAAACCTAATATATAAAAGCTAAAAAGAGTTTACATTCCCTAAAATTACACACACATTTTGGAATTATCTCTCTACATTTGTGCATTTTTCATTTCCATTTTAGATGTATACTTTTTTCTTAAATAAAAACTTGATTTTTCACTTTCCCGTCATCTTGTAAACAAAAAAAGAGATTAAAGGCAAATAGATCACAACAAAATGAAAATTTAAGTATGGAAAGAATTTAAAGCAATAAACAAATCTAAGTATAGAAAATTTATTCACACACCACAAATGAACACAAAAGTTTAGTTATCATAGTTTGGGAAATTCCACTAGTTCAACTGTAATAGCTCGGAATTTTATAAGAAAGAGAATTTTCTATACATGTTTTAAAAACTGGATACGCATGCTTGAAACATGTTAAAGATGCAAAATACCTGTGGATCCAAACCTTTCGAAGAGAATAACATTAAATTCTCAAGTGAACGTGCGGTGGGATATTTACCTGAGTAAAACTAGCCATTATTTTACCCATTACCAAAAAACTGACCTAACGATCATAGAAGATTGTAAAGTGATTTGTGGTGCATAATGGGCTCTATTTATGTAAGGAATTATTGAAGAACAGTGAGTCAACACACAGTTAAAAATCCCCCGCCTCCCTTTTTTCCCGACGATTGCAGAACCTGATATATAATAACTTAAAAAGTTTACAATCCCTAAATTACAGACACTTTTCTGAACTATCTCTCTCTACATTTGTGCATTGTGCATTTTCATTTTAGATGTATACGTTTTGCTTAAATTAAAACTTGAGTTCTCACTTTCCCTTCATCTCGTAAGTAAAAAAAGAGATAAAAGGTAAATAGATTACATCAAAATGAAAATTTTAGAATTTATGCATGGAAAGAATTTAAAGCAAAAAAAAATTTAAGTAAAGAAAATTTATTCTGACACCACAAATGAACACAAAAGTTTTGATATCCAAGTTGGGGAAGTTCCATTAGTTCAACCCTAATAGCTCAAAATTTTATAAGAAAGAGATTTTTCAACACATGTTTTAAAAAATAGATATGCATGCTTGAAACATGTTAAAGATGCAAATGACCTAAGGATCCAAACCTTTTAAAGAGAATAACATTAAATTATCGAATGAACGTGCGGTAGGATATTTACCCAATTCAAACAAGCAACTATTTTGCCAATTTCCAAAAAGCTGACCTAACGATCATAGATGATTATAAAGTGATTTATCATGCGTAACGGCCTAAATATTTGTAAGGATTGACTTATGGATTGGGAGTCAACACCAAGTTAAAAATCCACCGCCTCCCCCTTTTCCTGACAATTGCAGAACCTGATATTTAAAATCTAAAAAGAGTTTCCAATCCCTAAAAATTACTTACACTTGTTCGAAATATCTTCATTTATTTTTTTAAACAGTTGACCTTATGATCACTAGTTTGCTCATTTAAAAAAATTTGACCTTACGATCATAGATGATTGTAAAGTGATTTATCATTGCGTAGCGGGCTATATTTTTGTAAGGAATAACTTATGGATTGGGAGTCAACACTCAGTTAAAAATCCCTAGCTTCCCCTTTTCCTGATGATTGCACTACCTGATATAAAAAAACTAAAAAGAGTTTACAATCCCTAAAAATTACAGACACTTTTTGGAATTATCTCTCTCTACATTTTTGCATTGTGCATTGTGCATTTCCATTTTAGATGTATACACTTTTCTTAAATCAAAACTTGAGTTTTCACTTCCCCTTCATCTCGTAAACAAAAAATAGATAAAAGGCCAGTAGATAACAACAAAATGAAAATTTTAGAGTTTATGTATGGAAATAATTTATAGGAATAAACAAATGTAAGTAAATAAAATTTATTCACACACCACAAATGAACAGAAAAGTTTTGTTATCCGAGTTTGAGAAATTCCACTAGTTCAACCCTAATAGCTCAAAATTTTATAAGAAAAAGATTTTTCTACACATGTTTTAAAGAATGGATATGCATGCTTGAAACATGCTAGAGATGCAAATGACCTATGCATCCAAACCTTTTAAAGAGAATAACATTAAATTATACAGTGAACGTGCAGTGGGATAGTTACCTGAGTCAATCGTGCTGTTATTTTGTCCATTTACAAAAATCTGACCTAATGATCATAGATTATTGTAAAGTGATTTATCATGCGTAACAGGCTATATTTTTTTAAGGAATGACTTATGGATTCGGAGTCAACACTTAGTTAAAAATCCTCTGCCTCCCCCTTTTTACCGACTATTGCAGAACCTAGGATATAAAAACTAAAAAGAGTTTACATTCCCTAAAAATTACGGACACTTTTTGGAATTACTCTCTGTACATTTGTGGATTGTGCATTTCCATTTTAGATGTATACTTTTTTCTTAAATCAAAATTTGAGTTTTCACTTTCCCTCATCTCGGAAAGAAAAAAAGAGATAAAAGGCAAATAGATCACAACAAAATTAAAATTTTAGAGTCTATGTATGGAAAGAATTTAAAGCAATAAACATATGTAAGTAAAGAAAATTTATTCACGCACCACAAATGAACACAAAAGTTTTGTTATCCAAGTTTGGGAAATTCCACTAGTTCAACCCTAATTGCTTGGAACATTTTAAGAAAGAGATTTTTCTACACATGTTTTAAAAAATGGATATGCATGCTTGGAACATGTTAAAGATGTAAATGACAGATGGATCGAAACCTTTTAAAGAGAATAATACTAAATTCTCAAGTGAACGTGCGGTGGGATATTTACCCGAGTCAAACAAGCCATTATTTTGCCCATTTACAAAAAGCTGACCTACCGATCATAGATGATTATAAAGTGATTTATCATGCGTAACGGGCTATATAATTTGTAAGGAAAGACTTATGGATTGGGAGCCAACACTTAGTTAAAAATCCCCCGCCTCCCCCTTTTATCGACGATTGCATAACTTGATGTATAAAAAGTAATAAGAGTTTACAATCCTTGAATATTATAGACAAGTTTTGGAATTATCTCTCTCTACATTTGTGCATTGTGCATTTCCATTTTAGACATATACTTTTTTCTTAAACCAAAACTTGACTTTTCACTTTCCCTTCATCTCGTAAACAAAAAAAAAAGATAAAAGGCTAATAGATCACAGCAAAATGAAAATTTTAAAGTTTATGTAAGGAAAGAATTTAAAGTAATAAACAAATGTAAGTAAATAAAATTTATTCACACACCACAGATAAACACAAAAGTTTTGTTATCCATGTTTGGAAAATTCCACTAGTTCAACCTAATAGCTCGGAATTTTATAAGAAAGAGATTTTTCTACATATGTTTTAAAAAAGGGATATGCATGCATGAAACATGTTAAAGATACAAATGACCAATAGATCCTAACCTTTTAAAGAGAATAACATTAAATTCTCAAGTGAACGTGTGGTGGGATATTTACCCGAGTCAAACAAGCCATTATTTTGCACATTTAAAAAAAGCTGACCTAACGATCTTAGATGATTGTAAAGTGATTTATCATGCGTAACGGGCTATATTTTTGTAAGGAATGACTTATGGATTGGGAGTCAACACTCAGTTAAAAATCCCTCTCCTCCCCCATTTTCCTGATGATTGCAGAACCAGATATATAAAAAAACAAAAAGAGTTTACAATCCCTAAAAATTATAGACACTTTTTGGAATTATCAATCTCTACATTTGTGCATTGTGCATTTCCTTTTTGGATGTATACTTTTTTATCAAATCAGAACTTGAGTTTTCACTTTCACTTCATCTCGTCAGCAAAAAAAGACATAAAAGGTTAAATGTCACAAAAAAATGAAAATTTTAGAGTTTATGTATGGAAAGAATTTAAAGCAACAAACAAATGCAATTAAAGAAAATTTATTCGCACACCACAAATGAACACAAGTTTTGTTATCCTAGCTTGGGAAATTCCACTAGTTCAACCCTAATAGCTCGGAATTCTATAAGAAAGAGATTTTTCTACACATGTTTTAAAAAATGGATATGCATGCTTGAAACATGTTAAAGATGCAAATCACCTATGGATCTAAACCTTCTAAAGAGAATAAGATTAAATTCTGGAGTGAACGTGCGATGGGATATTTACTCGAGTCAAACAAGCCATTATTTTGCCCATTTCCAAAAAGCTGACCAAACGATCAAAGATGATTGTAAAGTGATTTATCATGCGAAACAGGCTATATTTTTTCAATTTCCCTTCATCTCATAAACAAAAAAAAAAAAGAGATAAAAGGCAAAGAAATCACAAAAAAATGAAATTTTGAGAGATTATGTATGGAAAGAATTTAAAATTAAAAAAATGTCAGTTAAGAAAATTTATTCACACACCACAAATGAGCACAAAATTTTTGTTATCCAAGTTTGAGAAATATAACTAGTTCAACCCTAATAGCTAGGATATTTATAAGAAAGAGATTTTTCTACACATGTTAAAGAAGCAAATGACCTATGGATCCAAACCTTTTAAAGAGAAAAACATTAAATTCTCAAGTGAACATGCGGTGGGATATTTACCCGACTCCAAGCATCCATTATTTTGCCCACTTACCAAAAGCTGACAAAATGATGATAGATGATTGTAAAGTGATTTATCATTCGTAATGGGCTATATTTTTTTAAGAAATGATTGATGGATTGGGAGTCAACACTCAGTTAAAAATCCCCTCCTCCCCCTTTTCCCAATGATTGCAGAACCTGATATATAAAAACTAAAAAGAGTTTAAAATCTCTAAAAATTACCGAAACTTATTGGAATTATCTCTCTCTACATTTTTGCATTGTGAATTTCTATTTTAGATGTATAATTTTTTCTTAAATCAAAACTTGAGTTTTCACTTTCCCAAAATCTCATATACAAAAAAAAAAGCGTTAAAAGACAAATAGATCACAACAAAATGAAAATTTTAGAGTTTATGTGTGGAAAGAATTTAAAACAATAAACAAATGTAATTAAACAAAATATATTCACACACCACAAATGAACACAAAAGTTTTTTTATCCAAGTTTGTGAAATTCAACTAGTTCAACCCTAGAAGCTCATAATTTTATAAGAAAGAGATTTTTCTCCACATGTTTTAAAAAATGGATATGCATGCTTGAAACATGTTAAAGATGCAAATGACCTATGGATCCAAAGCTTTTATAAAGAATAACATTAAATTCTCAAGTGTACGTGCGGTGGGATATTTACCCGAGTCAAACAAGTCAATATTTTACCCATTTACAAAAAGCTCACCTAACAATCATAGATGATTGTAAATTGATTTAACATGCGTAACGGGCTATAATTTTTTAACGAATGACTTAAGGATTAGGAGTGAACACTTAGTTAAAAATCCCCCGTCTCTCCATTTTCCCGATGATTGAAATACCTGATATATTAAAAATAAAAAGAATTTACAATCCCAAAAAATTCAAGACGCTTGTCGGAATTATCTCTCTCTACATTTGTGCATTATGCATTTCCATTTTAGATGTATAATTTTTTATTAAATCAAAACTTGAGTTTTCACTTTCCCAACATCTCATAAACAAAAAAAAGAGATAAAAGGCAAATAGATCACAACAAAATGAAAATTTTAGAGTTTACGTGTGGAAAGAATTTTAATAAATAAGAAAATGTAAGTAAAGAAAATTTATTCACACACCACAAATGAACACAAAAGTTTTTTATCCAAGTTTGTGAAATTCCACTAGTTCAACCCTCATAGCTCAAAATTTTATAAGAAAGAATTTTTTCTCCACATGTTTTAAACAATGGATATGCATTCTTGAAACATGTTAAAGATGCGAATGACCTATGGATCCAAACCTTTTATAAAGAATAACATTAAATTCTCAAGCGTACATGCGGTGGGATATTTACCCGAGTCAAATAAGCCAATATTTTGCCCATTTACAAAAAGCTGACCTAACAATCATAGATGATTGTAAAGTGATTTACCATGCGTGACGGGCTATATTTTTGTATGGAATGACTTATAGATTAGGAGTGAACACTCAATTAAAAATCCCTCGCCTCTCCCTTTTCTCGATGATTGCAGAACTGATATATAAAAAATAAAAATAATTTAAAATCCCTAAAAGTTCAAGGCGCTTTTTGGAATTATCTCTCTCTACATTTGAGCATTGTGCATTGCCATTTTAGATGTATATTTTTTTCTTAAAACAAAACTTGAGTTTTCACTTGCTCTTCCTCTCGTAAACAAAAAAAGAGATAAAACTCAAATAGATCACAACAAAATGAAAATTTAGAGTTTATGTATGGAAAGAATTTTAAGCAATAAGCAAATGTAAGTAAAGAAAATTTATTCACACACCACAAATGAACACAAAAGTTTTGTTATCCAAGTTTTGGAAATTCAACTTGTTCAACACTAATAGCTAGGAATTTTATAAGAAAGAGATTTTTCTACACATGTTTTAAAAAATAGACATGAATACTTGAAACATGTTAAAGATGCAAATGACCTATGGATCCAAAACTTTTAAAGAGAATAACATTAAATTCTCAAGTGAACTTGCGGGGGGGATTTTTACCCGAGTAAAACAAGCAAATATTTTACCCATTCACAAAAAGCTGACCTAACGTTCATAGATGATTGTAAAGTGATTTATCATGCATAACGGGTTATATTTTTGTACAGAATGACTTATGGATTGGGAGTCAACACTCAGTGAAAAATCCCCCGCCGCCCAATTTTCTCGACGATTGAAGAACATGATACATAAAAACTAAAAAGAGTTTACAATCTCTAAAAATTATAGTCACTTGTTGGAAGTATCTCTCTCTACATTTGTGCATTGTGCATTTCCATTTTAGATATATACTTTTTTCTTAAATCAAAACTAGTGTTTTCACTTTCCTTCTTCTCGTAAACAAAAAAAAGAGATAAAAGGCAAATAGATCACAAAAAAATGAAAATTTTAGAGTTTTTGTATGGAAATAATTTAAAGCGCTACAAAAATGTAATTAAATAAAAATTTTTGACACACCACAAATGAACACAAAAGTTTTGTTATCCTAGTATTTGAAATTGCACTACATCAACCCTCATAGCTCGGAATTTTATAAGGAAAATATTTTTCTACACATGTTTTAAAAAATGAATATGTGTGCTTGAAACATGTTCTAGATGCAAATGACTTATGGATCTAAAACTTTTAAAGAGAATAACAATAAATTCTCAAGTCCACGTGCGGTGGGATATTTACCCGAGTCCAACCATCCATTATTTTGCCAACTTACCAAAAGCTGACAAAATGATGATAGATGAATGTAAAGTGATTTATCATTCGTAACGGGTTATATTTTTTTAAGGAATGACTTAAGGATTGGGAGTCAACACTCAGTTAAAAGTCCCCTCCTCCCCCTTCTCCCAATGATTGTAGAACCTGATAAAAATCCCTAAAAATTACCAAAACTTATTGGAATTATCTCTCACTACATTTGTGAATTGTGCATTTACATTTTAAATGTATAATTTTTTCTTAAATCAAAACATGAGTTTTCACTTTCCCAACATCTCATATACAGAAAAAAGAGATACAAGGCAAATAGATCACAACAAAATGAAAATTTTAGAGTTTATGTGTGGAAAGAATTTAAAGCAATAAAAAAATGTAAGTAAAGAAAATATATTCCCACACCACAAATGAACACAAAAGTTTTGTTATCCAAGTTTGTGAAATTCCACTAGTTCAACCCTAATAGTTCAGAATTTTATAAGAAAGAGCTTTTTCTCCACATGTTTTAAAAAATGGATATGCATGCTTGAAACATGTTCAAGATGCAAATGACCTATTGATCCAAAGCTTTTATAAAGAATAACATTAAATTCTCAAGTGTACGTGCGGTGGGATATTTACCTGAGTCAAACAAGCCAATATTTTGCCCATTTACAAAAAGCTGACCTAACAATCATAGATGATTGTAAAGTGATTTATCATGCATAACGGGCTATATTTTTGTAAGGAATGACTTATGGATTAGGAGTGAACACTCAGTTAAAAATCCCCTGCCTCTCTCTTTTCCTGACGATTGCAGAACCTGATAAATAAAAAACAAAAAGAATTTACAATTCCTAAAAATTCAAGACGCTTTTTGAAATTATCTCTCTCTACATTTGTGCATTGTGCATTTCCATTTTAGATGTATACTTTTTTCTTAAAAATAAACTAGATTTTTCACTTGCCCTTCCTCTCGTAAACAAAAAAAAAGAGATAAAAGGCAAATAGATCACAACAAAATGAAAATTTTACAGTTTATATATGGAAAAAATTTAACTTTAAGCAATAAAAAATGTAAGTAAATAAAATTTATTCACACACCAGAAATAAACACAAAAGTATTGTTATCCTAGTTTTGGAAATTCAACTTGTTCAACGCTAATAGCTCAGAATTTTATAAGAAAGAGATTTTTTCTACACATGTTCTAAAAAATGGACATGAATACTTGAAACATGTTAAAGATGTAAATGACCTATGGATCCAAAACTTTTAAAGAGAATAACATTAAATTCTCAAGTGAACTTGCGGGGGGATTTTTACCCAAGTAAAACAAGCCATTATTTTGCCCATTCACAAAAAGCTGACCAAACGTTCATAGGTGATTGTAAAGTGATTTATCATGCGTAAAGGGCTATATTTTTGTACACAATGACTTATGGATTGGGAGTCAACACTCAGTTAAAAATCCCCCGCCTCCCCCTTTTCTCGACGATTGCAGGACAAGATATATAAAAACTATAAAGAGTTTTGAATCTTTAAAAATTATAGTCACTTGTTGGAAGTATCTCTCTCTACATTTGTGCATTGTGCATTTCGATTTTAGATATATACTTTTTTCTTAAATCAAAACTAGAGTTTTCACTTTCCCTTCTTTTCGTAAACAAAAAAATGAGATAAAAGGCAAATAGATCAGAACAAAATGAAAATTTTTGAGTTTTTGTATGGAAATAATTTAAATCACTAAACAAATGTAGTTAAATAAATTTTTTTCACACACCACAAATGAACACAAAAGTTTTGTTATCCTAGTTTTTGAAATTCCACTACATCAACCCTCATAGCTCGGAATTTTATAAGGAAAAGATTTTCCTACACATGTTTTAAAAAATAAATATGCATACTTGAAACATGTTCAAGATGCAAATGACCAATGGATCCAAAACTTTTAAAGAGAATAACATTAAATTCTCAAGTCCACATGGGATGGGATATTTACCGGTGTCCAACCATCCATTATTTTGCCCACTTACCAAAAGTTGAAAACATGATGATAGATGATTGTAAAGTGACTTATCATTCATAACGGGCTATATTTTTTTAAGGAATAACTTATGGATTGGGAGTCAATACTCAGTTAAAAATCCCCTCCTCCCCCTTTTCCCAACGATTGCAGAACCTGATATATAAAAACTAAAAAGATTTTAAAATCCCTAAAAATTACCAAAACTTATAGGAATTATCTCTCTCTACATTTGTGCATTGTGCATTTCCATTTTAGATGTATAATTTTTTCATAAATCAAAACTTGAGTTTTCACTTTCCCAACATCTCATATACAAAAACAAGAGATAAAAGGCATATAGATAACTACAAAATGAAAATTTTAGTGTTTATGTGTGGAAAAAATTTAAAGCAATAAAAAAATGTAAGTAAAGAAAATATATTCACACACCACAAATGAATACAAAAATTTTTTTATCCAAGTTTGTGAAATTGCACTAGTTCAACCCAAATAGCTCAGAATTTTATAAGAAAGAGATTTTTTTCCACATGTTTTAAAAAATGGATATGCATGCTTGAAACATGTTAAAGATCCAAATGACCTAAGGATCTAAACCTTTTATAAAGAATAACATTAAATTCTCAAGTGTACATGCGGTGGGATATTTACCCGAATCAAACAAGCCAATATTTTGCCCATATTCAAAAAGCTGACCTAACAATCATAGATGAATGTAAAGTGATTGACCATGTGTAACAGGCTATATTTTTGTAAGGAATGACTTATGGATTAGAAGTGAACACTCAATTAAAAATCCCTCGCCTCTCCCTTTTCCCGACGATTGCAGAACCTGATATATAAAAAAAAAAAGAATTTACATTCCCTAAAAATTCAAGACACTTTTTGGAATTATCTCTCTCTAAATTTTTGCATTGTGTATTTCCATTTTAGATGTATGCTTTTTTTCTTAAAACAAAACTAGTGTTTTCACTTGCCCTTCCTCTCGTAAACAAAAAAAAGAGATAAAAGGCAAAAAGATCACAACCAAATTAAAATTTTAGAGTTTATGTATGGAAAGAATTTTAAGAAATAAGCAAATGTAAGAAAAGAAAATTTATTCACACACCACAAATGAACACAAAAGTTTTGTTATCCAAGTTTTGGAAATTCAACTTGTTCAACCCTAATAGCTCGGAATTTTATAAGAAAGAGATTTTTCTACACATGTTTTAAAAAATGGACATGAATGCTTGAAACATGTTATAGATGCAAATGACCTATGGATCCAAACCTTTTAAAGAGAATAACATTAAATTTTCAAGTCAACTTGCAGTGGGATTTTTACCCGAGTAAAACAAGCCATTATTTTGCCCATTCACAAAAAGCTGACCTAACGTTCATAGAAGATTGTAAAGTGATTTATCATGTGTAACGGTCTATATTTTTGTACGGAATGACTTATGGATTAGGAGTCAACACTCAGTTAAAAATCCCCCACCTCACCCTTTTCTTGACGATTGCAGAACATGATATATATAAACTTAAAAGAGTTTACAATCTCTAAAAATTACAATCACTTTTTGGACGGATCTCTCTCTACATTTGTGCATTGTGCTTTTCCATTTTAGATTTATACTTTTTTCTTAAATCAAAACTAGTTTTTTCAATTTCCCTTCTTCTCGTAAACAAAAAAAAGAGATAAAAGGCAAATAGATCACAACATAATTAAAATTTTAGAGTTTTTGTATGGAAATAATTTAATGCACTTAACAAATGTAAGTAAAGAAAATTTTTTCACACATGACAAATGAACACAAAAGTTTTGTTATCCTAGTTTTTGAAATTCCACTACATCAACCCTCATAGCTCGGATTTTTATAAGGAAAAGATTTTTCTCCACATGTTTTAAAAAATGAATATGCATGCTAGAAACATGTTCAAGATGAAAATGACCTATGGATACAAACCTTTTAAAGAGAATAGCATTAAATTCTCAAGTCCACGTGCGATGGGATATTTACCCGAGTCCAACCATCCATTATTTTGCCCATTTACCAAATGCTGACAAAATGATGATAGATGATTGTAAAGTGATTTATCATTCGTAACGGGCTATTTTTTTTAAGGAATGACTTATGGATTGGGAGTCAACATTCAGTTAAAAATCCCCTCCTTCCCCATTTCCCAACGATTGTAGAACCTGATACATAAAACCTAAAAAGAGTTTAAATTCCCTAAAAATTACCGAAACTTATTGGAATTATCTCTCTCTACATTTGTGCATTGTGCATTTCCTTTTTAGATGTATACTTTTTTCTTAAATCAAAACTTTAGTTTTCACTTTCCCTTCATCTCGTAAAGAATAAAAATAGATAAAAGGCAAAAATGATCACAACAAAAAGAAAATTTTAGACTTTATGTGTGGAAAGAATTTATAGCAATAAAAAAATGTAAGTAAAGAAAATTTATTCACACACCACATATGAACACAAATTTTTTGTTATCCAAGTTTGGGAAATTCCACAACTTTAACCCTAATAGCTAGGAATTTTATAAGAAATGTTTTTTTATCCAGATGTTTTAAATAATGGATATGCACGCTTGAACCAAGATAAAGATGTAAATGACTTATGGATCCAAACCTTTTAACAAGAATAACATTAAATTCTCATGTGTACGTGCGGTGGGATATTTACCCAAGTCAAAGAAGCCATTATTTTGCCCATTTACAAAATGCAGACCTAACGATCACAGATGATTGTAAAGTGATTTATCATGCATAATGCGCTATATTTTGTAAGGAATTGCTTATAGATTGGGAGTCAACACTCAGTTAAAAATCCCCCACCGTCCACTTTTCCCGACGATTGCAGAAAAGTAATATATAAAAATTAATAAGAGTTTACAATACCTAAAAATTACAGGCACTTTTTGGAATTATCGCTCTCTACATTTGTGCATTGTGCATTTCCATTTTTGATGTATACTTTTTTCTTAAATCAAAACTTGAGTTTTCACTTTCCCTTCATCTCGTAAACACAAAAAAGAGATAAAAGGCACATAGATCACAACAAAATGAAAACTTCAGAGTTTATGTATAGATAGAATTTAAAGCAACAAACAAATGTAAGTAAGGAAAATTTATTTACAAACCACAAATGAACACAAAAAGTTTTGTTATCCATGTTTTGGAAATTCCACTATTTCAACCCTAATAACTTGGAATTTTATAGAAAGAGATTTTTTTACACATGTTAAAGATGCAAATGACCTATGGATCTAAACATTTTAAAGAGAACAACATTAAATTCTCAAGTGAACGTGTAGTGGAATATTTACCCAAGTCAAACAAGCCATTATTTTGCGCATTTACAAAAAGCTGACCTAACAATCATAGATGATTGTAAAGTGATTTATCAAGCATAACGGCCTATAAATTTGTAACGAATGACATAAGGATTTGGAGTCAACACTTAGTTAAAAATCCCCAGCCTCCCCCTTTTCACGATGACTGCAGAACCTGATATATAAAAACTAAAAAGAGTTTAAAATCCCTAAAAATTATTGACACTTTTTGGAATTATCTCTCTCTACATTTGTGCAATGTGAATTTCCATCTTAGAGGTATACTTTTCTCTTAAATAAAAACATGAGTTTTCACTTTTCCCTACATCTCGTAAACAAAAAAAAGAGATAAAAGGAAAATAGATCACAACAAAATGAAAATTTTAGAGTTTATGTATGGAATTAATTTAATGCAATAAACAAATGTATGTAAAAAAATTTATTCTCACACCACAAATGAACACAAAAGGTTTGTTATCCAAGTTTTTGAAATTCCACTAGTTTAACCCTAATAGCTAGGAATTTTATAAGAAAGAGATTTTTCTCCACATGTTTTAAAAAATGGATATGCATGCTTGAAACATGTTAAAGATGCAAATGACCTATGGATCCAAACCTTTTAAGAGAATAACATTAAATTCTCAAGTGTACGTGTGGTGGGATATTTACCTGAGTCAAACAAGCCAATTTTTTGCCCATTTACAAAAAGCTGACATAAAGATCATAGATGATTGAAAATTGATTTACCATGGGTAACGGGCTATTTTTTTTTAAGGAATGACATATGGATTGCGAGTCAACACTCAGTTTAAAATCCCCCGCCTCCCCCTTTTCCCGACGTTTGCAGAACCTGATATTAAAAATTAAAAAGTTTTTACAATTCCTAAAAATTACAAACACTTTTTGGAATTATCACTCGCTGCATTTTTGCATTGTGCATTTCCATTTTAGATGTATACTTTTTTTTTAAATCAAAACTTGAGTTTCGCTTTTCCTTCATCTCCTAAACAAATAAAAAAGATAAAAGGCAAATAGATCACAACAAAATGAAAATTTTAGAGTTAAAGTATGGAAAAAATTTAAAGCAATAAAAAAATATAAATAAAGAAAATTTATTCACACACAACAAATGAAAACTAAATTTTTGTTACCCAAGTTTAGGAAATTCCACTAGTTTAACCCTAATAGCTAGGAATTTTATAAGAAAGAGATTTTTCTCCACATGTTTTAAAAAATGCATATGCATGCTAGAAACATGTTAAAGATGCAAATGACCGATCAATCCAAACCTTTTAAATAGAATAACATTAAATTCTCAAGTGTACGTGCGGTGGGATATTTACCCGAGTCAAACAAGTCATTATTTTGCCCATTTGCAAAAAGTTGACCTAACGATCATAGATGATTGCAAATTGATTTATCATTTGTAACGGGCGATATTTTTGGAAGGAATTACTTTTGGATTGGGAGTTAACACTCGGTTAAAAATCCCCCGCCTCCCCCTTTTCACGACGATTGAAGAACATGATATATAAAAACTAAAAACAGTTTACAATTCCTAAATTACAGACACTTTTTGGAATTATCTCTCGCTGCATTTGGCCATTGTGCATTTCCATTTTAGATGTATACTTTTTCTTAAATAAAAACTTGAGTTTTCACTTTCCCTACATCTCGTATACAAAAAAAAGAGATAAAAGGCAAACAGATCACAAAAAAATGAAAATTTTAGAGTTTATGTGTGGAAAGAATTTAAAGCAATAAATAAATGTAGGTAGAGAAACTTTATTCACACACCACAAATGAACACAAAAGTTTTGTTATCCAAGTTTTGGAAATACCACTAGTTTAACCCTAATAGCTAGGAATTTTATAAGAAAGAGATATTTTTCCACATGTTTTAAAAAATGGATATGCATGCTTGAAACATGTTAAAGATGCAAATCACCTATGGATCCAAACCTTTTAATGAGAATAACATTAAATTCTCAAGTGTACGTGTGGTGGGATATTTGCCCAAGTCAAACAAACCATTATTTTGCCCATTTACAAAAACTTTACCTAACGATCATAGATGATTATAAATTGATTTATCACGCGTAAGGGGCTATATTTTTGTAAGGAATGACTTAAGGATTGGGAGTCAATACTGAGTTAAAAATCCCCGCCTCCCACTTTTCCCGACGATTGTAGAACCTGATATATAAAACTTAAAAGAGACTAGAATCCCTAAAAATTACAAACACTTTTTGCAATTATCTCTCTCTAGATTTGTCCATTGTGCATTTCCATTTTTTATGTATTCTTTTTTCTTAAATAAACTCTAGAGTTTTCGCTTTCCCTTCATCTCAGAAAATAAAAAAGAGATTAAAAGCAAATAGATAACAAAAAAATAAAAATTTTAGAGTTTATGTATGGAAAGAATTTAAAGAAATAAACAAATGTAAGTAAAGAAAAATTATTCACACACCACAAATGAACACAAAAGTTTTGATATCCTAGTTTGGAAAATTCTACTACATCAACCCTAATAGCTTGGAATTTTATAAGAAAGAGACTTTTCTATAGATGTTTTTAAAAATGCATATGCTTGCTTGAAACATGTTAAAGATGCAAATGACATATGGATCCAAACCTTTTCAAGAGAATAACATTAAATTCTCAAGTGAACGTGCTATGGGATATTTGCCCGAGTCAAACAAGCCATTATTTTGCCCAATTACAAAAAGCTTACCTAACGATCATAGATGATAGTAAAGTGATTTATCCTGCGTTACGGGCAATAATTTTTTAAGGAATGACTTATGGATTGGGTGTCAACACTCAATTTAAAATCCCCCACCTCCCCCTTTTCTCAACGATTGCAGAACCTGATATATAAAAATTAAAAAGTTTTTACAATCCCTAAAAATTAATAAACTTTTTGGAATTTCTCACTCTACTTTTTTGCATTTTGCATTTCCATTTTAGATGTATACTTTTTTCTTAAATCAAAACTTCAGTTTCATTTTCGTTTCATCTCGTAAACAAAAAAAAAAGAGATAAAAGGCAAATAGATCACAACAAAATGAAAATTTTAGAGTTTATGTATGGAAAGAATTTAAATCAATGAACAAAAGTAAGTAAATAAAATTTATTCACTGACGACAAATGAACACAAAAGTTTTGTTATCCAAGTTTGGAAAATTCAACTAGTTCAACCCTAATAGCTCGGATATTAATAAGAAAGAAATTTTTCTACACATGTTAAAGAGGCCAATGACCTATGGATCCATACCTTTTAAAGAGAATAACATTAAATGCTCAAGTTATAGTGCAGTGGAATTTTAGCCAGAGTCAAACGAGCCATTATTTTGCCCATTTATAAAAAGCTGACCTAACGATCGTAGATGATTGTAAAGTGATTTATCATGCGTAATGGGCTATATTTTTGTAAGGAATGACTTATGGATTGGGAGTCAACACTCAGTTAAAAATCCCTCGCCTCTCCCTTTTTCTAACTATAGTAGAACTCGATATATAAAAACTAAAAAGAGTTTAAAATCCCGAAATATTACTGACACTTGTTGGAATTATCTCTCTCTACATTTGTTCAGTGTGAATTTCCATTTTAGATCTATACTTTTTTCTTAAATCAAAACTTGAGTTTTCACTTTCCCTTCACATCGTATACAAAAAAACGAGATAAAAGGCAAATAGATCACAACAAAATGAAAATTTTAGATTTTATGTGTTGAAAGAATTTAAAGCAATAAACAAATGTAAGTAAAGAATATTTATTCACACACCACAAATGTACACAAAAGTTTTGTTATCCAAGTTTTGGAAATTCCACTATTTTAAACCTAATAGCTGGGAATTTTATTTTAAAGAGATTTTTCTCCACATGTTTTAAAAAATGGATATGCATGTTTGAAACATGTTAAAGATGCAAGTGACCTAAGGATCCAAACCTTTTAACGAGAATAACATTAAATTCTCAAGTGTATGTGCGGTGGGATATTTTCCCGAGTCAAACAAGCCATTATTTTGCCCATTTACAAAAAGTTGGCCTAGCGTTCATAGATGATTGTAAAATGATTTATCTTGCGTAACGGGCAATATATTTGTAAGGAATGACTCAAGTATTGGGAGTCAACACTCTGTTAAAAATCCCCCGTCTCCCCCTTCTCCCGACGATTCCATAACCAGATTAATAAAAACAAAAAAGATTTTATAATTCCTAAAAATTCAAGATATTTTTTGGAATTATCTCTCTCTACATTTGTGCATTGTCCATTTCCAATTGAGATGTATACTTTTTTCTTAAATAAAAACTAGAGTTTTCACTTTCTCTTCTTCTCGTAAACAAAAAAAAGAGATAAGAGGCAAATAGATCAGAACTAAATTAAAATTTTAGAGTTTATGTATGGAAAGAATTTAAAGCAATAAACTAATGTTAGTAAAGAAAATTTATTCACACACCACAAATGAACACATAAATTTTGTTATCCAAGTTTGGGAAATTCCACTAGTTCAACCCTATTTGCTCGGAATTTTATAAGAAAGAGATTTTTCTACACATGTTTTAAAAAATGGATATGCATGCTTGAAACATGTTAAAGATGGAAATGACCTATGGATCCAAACCTTTAATATAGAATAATATTAAATTCTCAAGTGAACGTGCGGTGGGATATTTACCTGAGTCAAACTAGCCATTGTTTTGCCCATTAACAAAAAGCTGACCTAACGATCATAGATGATTGTAAAGTGATTTATCATGCGTAACGGGCTATAATTTTGTAAGGAATGACTTAAGGATTGGGAGTCAACACTTAGTTAAAAATCCCCCGCTTCCCCCTTTTCTCGACGATTGCAGAATCTGATATATAAAAACTAAAAAGAGTTTACAATCCCTAAAAATTAAAGGCACTTTTTGGAATTATCTCTTGCTGCATTTGTGCATTGTGCATTTCCTTTTTAGATGTATACTTTTTTATTAAATCAAAACTAGATTTTTGGCTTTCCCCTCATCTCGTAAACAAAAAAAAGAGATAAAAGGCTAATAGATCAAACCAAAATGAAAATTTTTGAAGTTATGTGTGGAAAGAATTTAATCCAATAAACAAATGTAAGTAAAGAAAATTTATTAACACAACACAAATGAATACAAAAGTTTTGTTATCAAAGTTTGGGAAATTCCACTAGTTCAACCCTAATAGCTTGGAATTTTATAAGAAAGAGATTTTTCTACATATGTTTTAAAAAATGGACATGCATGCTTGAAACATGTTAAAAATGCAAATGAACTATGGATCCAAACCTTTGAAAGAGAATAACATTAAATTCTCAACTGAACGTGCAGTGGGATATTTTCCTGAGTCAAACAAGCCATTATTTTGTCCATTAACAATATGCTGACCTAAGGATCATAGATGATTGTAAAGTTATTTATCATGTTTAAGGGGTTATATTTTTTAGGAATGTCATATGGATTGGGAGTCAACACTCAGTTAAAAACCCCCCTGCCTCCCCCTTTTCCCGACGATTGCAGTACCTGATATATAAAAACTAAAAAGAGTTGACTATCCCTAAAAATTAAAGACACTTTTTGGAATTATCTCTCTCTATATTTGTGCATTGTGCATTTCCATTTTAAATTTATACTTTTTGTTAAATAAAAACTTGAGTTTTCACTTTCCCTTCATCTCGTAAACAAAAAAAAGACATAAAAGGCAAATAGATCACAACAAAATGAAAATTTTAGAGTTTATGTATGGAAATTATTAAAAGAAATAAAAAAATTTAAGTAAAGAAAATTTATTCAAACACCACAAATGAACACAAAATTTTTTTTATCCAAGTTTGGGAAATTCCACTAGTTCAATCCTAATTGCTCGAAATTTTATAAGAATGACATTTTTCTACACATGTTTTAAAAAATAGATATGCATGCATGAAACATGTTGAAGATGCAAAATGACCTATGGATGCAAAAAATTTGATAGAGAATAATATTAAAATCTCAAGTCACATGCGGTGGTGTATTTACTTGAGTCAAACTAGCCATTGGTTTGCCCATTTACAAAAATCTGCCCTAACGATTATAGATGATTGTAAAGTGATTTATTATGCGCAAAGGACTACATTTTTGGGAGGAATGACTTATGGATTGGCATTCAACGCTCAGTTAAAAATCCCAAGCCTCCCCCTTCTTCCGATGATTGCAGAACCTAAAATATAAAAACTAAAAATAGTTTACAATCCCAAAAAATTACAGACACTTTTTGGAATTATCTCTCTCTACATTTTGGCATTGTGAATTCCCATTATAGATGTATTATTTTTTCTTAAATCAAAACTTGAGTTTTCACTTTCCCAACATCTCATATACAAAAAAAAGAGATAAAAGGCAAATAGATCACAACAAAATGAAAATTGTAGAGTTTATGTGTGGAAAGAATTTAAAGCAATAAACAAATGTAAGTAGAGAAACTTTATTCACAAGCCACAAATGAACACAAAATTTTTGCTATCCAAGTTTTGGAAATTCCACTAGTTTAACCTTAATAGCTAGGAATTTTATAAGAAAGAGATTTTTCTCCACATGTTTTAAAAAATGGATGTGCAAGCTAGAAACATGTTAAAGATGCAAATGACCTATGGATCCAAACCTTTTAAAGAGAATAACAATAAATTCTCAAGTGTACGTGCGGTGGGATATTTATCCAAGTCAAACAAGCCATTATTTTGCCTATTTAAAAACAGGTGACATAACGATCATAGATGATTGAAAAGTTGATTTATCACGCGTAACGGGCTATATTTTTGTAAGGAATGACTTAAGGATTTGGAGTCAACACTAAGTTAAAAATCCCCCGCCTCCCCCTTTTCTCGACGATTGCAGAACCTGTTAAATAAAACTAAAAGGAGTCTACAATCCCTAAAAATTACAGACACTTTTTGCAATTATCTGTCTCTACATTTGTGCATAGTGCACTTCCATTTTTTATGTATTCTTTTTTCTTAAAAAAAAACTAGAGTTTTCACTTTCTCTTAATCTCGTAAAAAAAAAGATTTTAGATTATATGTATGGAAAGAATTTAAAGAAATAAAAAAATGTAAGTAAAGAAAATTTATTCACACTCCACAAATGAACACAAAAGTTTTGTTATCCAAGTTTGGGAAATTCTACTACATCAACCCTAAAAGCTAGGAATTTTATAACAAAGAGATTTTTCTACACATATTCTAAAAAATGGATACACATGCTTGAAACATGTTAAAGATGCAAATGACCTATGGATCCAAAACTTTTAAAGAGAATAACATTAAATTCTCAAGTGAACGTGCGGTGGGATATTTTCCCGAGTCAAACAAACCATTATTTTGCCCATTTACAAAAAGTTTACCTAACGATCATAGACGATTGTAAAGTGATTTATCCAACGTAACGGGCTATATTTTTTTAAGGAATGACTTATGGATTGGGAGTCAACGCTCAATTTAAAATCCTCTGCCTCCCCCTTTTCCCGACAATTACAGAACCTGATATAAAAAAATTAAAAAGTTTTTACTATCCCTAAAAATTACAGAAACTTTTTGGAATATGCTCTCTCTACATTTGTGCTTTAAGCATTTCCATTTTAGATGTATAATTTTTTTCTTAAATCAAAACTTGAGTTTCGCTATCACTTCATCTCGTAAACAAAAAAAAAAAAGAGATAAAAGGCAAATAGACCACAACAAAATGAAAATTTTAGAGTTTATGTATGGAAAGAATCTAAAGCAATAAACAAATGTAAGTAAAAAAAATTTATTCACACACCACAAATGAACACACAAGTTTTGTTAAGCAAGTTTGTTAAATTCCACTAGTTCAACCTAATAGCTCGGAATTTTATAAGAAAGAGATTTTTCTACACATGTTCTAAAAAATGGATATGCATGCTTGAAACATGTTAAAGATGCAAATGACATATGGATCCAAACCTTTTTAAGATAACAACATTAAATTCTCAAGGGAACGTGTGGAGGGATATTGACGCGAGTCAAACAAACCATTATTTTGCCCATTTTCAAAAAGTTGACCTAACGATCACAGATGATTTTAAATTGATTTATCATTCGTAAAGGGCTATATTTTTTTAAAGAATTACTTATGGATTGGGAATCAACACTCTATTAAAAATCCCCTACCTCCCCCTTTTCCCAACGATTGCTGAACCAGATATATAAAAAGTAAAAAGAGTTTATAATCCCTAAAAATTACTGACACTTTTTGGAATTATCTCTTTCTACATTTGTGCATTGTGCATATCCATTTTAGGTGTATACTATTTTCTTAAATCAAAACTTGATTTTTCACTTTCCCTTCATTTCGTAAACAAAGAAAAGGGAAAAAGGCAAATAGATCACAACAAAATGAAAATTTTAGAGTTTATGTATGGATAAAATTTAAAGCAATAAACAAAAGTAAGTAAAGAAAATTTATTCACACACCACAAATGAACACAAAAGTTTTGTTATCCAAGTTTTGGAAATTCAACTAGTTCAACCCTAATAGCACGGATATTTATAAGAAAAAGATTTTTCTGCACATGTTAAAGATGCCAATGACCTATGGATCCGAACCTTTTAAAAAGAATAATATTAAATTCTCAAGTTAACGTGCATTGGAATATTTGCCCGATTCAAACAAGCCATTATATTTCCAATTTACAAAAAGCTGACCTAATGATCATAGTTGATTGTAAAGTGATTTATCATGCGTAACAGGCTATATTTTTGTATGGAATGACTTATGGATTGGTAGTCAACACTCAGTTAAAAATCCCTCGCCTCCCCCTTTTCCTAACCATAACAGAACCTAATATATAAAAATTAAAAATAGTTTAAAATCCCTAAAAATTACTGATACTTGGTTGAATTATCTCTCTCTACATTTGTGCATTGTCCATTTCCATTTTAGATGTATACTTTTTTCTTAAATCAAAACTTGAGTTTTCACTTTCCCTTCATCTCATAAAAAAAAAGAGATAAAAGGCAAATAGATCTCAAAAAAATCAAAATTTTAGAGTTTATGTGTGGAAATAATTTAAAGCAATAAACAAAAGTAAGTAAAGAAAATTTATTCACTCACCACAAATGAACATAAAATTTTGTTATCCAAGTTTTGGGAAATTCCATTAGTTTAACCCAATAGCTGAGAATTTTATAAGAAAGAGATTTTTTCTCCACATGTTTTAAAAAATGGATATGCATGCTTGAAACATGTTAAAGATGCAAATGACCTATGAATCCAAACCTTTTATAGAGAATAACATTAAATTCTCTAGTGTACGTGCGGTGGGATATTTACCCGAGTCAAACAAGCCATTATTTTGCCCATTAACAAAAAGCTGGCCTAGAATTCATAGATGATTGTAAAGTGATTTATCATGCGTAACGGGCAATATTTTTGTAAGTAATGACTTATGTATTGGGAGTCAACACTCTGTTAAAAATCCCCCGCCTCCCACTTCTCCCGACGATTCCTGAACCTGATATATAAAAACTAAAAAGAGTTTACAATCCCTAAAACTTCAAGAAACTTTTTGGAATTATTTCTCTCTTCATTCGTGAATTGTGCATTTCCATTTTAGATGTATACTTTTTTCTTAAACCAAAACTTGTGTTTTCACTTTCCCTTCATCTCGTAAACAAAAAAGAAGAGATAAAAGGTAATTCAATCACAACAAAATGAAAATTTGTGAAGTTATGTATGGACACAATTTAAAGCAAAAAACAAATGTAAGTAAAGAAATTTTATTAAGAAAGATATTTTTCTACACATGTTTTAAAAAATGGATATGCATTCATGAAACATGTAAAAGATGCAAATGAGCTATTGATCCAAACCTTTAAAAGAGAATAACATTAAATTCTCAAGCAAACATGCGGTGGGATAATTACCTGAGTCAAACAAGCCATTATTTTACCCATTTACATAAAGCTGACCTAACGATCATAGATGAATGTAAAGTGATTTTCAAACGTAACGGGGCTATATTTTTGTAAGGAATGATTGATTGATTGGGAGTCAAGGATCAGTTAAAAATTCCCCGCCTCCCCCTTTTCCCGACGATTGCAGAACCCGATATATAAAAAGTAAAAAGTGTTTACAATCTCAAAAAATTAAAGATACTTTGTTGAAATATCTCTGTCATCATTTTTGCATTGTTCATTTCCATTTTATATGTATACTTTTTTATTAAATCAAAACTTGTGTTTTCACTTTCCCTCATCTCGTAAACAAAAAAAAAAAAAAAAGATAAAAGGCAAATAGATCAAACCAAAATAAAAATTTTAGAGTTTATGTATGGAAATAATTTAAAGAAATAAACAAATTTAGGTAAAGAAAATTTATTCACACACCACAAATGAACACAAAAGTTTAGTTATCCAAGTTTGGGAAATTCCACTAGTTCAACCATAATAGCTTGTAAGTTTAAAAGAAAGAGATTTTTCTACTTATGTTTTAAAAAATGGATATGCATGCTTGAAACATGTTAAAGATGCAAATGACCTATGGATCCAAGCCTTTTAAAGCGAATAACATTAAATTTTCAAGTGAACGTGCGGTGGGATATTTACCCAAGTCAAACAAAGTTTTATTTTGCCCATTTACAAAAAGCTGACCTAACGATCATAGATGATTGTAATGTGATTTATCATGCGTTACGGGGCTATATTTTTGTCAGGAATAACTTATAGATTGGGAGTTAATACTCAGTTAAAAATCCCTCGCCTCCCCCTTTTCCCGACGATTGCAGAACCTAATATATAAAAACTAAAAAGAGTTTACAATCCCTAAAAATTAAAAACACTTTTTGGAATTATCTCTCTCTGCATTTGTGCATTGTGAATTTCCTTTTTAGATGTATACTTTTTTCTTAAGTCAAAACTAGAGTTTTCACTTTCCCTTCATCTCGTAAACAAAAAAAAAGAGAAAAAAGGCTAATAGATCAAACCAAAATGAAAATTTTTGAAGTCATGTATGGAAAGAATTTAAATCGATAAACAAATGTAAGTAAAGAAAATTTTTAACACAGCACAAATGAACACAAAAGTTTTGTTATCCAAGTTCGGGAAATTCCACTAGTTCAACCCTAATAGCTTGGAATTTTATTAGAAAGAGATTTTTTTACTTATGTTTTGAAAAAAGGATATGCATGCTTGAAACATTTTAAAGATGCAAAAGAGCTTTGGATCCAAACCTTTGAAAGAGAATAACATTAAATTCTCAAGTGAACGTGTGGTGAGATATTTACCCGAGTCAAACAAGCCATTATTTTGCCCATTTACAAAATGCTGACCTAACGATCATAGATGATTGTAAAATTATTTATCATGTGTAACGGGCTATATTGTTTTAAGGAATGACATATGGATTGGAGTCAACACTGAGTTAAAATCCCCCGCCTCCCCCTATTCCCGATGATTGTAGTACCTAATATATAAAAACTAAATAGAGTTGACAATCCCTAAAAATTAAAGACACTTTTTGGAATTATCGCTCTCTAGTTTTGTGCATTGTGCATTTCCATTTTAGATTTATACTTTTTTCTTAAATCAAAACTTGAGTTTTCACTTTCCCTTCATCTCGTAAACAAAAAACAAAAGAGATAAAAGGCAAATAGATCACAACAAAAAGAAAATTTTAGAGTTTATGTATGGAAATAATTTAAAGGAATAAAAAAATGTAAGTAAAGAAAATTTATTCACACACCACAAATGAACACAAAAGTTTTATTATCATAGTTCAACCCAAATAGCTCGGAATTTTATTAGAAAGAGATTTTTCTACACATGTTTTAAAAAATGGATATGCATGCTTGAAAAATCTTAAAGATTCAAATGACCTTTGGATCCAAAGATTTTATAGAGAGTAATATTAAATTCTCTAGTGAACGTGCGGTGGGATATTTACCTTAGTCAAACTAGCCATTGTTTTGTCCATTTAAAAAAAAGCTGACCAAACGATCATAGATGATTGTAAAGTGATTTATCATGCGTAATGAGCTATATTTTTTGAAGGAATGACTTATGGATTGGCTTTCAACACTGAGTTAAAAATCCCGAGCCTCCCCCTTTTCCCGACGATTGCGGAACCTGAAACATAAAAACTGAAAATAGATTACAATCCCTAAAAATTACAGACACTTTTTGGAAATATCTCTCTCTAAATTTGTGCATTGTAAATTTCCTTTATAGATGTATACTTTTTTATTAAATCAAAACTTAACTTTTCACTTTCCCTTCATCTTGTAAACAAAAAAAAGAGATAAAAGGAAAATAGTTCACAACAAAATGAAAATCTTAGAGCCGATGTATGGAAATAATTTAAAGCAAAAAAAAATGTAAATATAGAAAAAAAATTCACACACCACATATGAACACACAAGATTGTTATCCAAGTTTTGGAAATTCCGCTAGCTCAACCCTTTTTGCTCGGAATTTTACAGAAAGAGATTTTTCTTCACATGTTTTAAAAAATGGATATGCATTCATGAAACATGTTAATGATGCAAATGATCTATTCATCCAAACCTTTTTTAGAGAAAAACATTAAATTCTCAAGCGAACATGCGGTGGGATATTTACATGAGTCAAATAAGCCATTATTTTGCCTATTTACAAAAAGGTGACCTAACGATCATAGATGATTGTAAAGTGATTATGATGCGTATAGGGGCTATATTTTTGTGAGGAATGACTTATGGATTGGGAGTCAACACTTAGTTAAAAATCCCCCGCCTCCCCCTTTTCCCAACGATTGCAGAAACTGATATATAAAAAAAAAGAGTTTACAATCCCAAAAAATTAAAGACACTTTTTCGAATTATCTCTCTCTACATTTTTGCATTGTGCATTTCCATTTTAGATGTATACTATTTTCTTAAATCAAGTCTAGAGTTTTCACTTTCCCTTCATCTCGTAAACAAAAAAAAGAGATAAAAGGCTAATAGATCAAACCAAAATGAAACTTTTTGAGGTTATGTATGGAAAAAATTTAAAGAAATAAAAAATTCTAAGTAAAAAAAATTTATTAATATAACACAAATGAACAAAAAAAATTTGTTATCCAAGTTTGGGAAATTCCACTAGTTCATCCCTAATAGCTTGGAATTTTATAAGAAATTTTTTTTTCTACTTATGTTTTAAAAAATGGATCTGCATGCTTGAAACATGTTAAAGTTGCAAATGACCTATGGATCCAAACCTTTTAAAGAGAATAACATTAAATTCTCAAGTGAACATGCAGTGGGATATTTACCCGAGTCAAACAAGCCATTATATTCCACATTTACAAAAAGCTGACCTAACGAACATTGGTGATTGTAAAGTTATTTATCATGCATAACGGGCTATATTTTTGTAAGGAATGACTTATTGATTAGTAGTCAACACTAAATTAAAAATCCCCCGCCTCCCCCATTTCCCGACGATTGCAGAACTTGATATATAAAAACTAAAAACTATTTACAATCCCTAAAAATTACTGGCACTTTTTGGAATTATCTCTCTCTACATTTGTGCATTGTGCATTTCCATTTTAGATGTGTACTTTTTTCTTAAATCAAAACTAGAGTTTTTACTTTCCATTTATGTCGTAAACAAATAAAAGAGATAAAAGGCAAATAGATCACAACAAAATGAAAATTTTAGAGTTGATGTATGGAAAGAATTTAAAGCAATAAAAAAATGTAAGTAAAGATAATTTATTCACACACCTCAAATGAACACAAAAGTTTTCTTATCCTAGTTTGGGAAATTCCACTAGTTTAACCCTAATAGCTTGAAATTTTATAAGAAAGAGATTTTTCTACACATGTTTTAAAAAATGGATATGCATGCTTGAAACAAGTTAAATATTCAAGTGACCTATGGATCCAAACCTATTAAAGAGAATAATATTAAATTCTCAAGTGAACGTGCAGTGGGATATTTACCTAAGTCAAACTAGCCGTTATTTTCCCCATTTACAAAAAGCTGACCTAACGATCATAGATGATTGTAAAGTGATTTATCATTCGTAACGGGAAATATTTTTGTAAGGATTGACTTATGGATTGGCATTCAACACTTAGTTAAAAATCCCTTGCCTCCCCCTTTTCCTGATGATTGCAGAAACTGATATATAAAAATTGAAATTGTTTACAATCCCTAAAAAAGACAGACACTTCTTGGAATTATCTCTCTCTACATTTGTGCATTTTGAATTTCCATTATAGATGTAAACTTTTTTCTTAAATCTAAACTTGAGTTTTCACTTTCCCTTCAACTTGTAAATAAAAAAAAAAGAAAAGATAAAAGGCAAATAGTTCACAACAAAATGAAAATTCTAGAGTTTATGTATGAAAATAAAATAAATAAATAAACAAATGTAAATAAAGAAACTTTATTCACACACCGCAAATGAACACAAAAGTTTGTTATCTAAATTTAGAAAATTACACTAGCTCAACCCTAATAGCTCAGAATTTTATATGAAAAGGATTTTTCTACACGTATTTTAAAAAATGGAAATGCATGCTTGAAATATGTTAAAGATGCAACTGACCTATGGATCAAAACCTTTTAAAGAGAATAACATTAAATTCTTAAGTGAACGTATAGTGGGATATTTACCCGAGTCAAACAAGCCATTATTTTGCCCATTTACAAAAAGCTAACCTAAGGATCATATATGATTGTAAAGTGATTTATCCTGGATTACGGGCTATATTTTTGTAAGGAATGACATATGGATTGGGAGTCAACACTCAGTTAAAAATCCCCCACCTCCCCCTCTTCCCGACAATTGCAGAACCTGATATATAAAAAATAAAAAGAGTTTAAAATCCGTAAAAATTAAAGACTCTTTTTAGAATTATCTCTCTCAACATTTTTTGCATTGTGCATTTCCATTTTAGATGTTTTGTTTTTTCGTAAATCAAACCTTGAGTTTTCACTTTCCCTTCATCTCGTAAAAAAAAATGAGACAAAAGGTAAATAGATCACAACAAAATGAAAAATTTAGAGTTTATATATGGAAAGAACTTAAAGAAATAAAGAAATGCAGATAAATTAAATTTATTCACACACCACAAATGAACACAAAAGTTTTGTTATCCAAGTTTGGGAAAATCCAGTAGTTCAACCCTATTTGCTCGAAATTTTATAAGAAAATGATTTTTCTACACATGTTTTAAAAAATGGATAAGCATGGTTGAAACATGCTAAAGATGCAAATGACCTATGGATCCAAACCTCTTAAAGAGAATAACATTAAATTCTAAAGTAAACGTGTGTTGGGATATTTACCCGAGTCAAACAAGCCATTATTTTGCCCATTTACAAAGTGGAGACCTAACGATCATAGATGAATGTAAAGTGATTTATCATGCATAACGGGCTAAATTTTTATAAGGAATGACTTATGGATGGGGAGTCAAATCTCAGTTAAAAATCCCCCGCCTCCCCCTTTTCCAAAGGATTTCAGAACCTGACATATAAAAACTAAAAAGAGTTTACAATCCCTAAAAATTATAGACACTTTTTGAAATTATCTCTCTCTGCATTTTTTCATTGTGCTTTTTCATTTTAGATGTATCCCTTTTTGTTAAATAAACACTAGAGTTTTCACTATCTCTTCATCTTGTAAACAGAAAAAAGAGATAAAAGGAAAATAGATCACACCAAAATGAAAATTTTAGAGTTTATGTATGGAAAGAATTTAAAGCAATAAACAAATGTAAGTAAATAAAATTTATTCACACACCACAAATGAACACAAAAGTTTTGTTATCCAATTTTGGGAAATTCCACTAGTTCAACCCTAATAGCTCAGAATTTTATAAGAAAAAGATTTTTCTCCACATGTTTTAAAAAATGGATATGCTTGCTTGAAACATGTTCAAGATGCAAATGACATATGGATCCAAACCTTTTTTAAAGAATAACATTAAATTCTCAAGTGTACGTGCGGTGGGATATTTACCCGAGTCAAACAAGCCAATATTTTGCCTATTTACAAAAAGCTGACCTAAAAATCATAGATGATTGTAAAGTGATTTATCATGTGTAGGCTATATTTTTTTAAGGAATGACTTATGGATTAGGACTGAACACTCAGTTAAAAATCCCCCGCCTCTCCCTTTTCCTGACGATTGCACAACCTGATATAAAAAAAATAAAAAGAATTTACAACCCCTAAAAATTCAAGAAAATTTTTGGAATTATCTCTCTCTACATTTGTGCATTGTGCATTTCCATTTTAGATGTATACATTTTTATTGAAAAAAAACTAGAGTTTTCACTTGCCCTTCCTCTCGTACATAATAGATCACAACAAAATGAAAATTTTAGAGTTTATGTATGGAAAGAATTTTAAGCAATAAGCAAATGTAAGTAAAGAAAATTTATTCATACACCACAAATGGACACAAAAGTTTTGTTATCCAAGTTTTGGAAATTCAAATTGTTCAACCCTAATAGCTCGGAATTTTATAAGAAAGAGATTTTTTACACATGTTTTAAAAAATGGACATGAATGCTAGAAACATGTTAAAGATGCAAATGACCTATGGATCCAAACCTTTTAAACAGAATAACATTAAATTCTCAAGTGAACTTGCGGTGGGATTTTTACCCGAATAAAATAAGCCATTATTTTGCCCACTCACAAAAAGCTGACCTAACGTTCATAAATGATTTTAAAGTGATTTATCATGCATAATGGGCTATATTTTTGTACGGCATGACGAATGGATTGGAAGTCAACACTCCCCCTTTTCTCGATGATTGCAGAACATGGTATATAAAAACTAAAAAGAGTTTACAATCTCTGAAAATTACAATCACTTTTTGGAAGTATCTCTCTCTACATTTGTGCATTGTGCATTTCCATTTTAGATATATACTTTTTTATTAAATCAAAACTAGTGTTTTCACTTGCCCTTCTCCTCATAAACAAAAAAAAAGAGATAAAAGGCAAATAGATCACAACAAAATGAAAATTTTAGAGTTTTTGTATGGAAATAATTTAAAGCACTAGACAAATGTAATTAAATAAAGTTTTTTTACACACCACAAATGAACACAAAAGTTTTGTTATCCAAGTTTTTTAAATTCCACTACATCAACCCTCAATGCTCGAAATTTTATAAGGAAAAGATTTTTCTACACATGTTTTAAAAAATGAATATGCATGCTTGAAACATGTTCAAGATGGAAATGACCTATGGATCCAAACCTTTTAAGGTGAATATAATTAAATTCTCAAGTCCACGTGCGGTGGGATATTTACCCGAGTTCAACGATTCATTATTTTGCCCACTTACCAAAAGCTGACAAAATGATGATAGATGATTGTAAAGTGATTTATCATTCGTAACGGGCTATATTTTTTTAAGGAATGACTTATGGATTGGGAGTCAACACAGTTAAAAATCCCCTCCTCCCCCTTTTCCCAACGATTGCAGAACCTGATATATAAAAACTAAAAAGATTTTAAAATCCCTAAAAATTATCGAAACTTATTGGAATTATCTCTCTCTACATTTGTGCATTTTTCATTTTCATTTTAGTTGTATAATTTTTTCTTAAATCAAGACTTGAACAAAAAAAAATTTTCACTTTCCCAACATCTCATCTACAAAAAAAATGAGATAAAAGGCAAATAGATCACAACAAAATGAAACTTTTAGAGTTCATCTGTGGAAAGAATTTAAAGCAATAAAAAAATGTAAGTAAAGAAAATATATTCACACACCACAAATGAACACAAAAGTTTTGTTATCCAAGTTTGTGAAATTCCATTAGTACAACCCTAATAGTTTAGAATTTTTTAAGAAAGAGATTTTTCTCCGCATGTTTTAAAAAATGGATATGCATGCTTTAAACATGTTAAAGATGCAAATGACCTATGGATCCAAACCTTTTACAAAGAATAACATTAAATTCTCAAGTGTACGTGCGGTGGGATATTTACCCTAGTCAATCAAGCCAATATTTTGCCCATTTACAAAAAGCTAACCTAACAATCATAGATGATTGTAAAGTGATTTATCATACGTAACGGGCTATATTTTTGTAAGGAATGACTTATGGATTAGGAGTGAACACTGAGTTAAAAATCCCCCACCTCTCCCTTTACTCGACGATTGCTGAACCTGATGTATAAAAAATAAAAAAGAATTTACAATCCCTAAAAATTCAAGACATTTTTTGGAATTATCTCTCTCTACATTTGTGCATTGTGCATTTCCATTTTAGATGTATATTTGTTTCTTAAAACAAAACTAGAGTTTTCACTTGCCCTTCCTCTCGTAAACAAAAAAAAAAGAGATAAAAGGCTAATAGATCACAACCAAATTAAAATTTTAGAGTTTATGTATGGAAAGAATTTTATGTAATAAGAAAATGTAAGTAAATAAAATTTATTAACACACCACAAATGAACACAAAAGTTTTGTTATCCAAGTTTTGGAAATTCAACTTTTTCAACCCTAATAACTCGGAATTATATAAGAAAGAGATTTTTCTACACATGTTTTAAAAAATGGACATGAATGCTTGACACATGTTAAAGATGGAAATGACCTATGGATCCAAACCTTTTAAAGAGAATAACATTAAATTCGTAAGTGAACTTGCGGTGGGATTTTTATTCGATTAGAACAAGCCATTATTTTGCCCATTCACAAAAAGCTGACCTAATGTTCATAGTTGATTGTAAAGTGATTTATCATGCATAACGGTCTATATTTTTGTACGGAATGACTTTTGGATTGGGAGTCAACACTCAGTTAAAAATCTCCCGCTTCTCCCTTTTCTCGATGGTTGCAAAACATGATATATAAAAACTAAAAAGAGTTTACAATCTCTAAAAATTACAATCACTTATATGACGTATCTCTCTCTAGATTTGTGCATTGTGCATTTCCATTTTAGATATATACTTTTTTCTTAAATCAAAACTAGTGTTTTCACTTTCCCTTCTTCTTGTAAACAAAAAAAAAGAGAGAAAAGGCACAATATAATGAAAATTTTAGAGTTTTTGTATGGAAATAATTTAAAGCACTAAACAAAAATAAGTAAAGAAATTTTTTTCACACACCACAAATGAACACAAAAGTTTTGTTATCCTAGTTTTTAAAATTCCACTACATCAACCCTCATAGCTTGGAATTTTATAAAGAAAGATTTGTCTACACATGTTTTAAAAAATTAATATGCATGCTTGAAACATGTTCAAGATGCAAATGACCTATGGGTCCAAACCTTTTAAAGAGAATAACATTAAATTCTTAAGTCAACGTGCGGTGGGATATTTACTCGAGTCCAACCATCCATTATTTTGCCCACTTACAAAAAGTTGACAAAATGATGATAGATGATTGTAAAGTGATTTATCATTCGTAATAGGCTATAATTTTTTTAAGGAATAACTTATGGATTGGGAGTCAACACTCAGTTAAAAATCCCCTCCTCCCCCTTTTCCCAACGATTGCAAAACCTGATATATAAAAATTAAAAAGAGTTTAAAATCCCTAAAAATTACCGAAACTTATTTCCATTTTAGATGTATACTTTTTTCTTAAATCAAAACATTAGTTTTCACTTTCCCTTCATTTCGTAAACAAAAAAAAGTGATAAAAGGCAAAAAGATCACGACAAAAATAAAATTTTAGAGTTTATGTGTGGAAAGAATCTAAAGCAATAAACAAATGTAAGTAAAGAAAATTTATTCACACACCACATACGAACACAAAATTTTTGTTATCCATGTTTGGGAAATTCCACAAGTTTAACCCTTATAGCAGGGAATTTTATAAGAAAGAAAATTTTATCCAGATGTTTTAAAAAATGGATATGCACGCTTGAACCAAGTTAAAGATGCAAATGACCTATGGATCCAAACCTTTTAAAAAGAATAACATTAAATTCTCATGTGTACGTGCGGTGGGATATTTACCCGAGTCAAAGAAGCCATTATTTTGCCCATTTACAGAAAGCAGACCTAACAATCTCAGATGATTGTAAAGTTATTTATCATGTGTAATGCGCTATATTTTTTTAAGGAATTGCTTATAGAATGGGAGTCAACACTCAGTTACAAATCCCCCGCCTTCCGATTTTCCCGACGATTGCAGGACCTGATATATAAAAAGTAATAAGAGTTTATAATACCTAAAAATTACAGACACTTTTTGGAATTATCTCTCTCTACATTTGTGCATTGTGTATTTCCATTTTAGATGTATACTTTTTTCTTAAATAAAAAAACTTGAGTTTTCACTTTCCCTTCCTCTCATAAACGAAAAAAAAGAGATAAAAGGAAAATAGATCACAACAAAATGAAAATTTTGGAGTTTATGTAGGGATAGAATTTAAACCAACAAACAAATGTAAGGAAAATTTATTCACAAACCACAAATGAACACAAAAAGTTTTGTTATCCAAGTTTGGGAAATTCCACTATTTCAACCCTTGTAACTTGAAATTTTATAAAAAAGAGATTTTTCTACACATGTTAAAGATGCAAATGACCTATGGATCCAAACCTTTTAAAGAGAATAACATTAAATTCTCAAGTGAACGTGCAGTGGAATATTTACCCAAGTTAAACAAGCCATTATTTTGCCCATTTACAAAAAGCTGACCTAACGATCATAGATGATTGTAAAGTGATTTATCAAGCATAATGGGTTATATTTTTGTAAGGAATGACTTATGGATTGGGAGTCAATACTTAGTTAAAAATCCCCCGCCTCCCCCTTTTAATGACAATTGAAGAACCTGATATATAAAAACTAAAAAGAGTTTAAAATCCCTAAAAATTACTGACTTTTTTTGGAATTATCTCTCTCTACATTTGTGCAGTGTGCATTTCCATCTTAGATGTATACTTTTTTCTTAAATAAAAACTTGAGTTTTCACTTTCCTTACATCTCGTAAACAAAAAAAAGAGATAAAAGGAAAATAGATCACACCAAAATGAAAATTTTAGAGTTTATTTATGGAAATAATTTAATTCAATAAAAAAATGTATGTAAAAAAATTTATTCTCACACCACAAATGAGCACAAAATTTTTGTTACCTAACTTTAGGAAATTCCACTAGTTTAACCCTAATAGCTAGGAATTTTATAAGAAAGAGATTTTTCTCCACATGTTTTAAAAAATGGATATGCATGCTTGAAACATGTTAAAGATGCAAATGACCTATGGATCCAAACCTTTTAAATAGAATAACATTAAATTCTCAAGTGTACGTGCGGTGGGATATTTATCCGAGTCAAACAAGCAATTATTTTGCCCATTAACAAAAAGCTGACCTAACGATCATAGATGAATGTAAATTGAATTATCATCCGTAACGGGCGTTATTTTTGGAAGGAATACTTTTGGATTGGGAGCCAACACTCAGTTAAAAATCCCCCGCCTCCCCCTATTCATGACGATTATAGAACCTGATATATAAAAACTAAAAACAGTTTAAAATCCCTATAAAATATTGACACTTTTTTGAATTATCTCTCTCTACATTTTTGCATTGTGCATTTCCATTTTAGATGCATACTTTTTTCTTAAATCAAAACTTGAGATTTCACTTTCCCTACATCTCGTATACCAAAAAAAGAGAAAAAAGGCAAATAGATCACAACAGAATGAAAATTTTAGAGTTTATGTGTGGAAAGAATTTCAAGTAATAAAAAAATGTAAGTAGAGAAACTTTATTCACACACCACAAATGAACAAAAAAGTTTTGTTATCCAAGTTTTGGAAATACCACTAGTTTAACCCAAATAGCTAGGAATTTTATAAGAAAGAGATTTTTCTCCACATGTTTTAAAAAATGGATATGCATGCATGAAACATGTTAAAGATGCAAATGACCTATGGTTCAAAGCCTTTTAAAGAGAATAACATTAAATTCTCAAGTGTACGTCCGGTCAGATATTTTCCCGAGTCAAACAAGCCATTATTTTGCCCATTTAACAAAAAGGTGACCTGACGATCATAGATGATTATAAATTGATTTATCATGTGTAATGGGCTATATTTTTGTAAGGAATGACTTAAGGATTGGGAGTCAATACTCAATTAAAAATCCCCACCTCCCCCTTTTCCCGACGATTGCAAAACCTGATATATAAAACTTAAAAGAGACTAGAATTCCTAAAAATTACAGACAGTTTTTGCAATTATCTCTCTCTACATTTGAGCATTGTGCATTTGCATTTTTTATGTATTCTTTTTTCTTAAATAAAAACTAGAGTTTTCACTTTCCCTTCTTCTCGTAAACAAAAAAAGAGATTAAAGACAAATAGATAACAACAAAATGAAAATTTTAGATTTAATGTATGGAAAGAATTTAAAGAAATAAGCAAATGTAAGTAAAGAAATATTATTCACACACCACAAATGAACACAAAAATTTTAATATCCAAGTTTGGGAAATTCTACTACATCAACCCTAATAGCTCGGAATTTTATAAGAAAGAGATTTTTCTACAAATGTTTTTAAAAATGGATATGCTGGCTTGAAACATGTTAAGATGCAAATGACATATGGATCCAAACCTTTTAAAGGGAAGAACATTAAATTCTCAAGTGAACGTGCGGTGGGATATTTTCCCGAGCCAAACAAACCATTATTTTGCCCATTTACAAAAAGCTTACCTAACGATCATAGATGATTGAAAAGTGATTTATCCTGCGTTACGAACTATTTTTTTTTTAAGGAATGACTTATGGATTGGGGATCAACACTCAGTTTAAAATCCCCCGCCTCCCCTTTTCCCGACGATTGCAAAACCTGATAGATAAAAATTAAAAAGTTTTTACAATCCCTAAAAATTACATAAACTTTTTGGAATTATCTCACTCTATATTTTTGCATTGTGCATTTCCATTTTAGATGAATACTTTTTTCTTAAATCAAAACTTCAGTTTCGCTTTCCCTTCATCTAGTAAACAAAAAAAAGAGATAAAAGGCAAATGGATCACAACAAAATGAAAATTTTAGAGTTTATGTATGGAAAGAATTTAAAGCAATAAACAAAATTAAGTAAAGAAAATTTATTCACAGACCACAAATGAACACAAAAGTTTTGTTATCCAAGTTTGGAAAATTCAACTAGTTCAACCCTAATAGCTCGGATATTTATAAGAAAGAGATTTTTCTGCACATGTTAAAGATGCCAATGACCTATGGATCCAAACCTTTTAAAGAGAATAACATTAAATTCTCAAGTTGTAGTGCAGTGGAATATTAGCCCGAGTCAAACAAGCCATTAGTTTGCCCATTTTCAAAAAGCTTACCTAACGATTGGGATTTTTAACGGAGTGTTGACTCCCATTTACAAAAAGCTGACCTAACTATTGTAGAACCTGATATATAAAAACTAAAAAAAGTTTAAAATCCCTAAACATTACTGACACTTGTTGGAATTATCACTCTCTACATTTGTACGTTGTGCATTTCCATTTTAGATGTATACTTTTTTCTTAAATCAAAACATGAGTTTGCACTTTCCCTTCATCTTGTAAACAAAAAAGAGATAAAAGGCAAATAGATCACAACAAAATGAAAATTTTAGATTTGATGTGTGGAAAGAATTTAAAGCAATAAACAAATGTAAGTAAAGAAAATTTATTCACACACCACAAATGAACACAAAAGTTTTGTTATCCAAGTTTTGGAAATTCCACTATTTTAAACCTAATAGCTGGAAATTTTATATGAAAGAGATTTTTCTCCACATGTTTTAAAAAATGGATAGGCATGCTTGAAACATGTTAAAGATGCAAATGACCTAAGGATCCAAACCTTTTAAAGAGAATAACATTAAATTCTCAAGTGTACGTGCAGTGGGATATTTACCCGAATCAAACAAGCCATTATTTTGCCCATTTACAAAAAGCTGGCCTAGCGATCATAGATGATTGTAAAGTAATTTATCATGCGTAATGGGAAATATTTTGTAAGGAATGACTCATGTATTGGGAGTCAACATTCTGTTAAAAATACCCTTCCTCCCCCTTCTCCTGACAATTCCAGAACCAGATTAATAAAAACTAAAAAGAGTTCACAATCCCTAAAAATTGAAGACATTTTTTGAAATTATCTCTCTCTATATTTGTGCATTGTGCATTTCCATTTGAGATGTATACTTTTTTCTTAAATAAAAACTAGAGTTTTCACTTTCTCTTCTTCTCGTAAACAAAAAAAAGAGATAAAAGGCAAATAGATCACTATTTTTTAAGGAATGACTTAAGGATTGGGAGTCAACACTCAGATAAAAATCCCCAGCTTCCCCCTTTTCCCGATGATTGCAGAATTAGATATATAAAAACTAAAAAGAGTTTACAATTCCTAAAAATTAAAGACACTTTTTGGAATTATCTCTATCTGCATTTGTGCATTGTGCATTTCCTTTTTAGATGTATACTTTCTTCTTAAATACAAACTCGAGTTTAGGCTTTCCCTTCATCTCGTAAAGAAAAAAAAGAGATAAAAGGCTAATAGATCAAACCAAAAAGAAAATTTTTGAAGTTATGTACGGAAAGAATTTAAAGTAATAAAAAATTAAGTAAATAAAATTTATTCAAAACCCACAAATGAACACAAAAGTTTTGTTATCCAAGTTGGGGAAATTCCACTAGTTCAACCCTAATAGGTCAGAATTTTATAAGAATGAAATTTTTCTACATATGTTTTAAAAAATGGATATGCATGCTTGAAACATGTTAAAGATGCAAATGACCTATGGATCCAAATATTTTAAAGAGAATAATATTAAAATCTCAAGTGAACGTGCGGTGGGATATTTATCTGAGTCAAACTAGCCATTGTTTTGCCCATTTACAAAAACCTGACCCAACGATCATAGATGATTGGAAAGTGATTTATCATGCATAACGGGCTATATTTTTGGAAGGAATGACTTATGGATTGGCATTCAATGCTCAGTTAAAAATCCCCAGCCTCCCCCTTTTCCCGATGATTGCTGAACTTGAAATATAAAAACTAAAAACAGTTTACAATCCCTAAAAATTACAGATAGTTTTCTGAATTATCTCTCTCTACATTTGTGCATTGTGTATTTTCATATTAGATGTATAATTTTTTCTTAAATCAAAACTTGAGTTTCACTTTCCCTTCATCTCGTAAACAAAAAAAGGAGATAAAAGGCAAATAGATCACAACATAATGAAAATTTTAGAGTTTATGTATGGAAAGAAATTAAAGCAATAAACAAATGTAAGTAAAAAAAATTTATTCACACGGCACAAATGAACACAAAAGTTTTTTTATCCAAGTTTGTGAAATTCCACTAGTTCAACCCTAATAGCTCAGAATTTTATAAGAAAGATATTTTTCTACACATGCTTTAAAAAATGGATATGCATGCTTGAAACATGTTAAAGATGCAAATGACCTCTGGATCCAAACCTTTTTAAGATAATAACATTAAATTCTCAAGTGAACGTGCGGTGGGATATTGACCCGAGTCAAACAAGCCATTATTTTGCTCATTTACAAAAAGTTGACCTAACGATCACAAATGATTTTAAAGTTATTTTTCATTTGTAATAGGCTATAATTTCGTAAAGAATTACTTATGGATTGGGAGTCAACACTCTGTTAAAAATCCCCTACCTCCCCCTGTTCTCGACGATTGCTGCACCAGATATATAAAAAGTAAAAAGAGTTTACAATCCCTAAAAATTACAGACATTTTTTTGAATCATCTCTCTCTACATTTGTGCATTGTGCATATCCATTTTAGGTGTATACTGTTTTCTTAAATCAAAACTTGAGTTTTCACTTTCCCTTCAGCTCGTAAACAAATAAAAGAGACAAAAGGCAAATACATGACAACAAAATGAAAATTTTAGAGTTCAAGTAAGGAAGGATTTTAAAGCAATAAACAAATGTAAGTAAAGAAAATTTATTCGCACAACACAAATGAACACAAAATTTTGTTATCCAAGTTTAGGAAATTCCACTAGTTCATCCCTAATAGCTCGGAATTTTATTAGAAAGAGATTTTTCAACACATGTTTTAAAAAATGGATATGCATGCTTGAAACATGTTAAAGATGCAAATGACCTATGGATCCAAACCTTTTAAAGAGAATAACATTAAATTCTCAAGTGAACGTGCGGAGGGATATTTGCCCCTGTCAAACAAGCCATTATTTTGCCCAGTTAAAAAAAGTTGACCTAATGATCATAGATGATTGTAAAGTGATTTATCATGTGTAATGGGCTATATTTTTTTAAGGAATGACTTATGGATTGGTAGTCAACTCTCAGTTAAAAATCCCTCGCTTCCCCCTTTTCCCGACGTTTACAGAACCTGATATATAAAAACTAAAGAAGAGTTTACAATTCCTAAAAATTACAGACACCTTTATGAATTATCTCTATCTACTTTTGTGTATTGTGCATTTCCATTATAGATTTATTCTTTTTTTCTTAAATCAAAACTTGAGTTTTCACTTTCCCTTGATCTCATAAAAAAAACAAATAAAAGGACAATAGATCACAACAAAAATAAAATTTTAGAGTTTATGTGTGTGGAAAGAATTTAAAGAAATAAAAAAATGTAAGTAAATAAAATTTATTCACACACCACAAATGAACACAAAATATTTGTTATCCAAGTTTGGGAAATTCCACTTGTTCAACACTAACAGCTTGGAATTGTATAAGAAAGAGATTTTTCTACACTTGTTTTAATAAATGGATAAGCATGCTTGAAACATGTTAAAGATGAAAATGACCTATGGATCCAAAACTTTTAAAGAGAATAACATTAAATTCGCAAGTGAACGTGCGGTGGGATATTTGCCCCTGTCAAACAAGCCATTATTTTGCCTAGTTGAAAAAATTTGACCTAACGATCATAGATGATTGTAAAGTGATTTATCATGTGCAATGGGCTATATTTTTTTAAGGAATGACTTATGGATCGGGAGTCAACTCTCAGTTAAAAATCCCCCGCTTTCCCCTTTTCATGATAGTTGTGGAACCTGATATATAAAAACTAAAAAGAGTTTACAATCCCTAAAAATTACAGACACCTTTCTGAATTTTCTCTCTCTACATTTGTGCATTGTTTATTTCCATGATATATGTATCCTTTTTTCTTAAATCAAAACTTGGTTTTCACTTTCTCTTGATCTCATAAACAACAAAAACAGATAAAAGGACAATAGATCACAACAAAAAGAAAATTTTAGAGTTTATGTATGGAAAGAATTTAAAGCAATAAATAAATGTAAGTAATTTAAATTTTTTCACATACCACATATGAACACAAAAGATTTTTTATCGGAGTTTGGGAAATTCAACTAGTTCAACTCTAATAGCTCAGAATTTTATAAGAATGAGATTTTTCTACACATGTTTTAAACAATGGATATGCATGCTTGAAACATGTTAAAGATTCAAATGACCTATGGACCCAAACCTTTTCAAGAGAATAACATTAAATTCCCAAGTGAACGTGCGGTGGGATATTTACCCAAGTCATACAAGCCATTATTTTGCACATTTAAAGCTGACCTAATGATCATAGATGATTGTAAAGTGATTTATCATGCGTAACGGGTTATACTTTTGTGAGGAATGACTTTTGTATAGGGAGTCAAAACTCAGGTAAAAGTCCCCCACTTCCCCCTTTTTCCTGACGATTATAGAACATGATATATAAAAACTAAAAAGAGCTTACATTCCCTAAGAATTACTGTCACTTTTTTGAATTATCTCTCTCTAGATTTGTGCATTGTGCATTTCCATTTGCAGATGTATACTTTTTTCTTAAATCAAAACTTGAGTTTTTGCTTTCACTTCATCACGTAAACAAAAAAAAGAGATAAAAGGCAAATAGATCACAACAAAATGAAAATTTTAGAGTTTATGTATGAAAATAATTTAAAGCAATAAACAAATGTAAGTGAAGATAATTTATTCACACACCTTAAATAAACCCTAAAGATAATTTATGTATGGGAAATTCCACTAGTTCAACCCCAATAGTTTGGAATTTTATAAGAAAAAGATTTTTCTACACATGTTTTAAAAAATGGATGTGCAAGCTTGAAACTTGTTCAAGATGCAAATGACCTATTGATCCAAACCTTTTAAAGAGAATAACATTAAATTCTCAAGTGAACGTAGGGTGATGTACTTACACGAGTCTAACAAGCCATTATTTTGCCCATTTACAACGAGTTGACCAAACGATCATAGATGATTGTAAAGTGATTTATCATGCGTAACAGGTTATATTTTTGAAAGGAATGACATATGGATTGGGAGTCAACACTCAGTTAAAAATCCCCCCCTCCCCCTTTTCCCGATGATTGTAGAACCTGATATATAAAAACTAAAAAGAGTTTACAGTCCCTAAAAATTACAGACATTTTTTGGAATTATCTCTCTCTACATTTGTGCATTGTTTATTTCCATTTTAGATGCATACTTTTTTATTAAATGAAAACTTGAGTTTTCACTTTCCCTTCATCTCATATACAAAAAAAAAGATAAAAGACAAATAGATCACAACAAAATGAAAATTTTAGAGTTTATGTATGGAAAGAATTTAAAGAAATAAACAAATGTAAGTAAAGAAAATTTATTCACTCACCACAAATGAACACAAAAATTTTGCTATCCAAGTTTGGGAAATTCCACTAGATCAACCCTATTAGCTCGGTAATATTTAAGAAAGAGATTTTTCTACACATCTTTAAATAAATAGATATGCATTCTTGAAACATATTAAAGATGCAAATAACCTATGGATCCAAACCTTTTAGAAGAGAATAACATTAAATTCTCAAGTCAACGTGCGATGGGATATTTACCCGAGTCAAACAAGCCATTATTTAACCCATTTACATAAAGCTGACCTAATGATCATAGATTATTTTAAACTGATTGATCATGCGTAACGGGCTATATTTTTGTAAGGAATGAGTTATGAATTGGGAGTCAACACTCAGTTAAAAATCCCCCGCCTCCCCCTTTTCCCAACGATTGCTGAACTTGATATATAAAAACTAAAAAGAGTTTACAATCCCTAAAAATTGTAAACACTTTTTTGAATTATCTCTCTCTACATTTGTGAATTGTGCATATCCATTTTTTATGTATACTTTTTTATTAAATATAAACTTCAGTTTTCATTTTCCCATCATCTCGTAAACAAAAAAAGAGACAAAAGGCAAATAGATCACAACAAAATCAAAATTTTAGAGTTTATGTATGGAAAGAATTTAAAGCAATAAAAAAATGTATGTAAATAAAATTTATTCACTCACCCCAAATAAACACAAAAATTTTGTTGTCCAAGTTTGGGGAATTCCACTAGATCAACCCTATTAGCTCTGTATTTTTTTAGAAAGAGTTTTTTCTACACATGTTTAAATAAATGGATATTCATTCTTTAAACATGTTAAAGATGCAAATGACCTATGGATCCAAACCTTTTAAAGAGAATAACATTAAATTCTCAAGTGAACGTGCGGTGGGATATTTACCCGAGTCAAACAAGCCATTATGTTACCCATTTACAAAAAGCTGGCCTAACAATCAGAGATGATTTTAAAGTGATTTATCATGTGTAACGGGCTATATTTTTGTAAGGAATGAGCTATGAATTGGGAGTCAACACTCAGTTAAAAATCCCCCGCCACCCCATTTTCCCAACAATTGCAGAACTTGAAATATAAAAACTAAAAAGAGTTTACAATCCCTAAAAATTACAGACACTTTTAGGAATTATCTCTCTCCACATTTGTGCATTGTGCATTTCCTTTTTTGAATTATACTTTTTTCTTAAATCAAAACTTGAGTTTTCACTTTCCCTTCATATCGTAAACAAAAAAAGAGATCAAAGCCAAATAGATCACAAAAAAAAGAAAATTTTAGAGTTTATGTATAAAAAGAATTTTAAGTAATAAAAAAATATAAGTAAAGAAAATTTATTCACACACCACAAATGAACACAAAATTTTTGTTATCCAAGTTTAGGAAATTCCACAAGTTCAACCCTAATAGCTAGGAATTTAATAAGAAAAAGATTTTTCTGCACATGTTTTTACAAAATGGATATGCATGCTTGAAACATGTTAAAGATGAAAATGACCTATGGATCCAAACTTTTTCAAGAGAATAATATTAAATTCTCAAGTGAACGTGCGATGCGATGTTTACCCGTGTCAAACTAGCCACTATTTTGCCCATTTACGAAAAGCTCACCTATCAATGATAGATGATTGTAAAGTGATTTAACTTGCACAACGAGCTATATTTTTGTAAGGAACGACTTATGGATTGGGAGTCAACAATCAGTTAAAAATCCCTGCCTCCCCCTTTTCCCGACGATTGCCAAACCTCATATATAAAAACTAAAAAGAGTTTACAATCCCTAAACATTACAGACACTTGTTGGAATTATCTCTCTCTACATTTGTGCATTGTGCATTTCCATTTTAGATGTATACTTTTTTCATAAATCAAAACTTGAGTTTTCACTTTCCCTTCACCTCGTAAACAAAAAAAGAGATAAAAGGCAAAAAGATCATAACAAAATGAAAATTTTAGAGTTTAAGTATGGAAAGAATTTAAAGCACTAAAAAAATGTAAGTACAAAAAATTTATCCACACACAACAAATGAACACAAAATTTTTGTTATCCAAGTTTGGGAAATTCCACTAGTTGAACACTAATTGCGAATAATTTTATAAGAAAGAAATTTTTCTACACATGTTGTAAAAAATGGATATGCATGCTTGAAACATGTTAAATATGAAAATGACCTTTGGATAAGAACCTTTTAAAGAGAATAACATTAAATTCTCAAGTGAACGTGTGGTGTGATATTTACTCGAGTCAAACAAGCCATTATTTTGCCCATTTACAAAAAGCTGACCAAATGATCATAGATGATTGTAAAGTGATTTAACATGTGCAATGAGCTATATTTTTTTAAGGATTGGTAGTCAACACTCAGTTAAAAATCCCTCTAGTTCAACCCTAATAGCTCGGAATTTTATAAGAAAGAGATTATTCTACACATGTTTTAAAAAATGGATATGCACGCTTGAAACATATTAAAGATACAAATGACCTATCAATCCAAACCTTTTAAAGAGAATAACATTAAATTCTCAAGTTAATGTGCGGAATGAAATTTACCCGATTCAAACAAGCCATTATTTAGCCCATTTACAAAAAGCTGACCTGACAATCATAGATGATTGTAAGGTGATTTATCATGTGTAACAAGCTATATTTTTCTAAGGAATGACTTATGTATTGGGAGTCAACACTTAGTTAAAAATCCCCCGCCTTCCCCTTTTCCCGACTATTGCAGAACATGATATATAAAAAGGAAAAAGAGTTTACAATCCCTAAAAATTACAGACACTTTTTGGAATTATCTCTCTCTACATTTGTGAAATGTGCATTTCCATTTTAGATGTATACTTTTTTCTTCAATCAAAACTTGAGTTTTCACTTTCCATTCATCACGTAAACAAAAAAAGAGATAAAAGACAAATAGATCAGAACAAAATGAAAATTTTAGAGTTTAAGTACGGAAAGAAATTAAAGCAATAAACAAATGTACGTAAATAAAATTTATTCACACACTAGAAATGAACACAAAAGTTTTGTTATCCTAGTTTTGGAAATTCCACTAGTTCAACCCTAATTGCACAGAATTTTATAAGAAAGATTTTTCTACACATGTTTTAAAAAATTTAAATGCAAGCTTGAAACATGTTAAAGACGCAAATGGCCAATGGATCCAAACCTTTTACAGAGAATAACATTAAATTTTCAAGTGAACTTGCGGTGGGATATTTACCCGAGTCAAACAAGACATTATTTTTCCTACTTACAAAAAACTGACCTAACGATCATATATGATTGTAAAATGATTTATCATGCGTAACGGGCTATATTTTTGTAATGAATAACTTATGGATTGGGAGTCAACTCTTAGTTAAAAATCCCCCGCCTCCCCCTTTTCCTGACGATCGTAGAGCCTGATATATAAAAACTAAAAAAAGTTTACAATCCCTAAAATTTACAGACACTTTTTTGAATTATCTCTCTCTACATTTGTCCATTGTGCATTTCCATTTTAGATGTATACTTTTTTCTTGAATAAAAACTTGAGTTTTCACTTTCCCTTCATCTCGTAAACAAAAAAAAGGATAAAAGGCAAATAGTTCACAACAAAAGAAAATTTTAGAGTTTATGTATGGATAGAATTTAAAGCAATAAACAAATCTAAGTAAAGAAAATTTATTCACACCCCACAAACGAACACGAAAGGTTTTTTTATCCAAGTTTGGGAATTTTCACTTGTTCAACCCTAATAGCTTGGAATTTTATAAGAAAAAGATTTTTCTACACATGTTTTAAAAAATGGATATGCATGCTTGAAACTTGTTAAAGATGAAAATGACCAATGGATCCATACCTTTTAAAGAGTATAATATTAAATTCTAGTGTGAACATGTGGAGGAATATTTACACGAGTGAAACAGGCCATTATTTTGCCCATTTACAAAAAGTTATGAGTTTACTGTGATTTATCATCCGTCACATGCAATATTTTTTTAAGGAATGACTTATGTATTGGGAGTCAACACTCAGTTTAAAATCCCATGCCTCCCACTTTTCTCGACGATTGCAGAACCTGATATATAAAAACTAAAAAAGTTTACAATCCCTAAAAATTACAGACACTTTTTGGAATTATCTCTCTCTACATTTTTGCATTGTGCGTTTTCATTGTAGATGTATACTTTTTTCTTTAATCAAAACATGAGTATTCACTATCCCATCATCTCGTATACAAAAAAAAAAAAGAGAAAAAAAGCAAATATATCACAACAAAATGAAAATTTTAGAGGAATTGAAAGCAATAAACAAATGTAAATAAAGAAAATTAATTCACACACCACAAATGAACACAAAATTTTTGTTATCCAAGTTTGGAAAATTCCACTAGCTCAACCCTAATAGCTCAGAATTTTATATGAAAGAGATTTTTCTACACATGTTCTAAAAAAGGATATGCATACTTGAAACATGTTAAACATGTAAATCACCAATGGATCCAAACGTTTTAAAGAGAATAAAATTAAATTCTTAAATGAACGTGCGGTGGCCTATTTACCCGAGTCAAACAAACCATTATTTTGCCCACTTACAAAAAGCTGACCTAACGATCATAGATGTTTGTAAATTGATTTATTATGAGTAACCGGCAATATTTTTTTAGGGAATGACTTATGGATTGGGAGTCGACTCTTAGTTAAAAATCCCCTACCTCCCCCTTTTCTAAATGATTGCAGAACCTGACATATAAAAAATAAAAAGAGTTTAAAATCCCTAAAAATTACAGACACTTTTTGGAATTATCTCTCTAAATTTGTGCACTGTGAATTTCCATTATCGATGTATACTTTTTTCTTAAATCAAAACTTGAGTTTTCACTTTCCCTTCAGCTCGTAAACACAAAAAAGAGATAAAAGGCAAATAGATCACAACAAAATGAAAATTTTAGAATTCATGTATGGAAATAATTAAAAGTAATAAACAAATGAAGTAAAGAAAATTTATTCACACAATACAAATGAACACAAAATGTTTTGTTATCCAAGTTTTAGAATTTCCACTTGTTCAGCCTTAATAGCTCAGAATTTTATTAGAAAAAGATTTTTCAACACATGTTGTAAAAAGTGGATATGCATGCTTGAAACTTGTTAAAGATGCAAATGACCGATGGATCCAAACCTCTTAAAGAGAATAACATTAAATTCTCAAGTGAACGTGTGGTGGGATATTTTCTCGAGTCAAACTAGCCATTATTTTGCCCACTTACAAAAAGCTGACCTAACGATCATAGATGATTGTAAAGTGATTTATATTGTGTAACAGACAATATTTTTGTAAGGAATGACTTCTAGATTGGGAGTCAACTCTCAGTAAAAAATCCCCTGCTTTTCCCTATTCCCGACGACTGCAGAATATGATATCTGAAAACTAAAAAGTGTTTACAACCCTTAAACATTATAGAGACTTTTTGGAATTATCTCTCTCTACATTTGTGCATTGTGCATTTCCAATATAGATGTATACTTTTTTCGAAAATAAAAACTTGAGTTTTCTATTTCCTTTCAGCTCGTAAACAAAAAAAAGAGATAAAAAGTGAATAGATCACAATAAAATGAAAATATTAGAGTTTATGTATGGAAAGATTTAAAGCAATAAAAAAAGTACATAAAGAAAATTTATTCACACACCACAAATGAACACAAAATTTTTTTTATCAAAGTTTGGGAAATCCCACTAGTTCAACCCTAATAGCTCGGAATTTTATAAAAAAGAGATTTTTCTACACATTTTTTAAAAAATGGATATGCATGCTTGAAACATGTTCAAGATGCAAATGACCTATGGATCCAAACCTTTTAAATAGAATAACAATAAATTCTCAAATGAACTTGGGGTGGGCTATTTACCCGAGTCAAATAAGCCATTATTTTGGCTACTTACAAAAAGCTGACCTTACGATCATAGATGTTTATAAATTGATTTTTATTGAGTAACGAGCAATATTTTTCTAAGGAATGACTTATGGATAGGGAGTCAACTCTCAGTTAAAAATCCCCTGCCTCCCCCTTTTCCAAATGATTGCAGAACCTGACATATAAAAATAAAAAAGAGTTTAATCCCTAAAAATTACAGACACTTTTCAGAACTATCTCTCTCAAAATTTGTGCATTGTGTATTTCCATTATAGATGTATACTTTTTCCTTAAATCAAAACTTGAGTTTTCACTTTCCCTTCAGCTCGTAACCAAAAAAAGTGATAAAGGGCAAATAGATCACAACAAAATGAAAATTTTAGAGTTTATGTATGGAAATAATTTAAAGCAATGAACAAATGAAGTAAAGACAATTTATTCAAACAACACAAATGAACACAGAAGTTTTGTTATCCAAGTTTGGGAATTTCCACTTGTTCAACCCTAATAGCTCAGAATTTTATAAGAAAGAGATTTTTCTACACATGTTTTAAAAAATGGATATGCATGCTTGAAACATGTTAAAGATGCAAATGACCTATGGATCCAAACCTTTTAAAGAGACTAACATTAAATTCTCAAGTGAATGTGCAGTGGGATTTTTACCCGAACCAAACAAACCATTATTTTGCCCATTTAACGAAAGCTGACCTAACAATCACAGATGATAGTAAAGTTATTTATCATGTGTAACGGGCTATATTTTTGTAAGGAATGACTTATGGATTGGGAGTCAACACTCAGGTAAAAGTCCCTCCCTTCCCCCTTTTACCGACAATTGCAGAACCTGATGTATAAAAACTAAAAAGAGTTTACAATCCCTATGAATTACAATCACTTTTTTGAATTATCTAGCTCTACATTTGTGCATTTTGCATTTCCATTTTAGATGTATATTTTTTTCTTAAATCAGAGCTTGAGTTATCTCTTTCCCTTCATCACGTAAACAAAAAAAAAAGGATAAAAGATAAATAGATCACAACAAAATAAAAATTTAAGAGTTTATGTATGGAAAATATTTAAAGCAGTAAACAAATGTAAGTGAATATAATTTATTCACACACCACAAATGAATACAAAAGTTTTGTTATCCAAGTTTGGAAAATTCCAATAGTTCAACCCTAATAGCTTGGAATTTTATAAGAAAGAGATTTTTTAGCACATGCTTTAAAAAATGGATATGCATGCATGAAACATGTTCAAGATGCAAATGGCCTATTGATCCAAAACTTTTAAAGAGATTAACATTAAATTCTCAAGTGAACGTACGGTGAGATATTTACTCGAGTCTAACAAGCTATTATTTTGCCCATTTACAAAAAGCTGACCAAACGATCACAGATGATTATAAAGTGATTTATCATGCGTAACGAGCTATATTTTTTAAAGGAATCACTTATGGATTGGGAGTCAACACTCAGTTAAAAATCCCCTGCCTCCCCCTCTTTCGGACAATTGTAGAACCTGATATATAAAAACTAAAACGATTTTACAATCCCTAAAAATATAGTCACTTTTTGGAATTATCTCTCTCTTCATTTGTGGATTATTAATTTCCATTTTAGATGTAAAATTTTTTATTAAATCAAAACTAGAGTTTTCACTTTCCCTTCATCTCGTAAACAAAAAAAAGAGATAAAAGCCAAATAGATCACAACAAAATGAAAATTTTAGAGTTTATGTATGGAAAGAATTTGAAGAAATAAACAAATGTAAGTAAAGAAATTTTATTCACTCACCACAAATGAACACAAAAATTTTTGCTATCAGAGTTTTGGAAATTCCACTAGATCAACCCCATTAGCTCGATAATGTTTTAGAAAGAAATTTTTCTACACATGTACAAATAAATGGATATGCATTCTTGTAACATGTTAAAGATGCAAATGACCTATGGATCCAAACTTTTTAAAGGGAATAACATTAAATTCTCAAGTGAAGGTGCGGTGGGATATTTACCGGAGTCAAACAAGCCATTATTTTACCCATTTACATAAAGCTCACCAAACGATTATAGATGATTTTAAATTTATCATGCGTAACGGGCTATATTTTTGTAAGGAATGAGTAATGAATTGGGAGTCAACACTCAGTCAAAAATTCCCCGCCTCCCCCTTTTCCCAACGATTGCCGAACTTGATGTATAAAAACTAAAAAGAGTTTACAATCCTTAAAAATTGTAAACACTTTATGGAATTATCTCTCTCTAAATTTGTGCATTGTGCATATCCATTTTAGATGTATACTTTTTCCTTAAATATAAACTTGAGTTTTCACTTTCCCATCATCTCATAAACAACAAAAGAGATAAAAGGCAAATAGATCACAACAAAATGAAAATTTTAGAGTTTATGTATGGAAATAATTTAAAGCAATAAAAAAATGTAAGTAAATAAAATTTATTCACTCACCACAATTGAACACAAAAATCTTGCTATCCAAGTTTGGGAAATTCCACTAGATCAACCCTATTAGCTCGGTATTTTTTTAGAAAGATATTTTTCTACACATGTTTAAATAAAAGGGTACGCATTCTTGAAAGAGGTTAAAGATGCAAATGACCTATGGATCCAAACCTTTTAAAGAGAATAACATTAAATTCTCAAGTGAAAGTGCGGTGGGATATATACCCCAGTCAAACAAGCCATCATTTTACACATTTACATAAAGCTGACCTAACGATCATAGATGATTTTAAAGTGATTCATCATGCGTAACGGCCTGTATTTTTGTAAAGAATGAGTTATGAATTGGGAGTCAACACTCAGTTAAAACTCCCCCGCCTCCCCATTTTCCCAACGATTACCGAACTTGATATATAAAAACTAAAAAGAGTTTACAATCCCTAAAAGTTATTAACACTTTTTGGAATTATCTCTCTCAACATTTGTGCATTGTGCATATCCATTTTAAATGTATATTTTTTTCTTAAATATAAATTTGAGTTTTTACTTTCCCATCATCTCGTAAACAAAAAAAGAGATAAAAGGCTAATAGATCATAACTAAATGAAAATTTTAGAGTTTCTGTATAAAAAGAATTTAAAGAAATAAAAAAATGTAAGTAAATAAAATTTATTCACTCACCACAAATGAACACAAAAATTTGGCTATCCATGTTTGGGACATTCCACTACATCAACCCTATTAGCTCGGTATTTTTTTAGAAAGAGATTTTTGTACACATGTTTAAATTAATGGATACACATTCTTGAAACATGTTAAAGATGCAAATGACCTATGGATCCAATCCTTTTAAAGAGAATAACATTAAATTCTCAAGTGAACGTGCGGTCGGATATTTACCCGAGTCAAACAAGATATTATTTTACCCATTTACATAAAGGTGACCTAATGATCATAGATTATTTTAAAGTGATTTATCATGCATAACAGGCTATATTTCTATAAGGAATGAGTTATGAATTGGGAGTCAACACTCAGATAAAAATCCCCCGCCTCCCCCTATTCCCAACGGTTGCCAAACTTGATATATTAAAACTAAAAAGATTTCACAAACCCTAAAAATTGTAAACACTTTTTGGAAATATCTCTCTCTACATTTGTGCATTGTGCATATCCATTTTAGATGTATACTTTTTTCTTAAATATAAACTTGAGTTTTCACTTTCCCATCATCTCGTAAACAAAAAAAGACATAAAAGGGAAATTGATCACAACAAAATGAAAATTTTATAGTTTATTTATAGAAAGAATTTAAAGAAATAAAAAAATATAAGTAAATAAAATTTATTCACTCACCACAAATGAACACATAACTTTTGCTATCCAAGTTTAGGAAATACCACTAGATGAACCCTATTAGCTCGGTATTTTTTTAGAAAGAGATTTTTCTACACATTTTTAAATAAATGGATAGGCATTCTTGAAACATGTTAAAGATGCAAATGACGTATGGATCCAAACCTTTTAGAAGAGAATAACATTAAATTCTCAAGTCAACGTGCGGTGGGATATTTACCCGAGTCAAACAAGCCATTATTTAACCCATTTACATAAAGTTGACCTAACGATCATAGATTATTTTAAACTGATTGATCAGGCGTAACGGGCTATATTTTTGTAAGAAATGAGTTAATAATTGGGAGTCAATACTTAGTTAAAAATCCCCCGCCTCCCCCTTTTCACAACGATTGTTGAACTTGATATATAAAAACTAAAAAGAGTTTACAATCCCTAAAAATTGTAAACACTTTTTTTGAATTATCTCTCTCTACATTTGTGCATTGTGCATATCCATTTTAGATGTATAATTTTTTATTAAATATAAACTTCAGTTTTCATTTTCCCATCATCTCGTAAACAAAAAAAGAGATAAAAGGCAAATAGATCACAACAAAATCAAAATTTTAGAGTTTATGTATGGAAAGAATTTAAAGCAATAAAAAAATGTATGTAAATAAAATTTATTCACTCACCCCAAATGAACACAAAATTTTTGTTGTCCAAGTTTGGGAAATTCCACTAGATCAACCCTATTATTAGCTCTGTATTTTTTTAGAAAGAGTTTTTTCTACACATGTTTAAATAAATGGATATTCATTCTTGAAACATGTTAAAGATGCAAATGACCTATGGATCCAAACCTTTTAAAGAGAATAACATTAAATTCTCAAGTGAACGTGCGGTGGGATATTTACCCGAGTCAAACAAACCATTATGTTACCCATTTACAAAAAGCTGACCTAACAATCAGAGATGATTTTAAAGTGATTTATCATGTGTCACGGGCTATATTTTTGTAAGGAATGAGTTATGAATTGGGAGTCAACACTCAGTTAAAAATCCCCCGCCACCCCATTTTCCCGACGATTGCAGAACTTGATATATAAAAACTAAAAAGAGTTTACAATCCCTAAAAATTACAGACACTTTTAGGAATTATCTCTCTCCACATTTGTGCATTGGGCATTTCCTTTTTTGAATTAGACTTTTTTCTTAAATCAAAACTTGAGTTTCTCACTTTCCCTTCATATCGTAAACAAAAAAAGAGATCAAAGGCAAATAGATCACAAAAAAAAGAAAATTTTGTAGTTTACGGATAGAAAGAATTTAAAGCAACACAAAAATGTAAGTAAATAAATTTTTTTCACTCACGACAAATGAACACAAAAATTTTGCAATCCAAGTTTGGCAAATTCCACTAGATCAACCCTATTAGCTGGGTAATTTTTAAGACTGAGATTTGTCTACACATGTTTAAATAAATGGATACGCATTCTTGAAATATGTTAAAGATGCTAATGACTTGTGGATCCAAACCTTTTAAAGAGAAAAAATTAAATTCTCATGTGAACATGCGGTGGGATATTTACCCGAGTCAAACAAGCCATTATTTAACACATTTACATAATGCTGACCTAACAATCATAGATGATTTTAAAGTGATTGATCATGCATAACGGGCTATATTTTTGTAAGGAATGAGTTATTAATTGGGAGTCAGCACACAGTTAAAAATCCCCCGCCTCACCCTTTTCCCAACGATTGCTGAACTTGATATATAAAAACTAAAAAGAGTTTACAATCCCTAAAAATTGTATACACTTTTCTGAATTATCTCTCTCTACATTTGTTCATTGTGCATATCTATTTTAGATGTATACTTTTTTATTAAATATAAACTTCAGTTTTCATTTTCCCATCATCTCGTAAACAAAAAAAGAGATAAAAGGCAAATAGATCACAACAAAATCAAAATTTTAGAGTTTATGTATGGAAAGAATTTAAAGCAATAAAAAATGTATGTAAAAAAAATTTATTCACTCATCCCAAATGAACACAAAAATTTTGCTGTGCAAGTTTGGAAAATTCCACTAGATCAACCCTATTAGTTCTGTATTTTTTGAGAAAGAATTTTTTCTACACATGTTTAAATAAATGGATATTCATTCTTGAAACATGTTAAAGATGCAAATGACCTATGGATCCAAACCTTTTAAAGAGAATAACATTAAATTCTCAAGTGAACGTGCGGTGGGATATTTACCCGAGTCAATCAAGCCATTATGTTACCCATTTAAAAAAAGCTGACCTAAAAATCAGAGATGATTTTAAAGTGATTTATCATGTGTAACGGGCTATATTTTTGTAAGGAATGAGTTATGAATTGGGAGTCAACACTCAGTTAAAAATCCCCCGCCTCCCCATTATCCCAACGATTGCCGAACTTGATATATAAAACCTAAAAAGAGTTTACCATCCCTAAAAATTATAAACACTTTTTGAAATTATCTCTCTCTGCATTTGTACATTGTGCTTATCCATTTTTTATGTATACTTTTTTCTTAAATATAAACTTGAGTTTTCACTTTCCCATCTTGTAAACAAAAAAAGAGATAAAAGGCCAATAGATAACAACAAAATTAAAATTTTATAGTTTATGTATAGAAAGAATTTAAAGCAACACAAAAATGTAAGTAAATAAAATTTTTTCACTCACCACAAATGAACACAAAATTTTTGCAATCCAAGTTTGGCAAATTCCACTAGATCAAACCTATTAGCTCGGTAATTTTTAAGACAGAGATTTGTCTACACATGTTTAAATAAATGGATATGCATTCTTGAAACATGTTAAAGATGCTAATGACCTATGGTTCCAAACCTTTTAAAGAGAATAACATTAAATTCTCAAGTGAACGTGCGGTGGGATATTTACCCGAGTCAAACAAGCCATTATTTAACCCATTTACATAAAGCTGACCTAACCATCATAGATGATTTTAAAGTGATTGATCATGCGTAACGGGCTATATTTTTGTAAGGAATGAGTTATGAATTGGGAGTCAACACACAGTTAAAAATCCCCCGCCTCCCTCTTTTCCCAACGATTGCTGAACTTGATATATAAAAACTAAAGAGAGTTTACAATCCCTAAAAATTGTAAACACTTTTTTGAATTATCTCTCTCTATATTTGTGCATTGTACATATCCATTTTAGATGTATACTTTTTTATTAAATATAAACTTCAGTTTTCATTTTCCCATCATCTTGTAAACAAAAAAAGAGATAAAAGGCAAATAGATCACACCAAAATCAAAATTTTTGAGTTTATGTATGGAAAGAATTTAAAGCAATAAAAAAATGTAAGTAAATAAAATTTATTCACTCACCACAAATGAACACAAAAATTTTGCTATCCAAGTTTGGGAAATTCAACTAGATCTACCCTATTAGCTCAGTATTTTTTAAGACAGAGATTTGTCTACACATGTTTAAATAAATGGATACGCATTCTTGAAACATGTTAAAGATGCAAATGACCTATGGATCCAATCTTTTTAAAAACAATAACATTAAAATCTCAAGTGAGCTTGTGGTGGGAAATATACCTGAGTCAAACAAGCCATTATTTTACCCATTTACTTAAATTTGACCTAACGATCATAGATGATTTTAAAGTGATTTTTCATGCATAACGGGCTATATTTTTGTAAGGAATGAGTTATGAATTGGGAGTTAACACTCAGTTAAAAATCCCCCGCCTCCCCCTGTTCCCAACGATTGTCGAACTTGATATATAAAAACTAAAAAAATTTACAATCCCTAAAATTTGTAAACACTTTTTGGAATTATCTCTCTCTACATTTGTGCATTGTGCATATCCAATTTAGATGTATACTTTTTTCTCAAATATAAATTTGAGATTTCACTTGCCCACCACAAATGAACACAAAAATTTTGCTATCCGAGTTTCGGAAATTCCACTAGATCAACACTATTAGCTCGGAATTTTTTTAGAAAGCGATTTTTCTACACATGTTTAAATAATTGGATATTCAATCTTCAAACATGTTAAAGATGCAAATGACCTATTGATCCAAACCTTTTAATGAGAATAACATTAAATTCTCAAATGAATGTGCGGTGGGATATTTTCCTGAGTCAAGCAAGCCATTATTTTACCCATTCACAAAAAGCTGACCTAACGATCTTAAATGATTTTAAAGTGATTTATCATGCGTAACGGGCTATATTTTTGTAAGGAATGAGTTATGAATTGGGAGTCAACACTAAGTTAAAAATCCCCCACCTCCCCCTTTTCCCAACAATTGTCGTACTTGATATATAAAAACTAAAAAGAGTTTACTATCCCTAAAAATTATAAACACTTTTTGGAATTATCTCTCTCTAAATTTGTGCATTGTGCATGTCCATTTTAGATGTATACCTTTTTCTTAAATATAAACTTGAGTTTTCACTTTCCAGTCATCTCGTAAACAAAAAAAGAGAAAAAAGGCAAATAGATCACAACAAAATGAAAATTTAATAGTTTATGTAAAGAAAGAATTTAAAGAAATAAAAAAATGTAAGTAATTTAAATTTATTCACTCACCACAAATGAACACAAAAATTTTCAATCCTAGTATGGGAAATACCACTAGATCAACCCTATAAGCTCATTATTTTTTAACAAAGAGATTTGTCAACGCATGTTTAAATAAATCGATACGCATTCTTGAAACATGTTAAAGATGCAAATAACCAATGGATCCAAACCTTTTAAAGAGAATAACATTAAATTCTCAAGTGAACGTGTGGTGGGATATTTACCTGAGTCAAACAAGCCAATATTTTACCCATTTACATAAAGCTGACCTAACGATCACAAATGATTTTAAAGTGATTTTTCATGCGTAACGGGCTATATTTTTGTAAGGAATGAGTTATGAATATGGAGTCAACACTCAGTTACAAAATGCCCCGCCTCATCCTTTTCCCAACGATTGCTGAACTTGATATATAAAAACTAAAAAGATTTTACAATCCCTAAAAATTGTAAACACTTCTTTCAATTATCCCTCTCTACATTTGTGCATTGTGCATATCCATTTTATATGTATACTTTTTTCTTAAATATAAACTTGAGTTTTCACTTTTCCATCATCTCGTAAACAAAAAAAGAGATAAAAGGCAAATAGATCACAAAAAAAATGAAAATTTTAGAGTTTTTGTAGGGAAAGAATTTAAAGCAATAAAAAAATGTAAGTAAATAAAATTTATTCACTCACCACAAATGAACACAAAAATTTTGCCATGCAAGTTTGGGAAATTCTACTAGATCAACCCTATTAGCTCTGTATTTTTTTAGAAAGAGTTTTCTCTACACATGTTTAAATAAATGGATATAAATTCTTGAAACATGTTAAAGATGCAACTGACCTATGGATCCAAACCTTTTAAAGAGAATAACATTAAATTCTCAAGTGAACGTGCGGTTGGATATTTACCCGAGTCAAACAAGCCATTATGTTACCCATTAACAAAAAGCTAACCTAACAATCTAGATGATTTTAAAGTGTTTTATCATGCGTAATGGGCTATTTTTTGTAAGGAATGAGTTATGAATTGGTAGTCAACACTCCGTTAAAATTCCCTGCCTCCCACTTTTCCTAACGATTGCCGAATTTCATATATAAAAACTAAAAAGAGTTTCCAATCCCTAAAAATTATAAACACTTTTTGGAATTATCTCTCTCTGCATTTGTGCCTTGTGCTTATTCATTTTTGATGTATACTATTTTCTTAAATATAAACTTGAGTTTTCACTTTCCCATCATCTCGTAAACAAAAGAAGAGATAAAAGGCAAATAGATCACAACAAAATCAAAATTTTATAGTTTATGTATAGAAAAAATTTAAAGCAGCAAAAAAATGTAAGTAAATCAAATTTTTTCACTCACCACAAATGAACACAAAAATTTTGCAATCCAAGTTTGGCAAATTCCACTAGATCAACCCTATGAGTTTGGTATTTTTTAAGACAGAGTTTGTCTACACATGTTTAAATAAATGGCTACGCATTCTTGAAACATGTTAAAAATGCAAATGACCTATGGATCCAAACCTTTTAAGTAGTATAACATTAAATTCTCAAGTGAACGTGCGGTGGGATATTTACTCGAGTCAAACATGCCATTATTTTACCCATTTACAAAAAGCTGACCTAACAATCATAGATTATTTTAAAGTGATTTATCATGCGTGACGGGCTATATTTTTTTAAGGAATGAGTTATGAATTGGGAGTCAACACTCAGTTAAAAATCCCCCGCCTTTCCCTTTTTCCAACGATTGCCGAACTTGATATATAAAAACTAAAAAGAATTTACAATCCCTAAAATTTGTAAACACTTTTTGGAATTATCTCTCTCTAAATTTGTACATTGTGCATATCCATTTTAGATGTATACTTTTTTCTTTAATATAAAATTGAGTTTTCACTATCCCATCATCTCGTAAACAAAAAAAGAGATAAAAGGCAAATAGATCAATACAAAATAAAAATTTTAGAGTTTATGTATGGAAAGAATTTAAAGCAATAAAAAAATATATGTAAATAAAATTTATTCACTCACTACAAATGAACACAAAAATTTTGTTATCCAAGTTTGGGAAATTCCACTAGATCAACACTATTAGCTAGGTATTTTTTTAGAAAGAGATTTTTTTACACATGTTTAAATAAATGGATATGCATTCTTGAAACATGTTAAAGATGCAAATGACCTATGGATCCAAACCTTTTAAAGAGAATAACATTAAATTCTCAAGTGAATGTGCGGAGAGTATTTACCCCAGTCAAACAAGCCATTATTTTACCCATTAACAAAAAGCTGACCTATCGATCATTGATGATTTTAAAGTGATTTATCATGTGTAACGGGCTATATTTTTTTAAGGAATGAGTTATGAATTGGGAGTCAACACTCAGTTGAAAATCCCCCGCCTTCCCCTTTTCCCAACGATTGCCGAACTTGATATATAAAAACTAAAAAGAGTTTACAATCCCTAAAACTTGAAAACACTTTTTGGGAATTATCTCTCTCTAAATTTGTGCATTGTGCATATCCATTTTAGATGTATACTTTTTTCTTTAATATAAAATTGAGTTTTCACAATCCCATCATCTCGTAAACAAAAAAAGAGATAAAAGGCAAATAGATCAGAAAAAAATGAAAATTTTAGTGTTTATGTATGGAAAAAATATAAAGCAATGAAAAATGTAAGTAAATAAAATTTATTCACTTACGACTAATGAACACTAAAATTTTGTTATCCAAGTTTGGGAAATTCCACTAGATCAACACTATTAGCTAGGTAGTTTTTTAGAAAGAGATTTTTCTACACATTTTTAAATAAATGGATATGCATTCTGGAAATATGTTAAAGATGCAAACGACCTATGGATCCAAACATTTTAAAGAGAATAACATTAAATTCTCAAGTGAACGTGCGGAGAGATATTTACCCGAGTCAAACAAGCCATTATTTTACCCATTTACAAAAAGCTGACCTATCGATCATAGATGATTTTAAAGTGATTTATCATGTGTAACGGGCTATATTTTTTTTAAGGAATGAGTTATGAATTGGGAGTCAACACTCAGTTAAAAAGCCCCCGCCTTCCCCATTTCCCAATGATTGCCGAACTTGATATATAAAAACTAAAAAGAGTTTACAATCCCTAAAACTTGTAAACACTTTTGGGAATTATCTCTCTCTAAATGTGTGCATTGTGCATATCCATTTTAGTTGTATACTTTTTTCTTTAATATAAAATTGAGTTTTCACTTTCCCATCATCTTGTAAACAAAAAAAGAGATAAAAGGCAAATAGATCAGAAAAAAAATGAAAATTTTAGTGTTTATGTATGGAAAAAAATAAAGCAATGAAAAAATGAAAGTACATAAAATTTATTCACTCCCCACAAATGAACACAAAAAATTTTGCCATCTAAGTTTGGGAAATTCCACTAGATCAACACTATTAGCTCGGTATTTTTTTATAACGAGATTTTTCTACACATGTTTAAATAAATGGATATGCATTCTTGAAACATGTTAAAGATGCAAATGACCTATGGATCAAATCTTTTTAAAGAGAATAACATTAAATTCTCAAGTGAACGTGCAGAGGGATATTTACGCAAGTCAAACAAGCCATTATTTTACCCATTTACAAAAAGCTGACCTAACGATCATAGATGATTTTAAAGTGATTTATCATGCGTAACGGGCTATATTTTTGTAAGGAATGAGTTATGAATTGGGAGTCAACACTCAGTTAAAAATCCCCCGCCTTCCCCTTTTCCCAACGATTGCCGAACTTGATATATAAAAACTAAAAAGAGCTTACAATCCCTAAAATTTTTAAACACCTTTTGGAATTATCTCTCTCTAAATTTTTGCATTGTGCATATCCATTTTAGATGTATACTTTTTTCTTTAATATAAAATTGAGTTTTCACGTTCCCATCATCTCGTAAACAAAAAAAGAGATTAAAGGCAAATAGATCAGAAAAAAATGAAAATTTTAGAGTTTATGTATGGAAAGAATTTAAAGCAATGAAAAAATGTAAGTAAATAAAATTTATTCATTCACCACAAATGAACACAAAAATTTTGCTATCCAAGTTTGGGAAATTCCACTAGATCAACACTATTAGCTCGATATTTTTTTAGAAAGAGATTTTTCTACACATGTTTAAATAAATGGATATGCATTCTTGAAACATGTTAAAGATGCAAATGACCAATGGATCCAAACCTTTAAAATAGAATAACATTAAATTCTCAAGTGAACCTGCGGTGGGTTATTTACCCGAGTCTAACAAGCCATTATTTAACCCATTTACATAAAGCTGACCTAACGATGATAGATGATTTTAAATTTATCATGCGTAACGGGCTATATTTTTGTAAGGAATGAGTTATGTATTGGGAATCAACACTCAGTTAAAAAACCCCCGCCTCCCCCTTTTCCCAACGATTGTCGAACCTGATATATAAAACTAAAAAGAGTTTACAATCCCTAAAAATTATAAGCACTTTTTGGAATTATCTCTCTCTACATTTGTGTATTGTGCATATCCATTTTAGATGTATACTTTTTTCCTTAAATGAACACAAAATTTTGCTATCCAAGTTTAGGAAATTGCACTAGAACAACCCTATTAGCTCGATATTTTTTTAGAAAGAGATTTTTCTACACATGTTTAAATAAATGGATATGCATTCTTGAAACATGTTAAAGATGCAAATGACCTATGGATCCAAACCTTTTAAAGAGAATAACATTAAATTCTCAGGTGAACGTTCGGTGGGATATTTACCCGAGTCAAACAAGCCATTATTTTACCATTTATGTAAAGCTGACCTAACGATCATAGATGATTTTAAATTTATTTATCATGCATAACGGACTATATTTCTTTAATGAATGAGTTATGAATTGGGAGTCAACACTAAGTTAAAAATCCCCTTCCTCCCCCTTTTCCTAACAATTGCCGAACTTGATATATAAAAACTAAAAAAAGTTTACAATCCCTAAAAATTATAAAAAATTGTGCATTGTGCATATCCTTTTTAGATGTATACTTTTTTCATAAATATTTACTTGAGTTTTCACTTTCATCTCGTAAACAAAAAAAAAAGATAAAAGGTAAATAGATCACAACAAAATGAAAATTTTAGAGTTTATGTATGGAAAGAATTTAAAGCAATAAACAAATGTAATTAAATAAAATTTATTCACACACCACAAATGAATACAAAAGTTTTGTTATCCAAGTTTGGGAAATTCCACTAGATCAACCTAAATAGCTCGGAATTTTAAGAAATAGATATTTCTACACATGTTTTAAAAAATGGATATGCATGCTTGAAACATGTTAAAGATGTTAAGGACCTATGGATCCAAACCTTTTAAAGTGAATAACATTAAATTCTCAAGTGAGCGTCTGGTGGGATATTACCTGAGTCAAAAGAGCCATTATTTTGACCATTTAGAAAAACCTGACCTAACAATCATAGATGACTGTAAAATGATTTATCATGCGTAATAGGCTATATTTTTTTAAGGAATGACTTATGGATTGGGAGTCAACACTCAATTAAAAATCCCCTGCCTCCCCCATTTCCCGACGATTGTAAAACCTAATATATAAAAACTAAAAGAGTTTACTATCCCTAAGAATTATAGACACTTTTAGAAATTATCTCTCTATAAATTTTTGCATTGGGCATATCCTTTTTTTATGTAAACTTTTTTCTTAAATCAAAACTTGAGTTTTCACTTTCCCTTCATATCGTAAACAGCAAAAGAGATAAAAGGAAAATAGATCACAACAAATTGAAAATTTTAGAGTTTAAGTATGGAAATAATTTTAAAAAATAGACAAATGTAAGTAAAGAAAATTTATTCACTCACCACAAATGAACAAAAAAATTTTGTTATCCAAGTTTGGGAAATTCCACTTGTTCAACCCAAATAGCTAGGAATTTTTTAAGAAATAGATTTTTCTGCACCTATTTTAAAAAATGGATATGCATGCTCCAAACATGTTAAAGATGTAAATGATTTATGGATCAAAACCTTTTAAAGAGAACAACATTAAATTTTCAAGTGAACGTGTGATGCGATATTTGCTTGAGTCAAAGAAGCCATTATTTTGCCTATTTACAAAACGTTGATTTAACTTTTGCCTATTTAGCCATTATTTTGCCTATTTACGATCATAGATGATTGTAAAGTGATTTAACTTGCAGAACGAGCTATATTTTTTTAAGGAATGACTTATGGATTGGGAGCCAACACTCATTTAAAAATCCCCGCCTCCTCCTTTTCCCGACGATTGCAGAACCTGATATATAAAAACTAAAAAGAGTTTACAATCCCCAAAAATTACAGACACTTGTTGGAATTATCTCTCTCTGCATTTGTGCATTGTGCATATTTCCATTTTAGATGCATACTTTTTTCATGAATCAAAACTTGAGTTTTCACTTTTCCTTAATCTCGTAAATAAAAAATAAAGATAAAAGGCATATAAATCACAACAAAATGAAAATTTTAGAGTTTATGTATGGAAAGAATTTAAAGCAATAAGTAAATTTAAGTAATGAAAATTTATTCACACACCACAAATGAACACAAAAGTTTTGTTATCCAAGTTTGGGAAATTCCACTAGATCAACACTAATAGCTCGGTATTTTATAAGAAAGAGATTTTTCTACATATGTTTTAATAATTGGATATGCATGGTTGAAACATGTTAAATATGCTAATGACCTATGGATCCAAACCTTTTAAAGAGAATAACATTAAATTCTGAAGTGAACGTGTGGTGGGATATTTACCCGAGTCAAACAAGCCATTATTTTACCCATTTACAAAAAGCAGACCTAACTATCATAGATGATTTTAAAGTGATTTTTCATGTGTAACGGGGTATGTGGTTGAAAGGAATGACTTATGGATTGGAAGTCAACACTCAGTTAAAAATCCCCCGCCACCCCCTTTTCTCGACGATTGTCGAACCTGATATATAAAAACTTAAAAGTGTATACAATCCCAAAATATTATAGACACATTTTGGAATTATATCTCTCTACATTTGTGAAAAGTTCATTTCCATTTTATATGTATACTTTTTTCTTAAATCAAAACTTGAGTTTTCAGTTTCCCTTCATCTAGTCAACAAAAAAAAGAGATAAAAGGCAAATAGATCACAACAAAATGAAAATTAGAGTTTAAATATGGAAAGAAATTAAAGCAATAAACAAATGTAAGTAATGAAAATTTATTCACGCACCACAAATGAACACAAAATGTTTTTTATCCAAGTTTGGGAAATTCCACTAGTTCAACCCTAATAGCTCGGAATTTTATAAGAAAGATATTTTTCTACACATGTTTTAAAAAATGTATGTGCATGCTCGAAACATGTTAAAGATACAAATAACCTATGGATCCAAACCTTATAAAGTGAATGACATTAAATTCTCAAGTGAAGGTGCGGTGGGATATTTACCCAACTCAAACAAGTCATTATTTTGCCCATTTACAAAAAGCTGACCTAAAAATCATGGATGATTGCAAAGTGATTTATCATGCGTAAAGGGCTATATTTTTGTAAGGAATGAGTTATGGACTTGGATTCAACACTCAGTTAAAAATCCCCACCTCCCCCTTTACAATCCCTAAAAATTATAGACACTTGTTGGAATTATCTCTCTCTAAATTTGTGCATTGTGCATTTCTATTTTGGATGTATAATTTTTTAATAAATCAAAACTTGAGTTTTCACTATCCCTTCATGTCGTAAAAAAAAAGAGATAAAAGGCAAATAGATCAAAATAAAATGAAAATTTTAGAGTTTATGTATGGAAATAATTTAAACCAATAAACAAATGTAAGTAAAGAAAATTTAACCACACACCACAAATGAACACAAAATTTTTGTTTTTGGCAAATTCCACTAGTTCAACCCTAATAGCTCGGAATTTTATATGAAAATGATTTTTCCACACATGTTTTAAAAAATGGATATGCATGCTTGAAACATTTTAAAGATGCAAATTACCTATGGATCCAAACCTTTTAAAGAGAATAACATTAAATTCTCAAGTGAACGTTCGGTGGGATATTTACCCGAGTTAAGCAACCCATTATTTTGCTGATTTACAAAAATCTGACCTGATGATCATAGATGATTGTAAAGTTATTTAGCATGTGTAAAGGGCTATATTTTTTTTAGGAATGACTTTTGGATTGAGAGTCAACTCTCAGTTAAAAATCCCCCACTTCCCCCTTTTCCAGACGATTGCAGAACCTGATATATAAAAACTTGAACGAGTTTACAATCCCTAAAATATATAGTCACTTTTAGGAATTATCTCTCTCTACATTTGTGCATTGTGCATTTCCGTTTTAGATATATACTTTTTTCTTAAATCAAAACCATAGTTTTCACTATCCCTTCATCTTGTACACAAAAAAAGAGATAAAAGGCAAATAGATCACAAAAAAATGATAATTTTGGAGTTTATGAATGGAAAGAATTTAAAGCAATAAATAAATATAATTAAAGAAAATTTATTCACACACCACAAATGAACACAAAAGTTTTGTTATCCAAGTTTGGGAAATTCGAGTAGTTCAACCCTAATAGATCAGAATTTTATAGGAAAAAGATTTTTCTACACTTGTTTTAAAAAATGGATATGAATGCTTGAAACATGTTAAAGATGTAAATGACCTATGGATCCAAACCTTTTAAAGATAATAACATTATATTCACAAGTGAACGTGCGGTGGGATATTTACTCGAGTTAAACAAGCCATTGTTTTGCCCATTTACCAAAAGTTGACCAAACAATCATAGATGATTGTAAAGTGATTTTTCATGCTTAACGGGATATATTTTTGTAAGGATTGACTTATGGATTGGGAGTCAACAGTAAAAATTGTAAGTAAAGAAAATTTATTCACACACCACAAATGAACACAAAAGTTTGTTATCCAAGTTTGGGAAATTCTACTTGCATAACCCTTATAGCTCGGAATTTTATAAGAAAGAGATTTTTCTACACATGTTTTAAAAAATGGATATGCATGGTTGAAACTTGTTAAAGATGCAAATGACCTATGGATCCAAACCTTTTAAAGAGAATAACATTAAATTCTCAAGTGAACGTGCGGTGGTTATATTTACCAAAGTCAAACAAGACATTATTTTACCCATTTACAAAAAGCTGAACTAACGATCATATGTGATTGTAAAGTGATTTATCATGCATAACACGCTATATTTTTGTAAGGTATGATTAATGGATTGTGGGTCAACTCTCAGATAAAAATCCCCCACCTACCCCTTTTCCCAACGATTGCAAAACCTGATATAAGAAAACTATAAAGAGTTTACAATCCCAAAAAATTACAAACACTTTTTGGAATTATCTCTATCCACATTTGTGCATTGTGTATTTCCATTTTAGATGTGTATTTTTTTCTTAAATCAAAACTTGAGTTTTCACTTTCCCTTCATCTCGTAAAAGAAAAAAAGACATAAACGGCAAATAGATCAGAACAAAATGAAAATTTTAGAGTTGAAGCATGGAAAGAATTCAAAGCAATAAAAAAATTTAAGAAAATAAAATTTATTCACACACTACAAATGAACACAAAAGTTTTGTTATCCAAGTTTGGTAAATTCCAATAGTTCATCCCAAACAGCTCGGAATTTTATAAGAAAGAAATTTTTCTACACATGTTTTAAAAAATGGATATGCATGCTTGAAACATCTTAAAGATGCAAATGACCGATGGGTAAAAACCTTGTAAAGAGAATAACACGAAATTCTCAAGTGACCGTGTGGTGGGATATTTACCCTAGTCAATCAAGCGAATATTTTCCTCATTTACAAAAATCTGACCTAACGATCATAGATGATTGTAAAGTGATTTAAGTTGCGCAACAGGCATTTTTTTTGTAAGAAATGACTTATGGATTGGGAGTCAACACTCAGTTAAAAATCCCACGCCTCCCCTTTTCCCAACAATTGCAGAACCTGATATATAAAACATAAAAAGAGTTTACAATCCCTAAAAATTCCAGACACTTTTTGGAATTATCACTCTCTAGATTTGTGCATTGTGCATTTCCATTTTAGATGTAAACTTTTTTCTTAAATCAAAACTAGAGTTTTCCCTTTCTATACATCTCGTAAACTAAAAAAAGAGATAAAAGGAAAATAGATCACAACAAAATAAAAACTTTAGAGTTGATGTAGGGAAAGAATTTAAAGCAATAAATAAATGTATGAAAAGAAAATTTATTCACACACCACAAATGAAATCAAAAGTTTTGTTATCCAAGTTTGGGAAATTCCATTTGTTCAACCCTAATAGCTCGCAATTTTATAAGAAAAAGATTTTTCTACACATGTTTTAAAAAATTGATATGCATACTTGAAACATGTTAAAAATGCAAATCACCTATGGATCCAAACCCGAGTCAAACAAGCCATTATTTTTCCCATTTACAAAAAGTTGGTCTAATGATCATAGATGATTTTAAAGTGATTTAACATGCGTAAAGAGCTATATTTTTTATGGAATGACTTATGGATTGGGTGTCAACACTCAGTTAAAAATCCCCAGCCTCCCCCTTTTCCCGACGATTGCAGAACCTGATATATAAAAACCAAAAAGATTTTACAATCCCTAAAAATTACAGAAACTTTTTGGAATTATCTCTCTCTGCATTTGTGCTATGTGCATTTCCATTTTAAATTTATGTTTTTTTCTTAAATCAAAACTTGAGTTTTCACTTTCCCTTCATCTCGTAAACCAAACAAAAAGAGATTAAAGGCAAACAGATCACAACAAAATGAAAATTTTAGAGTTTATGTATGGAATGAATTTAAAGCAATAAACAAATGTAAGTAAAGAAAATTTATTCACACACCACAAATTAACACAAATGTTTTGTTATCCATGTTTGGGAAATTCTACTTGTTCAACCCTAATAGCTCAGAATTTTATATGAAAGAGATTTTTCTACACATGTTTTAAAAAATGCATATGGATGCTTCAAACATATCAAAGATACAAATGGCCAATGGATCCAAACCATTTAAAGAGAATGACATTAAATTCTCAAGTGAAGGTGCGGTGGGATATTTACCCGAGTCAAACAAGCCATTATTTTGCCCATTTTCAAAAAGCTGACCTAACGATCATAGATGATTGCAAAGTGATTTATTCTGTATAACAAGCTATATTTTTTTAAGGAATGACTAATGGAATTGGTGTCAACACTCAGTTAAAAATCCCCCACCTCCCCTTTTTCCTGACGATTGCAGAACCTAATATATAAAAACTAAAAAGAGTTTACATGCCTAAAAATTACAGACACTTTTTGGAATTAACTCTCTCTGCATTTGTGCATTGTGTATTTCCATTTTAGATGTATACTTTTTTCTTAAATCAAAACCTGAATTTTCACTTTTCCTTCATTACATAAAAAAAAAAAAGATAAAAAGGAAAATAGATCACAACAAAATGAAAATTTTAGAGTTTATGTATAGAAATAATTTATACCAATAAAAAAATTAAGTAAAAAAATTTATTCACACACCACTAATGAACACAAAAGTTTTGTTATCCAAGTTTGGGAAATTCCACTAGTTCAACCCTAATAGCTCGGAATTTTATAGGATAGAGATTTTTCTACACATGTTTTGAAAAATTGATATGCATGCTTGGAACATGTTAAAGATGCAAATGACCAATGGATCCAAACCTTTTTAAGAGAATAACATTAAATTCTCAAGTGAACGTGCGGTGGGATATTTACCCGAGTCAAACAAGCCATTACTTTGTCCATTTACAAAAAGCTGGCCAAACGATCATAGATGATTGTAAAGTGATTTATCATACATAACGGGCTATATTTTTGTAAGAAATGACTTATGGATTGGGTGTCAACACTCAGTTAAAAATCCCCCACCTCCCCTTTTTCCCGACGATTGTAAAACCTGATATATAAAAACTAAAAAGAGTTTAAAATCCCTAAAAATTATAGACACTTTTTGGAATTATCTGTCTCTACATTTGTGCATTGTGCATTTCAATTCTAGATGTAAACTTTTTTCTTAAATCAAAATTTGAGTTTTAACTTTCCTTTGATCTCGTAAACAAAAAAAAGAGATAAAAGGCAAATAGATCATAACAAAATGAAAATTTTAGAGTTTATGTATGGAAAAAATTTAAATCAATAAACAAATGTATGTAAATAAAATTTATTCACACACCCCAAATGAACACAAAAGTTTTGTTATCCATGTTTGGGAAATTCCGCTTGTTCAACCCTTATGGCCCAAAATTTTATATGAAAGAGATTTTTCTACACATGTTCTAAAAAATGGTTATGCATGCTTAAAACATGTTAAAGAAGCAAATAACCTATGTATCCAAACATTTTAAAGAGTATAACATTAAATTCTCAAGTGAAGGTACGGTGGGATATTTACCCGAGTCAAACAAGCCATTATTTTGCCCATTTAAAAAAAGCTGACCTAACAATCATAGATGATTTCAAAGCGATTTATCATGTGTAATGGACTATATATTTTTAAGGAATGACTAATGGATTGGGAGACCACACTCATTCAAAAATCCACCGCCTCCACCTTTTCCCAACTATTGGAGAACCTGATAAATCAAAACTAAAAAGAGATTACAATCCCTAAAAATTACAGACACTTTTTGGAATTATCTCTCCCTACATTTTTGCATTGTGTATTACCATTTTAGATGTATACTTTTTCTTAAATCAAAACTTGAGTTTTCACTTTCCCTTTTTCTCATTAAAAAATGAGATAAAAGGCAAATAGATTACAACAAAAAGAAAATTTTACAGTTTATGTATGGAAAAAATTTAAAGCAATAAAAAATTTAAGAAAAGAAAATTCATAGACACACCACAAATGAACACAAAAGTTTTGTTATCCAAGTTTGAGAAATTCCACTAACTCAACAATAGTAGCTCGGAATTTTATTAGAAAGAGATTTTTCTACACATGTTTTAAATAATGCATATGCATGCTTGAAACATGTTAAAGATGCAAATGGCCTATGGATCCAAACCTTTTAAAGTGAATAACATTAAATTCTCAAGTGAATGTGCGGTGGGAAATTTACTCGAGTCAAACAAGCCATTATTCTGCCCATTTACAAAAAGCTGGCGTAACGATCATAGATGATTGTAAAGTGATTTATCATGCATAACGGGCTATATTTTTTTAAGGAATGACTTATGAATTGGGTGTCCACACTCAGTTAAAAATCCCCCGCCTTCCCCTTTTCTCGACGATTGCAAAACCTGATATTTAAAAACTAAAAAGAGTTTACAATCCCTAAAAATTATAGACACTTTTTGGAATTATCGCTTTCTACATTTTTGCGTTGCGCATTTCCATTCTAGATGTATACTTTTTTCTTAAATCAAAACTTGAGTTTTAACTTTCCCTTCATCTCATAAATAAAAAAAAAGAGATAAAAGGCAAATTGATCACAACAAAATGAAAAATTTATAGTTTATGTATGGAAAGAATTTAAAGCAATAAACAAATGTAAGTAAACAAAATTTATTCACACACCACAAATGAACACAAAAGTTTTGTTATCCAAGTTTGGGAAATTCTACTTGTTCAACCCTTATGGCTCGGAATTTTGTACGAAAGAGATTTTTCTACACATGTTTTAAAAAATTGATATGCAGTCTTCAAACATGTTAAAGAATAAAATGACTTTTGCATCCAAACCTTTTAAAGAGTATAACATTAAATTCTGAAGTGAAGGTACGGTGGGATATTTTCCAGAGTCAAACAAGCCATTATTTTGGTAATTTAAAAAAGCTGACCTAACGATCATAGATGATTACAAAGTGATTTATCATGTGTAACAAGCTATATTTTTTTGAGGAATGACAGATTGTTTGGGAGTCAACACTCATTTAAATTTCCCCCGCCTACCCCTTTTCCCGACGATTGCATAACTTGATATATAAAAACTAAAAAGAGTTTACAATCCCTAAAAATTACAGATACTTTTTGGGATTACCTCTCTCTAAATTTTTGCATTGTGCATTTCCATTTTAGATGTATACTTTTTTCTTAAATCAAATATTGAGTTTTCACTTTCCCTTCATCTTGTAAACAAAAAAAAGAGATAAAAGGCAAATAGATCAAAATAAAATGAAAATTTTAGAGTTTATGTATGGAAAGATTTTAAAGCAATAAAAAAAATGTAAGTTAAGAAAATTTATTCACACACTACAATTGAACACAAAAGTTTTGTTATCCAAGTTTGGGAAATTCCGCTAGTTCAACCTAATAGCTCAGAATTTTATAAGAAAGAGATTTTTCTACACATGTTTAAAAAAATGTACATGCATGCTTGAAACATGTTGAAGATGCAGATGACCTATGGATCCAAACCTTTTAAATAGAATAACATTAAATATTCAAGTGAAGGTACGGTGGGATATTTACCCGTGTCAAACAGGCCATTATTTTTCCCATTTAAAAAAAGTTGGCCTAACGATCATAGATGATTGCAAAGTGATTTATGATGTGTAACGGACTATAATTTTGTAAGGAATGACTTATGGATTGGATGTCAACACTAAGTTAAAAGTTCCCTGCTTCCCCCCTTTCCCGACGATTGCTGAACCTGATATATAAAAACTAAAAAGAAATTACAATCCCTAAATATTACAAAAACTTTTTAAAATTATCTCTCTCTAAATTTGTGCATTGTGCATTTCCATTTTAGATGTATTCTTTTTTCTTTAATCAAAACTTGAGTTTTCATTTTCTCTTCATTGCGTAGACAAAAAAGAAAAAGATAAAAGGCAAATAGATCACAACAAAATGAAATTTTTAGAGTTGATGTACAGAAAAAATTGAAAGCAATAAAAAAATGTAAGTAAAGAAAATTTATTCACTCACCACAAATGAACACAAAAGTTTTGTTATCCAAGTTTGGGAAATTCCACTAGTTCAACCCTAACAGCTCGGAATTTTATCAGAAAGAGATTTTTCTACACATGTTTTAAAAAATGGATATGCATGCTTGAAACATTTCAAAGATGGAAATGACCTATGGATCCAAATCTTTTAAAGAGAATAACATTAAATTCTCAAGTGAACATGCGCTGGGATATTTTCCCTACTCAAACCAGACATTATTATGCCCTTTTAGAAAAAGCTGACCTAAAAATCATAGATGATTGTAAACTAATTTATCAAGTGTAATGGGCTATATTTTTGTAAGGAATAACTAATGGATTGGGAGGCAACACTCAGATAAAAATCCCCCGCCTCCCCCTTTTCCCGACGATTGTAGAACCTAATATAAAAAAACTAAAAAGTTTACAATCCCTAAAAATTACAGACAGTTTTTGGAATTATCTCTCTCTACATTTGTGCATTGTGCATTTCAATTTTAGATATATACTTTCTTCTTAAATCAAAATTGGGTTTTCACTTAGCCTTCATCTCGTAAACAAAATAAGAGATAAAAGGCAAATAGATCACAACAAAATGAAAATTTTAGAGTTTATGTATGGAGAGAATATATAATAATAAAAAATGTAAGAAAAAAAATTTATTCACACATCTGAAATGAACACAAAAGTTTTGTTATCCAAGTTTGAGAAATTCGTCTAGTTCAACCCTAATAGCTCGGAATTTTATTAGAAAGAGATTTTTCTACACATGTTTTAAAAATTGTCTATGCATGCTTGAAACATGTTAAATATGCAAATGACCTATGGATCCAAACCTTTTAAAGAGAATAACATTAAATTCTGAAGTGAATGTGCGGTGGGATATTTACCCGAGTCAAACAAGCCATTATTTTTCCCATTTACAAAAATCTAACCTAACGATCACAGATGATTGTCATGTAATTTATCATGCATAACGGGCTATATTTTCGTAAGGAATGACTTATGGATTGGGAGTCAAAACCCCGACGATTGCATAACCTGATATATAAGAACTAAAAAGAGTTTAAAATCCCAAAAAATTACAGGCACTTTTTGGAATTACCTCTCTCTACATTTGTGCATTGTGCATTTCCATTTCAGATGTATACTTTTTTCTTGAATTACCACTAGAGTTTTCACTTTCCCTTCAACTTGTAACAAAAAAAAGAAGTAAAAGGCCAACAGATCACAACAAAATGAAAATTTTAGAGTTCATGTATGGAAAGAATTTAAAGCAATAAATAAATGTAAGTAAAGAAAATTTATTCACACACCACTAATCAACACAGAAGTTTTGTTATCCAAGTTTTGGAAATTCCACTAGTTCAGCCCAAATAGCTCAGAATTTTATTAGAAAGAGATTTTTCTACACAAGTTTTAACAAAATGGATAGGTATGCTTGAAATATGTTAAAGATTTAAAATGACATGTGGATCTAAATCTTTTAAAGAGAATAACAATAAATTCTCAAGTGAACGTGCAGTGAGATATTTACCCAAGTCAAACAAGCCACTATTTTGCATATTTAAAAAAAGCTGACCTAATGATCATAGATGACTGTAAAGTGATTTATCATGTGTAACGAGCTATATTTTTGTAAGGAATGAGTTATGGATTTGGAGTCAACACTTAGATAAAAAAATTCCCCGCCTCCCCTTTTCCCGATGATAGCAGAACCTGATATATAAAAAATAAAAAGAGTTTCAATCCCTAAAAATTTTGGAATTATCTCTCTCTACATTTGTGCACTGTGCATTTCCATTTTAGATGTATAATTTTTTTTTTAATCAAAACTTGAGTTTTCACTTTCCCTTCGTCTCTTAAATAAATAAAAAAACTTAAAAAGCAAATAGATCGCAACGAAATGAAAATTTTAGAGTTTATGTATGGAATGAATTTAAAGAAATTAAAAAATGTAAGTAAAGAAAATTTATTCACACACCACAAATGATCACAAAAGTTTTGTTATCCAAGTTTGGGAAATTCCAAAAGTTCAACCCAAATAGCTCGGAATTTTATTAGAATGAGATTCTTCTACACATGTTTTAAAAAATGGATATCCATGCTTGAAACTTGTTAAAGATGAAAATCACCTATGGATCCAAAACTTTTAAAGAGAATAAGTTCAATTCTCAAGTGAACGTGCGGTGGGATATTTAACCGAGTCAAACAAGCCATTATTTTGCCCATTTACAAAAAGTTGACCTAACGATCATAGATGATTGTAAAGTGATTGATCATGTGTAATGGGCTATATTTTTGTAAGGAATGACTTATGGATTTGGAGTCAACACTCAGTTAAAAATCCTCTGCCTCCCTTTCGTGACGATTGCAGAACCTGGTAAATAAAAACTAAAAAGAGTTTACAATCTCTAAAAATTACAGACACTTTTTGGAATTATCTCTCTCTACATTTTTGCATTGTCCATTTCCATTTTAGATTTATGCTTTTTTCTTAAATCAAAACTTGAGTTTTCACTTTCCCTTCATCTCGTAAACAAAAAAAAAAAGAGATAAAACGCAAATAGATCACAAAAAAAGGAAAATTTTATAGTTTATGTATGGAAATAATTTAAAGCAATAAACAAAAGTAAGTAAATAAAATTTATTCACACACCACAAATGAACACAAAAGTTTTGTTATCCAAGTTTTGGAAATTCCTCTAGTTCAAGCCTAATAGCTCGGAATTTTATAGGAAAGAGATTTTTCTGCACATGTTTTAAAAAAGGGATATGCATGCTTGAAACATGTTAAAGATGCAAATTACCTATGGATCCAAACCTTTTAAAGAGAATAACATTAAATTCTCAATTGAAGGTGCGGTGGGATATTTACCCGAGTCAAACAAGCCATTATTTCGCCCATTTACAAAAAGTTGACCTAATGATCATAGATGATGGAAAAGTGATTTATCATGCGTAACGGGCTATATTTTTGTAAGGAATGACTTATGGATTGGGAGTTGACACTCCGTTAATAATCCCATGCCTCCCCCTTTTCCTGGTGATTGAAGAACCTGATTTATAAAAACAAAAAAGCGTTTACAATCCCTAAAAATTACAAACACTTTTTGGAATTATCTCTCTTCATTTTAAAAGTAAACTTTTTTCTTAAATTGAAACTTGAGTTTTTACTTTCCCTTCATCTTGTAAATAAAAAAAAGAGATCAAAAGGCAAATAGATCACAACAAAATGAAAATTTTATAGTTTAAGTATGGAAAGAATTGAAAGCAATAAACAAATGTATTTAGTGAATAAAATTGATTCACACACCACCGATGAACACAAAATTTTTGTTTTTGGGAAATTTCATTAGTTCAACCCTAATAGCATGGAATTTTATAAGAAAGAGATTGTTCTACACATGTTTTAAAAAATGGATATGCATGCTTGAAACATGTTAAAGATTCAAATGACCTATGGATCCAAACCTTTTAAAGAGAATAACATTCAATTTTCAAGTGAACATGCAGTGGCATATTAACTCTAGTCAAACAAGCCATTATTTCCCCTATTTACAAAAAGTTGACGTAACGATCATAGATGATTGTAAAGTGATTTAGCATGCATAACGATCTATATTTATGTATGGAATTAATTATGGATTGAGAGTCAACACTCAGTTAAAAATCCCCCGCCTCCCCCTTTACCTGACGATTGAAGAACCTGATATATAAAAACTAAAAAGTGTTTACAATCCCTAAAAATTACAAACACTTTTTGGAATTATCTCTCTCTACATTTGTGCATTGTGCATTTCCATTTTAAATATATAATTTTTCTTAAATATAAACTTGTGTTTTCACTTACCCTACATCTCGTAAACAAAAAAAAAGAGAAAAAAGGTAAATCAATCACAACAAAATGAAAATTTTATAGTTTATGTATGGAAAGAATTTAAAGCAATAAACAAATGTAAGTAAAGAAAATTTATTCACACTCCACAAATGAACACAAAAGTTTTGTTATCCAAGTTTGGGAAATTCTACTAGTTCAACCCTAATAGTTAGGAATTTTATAAGAAAGAGATTTTTCTACACATAAATTAAAAAATGGATCTGCATGCTTGAAACATGTTAAAGATTCAATTGACCTATGGATCCAAACCTTTAAAAGAGAATAACATTAAATTCTCAAGTGAACGTGCGGTGGGATATTTACCCGAGTCAAACAAGCCATTATTTCACCCATTAACAAAAAGGTGACTTAACGATCATAAATGATTGTAAAGTGATTTATCAAGTATAATGGGCTATACTTTTGTAAGGAATGACTTATGGATTGGGAGTCAACACTCAGTTAAAAACCCCCCACCTCCCCCTTTTCCCGACGATTGAAGAACCTAATATATAAAAACTAAAAAGAGTTTACAAACCCTAAAAATTACAGACACTTTTTAGAATTATCTGTCTTTACATTTTTGCATTGTGCGTTTCCATTTTAGATGAATACTTTTATCTTAAATCGAAACTTGAGTTTTCACTTTCCCTTCATCTTGTAAACAAAAAGAAGAGATAAAAGGAAAACAGATCACAACAAAATAAAAATTTTAGAGTTTATTGATGGAAATAATTTAAAGCAATGAACAAATGTAATTAAAGAAAATTTATTCAAACACCACAAATGAACACAAAATTTTTGTTATCCAAGTTTGGGAAATTCCACTAGTTCAATCCAAATAGCTCAAAATTTTATAAGAAAGAGATTTTTCTACACATGTTTTAAAAAATAGATATGCATGCTCGAAACATGTTCAAGATGCAAATGACCTATGGATCCAATCCTTTTAAAGAGAATAACATTAAATTTTCAAGTGAATGTGTGGTGGGATTTTTACCTGAGTCATACAAGCCATTATTTTGCCCATTTACAAAAACCTGACCTAACGATCATAGATGATTGGAAAGAGATTTATCATGCGTAACAGGCTATATTTTTTTAAGGAATGACTTATGGATTGGGATTCAAGACTAAGTTAAAAATCACCCGCCTCCTCTTTTTCCCGACGATTGAAGAACCTGATATATAAAAAATAAAAAGAGTTTACAACCCCTAAAAATTATCGACACTTTTTGGAATTATCTCTCTCTACATTTTTGTAATGTGCGTTTCCATTTTAAATGTATACATTTTTCTTAAATAGAAACTTCAGTTTTCACTATCCCTCCATCTCGTAAACATTAAAAAGAGATAAAAGGCAAATAGATCACAACAAAATGAAAATTTTAGAGTTGATGTATGGAAAGAATTTAAAGCAATAAACAAATGTAGGTAAATAAAATTTATTCACACCCCACAAATGAACAAAAAAGTTTTGTTACCCAAGTTTGGGAAATTCCGCTAGATCAACCCTAAAAGCTCGGAATTTTATAAGAAAGAGTTTTTTCTACACATCTTTTAAAAAATTGATCAGCATGCTTGAAACCTGTTAAAGATGCAAATGACCTATGGATCCAATCCTTTTAAAGAGAATAACATTAAATTCTCAAGTGAACGTGCGGTGGATATTTTCCCGAGTAATATAAGCCATTATTTTGGCCTTTTACAAAAAGCTGACCTAACGATCATAGATGATTGTAAAGTGATTTATCATGCGTAATGGGCTATATTTTTGTAAGGAATGACTTATGGATTAGGAGTCAACACTCAGTTAAAAATCCTCCGCCTCCCCCTTTTCCTCGCCGATTGCAGAACCTGATATATAAAAACTAAATAGAGTTTACAATCCCTAAAAGTTACAGACACTTTTTGAAATTATCTCCCTCTAAATTTGTGCATTGTGCATTTCCATTTTAGATGTATACTTTTTTCTTAAATCAAAACTTGGGGTTTCACTTTCCCTTCATCTCGTAAACAAACCAAAGAGATAAAAGGCAAATAGATCACAACAAAATGAAAATTTTAGAGTTGATGTATGGAATGAATTAAAAGCAATAAACTAATGTAATTAAAGAAAATTTATTCACATGCCACACAAAAGTTTTGTTATCAAAGTTTGGGAAATTCCACTTGTTCAACCCTAATAGTTTGGAATTTTATAAGAAAGAGATTTTTCTCCTCATGTTTTAAAAAATGGATATGCACGCTTGAAACATGTTAAAGATGCAAATCACCTATGGATCCAAACCTTTTAAAGAGAATAGCATTAAATTTTCAGGTGAACGTGCGGTGGGATATTTACCCGAGTCAAGGAAGCCATTATTTTGCCCATTTACAAAAATCTGACCTAACGATCATAGATGATTGTAAAGTGATTTAGCATGCGTAACGGCCTATATTTTTTTAAGGAATGACTTATGGATTGGGAGTCAACTCTCAGTTAAAAATCCCCCGCCTCCCCCTTTCCCTGACGATTGAAGAACCTGATATATAAAAATTAAAAAGTGTTTACAATCCCTAAAAATTACAAACACTTTTTGTAATTATCTCTGTCTACATTTGTGCATTGTGCATTTCCATTTTAAATCTATACTTTTTTCTTAAATAGAAACTTGAGTTTTCACTTTCCCTTTATCTCGTAAATAAAAAAAAGAGATAAAAGGCTTATAGATCACAACAAAATAAAAAGTTTAGATTTTATGTATGGAAAGAATTTAAAGAAATAAACAAATGTAAGTGAAGAAAATTTATTCACACACCACAAATGAACACTAAAATTTTGTTATCCAAGTTTGGGAGATTCCACTAGTTCAATCCTAATAGCTCTGAATTTTATAAGAAAGAGATTTTTCCTCACATTTTTTAAAAAATGGATATGCATGCTTGAAACATGTTAAAGATGCAAATGACCTATGGATCCAAACCTTTTAAAGAGAATAATATTAAATTCTCAAGTGAACGTGCGGTGGAATATTAACTCTAGTCAAACAAGCCATTATTTCCCCTATTTACAAAAAGCTGACCTAAGGATCATAGATGATTGGAAAGTGATTTATCATGCGTAACGATCTATATTTTTTTAAGGAATGAATTATGGATTGGAAGTCAACACTCAGTTAAAAATCCCCCGCCTCCTCCTTTTCCTGACGATTGAAGAACTTGATATGAAAAACTAAAAAGTGTTTACAATCCCAAAAAATTACAAATACTTTTTGGAATTATCTCTCTCTACATTTGTGCATTGTGCATTTCCATTTTAAATATATACTTTTTTCTTAAATAGAAACTTGAGTTTTCACTTTCCCTTCATCTCGTAAAAAAAAAAAAAGAGATAAAAGGCAAATAGATCACAACAAAATGAAAATCTTATAGTCTATGTATGGAAAGAATTTAAAGCAATATACAAATGTAAGTAAAGAAAAGTTATTGACACATCACAAATGAACACTAAAGTTTTGTTATCCAAGTTTGGGAAATTCCACTAGTTCAACCCTAATAGTTAGGAATTTTATAAGAAAGAGATTTTTTTACACATATATTAAAAAATGGATATGCATGCTTGAACCACGATAAAGATGCAATTGACCTATGGATCCAAACCTTTTAAAGAGAATAACATTACATTTTCAAGTGAATGTGCGGTGGGATATTTACCCAAGTCAAACAAGCCATTATTTTGCCCAATTACAAAAAGCTAACCTAACGATCATAGATGGTTGTAAAGTGATTTATCATGCATAACGGGCTATATTCTTGTAAGAAATGACGTAAGGATTGGGAGTCAACACTTAGTTAAAAATCCCCAGCCTCCCCCATTTCCTGAAGATTGCAGAACCTGATATATAAAAACTAAGAAGAGTTTACAATCCCTAAAAGTTACAGACACTTTTAGGAATTATCTCTCTCTACATTTGTGTATTATGCATTTCCATTTTAGATGTATACTTTTTCTTAAATCAAAACGTGAGTTTTCACTTTCCCTTCATCTCGTGAACAAAAAAAAAGATATAAAAGGCAAATAGATCACAACAAAATGAAAATTTTAGAGTTTTTGTATGGAAAGAATTTAAAGCAATAAACAAATGTAAGTAAAGAAAATTTATTCACACACCACAAATGAACACAAAAGTTTTGTTATCCAAGTTTTGGAAATTCCACTAGTTCAATCCTAATAGCTCTGAATTTTATAGGAAAGATATTTTTCTATATATGTTTTAAAAAATTGATATACATGCTTGAAACATGTTAAAGATGGAAATGACCTATGGATCCAAACCTTTTAAAGAGAATAACATCAAATTCTCAAGTGAACGTGCGGTTGGATCTTTACCTGCATGAAACAAGCCATTATTTTGCCCATTTACAAAAAGCTAACCTGATGATCATAGATGATTGCAAAGTGATTTTACTTGTGTAACAGGCTATATTTTTGAAAGGAATGGCTATGGATTGGGATTCAAAACTCAGTTAAAAATCCCCCACCTCCCCCTTTTCCCAACGATTGCAGAACCATTTATATAAATACTAAAAAACGTTTACAATCCCTAAAAATTACAGACAATTTTTGGAATTATCTCTCTCTACTTTTGTGCATTATGCATTTCCATTTTAGATGTATACTTTTTTCTAAATCATAACTTGAGTTTTCACTTCCCCATCTTCTCGTAAATAAAAAAAGAGATAAAAGGCAAATAGATCACAACAAAATGAAAATTTTAGAGTTTATGTATGCAAAGAATTTAAAGCAATAAACAAATGTAAGTACACAAAATTTATTCACACACCACAAATGAACACAAAATTTTTGTTATCCAAGTTTGGGAAATTCCACTAGTTGAACCCTAATAGCATGAAATTTTATAAGAAAGTGATTTTTCTACACTTGTTTTAGAAAATGGATATGCATGCTTGAAACATGTTAAAGATGCAAATGACCCATAGATCCAAACCTTTTAAAGAGAATAATATTAAATTCTCAAGTGAATGTGCAGTGGGAACAAGCCATTATTTTGCCTGTTTTAAAAAAGTTGACCTCACAATCATAGATGAATGTAAAGTGATTTATCATGCGTAATGGGCTATATTTTTGTAAATAATGACTTATGGATGGGTGTCAACACTCAGTTGAAAATCCCCCTTTCCCCCTTTCCCCGACGATTGCAGAACCTGATATATAAATACTAAAATGAGTTTACAATCCCTAAAACTTATAGACACTTTTAAAATTATTTCTCTCTACATTTGTGCATTGTGAATTTCCATTTTAGATGTATACTTTTTTCTTAAAGCAAAAATTGAGTTTGCACTTTCCCTTTATCTCGCAAAAAAAAGCGATAAAAGGCAAATAAATCTCAACAGAATTAAAATTTAAGAGTTTATGTATGGAAAGAATTTAAAGCAATAAATAAATGTAAGTAAAGAAAATTTATTCACACACCACAAATGAACACAAAAGTTATGTAATCCAAGTTGGGTAATTCCTCTACTTCAACCCTAATAGCTCGGAATTTTATAAGAAAGAGATTTTTCTAAACATGTTTTAAAAAAGGATATGCATGCTTGAAACATGTTAAAGATGCAAATGACCTATGGATCCAAACCTTTTAAAGAGAATAACATTAAATTCTCAAGTGAACGTGTGGTGGGATATTTACCCGAGTCAAACAAGCCATTATTTTGCCCGTTTACAAAAAGTTGACCTAACGATCATAGATGATTGTAAAGTGATTTATCAAGTGTAATGGGCTATATTTTTGTAAGGAATGACTTATGGATTGGGACTCAACACTAAGTTAAAAATCCTCAACATCCCCCTTTCCCCGACGATTGCAGAACCTGATATATAAAATCTAAAAAAAGATTACAATCCCTAAAATTTATGAACTCATTTTGGAATCATCTATCTCTACATTTGTGCATTGTGATTTTCCAATTTAGATGTATAGTTTTTTCTTAAATCAAAACTCGAGTTTTCACTTTCCCTTCATCTCGCAAACAAAAAAAAAGAGATAAAAGGCAAATACATCTCAACAAAATGAAAATTTTAGATTTTATGTATGGAAGCATTTAAAACAATAATCAAATGTAAGTAAAGAAAATTTATTCACACACCACAAATGAACACAAAATTTTTGTTATCCAAGTTTGGGAAATTCTACTAGTACAAGCCTAATGGCTCGGAATTTTAAAAGAGAGATATTTTTCTACACATGTTTTTAAAAATGGATATGCATGCTTGAAACATGTTAAAATTGCAAATGGCTTATGGATTCCAAACCTTTTAAAGAGAATAACATTAAATTCTCAAGTAAACATGCAGTGGCATATTTACCCGAGTCAAACAAGCCATTATTTTGCCCATTTACAAAAAGTAGACCTAACAATCATATATGATTGCAAAGTGATTTATCATGCGTAACGGGCTATATTTTTATAAGGAATGACTTGTGGATTGGGAGTCAACACTCAGTTAAAAATCCCTCGCCTCCTCCTTTTCCTGACGATTGCAGAACTTGATATATAAAAACTAAAAAGAGTTTACAATCCCCAAAAATTATAGACACTTTTTGGTATTATATGTCTCTACATTTGTGCATTGTGCATTTCAATTTTAGATGTATACTTTTTTCTTAAATCAAAACATGAGATTTCACTTTGCCTTCATCTCGCATACAAAAAAAAAAAATGATTAAAGGCAAATACATCTCAGAAAAATGAAAATTTTAGAATTTATGTATGGAAAGAATTTAAAGCAATAAACAAATGTAAGTAAATAAAATTTATTTACACACCACAAATGAACAAAAAAATTTTGTTATCCAAGTTTGGGTAATTCCAGTAGTTCAACCCTAATAGCTCGGAATTTTATAAGAAAGAGATTTTTCTTCATATGTTTTAAAAAATGGATATGCATTCTTGAAACATGTTAAAGACGCGAATGACCTATGGATCCAATCCTTTACAAGAGAATAACATTAAATTCTCAAGTGAACATGCGATGGGATATTTACCCGAGTCAAACAAGCCATTATTAGCCCATTTACAATAAGTTGACTTTACAATCATAGATAATTGTAAAGTGATTTATCATGCGTAACGGGCTATATTTTTGTAACGAATGACTTATGGCCTCCCCCTTTCCCGACGATTGCAGAACATGATATATAATAACTAAAAAGAGTTTACAATCCCTCAAAATTACAGAAACTTTTTGGAATTATCTCTCTCTAAATTTGTGCATTGTGAATTTCCATTTTAGATGTATACTTTTATCTTACATCAAAACTTGAGTTTTCACTTTTCCTACATCTCACAAAATAAAAATAAAAAGATAAAAGGCAAAATAGATCACAACAAAATGAAAATATTAGAGTTTATGTATGGAATAATTTAAAGCAATAAAAAAATGTAAGTGAAGAAAATTTATTCACACACCACAAATGAACATAAAAGTTTTTTTATCCAAGTTTGGGAAATTCCACTAGTTCAACCCTAATTGCTCAGAATTTTATAAGAAGGAGATTTTTCTACACATGTTTTAAAAAATGGATTTGCAGTCATGAAACATGTTAAAGAAGCAAATGACCTATGGATCCAAACCTTTTCAAGAGAATAACATTAAATTCTGAAGTGAACATGTGGTGGGATATTTACCCGGGTCAAACAAGCCATTATTTTGCCCATTCAAAAAAAGCTGACCTAACGATAATAGCTGATTGTAAAGTGATTTATCATGCATAACGGGCTATATTTTTGAAAGGAATGACTTATGGATTGGGACTCAACACTCACTCAAAAATCCCCACCTCCCCCTTTTCCTGACGATTGCAGAACCTGATATAAAAAAACTAAAAAGAGTTTACATTCCCTAAAAATTACAGACACTTTCTGGAGTTATCTCTCTCTACATTTGTGCATTGTGAATTTACATTTTAGATGTATTCTTTTTTCTTCAATCAAAACTTGAGTTTTCACTTTCCCTTCGTCTTGCAAACAAAAAAAAGAGATAAAAGGTAAAAAGATCACAACAAAATGAAAATTTCAGAGTTTTTGTATGGAAAGAATTTAAAACAGTAAACAAATTTAACTAAAGAATATTTATTCACACACCACAAATGAACAAAAAAGTTATGTAATCCAAGTTTGGGAAATCCACTAGTTCAACCCTAATAGCTCAGAATTTTATAAGAAAGAGATTTTTGTACACATGTTTTAAAAAGTGGATATGCATGCTTGAAACATGTTAAAGATGCAAATGGCCTATGGATCCAAACATTTTAAAGGGAATAACATTAAATTCTCAAGTGAACGTGCGGTGGGATATTTACCCGAGTCAAACAAGCCATTATTTTGCCTATTTATGAAAAGCTGACCTAACGAGCATAGATGATTGTAAAGTGATTTATTATGTGTAACGGGCTATATTTTTGTAAGGAATGAATTATGGATTGGGAGTCAACACTCAGTTAAAATTCCCTCGGCTCCCCCTTTTGCCTACCATTGCAGAACATGATATATAATAACTAAAAAGAGTTTACAAACCCTAAAAATTACAGATATTTTTTGGAATTATCTCCCTCTACATTTGTGCATTGTGAATTTCCATTTTATATGTATACTTTTTTCTTACATCAAAACTTTAGTTTTCCTTTTTCCGTCATCTCGCAAACAAAAAAAAAAAGATAAAAGGCAAAACAGATCACAACAAAATGAAAATTTTAGAGTTTATGTAAGGAAGAATTTAAAGCAATAAACAAGTGTAAGCATAGAAAATTTATTCACACACCACAAATGAACACAAAATTCTTGTTATCCAAGTTTTAGAAATACCACTAGTTCAACCCTAATAGCTCGAAATTTTATAAGAAAGAAATTTTTCTACACATGTTTTAAAAAATGGATATGCATGCTTGAAACATGTTAAAGATGCAAATGACCTATGGATCCATACCTTTTGAAGAGAATAACATTAAATTCTCAAGTGAACGTGCGGTTGGATCTTTACCCGCGTAAAACAAGCTATTATTTTGCCCATTTACAAAAAGCTAACCTGACGATCATAGATGATTGCAAAGTGATTTTTCTTGTGTAAAAGGCTATATTTCTGTATGGAATGACTTATGGATTAGGTGTCAAGACTCAGTTAAAAATCCCCTGCCCCCCCCCCCCCCCCCCCCATTCCCGACAATTGCAGAACCTAATATATAAAAACTAAAAAGAGTTTACTATCCCTAAAATTTATGAAAACTTTTTGGAATTATCTTTCACTACATTTGTATAATGTGAATTTCCATTTTAGATTTACATTTTTTTCTTAAATAAAAACTTGAGTATTCACTTTTCCTTCATCTCGCAAACAAAAAAAAGAGATAAAAGGCAAACAGATCACAACAAAATGAGAATTTTAGAGTTTATGTATGGAAGAATTTAAAGCAATAAACGAATGTAAGTAAAGAAAATTTATTCACACACCACAAATGTACACAAAAGTTTTGTTATCCAAGTTTGGGAAATTCCACAAGTTCAACCCTAATGGCTCGGAATTTATAAGAAAGAGATTTTTGTACATATGTTTTAAAAAATGGATATGCATGCTTGAAAAATGTTCACGATCATAGATGATTGTAAAGTGATTTATCATGCGTAACGAGCTATATTTTTGTAAGGAATGACTTATGGATTGGGAGTCAAAACTCAGTTAAAAATACCCCACCTCCCCCTTTTCACGACGATTGTAAAACCTGATATATAAAACAAAAAATGAGTTTACAATCCCTAAAAGTTAGAGAAACTTTTAGGAATTATCTCTCTCTACATTTGTGCATTGTGAATTTCCATTTTAGAGGAATACTTTGTTATTAAATCAAAACTTGAGTTTTCACTTTCCCTTCATCTCGCAAGCAAAAATAAAAGATAAAAGGCAAATAGATCACAACAATAATAAAATTTTAGTGTTTATGTATGGAAGAATTTAAAGCAATGAAAAAATGTAAGTAAAGAAAATTTATTCACACGCCCCAAATGAACACAAAAGATTTGTTATCCAAGTTTGAGAAATTCCACTAGTTCAACCCTAATAGCTCGGAGTATTTTAAGAAAGAGATTTTTCTACAGATGTTTTAAAAAATGGATATGCATGCTTGAAACATGTTAAAGATGCCAATGGCCTATGGATCCAAACCTTTTAAAGAGAATCACTTTAAATTCTCAAGTGAACATGTGGTGGGATACTTACCCGAGTTAAACAAGCCATTATTTTTACCAATTACAAAAAGCTAACCTAAAGATCATAGTTGATTGTAAAGTGATTTATCATGCATAACGGGTTATATTTTTGTAAGGAATGACTTATGGATTGAGAGTCAAAAGTCAGTTAAAAATCCCCCACCTCCCCCTTTTCACGACGATTGCAGAACCTGATATATAAAAACTAAAAAGATTTTACAATCCCTAAAAATTATAGACACTTTTTGGAATTATATCTCTCTACATTTGTGCATTGTGCATTTCCATTTTATATGTTTACTTTTTTTTTAAATCAAAATTTGAGTTTTCACTTTTTCTTTATCTCACAAAACTAAAAAATGAGATGAAACGCAAATAGATCACAATAAAATGAAATGTTTAGAGTTTATGTGTGGAAAGAATTTAAAGCAATAAACCAACGTAAGTAAAGAAAATTTATTCACACCCCACAAATGAACACAAAAGCTTTGTTATCCAAGTTTGGAAAACTCCACTAGTTCAACCCTAATAGCTCAGAATTTAACAAGAAAGATTTTCTGCACTTGTTTGAAAAAGGGATATGCATCCTTGAAACATGTGAGAGATGCAAATGACCTATGGATCCAAACCTTTTAAGAGAATAACATTAAATTCTCAAGTGAACGTGCGGTGGGATATTTAATTTTCCTAGTTACAAAAAAGTTGGCCTCACGATTATAGATGATTGTAAAATGATTTATCATGTGTATCGGGCAATATTTTTGTAAAGAATGACTTATGGAAGGGGAGTCAACACTTAGTTAAAAATCTCCTGCCTCCCCCTTTTCCCGACTATTGCAGAACCTGGTATATAAAAACTAAAAAGAATTCACAACCCCTGAAAATTACAGACCATTTTTGGAATTATCTCTCTACATTTGTGCATTGTGCTTTTCCATTTTAGATGTATACTTTTTTCTTAAATCAAAACTTGAATTTTCAATATCCCTTCATCTCTCATACAAAAAAAAGAGATAAAAGGCAAATAGATCACAACAAAATGAAAATTTTAGAGTTTTTGTATGGGAAGAATTTAAAGCAATAAATAAATGTAAATAAAGAAAATTTATTCACACTTCACAAATGAACACTAAAGTTTTGTTATCCAAGTTTGGGAAATTCCACTATTTGTTTTGAACAATGTTTTTTATATTTCCGCATGTTTGTAATATTGTGATCTCCACAGTATTTGTTATTACTGTTCATTCACTCTTCACAAATGAACACTAAAGTTTTGTTATCCAAGTTTGGGAAATTCCACTATTTGTTTTGAACAATGTTTTTTATATTTCCGCATGTTTGTAATATTGTGATCTCCACAGTATTTGTTATTACTGTTCATTCCACATGTTTGTAATATTTTGATCTCCACAGTAATTGTTATTAATGTTCGTATTCCGCATCTATATATATGATCTCCACAGTGTTTGTTTTTACTGTTCCAAAGTTACTGTTCAAAAGTACTATTCATTTTTTACTATTCATGGTTACTATTCATGATTACTATTCATGTTTACTGTTCACTCGTCAAAAAGAAATAGTATCAAAATAGTGCCAAATAGGACAGAAGCTAGAGACTTGGAATTATTCGGCTACGCTTCGAGGTAGAAAATGAAACGGAGTTGTGCTCTACCCTGCTGAAGTAGCCATGAAGCCGCAACGGTTAATAGGAACGGCTTGGGGCCCTCTGGAGACCGTGAGGACCGCATCGACGAAATTGCCCACTTGGTGGTAAGCCGACAGGAATAGGGTCAAACCCCGAAGAAGTTCTAAGTAGCAGCAGAAGTCATGTTGGGCCTATTAGATAGCTATGACATAGACACAAACGAGTATATAGCAGTGACATATGGTAGGAAGCAGGAAAGTGATATAATGGTAAACTGATAGGACTGACGAAGTGTGACTGTAGGAATAGTATTGTGTGAGTCATCGTTGTTTTCCACTGCCCTTTGATGTTTTCCGCTGCCTGTAGCTAGACGGACAGGTAGAAATCCCTAGGATCCTAGTTTCGCTGCCCTCATCCCTAGGTTCTTCGTGTGTACAAGTCTATTAGAGACTTTGTGTCGTTGATATCATAGCAATAGTGCTTTTGGTATCAGTATTCTGCTGTCAGAGTCTTCTAGAGACTCGTTGTGTTTAAATTGGTATCAGAGCCTGGTGATTTATACTTGGTTTTGTATGTGTCAAAGAAGTCAAAGCCTAACTTTGATTCTTTCTGTTTAGGTATACATACTACCAAACAGTTACGACCCATACCGGTCACATCCCATGTAACATTTGTAAGGAACAAATGTACATAAAAGCAAAACTTCCTATATGGAACAAAATAGGTCTAATCCAGAGATAAGACTTATCAACTATTTGCGACTGCGAGAATATATCATGACCAGAAGGTATGATAATCAAATCAAATTCCAGAGGGTCTGGAGTCGACAGTTAAAAGATCAACTCGCACGAGTTCAAGCCAAACTCAAAGAGCTCGAAGAAAATCCTTTAGTTGTAGAATATAACAACAAAGGAAGAAGGATAATCCGAGATGGACGATTCTTAGGACTCGGTCTAGTAGGATTAAAACAAGTTATCAAAGACCTGAAACACCAAATCAGGATTGAACAACTTGAACTACAAGAATATGCTATCTAAGCAATTCTTAGAAGATTTGGTAATCATTCTGCAAAGAGAAATCTACAGAATGACCCAAGAAGAAACCATATCTCAACCTGTAGACACCGCTTCAACAGGAGAAGCCTCTACAAGTACATACAAAAAACCAGAAAAAACAAAATACTGGTATGTTGTCTTCATAGGAAGAGAAACAGGAATATATGACAGCTGGGAAGAAGCTCAAGCTCAAGTCATAGGATTTTCCAGAAATTCTCACAAAAGTTCCGGACAAAGGACGATGCTGAACAAGCCTGGACAGCGTCCCGAAATAGATGATCTATAGACAAAAACTTTTACATCGTTTACAAAGAAAGAGAGATGGCCTTACCTTCACTCTCTTACTAAGAAACATGCTTCAACCAGAAGATGATACTATCTTCGCCATGGAAATGTACTATTTCCATTGGGAAAGGTATACGAATCGCATCCATAGACTACGATGCAAGATCAAAAAAATTAAACAAAAGCTAAACCTCCTAGCTTTGTAAAAATGAATGAATTTTTCTATTTAATGGATATGGAAACTTCATTACCATTAGGCCTTCCTGACATCATCGGATGGCTGAAAAACCTAGTGTACTTTGCAACACCTTGCATAGCACCTAGAAAAAAGGATCCAGCACCACCTGCTTTTAGGATCTCTTCAAAAGCATCATCCTCCACCGATGATGAAGTTTACGCAGAATATAATACCTTCGGTTGCCAACCGATTTATTATTTTCAAGAGGAAAAACCCTCCTCTAGTAAACAACAAGAGCAACACAACAGTGAACCAGAAGCCTGGGAATCTGATGAAGTTGCAGAAGAAAATACCAATAAAATAGACTACTCTGCTAATGACTAAAAGGCAGATGATCTTGGTAAAAGATTTCAAATGCTTCGTGGTAGCAACCATTTTGAAGCAGAAACTTCAAGGGTACAAGATACCCACATGGAATATAGTTTTCAAGATAACTTCCAAAACCGTACTACGGTTCACCCGCAAGAACGAGAAAGTTTCTCCCACTCCAAAATATCCCTGGGAGGACAAAGGTATTCAACAAAATACACAAATGTCGATCCTTCAAATGCTATTAAGGGAAACCAAACCACAGATAGCATAAACCCTTTTGGATTTTACCTCAACTTGGATTGCCCCAAGGATGGAGTAAAGGTCCTTAAAGATTGGGAAAGAAGCATGAGCAATGCTGCAAATATGCATGAATCTTGGAACCAGGAATCAACATTTAATTTCTTTACCCATGCTTTACAGGGTAATGTAGCTCATTGGTGGGACAACCTTCCCGAAGACCAAAAACGCGTTAATACCTCAATATCGATAGCCAATATCTTGAAAGGATTAGTGGCTAAGATATCAAAGGAACTTCTAGGAATACATCCAACCCTAGAAGCCTACAATGAGAGTACTAAACAAAGAAAACGTTTAGAAACTCTTCAGAAATTAAACAAGTTACAAATTTGTAACATTTGTTTTTATGAGAAGTATTACTGCGAGTTTGCAAGTTAATTCTAAAAACTGCAAAAAGAAGACCAGAAACCTTATCTGTCTATCTTTTATGCAAAATTGCCAGAACCGTTTCCACATGTAGTTGAAAAAGACTACATTACAAAATATTAGCAAAACAATCCACAACATGGTACTTTAACCATGGATATTTTCCTAAACATTGATACTTTAGGAAGAAGACATAGATTTGTACAAGACATGTTGGCAAATCTTTGTGAAGCCCAAAAACTACAAAAGAAAAGTAGTAAGGCAAATAAACAAACATTATGTTGTTCAAACCAGAACAAAAATGTAGGAGCTTATGGTTGCAAAACCACCTCTCATAAGCAACGAAAATATCCCATGAAATTTCAACAGAAAAAATTTAGGATACAAAAAAGTTCTACAACCAGGTATACTCCTAAAAAGAGATACTTTAACAAAAGAACAAATTCCGGCCCTACCACATCCAGTAAAGGGTCAAATGCATACTGCCCAAAGGGGAAAACCCCAAGCAAATGCAAATACTGGATATGCTAGAAAGAAGGACATTTTGCAAAAGATTGTCCAAATGATAAACAACAACGGCGGTACAGTACTTACATGTTACTAGCCGAAGAAAATGGATTAGAAATCATTCATTACGATGAAATCCAATCAGAAGATGAAATATATGAACTTCATCTTGCAATTGAGTCCTCCTCCTCGGAAAACTCAGAGAACATGTCAGACTCCTCTGGCACCTTCTCTGAAAGAGTATCCGCATAAACGCAGAGCATGTCGCATCTAGAAATTCTTATATCACGGTCCCGCTTAAACTACCCGGATATATCAAATTCCATATACACACTCTTGTAGATATAGGAAGTTCATATTGCCTAGCCAGACAAAATCTATTTCCCACTGATCAATGGAAAATACTTGAAGTACCCCTTCAAGTAACCATTGGCTCCAGAGAGAATATCTCTCTTCCCGCCGAAGCTCGAAACATTCTTCTCGACATTGGAGATGAAAAGTTAATGATTCCAAAACTCATTAGTTTATGATCAAACATAAACTCAGGACTAGACTTAGTCCTAGGAAATGAATGGCTCATGTTTCATGCCCCTATAGAGCAAACACCAGCCTACTATAAACTTCGATGTCGCACTCGACGTGAAATCGATAATACTGTTATATTTGTCTACACCGTAAAACCTACGGAAGCCTATGCCATTTCCAGCAATGGCGATGTCCTCCATCAGGTCTTCAAAAAACGTAGCCAGCGTGGTGATGAGATTCCAACCTTTGAAACTCTGCTCCTTGCTGAGTCCTGTGAATCTGAAGTTTAGCAACTTCTAGAATCCACTTGTTCTGAGAAACCCTTAGAATGGTGGCATAAACAAAAACCATAAGCCGACCTCGAACTTCTTGATCCTTAAAAGGAAATCCGAGAATAACCTATGGTTTACATTCCTTCTGATGTTGAAGAATTCTCAACACAGATAAATGTCTTGCTCGCTCAAGGTTTAATCCAGGCAAGTTATTCTCCACATACATCTCCTGCTTTCCTAGTACAGAATCATGCAGAGATAAAACGCGGAAAAGCTAGAATGGTTATTAACTATAAAAAGGTTAATGAAGCCGCAAAAATGGATGGTTACTATCTTCATAACAAAGAAAGATTAATAGCTGCCATAAGAGTAAAACAATGGTTTTCTAAATTTGATTGCAAATCCGGGTTTTGACAAATTCGTCTAACTGAAAGAGCTATTCCCCTTACTGCATTCAGTTGTCCTTCAGGACATATTTCAAAGAAGAATGGATGATATCCTCAAACCATTCTTCAAATTTTGCTTAGTTTATGTTGATGACATCCTAGTCTTTTCAGAAACCAAGGATCAACATAAAGAGCAATTACTTAAGGTTTTAAATGCCTTAAAAACTGCTGGGATAGCACTCAGTAAAAAGAAATCAGAGTTGTTTAAAACCAAGATAGATTTCTTAGGTCTAAACATCTCAAAAGGAGAAATCATTCTTCAAAATCATTTTCTAGAAAAACTAGCTGCTTTTCTGAATAAAATTGAAGATATAAAACAACTTCAACATTTCTTAGGATGCCTAACATATGTTGAACAATTCATAAAGAATTTAACAGAAATTAGGAAACCCTTTCAAAAGAAACTAAAGAACGACATCAAATGCGAATGGACACCCACTGATAGTCTTGAAGTACTCCGGATCAAACAAATGATGAAACACCTCCGGGTGTTAACTCTACCTGATCCAGATGCAAAACTGATTTTGGAAACTGACGCCTCTTATCACACTTGGGCAGCAGTCCTAAAATGCAAAATCAATAATTCTGAAAGAATATGCAAATATACATCAAGAACATTTTCATCTGTTGAAGCAAACTATCATTCTTATGAAAAAGAAATTTTAGCAGTAAAGAATGGGATAAAAAAGTTTTATATTTATCTCGCACCCAAAGAATTTCTGGTAAGAAATGACTGTAAAAATTTTGTCGGTTTTATGTCAAGAAATTTAGAAGATTCGCTTTGTCGCGGTAGGTTACTCCGTTGGCAGCAATGGTTCTTTCAATTCTCTTTTACTGTTGAACACATTAAAGGAGATAAAAACTATTTACTTGACACTCTTACTCGAGAACTTTCTTGTGTTATAGACAGGTAAAATGGATCCCCTCAGCAGCACCCTAACGGACCTAGCAGCAGCAATTGCCACACTCACGGTATTACTCTCAACCCTATAGTCACTATTCGATAGTCTTTTAGTTCTCTTAGAACGAGGAGACATACATGAGATTGTTCCCGTTACGGGTTAAGTGGAGAAGTCTTACAACTCAAGGTTAAAGAATTAACCGAAGAGTTAAAAGAACTCACTCAACAGCATGAAATGCCAAGATCCACTCGGACTTCTACCGGATCTCCATCGCGAGAAAAGGAAGCTACAATGTCAGCTAATCAGCAGACGGATGACTTTAGTGTTTTGATAAACACAGGTCGACCCGGGATTTCTATCGGTCATGCCAGGCATGAGAAGGAAATCACAACCCAATCTTCTCTAAAGATAGGGGAATCAGGGATTTCTACCTGCCAGTCTAGAGCTGGAAAGGAAACCTTAATGATTTCGTTGAAATCGGAATCAGGGACTTCTACCTGTCAGTCTCGAGCTGAAAAGGAAGTCTTAACGGATCCATCCCCGATGGAAACAGACTTGTCTGGTAATGAGAAATCATTCAAGACAAAATTGGTTACCCCATCTGAGTTTACAAGGTTGAAAAGCCTAAATAAACCAGATAAAACTAGTTTGAATGAGTTTGAGTTTTTAAAGAAATTTAAACCTTTAAAACTTTCAGACATTATGTCTGAGGAACCCTCGCTCCGCCCTCAAAAGGTGGACAACGTTGGTTCAAAGATCGAATCCGATCATACTGTTCAATTCCAGAGATGGAATGAACAAATTGGACAAGGGATGAACACTCCCTTCTTCACCACTGAGCCCAGCAACAGTTGGAATCAAGTGAAGCTGAGTCCTGAAATAGACTGAAAATATGCATCCATGCTTTATGCATATGGATTCATAAAACAGATGGTATCTGTAGCCGACAAACCCGAGACCGAGTCGGGTATTGCATCCATTGGGAACTCTCGCTTGTGATGTGTGTAGCGAAGCAGGACTCTTCGCCCTTGGGTGTTGGCATCCCTTAGGTAAGGATGGCCGGTCGGTGCAGGTAGGTACCACTCGCTGCTACGCTGCTATGCCCTCCTTTGCTGACATCATTGGAGCATTTTAATGGCGTCCCAACCCATGAGGTGGTATTTGCTGGTATCCGGGTGAAATGGTATCTAAGATATCAAAAGAATTTCTAGGAATACATCCAACCCCAGAAGCCTACAATGAGAGTACTAAACAAAGAAAACGTTTAGAAACTCTTCAGCAATTAAACAAGTTACAAATCTATAACATTTGTTTTTATGAGAAGTATTACTGCGAGTTTGCAAGTTATTTCTATAAACTGTAAAAAGAACACCAGAAACCTTATCTGTCTATCTTTTATGCAAAATTGCCAAAACCATTCGCACATGTAGCTGAAAAGTCCAAAATTGGCACGCCAGAGAAACTCTCACACCAGTAAATGAAACCGATATAGCTTATCGAGCATATCTGAATGAATGGTGGAGATTAACCCGTAGAGAAATTCTACTACGGTATCTGATCAAAAAGATTCAACGGAAGCTTCAAGAATTACCTCTATGACAGAGTTTTTCTATTTAATGGATATGGAAACTCCATTACCATTAGGCCTTCCTGACATCACCGGATGGCTGAAAAACCTAGTGTACTTTGCAACACCTTGCATAGCACCCAGAAAAAAGGATCCAGCACCACCTGCTTTTAGGATCGCTTACAAAGCATCATCCTCCACCGATGATGAAGTTTACGCATAATATAATACCTTCGGTCGCCAACCAATTTATTATGTTCAAGAGGAAAAACTCTCCTCTAGTAAATAACAAGAGCAACAAAACAGTAAACCAGAAGCATGGGAATCTGATGAAGTTGCAGAAGAAAATACCAAGAAAATAGACTACTCTGCTAATGACTAAAAGGCAGATGATCTTGGTAAAAGATTTTGAATGCTTCGTGGTAGCGACCATTTTGAAGCAGAAACTTCAAGGGTACGAGACACCCACATGGAAGATAGCTGTCAAGATAACTTCTGAAACCGTACTGCGGTTCACCCACAAGAACGAGAAAGTTTCTCCCACTCCAAAATATCCCTGGGAGGACAAAGTTATTCAACAAAATACACAAATGTCGATCCTTCAAATGCTACTAAGGGACACCAAACCATAGATAGCATAAACCCTTTTGGATTTTACCTCAACTTGGATTGCCCCAAGGATGGAGAAAAGGTCGTTAAAGATTGGGAAAGAAGCATGAGCAATGTTGCAAATATGCATGAATCTTGGAACCAAGAATCAACAATTAATTTCTTTACCCATGCTTTACAGGGTAATGTAGCTCATTGGTGGGACAACCTTCCCGAAGACCAAAAAGGAGCTAATACTTCAATATCAATAGCAAATATCTTGAAAGGATTAGTGGCTAAGATATCAAAGGAATTTCTACGAATACATCCAACCCTAGAAGCCTACAATGAGAGTACTAAACAAAGAAAACGTTTAGAAACTCTTCAGAAATTAAACAAGTTACAAATCTGTAACATTTGTTTTTATGAGAAGTATTACTGCGAGTTTGCAAGTTACTTCTATAAACAGCAAAAAGAAGACCAGAAACCTTATCTGTCTATCTTTTATGCAAAATTGCCAGAACCATTTGCACATGTAGCTGAAATAGACTATATTACAAAATATTGGCAAAACAATCCAGAACATGGTACTTTAACCATGGATATTTTCCTAAACATTGATACTTTAGGAAGAAGACATAGATTTGTACAAGACATGTTGGAAAATCTTTGTGAAGCCCAAAAATTACAAAAGAAAAGTAGTGAGGCAAATAAACAAACATTATGTTGTTCAAACCAGAACAAAAATGTAGGAGCTTATGGTTGCAAAACCACCTCCCATAAGCAAAGAAAATATCCTAAGAAATTTCAACAGAAAAAATTTAGGATACAAAATAGTTCTACAACCAGGTATACTCCTAAAAAGAGGTACTTTAAGAAAAGAACAAATTCTGACCCTACCACATCCAGTAAAGGGTCAAATGCATACTGCCCAAAGGGGAAAACCCCAAGCAAATGCAAATGTTGGATATGCTAGAAAGAAGGACATTTTGCAAAAGATTGTCCAAATGATAAGCAACAACGGCGGTACAATACTTACATGTTACTAGCTGAAGAAAATGGATTAGAAATCATTCATTACGATGAAATCCAATCAAAAGATGAAATATATGAACTTCATCTTGCAACTGAGTCCTCCTCCTCGGAAAACTCAGAGAACATGTCGGACTCTTTAGGCACCTTCTCTGAATGAGTATCCGCATAAATGCAGAGCATGTCGCATCTGGAAATTCTTATATCACGGTCCTGCTTAAACTACCCGGATATATGAAATTCCATATACACGCTCTCGTAGATACATGAAGTTCATATTGCCTAGCTAGACAAAATCTACTTCCCATGGATCTATGGAAAATACTTGAAGTACCCCTTCAAGTAACCGTTGGCTCCGGAGAGAATATCTCTCTTTCTGTCGAAGCTTGAAACATTCATCTCGACATTGGAGGTGAAAAGTTTATGATTCCAAAACTCATTAGTTTAGGATCAAACATAAACTCAGGACCAGACTTGGTCCTAGGAAATGAATGGCTCATGTTTCATGCCCCGATAGAGCAAAAACCAGCCTACTATAAACTTCGATGTCGCACTCGACGAGAAATCGACAATACTACAGTATTTGTCTACGCCGTAAAACCTATGGAAGCCTATGCCATTTCTGGCAATGGTGATGTCCTCCATCAGGTCTTCGAAAAATGCAGCAAGCGTGGTGATGAGATTCCAACCTTAGAAACTCTGCTCCTTGCTGAGTCCTGTGAATCTGAAGTTCAGCAACTTCTAGAATCCACTTGTTCTGAGAAACCCTTAGAATGGTGGCATAAACAAAAACCATATGCCGACCTCAAACTTCTTGATCCTGAAAAGGAAATCCTAGAAAAACCTATGGTTTACACTCCTTCTGATGTTGAAGAATTCTCAACTGCGAGTTTGCAAGTTACTTCTATAAATTGCAAAAAGAAGACCCGAAACCTTATCTGTCTATCTTTTATGCAAAATTGCCAGAACCATTTGCACAAGTAGCTGAAAAAGACTACATTACAAAATATTGGCAAAACAATCCAGAACATGGTACTTTAACCATGGTTTTTTTCCTAAACATTGATACTTTAGGAAGAAGACATAGATTTTTACAAGACATGTTGGCCAATCTTTGTGAAGCCCAAAAACTACGAAAGAAAAGTAGTAAGGCAAATAAACAAACATTATGTTGTTCAAACCAGAACAACAATGTAGGAGCTTATGGTTGCAAAACCACCTCCCATAAGCAACGAAAATATCCTAAGAAATTTCAACAAAAAAAATTTAGGATACAAAAAAGTTCTACAACCAGGTATACTCCTAAAAAGAGGTACTTTAAGAAAAGAACAAATTCTGGCCCTACCACATCCAGTAAAGGGTCAAATGCATACTGCCCAAAGGGGAAAACCCCAAGCAAACACAAATGCTGGATATGCCAGAAAGAAGGACATTTTGCAAAAGATTGTCCAAATGATAAACAACAATGGCGGTACAGTACTTACATGTTACTAGCCGAAGAAAATGGATTAGAAATCATTCATTATGATGAAATCCAATCAGAAGATGAAATATATGAACTTCATCTTGCAACTGTGTCCTCCTCCTCGGAAAACTCAGAGAACATGTTAGACTCTTCAGGCACCTTCTCTGAATGAGTATCCGCATAAACGCAATGAGATTCCAACCTTAGAAACTCTACTCCTTGCTGAGTACTGTGAATCTGAAGTTCAACAACTTCTAGAATCCACTTGTTCTGAGAAACCCTTAGAATGGTGGCATAAACAAAAACCATATGCCGACCTCGAACTTCTTGATCCTGAAAAGGAAATCTGAGAAAAACCTATGGTTTACAGTCCTTCTGATGTTGAAGAATTCTCAACACAAATAAATGACTTGCTCACTCAAGGTTTAATCCAGGCAAGTTATTCTCCACATACATCTCCTGCTTTCCTGGAACAGAATCATGCAGAGATAAAACGAGGAAAAGCTAGAATGGTTATTAACTATAAAAAGGTTAATTAAGCCACAAAAATGGATGGTTACTATCTTCCTAACAAAGAAAGATTAATAGCTGCCATAAGAGGAAAACAATGGTTTTCTAAATTTGATTGCAAATCCTGGTTTTGGCAAATTCGTCTAACCGAAAGAGCTATTCCCCTTACTGCATTCAGTTGTCCTTCAGGACATTATGAGTGGCTTGTAATGCCCTTTGGGTTAAAACAAGCACCCAACGTATTTCAAAGAAGAATGGATGATATCCTCAAACCATTCTTTAATTTTTTCTTAGTTTATGTTGATGACATCCTATTATTTTCAGATCCAAGGATCAACATAAAGAGCAATTACTTAAGGTTTTAAATGCCTTAAAAACTACTAGGATAGTACTCAGCAAAAAGAAATCAGAGTTGTTTAAAACCAAGATAGATTTCTTAGGTCTAAACATCTCAAAAGGAGAAATCATTCTTCAAAATCATATTCTGGAAAAACTAGCTGCTTTTCCGAATAAAATTGAAGATATAAAACAACTTCAACGTTTCTGAGGATGCCTAAAATATGCTTAACAATTCATAAAGAATTTAGCAGAAATTAGGAAACCCTTTCAAAAGAAACTAAAGAAATACGTCAAATGGGAATGGACACCCACTGATAGTCTTGAAGTACTCCGGATCAAACAAATGATGAAACACCTCCCGGTGTTAACTCTACCTGATCCAAATGCAAAACTGATTTTGGAAACTGGCGCCTCTTATCACACTTGGGCAGCAGTCCTAAAATGCAAAATCAATGATTCTGAAAGAATATGAAAATATGCATTAGGAACATTTTCATCTGCTGAAACAAACTATCATTCTTATGAAAAAGAAATTTTAGTAGTAAAGAATGGGATAAAAAAGTTTTATATTTATCTCGTACCCAAAGAATTTCAGGTAAGAACTGACTGTAAAAATTTTGTCGGTTTTATGTCAAGAAATTTAGAAGAATCACTTTGTCACGGTAGGTTACTCCGTTGGCAGCAATGGTTCTTTCAATTCTCTTTTACTGTTGAACACATTAAAGGAGATAAAAACTATTTACCTGACACTCTTACTCGAAAACTTTCTTGTGTTACAGACAGGTAAAATGGATCCCCTCAGCAGCACCCTGACGGACCTAGCAGCAGCAATTGCCACACTCACGGTATTGCTCTCAACCCTACAGTCACTATTCGATAGTCTTTTAGTTCTCTCAGAACGAGGAGACATACATGAGAATGTGCCCGTTACGGGTTAAGTGGAGAAGTCTCACAACTCAAGGTTAAAGAATTAACCGAAGAGTTAAAAGAACTCACTCAACGGCATGAAATGCCAAGATCCTCTGGGATTTCTACAGGATCTCCATCGCGAGAAAAGGAAGCCACAATGTCAGCTAATCAGCAGACGGATGACTTTAGTGTTTTGATAAACACAGGTCGACCCGGGATTTCTATCGGTCATGTCAGGCATGAAAAGGAAATCACAACCCAATCTTCTCTAAAGATAGGGGAATCAGGGATTTCTACCTGCCAGTCTAGAGCTGGAAAGGAAACCTTAACGATTTCGTTGAAATCGGAATCAGGGACTTCTACCTGTCAGTCTCAAGCTGAAAAGGAAGTCTTAACGGATCCATCCCCAATGGAAACGGACTTGTCTAGTAATGAGAAATCATTCAAGACAAAATTGGTTACCCCGTCTGAGTTTACAAGGTTGAAAAGCCTAAATAAACCAGATAAAACTAGTTTTAATGAGTTTGAGTTTTTAAAGAAATTTAAACCTTTAAAACTTTCAGACATTATGTCTGAGGATCCCTCGCTATGCCCTCAAAAGGTGGACAACGTTCATTCAAAGATCGAATCCGATCATACTGTTCAATTCTAGAGATGGAATGAACAAATTGGACAAGGGATGAACACTCCCTTCTTCACCACTGAGCCCAGCAACAGTTGGAATCAAGTGAAGCTGAGTCATGAAATAGACTCAAAATATTCATCCATGCTTGATGCATATGGATTCATAAAAAAATTGGAAATCCACTCCACCGACTTATCAGTGTTGGAGAAAATGCCAAAGGAAATTATGGAGGCTTGCAAAAGCTTCATCTCCATAACAAAAACTAAAGGAATTCGGCTTCATTTCATTTCTTGTATTGGTGAAATTGTTACTGACACAAAGGTGTTTCCAAGCATTTCTGTCGTGACACTTGAAGGCATCAAAGAAGGTGACGCCAACATGGAATATGATCCCAGACATGTTCCAAAAGCCAAGCCTTGCCTAGAAGCAATCTGGCCAACCAGGCGTATCCGCGGGCTCAAGAACCTGATACAGCTCATACAACAGCTGATTACAAGACCTCCGTCCCACTGACGATCGTCTCTGAAAACTATAAAGAGACTCTGACTTCTGTCCAGACCAGTCTCAAAGCTACGCTGAAGAAACTCCTTGGAGGAAATATCCCCTTCAGCAAAACAATAAAGGAAAGCTTCTGCCAGATGGCCCAGAAGACTTTTCTGAAGGAGCACACCTGTAAATTGTGTGAACAGAAAGGCACCTGTCTGAATGAGCAGTCAGCAGCCATGACAACAGACTACTCAGCAGCCAAGTCAGCAGACTCGGCCCACGACAAAAAAAAAGTCAGCAAAGGCGGCTCAAAAGTCCGCAACGACGGCTACAAATGTCATCAATGACGGCTACACCAAGTCAACAAAGATGGCTAAAAAAGATTCCTGCACGTCATCATCATGATGTCACCAACAGAAAAGACATTTCTACCCCTGCTTTCGGTGCCGAAAGGTAATAATGCAAGGGCAAAAATGACAAGTCAAAAAGACAAAAGTTACCCTTTGTCTTTAAACACCCACCTCTCAATAAAGGGTAAAAGCGAAAGACATGAAAGATCTTCAGCTATAAATTTGACGCTCCTCCAGAGGTTGAGACATTAAAACTGAGAGCCTCTAAATTCGAAATTAAAGAGCTTGAGCGTTCGAAGAAAAGGCGATTTCCGGTGATCCTTCTCCGGCAAGTTCCTCAAGCACAATATGTGCTTAACAGCCGTAATGGCTGAGTAGAAAAGAGGGAACCGACCAGTGCCACGGTCGGTAACTTCGGGAGTTATGTAGCTAAGTAGTTTTTTCTTTTCCTTTTTTTTAAGGGTATGTATTTAGTTATGTTATGTTTTTATTTGTTTTGAATAATTTTTTTATATTTCCCCATGTTTGTAATATTGTGATCTCCACGGTATTTGTTATTACTGTTCATTCCGCATGTTTGTAATATTGTGATCTCCACAGTATTTGTTATTACTGTTCATATTCCGCATCTATATATATGATCTCCACAGTGTTTGTTTTTACTGTTTCAAAGTTACTGTTTAAAAGAACTGTTCATTTTTACTATTCATGGTTACTATTCATGATTACTATTCATGTTTACTATTGACTCGTCAAAAAGAAATAGTATCGAAATAGTGCCAAATAGGACAGAAGCTAGAGACTTGGAATTATTCGGCTACGCTCCGAGGTTGAAAACGAAACGGAGTTGTGTTCTACCCTGCTGAAGTAGCCATGGAGCCGCAATGGTTAATAGGAATGGCTTGGGGCCCTCTGGAGACCGTGAGGACCGCATTGACGAAATTGCCCACTTGGTGGTAAGCCGGCAGGAATAAGGTCAAACCCCGAAGAAGTTCTAAGTAGCAGCAGAAGTCATGTTGGGCTTATTAGATAGCTATGACATAGACACAAACGAGTATATAGCAGTGACATGTGGTAGGAAGCAGGAAAGTGATATGATGGTAAACTGATAGGACTGACGAAGTGTGACTGTAGGAATAGTATTGTGTGAGTCATCGTTGTTTTCCGCTGCCCGTAGATGTTTTCTGCTGCCTGTAGCTAGACAGACAGGTAGAAATCCCTAGGATCCTAGTTTCGCTGCCCTCATCCGTAGTTCTTCGTGTGTACAAGTCTATTAGAGACTTTGTATCATTGATATCATGGCAATAGTGCTTTTGGTATCAGTATTTCGCTGTTAGAGTCTGCTGGAGACTCGTATCAATTGGAACGATTGCTTGAACTCCTGTTCCAAAAATTAGAAGAGACCTCAACTCATCTAAAATTCCTAAATGTCTGAACAAATAGGAATAGAATGTACTTCTCTCCAAAACAGTGTTCATATACATCATGAAACACAGGGAGAATACGATGAACATCCTAATCTAATGCAGGATGGACAAAAGTGGACAATAAGTATCCCTCGGATAACTGAAGTCTACAACGAAGATTGGATTGAATTCCAAAAGAAATCCTTCGTCTTCCAGAAGGAACTATCTGTAGAAATACAGGATACCAACTCAGGTACTTTCTGCTACAGATTATTAAGTGAATCTGACTTAGCTAAGCTAAAAAGATTCAAATATGTCCATTATGGACTAGTTCGTATAGGATTAGACCCCTTAATATGAATCAATTAGAATTTACCCTTCATCGCAGCTATAGTAGATAACTCTGTGAAGAATAATTTTGAAAAAGCCCTACTTGGAGGAGTTAGAGCAAACTTAGGATTAGGCCCAGTATCCTTTACAACATCGCCCAATCTACAAATAGATTTAGAAGACAAGCACATCCAAGACACCTTGTCCCTAAAATTCTATACAAACAACTGATCAAAAAATGGAATTCAACCAGGAAGAAGAGTTATGTGCATACTTGTATGCATAGTAGCCCGAGGAATCAACACTGGAAAGGTTCCAGTTAAAGATTCAAAGAAACTCACAAAATTAGCCAAAAACATTGGTTATTCTGAAAACTTGACCATAGAAGAACTCGACCCTAGAGAGTTAACATGGCCAACAGAATCGGTAGTCCAACCTTTGGCACCCAGACACCTTCCCCTCTCTCGGAAAACCATAAAGGAGATAGAAGGAAAACTAGTGATCACAAATACTAGATCCAGTTTTTCCATCGAACAGGACGGACCCTCTACCTCAACAAGTAGAACCTCAAATAGTTCTCGTTTCGAAGGAATAGGAACTCCAAGGCCCAATGCTTATGTTCCTCTTCACATAGATGATGGCACATAACCCATACAAAGCCTTAGTTCCACCTATAGGAACTAGTGACATCGTCATCAATTCTAATCAAACCTTAGAGTCTTTTGGTAAGACCCTTAATAGGTTAGAAAAAACTGTTGAAAACCTCCAACAAAAAATAGATTTCCTCTATGATGAACAGAAACATAGAGAAATAATAAAGTGTCAAAACATCCTAGAAAATATTCTAGAAAAGATTGACCATGGAAATAGTCCTGTTTTCTTCAAAGAGTTAACAGAACTTAAACAAAGTTTAGATAATCTAAACAAAGATAAAATGCAAGAACTTTTGACAGAAGTCTTAGCATTAAAAGAACAGCTAGGTTCAAAAGAACGTCTAGGTTCTCCAGGTGCATCAAGGTTTGGACACCAGAATGATCTATAAACGGAAACTTTTAGATCGTTTAAAATTAAAAAGAGAAAGCCATGCCCTCGCTTTACTCCAAAGAAATACTCTTCAGCCAGAAGATAATACAATCCCAGCAATGGTATGGTATTACTATTTTTTGGGAAAGATATTCTGATTGCATCTACAACCTTAGATGCAAGATCAAGAAAATTAAAAGAAAGCTAAACCTTTTAGCTTTGTAAAATGATTTGTAGAGCAAGACTACTAGATCAACTTCGTCTGGTACGGTCAATGCAAGCCCAAAATTGGCACGCCAGAGAAACTCTCACACCAGTAAATGAAACCGATATAGCTTATCAAGCATATCTGAATGAATGGTGGAGGTTAACCCGTAGAGAAATTCTACTACGGTATCTGATCAAAAAGGTTCAACGGAAGCTTCAAGAATTATCTCTATGACAGAGTTTTTCTATTTAATGGATATGGAAACTCCATTACCATTAGGCCTTCCTGACATCACCGGATGGCTGAAAAACCTAGTGTACTTTGCAACACCTTGCATAGCACCTAGAAAAAAGGATCCAGCACCACCTACTTTTAGGATCGCTTCAAAAGCATCATCCTCCACCGATGATGAAGTTTACGCAGAATATAATACCTTCGGTCGCCAACCGATTTATTATGTTCAAGAGGAAAAACCCTCCTCTAGTAAACAACAAGAGCAACACAACAGTGAACCAGAAGCCTGGGCATCTGATGAAGTTGTAGAAGAAAATACCAAGAAAACAGACTACTCTGCTAATGACAAAAAGGCAGATGATCTTGGTAAAAGATTTCGAATGCTTCGTGGTAGCGACCATTTTGAAGCAGAAACTTCAAGGGTACGAGACACCCACATGGAAGATAGCTTTCAAGATAACTTCCGAAACCGTACTGCGGTTCATCCGCAAGAACGAGAAAGTTTCTCCCACTCAAAAATATCCCTGGGAGGACAAAGTTATGCGACAAAATTCACAAATGTCGATCCTTCAAATGCTACTAAGGGACACCAAACCATAAATAACATAAACCCTTTTGGATTTTACCTCAACTTGGATTGCCCCAAGGATGGAGAAAAGGTCCTTAAAGATTGGGAAAGAAGCATGAGCATTGGTGCAAATATGCATGAATCTTGAAACCAAGAATCAGCATTTAATTTCTTTACCCATGCTTTACGGGGTAATGTAGCTCATTGGTGGGACAACCTTCCCGAAGACCAAAAATGAGCTAATACTTTAATATCCATAGCCAATATCTTGAAAGGATTAGTGGCTAAGATATCAAAGGAATTTCTAGGAATACATCCAACCCTAGAAGCCTACAATGAGAGTACTAAACAAAGAAAACGTTTAGAAACTCTTTAGAAATTAAACAAGTTACAAATCTGTAACATTTGTTTTTATGAGAAGTATCACTGCGAGTTTGCAAGTTACTTCTATAAACTGCAAAAAGAAGACCAGAAACCTTATCTATCTATCTTTTATGCAAAATTGCCAGAACCATTTGCACATGTAGCTGAAAAAGACTACATTACAAAATATTGGCAAAACATCCAGAACATGGTACTTTAACCTTGGATATTTTCCTAAACATTGATACTTTAGGAAGAAGACATAGATTTGTACAAGAAATGTTGGCAAATCTTTGTGAAGCCCAAAAACTACAAAAGAAAAATAGTAAGGCAAATAAACAAACATTATGTTGTTCAAACCAGAACAAAAATGTAGGAGCTTATGGTTGCAAAACCACCTCCCATAAGCAACGAAAATACCCTAAGAAATTTCAACAGAAAAAAATTAGGATACAAAAAAGTTCTACAACCAGGTATACTCCTAAAAAGAGATACTTTAAGAAAAGAACAAATTCCGGCCCTACCACATCCAGTAAAGGGTCAAATGCATACTGCGCAAAGGGGAAAACCCCAAGCAAATGCAAATACTGGATATGCCAGAAAGAAGGACATTTTGCAAAAGATTATCCAAATGATAAACAACAACGGCGGTACAGTGCTTACATGTTACTAGCCGAAGAAAATGGATTGGAAATCAATCATTATGATGACATCCAGTCAGGAGATGAGGTCTATGAACTTCATCTAGAAACTGAGTCTTCCTCCTCAGAAAACCCAGAAAATATGAGTGACTCTTTAGGCACAACCTTTGCCTAATTTTCGGTTATGCTTTTGCCTTCCCGATAAACAAATGGCAGCCAACGTGGTGATTTATACCCCACTCGTAAATAAACTTTCTCTGCTACTGCATCCTGCATTTATAGAGAATTAAATGAACTTTATCTGCTACTGCATCCTTCATTTATAGAGAATTTTATAATTAACCTGACACTCTTACCACTCGAGAATTTTCTTGTGTTACAGACAGGTAAAATGGATCCCCTTAGCAGCACCCTGACGGACCTAGCACCAGCAATTGCCACACTCACGGTATTGCTCTCAACCATACAGTCACTATTCGATAGTCTTTTAGTTCTCTCAGAACGAGGAGACATACATGAGAATTGTGCCCATTACGGGTTAAGTGGAGAAGTCTTACAACTCAAGGTTAAAGAATTAACCGAAGAGGTAAAAGAACTCACTCAACGGCATGAAATGCCAAGATCCTCCGGGACTTCTACCAGATCTCCATCGCGAGAAAAGGAAGCCACAACGTCAGCTAATCAGCAGACGGATGACTTTAGTGTTTTGATAAACACAGGTCGACCCGGGATTTCTACCAGTCATGCCTGGCATGAGAAGGAAGTCACAACCCAATCTTCTCTGAAGATAGGGGAATCAGGGATTTCTACCTGCCAGTCTAGAGCTGGAAAGGAAACCTTAACGATTTTTTTGAAATCGAAATCAGGGACTTCTACCTGTCATTCTCGAGCTGAAAAGGATGTCTTAACGGATCCATCCCCGATGGAAACAGACTTGTCTAGTAATGAGAAATCATTCAAGACAAAATTGGTTACCCCGTCTGAGTTTACAAGGTTGAAAAGCCTAAATAAACCAGATAAAACTAGTTTTAATGAGTTTGAGTTTTTAAAGAAATTTAAACCTTTAAAACTTTCGGACATTATGTCTGAGGAACCCTCGCTACGCCCTCAATAGGTGGACAGCGTTCGTTCAAAGATCGAATCCGATCATACTGTTCAATTCCAGAGATGGAATGAACAAATTGGACAAGGGATGAACACTCCCTTCTTCACCACTGAGCCCAGCAACAGTTGGAATGAAGTGAAGCTGAGTCCTGAAATAGACTCAAAATATGCATCCATGCTTTATGCCTATGGATTCATCAAACAGATGGTACTCCACTCCACCGACTTATCAGTGTTGGAGAGAATGGCAAAGGAAATTATGGAGGCTTGCAAAAGCTTCATCTCCATAACAAAAAGTAAAGGAATTCGACTTCGTTTCGTTTCCTGTATTGCTGAAATTGTTACTGACACAAAGGTGTTTCCAAGCATTTCTGTCGTGACACTTGAAGGCATCAAAGAAGGTGACGCCAACATGGAATATGATCCCAGACATGTTCCAAAAGCTAAGCCTTGCCCAAAAGCAGTCTGGCCAACCAGGCATATCCGCGGGCTCAAGAACCTGATACAGCTCATACAACAGCTGATTTAGAAAAAGAGAAGCTTCCTCTACAAGACCTCCATCCCACTAGTACAACCCTAATAGCTCGGAATTTTATAAGAAAGAGATTTTTCTACACATGTTCTAAAAAATGGATATGCATGCTTGAAACATGTTAAAGATGCAAATGACCTATGGATCCAAACCTTCTAAAGGGAATAACATTAAATTCTCAAGTGAACGTGTTGTGGGATATTTACCCGTGTCGAATAAGCCAGTATTTTGCCCATTTACATAAAGCTGACATAATGATCATAGATGATTGTAAAGTGATTTATCATGCGTAACGGGCTTTATTTTTGTAAGGAATGACTTATGGATTGGGAGTCAACACTATGTTAAAAAACCCCCGCCACCCCCTTTCCCCGACGATTGCAGAACCAGATATATAAAAAGTACGAGTATACAATCCCTAAAAATTACAGACACTTTTTGGTATTATCTCTCTCTACATTTTTGCATTGTGAATTTCCATTTTAGATGTATACTTTTTTCATAAATCAAAACTTGAGTTTTCACTTTCCCTTCATCTCGCAAATAAAAAATATAGATAAAAGGCAAATAGATCACAACAAAATGGAAAATTTAATATTTTATGTTTGGAAGAGTTTAAAGAAATAAAAAAATGTAAGTAAGGAAAATTTATTCAGACACCACAAATGAACATAAAAGTTTTGTTATCCAAGTTTGGGAAATTCCACTAGTTCAACCCAAATAGTTCGGAATTTTAAAAGAAAGAGATTTGTCTACACATGTTTTAAAAAATGGATATGCTTGCTTAAAACATGTTAAAGATGTAAATGACCTATGGATCCAAACATTTTAAAGAGAATAACATTAAATTCTCAAGTGAACCTGCGATGGGATCTTTACCCGAGTCAAACAAGCCAATATTTTGCCCATTTACAAAAAGCTGACCTAACGATCATAGATGATTGTAAAGTGATTTATCTTGTGTAACGGGCAATATTTTTGTAAGGAATGACTTATGGATTGGGAGTCAACACTCAGTTAAAAATCCCTCACCTCTCCCTTTTCACGACGATTGCACAACCTAATAAGTAAAAACTAAAAAGAGTTTACAATCCCTTAAAATTAAAGACACATTTTTTATTTATCTCTCTCTTCATTTGTGCATTGTGCATTTCTATTTTAGATGTATACTTTTTCCTAAATTGAAACTTGAGTTTTCACTTTCCCTTCATCTCGTAATAAAAAAAAGAGATAAAAGGCAAATAGATCACAACAAAATGAAAGTTTTAGATTTTATGTAAGGAAAGAATTTAAAGCAACAAACAAATGTAAGTAAATAAAATTTATTCAAACACCACAAATGAACACAAAATTTTTTTTATCTAAGTTTTGGAAATTCCACTAGTCCAACACTAATTGCTCAAAATTTTATAAGAAATAAATTTTTCTACACATGTTTTAAAAAATGGATATACAAGCTTCGAACTTGTTAAAGATGAAAATTACCTATGGACACAAATCTTTTAAAGAGAATAACATTAAATTCTCTAGTGAACGTGCAGTGGGATATTTACCTGAGTCAAACAAGCCATTATTTTGTCAATTTACAAAACGTTGACCTAACGATCATAGATGATTGTAAAGTGATTTATCATGCATAATGAGCTATATTTTTGTAAGGAATGAGTTATGGATTGGGAGTCAACACTCAGTTAAAAATCCCCCACCTGTGCCTTTTCCTGACGATTGCAATACCTGATATATTAAAACTAAAAAGAGTTTAAAATCCCAAAAAATTACTGAAACTATTTGGAATTATCTCTCTCTACAATTGTGCATTTTCAATTTCAATTTTAGATGTATACTTTTTTCTTAAATCAAAATTTGAGTTTTTACTTTGCCTTCATCTCGCTAACAAAAAAAGAGATAAAAGGCAAATAGATCACAAAAAATTAAAATTTTAGAGTTTATGTATGGAAAGAATTTAAAGCAATAAACAAATGTAAGAAAATAAAATTTATTCACTCACCACAAATGAACACAAAAGTTTTGTTATCCAAGTTTGGGTAATTCCACAAGTTCAACCCTAATAGCTCAAAATTTTATGAGAAAGAGATTTTTCTACATATGTTTTAAAAAAATGGATATGCAAGCTTGAAACATGTTAAACCTACAAATGACCTATGGTTCCAAACCTTTTAAAGAGAATAACATTAAACCCTCAAGTGAACGTGCGGTGGGATATTTACCCGAGTCAAACAAACCATTATTTTGCCCATTTACAAAAAGCTAACCTAACGATCATAGATGATAGTAGAGTGATTTACCATGCATAACCACCTATACTTTTTAAAGGAATAACATATGGATTGGGAGTCAACACTCACTAAAAAATCCCCCGCCTCCCCTTTTCCCAACAATGCAAAACCTGATATAAAAACTTAAAAGAGTTTACATTTCCTAAAAATTACAGACACTTTTAGGAATTATCTCTCTCGACATTTGTGCATTGTGCATTTCCATTTTAGATGTATATTTATTTCATAAATCAAAACATGAGTTTTTACTTCCCCTTAATCTAGCAAACAAAAAAAAAGTGATAAAAGGCAAATAGATCACAACAAAATGAAAATTTTAGAGTTTATGTATGGAAAAAATTTGTTGCAATAAACATATGCAAGTAAAGAAAATATTTTCACACACAACAAATGAACACAAAACTTTTGTTATCCAAGTTTGGCTAATTCCACTAGTTCGACCCTAATAGTTCGGAATTTTATAAGAAAGAGATTTTTCTACATATGTTTTAAAAAATAGATATGCATGCTTGAAACATGTTAAAGATGCAAATGACCTATGGTTCCAAACCTTTTAAAGAGAACAACATTAAATTCGCAAGTGAACATGCGGTGGGATATTTACCCGAGTCAAACAAGCCAAAAATTTTCCCATTTACAAAAAGCTGACCTAATGATCATAGATGATTGTAGAGTGATTTGCCATGAGTAACCGGCTATATTTTTGAAAGGAATGACTTATGGATTGGGAGTCAACACTCACTCAAAAATCCCCACCTCCCCCTTTTCCTAACGATTGCAGAACCTGATATATAAAAATAAAAAGAGTTTACATTCCCTAAAAATTATAGACACTTTCTGGTATTATCTCTCTCTACATTTGTGCATTGTGCATTTCCATTTTAGATGTATAATTTTTTTTTAAATCAAAACTTGATTTTTCACTTTCCCTTCATCTCACAAAATTAAAAAAGATATAAAAGGCAAATAGATCAGAACAAAATGAAAATTTTAGAGTTTATGTATAGAAAGAATTTATAGAAATAAAAAAATTTAAGTAAAGAAATTTTATTCACACACCACAAATGAACACAAAAGTCTTGTTATCCAAGTTTGGGTAATTCCACTAATTCAACCCTAATAGCGTGGAATTTTATAAGAAAGAGATTTTTCTACATATGTTTGAAAAAATGGATATGCATGCTTGAAACATGTTAAAGATGCAAATGACCATTGGATCCAAACCTTTTAAAGAGAATAACATTAAATTCTCAAGTGAACGTGCGGTGGGATATTTACTCGAGTCAAACAAGCCATTATTTTACTCATTTACTAAAAGCTAACCTAATGATCATAGATGATTGTAGAGTGATTTATCATGTGTAACCGGCTATATTTTTAAAGGAATGACTTATAAATTAGGAGTTAACACTCAGTTAAAAATCCCCTGCCTCCCACTTTTCCAGACGAATACAGAACCTGATATATAATTAAAAAAAGAGTTTTCAATCCCTAAACATTATAGACACTTTTTGGTATTATCTCTCTCTAAATTTGTGCATTGTGCATTTCCATTTTAGATCTATATTTTTTTCTTAAATCAAAACTTGCGTTTTTACTTTGCCTTCATCTCGTAAACAAAAAAAAGAGATAAAAGGCAAATAGATCACAACAAAATGAAAATTTTAGAGTTGAAGTATGGAAAGAATTTAAAGCAATAAACAAATGTAAGTAAAGAAAATTTATTCACAGATACAAATGAACACAAAATTTTTGTTATCCAAGTTTGGATAATTCCACTAGTTCAACCCTTATAGCCATAAATTTTATAAGAAAGAGATTTTTCTACGCATGTTTTAAAAAATGGATATGCATGCTTTAAACATTTTAAAGATGCAAATGACCTATGGATCCAAACCTTTTAAAGATAATAACATTAAATTCTCAAGTGAACGTGCGGTGGGATATTTACCTGAGTAACACAAGCCATTATTTTGCCAATTTTCAAAAAACTGACCTAAGGATCATAGATGATTGTAAAGTGATTGATAATGCATAACGGGTTATTTTTTTGTAAGGAATGACTTATGGATTGGGAGTCAACACTAAGTTAAAAATCCCTCGCCTCCCCCTTTTCCCAACGATTGCAGAACCTGATATATCAAAACTTGACTTTTCACTTTCCCTTCATCTCGTCAACAAAAAAATGATATAAATTTAGAGTTTATGTATGGATTTAATTTAAAGCAATAAATAAATGTAAGTAAAGAAAATTTATTCACACACTACAAATGAACACAAAAGTTTTGTTATCCAAGTTTCGGTAATTCCACTAGTTCAACCCCAATAGATCGGAATTTTATAAGAAAGAGATTTTCCTACACATGTTTTAAAAAATGGTATGCATGTTTGAAACATGATAAAGATTTAAATGACCTATGGATCCGAACCTTTTAAAGAGAATAACATTAAATTCTCAAGTGAACGTGCGGTGGGATATTTACTCGAGTCAAACAAGCCATTACTTTGCCCATGTAGAAAAAGCTAACCTAACAATCATAGATGATTGAAAAGTGATTTATCATGTGTAATCGGCTATATTTTTTTAAGGAATGACTTATGGATTAGGAGTCAACACTCAGTTAAAAATCCCCCGCCTCCCCCTTTTCCTGACGATTGCTGAACCTGATATATAAAAACCAAAAATAGTTTACAATCCCTAAAAATTACAGAAACTTTTTGGAATTATCTCTCTCTACATTTGTGCATTGTGCATTTTCTTTTTATATATATACTTTTTTCTTAAATCAAAACTTGAGTATTCACTTTCCCTTCATCTCGTAAACAAAATCAAGAGATAAAATGCAAATAGATCACAACAAAATGAAACTTTTAGAGTTTTTGTATGGAACAATTTAAAGCAATAAAAAAATATAAGTAAAGAAAATTTATTCACACACCATGAATTAACACAAAAGTTTTGTTATCCAAGTTTTGGAAATTCTACTAGTTCAACCGTAATAGCTCGGAATTTTTATTAGAAAGAGATTTTTCTACACATGTTTTAAAAAATAGATATGCATGCTTGAAACATGTTAAAGATTCAAATGACCTATGGATCCAAACCTTTTAATGAGAATAACATTAAATACTCAAGTGAATGTGCGGTGGGATATTTACCCGAGTCAAACAAGCCATTATTTTGCCCATGAACAAAAATCTGACCTAATGATCATAGATGATTGCAAAGTGATTTATCATGTGTAACCAGCTATATTTTTGTAAAGGATGACTTATGGATTAGGAGTCAACACTCAGTTAAAAATCCCCCGCCTCCCCTTTTCCCGACGATTCCTGAACATGAAATATTAAAACAAAAAAGAGTTTACAATCCCTAAAAAGTACAAACACTTTTCTGAATTATCTCTCTCTACATTTGTGCATTATGCTTTTCCTTTTTAGATGTATACTTTTTTATTAAATCAAAACTTGAATTTTCACTTTCCCTTCATCTCATAAACAAAAAAAAAAAGATATAAGGCAAATAGACCACAACAAAATGAAAATTCAGAGTTTATGTCTGGAAATAATTTAAGGCAATAAAAAAATCTCTAAGTAAGAAAATTTTTCACACACCACAAATGAACAAAAAAATGTTTTGTTATCCAAGTTTGGGTAATTCCACTTGTTCAACCCGAATAGCTCGGAATTCTATAAGAAAGAGATTTTTCAACATATGTTTTAAAAAAAGGATAAGCATACTTGAAACATGTTAAAGATGCAAATGACGTATGGATCCAAACCTTTTAACGAGAATAACATTAAATTCCCAAGTGAATGTGCGGTTGGATATTTACCCGAGTCAAACAAGCCATAATTTTACCCATTTACAAAAAGCTGACCTACCGATTATAAATGATTGTAACTTGATTTATCATATGTAAGGGGGTATATTTTTTTAAGGAATGACTTGTGGTTTGGCAGTGGGAAATTCCACTATTTCAATCCTAATTGCTCAGAATTTTATAAGAAAGAGATTTTTCTACGCATGTTTTAAAAAATGGATATGTAGGCTTGAAACACGTTAAAGATTAAAATGACCTATGGATCCAAACCTTTTAAAGAGAATAACATTAAATTCTCAAGTGAACGTGAGGTGGGATATTTACTCGAGTCAAACAAGCTACAATTTTTCCCATTTACAAAAAGCTAACCTAACGATCATATATGATTGTAATGTAATTTATCATGTGTACCTGGCTATATTTTTTTAAGGAACGATTTATGGACTGGGAGTCAACACTCAGGTAAAAATCCCTCGCCTCCCCCTTTTCCCGACGATTGCTGAACTTCATATATAAGAAGTAAAAGTAGTTTACAATCCCTAAAAAATTCAGACACTTTTTGGAATTATCTCTCATTACATTTATGCATTGTGCATTTCCATTTTAGATATATACTTTTTTCTTAAATGAAAACTTGATTTTTCACTTTCCCTTCATCTTGTAAACAAAAAAAAAGAGATAAAAGGCAAATACATCACAACAAAATGAAAATTTTAGAGTTTATGTCTGGAAATAATTTAAAGCAATAAACAAATGAAAGTAAATAAAATTTATTCACGCAACACAAAAGAACACAAAAGTTTTTTTATCCAAGTTTGGTAAATTCTACTATTTCAAGCCCAATAGATCAGAATTTTATAAGAAAGAGATTTTTCTACACATGTTTTAAAAAATGGATATGCATGCTTGAAACATGTTAAGAAGCAAATGACTTATGGATCCAAAACTTTTAAAGAGAATAACATTAAATTCTCAAGTGAACGTGTGGTGGGATATTTACCCGAGTCAAACAAGCCATTATTTTGCCCATTTACAAAAAGCTAACCTAACGATCATAAATGATTGTAATGTGATTTATCATGCATAACGGGCTATCTTTTTGTAAGGAATGACTTATGGATTGGGAGTCCACACTCAGTTAAAAATCCCCGCCACCCCCATTTCGCTACAATTGCAGAACCTTAGTTATAAAAACAAAAAAGAGTTTACGAACCCTAAAAATTACAGAAAATTTTTGGAATTATCTCTCTATATTTGTGCATTGTACATTTCCATTTTAGATGTATACTTTTTTCTTAAATCAAAACTTGAGTTTTCAATTTCCTTCATCTTGCAAACAAAAAAAAAAGACAAACGGCAAAAAGATCACAACAAAATGAAAATTTTAGAGTTAATGTATGGAAAGAATTTAAAGCAATAAACAAGTGTAAGAAAAAAAAATTTATTCACACACCACAAATGAAGACAAAATTTTTGATATCCAAGTTTGGGAAATTCCACTAGTTCAACCCTAAGAGCTAGGAATTTTATAAAAGATTTTTCTACATATGTTTTAAAAAATGGATATGCAAGCTTGAAACATGTTAAAGATGCAAATGTCTTATGGATCCAAACCTTTTAAAGAGAATAACAATAAATTCTCAAGTGAACATGTGGTGGGAAATTTACCCAAGTCAAACAAGCCATTATTTTGCCCATTTAAAAAAAGTTGACCTAATGATTATAGATGATTGTAAAGTGATTTATCATGTGTAACGTGCTATATTTTGTAAGGAATAACATATGGATTGGGAGTCAACACTTAGTTAAAAAGCCACCGCGGCCTCCCTATTTTCCTGACGATTGCAGAATCTGAGATATAAAAACTAAAAAGAGTTTACAATGCCTAAAAATTACAAACACTTTTTGGAATTATCTCTCATTAAATTTGTGCATTGTGCATTTCCATTTTAGATGTGTACTTTTTTGTTAAATAAAAACTTGAGTTTTCACTTTCCCTTCTTCTCGTAAACAAAAAAAAGAGAAAAAAGGCAAATAGATCACAACAAAATGAAACTTGTAGAGTTTATGTATGGAAAGAATTTAAAGCAATAAACAAATGTAAGTAAAAAAAAATTTATTCACAGACCACAAATAAACACAAAAGTTTTGTTATCCAAGTTTGGATAATTCCACTAGTTCAACCCTAGTAGCTCAGAATTTTATATGAAAAAGATTTTTCTACACATGTTTTAAAAAATGGATATGCATGCTTGAAACATGTTAAAGATTCAAATGACCTATGGACCCAAACCTTTTAAAGTGAATAACATTAAATTCTCAAGTGAACGTGCGGTGGGATATTTACCCGAGTCAAACAAGCCATTATTTTGCCCATTTAAAAAAAGCTAACCTAACGATTATAGAAGATTGTAACGTGATTTATCATGCGTAATGGGCTTTATATTTGTAAGGAATGACTTATGGATTGGGAGACAATACTCAGTTAAAACTCCCCAGCCTCCCCCTTTTCCCGACGATTCCAGAATTTAATATATAAAAACTAAAAAGAGTTTACAATCCCTAAAAATTGCAGACACTTTTAAGAATTATCTCACTCCACATTTGTGCATTGTGCAATTTCTTTTTAGATGAAATTTTTTGTCTTAAATCAAAACTGGAGTTTTCACTTTCCCTTCATCTCGTAAAAAAAAAAAAAGAGAGATAAAAGGCAAATTGATCACAAGAAAATGAAAATTTTCGAGTTTATGTATCGAAGAATTTAAAACAATAAAAAAATGTAAGTAAAGAAAATTTATACACACTCCACCAATGAACACAAAATTTTTGTTATCCAAGTTTGGGAAATTCCACTAGATCAACAGTAATAGCTTGGAATTTCATAAGAAAGAGATTTTTCTACGCATGTTTTCAAAAAAAGATATGAATGATTGAAACATGTTAAAGATGCAAATTACCTATGGATCCAAACCTTTTAAAGAGAATAACATTAAATTCTCAAGTGAATGTGTGGTGGGATATTTACCCGAGTCAAACAAGCTATTATTTTGCCCATTTACAAAGCTGACTTGATCAGAGATGATTTTAAAGTGATTTATCATGTGTATATATTTTTCTAAGGAATGAGTTATGGATTGGCATTCAAAACTCAATTACAAATCCCCCGCCTCCCCCTTTTCCTGACGAAAGCAGAACCTGATATATAAATACTATAAAAATTTAAAATCCCTAAAAATTACTAACACTTTTAGGAAGTATCTCTCTCTAAATGTTTGCATTGTGTATTTGCATTTTATATGTATACTTTTTCTTAAATCAAAACTTGAGTTTTCACTTTTCCTTCATCTCGCAAACTAAAAAAAGAGATAAAAGGCAAATGGATCACAACAAAATGAAAATTTTAGATCGTATGTATGGAAAGATTTTAAAGCAATAAACTAATGAAATTAAAGAAAATTTATACACACACCACAAATGAACACAAAACGTTTTTTATCCAAGTTTGGGAAATTCCACTATTTCAAGCTTAATAGCTTGGAATTTTATAAGAAAGAGAGTTTTCAACATATGTTTTAAAAAATGGATAAGCATGCTTGAAACACGTTAAAGATGAAAATGACCTATGGATCCAAACCTTTTAAGGAGAATAACATTAAATTCTCAAGTGAACGTGTGGTGGGATATTTACTCGAGTCAAACAAGCCACTATTTTCCCCATTTACAAAAAGCTGACCTAACAATCATATATGATTGTAATGTGATTTATCATGCATTACGGGCAATATTTTTGTAAAGAATAACTTATGGATTGGGAGTCAACACTCAGTTAAAAATCCCCCGCCTCCCCCTTTTACCGACGACTGTTGAACCTGATATATAAAAACTAAAAAGAGTTTACAATCCCAAAAAATTATAGAACCTTTTTGGAATTTCCTCTCTCTACATTTGTGCATTGTACATTTCCATTTTAGATGTATACTTTTTTCTTAAGTCAAGACTTGAGTTTTTACTTTCCCTACATCTCGTAAAAAAAAAAAAGATATAAGGCAAATAGATCACAACAAAATGAAAATGTTAGAGTTTATTTATGGAAATAATTGAAGGAAATAAACAAATTTAAGTAAAAAAAATTTATTCACACACCACAAATGAACAAGAAAATGATTTGCTATCCAAGTTTGGGTAATTCCACTAGTTCAACCCTAATAGCTCGGAATTTTTAAGAAAGAGATTTTTAATCATATGTTTTAAAAAATGGATATGCATGTTTGAAACATGTTAAAGATGCAAATGACCTATGGGTCCAAACCTTTTAAAGAGAATAACATTAAATTCTCAAGTGAACGTGCAGTGGGATATTTACCCGTGTCAAACAAGCCATAATTTTGCCCATTTACAAAAAGCAGACCTACCGATTATAGATGATTGTAAAAAAATTTATCATGCGTAATGGGCTATATTTTTTTAAGGAATGACTTATGGATTGGGAGTCAACACTCAGTTAAAAATTCCCCGCCTCCCCATTTTCTCGACGATAGCAGAATCTGATATATAATAACTAAAAAAAGTTTGCAATGCCTAAAAATTACAGACACTTTTTGGAATTGTCTCTCATTACATTTGTGCATTGTGCATTTCCATTGTAGATGTATATTTTTTTCTAAAATCAAAACTTGAGTTTTCACTTTCCCTTCATCTCTTAAACAAAAAAAAGAGATAAAAGGAAAATAAATCACAAGAAAATGAAAATTATAGAGTTTATGTATGGAAGGAATTTAGAGTAATAAACAAATTAAAGTAAAGAAAATTTATTCACACGCCACAAATGAACACAATAGTTTTTTTATCTAAGTTTGGAAAATTTCACTATTTCAAGCCTAATAGCTCATAATTTTATAAGAAAGAGATTTTTCTACATATGTTTTAAAAAATGGATATGCATGCTTGTAATACGTTAAAGATGAAAATGACCTATGGATCCAAGCCTTTTTAGAATAACATTAAATTCTCAAGTGAACGTACGATGGGATATTTACCCGAGTCCAACAAGCCACTATTTTTTCCATTTAAAAAATCTGACCTAAATATCATATATGATTGTAATGTGATTTATCATGTGTAACAGGCTAAAATTTTCTAAGGAATGACTTATAGATTGGGAGTCAACACTCAGTTAAAAATCCCCCCTTTTACCGACGTTTGCTGAACTTGATATTAAAAATCTAAAAAGAGTTTACACTCCCTAAAAGTTACAGACCCTTTTTTAATTATCTCTCTCTACATTTGCGCATTGTGCATTTCTATTTTAGATGTATACTTTTTTCTTAAATCAAAATTTGAGTTTTCACTTTCCCTTTATCTCGTAAACAAAAAAAAGAGATAAAAAGCAAATAGATCAAAACAAAATAAAAATTTTAGAGTTTATGTATGGAAATAATTTAAAGCAATAAAAAAATGAAAGTAAAGTAAATATATTCACACACCACAAAAGAACACAAAAGTTTTTTATCCAAGTTTGGGAAATTCCACTATTTCAAACCCAATAGCTAGGAATTTTATAAGAAAGAGATTTTTCTACACATGTTTTAAAAAATGGATATGCATGCTTGAAACATTTTAAAGATGCAAATGACCTATGGATCCAAACCTTTGAAAGAGAATAAAATTAAATTTTCAAGTCAACGAGTGGTGGGATATTTACCCGAGTTAAACAAGCAATTATTTTGCCCATTTACAAAAAGCTGACCTAACGATCATAAATGATTGTAAAGTAATTTATCATGTGTAATGGGCTATATTTTTTTAAGGAACGACTTCTGGATTGGGAGTCAACACTCAGTTAAAAATCCCCCGCCTCCCCCTTGTCCTGACGATTGTTGAACCTGATATATAAAAACTAAAAACAGTTTACATTCCCTAAAAATTACATAAAATTTTCGGAATTATCTCTCTCTACAATTTTCTATTGTGCATTTCCATTTTAGATGTATACTTTTTTCTTAAATCAAAACATGAGTTTTCACTTTCGCTTCATCTCGCAAATTAAAAAAATTGATTAAAGGCTAATAGATCACAAAAAAATGAAAATTTTAGAGTTTATGTATGGAATAATTTAAAGCAATAAACAGATGTAAGTAAAGAAAATGTATCACACCCCACAAATGAACACAGAAGTTTTGTTATCCAAGTTTGGGAAATTCCACTAGTTCAACCCTAATAGTTCGGAATTTTATAAGAAAGAGATTTTTCTATGCATGTTTTAAAAAATGGATATGCATGCTTCAAACATGTTAAAGATGCAAATGACCTATGGATCCAAACCTTTGAAAGATAATAACATTAAATTCTCAAGTGAACGTGCGGTGGGATCTTTACCCGAGTCAAACAAACCATTATTTTTCCCATTTATAAAAAGCTGACCGAACGATCATAGATGATTGTAAAGTGGTTTATAATGTATAACAGGATTTATTTTTGTAAGGAATGACTTATGGATTGGGAATCAACACTCTGTAAAAAATCCCCCGTCGCCCCCTTTTCCCGATGATTGCAAAACCAGACATAAAAAAACTAAAAAGAGTTTACAATCCCTAAAAATTACAGACACTTTTTTTGAATTATCACTCTCTACATTTGTGCATTGTGGATTTCCACGTTAAATGTATACTTTTTTCTTAAGTCAAAACTTGAGTTTTTGCTTTACTTCATCTCGTAAACTAAAAAAAGAGATAAAAGGCAAATAGATCACAACAGAATGAAAATTTTAGAGTTTATGTACGGAAAAAACTTAGAGCAATAAACAAATGTAAGTATAGAAAATTTATTCACACACCATAAATGAACACAAAAGTTTTGTTATTCAAGCTTGGGTAATTCCACTAGTATAACCCTAATAGCTCTGAATTTTATTAGAAAGAGATTTTTCTACATATGTTTTAAAAAATTTATATGCATGTTTGAAACATGTTAAAGATGCAAATGACCTTTGGCTCCAAACCTTTTAAAGAGAATAACCTTAAATTCTCAAGTGAACGTGTGGTGGGATATTTACTCGAGTCAAACAAGCCATTATTTTGCCCATTTACAAAACGCTGACCTAACAATCATAGATGATTGTAAAGTGATTTATCATGCGTAACGGGCTATATTTTTGCAAGGAATGACTTATGGATTGGTAGTCAACACTCAGTTAAAAATCCACCGCCTCCCTCTTTTCCCGACGATTGTAGAACGTGATATATAAAAACTAAAAAGTGTTTACAATCCCTAAAAATTAAAAACACTGTTTTGGAATTATCTCTCTCTACATTTGTGCATTGTGAATTTCCATTTTAGATGTATACTTTTATCTTAAATCAAAACATGAGTTTTCACTTTCCCTTAACCTCGCATAAAAAAAAAAAAAAAAGAGATAAAAGGCAAATAGCTAAAAAATAAATTAAAATTTTAGAGTTTATGTATGGAAAAAATTTAAAGCAATAAACTAATGTAAGTAAAGAAAATTTATTCACACACCACAAATGAACACAAAAGTTTTGTTATCCAAATTTGGGTAATTCCTCTAGTTTATCCTAATAGCACAAAATTTTATAAGAAAGAGATTTTTCTATATATGTTTTAAAAAATGGATATGCATTCTTGAAACATGTTAAAGATGCAAATGACCTATGGTCCCAAACCTTTTAAAGAGAATAACATTAAATTCTTAAGTGAACGTGCGGTGGGATATTTACCCGAGACAAACAAGACATTATTTTGTCCTTATACAAAAAACTGACATAACGATCATAGATGATTGTAGTGTGATTTATCATGCGTAATTGGCTATATTTTTTAAAGGAATGACTTATGGATTGGGAGTCAACACTCACACAAAAATCCCCCGCCTCCCCCTTTTCCTGACGATTGCAATAACCTGATATATAAAAACTAAAAAGAGTTTACATTCCCTAAAAATTACAGACACTTTTTGGAACTATCTCTACCTAAATTTGTGCATTTGTGCATTTCCATTTTAGATGTATACTTTTTTCTTAAATCAAAACTTGAGTTTTTACTTTCCCATCATCTCGCAAGCAAAAAAAACAGATAAACGGCAAATTGATCACAACAATATGAAAATTTTAGTGTTTATGTATGGGTAGAATTTACCACAATAAACAAATGTAAGTAAAGAAAATTTATTCACACACCACAAATAAACACAAAAGTTTTGTTATCCAAGTTTGGGTAATTCCATTAGTTTAACCCTAATAGTGCTGAATTTTATAAGAATAAAATTTTTCTACATATGTTTTTAAAATTGGATCTGCATGCTTGAAACATGTTAAAGATGCAAATGACCTAAGGATCCAAACCTTTTAAAGAGAATAACATTAAATTCTCAACTGAACGTGTGGTGGGATATTTACTCGAGTCAAACAAGCCATTATTTTACCCATTTACAAAAAGCTGACCTAATGATCATAGATGATTGTAGAGTGATTTGTCATGCATAACAGGTTATATTTTTGAAATAAATGACTTATTGATTGGGAGTCAACACTCAGTTAAAAATCCCCCGCCTCCCCCTTTTCCCGACAAGTGCAGAACCTGATATATAAAAACTAAACAGAGTTAACAATCCCTAAAAATTACAGACAAATTCTAGAATTATCTGTCATTAAATTTGTGCATTGTGCATTTCCGTTTTAGATGTATTGTTTTTTCTTAAATGAAAACTTGAGTTTTCAATTTCCCTTCATCTCGTAAACAAAAAAAAGAGATAAAAGGCAAATAGATCACTACAAAATGAAAATTTTAGAGTTTAAGTATGGAAAGAATTTACAGAAATAAACAAATATAAGTAAAGAAAATTTACTCACTCACCACATATGAACACAAAACTTTTGTTATCCAAGTTTGGGGAATTCCACTAGTTCAACCCTAATTCCTTAGAATTTTATAACAAAGAGATTTTTGTACACATGTTTTAAAAAATGGATATGTATGCTTGAAACATGTTAAATATGCAAATTACCTATGGATCCAAACCTTTTAAAGAGAATAACATTAAATTCTCAAGTGAACGTGCAGTGAGATATTTACCCGAGTCAAACAAGCCATTATTTTACCCATTTACAAAAAGTTGACCTAACGATCATAGATGATTGTAAAGTGATTTATCATGCGTAACGGGCTTTATATTTGTAAGGAATGACTTATGGATTGGGAGTCAACACTCAGTTAAAAATCCCCCGCCTCCCCCTTTTCCCGACGATTGCAAAACAAGATATATAGAAACTAAAAAGAGTTTACAATCCCTAAAAATTACAGACACATTTTGGAATTATCAGTCATTACATTTGTGCTTTGTGCCTTTCCATTTTAGTTGTATACTTTTTTCTTAAATCAAAACTTGAGTTTTCACTTTCTCTTCATCTCGTAAACAAAAAAAAGATATAAAAGGTAAATAGATCACAACAAAATGAAAATTTTAGGGTTTATGTATGGAAAGAATTTAAAGCAATAAATTTAAGTAAATAAAATTTATTCACACACCTCAAATGAACACAAAAGTTTTCTTATCGAATTTTTGGAAATTACACTAGTTCAACCCTTATAGCTAGGAATTTTATAAGAAAGAGATTTTTCTACACATGTTTTAAAACATGGATATGCATGATTTAAACACGTTAAAGATGCAAATGATATTTGGATCCAAAACATTTAAAGAGAATAAAATTAAATTCTCAAGTGAACGTGCAGTGGGATATTTACATTTCCATTATCGATGTGTCCTTTTTTCTTAAATCAAAACATGAGTTTTCACTAGCCCTTCATCTCGTAAAAAAAAAAAAAGATAAAAGTCAAATAGATCACAACAAAATGAAAATTTCAGAGTTTATGTATGGAAAGAATTTAAAGCAATAAAAAAGTTTAAGTAAAGAAAATTTATTCACACAACACAATTGAACACAAAAGTTTTGTTATCCAAGGTCGGGAATTTCCACTAGTTCAACCCTAATAGCTCAGAATTTTAAAAGAAAGAGATTTTTCTACACATGTTTTAAAAAATGGATACGCATTCTTGATACATTTTAAAGATGCAAATGCCCTATCGATCCAAACCTCTTAAAGAGAATAACATTAAATGCTCAAGTGAAGGTGCAGTGGGATATTTACCCGAGTCAAACAAACTATTATTTGGCCCACTAACAAAAAGCTGACGTAACGATCATAGATGATTGTAAATTGATTTATCATGAATAACGGGCTATATTTTTTTAAGGAATGACTTATGGATTGGGAGTCAACTCTCATGAAAAAATCCCCCGCTTCACCCTTTTCCAAATGATTGCAGAACCTGATATATAAAAACTAAAAAGAGTTCACAATCCCTAAAAATTACGGACACATTTAGGAATTATCTCTTCGTACAATTGTGCATTGTGCATTTCCATTATAGACGTATCATTTTTTCTTACATCGAAACCTGAGTTTTCACTTTCCCTTCATCTCGTAAAAAAAAAAAAAAAAGATAAAAGGCAAAAAGCTCACAACAAAATGAAAATTTTAGAGTTTATGTATGGAAATAATTTAAAGAAATAAACAAATGTACGTAAAGAAAATTTATTCACAATACACAAATGAACACAAAAATTTTGTTATCCAAGTTTGGGAAATTACACTAGTTCAACCCTGATAGCTCGAAATTTTATAAGAAAGAGATTTTTCTACACATGTTTGAAAAAATGGATATGCGTTCTTGAAACATGTTAAAGATGCAAATGACCTTTGGATCCAAACCTTTTAAAGAGAATAACATGAAATTCTCAAGTGAACTTGCGGTGGGATATTTACCCAAGTTAAACACGCTATTATTTTGCCCACTTACAAAAAGCTAGTCTAACGATCATATATGATTGTAAAGTGATTTATCACGTGAACTGGGCTATATTGTTTTAAGGAATGATTTATGGTTTGGGTGTCAAATCTTAATTTAAAATCCCCCACTTTCCCCTTTTCCAGATAATTGAGAACCTGATATAAAAAAACTAAAAAGAATTTACAATCTCTAAAAAATACAGACACTTTTTGGAATTATCTGTCCGTACATTTGGGCATTGTGCATTTCGCATATCCATTATAGATGTATACTTTTTTCTTAAATCAAAACATTGAGTTTTGACTTTCCCTTCATCTCGTAAACAAAATAAAGTGATAAAAGGCAAATAATTCACAACAAAATGAAACTTTTAGATTTTATGTATGGAAATAATTTAAAGAAATAAACAAATGCAAGTAAAAAAAATTTATTCACACACCACAAATGAACACAAAAGTTTTGTTATCCAAGTTTGGGAATTTCCACTAGTTCTACCCTAATAGCTCAAAATTTTATAAGAAAGAGATTTTTATACAGATGTTTTAAAAAACGAAAATTCATGCTTGAAACATGTTAAAGATGCAAATGACCAATGGATCCAAACCTATTAAGAGTAAAACAATAAATTAACAAGTGATCGTGCTGTGGAATATTTACCAGAGTCAAATAAGCCAGTATTTTGCCCATTTAAAAAAAGTTGACCTAACGATCATTGATGATTGTAGTGTGAATTACCATGCGTAATGGGTTATATTTTTTTAAGGAATGACATATGGATTAGGAGGCAACACTCAATTAAAAATCACCCGCCTCCCCCTTTTCCCGATGATTGCAGAACCTAATATATAAAAACTAAAAAGAGTTTACAATCCCTAAAAATTACAAACTCTTTTTGGAATTTTCTCTCTTTACATTTGTGCATTATACATTTTCATTATATTTTTATACTTTTTTCTTAAATCAAAACTTGAGTTTTCACTTTCCCTTCAGCTCGTAAACAAAAAAAAGAGATAAAAGGCAAATAGATCACATGAAAATGAAAATTTTACAATTTATGTAAGGAAATAATTTTAAAAAATACACAAATTTAAGGAAAGAAAATTTATTCATACACCACAAATGAACACAAAAGTTTTGATATCCAAGTTTTGGAAATTCCACTAGTTCAACCCTAATAGCTCGGAATTTTATAAGAAAGAGATTTTCTACACGTTTTAAAAATTGGATATGCATGCTTGAAAGATGTTAAAGATGCAAATCACCTATGGATCCAAACCTTTTAAAGAGAATAACATTAAATTCTCTAGTGAACGTGCGGTGGGATATTTACCCGAGTCAAACATGCCATTATTTTACCCACTAACTAAAAGCTGACCTAACGATCATAGATCTCTGTAAAGTGATTTATTATGCATAACTTGCAATATTTTTGGAAGGCATGATGTATGGATTGGGTGTCAACTCAGTGTTAAAAATCCCCCGCTTCCCCTTTTTCCCGATTTTTGTAGAACCTGATATATGAAAACCAAAAAGAGTTTACAATCCCTAAAAATTATAGACACTTTTTGGAATTATCTCTCTCTACATTTTTGCATTCTGCATTTCCATTATAGATGTTTTATTTTTTTGTAAATCAAAAGTTGAGTATTTAATTTCCCTTCAGCTCGTAAACAAAAAAAAAGAGATAAAAGGCAAATTGATCACAACAAAATAAAAATTTTAGAGTTTATGTATGGAAAGAATTTAAAGCAATAAAAAAATGTAAGTAATGAAAATTTATTCACATAGCTCAAATGAACACAAAAGTTTTGTTATCCAAGGCTGGGAATTTCCACTAGTTCAACCCAAATAGTTCAGAATTTTATAAGCAAGAGATTTTTCTTCACTTCTTTTAAAAAATGGATATGCATTCTTGAAAAATTTTAAAGAAGCACATGACCTATGGATCCAATCCTCTTAAAGAGAATAATAGTAAATTCTCAAGTGAACATGCGGTTGGATATTTACCCGAGTCAAAAAAATATTATTTGGCCCACTTACAAAAAGCTGACCTAACGATCATAGATGATAGTAAAGTGATTTATCATGTGTAACGGGCTATATATGGATTGGGAGTCAACTCTCATGTAAAAATCCCCCGCTTCACCCTTTTCCAGATGATTGGAGAACCTGATATACAAAAACTAAAAAGAGTTTACAATCCCTAAAAATTACCGACACATTTAGGAATTATCTCTCCCTACAATTGTGCATTGTGCATTTCCATTATAGATGTATCCATTTTTCTTAAATCAAAACCTGAATTTTCAATTTCCCTTCATCTCGTAAACAAAAATAAGAGATAAAAAGCAAATAGATCACAACAAAATGAAAATTTTAGAGTTTATGTATGGAAAGAATTTAAAGTAATAAAAAAATGTAAGTAAAGAAAATTTATTCACACAACACAAATGAACACAAAAGTTTTGTTATCATAGGTTGGGAATTTTCACTAGTTCAGCCCTAATAGATCAGAATTTTATAAGAAAGAGATTTTTCTACACATGTTTTAAAAAATGGATATGCATTCTTGAAACATTTTAAAGATGCAAATGACCTATGGAACCAAACCTCTTCAAGAGAATAACATTAAATTCTCAAGTGAACGTGCGGTGGGTTATTTACCCGAGTCAAACAAACTATTATTTGGCCTACTTAAAAAAAGCTGACCTAACGATCATAGATGATTGTAAATTGATATATCATGTGTAACTGGCTTTATTTTTTTAAGGAATGACTTATGGATTAGGAGTCAACTCTCATGAAAAAATCCCTCGCTTCACCCTTTTCCAGATGATTGCAGAACCTGATATATGAAAACTAAAAAGAGTTTACAATCCCTAAAAATTACCGACACATTTAGGAATTATCTCTCTCTACAATTGTGCATTGTGCATTTCCATTATAGATGTATCCATTTTTCTTTAATCAAAACTTGAGTTTTCACTTTCCCTTCATCTCGTAAACAAAAAAAAGAGATAAAAGGCAAAAAGCTCACAACAAAATGAAAATTTTAGAGTTTATATAAGGAAATAATTTAAAAAAATAAACAAATTTAAGTAAAGAAAATTTATTCACAATACACAAATGAACACAAAAGTTTTGTTATCCAAGTTTGGAAAATTGCACTAGTTCAACCCTAATAGCTCAGAATTTTATAAGAAAGAGATTTTTCTACACACGTTTTAAAAAATGGATATACGTTCTTGAAACTTGTTAAAGATGCAAATGACCTATGGATCCAAACCTTCTAAAGAGAATAACATTACATTCTCAATTGAACGTGCGGTGGGATATTTACCCGAGTCAAACACGCTATTATTTTGCCCACTTACAAAAAGAAAACCTAACGATCATAGATGATTGTAAAGTTATTTATCATGTGTAATGGGCTATATTTTTTTAAGGAATGATTTATGGATTGTGTGTCAACTCTCAATTAAAAATCCCCCTCGACCCCCTTTTCGAGATAATTGAGAACTTGATATAAAAAAACTAAAAAGAATTTACAATCCCTAAAAAATACAGACACTTTTTGGAATTATCTCTTCGTACATTTGTGCATTGTGCATTGTGCATTTTGCATTTCCATTATAGATGTATACATTTTTTCTTAAATCAAAACATTGAGTTTTCACTTTCCCTTCATCTCGTAAACAAAAAAAAGTTATAAAAGCCAAATAGATCACAACAAAATGAAAATTTTAGATTTTATGTATGGAAATAAATTAAAATAATAAACAAATGCTAGTAAAAAAAATTTATTCACAAACCACAAATGAACACAAAAGTTTTGTTATCCAAGTTTGGGAATTTCCACTAGTTCCACCCTAATAGCTCGGAATTTTATAAGAAAGAGATTTTTATACACATGTTTTTAAAAAGAAAATTCATGCTTGAAACATGTTAAAGATGCAAATGACCAATGGATCCAAACCTATTAAGAGTATAACATTAAATTCACAAGTGATCGTGCTGTGGAATATTTACCCAAGTCAAATAAGCCATTATTTTTCCTACTTCAAAAAAGCTGACCTAAGGATCATAGATGATTGTAAAGTGATTCAATATGCGTAATGGGAAATATTTTTGTAAGGAATGACTTATAGATTGGGAGTCAACTCTCAGGTAAAAATCCCCCGTCTCCCCCTTTTCCTGACCATTGCAGAACATAATAAATAAAAACTAAAAAGAGTTTACAATTCCTAAAAATTACAAATACTTTTTGGAATTATCTCTCTCTACATTTGTGCATTGTAAATTTCCATTATAGTTGTATACTTTTTTCTTAATTCAAAACTAGAGTTATTACTTTCCCTTCAGCTAATAAACAAAAAACAAAGAGATAAAAGGCAAATAGATCACAAGAAAATGAAAATTTTACAATTTATGTATGGAAAGAATTTTAAAAAATAAACAAATGTATGTAAAGAAAATTTATTCATACACCACAAATGAACACAAAAGTTTTGTTATCAGAGTTTGGGAAATTCCACTAGTTCAACCATAGTAGCTCGGAATTTTATAAGAATGAGATTTTTCTACATATGTTTTTAAAATTGGATATGCATGGTTGAAAGAACTTAAAGAGGCAAATGACCTATGGATCCAAACCTTCTAAAGAGAATAAAATTAAATTCTCCAGTGAACGTGCGGTGGGATATTTACCCGAATCAAACAAGCCATTATTTTACCCACTAACTAAAAGCTGACCTAACGGTCATAGATGTTTTTAAAGTTATTTATTATGTATAACTGGCAATATTTTTGTAAGGCATGACTTATGGATTGGTTGTCAACTCAGTGTTAAAAAGCCCCCACTTCCCCCTTTTCCCGACGAATGTAGAACCTGATATATGAAAACTAAAAAGATTTTACAGTCCCTAAAAGTTACAAACTCTTTTTGGAATTATCTCTCTCTAAATTTGTGCATTATAAATTTCCATTATAGTTGTATACCTTTTTCTTTATTCAAAACTAGAGTTATTACTTTCCCTTCAGCTCATAAACAAAAAACAGAGATAAAAGGCAAATTGATCACAAGAAAATGAAAATTTTACAATTTATGTATGGAAATAATTTTAAAAAATAAACAAATGTATGTAAAGAAAATTTATTCATACACCACAAATGAACACAAAAGTTTTGTTATCCAAGTTTGGGAATTTCCACTAGTTCTACCCTAATAGCTCGGAATTTTATAAGAAAGAGATTTTTATACACATGTTTTTAAAAATGAAAATTCATGCTTGAAACATGTTAACGATGCAAATGACCAATGGATCCAAACCTATTAAGAGTATAACATTAAATTCACAAGTGATCGTGCTGTGGAATATTTACCCAAATCAAATAAGCAATTATTTTTCCTACTTAAAATAGCTGACCTAAGGATCATAGATGATTGTAAAGTGATTTAATATGCGTAATGGGCAATATTTTTGTAAGGAATGACTTATGGATTGGGAGTCAACTCTCAGGTAAAAATCCCCTGTCTCCCCCTTTTCCAGACCACTGTAGAACCTAATAAATAAAAACTAAAAAGAGTTTACAATTCCTAAAAATTACAAACGCTTTTTGGAATTATCTCTCTCTACATTTGTGCATTGTAAATTTCCATTATAGTTGTTTACTTCTTTCTTAATTCAAAACTAGAGTTATTACTTTCCCTTCAGCTCATAAAAAAAAAAGAGATAAAAGGCAAATAGATCACAAGAAAATGAAAATTTTACAATCTATGTATGGAAAGAATTTTAAAAAATAAACAAATGTATGTAAAAAAAATTTATTCATACACCACAAATGAACACAAAAGTTTTGTTATCAGAGTTTGGGAAATTCCACTAGTTCAACCCTAATAACTCAGAATTTTATAAGAAAGAGATTTTTCTACATATGTTTTAAAAATTGGATATGCATGGTTGAAAGAAGTTAAAGATGCAAATGACCTATGGATCCAAACCTTTTAAAGAGAATAACATTAAATTCTCCAGTGAACGTGAGGTGGGATATTTACCCGAATCAAACAAGGCATTATTTTACCCACTAACTAAAAGATGACCTAACGGTCATAGATGTTTGTAAAGTTATTTATTATGCATAACTAACAATATTTTTGTAAGGCATGACTTATGGATTGGGTGTCAACTCAGTGTTAAAAAGCCCCTGCTTCTCCCTTTTCCCGACAATTGTAGAACCTGATATATGAAAACTAAAAAGATTTTACAATCCCTAAAAATTACTAACACCTTTTGGAATTATTTCTCTCTACATTTTTGCATTGTGCATTTCCATTATAGATGTTTAATTTTTTCATAAATCAAAACTTGAGTTTTTACTTTCCCTTCAGCTCATAAACAAAAAAAAAAGATATAAAAGGCAAATAGATCACAACAAAATAAAAAATTTAGAGTTTATGTATGGAAAGAATTTAACGCAATAAAAAATTATTTGGAAAGAAAATTTATTCACACACCACAAGTGAACACAAAAGTTTTGTTATCCAAGTTTGGGAAATTCCAATAGTTCAACCCTAATAGCTCGAAATTTTATAAGAAAGACATTTTTCTTCACATGTTTCAAAAAATGGATAAGCATGCTTGAAACATGTTAAAGATGCAAATGACCAATGGATCCAAACTTCTTAAAGAGAATAACATTAAATTCTCAAGTGAACGTGCCGTGGGATATTTACCCGAGTCAAACAAACTATTATTTTGGCTACTTATAAAAAGCTAAACTAACGATCATAGATGATTGTAAAGTCATTTATCATGTGTAATGGGCTATATTTTTTTAAGGAATGACTTATGGATTTGGAGTCAACTCTCAGTTAAACATCCACCGCTCCCCCCTTTTCCTGACGATTGCCGAACCCTATATATAAAAAGTAAAAAGAGTTTACAATCCCTAAAAATTACAGACAATTGTCGGAATTATCTCTCTCTACATTTGTGCATTGTGCATTTCCATTATAGATGTATCCTTTTTTCTTAAATCGAAACTTGAGTTTACACTTTCCCTTCATCTCGTAAACGAAAAAAAGAGATAAAAGGGAAATAGATCACAACAAAATGAAAATTTTATAGTTTATGTATGGAAAGAATTTAAAAGCAATAAACAAATGTAAGTAAAGAAAATTTATTCACACAACACAAATGAACACAAAAGTTTTGTTATCCAAGTTTGGGGATTTCCACTAGTTCAACCCTAATAGGTCAGAATTTTATAAGAAAGAGATTTTTCTACACATCTTTAAAAAAATGGATATTCATGCTTGAAACATGTTAAAGATGCAAATGCCCTTTGGATCCAAACCTCTTAAAGAGAATAACATTAAATTCTCAAGTGAACGTGTGGGGGATATTCACCCGAGTCAGACAAGCTATTATTTGGCCACTTACAAAAAGCTGACCTAACGATCATTGGTGATTGTAAAGAGATTTAACATGTGGAACGTGCTATATGTTTGTAAGGAATGACTTATGGATTGGGAGTCAACTCTCAGTTAAAAATTCCCCGCTTCACCCTTTTCCCGATGATTGCAGAACTTGATATATAAAAAACTAAAAGGAGTTTAATATCCCTAAAAACTACAGACCCTTTTTGGAATTATCTCTCTCTACATTTGTGTATTATGCATTTCCATTATATATGTATCCTTTTTTCTTAAATAAAAACTTGAGTTTTCACTTTCACTTCATCTCGTTAACAAAAAAAAGAGATAAAATGCAAATAGATCACAACAAAATGAAAATTTTAGAGTTTATGTATGGAAAGAATTTAAAGAATTAAATAAATGTAAGTAAAGAAAATTTATTCACACACCACAAATGAACACAAAAGTTTTGTGATCCAAATTTTGGAAATACCACTAGTTCAACCCTAATAGCTCGGAATTTTATTAGAAAGAGATTTTTCTACATATGTTTTAAAAAATGGATATGCATGCTTGAAACATGTTAAAGAAGGAAATGACCTATGGATCCAAACGTTTTAAAGAGAATAACAATAAATTTTCAAGTGAACGTGCGGTGGGATATTTTGCTGAGTCAAACAAGTCATTATTTTTCCTACTTAAAAAAGTTGACCTAAGGATCATAGATGATTGTAAAGTGATTTAATATGCGTAACGGGTAATATTTTTCTAAGGATTGACTTATGGATTGGGAGTCAACTCTCACGTAAAAATCCCTCGTCTCCACCTTTTCCAGACCATTGCAAAACCTAATAAATAAAAACTAAAAAGAGTTTACAATTCCTAAAAAATTAAAACGCTTTTTTGAATTATCTCTCTCTACATTTGCCAAATGTAAATTTCCATTATTCTTGTATACTTTTTTCTTTAATCAAAACTAGAGTTATTACTTTCCCTTCAACTCATAAACAAAAATAAGAGATAAAAGGCAAATAGATCACAAGAAAATGAAAATTTTACAATATATGTATGGAAAGAATTTTAAAAAATAAACAAATGTATGTAAAGAAAAATTATTCACACACCACAAGTGAACACAAAAGTTTTGTTATCCAAGTTTGGGAAATTCCAATAGTTCAACGCTAATAGCTCGGAATTTTATAAGAAAGATATTTTTCTTCACATGTTTCAAAAAATGGCTAAGCATGCTTGAAACATGTTAAAGATGCAAATGACCAATGGATCCAAACCTCTTAAAGAGAATAACATTAAATTCTCAAGTGAACGTGCCGTGGGATATTTAATCGAGTCAAACAAACTATTATTTTGGCTACTTACAAAAAGCTGACCTAACGATCATAGATGATTGTAAAGTCATTTATCATGTGTAATGGGCTATATTTTTTTAAGGAATGACTTATGGATTTGGAGTCAACTCTCAGTTAAACATCCACCGCTTCCCCCTTTTTCCCGACAATTGCCAAACCTGATATATAAAAACTAAAAAGAGTTTACAATCCCTAAAAATTACAGAAACTTTCCGGAATAATCTCTCTCTACATTTGTGCATTGTGCATTTCCATTATAGATGTATCATTTTTTCTTAAATATAAACTTGACTTTTCACTTTCCCTTCATCTCGTATACGAAAAAAAGAGATAAAAGGCAAATAGCTCACAACAAAAAGAAAATTTTATAGTTTATGTCTGGAAAGAATTTATAGCAATAAACAAATGTAAGTAAAGAAAATTTATTCACGCAACACAAATGAACACAAAAGTTTTGTTATCCAAGTTTGGGGATTTCCACTAGTTCAACCCTAATACTCGGAATTTTATAAAAAAAATAGATTTTTCTACACATCTTTTTAAAAAATGGATATGCATGCTTGAAACAAGTTAAAGATGCAAATGCCCTATGGATCCAAACCTCTTAAAGAGAATAACATTAAATTCTCAAGTGAACGTGCGGTGGGATATTTACCCAAGTTAGACAAGCTATTATTTGGCCCACTTACAAAAAGTTGACCTAACGATCATTGATGATTATAATGAGATTTATCATGTGTAACGGGCTATATTTTTGTAAGGAATGGCTTATGGATTGGGAGTCAACTCTCAGTTAAAAATCCCCCGGTTCACCCTTTTCCCGATGATTGCAGAACTTGATATACAAAAACTAAAAGGAGTTTAATATCCCTAAAAACTATAGACACTTTTTGGAATTATCTCTCTCTACATTTGTGCAATGTGCATTTCCGTTATAGATGTATCCTTTTTTCTTAAAAAAAAAACTTGTGTTTTCACTTTCCCTTCATCTCGTTAACAAAAAAAGAGATAAAATGCAAATAGATCACAAGAAAATAAAAATTTTGGATTTTATGTATGGAAAGAATTTAAAGAAATAAATAAATGTAAGTAAAGAAAATTTATTCACACGCCTCAAATGAACACAAAAGTTTTGTGACCCATGTTTGGGAAATACCACTAGTTCAACCATAATAGCTCAGAATTTTATTAGAAAGAGTTTTTTCTACTTATGTTTTAAAAAATGGATATGCATGCTTGAAACAGGTTAAAGAAGCAAATGACCTATGGATCCAAACGTTTTAAAGAGAATAACATTAAATTCTCAAGTGAACGTGCGGTGGGATATTTAGCCGAGTCAAACAAGCCATAATTTTTCCTACTTAAAAAAGCTGACCCAAGGATCATAGATGATTGTAAAGTGATTTAATATGCATAACGGGCAATATTTTTGTAAGGAATGACTTATGGATTGGGAGTCAACTCTCAGGTAAAAATCCCCCGTCTCCCCCTTTTCCACACCATTGCAGAACCTAATAAATAAAAACTAAAAAGAGTTTACAATTCCTAAAAATTACAGACACTTTTTGGAATTATCTCTCTCTAAATTTGTGCATCGTGCATATCCATTATAGATGTATACTTTTTTCTTTAATCAAAACTTGAGTTTTCACTTTCCCTTCATCTCCTAAACCAAAAAAAGAGATAAAAAGCAAATAGATCACAACAAAATGAAAATTTTAGAGTTAATATATGGAAAGAATTTATAGAAATAAACAAATGTAAGTAAAGAAAATTTATTCTCACACCACAAATGAACAAAAAAGTTTTGTTATCCAAGTTTGGGAAATTCCACAAGTTCAACCCTAATAGCTCGGAATTTGATAATAAAGAGATTTTTCTACACATGTTTTAAAAAATGGATATGCATGCTTGAAACATGTTAACAATGCAAATGACCTATGGATCCAAACCTTTTAAAGAGAATAACATTAAATTCTCAAATGAACGTGAGGTGGGATATTTACCCGAGTCAAACAAGCTATTATTTTGCCCACTTACAAAAAGCTGGCCTCACGATCATAGATGATTTTAAAGTGATTTATCATGTGTAACGGGCTATATTTCTGTAAGGAATGACATATGGATTGGAAGTCAACTTGGAGTTAATAATCCCCCGTTTTCCCTTTTCTCGACGATTGCAGAACCTGATATATAAAAACTAAAAAGAGTTTACAATCCCTAAAAATTACAAACACTTTTTGGAATTATCTCTCTGTACATTTGTGCATTGTGCATTTCCATCAGAGATGTATCCTTTTTTCTTAAATCAAAACTTGAGTTTTCACTTTCCCTTCAGCTCGTAACAAAAAAGAATAGAGATAAAAGGCAAAAAGATCACAACAAAATAAAATTTTTACAATTTATGGATGGAAAGAATTTAAAGCAGTAAAAAAATGTAATTAAAGAAAATTTATTCACACACCAAAAATGAACACTAAAGTTTTGTTCTCCAAGTTTCTGAAATTCCAAGTTTTGTTCAATCCTAATAGGTTGGAATTTTATAAGAGCAAGATTTTTCTACACATGTATTAAAAAAAGGATATGCATGCTTGAAACATGTTAAAACATGCAAATGACTTATGGATCCAAACCTCTTAAAGAGAATAACACTAAATTCTCAAGTGAACGTGCGGTGGGATATTTGCCCGAGTCAAACAAGCTATTATTTTGCCCACTTACAAAAAGCTGACCTAACGATCATAGATGATTGTAAAGTGATTTATCATGTGTAACGAGCTATATTTTTTAAGGAATGACTTATGGATTGGGAGTTAACGCTCGGTTAAAATTCGCTCGTTTCCCCCTCTTCCCGACGATTGTTGAACCTGATATATAAAAAATAAAAAGAGTTTACAATCCCTAAAAAATATAGATACTTTTTGGAATTATCTCTCTGTACATTTTTGCATTGTGAATTTCCATTATAGATGTATACTTTTTTATTAAATCAAAACATGAGTTTTCTCTTTCCCTTCATCTCGTAAACAATAAAAAGACAAAAAAAGCGATTAGATCACAACAAAATGAAAATTTTATAGCTTATGTATGGAAAAAATTTAAAGCAAAAAATAATTATAAATAAAGAAATTTTATTCAGACACCACTAATGAACACAAAGTTTTGTTATCCAAGTTTGGGAAATTACACTAGTTCAACCCTAATAGCTCGGAATTTTATAAGAAAGTGATTTTTCTATGCATGCTTCAAAAAATGGATATGCTTGCTTGAAACATGTTAAATATGTAAATCACCTATGGATCCAAACCTTTTAAGGAGAATAACATTAAATTCTCAAGTGAACATGCAGTGGGATATTTACCCAAGTCAAACAACTCATTATTTTGCCCAATCACAAAAAGCTGACCTAGCAATCATAGATGGTTGTAAAGTGATTTAATATGCATAACTGGCAATATTTTTGTAAGGAATGACTTATGAATTTGGAGTCAACACTCAGTTGAAAATCCCCCGCCTCTCCCTTTTCTTGATGATTGCAGAACCTGATTTATAAAAACTAAAAAGAGTTTACAATCCTTAAGAATTACAGACTTTTTTTGAAATTATCTCTCTCTACATTTGTGCATTGTGAATTTCCATTTTAGATGGATACTTTTTGCTAAAATCAAAACTTGAGTTTTCACTTTCCCTTCATCTCGTAAACAAAAACAATAGATACAAAACAAATAGATCACAACAAAATGAAAATATTAGAGCTTATGTATGGAAAGAATTTAAAGCAATAAAAAAATGTAAGTAAAGAAAATTTATTTACACACCACAAATGAACACAAAAGTTTTGTTATCCAAGTTTGGAAAATTCCACTAGTTCAACCCCAATAGCACGGAATTTTATCAGAAAGAGATTTATCTACACAAGTTTTAAAAAGTGGATATGCATGGTTGACACATGTTACAGATGCAAATGACTTATGGATCCAAACCTTTTAAAGAGAATAAAATTAAATTCTCAAGTGAACTTGTGGTGGGATATTTACCCGAGTCAAATAAGCCATTATTTTGCCAATTTTCAAAAAGCTGACCTAAAGATCATAGATGATTTTAAAGTGATTTATCATGCATAACGGGCTATAGTTTTGTAAAGAATGACTTTTGGATTGGGGGTCAACACTCAGTTAAAAATCCCCCACCTCCCCCTTTGCCCGAAGATTGCAGAACTTGATATATTAAAACTAAAAAGAGTTTACAATCCCTATAAATTACAGACACTTTTTTGAACTATCACTCTCTACATTTGTGCATTATGCATTTACATTATAGATGTATACTTTTTTTCTTAAATCAAAACAAAAGTTTTCACTTTCTCTTTATCTATAAAACAAAAAAAAGAGTCAAAAGGCAAATAGATCATAACAAAATGAAAATTTTATAGCTTATGTATGGAAAAAATTTAAAGCAATAAATAAATATAAATAAAGAAATTTTATTCACACACCACAAATGAACACAAAGTTTTGTTATCCAAGTTTAGGAAATTCCACTAGTTCAACCCTAATAGCTCGGAATTTTATAAGAAAGTGATTTTTCTACACATGTTTCAAAAAATAGATATGCTTGCTTGAAACATGTTAAATATGTAAATCAGCTATGAATCCAAACCTTTTAAAGAGAATAACATTAAATTCTCAAGTGAACATGCAATGGGATATTTACCCAAGTCAAACAAGTCATTATTTTGCCCAATTACAAAATGCTGACCTAGCAATCATAGATGATGGTAAAGTGATTTAATATGCATAACTAGAAATATTTTTGTAAGGAATGACTTATGGATAGGGAGTCAACTCTCAATTAAAAATCCCCAGCTTCCCCCTTTTACCGATGACTCCACAACCTGATATATAAACACTAAAAATATTTTAAAATCCCTAAAAATTACAAAAACTTTTTGAAAGTATCTCTCTCTACATTTGTGCGTTGTGCATTTCCATTATAGATGTATACTTTTTTCTTAAATCAAAACTAGAGTTTTCACTTTCCGTTCAGCTCGTTGACAAAAAAAGAGATAAAAGGCAAATTGATCACCACTAAATGAAAATTTTAGAGTTTTTGCATGGAAATAATTTATAGTAAAAATGTAAGAAAAGAAAATTTATTCATACACAAAAAATGAACACAAAAGTTTCGTTACCAAGTATGGGAAATTCCACTAGTTGAACCCTAATAACTCAAAATTTTATAAGAAAGAGATTTTTCAACACATGTTTTAAAAAAATAGATATGCATGCTTGAAACATGTTAAAGATGAAAATGACCAATGGATATGGTACCTCTTAAAGCGAATAACAATAAATTTTCAAGTGAACGTGTGGTGGGATATTTACTCGAGTCAAACAAGCTATTATTTTTCCCACTAACAAAAAGCTGACCTAACAATCATAGATGGTTGTAAAGTGATTTATCGTGTGTAACAGGCTTTATTTTCGTAAGGAATGACTTATGAATTGGGAGTCAACTCTCTGTTAAAAATCCCCCGCTTCCCCCTTTTCCTGTCGATGGCAGAACTTGATATATAAAATTTAAAAAGAGTTTACAATACCTAAAAATTATAGACAATTTTTTTTGAATTATCTCTGTCTACAATAGTGCAATGTGCATTTACAATATAGATGTATCCTTTTTTCTTAATTCAAAACTTGAGTTTTCACTTTCCCTTGATCTCGTAAACGCAAATAGATAACAACAAAATGAAAATTTTAGAGTTTATGTATGGAAATAATTTAAAGAAATAAACAAATGTAAGTGCAGAAAATTTATTCACACACCACAAATGAACACAAAAGTTTTGTTATCCATGGTTGGGAAATTCCACTTGTTCTGCCCTAATAGATCGGAATTTTATAAGAAAGAGATTTTTCTACACATGTTTTAAAAAAATGAATATGAATGCTTGAAACATGTTAGGGATACAAATGACCTATGGATCCAAACCTTTTAAAGAGAATAACATTAAATTCTCAAGTGAACGTGCAGTGGGATATTTACCTGAGTCAAACAAATGATTATTTTGCCCATTTAAAAAAAGCTGACATAACGATCATAGATGATTGTCAAGTGATTTATCATGCGTAACGGGCTATATTTTTGTTTGGAATGACTTATGGATTGGGAGTCAACATTCAGTGAAAATCCCCCGCCTCTTCCTTTTCTCGACGATTGTAGAACCTGATTTATAAAAACTAAAAAGAATTTAAAATCCTTAAGAATTACAAATTCTTTTTGGAATTATCTCTCTCTCATTTGTGCATTGTGAATTTCCATTTTAGATGGATACTTTTTTTCTAAAATCAAAACTTGAGTTTTCACTTTCCCTTCATCTCGTAATCAAAAAGAATAGATACAACGCAAACAGATCACAACAAAATAAAAATTTTAGAGTTTATCTATGGAGAGAATTTAAAGCAATAAAAAAATGTAAGTATAGAAAATTTATTTACACACCACAAATGAACACAAAAGTTTTGTTATCCAGGTTTGGGAAATTCCACTAGTACAACCCTAATAGCACGGGATTTTATCAGAAAGTGATTTATCTACACAAGTTTTAAAAAATGGATATGAATGGTTGAAACATGTTAACGATGCAAATGACCTATGGATCTAAACCTTATAAAGAGAATAAAATTAAATTCTCAAGTGAACTTGTGGTGGGATTATTTTTACCCGAGTCAAACAAGCCATTATTTTGCCAATTTTCAAAAGGCTGACCGAATGATCATAGATGATTTTAAACTGATTTATCATGCATAACGGTCTATAGTTTTTTAAGGAATGACTTATGGATTGGGAGTCAACACTCAGTTAAAAATCCCCCGCCTCCCTCTTTGCCCGAAGATTGCAGAACCTGATATATGAAAACTAAAAAGAGTTTACAATACCAAAAAATTACAGAAACTTTTTGGAATTATCTCTCTCTACATTTGTGCATTGTGCATTTACATGTTAGATGTATACTTTTTTCTTAAATCAAAACATTAGTTTTCACTTTCCCTTCATCTCTAAAACAAAAAAAAGAGTCAAAAGGCAAATAGATCATAACAAAATGAAAATTTTAGAGTCTAAGTGTGGAAAGAATTTAAAGAAATAAACAAATGTAAGTAATGAAAATTTATTCACGCATCACAAATGAACACAAAAGTTTTGATATCCAAGTTTCATAAATTCCACTAGTTCAACCTTAAAAGCTCGGAATTTTATAAGAAAGAGATTTTTCTACACATGTTTTAAAAAATGGATACGCATGCTTGAAACATGTTAAAGATGAAAATCACCTATGGATCCAAACCTTTTAAAGAGAATAACGTTAAATTCTCAAGTGAACGTGGGGTGTGATATTTACCCGAGTCAAACAAGCCATTATTTTACCCACTAACTAAAAGTTGACCTAACGATCATAGATGATTGAAAAGTGATTTAATATGCACAACGAGCTATATTTTTTTATGTAATGACTTATGAATTGCGAGTCAACACTCAGTTAAAAATCCCTCGTCTTCCCCTTTTTGAGACAATTGCAAAACCTGATATATAAAAACTTAAAAGAGTTTACAATCCCTAAAAATTACGGACACTTTTTGGAATTATCTCTCTCTAAATTTGTGCATTGTGCCTTTCCATTTTAAATGTATACTTTTTTCTTCAATAAAAACTTGAGTTTTCACTTTCCCTTCATCTCGTAAACAAAAAAAGAGATAAAAGGAAAATTGATCACAACAAAATGAAAATTTTAGAGTTTATGTATGGAAAGAATTTAAAGTAATAAACAAATGTAGGTAAAGAAAATTTATTCACACACCACAAATGAACACAAAATTTTTGTTTTTGGGAAATTCCACTTGTTCAACCCTAATAGCTCTGAATTTAATAAGAAAGGGATTATTCTACACATGCTTTATAAAATGGATATGCATGCTTGAAACATATTATAGATACAAATGACCTATGGATCCAAACCTTTTAAAGAAAATAACATTAAATTCTCAAGTGAACGTGCGTAATGATATTTACGCGAGTGAAACAAGCCATTATTTTGCCCATTTACAAAAAGCTGACCTAACGATCATAGATGATTGTCAAGTGATTTATCATGTGTAACGGGATATATTTTTGTAAGGAATGACTTATGTATTGGGAGTCAGCACTCAGTTAAAAAAATCCCCCGCCTACTCCTTTTCCCGACCTTTGCAGAACTTGATATATAAAAAGTACAGAGAGTTTAGAATACCTAAAAATTACATACACTTTTTGGAATTATCTCTCTACAAGTTTGAATTGTGCATTTCCATTTGAGATGTTTACTTTTTTCTTAAATAAAAATTTGAGTCTTCACATGCCCTTCATCTCGTAAACAAAAAAAAGAGATAAAATGCAAATAGTTCACAACAAAATGAAAATTTTATTGTTTATGTATGGAAAATTTATTCACACACCACAAATGAACACAAAATTTTTGCTATCCAAGTTTTGGAAATTTCCCTAGATCAAACCTAATAGCTCCGTATTTTTTAAGAAAGAGATTTTTCTGCACATGTTTTAATAAATGGATATGCATGCATGAAACATGTTAAAGATGCAAATGACCTATGGATCCAAACCATTTAAAGAGAATAACATTAAATTCTCCTGGGAACGTGCGGTGGGATATTTACCCGAGTAAAACAAGCCATTATTTTGCCCATTTAAAAAAAACTGACCTAACGATCATAGATGATTTTAAAGTGATTTATCATACGTAACGGGCTATATTTTTTTAAGGAATGACTTATGGATTGGGAGTTAACACTCAGTTAAAAATCCCCTGCCTCCCCCTTTTCCTGACGTTTGCCGAACCTGATATATAAAAACTAAAAAGAGTTTACAATCCCTAAAAATTACAAACCCTTTATGGAATTATCTCTCTCTACATTTGTGCATTGTGCATTTCTATTTTAGATGTATACTTTTTTCTTAAATCAAAACTTGAGTTTTCACTTTCCCATCATCTCGTAAACAAAAAAAGAGATAAAAGGCAAATAGATCAGAACAAAATGAAAATTTTAGAGTTTAAGTATGGAAAGAATTTAAAGGAATAAACAAATTGAAGAAAATAAAATTTATTCACAAACCAAAAATGAACACAAAAGTTTTGTTATCCAAGTTTTTGAAATTCCACTACTTCCTACCTAATTGCACATAATAATGAGATTTTCTACACATATGTTAAAAAATTGATCTGCATGCTAGAAACATGTTAAAGACGCAAATGACCTAAGGATCCAAACCTTTTAAAGAGAATAACATTAAATTTTTAAGTGAACTTGCGATGGGAAATTTACCGGAGTAAAACAAGCCATTATTTTGCCTACTTAAAAAAGCTGACCTAACGATCATATATTATTGTAAAGTGGTTTATCATGCTTAACGGGCTATATTTTTGTAACGAATAACTTATGGATAGGGAAACAACTCTAAGTTAAAAATCCCCCGCCTCCCCTTTTTCCTGACGATAGTAGAACCTGCTATAAAGACTAAAAACATTTTACAATCCCTAAAAATTATAGACACTTTTTGGAATTATCTCTCTCTACATTTGTCCATTGTGCATTTCCATTTTAGATGTATACTTTTTTCTTAAATAAAAAGTTGAGTTCTCACTTTCCCTTCATCTCGTAAACAAGAAAAAGAGATAAAGGCAAATAGATCACAACAAAATGAAAATTTTAGAGTTTATTTATTGAAAGAATTTTAAGCAATAAACAAATGTAAGTAAACAAAATTTATTCACACACCACAAATGAACACAAAAGTTTTGTTACCCAAGTTTGGGAATTTCCACTACTTCAACCCTAATAGCTCGGAATTTAATAAGAAAGTGATTTTTCTACACATGTTTTAAAAAATGGATATGCATGCTTGAAACATGTTAAAGATGAAAACGACCAATGGATCCAAACCTTTTCAAGAGTATAACATGAAATTCTCAAGTGAACGTGCGGAGGAATATTTACACGAGTCAAACAAGCCATTATTTTGCCCATTTACAAAAAGCTGACCTAACGATCATATATGATTTTAATTTTATTTATCATGCTTAACAGGCAATATTTTTTTATGGACTGACTTATGTATTGGGAGTCAACACTCAGTCAAAAATCCCCTGCCTCCCCCTTTTCTCGACGATTGCAGAGCCAGATATATGAAAGCCAAAAAGAGTTTAAAAACCCAAAAAATTACATACACTTTTTGGAATTATGTCTCTACATTTTTGCATTGTGAATTTCCATTATAGATGTTCACTTTCCCATCATCTCGTATACGAAAAAAAGAGAAAAAAGGCAAATAGATCACAACAAAATGAAAATTTTAGAGCTTATGTATGGAAATAATTTAAAGGAATAAACAAATACAAACAAAGAAAATTAATTCACACACCATAAACGTACAACAAAGTTTTGTTATCCAAGTTTGTAAAATTCCACTAGTTCAACCCTAATAGCTTGGAATTTTATAAGAAAGAGATTTTTCAACAGACGTTTTAAAAAATGGATATGCATGCTTGAAGCATGTTCAAGATGTAAATCACCAATGGATCCAAACCTTTTGAAGTGAATAACATTAAATTCTCAAATTAACGTGCGGTTGGCTATCTACACGAGTCAAACAAGCCATTATTTTGCCCACTTACAAAAAGCTGACCTAACGATCATAGATGTTTGTAAATTGATTTATTATGAGTAACAGGCAATATTTTTGTAAGGAACAACTTATGGATTGGAAGTCAATTCTCAGTTAAAAATCCCCTGCCTCCCCCTTTTCCAAATGATTTAGAGTTATCTCTCTAAATATGTGCATTGTGCATTTCCATTATAGATGTATACTTTTTTCTTAAATAAAAACTTGAGTTTTCACTTTCCCTTCAGCTCGTAAACAAAAAAATGAGATAAAAGGCAAATAGATCACAACAAAATGAAAATTTTAGAGTTTATGTATGGAAATAATTTAAAGCAATAAAAAAATGAAGTAAAGAAAATTTATTTACACAACACAAATGAACACAAAAGTTTTGTTATCCAAGTTTGGGAATTTCCACTTGTTCAATCCTAATAGCTCGGAATTTTATAAGAAATTTTTTTTTCTACACATGTTTTAAAAAATGGATATGCATGCTTGAAACATGTTAAAGAATCAAATGACCTATTGATCCAAACCTCTAAAAGAGAATAACATTAAATTCTCAAGTGAACGTGCGGTGGGATATTTTCCCGAGCCAAACTAGCCATTATTTTGCCCACTTACAAAAAACTGACCTAACAATCATAGATGATTTTAAAGTGAATTATAAAGCATAACGGGCAATATTTTTGTAAGGAATGACTTATGTATTGGGAGTCAACTCTCAGTTAAAATTCCCTCGCTTCCCCTTTTTTCCGACGACTGTAGAAATTTAAAAAGAGTTTACAACCCCAAAAAATTACAGAGACTTTTTGGAATTATCTCTCTCTACATTTGTGCATTTTGAATTTCCAATATAGATGTATACTTTTTCCTTAAATAAAAACTTGAGTTTTCTATTTCCTTTAAGCACGTAAACAAAAAAAAGAGATAAAAGGCAAATTGATCACAACAAGATAAAAAATTTAGAGTTTATGTATGGAAAGAATTTAAAGCAATTAAAAAAAGTAAGTAAAAAAAATTTATTCACACACCACTAATGAACACAAAAGTTTTGTTATCCAAGATTAGGAAATTCCACTAGTTCAACCCTTTTAGGTCGGAATTTTATCAGAAAGGAATTTTTCTACACATGTTTTTAAAAATGGATATTCGTGCTTGAAACATGTTAAAGATGCAAATGACCTATGGATGCAAACATTTTAAAGAGAATAACATTAAATTCTCAAGTGAACTTGCGGTGGGATAGTTACCCGAGTCAAACAAGCCATTATTTTGCCCACTTACAAAAACCTGACCTAACGATCAATGATGACTGTAAAGTGATTAATTATGCATAATGGACAATATTTTTGTAACTAATGAGTTATGGATTGGGAGTCAACTCTCAGTTAAAAATCCTTCGCTTTCCCCTTTTCCCGACGATTGCAAAACCTGATATATAAAAACTAAAAAGAGTTTACAATTCCTAAAAATTATAGTAACTTTTTGGAATTATCTCTCTCAACATTTGCGCATTGTGCATTTCCATTATAGGTGTATACTTTTTTCTTAAATCAAAACTTGAGTTTTCACTTTCCCTTCTGCTCGTAAACAAAAAAAAGAGACAAAAGGCAAATAGATCACAACAAAATGAAAATTTTAGAGTTCAAGTAAGGAAGGAATTTAAAGCAATAAACAAATGTAAGTAAAGAAAATTTATTCTCACAACAGAAATGAACACAAAAGTATTGTTATCCAAGTTTGAGAAATTCCACTAGTTCATCCCTAATAGCTCGGAATTTTATAAGAAAGAGATTTTTCTAGACATGTTTTAAAAAATGGATATGCATGCTTGAAACATGTTAAATATGCAAATGACCTATGAATCCAAACCTTTTAAAGAGAATAACATTAAATTCTTAAGTGAACGTGTGATGGAATATTTGCCCCTGTCAAACAAGCCATTTTTTTGCCCAGTTAAAAAAAGCTGACCTAACGATCATAGATGATTGTAAAGTGATTTATCATGTGTAATGGGCTATATTTTTGGGAGGAATGACTTATGGATTGGGAGTCAACTCTCAGTTAAAAATCCCCCGCTTCCCCCTTTTTTCGACGTTTGCAGAACTTGATAAATAGAAACTAAAAAAGAGTTTACAATCCCTAAAAATTATAGACACCTCTCTGAATTATCTCTATCTACTTTTGTGCATTGTGCATTTCCATTATAGATCTATCCTTTTTTCTTAAATCAAAACATGAGTTTTCACTTTCCCTTGATCTCATAAACAAAAAAAAAAAAAAAAAAAAAGATAAAAGGACAATAGATCACATCAAAAAGAAAATTTTAGAGTTTTTGAATGGAAAGGATTTAAAGCAATAAACAAATGTAAGAAAATAAAATAAAATTTAATCACACACCACAAATTAACACAAAAGATTTGTTATCCAAGTTTGGGAAATTCCACTAGGTCAACCCTAATAGCTCGGAATTTTATAAGAAAGAGATTTTACTACACATGTTTTAAAAAATGGATAAGCATGCATGAAACATGTTAAAGATGCAAATGACCTATGGATCCAAACCTTTTAAAGAGAATAACATCAAATTCTCAAGTGAAAGTGCGGTGGGATATTTGCCCCTGTCATAGAAGCCATTTGTTTGCCTACTTAAAAAAAAAAACTGACCTAACGATCATAGATGATTGTAAAGTGATTTATCATGTGTAATGGGCTATATTTTTTTAAGGAATGGCTTATGGATTGGGAGTCAAAAATTAGTTAAAAATATGATATATAAAAACTAAAAAGAGTTTACAATCCCTAAGAATTACAGACACTTTTTGGAATTATCTCTCTCTACATTTGTCCATTATGCATTTCCATTTCAGATGTATAGTTTTTTCTTAAATCTAAGTTTTCACTTTCCCTTCATCTCATAAACAAAAAAAGATATCAAAAGAAAATAGATCACGACAAAATGAAAATTTTAGAGTTTAAGTATGGAAAGATTTTAAAGCAATAAACAAATGTAAGTAAATAAAATTTATTCACACACCACAAATGAACACAAAAGTTTTGGTATCCAAGTTTGGGAAATTCCTCTAGTTCAACCAAATTAGCTTGGAATTTTATAAGAAAGAGATTTTTCTACACATGTTTTAAAAAATGGATATGCATGCTTAAAACATGTTAAAGATGAAAATGACATATGGATCCAAACCTTTTAAATAGAATAACATTAAATTCTCAAATGAACGTGCGGTGTGACATTTACCGAGTCAAACAAGCCATTATTTTGCCCATTGATTAAAAGCTGACCTAACGATCGTAGATGATTGTAGAGTGATTTATCATTCGTAACGGGCTATATTTTTTATGGAATTACTTATGGATTGGGCGTCAATACTCAGTTAAAAATCCCCCGCCTCCCCCTTTTATCGACGATTGCAGAAACTGATATATAAAGACTAAAATGAGTTTACAAAAATTACACACACTTTTCGAAATTATCTATCTCCACATTAGTGCATTGTGCATTTCCATTTTAGATATATACTTTTTTCTTAAATCAAAACTTTAGTTTTCACTTTCCCTTCTTCTCGTAAACAAAAAAAGAGATAAATGCAAATTGATCACAACAAAATGAAAAATTTAGATTTTATGCATGGAAATAATATAAAGCAATTAAAAAATTGAAGTAAAGAAAATTTATTCACACACCACATATGAACACAAAAGTTTTATTATCCAAGTTTGAGAAATTCCACTAGATCCACCCTAATAGCTCGGTATTTTATAAGAAAGCGATTTGTCTACACATGTTTTAATAATTTGATATAAATGCTTGAAATATGTTAAAGATACAAATGACCTATTGATCCAAACCTTTTAAAGAGAATAACATTAAATTCTCAACTGAACGTGCGGTGGGATATTTACCCGAGTCAAACAGGCCGTTATTTTGACCATTTACAAAAAACTGACCTAACGATCACAGATGATTGTAAACAGATTTATCTTGCATAACGGGCTATATAAAGTAGGGAATGACTTATGGATTCGAAGTCAACACTCAGTTAAAAATCCCCTGCCTTCCCCTTTTTTCGACGATTGTAGAACCTGATAAGTAAAAACTAAAAAGAGTTTAAAATCCCTAAAAATTACAGACACTTTTTGGAATTATCTCTCTCAACATTTTTCAATTTTGCATTTCCACTTTACATGTATACTTTTTTATTAAATCTAAACTTGAGTTTTCACTTTCCCTTCATCTCGTAAACAAAAAAAAGAGCTCAAAGGTAAATAAACCACAACAAAATGAAAATTTTAGAGTTTATGTATGGATATAATTTTAAGCAATAGACAAAATGTAAGCAAAGAAAATTTATTCACACACCACAAGTGAACACTAAAGTATTTTTATCCAAGTTTGGGAAATTCCACTAGATCAACCCTAATAGCTCGGTATTTTATAAGAAAGAGATTTTTCTACACTTGTTTTAATAAATGGATATGCATGCTCGAAACATGTTACAGATGCAAATGACCTATGGATCAAAACTTTATAAAGAGAATAACATTAAATTCTGAAGTGAACATATTGTGGGATTTTTACCCAAATCAAACAATAAATTACTTTACCCATTTACAAAAAGCTGACCTATCGATCATAAATGATTTTAAAGTGATTTACAATACGTAAAGGGCTATATTTTTATAAGGAATGACTTATGGATTGGGACTCAACACTAAGTTAAAAATCCCCCAGCTCCCCCTTTTCTCGATGATTGCCGAGCCTGATATATAAAAACTAAAAAGAGTTTACTAACCCTAAAAATAACTGACACTTTTTTGAATTATCTCTCTCTAGATTTGTGCATTGTGCATTTCCATTTTAGATGTATACTTTTTTCTTAAATCAAAACTTTAGTTTTTACTTTCCCTTCTTCTCCTAAACAAAAAAAGAGATAAAATGCAAATTGATCACAACAAAATGAAAATTTTAGAGTTTATGTATGGAAATAATATAAAGCAATTAAAAAATTGAAGTATAGAAAATTTATTCACACACCACATATGAACACAAAAGTTTTATTATCCAAGTTTGAGAAATTCCACTAGATCCACCCTAATAGCTCGGTATTTTATAAGAAAGCGATTTTTCTACACATGTTTTAATAAATGGATATGCATGCTTGAAACATGTTAAAGATGAAAATGACCTATTGATCGAAACCTTTTAAAGAGAATAACATTAAATTCTCAAGTGAACGTTTAGTGGGGTATTTACCCGAGTCAAACACGCCATTATTTTACCCATTTACAAAAAGCTGACATAATGATCATAGATGATTTTAAAATGATTTATCATGCATAACGGGCTATCTTTTTGTAAGGAATGACTTATGGATTGGGAGTCAACACTTAGTTAAAAATGCATCGCCTCCCCCTTTTCCCGACGATTGTAGGACCTGATATATAAAAACTAAGAAGTGTTTGAAATCCCTAAAAATCACAGACACTTTTTGGAATTATCTCTCTCTATATTTTTGCATTGTGCATTTCCATTTTAGATGTATACTTTTTTCTTAAATAAAAACTTGAGTTTCCACTTTTCCTTCATATCATAAACAAAAAAAGAGATAAAAGGCAAATAGATCACAACAAAATGAAAATTTTAGGGTTTATGTATAGAAATAATTTAAAGCAATAAACAAATGTTAGTAAAGAAAATTTATTCACCTACTACAAATGAACACAAAATTTTTGTTTTCCAAGTTTGGGAAATTCTACTAGTTCAACCCAAATAGCTTGGAATTTTATAACAAAGAGATTTTTCTACACATGTTTTACAAAATGGATATGCATGCTTGAAACATGTTAAAGATACAAATGACCTATGGATCAAAACCTTTTAAAGAGAATAACATTAAATTCTCAAGTGAACTTGTGGTGGGATACTTACCCGAGTCAAACAACCAATTATTTTTCCCATTTACAAAAAGCTGACCTAACGATCATAGATGAATGTAAAGTGATTTAACATGCGCAATGAGCTATATTTTTGTCAGGAATGAATTATGGATTGGGAGTCAACACTCAGTTAAAAAACCCCACCTTCCCCTTTTCCTGATGATTGCAGAACTGGATATATAAAAACTAAAAGGAGTTTATAATCACTAAAAATTACAGACACTTTTTGGAATTATCTCTCTCTACATTTGTGCGTTGTACATTTCCATTTTAATTGTATACTTTTCCTAAATCCAAACTTGATTTTTTACTTTCCCTTCATCTCGTAAACAAAAAAGAGATAAAAGGAAAATAGATCACAACAAAATGAAATTTTTAGAGTTTATGTATGGAAAGAATTTACAGCAACAAAGCAAATGTAACTAAAGAAAATTTAGTCACACACCTCAAATGAACACAAAATTTTTGTTATCCAAGTTTGGGATATTCCACTAGATCCACTCTAATAGCTCGGTATTTTTAAGAAAGAGATTGTTCTAAAGATGTTTTAATAAAGGGATATGTATGCTTGAAACATGTTAAAGATGCGAATGACCTATGGATCCAAACCTTTTAAAGAGAATAACACCAAATTCTTAAGTGAATGTGTGGTGTGATATTTACCCGAGTCTAACAAGCCATCATTTTTCCCATTTAAAAAAATCTAATCTAACGATCATAGATGATTTTAAATTGATTAATCATGTGTAACGGGCTATATTTTTGTAAGGAATGAGTTATGGATTGGGAGTCAACACTCAGTTAAAAATCCCCCGCCTCCCCCTTTTCTAGACGGTTGCCAAACCTGATATATAAAAACTAAAAAGAGTTTACAATCCCTAAAAATTATAAAAACTTTTTGGAATTATCTCTCTCTACATTTTTGCATTGTGCATTTCCATTTTAGATGTATATTTTTTTCTTAAATATAAACTTGAGTTTTCACTTTCCCATTATCTCGTAAACCAAAAAAGAGATAAAAGGCAAATAGATCTCAACAAAATGAAAATTTTAGAGTTTATGTATGGAAAGAATTTAAAGCAATAAACTAATGTAAGTAAAGAAAATTTATTCACACACCACAAATGAAACCAAAATTTTTGTTTTTGGGGAATTCCACTAGTTCAACCCTAATTGCTCGCAATTTTTTAAGAAAGAGATGTTTCTACACATGTTTTAAAAATGGATATGAATGCTTGAAACAAGCTAAAGATACAACTGACCAATGGATCCAAACCTTTAAAAGAGAATAAATTAAATTCTCAAGTGAACGTGCGGTGGAATATTTACCTGAGTCAAACAAGCCATTATTTTGACCATTTACAAAAAGCTGACCTAACGATCATAGATGATTGTTAAAATATTTATCATGTGTAATGGGCTATATTTTTTTAAGGAATGAATTATGGATTGGGAGTCAACACTCAGTTAAAAATCCTCCGCCGCCCATTTCCCGACTAATGCAGAACTTGATATATAAAAACTAAAAAGAGTTTACAATCCCTAAAAATTACATACACTTTTAGGAATTATCTCTCTCTACATTTGTGCATTGTGCATTTCCTTTTTTGAATTATACTTTTTTCTTAAATCAAAACTTGACTTTTCACTTTCCCTTCATATCGTAATAAAAAAAAGAGATAAAAGGCAAATAGATCACAACAAAATGAAAATTTTAGAGTTTATGTATAGAAAAAATTTAAAGTAATAAAAAAATTTAAGTAAAGAAAATTTATTCACACACCACAAATGAACATAAAATTTTTGTTATCCAAGTTTGGGAAATTCCACTAGTTCAACCCTAATAGCTAGGAATTTTATAAGAAAGAGATTTTTCTGCACATGAAGTAAAAAATGGATATGCATGCTTGAAACATGTTAAAGATGAAAATGACCTATGGATCAAAACCTTTTAAAGAGAATAACATTAAATTCTCAAGTGAACGTGCGATGCGATATTTACCCGTGTCAAACAAGCCATTATTTTGCCCATTTGCGAGAAGCTGACCTAACGATGATAGATGATTGTAAAGTAATTTAACTTGCACAATGAGCTATATTTTTGTACAGAATGACATATGGTTGGGAGTTAACACTCAGTTAAAAATCCCCACCTCCCCCTTTTCCCGACGATTGCCGAACCTCATATATAAAAACTAAAAAGAGTTTACAATACCTAAAAATTACATACTCTTGTTGGAATTATCTCTCTCTACATTTGTGCATTGTGCATTTCCATTTTAGATGTGTACTTTTTTTCATAAATCAAAAGTAGAGTTTTCACTTTCCCTTCACCTCGTAAACAAAAAAAGAGATAAAAGGAAAAAAGATCAGAACAAAATGAAAATTTTAGAGTTTAAGTATGGAAAGAATTTAAAGCACTAAAAAAATGTAAATACAAAAAATTTATTCACACACAACAAGTGAACACAAAATTTTTGTTATCAAAGTTTGGGAAATTCCACTAGTTGAACACTAATAACGAATAATTTTATAAGAAAGAAAGTTTTCTAAACATGTTTTAAAAAATGGATATGCATGCTTGAAACGTGTTAAAGATGTAAATTACCAATGGATCCAAACCTTTTAAAGAGAATAACATTAAATTCTCAAATGAACGTGCGGTGGGCTATTTACCCGAGTCAAACAAGCCATTATTTTTCCCACTTACAAAAAGTTGACCTAACGATCATAGGTGTTTGTTAATTGATTTATTATGAGTAACGGGCAATATTTTTGAACGGAATGACTTATGGATGCAGTCAACTCTCAGTTAAAAATCCTTTGCCTCCCCCTTTTCCAAATGATTGCAGAACCTGACATATAAAAACTAAAAAGTGTTTACAATCACTAAAAAATACAGACACTTTTTGAAATTATCTCTCTCTAAATTTGTGCATTGTGCATTTCCTTTATAGAAGTATACTTTTTTCTTAAATCAAAACTTGAGTTTTAACATTCCCTTCAGCTTGTAAACAAAAAAAAGAGATAAAAGGCAAATAGATCACAACAAAATGAAAATTTTAGATTTTATGTATGGAAATAATTTAAATCAATCAACAAATGAAGTATAGAAAATTTATTCACAAAACACAAATGAACACAAAAAGTTTTGTTATCCAAGTTTGGGAATTTCCACTTGTTCAGCCCTAATAGCTCGGAATTTTATAAGAAAAAGATTTTTCTACACATGTTTTAAAAAATGGATATGCATTCTTGAAACATGTAAAAGATACAAATGACCTATGGATCCAAACCTCTTAAAGAGAATAACATTAAATTCTCAAGTGAATGTGCGGTGGGATATTTTCCCGAGTCAAACTAGCCATTATTTTGCCCACTTACAAAAAGTTGACCTAACGATCATAGATGATTGTAAAGTGATTTATAATGTGTAACAAGAAATATTTTTGTAAGGAATGACTTATGGATTAGGAGTCAACTCTTAGTAAAAAAAACCCTGCTTCCCCCTTTTCCCGACGACTGTAGAACCTGATTTCTGAAAACAAAAAATAGTTTACAACCCTTAAACATTACCAAGACTTTTTGGAATTATCTCTCTCTACATTTGTGCATTGTGAATTTCCAATAAAGATGAATACTTTTTTCTAAAATAAAAACTTGAGTTTTCTGTTTCCTTTCAGCTCGTAAACAAAAAAAAAAAAAAGATAAAAGGCGAATAGATCACAATAAAATGAAAATTTTAGAGTTTATGTATGGAAAGATTTAAAGCAATAAAAACATTTAAGTAAATAAAATTTATTCACATAGCACAAATGATCACAAAAAATTTTTTATCCAAGTTTGGAAAATTCAACTAGTTCAACCCAAACAGCTCAGAATTTTATTAGAAAGAGATATTTCTACACATTTTTTAAAAACTGGATATGCGTGCTTGAAACATGTTCAAGATGCAAATGACCTATGGATCCAAACCTTTTAAAGAGAATAAAAATAAATTGTCAAATGAACGTGGGGTGGGCTATTTACCCGAGTCAAATAAGCCATTATTTTGCCCACTTACAAAAAGTTGACCTAACGATCATAGATGTTTACAAATTAATATATTATGAGTAAGGGGCAATATTTTTCTAAGGAATGACTTATGGATTGGGAGTCAACTCTCAGTTAAAATCCCCTACCTCCCCCTTTTTCAAATGATTGCAGAACCTAACATATAAAAACTAAAAAGAGTTTAATCCCTAAAAATTACAGACCCTTTTTGGAATTATCTCTCTCTAAATTTGTGCATTGTGCATTTCCATTATAGATGTATACTTTTTTCTTAAATCAAAACTTGAGTTTTCACTTTCCCTTCAGCTCATAAACAAAAAAAATGAGATAAAAGCCAAATAGATCACAACAAAATGAAAATGTTTGAGTTTATATATGGAAATAATTTAAAGCAATGAACAAATGAAGTAAAGAAAATTTATTCAAACAACACTAATGAACACAAAATTTTTGTTATCCAAGTTTGGGAATTTCCACTTGTTCAACCCTAATAGCTCAGAATTTTATAAGAAAGAGATTTTTCTACACAACTTTTAAAAAATGGATATGCAAGCTTGAAACATGTTCAAGATGCAAATGACCTATGGATCCAAACCTTTTAAAGAGAAAAACATTAAATTCTAAAGTGAATGTGCGTTGGGAGTTTTACCCAAATCAAGCAAACCATTATTTTGCCCATTTAAAGAAAGCTAACCTAACGATCATAGATGATAGTAAAGTGATTTATCATGTGTAACGGGCTATATTTTTGTTAGGAATGACTTATGGATTGGGAGTCAACACTCAGGTAAAAGTCCCTCGCTTCCCCCTTTTACAGACAATTGCATAACCGGATATATAAAAACTAAAAAGAGTTTACAATCCCTTTGCACTACAGTCACTTTTTTGAATTATCTCGCTCTACATTTGTGCATTGTGCATTTACATTTTAGATGTGAATTTTTTCTTAAATCAAAACTTGAGTTTTCTCTTTCCCTTCATCTCGTAAACAAAAAAAAGAGATAAAAGGTAAATAGATCACAACAAAATGAAAATTTTAGAGTTTGTGTATGGAAAAAATTTTAAGCAATAAACAAATGTAAGTGAAGATAATTTATTCACACACCACAAATGAACACAAAAGTTTTGTTATCCAAGTATGGGAAATTCCACTAGTTCAACCCTAATAGCTTGGAATTTTATAAGAAAGAGATTTTTCTCCACATGTTTTAAAAAATGGATATGCATGCATGAAACATGTTCAAGATGCAAATGACCTATTGATCCAAACATTTTAAAGAGAATAACATTAAATTCTCAAGTGGACGTAAGGTGAGATATTTACCCGAGTCTAACAAGCCATTGTTTTGCCCATTTACAAAAAACTGACCTAACGATCACATATGATTATAAAGTGATTTATCATGCGTAACTAGCTATATTTTTTAAAGGAATGACTTATGGATTGGGAGTCAACACTCGATTAAAAATCCCCCGCCTCCCCCTTTACAGACGATTACAGAACCTCATATATAAAAACAAAAAAGAGTTTACAATCCCAAAAACTTATGGACACTTTTTGGAATTATCTCTCTCCACATTTGTGAATTATTAATTTTCATTTTAGATGTAAACTTTTTTATTAAATAAAAACTTGAGTTTTCACTTTCCCTTCATCTCGTAAACAAAAAAAAAAAGATAAAAGGCAAAAAGATCACAACAAAATGAAAATTTTAGAGTTTATGTATCGAACAAATTTGAAGCAATAAACAAATGTCAGTAAAGAAAATTTATTCACTCACCACAAAAGAACACAAAAATTTTGCTATCCAAGTTTGGGAAATTCCACTAGATCAACCCAATTAGCTCGATATTTTTTAGAAAGAGATTTTTGTAAACATATTTAAATAAATGGATATGCATGCTTGAAACATGTTAGAGATGCAAATGACCTATGGATCCAAACCTTTTAAAGAGAATAACATCAAATTCTCAAGTGAACGTGCGGTGGCATATTCACCCGAGTCAAACAAGCCATTTGCATAAAGCTGACCTAACGATCATAGATGATTTTAAAGTGATTTATCATGCGTAACAGGATAAATTTTTTAAAGGAATGAGTTATGGTTGGGAGTCAACACTCAATTAAAAATCCCCTTCCTCCCCCTTTTCCCAACGATTGCCGAACTTGATATATAAATACTAAAAAGAGTTTACAATCCCTAAAAATTATAAGCACTTTTTTGCAATTATCTCTCCCTAAATTTGTACATTGTGCATATCCATTTTAGATGTATACTTTTTTCTTAAATATAAACTTGAGTTTTCACTTTCCCATCATGTCGTAAACAAAAAAAGAGATAAAAGGCAAATAGATCACAACAAAATAAAAATTTTAGAGTTTATGTATGGAAAGAATTTAAAGATATAAAAAATTGTATGCAAATAATTTTTTTTTAATCACCACAAACAAACACAAAAATTTTCGTATCCAAGTTTGGGAAATTCCACTAGATCTGCCCTATTAGCCCGATATTTATTTAGAAAGAGATTTTTCTACACATGTTTAAATAAATGGATATGCATTCTTGAAACATGTTAAACATGCAAATGACCTATGGATACAAACCTTTTAAAGAGAATAACATTAAGTTCTCAAGTGAACATGTGGTGGGATATTTACCCGAGTCAAACAAGCCATTATTTTACCCATTTACATAAAGCTGACCTAACGATCATAGATGATTTTAAAGTGATTTATCATGCGTAACGGTCTATATTTTTGTAAGGAATGAGTTATGGATTGGGAGTCAACTCTCAGTTAAAATCCCCTACCTCCCCCTTTTTCAAATGATTGCAGAACCTGACATATAAAAACTAAAAAGAGTTTAATCCCTAAAAATTACAAACTCTTTTTGGAATTATCTCTCTCTAAAGTTGTGCATTGTGCATTTCCATTACAGATGTATACTTTTTTCTTAAATCAAAACTTGAGTTTTCACTTTCCCTTCAGCTCATAAACTAAAAAAATGAGATAAAAGCCAAATAGATCACAACAAAATGAAAACTTTAGAGTTTATATATGGAAATAATTTAAAGCAATGAACAAATGAAGTAAAGAAAATTTATTCAAACAACACTAATGAACACAAAAGTTTTGTTATCCAAGTTTGGGAATTTCCACTTGTTTAACCCTAATAGCTCAGAATTTTATAAGAAAGAGATTTTTCTACACAACTTTTAAAAAATGGATATGCATGCTTGAAACATGTTCAAGATGTAAATGACCTATGGATCCAAACCTTTTAAAGAGAAAAACATTAAATTCTAAAGTGAATGTGCGTTGGGATTTTTACCCAAATCAAGCAAACCATTATTTTGCCCATTTAAAGAAAGCTAACCTAACGATCATAGATGATAGTAAAGTGATTTATCATGTGTAACGGGCTATATTTTTGTTAGGAATGACTTATGGATTGGGAGGCAACACTCAGGTAAAAGTCCCTCGCTTCCCCCTTTTACAGACAATTGCAGAACCAGATATATAAAAACTAAAAAGAGTTTACAATCCCTATGCACTACAATCACTTTTTTGAATTATCTCTCTCTACATTTGTGCATTGTGCATATCCATTTTAGATGTATACTTTTTTCTTAAACATAAACTTGAGTTTTCACTTTTCCATCATTTCGTAAACAAAAAAAGAGATAAAAGGCAAATAGAACGAAAGAAAATGAAAATTTTAGAGTTTATTTATGGAAAGAATTTAAAGCAATAAAAAAATGTAAGTAAATAAAATTTATTCACTCACCACAAATGAACACAAAATTTTGCTCTCCAAGTTTGGGAAATTCCACTAGATCAACCCTATTAGCTCGGTATTTTTTTAGAAAGAGATTTTTCTACACATGTTTAAATATATGTATACGCATTCTTGAAACAAGTTAAAGATGCAAAGGACCTAAGGATCCAAACCTTTTAAAGAAAATAACATTAAATTCTCAAGTGAACGTGTGGTGGGATATTTAGCCAAGTCAAACAAACCAATATTTTACCCATTTACAAAAAGCTGACCTAACGATTATAGATGATTTTAATGTGATTTATCAGGCGTAATGGGCTATATTTTTGTAAGGAATGAGTTATGGATTGGGAGTCAACACTTCGTTAAAAATCCCCCGCACCCCCCTCCCTTTTCCCAACGATTGCTGAACTTGATATATAAAAACAAAAAAGAGTTTACAATCCCTAAAAATTATAAACACTTCTTGGAATTATCTCTCTCTACATTTGTGCATTGTGCATATCCATTTTAGATCTATACTTTTTTCTTAAATATAGACTTGATTTTTCACTTTCCCATCATGTCGTAAACAAAAAAGAGATAAATGACAAATAGATCACAACAAAATAAAAATTTTAGAGTTTATTTATGGAAAGAATTTAAAGCAATAAAAAAATGAAAGTAAATAAAATTTATTAACTCCACGAATGAACACAAAATTTTTGGTATCGAAGTTTAGGAAATTCCACTAGATTAACCCTATTAGCTCGGTATTTTTTTAGAAAGAGATTTTTTACACATGTTTAAATAAACTGATATGCACTCATGAAACATGTTAAAGATGCAAATGACCTATGGATCGAAACCTTTTAAAAATAATAATATTAAATTCTCCAATGAACGTGCGGTGGGATATTTACCCGAGTCAAACAAGCCATTATTTTACCCATTTACATAAAGCTGACCCAACGATCATAGATGATTTTAAAGTGATTTATCATGTGTAACAGTCTATATTTTTGTAAGGAATGAGTTATGGATTGGGAGTCAACACTCAGTTAAAAATCCCTCGCCTCCCCCTTTTTCCAACAATTGCCGAACTTGATATATAAAAACTAAAAAGAGTTTACAAAATTATAAACACTTTTTTGAATTATCTCTCTCTACATTTGTGCATTGTGCATACCCATTTTAGATGTGTACTTTTTTCTTAAATATAAACTTCAATTTTCACTTTCCCAACATCTCGTAAACAAAAAAAGAGATAAAAGGCAAATAGATCACAACAAAAAGAAAATTTTAGAGTTTATGTAAGGAAAGAATTTTAAGCAATAAAAAAATGTAAGTAAATAATTTTTTTTTAATCACCACAAATCAACACAAAAATTTTGCTATCCAACATTGGGAAATTCCACTAGATTAACCCTTTTAGCTCGTTATTTTTTTAGAAAGAGATTTTTCTACACATGTTTAAATAAACGGGTATGTACTCTTGAAACATGTTAGAGATGCAAATGACCTATGGATCGAAACCTTTTAAAGAGAATAACATTAAATTCTCAAGTGAACGTGTGGTGGGATATTTACCCGAGTCAAACAAGCCATTATTTTACCCGCTTACTTAACGAACATAGATGATTTTAAAGTGATTTATCATGCGTAACAGGCTTTTTCTGTGAGGAATGAGTTATGAATTGCGAGTCAACACTTAGTTAAAAATCCCCTGCCTCCCCCTTTTCCCAACGATTGCCGAACTTGATATATAAAAACTAAAAAGAGTTTACAATCCCTAAAAATTATAAACACTTTTTGGAATTATCTCTCTCTACATTTGTGCATTGTGCATCTCCATTTTAGATGTATACTTTTTTCTTAAACATAAACTTGAGTTTTCACTTTTCCATCATTTCACAAACAAAAAAAGAGATAAAAGGGAAATAGATCGAAAAAAATGAAAATTTTAGAGTTCATGTATGGAAAAAATTTAAAGCAATAAAAAAATGTAAGTAAATAAAATTTATTCACTCACTCAAATCAACACAAAATTTTGCTCTCCAAGTTTGGGAAATTCCACTAGATCAACCCTATTAGCTCCGTATTTTTTTAGAAAGAGATTTTTCTACACATGTTTAAATAAATGGATACGCAATCTTGAAAACAGGTTAAAGATGCAAACGACCTAAGGATCCAAACTTTTAAAAAAAATAACATTAAATTCTCAAGTGAACGTGCGGTAGGATATTTACCCGAGTTAAACAAGCCAATATTTTACCCATTTACATAAAGCTCACCTAACGATTACAGATGATTTTAATGTGATTTATCAGGCGTAACGGGCTATATTTTTGTAAGGAATGAGTTATGGATTGGGAGTCAACACTCAGTTAAAATTCCCCCACCTCCCCCTTTTTCACAACGATTGCCGAACTTGATATATAAAAACTAAAAAGAGTTTACAATCCCTAAAAATTATAAGCACTTTTTGGAATTATCTCTCTCTACATTTGGGCATTGTGCATATCCATTTTAGATGTGTATTTTTTTCTTAAATATAAACTTCAGTTTTCACTTTTCTCGTCATCTCGTAAACAAAAAAGGAGATAAATGGCAAATAGATCACAACAAAATGAAAATTTTAGAGTTTATGTAAGGAAAGAATTTAAAGCAATAAAAAAATGAAAGTAAATAAAATTTATTAACTCCATGAATGAACACAAAAGTTTTGGTATCCAAGTTTGGGAAATTCCACTAGATTAACCCTATTAGCTAGGTATTTTTTTAGAAAGAGATTTTTCTACACATGTTTAAATAAACGGATATGCACTCTTGAAACATGTTAAAGATTCAAATGACCTATGGATCGAAACCTTTTAAAGAGAATAACATTAAATTCTCAAGTGTTCTTGCGGTGGGATATTTACCCGAGTCAAATAAGCCATTATTTTACCCGTTTACATAAAGCTTTCCTAATGATGATAGATGATTTTAAAGTGATTTATCATGCGTAACGGGCTTTTTTTTGTAAGGAATGAGTTATGTATTGGGAGTCAACACTCAGTTAAAAATCGCCCCCCCACCCCTTTTCCCAACGATTGCCGAACTTGATATATAAAAACTAAAAAGAGTTTACAATCCCTAAAAATTATAAACACTTCTTGGAATTATCACTCTCTACATTTGTGCATTGTGCATATCCATTTTAGATGTATACTTTTTTCTTAAATATAAACTTGATCTTTCACTTTCCCATCATGTCGTAAACAAAAAAAGAGATAAATGGCAAATAGATCACAACAAAATGAAAACTTTAGAGTTTATTTATGGAAAGAATTTAAAGCAATAAAAAAATCAAAGTAAATAAAATTGATTAACTCCACGAATGAACACAAAAATTTTGGTATCAATGTTTGGGAAATTCCACTAGATTAACCATATTATCTTGTATTTTTTTAGCAAGAGATTTTTTTACACATGTTTAAATAAACGGATATGCACTCATGAAACATGTTAAAGATGTAAATGACCTATGGATCGAAACCTTTTAAAGAGAATAACATTAAATTCTCCAGTGAACGTGCAGTGGGATATTTACCCGAGTCAAACAAGCCATTATTTTACCCTTTACATAAAGCTGACCTAACGATCATAAATGATTTTAAAATTATTTATCATGCGTAATGGGCTTTTTTTAAAGGGATGAGTTATGAATTGGGAGTCAACACTCAGTTAAAAATCCCCCGCCTCCCCCTTTTCCCAACGATTGCCGAACTTGATATATAAAAACTAAAAAGAGTTTACAATCCCTAAAAATTAAAAACACTTTTTGGAATTATCTCTCTCCACATTTGTGAATTGTGCATATCCATTTTAGATGTTTACTTTTTTCTTAAATATAAACTTGAGTTTTCACTTTCCCATCATCTCGTAAACAAAAAAAAGAGATAAAAGGCAAATAGATCACAACAAAATGAAAATTTTAGAGTTTATGTATGGAAAGAATTTAAAGCAATAAAAAATGTAAGTAGATAAATTTTTTTTAATCACCACAAATATACAAACAAATTTTGCTTTCCAAGTTTGGGAAATTCCACTAGATCAACCCAATTAGCCCGGTATTTTTTTAGAAGGAGATTTTTCTACACATGTTTAAATAAATGGATATGCATTCTTGAAACATGTTAAAGATGCAAATGACCTATGGATACAAACCTTTTAAAGAGAATAACATTAAATTCTCAAGTGAACGTGCGGTGGGATATTTACCAGAGTCAAACAAGCCATTATTTTAAAGCTGAACTAACGATCATAGATGATTTTAAAGTGATTTATCATGCGTAACGGTCTATATTTTTGTAAAGAATGAGTTATGGATTGGGAGCCAACACTCAGTTAAAAATCCCCCGCCTTCCCCTTTTTCCAACGATTGCCGAACTTGATATATAAAAACTAAAAAGAGTTTACAGTCCCTAAAAATTATAAACACTTTTTGGAATTATCTCTCTCTACATTTGTGGATTGTGCATATCCATTTTAGATGTGTACTTTTTTCTTAAATATAAACTTCATTTTTCACTTTCCCATCATCTCGTAAACAAAAAAAGAGATAAAAGGCAAACAGATCACAACAAAATGAAAATTTTAGAGTTTAGGTAAGGAAAGAATTTTAAGCAATAAAAAATGTAAGTAAATACATTTTTTTTAATCACCACAAATGAACACAAAAATTTTTCTATCCAAGTTTGGGAAATTCCACTAGATTAACCCTATTAGGTTGGTATTTTTTTAGAAAGTGATTTTTCTACACATGTTTATTTAAACGGATATGCACTCTTGAAACATGTTAGAGATGCAAATGACCAATGGATCGAAACTTTTTAAAGAGAATAACATTAAATTCTCAAGTGAACGTGCGGTGGGTTATTTAATCGATTCAAACAAGCCATTATTTTACCCGTTTACCTAAAGCTTACCTAACAATCATAGATGATTTTAAAGTGATTTATCATGCGTAACAGGTTTTTTTTGTGAGGAATGAGTTATGAATTGGGAGTCAACACTCAGTTAAAAATCCCCGGCCTCCCCCTTTTCCCAACGATTGCCGAAATTGATATATAAAAACTAAAAAGAGTTTACAATCCCTAAAAGTTATAAACACTTTTTGGAATTATCTTTCTCTACATTTGTGCATTGTGCATCTCCATTTTAGATGTATACCTTTTTCTTAAACATAAACTTGAGTTTTCACTTTTCCATCATTTTGTAAACAAAAAAAGAGATAAAAGGCAAATAGATCGAAACAAAATGAAAATTTTAGAGATTATGTATGGAAAGAATTTAAAGCAATAAAAAATGTCAGTAAATAAAATTTATTCACTCACTCAAATGAACACAAAATTTTGCTCTCCAAGTTTGGGAAATTCCACTAGAACAACCCAATTAGCTCGGTATTTTTTTAGAAAAAGATTTTTCTACACATGTTTAAATAGATGGATACGCAATCTTGAAAGAAGTTAAAGATGCAAACGACCTAAGGATCCAAACCTTTTAAAGAAAATAACATTAAATCCTCAAGTGAACGTGCGGTGGGATATTTACCCGAGTTAAACAAGCCAATATTTTACCCATTTACATAAAGTTGACCTAACGATTATAGATGATTTTAATGTGATTTATTAGGCGTAACGGGCTATATTTTTGTAAGGAATGAGTTCTGGATTGGGAGTCAACACTCAGTTAAAAATCCCCCGCCTCCCCCTTTTTCCCAACGATTGCCGAACTTGATATATAAAAACTAAAAAGAGTTTACAATCCCTAAAAATTATAAACACTTTTTGGAATTATGTCTCTCTACATTTGTGCATTGTGCATATCCATTTTAGATGTTTATTTTTTTCTTAAATATAAAGTTCAGTTTTCACTTTCTCATCATCTCGTAAACAAAAAAGGAGATAAAAGGCAAATAGATCACAACAAAATGAAAATCTTAGAGTTTATGTAAGGAAAGAATTTAAAGCAATAAAAAATGTAAGTAAATAAAATTTTTTTAATCACCACAAATGAACACAAAAATTTTGCTATCGGACTTTGGGAAATTCCACTAGATTAACCCTTTTAGCTCGCTATTTTTTTAGAAAGAGATTTTTCTACACTTGTTTAAATAAACGGATATGCACTCTTGAAACATGTTAAAGATGCAAATGACCTATGGATCAATACCTTTTAAAGAGAATAACATTAAATTCTCAAGTGAACGTGCGGTGGGATATTTACCCGAGTCAAACAAGCCATTATTTTACCCGTTTACATAAAGCTTACCTAACGATGATAGATGATTTTAAAGTGATTTATCATGCGTAACGGGCTTTTTTTTGTAATGAATGATTTATGAATTGGGAGTCAACACTCAGTTAAAAATCCCCCGCCTCCCCCTTTTCCCAACGTTTGCCAACTTGATATATAAAAACTAAAAAGAGTTTACAATTCCTAAAAATTATACACACTTTTTGGAATTATCTCTCTCTACATTTGTGCATTGTGCATATCCAATTTAGATGTATACATTATTCTTAAATATAAACTTGAGTTTTCCATTTCACATCATCTCGTAAACAAAAAAAGAGATAAAAGGCAAATAGATCAATACAAAATGAAAATTTTAGAGTTTGTGTATGGAAACAATTTAAAGCAATAAAAAAATGTAAGTAAATAAAATTTATTCACTCACCACAAATGAACACAAAAATTTGGCTATCCAAGTTTGGGAAATTCCAATAGATCAACCCTATTAGCTTAGTATTTCTCTAGAAAGAGATTTTTCTACACAAGTTTAAATAAATGCATATGCATTCTTAATACATGTTAAAGATGCAAATGACCTACGGATCCAAACCTTTTAAAGAGAATAACATTAAATTTTCAAGTGAACGTGCGGTGGGATATTTACCTGAGTCAACAAGCCATTATTTTACACTTTTCCATAAAGCTGACCTAACGATCATAGATGATTTTAAAGTGATTTATCATGCGTAACGGGAAATATTTTTGTAAGGAATGAGTTATGGATTGGGAGTTAACACTCAGTTAAAAATTCCCCGCCTCCCTCTTTTCCCAACGATTGTTGAACTTGATGTTTAAAAACTAAAAAGAGTTGACAGTCCCTAAAAATTAAAAACACTTTTTGGAATTATCTCTCTCTACATTTGTGTATTGTGCATATCCATTTTAGATGTATACTTGTTTCTTAAATATAAACTTCAGTTTTCATTTTTCCATCATCTCGTAAACAAAAAAGGAGATAAAAGGCAAATAGATCACAATTAAGGTAAAATTTCAGATGTATGGAAAGAATTTAAAGAAATAAAAAAATGTTAATAAAAAAATTTATTAACTCCACAAATGAACACAAAAAATTTGTTATCCAAGTTTGGGAAATTCCACTAGATCATCCCTATTAGCTCAGTATTTTTTCAGAAAGAGATTTATCTACACATGTTTAAATAAATAAATATGCATTCTCGAAACATGTTAAAGATGCAAATGACCCATGGATCTAAACCTTTTAAAGAGAATAAGATTAAATTCTCAAGTGAACGTGCGGTGGGATGTTTACCCGAGTAAACAAGCCATTATTTTACTCATTTCCATAATGCTGACCTAACGATCATAGATGATTTTAAAGTGATTTATCATGCGTAACGGGCAATATTTTTGTAAGGAATGAGTTATGGATTGGGAGTCAACACTCTGTTAAAAATCCCCTACCTCCCCCTTTTCCCAACGATTGCCGAACTTGATATTTAAAAACTAAAAAGATTTTACAGTCCTAAAAAATTATAAACACTTTTTGGAATTATCTCTCTCTATATTTGTGCATTGTGCATATCCATTTTAGATGTTTTCTTTTTTCTTAAAAATAAACTTCAGTTTTCACTTTCCCATCATCTTGTAAACAAAAAAGGAGATAATAGGCAAATAGATCACAACGTAATTAAAATTTTAGATGTATGGAAAGAATTTAAAGCAATAAAAAAATATAAGTAAATAAAATTTATTAACTCCACAAATGAACACAAAAATTTTGCTATCCAAGTTTGGGAAATTCCACTAGATCAACCCTATTAGTTCCGTATTTTTTTTAGAAAGGATTTTTCTACACATGTTTAAATAAATGGATATGCATTCTTGAAACATGTTAAAGATGCAAATGAACTATGGATACAAACCTTTTAAAGAGAATGACAATAAATTCTCAAGTAAACGTGCGGTGGTATATTTACTCGAGTCAAACAAGCCATTATTTTACCCATTTACATAAAGCTGACCTAACGATCATAGATGATTTTAAAGTGACTTATCATGCATAACGAGCAATATTTTTGTAAAGAATGAGTTATGGATTGGGAGTCAACACTCAGTTAAAAATCCCCCGCCTCCCCCTTTTCCCAACGATTGCCGAACTTGATATGTAAAAACTAAAAGGAGTTTACAATCCCTAAAAATTATAAAAAGTTTTTGGAATTATCTCTGTCTACATTTGTGCATTGTGCAAATCCATTTTAGATGTATAGTTTTTTCTTAAATATAAACTTGAGTTTTCACTTTCCCATCATCTCGTAAACAAAAAAAGATATAAAAGGCAAATAGATCACAACAAAATGAAAATTTTAGAGTTTATGTATGGAAAGAATTTAAAGCAATAAAATATTGTAATTAAATAAAATTTATTCAGTCACCACCAATGAACACAACAATTTTGCTATCCAAGCTTGGGAAATTCCACTATATCAATCCTATTAGCTTGGTATTTTTATAGAAAGAGATTTTTCCACGCAAGTTTAAATAAATTGATATGCATTCTTAATACATGTTAAAGATGAAAATTACCTATGGATCCAAACCTTTTAAAGTGAATAAAATTAAATTCTCTAGTGAACGTGCGGTGGGATATTTACCCGAGTCAAGAAGCCAATATTTTACTCATTTCCATAAAGCTGACCTAACAATCATAGATGATTTTAAAGTGATTTATCATGTGTAACGGGCTAAATTTTTGTAAGGAATGAGTTATGGATTGAGAGTTAACACTCAGTTAAAAATTCCCCGCCTCCCCTTCTCCAAACGATTGCCAAACTTGATATATAAATACAAAAAAGAGTTGACAGTCCCTGAATATTAAAAACACTTTTTGGAATTATATCTCTCGACATTTGTGCATTCTGCATATCTATTTTAGATCTATACTTTTTTCTTAAATATAAACTTCAGTTTTAAGTTTCCCATCATCTCGTAAACAAAAAAGGAGATAAAAGGCAAATAGACCACAATAAAGTTAAAATTTTAGATGTATGGAAAGAATTTAAAGCAATAAAAAAATATAAGTAAAGAAAATTTATTAACTCCACGAATGAACGCAAAAATTTTGCTATCCAAGTTTGGGAAATTCCACTAGATCAACCCTATTAGCTCGGTATTTTTTTAGAAAGAGATTTTTCTACACATGTTTAAATAAATGGATATGCATTCTTGAAACATGTTAAAGATGCAAATGACCAATGGATACAAACCTTTTAAAGAGAATAACATTAAATTTTCAAGTGAACGTGCGGTGGTGTATTTACTCGAGTCAAACAAGCCATTATTTTACCCATTTACATAAATCTGACCTAACGATCATAGATGATTTTAAAGTGATTTATCCTGCGTAACGGGCTATATTTTTGTAAGCAACGAGTTATGGATTGGGAGTCAACAGTCAGTTAAAAATCCCCCGCCTCCCCCTTTTCCCAACGATTGCCGAACTTAATATATAAAAACTAAAAAGAGTTTACAGTCCCAAAAAATTATAAACACTTTTTATAATTATCTCTCTCTACATTTGTGCATTGTGCATATGCATTTTAGATGTGTACTTTTCTCTTAAATATGAACTTCAGTTTTCACTTTCCCAACATCTCAAAAACATAAAAGGTGATAAAAGGTAAATAGATCACAACAAAATGAAAATTATAGATGTATGGAAAGAATTTAAACCAATAAAAAAAAGTGAGTAAATAAAAATTATTAACTCCACGAATCAACACAAAAATATTACTATCCAAGTTTGGGAAATTCCACTAGATCAACCCTATTAGCTCGGTATTTTTTTAGAAAGAGATTTTTCTACACATGTTTAAATAAATGGATATGCATTCTTGAAACATGTTAAAGATGCAAATGACCTATGGATACAAACCTTTTAATGAGAATAACATTAAATTCTCAAGTGAACATGCGGTGGTATATTTACGCGAGTCAAACAAGCCATTATTTTACCCATTTACATCAAGCTGACCTAACGATCATAGATGATTTTCAAGTGATTTATCATGCGTAATGGGCTATATTTTTGTAAGGAACGAGTTATGGATTGGGAGTCAACAGTCAATTAAAAAACCCCGGCTCCCCCATTTCCCAACGATTGCCGAACTTGATATATAAAAACTAAAAAGTGTTGACAGTCCCTAAAAATTATAAACAGTTTTTGGAATTATCTCTCTCTACATTTGTGCATTGTGCATATCCATTTGAGATGTATACTTTTTTCTTAAATATAAACTTCAGTTTTCACTTTCCCATCATATCATAAACAAGAAAGGAGATAAAAAGCAAATAGATCACAACAAAATGAAAATTGTAGATGTATGGAAAGAATTTAAAGCAATAAAAAAATGTAAGTAAAACAATTTATTAACTCCACCAATGAACACAAAAATTTTGCTATCCAAGTTTGGGAAATTCCACTAGATCAACCCAATTAGCTCGGTACTTTTTTAGAAAGAGATTTTTCTACACATGTTTAAATAAATGGATATGCATTCTTCAAACATGTTAAAGATGCAAATGACCTATGGATACAAATCTTTTATAGAGAATAATATTAAATTCTCAAGTGTACGTGCGGTGGTGTATTTACTTGAGTCAAACAAGCCATTATTTTACACTTTTTTCATAAAGCTGACCTAACGATCATAGATGATTTTAAAGTGATTTATCATGCGTAACGGGCAATATTTTTGTAAGGAATGAGTTATGGATTGGGAGTCAACACTCAGTTAAAAATCCCCCGCCTCCCCCTTGTCCTAACGATTTCTGAACTTGATATATAAAAACTAAAAAGAGTTTATAATCCTTAAAAATTAAAAACACTTTTTGGAATTATCTCTCTCTACATTTGTGCATTGTGCATATCCATTTTAGATGTGTTCTTTTTTCTTAATTATAAACTTTAGTTTTCACTTTCCCATCATCTCGTAAAAAAAACGGAGATAAAAGGCAAATAGATCCCAATGAAATGAAAATTTTAGATGTATGGAAAGAATTTAAAGCTATAAAAAATGTAAGAAAATAAAATTTATTAACTCCACGAATGAACACAAAAATTTTGCTATCCAAGTTTGGGAAATTCGACTAGATCAACCCAATTAGCTCGGTACTTTTTTAGAAAGAGATTTTTCTACACATGTTTAAATAAATGGATATGCATTCTTCAAACATGTTAAAGATGCAAATGACCTATGGATACAAATCTTTTATAGAGAATAACATTAAATTCTCAAGTGAACGTGAGGTGGCATATTTACCCGAGTCAAACAAGCCATTATTTTACCCATTTACATAAAGCTGACCTAACAATCATAGATGATTTTAAAGTGATTTATCATGCGTAATGGGCAATATTTTTGTAAGGAATGAGTTATGGATTGAGAATTAACACTCAGTTAAAAATTCCCTGCCTCCCTCTTTTCCCAACGATTGCCGAACTTGATATTTAAAAACTAAAAAGAGTTGACAGTCCCTAAAAATTAAAGACAGTTTTTGGAATTATCTCTCTCTACATTTGTGCATTGTGCATATCGATTTTAGATGTACACTTTTTTCTTAAATATAAACTTCAGTTTTCACTTTCCCATCATCTCGTAAACAAAAATGGAGATAAAAGGCAAATAGTTCACAATAAAGGTAAAATTTTAGATGTGTGGAAAGAATTTAAAGTAATAAAAAAATGTTAATAAAAAAATTTATTAACACCACAAATGAACACAAAAATTTTGCTATCCAAGTTTGGGAAATTCGACTAGATCATCCCTATTAGCTCAGTATTTTTTTAGAAAGAGATTTTTCTACACATGCTTAAATAAATGGATATGCATTCTTGAAACATGTTAAAGATGCATATGACCTATGGATACAAAACTTTTAAAGAGAATGACAATAAATTCTCAAGTAAACGTGCGGTGGTATATTTACCCGAGTCAAACAAGCCATTATTTTACCCATTTACACAAAGCTGACCTAACGATCATAGATGATTTTAAAGTGACTTATCATGCGTAACAAGCAATATTTTTGTAAGGAATGAGTTATGGATTGGAAGTCAACACTCGTCTAAAAATCCCCCGCCTCCCCCTTTTCCCAACGATTGCCGAACTTAATATGTAAAAACTAAAAGGAGTTCACAATCCCTAAAAATTATAAAAAGTTTTTGGAATTATCTCTCTCTACATTTGTGCATTGTGCAAATCCATTATAGATGTATAGTTTTTTCTTAAATATAAACTTGAGTTTTCACTTTCCCATCATCTCGTAATCAAAAAAAGATATAGAAGCAAATAGATCACAACAAAATGAAAATTTTAGAGTTTATGTAGGGAAAGAATTTAAAGAAATAAAAAATTTTAATTAAATTAAATTTATTCAGTCACCGCCAATGAACACAAAAATTTTGCTATCCAAGTTTGGGAAATTCCACTATATCAATCCTATTAGCTCGGTATTTTTTTAGAAAGAGATTTTTCCACACAAGTTTAAATAAATGGATATGCATTCTTAATACATGTTGAAGATGCAAATGACCTATGGATCCAAACCTTTTAAAGAGAATAACATTAAATTCTCAAGTGAACGTGCGGTGGTGTATTTACTTGAGTCAAACAAGCCATTATTTTACCCATTTACATAAAGCTGACCTAACGATCATAGATGATTTTAAAGTGATTTAGCCAGCATAACGGGCTATATTTTTGTAAGGAACGAGTTATGGATTGGGAGTCAACACTCAATTAAAAATCCCCCACCTCCCCCTTTTCCCAACGATTGCCGAACTTGATATATAAAAACTAAAAAGAGTTTATAATCCTTAAAAATTAAAAACACTTTTTGGAATTATCTCTCTCTACATTTGTGCATTGTGCATATCCATTTTAGATGTGTTCTTTTTTCTTAATTATAAACTTTAGTTTTCACTTTCCCATCATCTCGTAAAAAAAACGGAGATAAAAGGCAAATAGATCCCAATGAAATGAAAATTTTAGTTGTATGGAAAGAATTTAAAGCTATAAAAAAATGTAAGAAAATAAAATTTATTAACTCCACGAATGAACACAAAAATTTTGCTATCCAAGTTTGGGAAATTCCACTAGATCAACCCTATTAGCTCGGTACTTTTTTAGAAAGAGATTTTTCTACACATGTTTAAATAAATGGATATGCATTCTTCAAACATGTTAAAGATGCAAATGACCTATGGATACAAACCTTTTATAGAGAATAACATTAAATTCTCAAGTGAACGTGAGGTGGTATATTTACCCGAGTCAAACAAGCCATTATTTTACCCATTTACATAAAGCTGACCTAACAATCATAGATGATTTTAAAGTGATTTATCATGCGTAATGGGCAATATTTTTGTAAGGAATGAGTTATGGATTGGGAGTTAACACTCAGTTAAAAATTCCCCGCCTTCCTCTTTTCCCAACGATTGCAGAACTTGATATTTAAAAACTAAAAAGAGTTGATTGTCCCTAAAAATTAAAAACAGTTTTTGGAATTATCTCTGTCTACATTTGTGCATTGTGCATATCGATTTTAGATGTACACTTTTTTCTTAAATATAAAATTCAGTTTTCAATTTCCCATCATCTCGTAAACAAAAAAGGAGATAAAAGGCAAATAGATCACAATAAAAGTAAAATTTTAGATGTGTGGAAAGAATTTAAAGTAATAAAAAAATATTAATAGAAAAATTTATTAACTCCACAAATGAACACAAAAATTTTGCTATCCAAGTTTGGGAAATTCCACTACATCATCCCTATTAGCTCAGTATTTTTTTAGAAAGAGATTTTTCTACACATGCTTAAATAAATGGATATGCATTCTTGAAACATGTTAAAGATGCATATGACCTATGGATACAAAACTTTTAAAGAGAACGACAATACATTCTCAAGTAAACGTGCGGTGGTATATTTACCTGAGTCAAACAAGCCATTATTTTACCCATTTACATAAAGCTGACCTAATGATCACAGATGATTTTAAAGTGACTTATCTTGCGTAACGAGCAATATTTTTGTGAGGAATGAGTTATGGATTGGGAGTCAACACTCGGTTAAAAATTCCCCGCCTCCCCCTTTTCCCAACGATTGCCGAACTTGATATGTAAAAACTAAAAGGAGTTCACAATCCCTAAAAATTATAAAAAGTTTTTGGAATTATCTCTCTCTACATTTTTGCATTGTGCAAATCCATTTTAGATGCATAGTTTTTTCTTAAATATAAACTTGAAGTTTCACTTTCCCATCATCTCGTAATCAAAAAAAGATATAAAAGGCAATTAGATCACAACAAAATGAAAATTTTAGAGTTTATGTATGGAAAGAATTTAAAGAAATAAAAAATTGTAATTAAATTAAATTTATTCAATCACCGCCAATGAACACAAAAATTTTGCTATCCAAGTTTGGGAAATTCCACTGTATCAATCCTATTAGCTCGGTATTTTTTTAGAAAGAGATTTTTCCACACCAGTTTAAATAAATGGATATGCATTATTAATACATGTTAAAGATGCAAATGACCTATGGATCCAAACCTTTTAAAGAGAATAACATTAAATTCTCAAGTGAACATGCGGTGGTGTATTTACTCGAGTCAAACAAGCCATTATTTTACCCATTTACATAAAGCTGACCTAACGATCATAGATGATTTTTTAAAGTGATTAATCATGCGTAACTGGCTTTTTTTGTAAGGAATGAGTTATGAATTGGGAGTCAACACTTTGTTAAAAATCCCCTGTCTCCTCCTTTTCCCAACGATTGCCGAACTTGATATATAACAACTAAAAAGAGTTTACAATCCCTAAAAATTATAAACACTTTTGGGAAGTATCTCTCTCTACATTTGTACATTGTGCATTTCCATTTTAGATGTATACTTTTTTCTTAAATACAAACTTGAGTTTTCACTTTGCCATCATCTTGTAAACTAAAAAAGAGATAAAAGGCAAATAGATCACAACAAAAGGAAAATTTTAGAGTTTATGTATGGAAAGAATTTAAAGCAATAAAAAAATGTAAGTAAATAAAATTTTTTCACTCACCACAAATGAACACAAAAATTTTGCAATCCAAGTTTGGGAAATTCCACTAAATCAACCATATTAGCCCTGTATTTTTTTAGAAAGAGATTTTTCTACACCTATTTAAATAAATGGATATGCATTCTTGAAGCATGTAAAAGACGCAAATGACCTATGGATACAAACCTTTTAAAGAGAATAACATTAAATTCTCAAGTGAACGTGCGGTGGGGTATTTACCCGAATCAAACAAGCCATTATTTTACCCATTTACATAAAGCTGACCTAACTATCATAGATGATTTTAAAGTGATTTATCATGAGTAACAGGCTATATTTTTATAAGGAATGAGTTATGGATTGGGAGTCAACACTCTATTAAAAATCCCCTGCCTCCCCCTTTTCCTAATGATTGCCGAACTTGATATATAAAAACTAAAAAGAGGTTACAGTCCCTAAAAATTTTAAAACTTTTTGGAATTATCTCTCTCTACATTTGTGCATTGTGCATATCCATTTTAGATGTATACTTTTTTCTTAAATGTAAACTTTAGTTTTCACTTTCCCATCATCTCGTAAACAAATAAAGAGATAAAAGGCAAATAGATCACAACAAAATGAAAATTTTAGATGTATGGAAAGAATTTAAAGCAATAAAAAAATGTAAGTAAACAAAATTTATCAACTCCTCGAATGAACACAAAAATTTTTCTATCCAAGTTTGGGAAATTCCACTAGATCAACCCTATTAGCTCGGTTTTTTCTAGAAAGAGATTTTTCTACACATGTTTAAATAAATGGATATGCACTCTTGAAACATGTTAAAGATGCAAATGACCAACGGATCCAAACCTTTTAAAGAGAATAACATTAAAATCACAAGTAAACGTGCGAGTGGATATTTACCCGAGTCAAACAAGCCATTATTTTACCCATTTACATAAAGCTGACCTAACGATCATAGATGATTTTAAAGTGATTTATCATGCATAACAGGCTTTTTTTTTTTAAGGAATGAGTTATAAATTTGGAGTCAACACTCATTTAAAAATCCCCTGCCTCCCCCTTTTCCTAACGATTTCTGAACTATATATATAAAAACTAAAAAGAGTTTACAATCCCTAAAAATTATAAGCACTTTTTGGAATTATCTCTCTCTACATTTGTGCATTGTGCAAACCCATTTTAGATGTGTACTTTTTTCATAAATATAAACTTCAGTTTTCACTTTCCCATCATCTCATAAACTAGAAAGGAGATAAAAAGAAAATAGATCACAACAAAATGAAAATTATAGATGTATGGAAAGAATTAAAACCAATAAAAAAAAGTAACTAAATAAAAATTATTAACTCCACGAATGAACACAAAAATATTGCTATCCAAGTTTGGGAAATTCCACTTGATCAACCCTATTAGCGCGGTATTTTTTTAGCAAGAGATTTTCCTACACATGTTTAAATAAATGGATATGCATTCTTGAAACATGTGAAGAATGCAAATGACCTATGGGTACAAACCTTTTAAAGAGAATAACACTAAATTCTCTAGTGAACGTGCGGTAGTATATTTACCCGAGTCAAACAAGCCATTATTTTACCCATTTACATAAATCTGACCGAACAATCATAGATGATTTTAAAGTGATTTATCATGCATAACGGGCTATATTTTTATAAGGAATGAGTTATGGATTGGGAGTCAACACTTAGTTAAAAATCCCCCGCCTCCCCCTTTTCCCAACGATTGCCGAACTTGATATATAAAAACTAAAAAGAGTTTACATTCCCTAAAAATTAAAAACACTTTTTGGAATTATCTTTCTCTACATTTGTGCATTGTGCATATCCATTTTAGGTGTATACATTTTTCTTAAATATAAACTTCAGTTTTCACTTTCCCATCATCTCGTAAACAAAAAAAGAGATAAAAGGGAAATAGATCACAAAAAAATGAAAATTTTAGCGTTTATGTATGGAAAGAATTTAAAGCAATAAAAAAAGTAAGTAAATAAAATTTATTAACTCCACGAATGAACACAAAAATTTTACTATCCAAGTTTGGCAAAATTCCACTAGATCAACCCTATTAGCTCGGCGTTTTTTTAGAAAGAGATTTTTCTACACATGTTTAAATAAATGGATATGCACTCTTGAAACATGTTAAAGATGCAAATGACCTATGGATCTAACCCTTTTAAAGAGAATAACATTAAATTCTCAAGTGAACGTGCGGAGGGATATTACCCGAGTCAAACAAGCCATTATTTTACCCATTTCCATAAAGCTGACCTAACGATCATAGATGATTTTAATGTGATTTATCATGCGTAATGGGCTATATTTTTGTAAGGAATGAGTTATCGATTGGGAGTCAACACTCAATTAAGCACCCCTACCTCCCCCTTTTCCCAACGATTACCGAACTTGATATATAAAAACTAAAAAGAGTTTACATTCCCTAAAAATTAAAAACACTTTTTGGAATTATCTCTCTCTACATTTGTGCATTGTGCATATCCATTTTAGATGTATACTTTTTTCTTAAATATAAACTTCAGTTTTCACTTTCCCATCATCTCATAAACAAAAAAGGAGATAAAAGGCAAATAGATCACAACAAAATGAAAATTTTAGATGTATAGAAAGAATTTAAAGCAATAAAAAAATGTAAGTAAATAAAACTTATTAACTCCACGAATGAACAGAAAAATTTTGCTATCCAAGTTTGGGAAATTCCACTAGATCAACCCTATTAGCTCGGTATTTTTTTAGAAAGAGATTTTTCTACACATGTTTAAATAAATGGATATGCACTCTTGAGACATGTTAAAGATGCAAATGACCTATGGATCGAAACCTTTTAAAGTGAATAACATTAAATTCTCAAGTGAACGTGGTGTGGGATATTTACCCGAGTCAAACAAGATATTATTTTACCCATTTACATAAAGCTGACCTAACGATCATAGATAATTTTTAAGTGATTTATCATGCGTTACGGGCTTTTTTTTGTAAGGAATGAGTTATGAATTGGGAGTCAACACTCAGTTAAAAATCCCCTGCCTCCCCCTTTTCCCAACAGTTGCCGAACTGGATATATAAAAACTAAAAACAGTTTACAATCCTTAAAAATTATAAAACATTTTTGGAATTATCTCTCTACATTTGTGCATTGTGCATATCCATTTTAGTTGTATACTTTTTTCTTAAATATAAATTTGAGTTTTCACTTTCCCATCATCTCGTAAACATAAAAAGATATAAAAGGCAAATAGATCACAACAAAATGAAAATTTTAGAGTTTATGTATGGAAAGAATTTAAAGGAATAAAAAATATAAGTAAATAAAATTTATTCACTCACCACCAATGAACACAAAAATTTTGCTATTCAAGTTTGGGAAATTCCACTAAATCAACCCTAATAGCTCGGTATTTTTTAAGAAAGAGATTTATCAACACATGTTTAAATAAATCGATATGCATTCTTGAAACATGTTAAAGATGCAAATGACCTATGGATCCAAACATTTTAAAGAGAATGACATTAAAATCTCAAGTGAACGTGCGGAGGGATGTTACCCGAGTCAAACAAGCCATTATTTTACCCATTTCCATAAAGCTGACCTAACGATCATAGATGATTTTAAAGTGATTTATCATACGTAATGGGCTTTATTTTTTTAAGGAATGAGTTATGAATTGGGATTCAACACTCAGTTAAAAATCCCCCGCCTCCCCCTCTTCCCTACGAATGCCCAGCTTGATATATAAAAACTAAAAAGAGTTTGCAATCCCTAAAAATTATGAACACTGCATTAGGGCATTGTGGATATACATTTTAGATGTATACTTTTTTCTTAAATATAAACTTGAGTTTTGACTTACCCATCATCTCGTAAACAAAAAAAGAGATAAAAGGCAAATAGATCGAAACAAAATGAAAATTTTAGAGTTTATGTAGGGAAAGAATTTAAAGCAGTAAAAAAATGTGAGTAAATAAAATTTATTCACTCACCACAAATGAACACAAAATTTTGCTATCCAAGTTTGGGAAATTTCATTAGACCAACCCTATAGGTTGGATTTTTTTAGAAAGAGATTTTTCTACACATGTTTAAATAAATGGATATGCATTCTTGAAACAGGTTAAAGATGCAAATGACCTATGGATCCAATCCTTTTAAAGAAAATAACATTAAATTCTCAAGTGAACGTGCCGTGAGATATTTACCCGAGTCAAACAAGCCATTTTTTTACCCATTTCCATAAAGCTGATCTAACGATCTTAGATGATTTTAAAGTGATTTATCAAGCGTAACGGGCTATATTTTTGTAAGGAATGAGTTATGAATTGGGATTCAACACTCAGTAAAAAATCCCCCGCCTCCCCCTTTTGCCAACGAATGCAGAACTTGATATATAAAAACTAAAAAGAGTTTACAATCCCTAAAAATTATGAACATTTTTTTGAATTATCTCTCTCTGCATTTCGGCATTGTGCATATCGATTTTAGATGTATACTTTTTTCTTATATATAAACTTGAGTTTTCACTTTCCCATCATCTTGTAAACAAAAAAAGATATAAAAGGAAAATAGATCACAACAAAACGAAAATTTTAGAGTTTAAATATGGAAAGAATTTAAAGCAATAAAAAATGTAAGTAAATAAAATTTATTCACTCACCACAAATGAACACAAAAATTTTGCTATCTAAGTTTTGGAAATTCCACTAGATCAATCCTTTTAGTTCGGAATTTTTTGAGAAAGAGATTTTTCTGCACATGTTGACATAAATGGATATGTATTCTTTAAACAGGTTCAAGATGCAAATGACCTATGGATCCAAACCTTTTAAAGAGAATAACATTAAATTCTCAAGTGAACGTGCCGTGAGATATTTACCAGAGTCAAACAAGCCATTATTTTACTCATTTACGTAAAGTTGACCTAACGATCATAGATGATTTTAAAGTGATTTATCATGCATCACGGGCTATATTTTTGTAAGGAATGAGTTATGAATTGGGAGTCAACACTCAGTTAAAAATCCCTCGCCTCCCCCTTTTACCAACGGTTGTTGAACCAGATATATAAAAACTAAAAAGAGTTTACAATCCCTAAAAATTATAAACACTTTTCGGAATTATCTCTCTCTACATTTGTGCATTGTGCATATCCATTTTAGATGTATACTTTTTTCTTAAATATAAACTTGAGTTTCACTTTACAATCATCTCGGAAACAAAAAAAGTGATAAAAGGCAAATAGATCACAAAAAAATGAAAATTTTAGAGTTTATGTATGGAAAGAATTTAAAGCAATAAAAAAATGTAAGTGAATAAAATTTTTTTGCTCAACACAAATGATCACGAAAATTTTTCTATCCAAGTTTGGCAAATTCGACTAGATCAACTGTATTAGCTCGATATTTTTTTAGAAAGAGATTTTTCTACGCATGTTTAAATAAATGGATATGCATTCTTGAAACATGTTAAAAATGCAAATGACCAATGGATCCAAACCTTTTAAAGAGAATAACATTAAATTTTCAAATGAATGTGCAGTGGGATATTTACCCGAGTCAAACAAGCCATTATTTTACCCATTTCCATAAAGCTGACCTAATGATCATCGATGATTTTAAAGTGATTTATCATGCGTAACGGGATTTTTTTTGTAAGGAATAAGTTAGGAATTCGGAGTAACCACTCAGTTAAAAATCCTCCGCCTCCCCCTTTTCCCAACGATTACCGAACTTGATATATAAAAACTGAAAAGAGTTTCAAATCCCTAAAAATTATAAACACTTTTTGGAATTATCTCTCTTTACATTTGTGCATTGTGCATATCCATTTTAGGTGTATACTTTTTTCTTAAATATAAACTTGAGTTTTCACTTTCCCATCATCTCGTAAACTAAAAAAGAGATAAAAGGCAAATAGATCATAACAAAATAAAAATTTTAGAGTTTATGTATGGAAAGAATTTAAAGCAATAAAACAAAGTAAGTAAATAAAATTTATTCACTCACCACAAATGCGCACAAAAATTTTGCTATCCAACTTTGGTAAATTCCACTAGATCAACCATGTTAGCTCGGTATTTTCTAAGAAAGACATTTTTCTGCACATGTTTAAATAAATGGATATGCATTCTTGAAATATGTTATAGATGCAAATGACCTATGAATACAAACCTTTTAAAGAGAATAACATTTAACTATCAAGTCAACGTGCGGTGGGATATTTACCCAAGTCAAACAAGCCATCATTTTACCCATTTCGATAAAGCTAACCAAACAATCATAGATGATTTTAAAGTGATTTATCATGCGTCACGGGCTATATTTTTGTAAGGATTGAGTTATGAATTGGGAGTCAACACTCAGTTAAAAATCCCCCGCCTCCCCCTTTTCTCAACGATTGCCGAACTTGATATATAAAAACTAAAAAGAGTTTACAATCCCTAAAAATTATGAACACTTTTTGGAACTATCTCTCTCTACATTTGTGTATTGTGCATATCCATTTTAGAAGTATACTTTTTTCTTAAATATAAACTTGAGTTTTCACTTTCCCATCATCTCGTAAACAAAAAAAGAGATAAAAGGCAAAAAGATTGAAAAAAAATGAAAATTTTAGACTTTATGTATGGAAAGAATTAAAAGCAATAAAAAATTTTGTGTAAATAAAATTTATTCATTCGCCACAAATGAACACAAAATTTTTCTATGCAAGTTTGGGAAATTCCACTATATCAACCCTATTAGCTCCGTATTTTTTTTGAAAGAGATTTTTCTAGTCATGTTTAAATAAATGAATACACATTCTTGAAAAATGTTAAAGATGCAAATGACCAAAGGATCCAAACTTCTTAAAGAGAATAACATTAAATTTTCAAGTGAACGTGTTGTGGGATATTTACCCGAGTCAAAGAAGCCATTATTTTACTCATTGACATAAAGCTGACATAACAATCATAGATGATTTTAAAGTGATTTATCATGCGTCCTGGGCTATATTTTTTGAAGAATGAGTTATGAATTGGGAGTCAACCCTCAGTTCAAAATCCTCAACCTCCCCCTTTTCCCAACGATTGTTGAACTTCATATATAAAAACTAAAAAGAGTTTACAATCCCTAAAAATTATAAACACTTTTTGGAATTATCTCTCTCTACATTTGTGCATTGTGCATATCCATTTTAGATGTATACTTTTTTCTTAAATATAAACTTGAGTTTCACTTTCCCATCAACTCGAAATGAAAAAGAGATAAAAGGCAAATAGATCACGACAATATGAAAGTTTTAGAGTTTATGTATGAAAGAATTTAAAGCAATAAAAAATGTAAGTAAATAAAATTTATTGACTCAACACAAATGAACACAAAAATTTTGCTATCATAGTTTGGGAAATTCCACTTGATCAACCCTATTAACTCGATACTATTTTAGAAAGAGATTTTTCTACACATGTTTAAATAAAAGGATAGGCATTCTTGAAACATGTTCAAGATGCAAATAACCTATGGGTCCAAACCTTTTAAAGAGAATAACATTAAATTTTCAAGTGAACGTGCGGTGGGAATTTAACCGAGTCAAAAGAGCCATAATTTTACCCATTTACATAAAGCGGACCTAACGATCATAGATGATTTTAAAGTGATTTATCATGCGTAACGGGTTTTTTTTTGTAAGGAATGAGTTATGAATTGGGAGTCAACACTCAGTTAAAAATCCCCTGCTCCCCCTTTTCCCAACGATTGCCAAATTTGATATATAAAAAATAAAAAGTGTTTCAAATCCCGAAAAATTATAAACACTTTTTGGAATTATCACTCTTTACATTTGTGCATTGTGCATATCCATTTTAGATGTATATTTTTCTTAAATAAAAACTTGAGTTTCACTTTCCCATCATCTCGTAAACAAAAAACAGAGATAAAAGGCAAATAGATCACAACAAAACAAAAGTTTTAGAGTTTATGCATGGAAAGAATTTAAAGCAACAAAAAAATTAAAGTAAATAAATTCTTTTCACTCAACACAAATGAACAGAAAAATTTTCCAATCCAAGTTTGGCAAATTCCACTAGATCAACCCTATTAGCTCGATATTTTTTAGAAAAGAGATTTTCTACACATGTTTAAATAAATGGTTAAGCACTCTTGAAACATGTTAAGGATGCAAATGACCTATGGAGCCAAACCTTTTAAAGAGAATAACATTAAATTTTCAAGTGAACGTGTGGTGGGATATTTACCCGAGTCAAACAACCCATTATTTTACCCATTTACATAAAGCTGACCTAATGATCATAGATGATTTTAAAGTGATTTATCATGCATAACGGGTTTTTTTTGTAAGGAATAATTTATGAATATGAAGTCAACACTCGGTTAAAAATCCGCCGCCTCCCCCTTTTCCCAACGATTGCCGAACTTGATATATAAAAACTGAAAAGAGTTTACAATCCCTAAAAATTATAAAAACTTTTTGGAATTATCTCTCTCTTCATTTGTGCATTGTGCATATCCATTTTAGACGTGTACTTTTTTTTTTAAAATATAAACTTGAGTTTTCACTTTCCCATCATCTCATAAACGAAAAAAGATATAAAAGGCAAATAGATCACAATAAAATGAAAATTTTAGAGTTTATGTATCGAAAGAATTTAAAGCAATAAAAAATGCAAGTAAATAAAATTTATTCACTCACCACCAATGAACACAAAAATTTTGCAATCCAAGTTTGGGAAATTCCACTTGATCAACCCTATTTGCTCGATATTTTTTTAGAAAGAGATTTTTCTTCACATGTTTAAATAAATGGATATGCATTCTTGAAACATGTTAAAGACGCAAATGACCTAAGGATCGAAACCTTTTAAAGAGAATAATGTTAAATTCTCAACTGAACGTGCGGAGGGATATTTACCCGAGTCAAACGAGCCATTATTTTACTCATTTCCATAAAGCTGACCTAACAATCATAGATGATTTTAAAGTGATTTATCATGCATAACGGGCTTTATTTTTGTAAGGAATGAGTTATGAATTGGGATTCAACACTCAGTTAAAAATCCCCCGCCTCCCCCTATTCCCAACGAATGCCAAACTTGATATATAAAAACTAAAAAGAGTTTACAATCCCAAAAAATTATGAACACTTTTTCGGATTATCACTCTCTACATTTGGGCATTGTGCATATCCATTTTAGATCTATACTTTTTTCTTAAATTTAAACTTGAGTTTTCACTTTCCCATCATCTCGTAAACTAAAAAAGAGATAAAAGGCAAATAGATCGAAACAAAATGAAAATTTTAGAGTTTAAATAGGGAAAGAATTTAAAGCAGTAAAAAAATGTGAGTAAATAAAATTTATTCACTCGCCACAAATGAACACAAAATTTTTCTATCCAAGTTTGGGAAATTCCACTACATCAACCCTCTTAGCTCAGTATTTTTTTAGAAAGAGATTTTTAAACACATGTTTAAATAAATGGATACGCATTCTTGAAACATGTTACAGATGCAAATGACTTTAGGATCCAAACCTTTTAATGAGAATAACATTAAATACTCAAGTGAACGTGCGGTGGGAAATTTACCCGAGTCAAACAAGCCATTATTTTACTCATTTACATAAAGCTGACCTAACGATCATAGATGATTTTAAAGTGATTTATCAAGCATCACGAGTTATATTTTTTTAAGGAATGAGTTATGAATTGGGATTCAACACTCAGTTAAAAATCCCCCGCCGCCCCCTTTTCACAACAATTGCCGAACTTGATATATATAAACTATAAAGAGTTTACAATCCCTAAAAATTATAAACAGTTTTTGGAATTATATCTCTCTACATTTGTGCATTGTGCATATCCATTTTAGATGTATACTTTTTTCTTAAATATAAACATGAGTTTTCACTTTCCCATTATCTCGTAAACAAAAAAAGATATAAAAGGCAAATAGATCACAACAAAACGAATGGAAAGAATTTAAAGCAATAAAAAAATTTAAGTAAATAAAATTTATTCACTCACCACAAATAAACACAAAAATTTTTCTATCCAAGTTTGGGAAATTCCACTAGATCAACCCTATTAGCTTTGAATTTTTTTAGAAAGAGATTTTTCTACACATGTTTAAATAAATGGATATGCATTCATGAAACATTTTAAAGATGCAAATGACCTATGGATCCAAACCTTTTAAAGAGAATAACATTAAATTTTCAAATGAACGTGCGGTGGGATATTTACCCGAGTCAAACAAGCCATTAGTTTACCCATTTACATAAAGCTGACCTAACGATCATAGGTGATTTTAAAGTAATTTATCATGCATAACGGGCTTTTTTTTGCAAGGAATGAATTGTGAATTGGGAGTCAATACTCAGTTAAAAATCCCCCACCTCCCCCTTTTCCCAACGATTGCCGAACTTGATATATAAAAACTAAAAAGAGTTTACAATCCCTAAAACTTATGAACACTTTTTGGAATTATCTTTCTCTACATTTGTGCATTTTGCAAATCCATTTTAGATCAATACTTTTTTCTTAAATATAAACTTGAGTTTTCACTTTCCCATCATCTCTTAAACAAAAAAAGAGATAAAAGGCAAATAGATCGAAACAAAATGAAAATTTTAGAGTTTATGTAGGGAAAGAATTTAAAGCAGTAAAAAAATGTGAGTAAATAAAATTTATTCACTGACTACAACTGAACACAAAATTTTTCTATCCAAGTTTGGAAAATTCCACTAGATCAACCCTCTTAGCTCGGTATTTTTTTAGAAAGAGATTTTTAAACACATGTTTAAATAAATGGATACGCATTCTTGAAACATGTTAAAGATGCAAATGACTTTAGGATCCAAACCTTTTAATGAGAATAACATTAAATTCTCAGGTGAACGTGAGGTGGGATATTTACCCGAGTCAAACAAGCCATTATTTTACTCATTTACATAAAGCTGACCTAACAATCATAGATGATTTTAAAGTTATTTATCATGTGTCACCGGCTATATTTTTGTAAGGAATGAGTTATGAATTAGGAGTCAACACTCAGTTACAAATCCCCCGCCTCCCCCTTTTCGCAACAATTGCCGAACTTGATATATATAAACTATAAAGAGTTTAAAATCCCTAAAAATTATAAACAGTTTTTGGAATTATATCTCTCTACATTTGTGCATTGTGCATATCCATTTTAGATGTATACTTTTTTCTTAAATATAAACATGAGTTTTCACTTTCCCATTATCTCGTAAACAAAAAAAGATATAAAAGGCAAATAGATCACAACAAAATGAAAATTTTAGAGTTTAAATATGGAAAGAATTTAAAGCAATAAAAAAATTTAAGTAAATAAAATTTATTCACTCACCACAAATAAACACAAAAATTTTTCTATCCAAGTTTGGGAAGTTCCACTAGATCAACCCTATTAGCTCGGAATTTTTTTAGAAAGAGATTTTACTACACATGTTTAAATAAATGGATATGCATTCTTGAAACATTTTAAAGATGCAAATGACCTGTGGATCCAAACCTTTTAAAGAGAATAACATTAAATTTTCAAGTGAACGTTCGGTGGGATATTTACCTGAGTCAAACAAGCCATTATTTTACTCATTTACATAAAGCTGACCTAACGATCATAGGTGATTTTAAAGTTATTTATCATGCATAACGGGCTTTTTTTGTAAGGAATGAGTTGTGAATTGGGAGTCAATACTCAGTTAAAAATCCCCCGCCTCCCCCTTTTTCCAACGATTGCCGAACTTGATATATAAAAACTAAAAAGGGTTTACAATCCCTAAAAATTATGAACACTTTTTGGAATTATCTTTCGCTATATTTGTGTATTTTGCATATCCATTTTAGATCAATACTTTTTTCTTAAATATAAACTAGAGTTTTCACTTTCCCATCATCTCTTAAACAAAAAAAGAGATAAAAGGCAAATAGATCGAAACAAAATGAAAATTTTAGAGTTTATGTAGGGAAAGAATTTAAAGCAACAAAAAAATGTGAGTAAATAAAATTTATTCACTCACTACAAATGAACACAAAATTTTGCAATCCATGTTTGGGAAATTTCACTAGATACCCCCTTTTAGCTCGGTATTTTTTTAGATAGTGATTTTTCAACACATGTTTAAATAAATGGATACGCATCCTTAAACCATGTTAAAGATGCAAATGACTTTAGGATCCAAACCTTTTAATGAGAATAACATTAAATTCTCAAGTGAACGTGCGGTGGGATATTTACCTGAGTCAAACAAGCCATTATTTTACTCATTTACATTAATCTGACCTAACGATCATAGATGATTTTAAAGTGATTTATCATGTGTCACAGGCTACATTTTTGTAAGGAATGAGTTATGAATTGGGAGTCAACACTCAGTTAAAAATCTCCCGCCTCCCCCTTTTCGCAACGATTGCCGAACTTGATATATATAAACTTTAAAGAGTTTACAATCCCTAAAAATTATAAACAGTTTTTGGAATTATATCTCTCTACATTTGTGCATTGTGCATATCCATTTTAGATGTATACTTTTTTCTTAAATATAAACATGAGTTTTCACTTTCCCATTATCTCGTAAACAAAAAAAGATAGAAAAGGCAAATAGATCACAACAAAACGAAAATTTTAGAGTTTAAATATGGAAAGAATTCAAAGCAATAAAAAAATTTAAGTAAATAAAATTTATTCACTCACCACAAATAAACACGAAAATTTTTCTATCCAAGTTTGGGAAATTCCACTAGACCAACCCTTTTAGCTCGGAATTTTTTTAGAAAGAGATTTTTCTAGACGTGTTTAAATAAATGGATTTGAATTTTTGAAACATTTTAAAGATGCAAATGACCTATGGATCCAAACCTTTTAAAGAGAATAACATTAAATTTTCAAGTGAACGTGCGGTGGGATTTTTACCTGAGTCAAACAAGCCATTATTTTACCCATTTACATAAAGCTGACCTAATGATCATAGGTGATTTTAAAGTGATTTATCATGCATAACGGGCTTTTTTTTTGTAAGGAATGAGTTGTGAATTGGCAGTCAATACTCAATTAAAAATCCCCTGCCTCCTCCTTTTCCAAACGATTGCCGAACTTGATATGTAAAAACTAAAAAGAGTTTACAATCCCTAAAAATTGTGAACACTTTTTGGAATTATCTTTCTCTACATTTGTGCATTTTGCATATCCATTTTAGATCAATACTTTTTTCTTAAATATAAACTTGAGTTTTCACTTTCCCATCATCTCTTAAACAAAAAAAGAGATGAAAGGCAAATAGATCGAAACAAAATGAAAATTTTAGAGTTTATGTAGGGAAAGAATTTAAAGCAACAAAAAAATGTGAGTAAATAAAATTTATTCACTCACAACAAATGAACACAAAATTTTGCTATCCATATTTGGGAAATTTCACTAGATACCCCCTATTAGCTCGGTATTTTTTTAGATAGTGATTTTTCTACACATTTTTAAATAAATGGATACACATCCTTAAAACATGTTAAAGATGCAAATGACCTAAGGAACGAATCCTTTTAAAGAGAATAACATTAGATTCACAAGTGAACGTGCGGTGGGATATTTACCCGAGTTAAACAAGCCATTATTTTACTCATTTACATAAAGCTGACCTAATGATCAGAGATGATTTTAAAGTGATTTATCCTGCGTAACGGGCTTTTGTTTTAAAGGAATGAGTTATGAATTGGGAGTTAACACTCAGTTAAAAATCCTCCACCTCCCCCTTTTCCCAACGATTGCCGAACTTGATATATAAAAACTAAAAAGATTTTACAATCCCTAAAAATTATAAACACCTTGAAATTATATCTCTCTAAATTTGTGCATTGTGCATATCCATTTTAGATGTATACTTTTTTCTTATAAACTTGAGTTTTCACTTTCCCATCATCTCGTAAACAAAAAAAGAGATAAAAGGCAAATAGATGACAACAAAATGAAAATTTTAGAGTTTATGTATGGAAAGAATTTAAAACAATAAAAAAATGTAAGTAAATAAAATTTATTCACTCAACACAAATGAACACAAAAATTATGCTATCCATGTTTGGAAAATTCCACAATATCAACCCTATTAGCTCGGTATTTTTTAGAAAGACATTTTTCTACACATGTTTAAATAAATGGATATGCATTCTTGAAACATGTTAAAGATGCAAATGACCTATGGATACAAACCTTTTAAAGAGAATAACATTAAATTCTGAATTGAATGTGCGGTGGGATATTTACCCGAGTCAAACAAGCCATTATTTTACCCATTTCCATTAAAGCTGACCTAACGATCATAGATGATTTTAAAGTGATTCGTTATGCGTAACGGGCTATGTTTTTGTAAGGAATGAGTTATGAATTGGAAGTCGATACTCAAATAAAAATCCCCCGCCTTCCCCTTTTCTCAACGATTGTTGAAATTTATATATAAAAACTAAAAAGAGTTTCCAATCCCTAAAAATTATGAACACTTTTTGGAATTATCACTCTCTACATTTGTGCATTGTGCATATCCATTTTAGATGTATACTATTTTCAATAATATAAACATGAGTTTTCACTTTCCCATCATCTCGTAAACAAAAAAAGAGATAACCGGCAAATAGAATCGAAACAAAATGAAAATTTTAGTGTTTATGTAAGGAAAGAATTTAAAGCAACGAAAAAAATGCGTGTAATTAAAATTTATTCACTCACCACAAATGAACACAAAATTTTGGTATCAAAGTTTGGGATATTCCACTAGATCAACCCATTTGGCTCAGTATTTTTTTAGAAAGAGACTTTTCTACACATGTTTAAATAAATGGACACGCATTCTATAAAGATACAAATGACCTAAGGATCCAAACCTTTTAAAGAGAATAACATTAAATTCTCAAGTGCACGTGCGGTGGGATATTTACCAAAGTCAAACAAGCCTTTATTTTACTCATTTACATAAAGTTGACCTAACAATCATAGATGATTATAAAGTGATTTATCATGCATCACGGGCTATATTTTTGTAAGGAATGAGTTATGAATTGGGAGTCAACACTCAGTTAAAAATCCCCCACCTCCCCCTTTTCCCAACGATTGCCGAACTTGATATATAAAAACTAATAAGAGTTTACAATCCCTAAAAATTATAAATATTTTTTGGAATTATCTCTCTCTACATTTGTGCATTGTGCATATCCATTTTAGATGTATACTTTTTTCTTAAATAAAAACTTGAGTTTCACTTTCCCATCATCTCGTAAACAAAAAAAAAGATTAAAGGCAAATAGATCATAACAAAATGAAAATTTTAGAGTTTATGTATGGAAAAAATTTAAAGTAATAAAAAAATGAAAGTAAATAAAATTTATTCACTAACCAAAAATGAACACAAAAATTTTGCAATCCATGTTTGGGAAATTCCACTAGATCAACCATATTTGCTTGGTATTTTTTTAGAAAGAAATTTTTCTGCACATGTTTAAATAAATGCATATGCATTCTTGAAACATGTTAAAGATGCAAATGACCTATGGATCCAAACCTTTTAAAGAGAATAACATTAAATTCTCAAGTGAAAAATGTAGTGGGATATTTACCCGAGTCAAACAACCAATATTTTACCCATTTCCATAAAGCTGACCTAACAATCATAGATGATTTTAAAGTGATTTACCATGCGTAACCGGCTAAATTTTTGTAAGGAATGAGTTATGAGTTTGGAGTCAACACTCAGTTAAAAATCCCCCACCTCCCCCTTTTCCCAACGATTGCCGAACTTGATATATAAAAACTAAAAGGAGTTTACAATCCCTAAAAATTATAAACACTTTTTGGAATTCTCTCTCTTCATTTGTGCATTGTGCATATCCTTTTTAGAAGTATACTTTTTTCTTAAATATAAACTTGAGTTTCACTTTCCCATCATTCGTAAACGAAAAAGAGGTTAAAGGCAAATAGATCACAACAAAATGAAAATTTTAGAGTTTATGTGTGGAAAGAATTTAAAGCAATAAAAAATGTAAGTAAATAAAAGTTATTGACTCAACACAAATGAACACAAAATTTTTGCTATCCTAGTTTGGTAAATTCCACTAGATCAACCCGATTAACTGGATACTTTTTTAGAAAGAGATTTTTCCACACATGTTTAAATAGATGGATAGGCATTCTTGAAACTTGTTAAAGATGCAAATAACCTATGGATCCAAACCTTTTAAACAGAATAACATTAAATTTTCAAGTGAACGTGCGGTGGGATATTTACCCGAGTCAAACAAGCCATTATTTTACCCATTTACGTAAAGCTGACCTAACGATAATAGATATTTTAAAGTGATTTATCATGCGTAACGGGCATTTTTTGTAAGGAATGAGTTACCAACTTGCCTCCCCCTTTTCCCAACGATTGCCGAACTAAAAAAAGTTTACAATCCCTAAAAATTATGAACACTTTTTGGAATAATCTCTGTCTACATTTGTGCATTGTGCATATCAATTTTAGATGTATACTTTTTTCTTAAATATAAACTTGAGCTTTCACTTTCCCATCATCTCGTAAACAAAAAAAGAGATAAAAGGCTAATATATCACAACAAAATGAAAATTTTAGAGTTTATGTTTGGAAAGAATTTAAAGCAATAAAAAAATATAAGTAAATAAAATTTATTCACTCACCACAAATGAACACAAAAATTTTGCTATCCAAGTTTGGGAAATTCCACAAGATCAACCCTATTAGCTCTATATTTTTTTAGAAAGAGATTTTTCTACACATGTTTAAATAAATGGATGTGCATTCTTGAAACATGTTAAAGATGGAAATGACCTATGGATAAAAACCTTTTAAAGAAAAAACATTAAACTCTCAAGTGAAAGTGCGGTGGGATATTTACCCGAGTCAAACAAGCTATTATTTTACCCTTTTAAATAAAGCTGACCTAACGATCATAGATGATTTTAAAGTGATTTATCATGCGTAACGGGCTATATTTTTGTAATGAACGAGTTAAGAATTGGGTGTCAAAACTCTGTTAAAAATCCCCCGCCTCCCCCTTTTCCCGAGGATTGCCGAACTTGATATATATAAACTAAAAAGAGTTTAAAATCCCTAAAAATTATGAACACTTTTAGGAATTATCTCTCTCAACATTTTTGCATTGTGCATATCCATTTTAGATGTATACTTTTTTCTTAAATACAAACTTGAGTTTTGACTTTCCCATCATATCGTAAAAAAAAAAGGGATAAAAGGCCAATAGATCGAAACAAAATGAAAATTTTAGAGTTTATGTATGGAAAGAATATAAAGCAATAAAAAAATGTGAGTAAATAAATTTTATTCACTCCCCAGAAATGAACACAAAATTTTGCTATCCAAGTTTGGGAAATTCCTGTAGATCAACCCTATTAGCTCGGTATCCTTTAGAAAGAGTTTTTTCTACACATGTTTAAATAAATGGATATGCATTCTTGAAACTTGTTGAAGATGCAAATGACCTATGGATCCAAACATTTTAAAGAGGATAACATTAAATTCTCAAGTGAACGTGCGGTGGGATATTTACCCGAGTCAAACAAGCCATTATTTTACCCATTTCCATAAAGTTGAGCTAACGATCATAGATGATTTTAAAGTGATTTATCATGCGTAATGGACTATATTTTTTTAAGGAATGAGTTATGAATTTGGAGTCAACACTCGGTAAAAAATCACTTGCCTCCCCCTTTTCCCAACGATTGCCGAACTAAAAAAAGTTTACAATCCCTAAAAATTATGAACACTTTTTGGAATAATCTCTGTCTACATTTGTGCATTGTGCATATCAATTTTAGATGTATACTTTTTCCTTAAATATAAACTTGAGCTTTCACTTTCCCATCATCTCGTAAACAAAAAAAGAGATAAAAGGCTAATATATCACAACAAAATGAAAATTTTAGAGTTTATGTTTGGAAAGAATTTAAAGCAATAAAAAAATATAAGTAAATAAAATTTATTCACTCACCACAAATGAACACAAAAATTTTGCTATCCAAGTTTGGGAAATTCCACAAGATCAACCCTATTAGCTCTATATTTTTTTAGAAAGAGATTTTTCTACACATGTTTAAATAAATGGATGTGCATTCTTGAAACATGTTCAAGATGGAAATGACCTATGGATAAAAACCTTTTAAAGAAAAAACATTAAACTCTCAAGTGAAAGTGCGGTGGGATATTTACCCGAGTCAAACAAGCTATTATTTTACCCTTTTAAATAAAGCTGACCTAACGATCATAGATGATTTTAAAGTGATTTATCATGCGTAACGGGCTATATTTTTGTAATGAACGAGTTAAGAATTGGGTGTCAAAACTCTGTTAAAAATCCCCCGCCTCCCCCTTTTCCCGAGGATTGCCGAACTTGATATATATAAACTAAAAAGAGTTTAAAATCCCTAAAAATTATGAACACTTTTAGGAATTATCTCTCTCAACATTTTTGCATTGTGCATATCCATTTTAGATGTATACTTTTTTCTTAAATACAAACTTGAGTTTTGACTTTCCCATCATATCGTAAAAAAAAAAGGGATAAAAGGCCAATAGATCGAAACAAAATGAAAATTTTAGAGTTTATGTATGGAAAGAATATAAAGCAATAAAAAAATGTGAGTAAATAAATTTTATTCACTCCCCAGAAATGAACACAAAATTTTGCTATCCAAGTTTGGGAAATTCCTGTAGATCAACCCTATTAGCTCGGTATCCTTTAGAAAGAGTTTTTTCTACACATGTTTAAATAAATGGATATGCATTCTTGAAACTTGTTGAAGATGCAAATGACCTATGGATCCAAACATTTTAAAGAGGATAACATTAAATTCTCAAGTGAACGTGCGGTGGGATATTTACCCGAGTCAAACAAGCCATTATTTTACCCATTTCCATAAAGTTGAGCTAACGATCATAGATGATTATAAAGTGATTTATCATGCGTAATGGGCTATATTTTTTTAAGGAATGAGTTATGAATTTGGAGTCAACACTCGGTAAAAAATCACTTGCCTCCCCCTTTTCCCAACGATTGCCGAACTAAAAAAAGTTTACAATCCCTAAAAATTATGAACACTTTTTGGAATAATCTCTGTCTATATTTGTGCATTGTGCATATCAATTTTAGATGTATACTGTTTTCTTAAATATAAACTTGAGCTTTCACTTTCCCATCATCTCGTAAACAAAAAAAGAGATAAAAGGCTAATATATCACAACAAAATGAAAATTTTAGAGTTTATGTTTGGAAAGAATTTAAAGCAATAAAAAAATATAAGTAAATAAAATTTATTCACTCACCACAAATGAACACAAAAATTTTGCTATCCAAGTTTGGGAAATTCCACAAGATCAACCCTATTAGCTCTATATTTTTTTAGAAAGAGATTTTTCTACACATGTTTAAATAAATGGATATGCATTCTTGAAACATGTTAAAGATGGAAATGACCTATGGATAAAAACCTTTTAAAGAAAAAACATTAAACTCTCAAGTGAAAGTGCGGTGGGATATTTACCCGAGTCAAACAAGCTATTATTTTACCCTTTTAAATAAAGCTGACCTAACGATCATAGATGATTTTAAAGTGATTTATCATGCGTAACGGGCTATATTTTTGTAATGAACGAGTTAAGAATTGGGTGTCAAAACTCTGTTAAAAATCCCCCGCCTCCCCCTTTTCCCGAGGATTGCCGAACTTGATATATATAAACTAAAAAGAGTTTAAAATCCCTAAAAATTATGAACACTTTTAGGAATTATCTCTCTCAAAATTTTTGCATTGTGCATATCCATTTTAGATGTATACTTTTTTCTTAAATACAAACTTGAGTTTTGACTTTCCCATCATATCGTAAAAAAAAAAGGGATAAAAGGCCAAAAAATCGAAACAAAATGAAAATTTTAGAGTTTATGTATGGAAAGAATATAAAGCAATAAAAAAATGTGAGTAAATAAATTTTATTCACTCCCCAGAAATGAACACAAAATTTTACTATCCAAGTTTGGGAAATTCCTGTAGATCAACCCTATTAGCTCGGTATCCTTTAGAAAGAGTTTTTTCTACACATGTTTAAATAAATGGATATGCATTCTTGAAACTTGTTGAAGATGCAAATGACCTATGGATCCAAACATTTTAAAGAGGATAACATTAAATTCTCAAGTGAACGTGCGGTGGGATATTTACCCGAGTCAAACAAGCCATTATTTTACCCATTTCCATAAAGTTGAGCTAACGATCATAGATGATTTTAAAGTGATTTATCATGCGTAATGGGCTATATTTTTTTAAGGAATGAGTTATGAATTTGGAGTCAACACTCGGTAAAAAATCACTTGCCTCCCCCTTTTCCCAACGATTGCCGAACTAAAAAACGTTTACAATCCCTAAAAATTATGAACACTTTTTGGAATAATCTCTGTCTACATTTGTGCATTGTGCATATCAATTTTAGATGTATACTTTTTTCTTAAATATAAACTTGAGCTTTCACTTTCCCATCATCTCGTAAACAAAAAAAGAGATAAAAGGCTAATATATCACAACAAAATGAAAATTTTAGAGTTTATGTTTGGAAAGAATTTAAAGCAATAAAAAAATATAAGTAAATAAAATTTATTCACTCACCACAAATGAACACAAAAATTTTGCTATCCAAGTTTGGGAAATTCCACAAGATCAACCCTATTAGCTCTATATTTTTTTAGAAAGAGATTTTTCTACACATGTTTAAATAAATGGATATGCATTCTTGAAACATGTTAAAGATGGAAATGACCTATGGATAAAAACCTTTTAAAGAAAAAACATTAAACTCTCAAGTGAAAGTGCGGTGGGATATTTACCCGAGTCAAACAAGCTATTATTTTACCCTTTTAAATAAAGCTGACCTAACGATCATAGATGATTTTAAAGTGATTTATCATGCGTAACGGGCTATATTTTTGTAATGAACGAGTTAAGAATTGGGTGTCAAAACTCTGTTAAAAATCCCTCGCCTCCCCCTTTTCCCGAGGATTGCCGAACTTGATATATATAAACTAAAAAGAGTTTAAAATCCCTAAAAATTATGAACACTTTTAGGAATTATCTCTCTCAACATTTTTGCATTGTGCATATCCATTTTAGATGTATACTTCTTTCTTAAATACAAACTTGAGTTTTGACTTTCCCATCATATCGTAAAAAAAAAAAGGATAAAAGGCTAATAGATCGAAACAAAATGAAAATTTTAGAGTTTATGCATGGAAAGAATATAAAGCAATAAAAAAATGTGAGTAAATAAAATTTATTCACTCCCGAGAAATGAACACAAAATTTTGCTATCCAAGTTTGGGAAATTCCTGTAGATTAACCCTAATAGCTCGGTATTTTTTTAGAAAGAGATTTTACAAACCATGAGTTTGCCCATTTACATAAATCTGACGTAACGATCAGAGGTTATTTTAAAGTGATTTATTATGCGTCATGAGCTATATTTTTGAAAGGAATGAGTTATGAATTGGGAGTCAACAATCAGTTAAAAATCCCCCGCCTCCTCCTTTTTGCAACGATTGCCGAACATGATATATAAAAACTAAAAAGAGTTTACAATCCCTAAAAATTATAAAAACTTTTTGGAATTATATCTCTCTACATTTGTGCATTGTGCATATCCATTTTAGATGTATACTTTTTTCTTAAATATAAACTTGGGTTTCCCTTTCCCATCATCTCGTAAAAAAAAATGAGATAAAAGGCAAATAGATCACTGCAAAATGAAAATTTTAGATTTTATGTATGGAAACTATTTAAAGTAATAAAAAATGTAAGAAAATAAAATTTATTCACTCCACAAATGTACTCAAAAATTTTGCTATCCAAGTTTGGAAAATTCCACTAGATCAACCCTATTAGCTCGGTATTTTTTTAGAAAGAGATTTTTCTACACATGTTTAAATAAATGGATATGCATTCTTGAAACATGTTAAAGATGCAAATGACCTATGGATCCAAACCTTTTAAAGAGAATAACCTTAAATTCTCAAGTGAATGTAAGGTGGGATATTTACTCGAGTCAAACAAGCGATTATTTTACCCATTTACATAAAGCTGACCTAACAATCATAGATATTTTTAAAGTGATTTATCATGCGTATCGTGCTTTTTTTTTAAGGAATGAGTTATGAATTGGCAGTCAACATTCAGTTAAAAATTCCCCCCCTCCCCCTTTTCCTAATGATTGCCGAACTTGATATATAAAAACTAAAAAGAGTTTAAAATCCCTAAAAATTATAAACACTTTTTGTAATTATCTCTCTCTACATTTGTGCATTGTGCATATCCATTTTAGATGTATACTTTTTTTAAAATATAAGCTTGAGTTTCACTTTCCCATCGTCTCGTAAACAAAAAAATAGATAAAAGGCAAATAGATCACAACAAAAAGAAAATTTGGAGTTTATGTATCGAAAGAATTTCAAGCAATAGAAAAATGTAAGTAAATAAAATTTATTCTCTCACCACAAATGAACACAAAAATTTTGTAGTGCAAGTTTGGCAAATTCCACTAGATCAACCCTATTAGCTCGGTATTTTTTTAGAAAGTGATTTTCTACACATGTTTAAATAAATTGATATGCCTTCTTCAAACATGTTAAAAATGCAAATGACCTATGGATCCAAACCTTTTAAAGAGAATAACATTAAATTCTCAAGTGAACGTGCGGTGGGATTTTTACCCGAGTCAAAAGAGCCATTATTTTACCCATTTCCATAAAGTTGACCTAATGATCATAGATGATTTTAAAGTGATTTATCATGCGTAATGGGCTATATTTTTGTAAGGAATGAGTTATGAATCTGGAGTCAACACTCAGTTAAAAATCCCTTGCCTCCCCCTTTTCCTAACGATTGTCGATCTTGATATATACAAACTAAAAAGAGTTTACAATCCCTAAAAAATATTAATACTTTTTGGAATTATCTCTCTCTACATTTGCGCATTGTGCATATCCAATTTAGATGTATACTTTTTTCTTAATTATAAACTTCAGTTTATCTTTTCCATCAGCTCGTAAAAAAAAAAAAGAGATAAAAGGCAAATAGATCACAAAAAAATGAAAGCTTTAGAGTTTATGTATGGAAAGAATTTAAAGCAATAAAAAATATAAGAAAATAAAATTTACTCTCTCACCACAAATGAACACAAAAATTTTTCTCTCCATGTTTCGAAAATTGCACTAGATTAACCCTATTAGCTCGGTATTTTTTTAGAAAGAGATTTTTCTACACATGTTTAAATAAATGGATATACCTTCTTGAAACATGTTAAAGATGCAAATGACCTATGGATCCAAACCTTTTAAAGAGAATAACACTAAATTCTCAAGTGAATGTGCGGTGGGATATTTACCCGAGTCAAACAAGCCGTTATTTTACTCATTTCCATAAAGCTGACCTAACGATCATAGATGATATTTAAGTTATTTATCATGCGTAACGGGCTATATTTTTGTAAGGAATGAGTTATGGATTGCGAGTCAACACTCAGTTAAAAATCCCCCGCCTCCCCATTTTCCCAACGATTGCCGAACTTGATATATAAAAACTAAAAAGAGTTTACAGTCCCTAAAAATTATAAACACTTTTTCGAATTATCTCTCTCAACATTTGTGCATTGTGCATATCCATTTTAGATGTATACTTTTTTCTTAAATATAAAATTCAGCTTTCACTTTCCCATCATTTTGTACACAAAGAAGGAGATAAAAGGCAAATAGATCACAACAAAATGAAAATTTTAGATGTATGGAAAGAATTTAAAATAATTAAAAATTGTAAGTAAATAAAATTTATTAACTCCACGAATGAACACAAAAATTTTGCTATCCAAGTTTGGGAAATTCCACTAGATCAACCCTATTAGCTCGGTATTTTTTTAGAAAGAGATTTTTCTACACAAGTTTAAATAAATGGATATGCATTCTTGAAACATGTTAAAGATGAAAAGGACCTATGATACAAAATTTTTAAAGAGAATAACATTAAATTATCGTGTGAACGTTGGGTGGTATATTTACCCGAGTCAAACAAGCCATTATTTTATAAATTTACATAAAGCTGACCTAAAGATCATTAATGATTTTAAAGTAAATTATCATGCATAACGGGCTATATTTTTTAAAGGAATGAGTTATGGATTGGGAGTCAACACTCAGTTAAAAATCCCCTGCCTCCCCCTTTTCCCAACGATTGCCGAACTTGATATATACAAACTAAAAAGAGTTTACAATCATTAAAAATTATAAACACTTTTTGGAATTATCTCTCTCTACATTTGTGCATTGTGCATATCCATTTTAGATGTAACCTTTTTTCTTAAATATAAACTTCAGTTTTCACTTTCTCATCATCTCGTAAACAAAAAGGGAGATAACAGGCAAATAGATCACAACAAAATGAAAATTTTAGATGAATAGAAAGAATTTAAAGCAATAAAAAATGTAAGTAAATAAAATTTATTAACTCCATGATTGAACACAAAAAAGTTTCTATCCAAGTTTTGGAAATTCCACTAGATCAACCCTATTAGCTCGTTATTTTTTTAGAAAGAGATTTTTCTACACATGTTTAAATAAATGGATATGCACACTTGAAAGATGTTAAGGATGCAAATGACCTTTGGATCCAAACCTTTTAAAGAGAATAACATTAATTTCTGAAGTGAACGTGCGGTGGGATATTTACCCGAGTCAAACAAGCCATTATTTTACTCATTTCCATAAAGCTGACCTAACGATCATAGATGATTTTAAAGTTATTTATCATGCGTAACGGGCTATATTTTTGTAAGGAATGAGTTATGGATTGCGAGTCCACACTCAGTTAAAAATCCCCCGCCTCCCCTTTTCCCAACGATTGCCGAACTTGATATATAAAAACTAAAAAGAGTTTACAATCCCTAAAAATTATAAATACTTTTAGGAATTATCTCTCTCAACATTTGTGCATTGTGCATATCCATTTTAGATGTATATTTTTTTCTTAAATATAAAATTCAGCTTTCATTTTCCCATCATCTCTTAAACAAAGAAGGAGATAAAAAGCAAATAGATCACAACAAAATGAAAATTTAGATGCATGGAAAGAATTTAAAAAAATAAAAAAATGTAAGTAAATAAAATTTATTAACTCCACGAATGAACAAAAAAATTTTGCTATCCAAGTTTGGGAAATTCCACTAGATCAACCCTATTAGCTTGATATTTTTTTACAAAGAGATTTTTATACACATGTTTAAATAAATAGATATGCATTCTTGAAACATGTTAAGGATGCAAATGACCTATGGATACAATTTTTTTAAAGAGAATAACATTAAATTCTCGTGTGAACAAGCGGTGGTATATTTACCTGAGTCAAATAAGCCATTATTTTAAAAATTTAAATAAAGCTGACCTAACGATCATAGATGATTTTAAAGTAATTTATCATGCGTAACGAGCTATATTTTTGAAAGGAATGAGTTATGGATTGGGAGTCAACACTCTGATAAAAATCCCCTGCCTCCGCCTTTTCCCAACGATTGCCGAACTTGATATATACAAACTAAAAAGAGTTTACAGTCCTTAAAAATTATAAACACTTTTTGGAATTATATCTCTCTACATTTGTGCATTGCGCATATCCATTTTAGATGTAAACTTTTTTCTTAAATATAAACTTCAGTTTTCACTTTCCCATCATCTCGTAAACAAAAAAGGAGATAAAAGGCAAATAGATCACAACAAAAATAATATTTTAGATGAATAGAAAGAATTTAAATCAATAAAAAAATTTAAGTAAATAAAATTTATTAACTCCATGATTGAACACAAAACGTTTCTATCCAAGTTTGGGAAATTCCACTAGATCAACCCTATTCGCTCTGTATTTCTTTAGAAAGAGATTTTTCTACACATGTTTAAATAGATGGACATGCACACTTGAAAGATGTTAAAGATGCAAATGACCTATGGATCCAAAAGTTTTAAAGAAAATAACATTAAATTCTCAAGTGAACGTGCGGTGCGATATTTACCCGAGTCAAACAACCCATTATTTTACCCATTTACATAAAGCTGTCCTAACGATCATAGATGATTTTTAAGCGATTTATCATGTTTAACGGGCCTTTTTTGGAAGGAATGAGTTATGAATTGGGAGTCAACACTCAGTTAAAATCCCCCGCCTCCCTCTTTTCCCAATGATTGCCGAACTTGATATATAAAAACTAAAAAGAGTTTACAATCCCTAAAAATTATGAACACTTTTTGGAATTATCTCTCTCTACATTTGTGCATTGTGCATATCCGTTTTAGCTCAATAATTTTTTCTTAAATATAACTTGAGTTTTCATTTTCCCATCATCTCGTAAACAAAAAAAGAGATAAAAGGCAAATAGATCGAAACAAAATGAAAATTTTAGAGTTTATGTAGGGAAAGAATTTAAACCGACAAAAAAATGTGAGTAAATAAAATTTATTCACTTACCACAAATGAACACATAATTTTGGTATCCATGATTGGGAAATTCCACTAGATCAACCCTAATAGCTCGGTATTTTTTTAGATAGGGATTTTTCCACACATGTTTAAATAAACTGATACGCATTCTTGAAACATGTTAAACATGCATATGAGCTAAAAATCCAAACCTTTTAAAGAGAATAACATTAAATTCACAAGTGAATGTGTGGTGGGATATTTACCCGAGTCAAACAAGCCATTATTTTACTCATTTACTTAAAGCTGACCTAAGGATCATAGATGATTTTAAAGTGATTTATCATGCGTGACGGGCTAGATTTTTGTAAGGAATGAGTTATGAATTGGGAGTCAACGCTCAGTTAAAAATCCCATGCCTCCCCCTTTTCCCAACGATTGCCGAACAAGATATATAAAAACTAAAAAGAGTTTACAATCCCTAAAAATTCCAAACAGTTTTTCGAATTATTTCTCTCAACATTTGCGTATTGTGCATATCCATTTTAGATGTATACTTGGTCTAAAATATAAACATGAGTTTCATTTTCCCATCGTCTCGTAAATAAAAAGAGAGATAAAAGGCAAATAGATCACAACAAATGAACACAAAAATTTTTCTATCCAAGTTTGGGAAATTCCACTAGATCAACTCTATTAGCTCGGTATTTATTTAGAAAGTGATTTTTCAACACATTTTTAAATAAACGGATACGCATTCTTGAAACATGTTAAAGATGCAAATGACATAAGGATCCAAACCTTTTAAAGAGAATAAGATTAAATTCTCAAGTGAACGTGCGGTAGGATATTTACCCGAGTCAAACAAGCCATTATTTTACTCATTTACATAAAGTTGACCTTGCGATCATAGATGATTTCAAAGTGATTTATCATGCGTCATGGGCTATATTTTTTTAAGGAATGAGTTATGAATTGGGAGTCAACACTCAATTAAAAATCCCCCGCCTCCCCCCTTTTCCCAATGATTGCCGAACTTGATATAAAGAAACTATAAAGAGTTTACAATCCCTAAAAATTATAAACACTTTTTGGAATTATCTCTCTCTACATTTGTGCGTTGTGCATATCCATTATGGACGTACACTTTTTTCTTAAATAAAAACATGACTTTTCACTTTCCCATCATCTCGTAAACAAAAAAAGATATGAAAGGCAAATAGATCACAAAAAAATGAAAATTTAGAGTTTATGTATGGAAAGAATTTAAAGCAGTAAAAAAAAGTAAGTAAATAAAATTTATTCACTCACCACAAATGAACACAAAATTTTTGCTATCCAAGTTTGGGAAATTCCACTAGATCAACCCTATTAGCTCGGTATTGTTTTGGAAAGAGATTTTTCTACACATGTTTAAATAAATGGATAAGCATTTTTGAAACAAGTGAAAGATGGAAATGACCAATGGATCCAAACCTTTTAAAGAGAATAACATTAAATTCTCAAGTGAACGTGCGGTGGGATATTTACCCGAGTCAAACAAGCCATTATTTTACCCATTTCCATAAAGTTGACCTAACGATCATAGATGATTTTAAAGTTATTTATCATGTGTAACGGGCTATATTTTTTTTAAGGAATGAGGTATGAATTCGGATTCAACATTCAATTAAAATCACCCGCCTCCCCCTTTTCCCAACGATTGCCGAACTTGATATATAAAAACTAAAAAGAGTTTACAATCCCTTAAAATTATGAACACTTTTTGGAATTATCTCTCTCTACATTTGTGCATTGTGCATATCCATTTTAGATCTATACTTTTTTCTTAAATATAACTTCAGTTTTCACTTTCCCATCATCTCGTAAACAAAAAATGATATAAAAGGCAAATAGATCGAAACAAAATAAAATTTTTAGAGTTTATGTAGGGAAAGAATTTAAAGCAACAAAAAAATGTGAGTAAATAAAATTTATTCACACACCACAAATGAACACAAAATTTTGGTATCCATGTTTGGGAAATTCCACTAGATCAACCCTAATAGCTCGGTATTTTTTTAGATAGTGATTTTTCTACACGTTTAAATAAATTGATACGCATTCTTGAAACATGTTAAAGATGCAAATGACCTAAAGATTCAAACTTTTTAAAGAGAATAACTTTAAATTCACAAGTGAACGTGCAGTGGGATATTTACACAAGTCAAACAAGCCATTATTTTACTCATTTACATAAAGCTGACCTAACGATCATAAATGATTTTAAAGTGATTTATCATGCGTCACAGGCTATATTTTTGCAAGGAATGAGTTATGAATTGGGAGTCAACGCTCAGTTAAAAATCCCACGCCTCCCCCTTTTCCTGACGATTGACGAACATGATATATATAAACTAAAAAGAGTTTAGAATCCCTAAAAATTCCAAACAATTTTTGGAATTATCTCTCTCAACATTTGTGCATTGTGCATATCCATTTTAGATGTATACTTTGGCTAAAATATAAACTTGAGTTTCACTTTCCCATCGTCTCGTAAATAAAAAAAGAGATAAAAGGAAAATAGATCACAAAAAAATGAAAATTTTAGAGTATAAGTATGGAAAGAGTTTCAAGAAAAAAAAATGTAAGTAAATAAAATTCATTCACTCACCACAAATGAACACAAAAATTTTGCTATCCAAGTTTGGGAAATTCCACTAGATCAACCCTATTAGCTCGGTATTTTTTTAGAAAGTGATATTTCTACACATGTTTAAATAAATGGATACGCATTCTTGAAACATGTTAAAGATGCAAATGACCTAAGGATCCAAACCTTTTAAAGAGAATAACATTAAATTCTCAAGTGAACGTGCGGTGGGATATTTACACGAGTCAAACAAGCCATTATTTTACTCATTTACGTAAAGTTGACCTTACGATCATAGATGATTTTAAAGTGATTTATCATGCGTCACGGGCTATATTTTTGTAAGGAACGAGTTATGAATTGGAAGTCAACACTTAGTTAAAAATCCCCCGCCTCCCCCTTTTCCCAACGATTGCCGAACTTGATATATAGAAACTATAAAGAGTTTACAATCCCTAAAAATTATAAACACTTTTTGGAATTATCCCTCTCTACATTTGTGCATTGTGCATATCCCTTTTGGATGTATACTTTTTTCCTAAATATAAACATGAGTTTTTGTTTTGCTATCATCTCATAAACAAAAAAAGATATAAAAGGCAAACTGATGACAACAAAATGAAAGTTTCAGAGTTTATGTATGGAAATAATTTAAAGGAATAAAAAAAAGTAAGTAAATAAAATTTATTCACTCACCACAAATGAACACAAAAATTTTGCTATCCAAGTTTTGAAAATTCCACTAGATCAACCCTATTAGCTCGGTATTGTTTTAGAAAGAGAGTTTTCTACACATGTTTAAATAAAGGGATATGCATTCTTCAAACATGTTAAAGATGGAAATGACCAATGGATCCAAACCTTTTAAAGAGAATAACATTAAATTCTCAAGTGAACGAGGAGTGGGATATTTACCCGAGTCAAACAAGCCATTATTTTACCCATTTCCATAAAGCCGACCTAACGATCATAGATGATTTTAAAGTTATTTATCATGTGTAACGAGCTATATTTTTGTGACGAATGAGGTATGAATTGGGATTCAACACTCAATTAAAATCCACCGCCTCCCCCTTTTCCCAACGATCGCCGAACTTGATATATAAAAACTAAAAAGGGTTTACAATCCCTAAAAATTATGAACACTTTTTGGAATTACGCTCTCTACATTTGTGCATTGTGCATATCCAATTTAGATCTATACTTTTTTCTTAAATATAAACTAGAGTTTTCACTCTCCCATCATCTCGTAAAAAAAAAAAAAGAGATAAAAGGCAAATAGATCGAAAAAAATGAAAATTTTAGAGTTTATGTAGGGAAAGAATTTAAATCAACAAAAAAATGTGAGTAAATAAAATTTATTCACTCACCACAAATGAACACAAAATTTTGGTATCCATGTTTGGGAAATTCCACTAGATCAACCCTAATAGCTTGGTATTTTTTTAGATAGTGATTTTCCTACACATGTTTAAATAAATTGATACGCATTTTTGAAACATGTTAAAAATGCAAATGACCTAAGGATCCAAACCTTTTAAAGAGAAAAAAATTAAATTCACAAGTGAACGTGCGGTGGGATATTTACCCGAGCGAAACAAGCCATTATTTTTCTCATTTACATAAAGCTGACCTAACGATCATAGATGATTTTAAAGTGATTTATTATGCGCCACGTGCTATATTTTTTTAAGGAATGAGTTATGAATTGGGAGTCAACGCTCCGTTAAAAATCCCCCGCCTCCCCCTTTTCCCAACGATTGCCAAACATGATATATAAAAACTAAAAAGAGTTTACAATCCCTAAAAAATATAAACACTTTTTGGAATTATCTCTCTCAACATTTGCGCATTGTGTATATCCATTGTAGATGCATACTTTTTTCAAAAATATAAACTTCAGTTTCACTTTCCCATCGTCTCGTAAATAAAAAAAGAGACAAAAGGCCAATAGATCACAACAAAATGAAAATTTTAGAGTTTAAGTATGGAAAGAATTTCAAGCAATAAAAAATGTAAGTTAATAAAATTCATTCACTCACCACGAATGAGCATAAAAATTTTGCTATCCAAGTTTGGAAAATTCCATTAGATCAACCCTATTAGCTCGGTATTTTTTTAGAAAGTGATTTTTCAACACATGTTTAAATAAATGGATACGCATTCGTGAAACATGTTAAAGATGCAAATGACCTAAAGATCCAAACCTTTTAAAGAGAATAACATTAAATTCTCAAGTGAACGTGCGGTGGGATATTTACCTGAGTCAAACAAGCCATTATTTTACTCATTTACATAAAGCTGATGTTACGATCATAGATGATTTTAAAGTGATTTATCATGCGTCACGGGCTATAGTTTTTTAAGGAATGAGTTATCCATTAGGAGTCAACACTCAGTTAAAAATCCCCCGCCTCCTCCTTTTCCAGACGATTGCCGAACTTGATATATAAAAAGTATAAAGAGTTTACAATCCATAAAAATTATTAACACTTTTTGGAATTATCGCTTTCTACATTTTTGCATTGTGCATATCGCTTTTGGACGTATACTTTTTTCCTAAATATAAACATGAGTTTTCATTTTGCCATCATCTCGTAAACAAAAAAAGATATAAAAGGCAAATTGATGACAACAAAATGAAAATTTCAGAGTTTATGTATGGAAATAATTTAAAGAAATAAAAAAAGTAAGTAAATAAAATTTATTCACTCACACAAATGAACACAAAATTTTTGCTATCCAAGTTTGGGAAATTCCACTAGATCAACCCTATTAGCTCGGTATTGTTTTAGAAAGAGAGTTTTCTACACATGTTTAAATAAAGGGATATGCATTCTTCAAACATGTTAAAGATGGAAATGACCAATGGATCCAAACCTTTTAAAGAGAATAACATTAAATTCTTAAGTGAACGAGGAGTGGGATATTTACCCAAGTCAAACAAGCCATTATTTTACCCATTTCCATAAAGCCAACCTAACGATCATAGATGATTTTAAAGTTATTTATCATGCGTAACGAGCTATATTTTTGTAAGGAATGAGGTATGAATTGGGATTCAACACTCAGTTAAAATCCACCTCCTCCCCCTTTTCCCAATGATTCCCGAACTTGATATATAAAAACTAAAAGGGGTTTACAATCCCTAAAAATTATGAACACTTTTTGGAATTATCGCTCTCTACATTTGTGCATTGTGCATATCCAATTTAGATCTATACTTTTTTCTTAAATATAAACTTGAGTTTTCACTCTCCCATCGTCTTGTAAACAAAAAAAGAGATAAAAGGCAAATAGATCGAAAAAAAATGAAAATTTTAGAGTTTATGTATGAAAAGAATTTAAATCAACAAAATAATGTGAGTAAATAAAATTTATTCACTCACCACAAATGAACACAAAATTTTGCTATCCAAGTTTGGGAAATTCCACTAGATCAACCCTAATAGCTTGGTATTTTTTTAGATAGTTATTTTTCTACACATGTTTAAATAAATTGATACGCATTCTTGAAACATGTTAAAGATGCAAATGACCTAAGGATCCAAATGTTTTAAAGAGAATAACATTAAATTCACTAGTGAACGTACGGTGGGATATTTACCCGAGCCAAACAAGCCATTATTTTACTCATTTACATAAAGCTGACCTAACGATCATAGATGATTTTAAAGTGATTTATCATGCGTCACGTGCTATATTTTTTTAAGGAATGAGTTATGAATTGGGAGTCAATGCTCCGTTAAAAATCCCCCGCCTCCCCCTTTTCCCAACGATTGCTAAACATGATATATAAAAACTAAAAAGAGTTTACAATCCCTAAAAAATATAAACACTTTTTGGAATTATCTCTCTCAACATTTGCGCATTGTGCATATCCATTGTAGATGCATACTTTTTTCAAAAATATAAACTCCAGTTTCACTTTCCCATCGTCTCGTAAATAAAGAACGAGATAAAAGGCAAATAGATCATAACAAAATGAAAATTTTAGAGTTTAAGTATGGAAAGAATTTCAAGCAATAAAAAAATGTAAGTTAATAAAATTCATTCACTCACCACAAATGAACACAAAAATTTTGCTATCCAAGTTTGGAAAATTCCACTAGATCAACCCTATTAGCTCGGTATTTTTTTAGAAAGTGATTTTTGAACACATGTTTAAATAAATGGATACGCATTCGTGAAACATGTTAAAGATGCAAATGACCTAAAGATCCAAACCTTTTAAAGAGAATAACATTAAATTCTCAAGTGAATCTGCTGTGGGATATTTACCTGAGTCAAACAAGCCATTATTTTACTCATTTACGTAAAACTGATCTTACGATCATAGATGATTTTAAAGTGATTTATCATGCGTCACGGGCTATAGTTTTGTAAGGAATGAGTTATCAATTGGGAGTCAACACTCAGTTAAAAATCCCCCGCCTCCCCTTTTTCCAGACGATTGCCGAACTTGATATATAAAAACTATAAAGAGTTTACAATCCCTAAAAATTATAAACACATTTTGGAATTATCACTCTCTACATTTGTGCATTGTGCATATCTATTTTAGATGTTTACTTTTTTCTTAAATATAAACTTGAGTTTTCACTTTCCCATCATCTCGTAAACAAAAAAAAATATTAAAGGCAAAGAGATCACAACAAAATGAAAATCTTAGAGTTTATGTATGGAAAGAATTTAAAGCAATAAAAAAATGTAAGTAAATAAAATTTATTCACTCACCACCAGTGAACAGAAAAATTTTGCTATCCAAGTTTGGGAAATTCCACTAGATCAACCCTATTAACTCGGTATTTAGTTAGAAAGAGATTTTTCTACACATGTGTAAATAAATGGATATGCATTCTTGAAACATGTTAAAGATGCAAATGACCTATGGATCTAAACCTTTTAAAGAGAATAACATTAAATTCTCAAGTGAATGTGCGGAGGGATATTTACCCGAGTCAAACACACCATTATTTTGCCCATTTCCATAAAGCTGGCCTAACTATCATAGATGATTTTAAAGTGATTTATCATGTGTAACGGGCTTTATTTTTTTAAGGAATGAGTTATGAATTGGGATTCAACACTCAGTTAAAAATCCCCCGCCTCCCCCTTTTCCCAACGATTGCCGAACATGATATATAGAAACTCTAAAGAGTTTACAATCCCTAAAAATTGTAAACACTTTTTGGAATTATCTCTCTCTACATTTGTGCATTCTGCATATCCATTTTGATGTATACTTTTTTCTTAAATATAAACTTGAGTTTTCACTTTCCCATCATCTCGTAAACAAAAAAAGATACAAAAGGCAAATAAATCACAAAAAAATGAAAATTTTAGAGTTTAGGTATGGAAAGCATTTAAAGCAATAAAAAAATAAAAGTAAATAAAATTTATTCACTCACCACAAATGAACACAAAAATTTTGCTATCCAAGTTTGGGAAAGTCCACTAGATCAACCCTATTAGCTCGGTATTGTTTTAGAAAGAGATTTTTCTACACATGTTTAAATAAATTGATATGCATTCTTGAAACATATTAATGATGGAAATGACCTATGGATCCAAACCTTTTAAAGAGAATAACATTAAATTCTAAAGTGAACGCGCGGTGGGATATTTACTCGAGTCAAACAACCCATTATTTTACCCATTTCCTTAAAGCTGACCTATCGATCATAGATGATTTTATTGTTATTTATCATGCGTAACAGGCTATATTTTTGTAAGGAATGAGGTATGAATTGGGATTCAACACTCAATTAAAAATCCCCCGCCTCCCCCTTTTCCCAACAATTGCCAAACTTGATATATACAAACTAAAAAGAGTTTACAATCCCTAAAAATTATGAACACTTTTTGGAATTATATCTCTCTACATTTGTGCATTGTGCATATCCATTTTATATCTATATGTTTTTCCTAAATATAAACTTGAGTTTTCACTTTCCCATCATCTCGTAAACAAAAAAAGAAATAAAAGGCAAATAGATCGAATCAAAATGAAAATTTTAGAGTTTATGTAGGTAAAGAATTTAAAGCAACAAAAAAATGTGAGTAAATAAAATTTATTCACTCACCACAAATGAATACAAAATTTTGCTATATGTGTTTGAAATATTCCACTAGATCAACCCTATTAGTTCGGTATTTTTTTAGATAGTGATTTTTCTACACATGTTTAAATAAATTGATACACATTCTTGAAACATGTTAAAGATGCAAATGACCTTCGAATCCAAACCTTTTAAAGAGAATAACATTAAATTCATAAGTGAACACGTGGTGGGATATTTACCCAAGTCAAACAAGCCATTATTTTACTTATTTACATAAAGCTGACCTAACGATGATAGATGATTTTAAAGTTATTTATCATGCGTCACGGGCTATATTTTTGTAAGGAATGAGTTATGAATTGGGAGTCAACACTCAGTTAAAAATCCCCCGCCTCCCTCTTTTCCCAACGATTGCCGAACTTCATATATAAAACTAAAAAGAGTTTACAATCCCTAAAAATTATAAACGCTTTTTGGAAATATCTCTCTCAACATTTGCGCATTGTGCATATCCATTTTAGATCTATAATTTTTTCTAAAATGTAAACTTGAGTTTCACTTTCCCATCGTCTCGTAAATAAAAAAAGAGATAAAAGGCAAATAGATCACAAAAAAATGAAAATTTTAGAGTTTAAGTATGGAAAGAATTTAAAGCAATAAAAAAATGTAAGTAGATAAAATTCATTCACTCACCACAAATGAACACAAAGATTTTGCTACCCAAGTTTGGCAAATTCCACTAGATCAACCCAATTAACTCGACATTTTTTTAGAAAGAGATTTTTCTACACATGTTTAAAAAAATGGATATGCATTCTTGAAACATGTTCAAGATGCAAATGACCTATGGATCCATACCTTTTAAAGAGAATAACATTAAATTCTCAAGTGAAAGTGCGGTGGGATATTTACCCGTGTCAAACAAGCCATTATTTTACCCATTTACATAAAGCTGACCTATTGATCAACGATGATTTTAAAGTGATTTATCATGCATAACTGAATTTTTTTTGTAATGAATGAGTTATGAATTGGGAGTCAACACTCACTTAAAAATCCCCCACCTTGCCCTATTTCCAACGATTGCCGAACTTGATATATAAAAGCGAAAAAGAGTTTAAAATCCCTAAAAATTATAAACACTTTTTGGAATTATCTCTCTTAACATTTGTGCATTGTGCATATCCATTTTAGATGAACACTTTTTTCTTCAATATAAACTTGAGTTTTCACTTTCCCATCATCTTGTAAACAAAAAAACAGATAAAAGGAAAATAGATCGAAACAAAATGAAAATTTTATAGTTTATGTATGGAAAGAATTTAAAGCAATCAAAAAACGTAAATAAATAAAATTTATTCTCTCACCACATATGAACACAAAAATTTTGCTATCCATGTTTGGGAAATTCCACTAGATCAACCCCATTAGCTCAGATTTTTTTACACATGTTTAAATAAATGGATACACATTCTTGTAACAAGTTAAAGATGCAAATGACCTAAGGATCCAAACCTTTTAAAGAGAATAACATTAAATTCTCAAGTGAACGTGCGGTGGGATATTTACCCAAGTCAAACAGGCCAATATTTTACCCATTTACATCAAGCTAACCTAACGATCATAGATAACTTTAAAATGATTTATCATGCATAACGGGCTATATTTTTGTAAGAAATGAGTTATAGATTGGGAGTCAACACTCAGTTAAAAATCTCCCGCCTCCCCCTTTTCCCACGATTGCTGAACTAGATATATAAAAACTAAAAAGAGTTTACAATCCATAAAATTATAAACACTTTTTGGAATTATCTCTCTCTACATTTGTGCATTAGGCAAATAGATCACAACAAAATGAAAATTTTAGTGTTTATGTATGGAAAGAATTTAAAGCAATAAAAAAATATAAGTAAATAAAATTTATTCACTCACCACAAATGAACACAAAAATTTTGCCATCCAAGTTTGGAAAATTCCACTAGATCAACCCTATTAGCTCGGTATTTTTTTAGAAAGAGATTTTTCTACAAATGTTTAAATAAATGGATATGCATTCTGGAAACATTTTAAAGATGCAAATGACCTATGGATGCAAACCTTTTAAAGAGAATAACATTAAATTCTCAAGTGAACGTGCGGTGGGATAATTACCCAAGCCAAACTGGCCAATATTTTACCCATTTACATCAAGCTAACCTAAAGATCATAGATTATTTTAAAGTAATTTATCATGACTAACGGGTTATATTTTTGTAAGGAATGAGTTCTGGATTGGGAGTCAACACTCAGTTAAAAATCCCCCGCCTCCCCCTTTTCCCAACGATTGCCGAACTTGATATATAAAAACTAAAAAGAGTTTACAATCCCTATAAATTATAAACACTTTATGGAATTATCTCTCTCTTCATTTGTGCATTGTGCATATCCATTTTAGATGTATACTTTTTTCTTAAATATAAATTTGAGTTTTCACTTTCCCATCATCTCGTAAACAAAAAAAGATATAAATGGCAAATAGATCACAATAAAATGAAAATTTTAGAGTTTATGTATGGAAAGAATTTAAAGCAATCAAAAAATGTAAGTAAATAAAATTTATTCACTCACCACAATTGAACACAAGATTTTGCTATCCAAGTTAGGAAAATTCCACTAAATCAACCCTATTAGCTCGATATTTTTTTCGAAAGAGATTTTTCTACACATGTTTAAATAAATGGATATGCATTCTTGAAACAATTTAAAGATGCAAATGACCTATGGATAAAAACCTTTTAAAGAGAATAACTTTAAATTCTCAAGTGAACGTGCTGTGGGATATTTACTCGAGTCAAACAAACCATTATTTTACCCATTTCCAAAAAGTTGACCTAACGATCATAGATGAATTCAAAGTGATTTATTATGTGTAACGGGCTATATTTTTGTAAGGAATGAGTTATAGATTGAGAGTCAACACTCAGTTAAAAATCCCCCGCCTTCCCGTTTTCCCACGATTGCCGAACTTGATATATAAAAACAAAAAAGAGTTTACAATCAGTAAAAATTATGAACACTTTTTGGAATTATCTCTCTCTACATTTGTGCATTGTGCATATCCATTTTAGATGTATAATTTTTTCTTAAATTTAAACTTGAGCTTTCACTTTCCCATCATCTCATAAAGAAAAAAAGAGAAAAATGGCAAATAGATCGAAACAAAATGAAAATTTTAGAGTTTATGTATGGAAAGAATTAAAAGCAATAAAAAAATTTGAGTAAATAAAATTTATTCACTCACCACAAATGAACACAAATTTTTTGCTATCCAAGTTTGGGAAATTCCACTAGATCAACCCTACTAACTCGGTATTTTTTTAGAAAGAGATTTTTCTACACTTGTTTGAATAAATGGATTCACATTCTTGAAACATGTAAAAGATGCAAATGACATAAGGATCCAAACCTTTAAAAGAGAATAACATTAAATTCTCAAGTGAATGTGTGGTGGGATATTTACCCGAGTCAAACAAGACATTATTTTACACATTTACATAAAGCTGACCTAACGATCATAGATGATTTTAAAGTAATTTATCATGCGTGACGGGCTATATTTTTTTCAGGAATGAGTTATGAATTGGGAGTCAACACTCAATTAAAAATCCCCCACCTCCCCCATTTCCCAATTATTACTGAACTTTATATATAAAAACTAAAAAGAGTTTACAATCCCTAAAAATAATAACCACTTTTTGGAATTATCTCTCTCTACATTTGGGTGTTGTGCAGATCCAGATGTATACTTTTTTCTTAAATATAAACTTGAGTTTTCACTTTCCCATCATCTCGTAAACAAAAAAACAGATAAAAGGCAAATAGATAACAACAAAATGAAAATGTTAGAGTTTAAGTATGGAAAGAATTTAAAGGAATAAAAAATGTAAGTAAATAAATTTTATTCACTCACCACAAATGAACCCAAAATTTTTGCTATCCATGTTTGGAAAATTCCACTAGATCAACCCTATTAGCTAGGATTTGTTTAGAAAGAGATTTTCTACACATGTTTAAATAAATTGATATGCATTCTTCAAACATGTTAAAGATGCAAATGACCTATGGATCCAAACCTTTTAAAGAGAATAACATTAATTTCTCAAGTGAATGTGCAGTGGGATATTTACCCGAGTCAAACAAGTCATTATTTTACCAATTTCCATAAAGCTGACCTAACGATCCTAGATGATTTTAAAGTGATTTATCATGCGTAACGGGCTATATTTTTGTAAGGAATGAGTTATGAATTGGGAGTCAACACTCAGTTAAAAATCGCCCCCTCCCCTTTTTCCCAACGATTGCCAAACTTGATATATAAAAACTAAAAAGAGTTTACAATCCCTAAAAATTATAAACACTTTTCTGAATTATCTCTCTCTACATTTGTGCATTGTGCATATCCATTTTAGATGTATACTTTTTTCTTAAATATAAACTTGAGTTTTCACTTTCCCATCTGCTCGTAAACAAAAAACGAGATAAAAGGCAAATAGATCACAACAAAATGAAAATTTTAGAGTTGATGTATGGAAAGAATTTAAAGGGATAAAAAATGTAAGTAAATAAAATTTATTCACTCACCACAAATGAACACAAAAATTTTGCTATCCAAGTTTGGGAAATTCCACTAGATCAACCCTATTAGCTCGGTATTTTTTTAGAAAGAGATTTTTCTACACATGTTTAAATAAATGGATATGTATTCTTGAAACATGTTAAAGATGCAAATGACCTATGGATCCAAACCTTTTAAAGAGAATAACATTAAATTCTCAAGTGAACGTGCTGTGGGATATTTACCCGAGTCAAACAAGCCATCATTTTCCCCATTTACATAAAGCTGACCTAACGATCATAGATTATTTTAAAATGATTTATCATGCGTAACGGGCAATATATTTGTAAGGAATGAGTCATGAATTTGGAGTCAATACTCAGTTAAAAATCCCCCACCTCCGCCTTTTCCCAATGATTGCCGAACTTGATATATATAAACTAAAAAGAGTTTACAATTCGTAAAAATTACAAAAATTTTTAGGAATTATCTCTCTCTACATTTGTGCATTGTGCATTTCCATTTTAGATATGTACTTTTTTCTTAAATCAAAACCTAAGTTCTCACTTTCCCTTCATCTTGTAAACAAAAGAAGAGATAAAAGGCAAATTGATCACAGTAAAATGAAAATTTTAGAGTTTATGAATGGAAAGAATTTAAAGCAATAAAGAAATGTTAGTAAAGAAAATTTATTCACACACACAAAGGAACACAAAAGTTTTGTTATCCCAGTTTGGAAAATTCCAGTAGTTCAACCCTAATAGCTTGGATTGTTATAGGAAAAAGAGTTTTCAACACTTGTTTTAAAAAATGGATATGCATACTTGAAACATGTTAAAGATGTAAATGACCTATGGATCCAAACCTTTTAAAGAGAATAACATTAAATTCTCAAGTGAACGTGCGGTGGGATATTTACCCGAGTCAAACAAACCATTGTTTTGCCCATTTACCAAAAGCAACCAAACGATCATAGATGATTGTAAAGTGATTTGTCATGCGTAACGGGCTATATTTTTGTAAGGGTTGACTTATGGTGTTACGGTCCCAGATCTGACACATGGATTCTTTGGGAGGATTTGGGGTTTGCCACGGGTTGCGGGTCTTCTAGGCATTACCGTAGGAATAGTAGAAAGACATGGGGAAGACGAAAATGAAGATCAAGCCTAAGGGAAGCTTGAAAACCCTAGAGCTCGTTGAGGAGAACTCTAAACCTCTTTACGCTAGATTTAACCATAGTTCTTAATACTTCAATGCTTTTCTTTCTCATTACTCTTACCCCTTAAATAGGGTTCACCCTGTTAGGGTTTAATAAAATATTACAGAAATATCCCTATGAATAAAATATTCCAAAAATATCCCTATTAAGAAATAATTCCAAAAATACCCCTATATCCTAAAACTGAAATAATATAAAGTAAATTAAATAAAACAACTAAAATAATAATGTTATTGCGTGCATAACATATGGATTAGGAGTCAACAATAAAAAGTGTAAGTAAACAAAAACTTTTCACACACTACAAATGAACACAAAAGTTTTGTTATCAGAGTTTGGGAAATTCCACTAGCTCAACCCTAATAGCTCGGAATTTTATAAGAAAGAGATTTTTCTACACATTTTTAAAAAAATGGATATGCATGGTTGAAACTTGTTAAAGATGCAAATGACCAATGGATCCAAATCTTTTAAAGAGAATAACATTAAATTCTCAAGTGAACGTGCGGTGGGATATTTACCAAAGTCAAACAAGACATTATTTTGCCCAATTAAAAAAAGCTGAGCTAAAAATCATAGATGATTGTAAAGTGATTTATCATGCGTAACGGGCTATATTTTTGTAAGGAATGACTAATGGATTGTGAGTCAACCCTCAGATAAAAATCCCCCACCTACCCCTTTTCCCGACGATTGCAAAATCTAATATATAAAAACTAAAAAGAGTTTTCAATCCCAAAAAATTACAAACACTTTTTGGAATTATCTTTATCCACATTTTTGCATTGTGCATTTCCATTTTAGATGTGTACTTTTGTCTTAAATCAAAACTTGTGTTTTCACTTTTCCTTTATCTCGTAAACACAAAAAGACATAAACGGCAAATAGATCAGAACAAAATGAAAATTGTAGAGTTGAAGCATGGAAAGAATTCAAATAAATAAGAAAATGTAAGAAAATAAAATTTATTCACACACCACAAATGAACACAAAAGTTTTGTTATCCAAGTTTGGTAAATTGCAATAGTTCGTCCCTAATAGCTCAGAATTTTATAAGAAAGAGATATTTCTACACATGTTTTAAAAAATGGATATGCTGGCTTGAAACATCTTAAAGATGCAAATGACCGATGGATAAAAACCTTGTAAAGAGAATAACACGAAATTCTCAAGTGAACGTGTGGTGGGATATTTACCCTAGTCAAACAAGCCATTATTTTGCTCATTTACAAAAATCTGACCTAACATTCATAGATGATTGTCAAGTGATTTAAGTTGCGCAATGGGCATTTTTTTGTAAGGAATGATTTATAGATTGGGAGTCAACACTCAGTTACAAATCCCATGCCTCCCCTTTTCCTGACGATTGCAGAACCGGATATATAAAACATAAAAAGAGTTTACAATCCCTAAAAAATCCAGACACTTTTTGGAATTATCTCTCTCTAGATTTGTGCATTGTGCATTTCCATTTTAGATGTAAACTTTTTTCTTAAATCAAAACTTGAGTTTTCCCTTTCTATTCATCTCGTAAACAAAAAAAAGAGATAAAAGGCAAATAGATCACAACAAAATGAAAACTTTAGAGTTGATGTAGGGAAAGAATTTAAAGCAATAAATAAATGTAAGTAAAGAAAATTTATTCACACACAAATGAAATCAAAACTTTTGTTATCCATGTTTGGGAAATTCCACAAGTTCAACCTTAATAGCTCGGAATTTTATAAGAAAGAGATTTTTCTACACATGTTTAAAAAATAGATATGCATACTTGAAACATATTAAAGATGCAAATCACCTATGGATCCAAAACTTTGAAAGAGAAAAAAATTAAATTCTCAAGTGAACGTTCGGTGGCATATTTGCCCGAGTCAAGCAAGCCATTATTTTACGCATTTACATAAAGCTGACCTAATGATCATAGATGATTTCAAAGTGATTTATCATGGGTAACGGGCTAAATTTTTGTAAGCAATGAGTTATGAATTGGGAGTCAACACTCAGTTAAAAATCCCCCGCCTGTCCCTTTTCCCAACGATTGCTGAACTTGTTATGTAAAAACTAAAAAGAATTTACACTCCCTAAAAAATATGAACACTTTTTGGAATTATCTCTCTCTACATTTGTGCATTGTGCATATCCATTTTAGATGTATACTTTTTTCTTAAATATAAACTTGAGTTTTCACTTTCCCATCATCTCATAAACAAAAAAAGAGATAAAAGGCAAATAGATCGAAACAAAATCAAAATTTTAGAGTTTATGTATGGAAAGAATTTAAAGCAATAAAAAAATATGAGTAAATAAAATTTATTCACTCACCACAAATGAACACAAAATTTTGCTATCCAAGTTTGGGAAATTCCACTAGATCAACCCTATTAGCTCGGTATTTTTTTAGAAAGAGATTTTTCTACACATGTTTAAATAAATGAACATGCATTCTTGAAACATGTTAAAGATGAAAATGACCTAAGGATCCAAACCTTTTAAACAGAATAACATTAAGTTCTCAAGTGAACGTTCGGTGGGATATTTACCCGAGTCAAACAAGCCATTATTTTACTCATTTACATCAAGCTGACCTAACGATCATAGATGATTTTAAAGTGATTTATCATGCGTCACGGGCTATATTTTTGTAAGGAATGAGTTATGAATTGGGAGTCAAGACTAAGTTAAAAAACCCCCACCTCCCCCTTTTCCTAACCATTGCCGAACTTGATATATAAAAACTAAAAAGAGTTTATAGTCCCTAAAAATTATAAACACTTTTTGGAATTATCTCTCTCTACATTTGTGCATTGTGCATATCCATTTTAGATGTTTACTTTTTTCTTAAATATAAACTTGAGTTTCACTTTCCCATCATCTCGTAAACAAAAAAAGAGATAAAAGGCAAATAGATCACAACAAAATGAAAATTTTAGAGTTTATGTATGGAAAGAATTTAAAGAAATAAAAAAATGTAAGTAAATAAAATTTATTCACTCACCACAAATGAACACAAAAGTTTTGCTATCCATGTTTGGGAAATTCCAATAGATCAACCCAAATAGCTCGGTATTTTTTTAGAAAGAGATTTTTCTTCACATGTTCAAATAAATGGATATGCATTCTTGAAACATGTTAAAGATGCAAATGACTTATTGATCCAAACCTTTTAAAGAGAATAACATTAAATTCTCAAGTGAATGTGCGGTGGGATATTTACCCGAGTCAAACAAGCCATTATTTTACCCATTTCCATAAAGCTGAGCTAACGATCATAGATTTAAAGTGATTTATCATGCGTAACGGGCTATATTTTTTTAAGGAATGAGTTATGAATTGGGTGTCAACACTCAGTTAAAAATCCCCTGCCTCCCCCTTTTCCCAACGATTGTGAACTTGATATAGAGAAACTAAAAAGAGTTTACAATCCCCAAAAATTGTAAACACTTTTTTGAATTATATCTCTCTACATTTTTGCATTGTGCATATTCTTTTTAGAAGCATAATTTTTTCTTAAATATAAACTTGAGTTTTCACTTTCCCATCATCTCGTAAACAAAAAAAAAGATAAAAGGCAAAAGATCACAACAAAATAAATTTTTTAGATTTTATCTATGAAAAGAATTTAAAGCAATAAAAAAATGTAACTAAATAAAATTTATTAACTCCACGAATGAACACAAAAAATTTTCTATCCAAATTTGGGAAATTCCACTAGATCTACCCTATTAGCTCGGTATTTTTTTAGCAAGAGATTTTTCTACACATGTTTAAATAAATGGATATGCACTCTTCAAACATGTTAAAGATGCAAATGACCTATGGATCCAAACCTTTTAAAGAGAATAACATTAAATTCTCAAGTGAACTTGCGGTGGGATATTTACCCAAGTCAAACAAGCCATTATTTTACCCATTTACATAAAGCTCACCTAATGATCATAGATGGTTTTAAAGTGATTTATCATGCGTAACTAGTTTTTTTGTAAGGAAAGAGTTATGAATTAGGATTCAACACTCAGTTAAAAATCCCCCGCTTCCCCCTTTTCCCAACGATTGCCGAAGTTGATATATAAGAACTAAAAAGAGTTTACAATCCATAAAAATTATAAACACTTCTTGGAATCATCTCTCTGTACATTTCTGTATTGTGCATATCCATTTTAGATGTATGCTTTTTTCTTAAATAAACTTGAGTTTTCACTTTCCCACCATCTCGTAAACAAAAAATGTGATAAAAGGCAAATAGATCACAACAAAATGAAAATTTTAGAGTTTATGTATGGAAAGAATTTAAAGCAATAAAAAAATGTAAATAAATAAAATTTATTCACTCACCACATATGAACACATAAATTTTGCTATCCAAGGTTGGGAAATTCCACTAGATCAACCCATTTGCTCGGTATTTTTTTAGAAAGAGATTTTTCTACACATGTTTAAATAAATGGATATGCATTCTTAAAAGATGTTCAAGATCCAAATGGCCTATGGATTCAAACCTTTTAAAGAGAATAACATTAAATTCTCAAGTGAACGTGCGGTGGGATATTTACCCGAGTCAAACAAGCCATTATTTTACCCATTTCAATAAAGCTGACCTAACGATCATAGATGATTTTAAAGTTATTTATTATGCGTAACGTGCTATATTTTTTAATGGAATGAGTTATGAATTGGGATTCAACACTCAGTTAAAAATCTCCCGCCTCCCCCTTTTCCCAACCATTGCCGAACTTGATATATAAAAACTAAAAAGAGTTTACAATGCCTAAAAATTATGAACACTTTTTGGAATTATCTCACTCTACATTTGTGCATTGTGCATATCCATTTTAGATTTATAATTTTTTCTTAAATATAAACTTGAGTTTTCACTTTCCCATCATCTTGTAAACAAAAAAAGAGATAAAAGGCAAAAAGATCAAAACAAAATAAAAATTTTAGAGTTTATGTATGGAAAGAATTTAAAGCAATAAAAAAATGTGAGTAAATAAAATTTATCCACTCACCACAAAAGAACACAAAATTTTGCTATCCAAGTTTGGGAAATTCCACTAGATCAACCCTATTAGCTCGGTATTTTTTTATCAAGAGATTTTTCTATACATGTTTAAATAAATGGATACGCATTATCGAAACATGTTAAAGATGCAAATGACCTAAGGATCTAACCCTTTTAAAGAGAATAACATTAAATTCTCCAGTGATTGTGCGGTGGGATATTTACCCGAGTCAAACAAGCCATTATTTTACACATTTACATAAACCTGACCTAACGATCATAGATGATTGTAAAGTGATTTGTCATGCGTAACAGGCTATATTTTTGTAAGGATTGACTTATGGATTGGGAGTCAACAATAAAAAATGTAAGTAAACAAAATTTATTCACACACCACAAATGAACACAAAAGTTTTGTTATCAGAGTTTGGGAAATTCCACTTGCTCAACCCTAATAGCTCGGAATTTTATAAGGAAGAGATTTTTCTACACATGTTTTAAAAAATGGATATGCATGGTTGAAACTTTTTAAAGATGCAAATGACCTATGGATCCAAACCTTTTAAAGAGAATAACATTAAATTCTCATGTGAACGTGCGGTGGGATATTTACCAAAGTCAAACAAGACATTATTTTGCCCAATTAAAAAAAGCTGAGCTAACGATCTAGATGATTGTAAAGTGATTTCTCAAGCATAACGGGCTATATTTTTGTAAGGAATGACTAATGGATTGTGAGTCAACCCTCAGATAAAAATCCCTACCTACCCCTTTTCCCTACGATTGCAAAACCTGATATATAAAAACAAAAAAGAGTTTACAATCCCAAAAAATTACAAAAACTTTTTGGAATTATCTCTATCCACATTTTTGCATTGTGCATTTCAATTTTAGATGTGTACTTTTTTTTAAAATCAAAACATGAGTTTTCACTTTTCCTTTATCTCGTAAACAAAAAAAGACATAAACGACAAATAGATCTGAACAAAATGAAAATTTTAGAGTTGAAGCATGGAAGGAATTAAAAGCAATAAACAAATGTAAGAAAATAAAATTTATTCACACACCACAAATGAACACAAAAGTTTTGTTATCCAAGTTTGGTAAATTGCAATAGTTCATCCCTAATAGCTCGGAATTTTATAAGAAAGAGATTTTTCTACACATGTTTTAAAAAATGGATATGCTTGCTTGAAACATCTTAAAGATGCAAATGACCGATGGATAAAAATCTTGTAAAGAGAATAACATGAAATTCTCAAGTGAACATGTGGTGGGATATTTACCCTAGTCAAACAAGCCATTATTTTGTCCATTTACAAAATCTAACCTAACGTTCATAGATGATTGTCAAGTGATTTAAGTTGCGCAACGGGCATTTTTATGTAAGGAATGATTTATGGATTGGGAGTCAACACTCAGTTACAAATCCCACGCCTCCCTTTTCCCGACGATTGCAGAACCTGATATGTAAAACATAAAAAGAGTTTACAACCCCTAAAAATTCCAGACACTTTTTGGAATTATCACTCTCTAGATTTGTGCATTGTGCATTTCCATTTTAGATGTAAACTTTTTTCTTAAATCAAAAGTTGAGTTTTCCCTTTCTATTCATCTCATAAACAAAAAAAAGAGATAAAAGGAAAATAGATCACAACAAATTGAAAACAATAGAGTTGATGTAGAGAAAGAATTTAAAGCAATAAATAAATGTAAGTAAAGAAAATTTATTCACACACCACAAATGAAATCAAAAGTTTTGTTATCCAAGTTTGAGAAATTTCACTAGTTCAACCTTAATAGCTCGGAATTTTATAAAAAAGAGATTTTTCTACAGATGTTTAAAAATTGGATATGCATACTTTAAACATTTTAAAGATGAAAATCACCCATGGATCCAAACCTTTTAAAGAGAAAAACATTAAATTCTTAAGTGAACGTTCGGTGGGATATTTACCCGAGTCAAACAAGCCATTATTTTACCCATTTCCATAAAGCTGACCTAACGATCATAGAAGATTTTGAAGTGATTTATCATGCGTAATGGGCTGTATTTTTGTAAGAAATGAGGTATGAATTTGGAGTCAACACTCAGTTAAAAATCCCCCGCCTCCCCCTTTTCCCAACAATTGCCGTAACTTGATAAGTAAAAACTAAAACGAGTTTACAATCCCTAAAAAATATGAATACTTTTTGGAATTATCTCTCTCTACATTTTTGCATTGTGCATATCCATTTTAGATGTATACTTTTTTCTTAAATATAAACTTGAGTTTCAATTTCCCATCATCTCGTAAACAAAAAAAGAAATAAAAGGCAAATAGATCACAACAAAATGAAAATTTTAGAGTTTATGTATGGAAAGAATTTAAAGCAATAAAAAAATGTAAGTAAATAAAATTTATTCACTCACCACAAATGAACACAAAAATTTTTCCATCCAAGTTTGGGAAATTCCACTAGATCACCCCTTTTTGCTCAGTATTTTTTTAGAAAGAGATTTTTCTACACATGTTTAAATAAATGGATATCCATTCTTGAAACATGTTAAAGATGCAAATGACCTAAGGATCAAAACCTTTTAAAGAGAATAACATTAAATTCTCAAGTGAACGTTCGGTGGGATATTTACATGAGTCAAACAAGCCATTATTTTACCCATTTCCATAAAGCTGACCGAACGATCATAGATGATTTTAAAGTGATTTATCATGGGTAACGGGCTATATTTTTTAAAGGAATGAGTTATGAATTGGGAGTCAAAACTCAGTTAAAATCCCCCGCCTCCCCCTTTTCCCAACGATTGCAGAACTTGATCTGTAAAAACTAAAAAGAGTTTACACTCCCTAAAAAATATGAATACTTTTTGGAATTATCTCTCTACATTTGTGCATTGTGCTTATCCATTTTAGATGTATAATTTTTTCTTAAAGATAAACTTGAGTTTTCACTTTCCCATCATCTCGTAAACAAAAAAAGAGATAAAAGGCTAATAGATCGAAACAAAATGAAAATTTTAGAGTTTACGTATGAAAAAAATTTATATCAATAAAAAATGTGAGTAAATAAAATTTATTCACTCACCACAAATGAACACAAAACTTTGCTATCCAAGTTTGAGAAATTCCACTAGATCAACCCTATTGGCTCGGTATTTTTTTAGAAAGAGATTTTTCTACACATGTTTAAATAAATGAATTTGCATTCTTGAAACATGTTAAAGATGAAAATGACCTAAGGATCCAAATCTTATAAAGAGAATAACTTTAAATTCTCAAGTGAACGCTCGGTGGGATATTTACCCGAGTCAAACAAGCCATTATTTTACTCATTTACAGAAAGCTGACCAAACGATCATAGATAATTTTAAAGTGATTTATCATACGTCACGGACTATATTGTAGTAAGGAATGAGTTATGAATTGGGAGTCAACACTCAGTTAAAAATCCCCCGCCTCCCCTTTTTCCCAACGATCGCTGAACTTGATATATAAAAACTAAAAAGAGTTTACTATCCCTAAAAATTATAAACACTTTTTTGAATTATCTCTCTCTACATTTGTGCTTTGTTCATATCCATTTTAGATGTATACTTATTTCTTAAATATAAACTTGAGTTTTCACTTTCCCATCATCTCGTCAACAAAAAAAGAGATAAAAGGCAAATAGATCACCACAAAATAAAAATTTTACAGTTTATGTATGGAAATAATTTAAAGCAATAAAAAAATGTAAGTAAATAAAATTTATTAACTCCATGAATGAACACAAAAATTTTGCTATTCAAGTTTGGGAAATTCCACAAGATCTACCCTATTAGCTCGGTATTTTTTTAGCTAGAGATTTTTCTACACATGTTTAAATAAATGGATATGCACTCTTGAAACATGTTAAACATGCAAATGACCTATGGATCCAAAAACATTTTAAAGAGAATAACATTAAATTCCCAAGTGAACGTGCGGTGGGATATTTACCCGAGTCAAAGAAGCCTTTATTTTACCCATTAACATAAAGCTGACCTAACAATCATAGATGATTTTAAAGTGATTTATCATGTGTAACGGGTTTTTTTTGTAAGCAATGAGTTATGAATTGGGAGTCAACACTCAGTTAAAAATCCCCCACCACCCCCTTTTCCCAACGATTGCCGAACTTGATATATAAGAACTAAAAAGAGTTTACAATCCATAAAAATTATAAACTCTTTTTGGAATTATCTCTCTTTACATTTGTGCATTGTGCATATCCATTTTAGATGTATGCTTTTTTCTTAAATAAACTTTAGTTTTCACTTTCCCATCATCTCGTAAACAAAAAAAGAGATAAAAGGCAAATAGATCACAACAAAATGAAAATTTTAGAGTTTATGTATGGAAAGAATTTAAAGCAATAAAAAAATGTCAGTAAATAAAATTTATTCACTCACCACAAATGAACACAAAAATTTTGCTATCCAAGTTTGGGAAATTCCACTAGACAAACCCTATTGGCTCGGTATTTTTTTAGAAAGAGATTTTTCTACACATGTTTAAATAAATGGATGTGCATTCTTGAAACATGTTAAAGATGGAAATAGCCTATGGATCCAAACCTTTTAAAGAGAATCACATTAAATTCTCAAGTGAACGTGCGGTGGGATATTTACCCAAGTCAAACAAGCCATTATTTTACCCATTTCAATAAAGCTGACAAAACGATCATAGATGCTTTAAATTTATTTATCATGCGTAACGGGCTATATTTTTGTAAGAAATGAGTTATGAATTGGGATTCAACACTCAGTTAAAAATCCGCCGCCACCCCCTTTTCCTAACGATTGTCGAACCTGATATTTAAAAACTAAAAAGAGTTTACAATGCCTAAAAATTATGAACACTTTTTGGAATTTTCTCTCTCTACATTTGTGCATTGTGAATATCTATTTTAGATGTATACTTTTTTCTTAAATATAAACTTGAGTTTTCACTTTCCCATCATCTCATAAACAAAAAAAGAGATTAAAGGCAAATAGATCGAAACAAAACGAAAATTTTAGAGTTTATGTATGGAAAGAATTTAAAGCAATAAAAAAATGTGGGTAAATGAAATTTATTCTCTCTCCACAAATGAACATAAAATTTTGCTATCCAAGTTTGGGAAATTCCACTAGATCAACCCTATTAGCTCGGTATTTTTTTAGAAAGAGATTTTTCTATACATGTTTAAATAAATGGATACGCATTATTGAAACATGTTAAAGATGCGAATGACCTAAGGATCTAAACCATTTAAAGAGAATAACCTTAAATTCTCAAGTGAATGTGCGGTGGGATATTTACCCGAGTCAAACAAGCCATTATTTTACCCATTTACAAAAAGCTGACCAAACGATCATAGATGGTTTTAAAGTGATTTATAATGCGTAACAGGCTATATTTTTGTGAGGAATGACTTATGGATTGGGAGTCAACTCTCAGTTAAAGATCCAGTGCTTCCCCCTTTTCCACACGATTGCATAACCTGATATATAAAAACTAAAACGAGTTTACAATCCCATAAAATTACAGACATTTTTAGGAATTATCTCTCTCTACATTTGTGCATTTTGCATTTCCATTTTAGATATGTACTTTTTTCTTAAATCAAAACCTGAGTTTTCACTTTCCCTTCATCTTGTAAACAAAAAAAGAGATAAAAGGCAAATAGATCACAACAAAATTAAAATTTTAGAGTTTATGAAAGGAAATAATTTAAAGCAATAATGAAATGTAAGTAAATAAAATTTTTTCACACTCCACAAAGGAACATAAAAGTGTTGTTATCCCAGTTTGGAAAATTCCAGTAGTTCAACCCTAATAGCTCGGAATTTTATAGGAAAAAGAGTTTTCTACACTTGTTTTAAAAAATGGATATGCATGCTTGAAACATGTTAAAGATGTAAATGGCCTATGGATCCAAACCTTTTAAAGAGAATAACATTAAATTCTCAAGTGAACGTGCGGTGGGATATTTACCCGAGTCAAACAAACCATTGTTTTGCCCATTTACCAAAAGCTGACCAAACGATCATAGATGATTGTAAAGTGATTTGTCATGCGTAACAGGCTATATTTTTTTAAGGATTGACTTATGGATTGGGAGTCAACAATAAAAAATGTAAGGAAACAAAATTTATTCACACACCACAAATGAACCCAAATGTTTTGTTACCAGAGTTTGGGAAATTCCACTAGCTCAACCCTAATAGCTCAGAATTTTATAAGAAAGAGATTTTTCTACACATGTTTTAAAAAAGGGATATACATGGTTGAAACTTGTTAAAGATGCAAATGACCTATGGATCCAAACCTTTTAAAGAGAATAACATTAAATTCTCAAGTGAACGTGCGGTGGGATATTTACCCAAGTCAAACAAGCCATTATTTTGCCCATTTACAAAAAGCTGACCTAACGATCATAGATAATTGTAAAGGGATTTATCATGCGTAAAGGGCTACAATTTTGTAACGAATGACTTATGGATTGGGAGTCAACACTCACTTAAAAATCCCCCACATACCCCTTTTCCCGACGATTGCAAAACCTGATATATAAAAACTAAAAAGAGTTTACAATACAAACACTTTTTGGAATTATCTCTATCCTCATTTTTGCATTGTGCATTTCCATTTTAGATGTGTACTTTTTTCTTAAATCAAAACTTGAGTTTTCACTTTTCCTTTATCTCGTAAACAAAAAAAGACATAAACGGCAAATAGATCAGAAAAAAAATGAAAATTTTAGAGTTGAAGCATGGAAAGAATTCAAAGCAATAAACAAATGTAAGAAAATAAAATTTATTCACACACCACAAATGAACACAAAAGTTTTGTTATCCAAGTTTGGTAAATTTCATTAGTTCATCCCTAATAGCTCTAAATTTTATAAGAAAGAGATTTTTCTACACATGTTTTAAAAAATGGATATGCTTGCTTGAAACATCTTAAAGATGCAAATGACCGATGGATAAAAACCTTGTAAAGAGAATAACATGAAATTCTCAAGTGAACGTGTGGTGGGATATTTACCCTAGTCAAACAAGCCATTATTTTGTTCATTTACAAAAATCTGACCTAACGTTCATAGATGATTGTCAAGTGATTTAAGTTGCGCAATGGGCATTTTTTTGTAAGGAATGATTTATGGATTGGGAGTCAACACTCAGTTACAAATCCCACGCCTCCCCTTTTCCCGACGATTGCAGAACCTTATATATAAAACATAAAAAGAGTTTACAAACCTTAAAAATTCCAGACATTTTTTGCATTTCCATTTTAGATGTAAACTTTTTTCTTAAATCAAAACTTGAGTTTTCCCTTTCTATTCATCTAGTAAACAAAAAAAAAAAGATAAAAGCAAAATAGATAACAACAAATTGAAAACTTTAGAGTTGATGTAGGGAAAGAATTTAAAGCAATAAATAAATGTAAGTAAAGAAAATTTATTCACACACCACAAATGAAATCAAAAGTTTTGTTATCCAAGTTTGGGAAATTCCACTAGTTCAACCTTAATAGCTCAGAATTTTATAAGAAAGAGATTTTTCTACACATGTTTTAAAAATGGATATGCATACTTGAAACATGTTAAAGATGCAAATCACCTATGGATCAAAACCTTTTAAAGAGAAAAATATTAAATTCTTAAGTGAACGTGTGGTGGGATATTAACCCGAGTTAAACAAGTCATTATTTTGCCCATTTACAAAAAGTTGGCTTAATGATTATAGATGATTGTAAAGTGATTTACCGTGCGTAAAGGGCTATATTTTTGTATGGAATGACTTATGGATTGGGTGTCAACACTCAGTTAAAAATCCGCAGCCTCCCACTTTTCTCGACGATTGCAGAACCTGATGTATAAAAACTAAAAAGAGTTTAAAATCCCTAAAAATTAAAGAAACTTTTTTGAATTATCTCTCTCTAGATTTGTGCTAGGTCCATTGCCATTTTAGATGTATATTTGTTTCTTAAATTAAAACTTGAGTTTTCACTTTCCCTTCATCTCGTAAAAAAAAAAAAGAAATAAAAGGCAAATAGATCACAACAAAATGAAAATTTTAGAGTTGATGTATGGAAATAATTTAAAGATATAAAAAAATGTAAGTAAAGAAAATTTATTTATACAGCACAAATGAAGACAAAAGTTTTGGTATCCATGTTTGGGAAATTCCACTTGTTCAACCCTAATAATTCAGAATTTTATACGAAAGAGATTTTTCTACACATGTTTTAAAAAATGGATATGCATGCTTCAAACATGTTAAAGATGGAAATGACGTAAGGATCCAAGCCTTTTAAAGCAAATAATATTAAATTCTCAAGTGAAGGTGCAGTGGGATATTAACCCAAGTCAAACAAGCCATTATTTTGCCCATTTACAAAAAGTTGACCTAACGCTCATAGATGATTGCAAAGTGATTTATCATGCATAACGGGCTATATTTTTGTAAGGAATGACTAATGGATTGGGAGTCAACACGTAGTAAAAATTCTCCACCTCCCCTTTTCATGATGATTGCAAAACCTGATATATAAAAACTAAAAAGAGTATACAATCCCTAAAAATTACAGGTACTTTTTGGAATTATCTCTCTCTACATTTGTGCATTGTGTATTTCCATTTTAGAAGTATACTTTTTTCTTAAATCAAAACTTGAGTTCTCACTTTCTGTTCGTCTCATAAACATAAAAAAGAGATAAAAGGCAAATAGATCACAACAAAATGAAAATTTTAGACTTGATATATGGAAAGAATTTAAAGCAATAAACAAATGTAAGTAAAGAAAATTTATTTATACAGCACAAATGAACACAAAAGTTATGTTATCCATGTTTGGGAAATTCCACTTGTTGAACCCTAATTGCTCAGAATTTTATACGAAAGAGATTTTTCTACACATGTTTTAATAAATGGATATGCATGCTTCAAACATGTTAAAGATGAAAATGACCTAAGGATCCAAACCTTTTAGAGAGAATAATATTGAATTTTCAAGTGAACTGTGGTGGGATATTTACCTGAGTCAAACAAGCCATTATTTTGCCCATTTACAAATAGTTGACCTAATGCTCATAGATGATTGCAAAGTGATTTATCATGCATAATGGGCTATATTTTTGCAAGGAATGACTAATGGATTGGTAGTCAACACGTAGTCAAAATCCTCCACCTCCCCTTTTCATGATGATTGCAGAACCTGATATATAAAAACTAAAAAACAATTACAATGCCTAAAAATTTCAGACACTTTTTGGAATTATCTCTCTCTAAATTTGTGCATTATGCATTTCCATTTTATATGTATTATTTTTTCTTTAATCAAAACTTGAGTTTTCATTTTCTCGTCGTCTCGTAAAAAAAAAAGAGATTAAAGGCAAATAGATCACAACAAAATGAAAATTTTAGAGTTAATGTATGGAACGAATTTAAAGCAATAAACAAATGTAAGTAAAGAAAATTTATTCACACCCCACAAATTAACACAAAAGTTTTGTTATCCAACTTAGGGAAATTCCATTTGTTCAACCCTAATAGCTCAAAATTTTATATGAAAGAGATTTTTCTACACATGTTTTAAAAAATGGATATGCATGCTTCAAACATGTTAAAGATACAAATGACAAATGGATCCAATCCTTTAAAAGAGAATGGCATTAAATTCTCAAGTGAAGGTGCAGTGGGATATTTACCCGAGTCAAACAAGCCATTATTTTGCCCATTTTTAAAAAGCTAACCTAACGATCATAGATGATAGCAAAGTGATTTATCCTACATAAAGGGCTATATTTTTCAAAGGAATGACTAATGGATTGGGAGTCTACACTTAGTTAAAAATCCCCCACCTCCCTTTTTCCCGACGATTGCAGAACCTGATACATAAAAACTAAAAAGAGTTTACATGCCTAAAAATTACAGACACTTTTTGGAATTATCTCTCTCTACATTTTTGCATTGTGCATTACCATTTTAGATGTATACTTTTTACTTAAAGCAAAATCTAAGTTTTCACTTTTCCTTCATCACGTAAACAAAAAAAAAAAGAGCTAAAAAGGAAAATAGATCACAACAAAATGAAAATTTTACAGTTTATGTATGGAAATAATTTATACCAATAAACAAATGTAACTAAAAAAATTTATTCACACACCACTAATGAACACAAAGTTTTGTTATCCAAGCTTGGGAAATTCCACTAGTTCAACCCTAATAGCTCGGAATTTTATAAGATAGAGATTTTTCTACACATGTCTTAAAAAATGGATATGCATGTTTGAGATTTGTTAAAGATGCAAATGACCAATGGATCCAAACCTTTTAAAGAGAATAATATTAAATTTTCAAGTGAAGGTGCGGTGGGATATTTACCCGAGTCAAACAAGCCATTATTTTGCCCATTTACAAAAAGTTGACGTAACGCTCATAGATGATTGCAAAGTGATTTATCATGCGTAACGGGCTATATTTTTGTAAGGAATGACTAATGGATTGGGAGTCAACACGTAGTCAAAATCCTCCACCTCCCCTTTTCATGATGATAGTAGAACCTGATATATAAAAACTAAAAGAGTTTACAATCCGAAAAAATTATAGGTACTTTTTGGAATTATCTCTCTCTACATTTGTGCATTGTGTATTTCCATTTTAGAAGTATACTTTTTTATTAAATCAAAACTCGAGTTCTCACTTTCTGTTCATCTCGTAAACAAAAAAAGAAAAGATAAAAGGCAAATAGATCACAATAGAATGAAAATTTTAGAGTTGATGTATGGAAAGAATTTAAAGCAATAAACAAATGTAAGTAAAGAAAATTAATTTATACAGCACAAATGAACACAAAAAGTGTTGTTATCCATGCTTGGGAATTTCCACTAGTTGAACCCTAATAGCTCAGAATTTTATACGAAAGATATTTTTCAACACATGTTTTAAAAAATGGATATGCAAGCTTCCAACATGTTAAAGATGCAAATGACCTAAGGATCCAAGCCTTTTAAAGAGAATAATATTAAATTCTCAAGTGAAGGTGCGGTGGAATATTTACCCGAGTCAAACAAGCCATTATTTTGGCCATTTACAAAAAGTTGACGTAACGCTCATAGATGATTGCAAAGTGATTTATCATGCGTAACGGGCTATATTTTTGTAAGGAATGACTAATGGATTGGGAGTCAACACGTAGTCAAAATCCTCCACCTCCCCTTTTCATGATGATTGCAGAACCTGATATATAAAAACTGAAAAGTGTTAAAAACAAAATTATAGGTACTTTTTGGAATTATCTCTCTCAACATTTGTGCATTGTGTATTTCCATTTTATAAGTATACTTTTTTCTTAAATTAAAACTTGAGTTCTCACTTTCTGTTCATCTCGTAAACAAAAAAAAAAAGAGATAAAAGACAAATAGATCACAACAAAATGAAAATTTTAGAGTTGATGTATGGAAAGAACTTTAAGCAATAAACAAATGTAAGTAAAGAAAATTTATTCACACACAAAAAAGGAACACAAAAGTTTTGTTATCCAAGTTTGGGAAATTCCACTAATTCAATCCTAATAGCTCAAAATTTTACAGGAAAGAGATTTTTCTAGACATGTTTTAAAAAATGGATATGCATGCTTGAAACATGTTAAAGATGCAAATGACCTTTGGATCCGAACCTTTTAAAAAGAATAACATTAAATTCTCAAGTGAACGTGCGGTGGGATATTTACCCGAGTCAAACAAGCCATTATTTTGCCCATTTACAAAAAGCTGGCCTAACGGTCATAGATGATTGTAAAGTGATTTATCATGCGTAACGGGCTATATTTTTGTAAGGAATGACTTATGGATTGGGTGCCAACACTCAGTTAAAAATCCCACGCCTCCCCCTTTTCCCGACGATTGTAAAACCTGATATATAAAAACTAAAAAGATTTTACAATCCTTAAAAATTACAGACACTTTTTGGAATTATCTCTCTCTACAATTTTGCATGGTGCATTTCCATTCTAGATGTATACTTTTTTCTTAAATCTAAATTTGAGTTTTAACTTTCCCGTCATCTCGTAAACAAAAAAAAGAGATAAAAGGCAAATAGATCACAACAAAATGAAAATTTTAGAGTTCATGTATGGAAAGAATTTAAAGCAATAAACAAATGTAAGTAAAGAAAATTTATTCACATACCCCAAATGAACACAAAAGTTTTTGTTATCCATGTTTGGGAAATTCCACTTCTTCATCCCTTATGGCTCGGAATTTTGTACGAAAGAGATTTTTCTACACATGTTCTAAAAAATGGTTATGCATGCTTCAAAAATATTAAAGATGCAAATGACCTATGGATCCAATCCTTTTAAAGTGTATAACATTAAATTCTCAAGTGAAGGTATGGTGGGATATTTAGCCGAGTCAAACAAGCCATTATTTTACCCATTTAAAAAAAGCTGACCTAACAATCATAGATGGTTGCAAAGTGATTTATCATGTGTAACGGGCTATATTTTTTGAAGGAATGACTAATGGATTAGGAGACAACACTCAGTTAAAAATCCCCCGTCTCCCCCTTTTCCCGAATATTGCAGAACCTGATAAATCAAAACTAAAAAGAGTTTACAATCCCTAAAAATAACAGACACTTTTTGGAATTATCTCTCTCTACATTTGTACTTTGTGCATTTCCATTTTAGATGTATACTTTTTTATTAAATCAAAACTTGAGTTTTCACTTTCCCTTCATCTTGTAAGCCAAAAAAAAAGATAAGAGAAATATAGATCACAACAAAATGAAAATTTTAGAGCTTATGTATGGAAAGAATTTAAAGAAATAAACAAATTTAAGTAAAGAAAATTTATTCACACACCCCAAATGAACAAAAAAGTTTTGTTATCCAAGTGTGGGAAATTCCACTAGTTCAACCCTAATAGCTTGGAAATTTAGAAGAAAGATATTTTTCTACACATGTTTTAAAAAATGTATGTGCATGCTTGAAACATTTTAAAGATACAAATAACCTATGGATCCAATCCTTTTAAAGTGAATAACATTAAATTCTCAAGTAAAGGTGTGGTGGGATAATTACCCAAGTCAATCAAGCCATTATTTTGCCCATTTTCAAAAAGCTGACCTAAAACTCATAGCTGATTGCAAAGTGATTTAACATGCGTAAAGGTCTATATTTTTCTAAGGAATGACTAATGGATTGGGAGTCAACACTCAGTTAAAAATCACCCGCCTCCGCCTTTTCCCGACTATTGCAAAACTTGATATATAAAAATTTAAAAGACTTTACAATCCCTAAAAATTACAGACATTTTTTGGAATTATCTCTCTCTACATTTGTGCATTGTGCATTTCCATTTTAGATGTTTACTTTTTTCTTAAATCAAAACTTAAGTTTTCACTTTCCCTTTATCGCGTAAAAAAAAGAGATAAAAGGAAAATAGATTACAACAAAATGAAAATTTTAGAGTTTATGTATGGAAAAAATTTAAGGCAATAACAAATGTTAGAAAATAAAATTCATACACACACCACAAATGAACACAAGTTTTTTTATCCACGTTTGAGAAATTCCACTAATTTAACAATAGTAGCTCAGAATTTTATTAGAAAGAGATTTTTCTACACATGTTTTAAAAAATGGATATGCATGCTTGAAACATGTTAAAGATGCAAATGACCTATGGATCCAAACCTTTTAAAATGAATAACATTAAATTCTCAAGTGAACGTGCGGTGGGAAATTTACTAGAGTCAAACAAGCCATTATTCTGCCCATTTACAAAAAGTTGGCCTAACGATCATAGATGATTGGAAAGTGATTTATCACGCGTAACGGGCTATATTTTTTTAAGGAATGACTTATGAATTGGGTGTCAAAACTCAGTTAAAAATCCCCTGCCTTCCCCTTTTCCCGATGATTGCAAAACCTGATATATAAAAACTTAAAAGATTTTACAGCCCCTAAAAATTACAAACACTTTTTGGAATTATCTCTCTCAACATTTGTCCATTGTGCTTTTCCATTCTAGATGTATACTTTTTTCTTAAATCAGAACTTGAGTTTTAACTTTCCCTTCATCTCGTAAATAAAAAAAAAGAGATAAAAGGCAATTTGATCACAACAAAATGAAAATTTTATAGTTTATGTATGGAAAGAATTTAAAGCAATAAACAAATCTAAGTAAAGAAAATTTATTCACACACCACAAATGAACACAAAAGTTTTGCTATCCATGTTTGGGAAATTCCACTTGTTCAACCCTTATGACTCGGAATTTTGTACGAAAGAGATTTTTCTACACATGTTTTAAAAAATTGATATGCATTCTTCAAACATGTTAAATATTAAAATGACTTATGGATCCAAACCTTTTAAAGAGTATAACTTTAAATTCTTAAGTGAAGGTTTGGTGGGATATTTTCCCGAGTCAAAAAAGCCATTATTTTGACAATTTTAAAAAAACTGACCTAACGATCATAGATGATCCTCTGCCTCCCCTTTTTCGTGACGATTGCAGAACCTGGTAAATAAAAACTAAGAAGAGTTTACAATCCCTAAAAATTACCGACACTTTTTGGAATTATCTCTCTCTACATTTGTGCATTGTCCATTTCCATTTTAGTTGTACGCTTTTTTCTTAAATCAAAACTTGAGTTTTCACTTTCCATTCATCTTTTAAAAAAAAAAAAAAGATAAAAGGCAAATAGATCACAAAAAAATGAAAATTTTATAGTTTATGTATGGAAAGAATTTAAAACAATATACAAATGTAAGTGAATAAAATTTATTCACACACCACAAATGAGCACAAAAGTTTTGTTATCCAAGTTTTGGAAATTCCACTTGTTCAACCATAAAAGTCAGGAATTTTATAAGAAAGAGATTTTTCTACACATATATTAAAAAATGTATATGCATGGTTCAAACATGTTAAAGATACAATTGACCTATGGATCCAAACCTTTAAAAGAGAATAACATTAAATTTTCAAATAAACGTACGGTGGGATATTTACCTGAGTCAAACAAGCCATTATTTCGCCCATTTACAAAAAGCTGACTTAACGATCATAAATGATTGTAAAGTGATTTATCATGCGTAATGGGCTATACTTTTGTAAGGAATGACTTATGGACTGGGAGTCAACACTCAGTTAAAACCCCCCCCACCTCCCCCTTTTCCCAACGATTGCAGAACCCAATATATAAAAACTAAAAAAATTTTACAAACCCTAAAAATTACAAACACTTTTTAGAATTATCTCTCTCTACATTTTTGCATTGTGCATTTCCATTTTAGATGAATACTTTTTTCTTAAACCAAAACTTGAGTTTTCACATTCCCTTCATCTTGTAAACAAAAAGAGCAGATAAAAGACAAATAGATCACAACAAAATGAAAATTTTAGAGTTTATTTATGGAAATAATTTAAAGCAATAAACAAATTTAATTATAGAAAATTTATTCAAACACCACAATTGAGCACAAAATTTTTGTTATCCAAGTTTGGGAAATTCCACTAGCTCAATCCAAATAAGTCAAAATTTTATAAGAAAGATATTTTTCCACACATGTTTTAAAAAATAGATATGCATGCTAGAAACATGTTCAAGATTAAAATGACCTATGGATCCAATCCTTTTAAAGAGAACAACATTCAATTCTCAAGTGAACGTGCGGTGGGATTTTTACCCGAGTCAAATAAGCCATTATTTCACCCATTTACAAAAAGCTGACCAAACGATCATAGATGATTGTAAAGTGATTTATCATGCGTAACGGGCTATATTTTTGTAAGGAATGACTTATGGATTGGGATTAAACATTAAGTTAAAAATCCCCCGCCTCCCCATTTTCCCGACGATTGAAGAACCTAATATATAAAAACTAAAAAGAGTTTACAACCCCTAAAAATTACCGCCACTTTTTGGAATTATCTCTCTCTAAATTTTTCCATTGTGTTTAAATATATACTTTTTTCTTAAATAGAAACTTGAGTTTTCACTTTCCCTCCATCTCGTAAACATTAAAAAGAGATAAAAGGCAAATAGATCACAACAAAATGAAAATTTTAGAGTTGATGCATGGAAAGAATTTAAAGCAATAAAAAAATGTAGGTAAAGTAAATTTATTCACACACTACGAATGAACACAAAGTTTTTGTTACCCAAGTATGGGAAATTCCGCTAGTTCAACCCTAAAAGCTCAGAATTTTATAAGAAAGAGTTTTTTCTACACATCTTTTAAAAAATGGATATGCATGCTTGAAACATGTTAAAAATGCAAATGACCTATGGATCCAATCCTTTTAAAGAGAATAACATTAAATTCTCAAGTGAACGTGCGGTGGATATTTACCCAAGTCAAACAAGCCATTATTTTGGCCTTTTACAAAAAGCTGACCTAACGATCATAGATGATTGTAAAGTGATTTATCATGCGTAACGGGCTATATTTTTTTAAGGAATGACTTATGGATTGGGAGTCAACACTCAGTTAAAAATCCTCCGCGTCCCCCTTATCCTCGCCGATCCCTAAAAGTTACTTACACTTTTTGGAATTATCTCTCTCTAAATTTGTGCATTGTGCATTTCCATTTTAGATGTATACTTTTTTCTTAAATCAAAACTTGTGGTTTCACTTTCCCTTCATCTCGTAAACAAGCCAAAGAGATAAAAGGCAAATAGATCACAACAAAATGAAAATTTTAGAGTTGATGTATCGAATGAATTAACAGCAATAAACAAATATAAGCAAAGAAAATTTATTCACTCGCCACACAAAAGTTTTGTTATCCAAGTTTGGGAAATTCCACTTGTTCAACCCTAATTGTTCAGAATTTTATAAGAAAGAGTTTTTTCTCCTCATGTTTTAAAAAATGGATATGCATGTTTGAAACATGTTAAAGATGCAAATGACCTATGGATCCAAACCTTTTAAAGAGAATAGCATTAAATTCTCAGGTGAACATCCTATGGAATATTTATCCGAGTCAAACAAACCATTATTTTGCCCATTTACAAAAATCTGACCTAACGATCATAGATGATTGTAAAGTGATTTAGCATGCGTAATGGCCTATATTTTTGTAAGGAATGACTTATGGATTGGGAGTCAACTCTCAGTTAAAAATCCCTTGCCTCCCTTTTCTTGCTGATTGAAGAAGTTGATATATAAAAACTAAAAAGTGTTTACAATCCCTAAAAATTACAAACACTTTTTGGAATTATCTCTCTCTACATTTGTGCATTGTGCATTTCCATTTTAAATCTAAACTTTTTTCTTAAATAGAAACTTGAGTTTTCACTTTACCTTCATCTCGTAAACAAAAAAAAGAGATAAAACGCTAATAGATCACTACAAAATAAAAAGTTTAGATTTTATGTATGGAAAGAATTTAAAGCAATAAACAAATGTAAGTAAATAAAATTTATTCACACACGACAAATGAACACTAAATTTTTGTTATCCAAGTTTGGGAGATTCCACTAGTTCAATCCTAATAGCTCGGAATTTTATAAGAAAGAGATTTTTCGTCACATGTTTTAAAAAATGGATATGCATGCTTGAAACATGTTAAAGATGCAAATGGCCTTTGGATCCAAACCTTTTAAAGAGAATAACATTAAATTCTCAAGTGAACGTGCGGTGGAATATTAACTCTAGTCAAACAAACCATTATTTCCCCTATTTACATAAAGCTGACCTAACGATCATGGATGATTGGAAAGTGATTTATCATGCATAACAATCTATATTTTTTTAAGGCATGAATTATGGATTGGGAGTCAACACTTAGTTAAAAATCCCCCGCCGCCTCCTTTTCCTGATGATTGAAGAACCTAATATATAAAAACTAAAAAGTGTTTACAATCCCTAAAAATAACAAATACTTTTTGGAATTATCTCTCTCTACATTTTTGCGTTGTGCATTTCCATTTTAAATCTATACTTTTTTCTTAAATAGAAACTTGAGTTTTCACTTTCCCTTCATCTCGTAAACAAAAAAAAAGAGATAAAAGGCAAATAGATCACAACAAAATGAAAATTTTATAGTTTATGTATGGAAATAATTTAAAGCAATAAACAAATGTAAGTAAAAAAAATTTATTCACACACCACAAATGAACACAAAAGTTTTGTTATCCAAGTTTTGGAAATTCCACTCGTTCAACCCTAATGGTTTGGAATTTTATAAAAATGAGAGTTTTGTACACATGGTTTAAAAAATGGATATGCATGCTTGAAACATGTTAAAGATGCAAATGATGTATGGATCAAAACTTTTTAAAGAGAATAACATTAAATTGTCAAGTGAACGTGAAGTGGGACATCTACCCGAGTCAAACAAGGCATTATTTTACCCATTTAGAAAAATCTGAACTAACGATCATAGATGATTGTAAAGTGATTTATCATGCGTAACGGGCTATATTTATATAAGGAATGACTTATGGATTGGGAATCAACACACAGATAAAAATCCCCCGTCTCCCCCTTTTCCTGACGATTGCGGAACCTGACATATAAAAACTAAAAAGAGTTTACAATCCCTAAAAATTACAGAAACTTTTTGGAATTACCTCTCTCTACATTTGTGCATTGGGCATTTCCATTTTAGATGTATACTTTTTTCATAAATTAAAACTTGAGTTTTTACTTTCCCTTCATCTCACTAACAAAAAAAAGAGATAAAAGGCAAATAGATCACAACAAAATGATAATTTTAGGGTTTATGTATGGAAAGAATTTAAAGCAATAAAGAAATGTAAGTAAAGAAAATTTATTCACACACCACAAATGAACACAAAAGTTATGTTAACCAAGTTTGGTAAATTCCACTAGTTCAACCCTAGTAGCTCGGAATTTTATAGGAAAGAGATTTTTCTACACATGTTTTAAAAAATGGATATGCATGCTTGAAACATGTTAGCATGCAAATTACCTATGGATCCAAACTTTTTAAAGAGAATAACATTAAATTCTCAAGTGAACGTGCGGCGGGATATTTACCCGAGTCAAACAAACCATTATTTTTCCCATTTACAAAAAGTTGACCTAACGATCTTAGATGATTGTAAAGTGATTTATCATGTGTAACGGGCAATATTTTTGTAAGGAATGACTATGGATTAGGATTCAAAACTCAGTTACAAATCCCCCGCCTCCCCTTTTTCCCAACGATTGCAGAACCATATATATAAATACTAAAAAATGTTTACAATCCCTAAAAATTATCGACACTTTTTGGAATTATCTCTCACTACTTTTGTGCATTGTGCATTTCCATTTTATATGTATGCTTTTTTCTAAATCATAACTTGAGTTTTCACTTCCCCTTCTTCTCGTAAATTAAAAAAAGAGATAAAATGCAAATAGATCACAACAAAATGAAAATTTTAGTGTTTATGTATGGAAAGAATTTAAACCAATAAACAAATTTAAGTAAACAAAATTTATTCACACACCACAAATGAACACAAAAGTTTTGTTATCCAAGTTTGGGAAATTCGACTAGTTGAACCCTAATAGCTCGGAAATTTATATGAAAGTGATTTTTCTACACTTGTTTTAAAATACAGATTTGCATGCTTGAAACATGTTAAAGATGAAAATGACCCATAGATCCAAAACTTTTAAAGAGAATAATATTAAATTCTCAAGTGAACGTGAGGTGGGAACAAGCCATTATTTTGCCCATTTACAAAAAGCTGACCTCATGATCATAGATGATTGTAAAGAGATTTATCAAGCGTAACGGACTATATTTTTTTAAAGAATGGTTTATGGATTGGGAGTCAACATTCATATGAAAATCCCCCGCCTCCCCCTTTTCCCGACGATTGCAGAACCTGACATATAAAAACTAATAATAGTTCACAATCCCAAAAAATTACAGACATTTTTTGGAATTGTCTCTCTCTACATTTGTGCATTGTGCATTTCCATTTTAGATGTATACATTTTTCTTATACCAAAACTTGAGTTTTCACTTTGCCAACATCTCGCACACAAAAAAAAGAGATTAAAGGCAAATAGATCACAACAAAATGAAAAATTTAGAGTTTATGTATGGAAATAATTTAAAGCAATAAAAAAATGTAAGTAAATAAAATTTATTCACACACCACAAATGAAAAATAAACTTTTGATATCCAAGTTTGGGAAAATGCCTCTTGTTAAACCCTAATAGCTTGGAATTTTATAAGAAAGATTTTTCTACACATCTTTTAAAAAATGGATATGAATGCTTGAAAAATATTAAAGATGCAAATGACATGTGGATCCAAACATTTTAAAGAGAATAAAGCTAAATTCTCAAGTGATCGTGTGGTGGGATATTTAACGGAGTCAAACAAGCCATTATTTTGCCCATTTGCAAAAAGCTGACCTAACGATCATAGATGATTGTAAAGTGATTTGTCATGCGTGATGGGCTATATTTTTGTAAGGAATGAATGATGGACTGGGAGTCAAAACTCAGTGAAAAATCCCCTGCCTCCCCCTTTTCCTGACGGTTGCAGAACCTGATATATAAATACTAAAAAAAGTTTAGAATCCCTAAAAATTACAGACACATTTTAGCCTTATTTCTCTCTGCATTTGTGAATTTCCATTTTAGATGTATAATTTTTTCTTAAATCAAAAATTGAGTTTGCACTTCCCTTCATCTCGCAAAAAAAAAAAGAGATAAAAGCCAAATAGATCTCAACAAAATAAAAATTTTAGAGTTTTTGTATGGAAAGAATTTAAAGAAATAAACAAATGTAAGTAAATAAAATTTATTCAGACACCACAAATGAACACAAAAGCTATGTTATCCAAGTTTGGGTAATTCCACTAGTTCAACCCTAATAGCTCAGAATTTTATAAGAAAGCGTTTTTCTACACATCTTTTAAAAAATGGATATGAATGCTTGAAACATGTTAAAGATGCAAATGACCTGTGGATCCAAACCTTTTAAAGAGAATAACATTAAATTCTCAAGTGATCGTGTGGTGGGATATTTATCGGAGTCAAATAAGTCATTATTTTTCCGATTCACAAAAAGCTGACCTTACGATCATAGATGATTGTAAAGTTATTGATCATAGATGATTGTAAAGTGATTTATCATGCATTACTGGCTATATTTTTGAAAGAAATGACTTATGGATTGGGAGTCAAAACTCAGTTAAAAATCCCTTGCCTCCCCCTTTTCCCGACGATTGCAGAACCTGATATATAAATATTAAAAAGAGTTTACAATCCCTAAAAATTACAGATACATTTTAGAATTATTTCTCTCTACATTTGTCCATTGTACATTTCCATTTTAGGTGTACACTTTTTTCTAAAATCAAAAATTGAGTTTGCACTTTCCCTTCATCTCGCAAAAAAAAAAAAAAAAAAAATAGATAAAAGGCAAATAGATCTCAACAAAATTAAAATTTAAGAGTTTATGTATGGAAAGAATTTAAAGCAATAAACAAATGTAAGTAAAGAAAATTTATTCACACACCACAAATGCACACAAAAGTTATGTTATCTAAGTTGGGTAATTCTACTACTTCAACCCTAATAGCACAGAATTTTATAAGAAAGAGATTTTTCTAAACATGTTTTAAAAAAGGATATGCATGCTTGAAACATGTTAAAGATGCAAATGACCTATGGATCCAAACCTTTTAAATAGAATAACATTAAATTCTCAAGTGAACGTGTGGTGGGATATTTACCCGAGTCAAACAAGCCATTATTTTTCCTGTTTACAAAAAGCTGACCTAACGATCATAGATGATTGTAAAGTGATTTATCATGCGTAACGGGCTATATTTTTTAAGGAATAACTTATGGATTGGACTCAACACTAAGTTAAAAATCCTCCACCTCCCCCTTTCCCCGACTATTGCAGAACCTGATATATAAAATCTAAAAAGAGATTACATTCCCTAAAATTTAGGAACAAGTTTTGGAATAATATCTACATTTGTGCATTGTGATTTTACAATTTAGATGTATAGTTTTTTCTTAAATCAAAACTCGACTTTTCACTTTCCCTTCATCTCGCAAACAAAAAAAAGAGATAAAAGGCAAATAGATCTCAACAAAATGAAAATTTTAGATTTTATGTATGGATGAATTTAAAACAATAATCAAATGTAAGTAAAGAAAATTCATTCAAACACCACAAATGAACACAAAAGTTTTGTTATCCAAGTTTGGGAAATTCCACAAGTACAAACCTAATGGCTCAGAATTTTAAAAGAAAGATATTTTTCTACACATGTTTTAAAAAATGGAAATGCATGCTTGAAACATGTTAAAAATGCAAATGGCCTATGGATTCCAAACCTTTTAAAGAGAATAACATTAAATTCTCATGTGAACATACAGTGGGATGTTTACCCAAGTCAAACAAGCCATTATTTTGCCCATTTACAAAAAGTTGACCTAACGATCATATATGATTGTAAAGTGATTTATCATGCATAACAGGCTATATTTTTATAAGGAATGACTTGTGGATTGGGAGTAAAAACTCAGTTAAAAATCCCCTGCCTCTTCCTTTTCCCGACGATTGCAGAACTTGATTTATAAAAACTAAAAAGAGTTTACAATGCCAAAAAATTATAGACACTTTTTGGTATCATAGCTCTCTACATTTGTGCATTGTGCATTTCAATTTTAGATGTATACTTTTTTCTTAAATCAAAACATGAGATTTCACTTTGCCTTCATCTCGCATACAAAAACAAAAAGAGGTTAAAGGCAAATACAACTCAGAAAAATGAAAATTTTAGAGTTTATGTATGGAAAGAATTTAAAGCAATAAACAAATGTAAGTAAATAAAATTTATTTACACACCACAAATTAACACAAAATTTTTGTTAACCAAGTTTGGGTAATTCCAGTAGTTCTACCCTAATAGCTCGGAATTTTATAAGAAAGAGATTTTTCTTCATATGTTTTAAAAAATGGATATGCATGCTTGAAGACGCAAATGACCTATGGATCCAATCCTTTACAAGAGAATAACATTAAATTCTCAAGTGAACATGCGCTGGGATATTTACCCGAGTCAAACAAGCCATTATTTTGCCCATTTACAATAAGCTGACCTTAAAATCATAGATAATTGTAAAGTGATTTATCAGGCATAACGGGCTATATTTTTTTAAGGAATGACTTATGGGTGCCCCCTTTTCCCGACGATTGTAGAACATGATATATAATAACTAAAAAGAGTTTACAATCCCTAAAAATTAAAGAAACTTTTTGGAATTATCCTCTCTCTAAATTTGTGCATTATGAATTTCTATTTTAGATGTATACTTTTTTATTACATCAAAACTTGAGTTGTCACTTTTCCTACATCTCACAAAATAAAATAAAAAAAAATAAAAGGAAAAATAGATCAAAACAAAATGAAAATATTAGAGTTTATGTGTGGAATAATTTAAAGCAATAAAAAAATGTAACTAAAGAAAATTTATTCAGACATCACAAATGAACACAAAAGTTTTGTTATCCAAGTTTGAGAAATTCAACTAGTTCAACCCAAATAGTTCAGAATTTTAAAAGAAAGAGATTTGTCTACACATGTTTTAAAAATTAGATATGCATGCTTAAAACATGTTAAAAAAGCAAATGACCGTTGGATCGAAACCATTTAAAGAGAAGCTGACCTAACGATCATAGATGATTGTAAAGTGATTTATCATGCCTAACGGGCAATATTTTTGGATGGACTGACTTATGGATTGGGAGTCAACACTCAGTTAAATATCCCCTGCCTCTCCCTTTTCCCGACGATTGCACAACCTGATAAATAAAAACTAAAAAGAGTTTACAATCCCTTGAAATTAAAGACACTTTTTGGAATTATCTCTCTCTTCATTTGTGCATTGTGCATTTCTATTTTAGATGGATACTTTTTTCCTAAATTGAAACTTGAGTTTTCACTTTCCCTTCATCACGTAATAAAAAAAAAAAAGATAAAAGGCAAATAGATCACAACAAAATGAAAATTTTAGATTTTATGTATGGAAATAATTTAAAGCAACAAAAAAATGGAAGTAAATAAAATTTATTCAAACACCACAAATGAACACAAAATTTTTGTTATCCAAGTTTTGGAAATTCCACTAGTCCAACCCTAATTGCTCAGAATTTTATAAGAAAGAGATTTTTCTACAGAGGTTTTAAAAAATGGATGTACAAGCTTGAAACTTCTTAAAGATGAAAATTACCTATGGATCCAAGTCTTTTAAAGAGAATAACATTAAATTCTCCAGTGAACGTGCAGTGGGATATTTACCTAAGTCAAACAAGTTATTATTTTGTCAATTTACAAAAAGTTGACTTAACGATCATAGATGATTGTAAAGTGATTTATCATGCGTAATGAGCTATATTTTTGTAAGGAATGACTTATGGATTGGGAGTCAACACTCAGTTAAAAATCCCCCACCTCCCCCTTTTCCCAAGGATTGCAGAACCTGGTATAGAAAAACTAAACAAAGTTTACAATCCCTAAAAATTACAAATACTTTTTAGAATTATCTCTCTCTAAATTTGTGTATTGTGAATTTCCATTTTAGATGTATACTTTTTTCTTAAATCAAAACTTGAGTTTTCATTTTCCCTTCATCTCACAAACAAAAAAAATAGATCACATCGAAATAAAAATTTTAGATTTTATATATGGAAGAATTTAAAGAAATAAAAAAATGTAAGTAAAGAAAATTTATTCACACACCACAAATGAACACAAAAGTTTTGTTATCCAAGTTTGGGAAATTCTAGTAGTTCAACCCTAATAGCTCAGAATTTTATAAGAAAGAGATTTTTCAACACATGTTATAGATGCAAATGACCTATGGATCCAAACCTTTTAAAGAGAATAACATTATATTCTCAAGTGAACGTGTGGTGGGATATTTGCCCGAGTCAAACAAGCCATTATTTTGCGCATTTACAAAAAGCTGACCTCATGATCATAGATTATTCTAAAGTTATTTATCGTGCGTAACTGGCTATATTTTTGTAAGGAATGACTTATGGATTGGGAGTCAACACTCAGTTAAAAATTCCCCGCCTCCCCCTTTTCCTGACAATTGCTGAACATGATATATAAAAACTAAAAAGATTTTACAATCCCAAAAGATTACAGATACTTTTTGGAATTTTCTCTCTACATTTGTGCATTGTGGATTTCAAATTTAGATGTATACTTTTTTCTTAAATGAAAACTTGAGTTTTTGCATTCCCTTCAACTCACAAACTAAAAATAGAGATAAAAGGCAAATAGATAAAAAAAATGAAAATTTTAGAGTTTATGTAAGGAAATAATTTAAAGCAATAAAAAAATCTAAGTATAGAAAATTTATTCGCACACCACAAATGAACACAAAAGTTTTGTTATCCTAGTTTGGGTAATTCCACTAGTTTAACACTAATAGCTCAGAATTTTATAAGAAAGAGATTATATTTTTTAAAAAATGGATATGCATGCTTGAAACATGTTAAAGATTCAAATGACCTATGGATCCAAACCTTTTAAAGAGAATATAATTAAATTCTCAAGTGAACGTGTGGTGGGATATTTACTCGAGTCAAACAAGCCATTATTTTGCCCATTTACAAAAAGCTGACCTGACAATCATAGATGATTGTACAATGATTTATCATGCATAACTGGGTATATTTTTTTAAGGAATGACTTATGGTTTGGGATTCAACACTCAGTTAAAAATCCGCCGCCTCCGCCTTTTCCCGACGATTGCAGTACATGATATATTAAAAATAAAAAGAGTTTACAATCTCTAAAAATTAAAGATACTTTTTGGAATTATCTCTCTCTACATTTGTGAATTGTGAATTTCCATTTTAGATGTATCCTTTTTTCTTAAATCAAAATTTGAGTTTTTACTTTCCCTTCATCTCGCAAAAAAAAAAAAATGAGATAAAAGGCAAATAGATCACAAAAAAATTAAAATTTTAGCGTTTATGTATGGAACGAATTTAAAGAAATAAAAAAATATATTCACTCACCACAAATGAACACAAAAGTTTTGTTATCCAAGTTTGGGTAATTCCACTAGTTCAACCCTAATAGCTCAGAATTTTATAAGAAAGATTTTTTTTCTACATATGTTTTAAAAAATGGATATGCAAGCTTGAAACATGTTAAATATCCAAATGACCTATGGTTCCAAACCTTTTAAAGAGAATAATAAGAAATCCTCAAGTGGACGTGCGGTGGGATATTTACCCGAGTCAAACAAGCCATTATTTTGCCCATTTACAAAAGCTGACCTAACGTTCATGGATGCTAGTAGAGTGATTTATCATGCATAATCACCTATATTTTTTGAAAAAATTACTTTTGGATTGGGAGTCAATACTCACTCAAAAATCCCCCGCCTCCCCTTTTCCCAACAATTGCAGAACCTGATTAAAAAACTTAAAAGAGTTTACATTTCCTAAAAATTACAGACATTTTTTGGAATTATCTCTCTCTACATTTGTGCATTGTACATTTCCATTTTAGATGTATACTTTTTTTTTAAATCAAAACATGAGTTTTTACTACACCTTCATCTAGCAAACAAAAAAAAGTGATAAAAGGCAAATAGATCACAACAAAATGAAAATTTTAGAGTTTATGTATGGAAAGAATTTACTGCAATAAACATATGTAAGTAAAGAAAATTTATTCACACACCACTAATGAACAAAAAAGTTTTGTTATCCAAGTTTGGGTAATTCCACTAGTTCAACCCTAATAGCTCGGAATTTTATAAGAAAGAGATTTTTCTACATATGTTTTAAAAAATGGATATGCAGGCTTGTAACATGTTAAAGATGCAAATGACATATGGTTCCAAACCTTTTAAAGAGAACAACATTAAATTCGCAAGTGAACGTGCGGTGGGATATTTACCCTAGTCAAACAAGTCATAATGTTGCCCATTTACAGAAAGCTGACCTAACTATCATAGATGATTGTAGAGTGATTTACCATGAGTAACAGGCTATATTTTTGAAAGGAATGACTTATTGATTGGGAGTCAACACTCACTCAAAAATCCCCACCTCCCCCTTTTCCTGAAGATTGCAAAACCTGATATATAATAACTAAAACGAGTTTACATTCCCTAAAAAATACAAACACTTTCAGGAATTATCTCTGTCTATATTTGTGCATTGTGCATTTCCATTTTAGATGTATACTTTTTTCTTAAATAAAAACTTGATTTTTTACTTTCCCTTAATCTCACAAACAAAAAAAAAAGAGATAAAAGGCAAATAGATCAGAGCAAAAAGAAAATTTTAGAGTTTATGTATAGAAAGAATTTACAATAATAAACAAATATAAGTAAAGAAAATTTATTCACACACCACAAATGAACACAAAAGTTTTGTTATCCAAGTTTGGGTAATTCCACTAGTTCAACCCTAATAGCGTGGAATTTTATAAGAAAGAGATTTTTCTACATATGTTTTAAAAAATGGATATGCATGCTTGAAACATGTTAAAGATGCAAATGACCGTTGGATCCAAATCTTTTAAAAAGAATAACATTAAATTCTCAACTGAACGTGTGGTGGGATATTTACTCGAGTCAAACAAGCCATTATTTTACCCGTTTACTAAAAGCTGACCTAACGATCATAGATGATTGTAGAGTGATTTATCATGTGTAACCGGCAATATTTTTAAAGGAATGACTTATGGATTGGGAGTCAACACTTAGTTAAAAATCCCCCACCTCCCCCTTTTCCCGACGAATGCAGAACCTGATATATAATAAAAAAAGAGTTTTCAATCCCTAAACATTATAGACACTTTTTGGTATTATCTCTCTCTACATTTGTGCATTGTGCATTTCCATTTTACATCTATATTTTTTTCTTAAATCAAAACATAAGTTTGTACTTTGCCTTCATCTTGTAAAGATAAAAAAGAGATAAAAGGCAAATAGATCACGACAAAATGAAAATTTTACAGTTGAAGTATGGAAAGAATTTAAAGCAATAAACAAATGTAAGTAAAGAAAATTTATTCACACATACAAATGAACACAAAAGTTTTGTTATCCAAGTTTGGGTAATTCCAATAGATCAACCTTTATAGCTAGGAATTTTATAAGAAAGAGATTTTTCTACGCATGCTTTAAAAAATGGATATGCATGCTTTAAACATGTTAAAGATGAAAATGACCTATGGATCCAAACCTTTTAATGAGAATAATATTAAATTCTCAAGTGAACGTTCAGTGGGATATTTACCTGAGAAACACAAGCCATTATTTTGCCAATTTTCAAAAAGCCGACCTCAAGATCATAGATGATAGTAAAGTGATTTATCAAGCATAACAGGTTTTATTTTTGTAAGGAATGACTTAAGGATTGGGAGTCAACATTAATTTAAAAATTCCTCGCCTCCCCATTTTCCCAACTATTGCAGAACCTGATATATCAAAACTATAAAGAGTATACAATCCCTAAAAATTACAGATACATTTTGGAATTATCTCTCTGTACATTTGTGCATTGTGCATTATGCATTTTCATTTTAGATGTATACTTTTTTCTTAACTCCAAACTTGAGTTTTCACTTTCCCTTCATCTCGTCAACAAAAAAATGATATAAATTTAGAGTTTATGTATGGATATAATTTAAAGCAATAAATAAATGTAAGTAAAGAAGATTTATCCAAACACTACAAATGAACAAAAAAATTTTGTTCTCCAAGTTTCAGTAATTCCACCAGTTCAACCCTAATAGCTCGGAATTTTATAAGAAAGAGATTTTTCTACACATGTTTTAAAAAATGGTATGCAAGTTTGAAACAAGTTAAAGATTCAAATGACCTATGGATCCAAACCTATTAAAGAGAATAATATTAAATTCTCAAGTGAACGTGCGGTGGGATATTTACTCGAGTCAAACAAGCCATTATTTTGCCCATTGTAGAAATAGCTGACCTAATGATCATAGATGATGGAAAAGTGATTTATCATAATATTTTTGTAAGGAATGACTTATGGATTGGGAGTCAACACTCAGTTAAAAATCCCCCACCATCCCCTTTTCCCGACGATTGCAGAACCTGATATATAAAAACTAAAAATAGTATACAATCCCTAAAAATTACAGAAACTTTTTGGAATTATCTCTCTCTAAATTTGTGCATTGTGCATTTTCTTTTTATATGTATACTTTTTTCTTAAATCAAAACTTGAGTATTCATTTTCCCTTCATCTCGTAAACAAAATAAAGAGATAAAAGGCAAATAGATCACAACAAAATGAAACTTTTAGAGTTTTTGTATGGAAGAATTTAAAGCAATAAAAAAATATAAGTAAAGAAAATTTATTCATACACCACAAACTAACACCAAAGTTTGATATCCAAGTTTAGGAAATTCCACTAGTTCAACCGTAATAGCTCGCAATTTTATAAGAAAGAGATTTTTCTACACATGTTTTAAAAAATAGATATGCATGCTTGAAACATGTTAGAGATTCAAATGACATATGGATCAAAACCTTTTATTGAGAATAACATTAAATTCTCAAGTGAACGTTCGGTAGGATATTTACCCAAGTCAAACAATCCATTATTTTCCCTATTTACAAAAATCTGACCTAACTATCATAGATGATTGTAAAGTGATTTATCATGTGTAATAGGCTATATTTTTGTAAAGAATGACTTATGGATTGGGAGTCAACACTCAGTTAAAAATGAACAAAAACCCTTTTCCCAAAAATTGCAGAACCTGATATATAAAAACTAAAAAGAGTTCACAATCCCTAAAAATTACAAACACTTTTCTGAATTATCTCTCTCTACATTTGTGCATTGTGCTTTTCCTTTTTAGATGTATACTTTTTACTCAAATCAAAACTTGAATTTTGACTTTCCCGTCATCTCGTAAACAAAAAAAAAAAAAAGATATAAGGCAGATAGACAACAACAAAATGAAAATTTTAGAGTTTAAGTATGGAAATAATTTAAAGCAACAACCAAATCTAAGTAAAGAAAATTTATTCACACACCACAAATGAACAAAAAAATGTTTTGTTATCCAAGTTTGGGTAATTCCACTAGTTCAACCCGAATAGCTCGGAATTTTATAAGAAAGGGATTTTTCAACATATGTTTTAAAAAAGGGATAAGCATGCTTTAAACATGTTAAAGATGCAAATGACCTATGGATCCAAACTTTTTAAAGAGAATAACATTAAATGAACGTGCGGTGGGATATTTACATGAGTCAAACAAGCCCTAATTTTGCCCATTTACAAAAAGCTGACTGACCGATCTTTGATGATTGTAAAGTGATTTTTCACATTAAACAGGCTATATTTTTGTAAGGAATGACTTATGGTTTAGGAGTCAACACTCAGTTAAAAATCCCCCGCCTCCCCCCTTTTCCCGACGATTGTAGAATCTGCTATATAATAACTAAAAAGAGTTTACAATGCCTAAAAATTACAGACATTTTTTGGAATTATCTCTTATTACATTTGTCCATTGTGCATTTCCATTTTAGATGAATACTTTTTTCTTAAATCAAAACTTGAGTTTTCACTTTCCCTTCATCTCTAAAACATAAAAAAGAGATTAAAGACAAATAGATCACATCAAAATGAAAATTTTAGAGTTTATATATGGAAAGAATTTACAGCAATAATCAAATGAAAGTAAATAAAATTTTTTCATACACCACAAACGAACACAAAAGTTTTTTTATCCAAGTTTGGGAAATTCCACTCTTTCAAGCCCAATAGCTTGGAATTTTATAAGAAAGAGATTTTTCTACACATTTTTTAAAAAATGGATATGCATGCTTGAAACATGTTAAAGATGCAAATGACCTATGGATCCAAAACTTTTAAAGTGAATAACATTAAATTCTCTAGTGAACGTGTGGTGGGATATTTACTCGAGTCAAACAAGCCATTATTTTGCCCATTTACAAATAGCTGACCTAACGATCATAAATGATTGTAATGTGATTTATCATGCGTAACTGGCTATCTTTTTGTAACGAATGATTTATGGATTGGGAGTCCACACTCAGTTAAAAATCCCCCGCCTCCCCCATTTTCAGACGTTTGCAGAACCTAAAAATTAGAGACAATTTTTGGAATTATCTCTCTCTATATTTGTGCATTGTGCATTTCCATTTTAGATGTATACTTTTTTCTTAAATCAAAACTTGAGTTTTCAATTTCCTTCATCTCACAAAGAAAAAAAAAAAAGATAAACGGCAAATAGATCACAACAAAATGAAAATTGTAGAGTTTATGTATGGAAAGAATTTAAAGCAATAAAAAAATGTAAGAAAAAAAATTTATTCACACACCACAACTGAAGACAAAAGTTTTGATATCCAAGTTTGGGAAATTCCACTAGTTCAACCATATGAGCTAGGAATTTTATAAAAAAGAGATTTTTCTACATATGTTATAAAAAATGGATATGCAAGCTTGAAACATGTTAAAGATGCAAATGACCTCTGGATCCAAACCTTTTAAAGAGAATAACATTAAATTTTCAAGAGAACATGTGATGGGAAATTTACCCAAGTCAAACAAGCCATTATTTTGTCCATTTAAAAAAAGTTGACCTACAAATTATAGATGGTTGTAAAGTGATTTATCATCTGTAACGGGCAATATTTTTGTAAGGAATGACATATGGATTGGGAGTCAACACTCAGTTAAAAAGCCGTTGCCTCCCCCTTTTCCCGACGATTGCAGAATCTGGGTTATAAAAACTAAAAAGAGTTTACAAGGCCTAGAAATTACAAACACATTTTGGAATTATCTCTCACTAAATTTGTGCATTGAACATTTCCATTTTAGATGTATACCTTTTTGTTAAATCAAAACTTGAGTTTTCACTTTTCGTTCTTCTCGTAAACAAAAAAAAGAGAAAAAAGGCAAATAGATCACAACAAAATGAAACTTTTAAAGTTTGTGTATGGAAAGAATTTAAAGCAATAAACAAATGTAAGTAAAGAAAATTTATTCACACCCCACAAATGAACACAAAAGTTTTGTTATCCAAGTTTGGGTAATTCCACTAGTTCAACCCTAGTAGCTTGGAATTTTATAAGAAAGAGATTTTCTACATACGTTTTAAAAAATGGATATGCATGCTTGAAACATCTTAAAGATTCAAATGACCTATGGATCCAAACCTTTGAAAGAGAATAACATTAAATTCTTAAGTGAACGTGCGGTGGGATATTTACCCAAGTCAAACAAGCCATTATTTTGCCCATTTAATAAAAACTAACCTAACGATTATAGAAGATTGTAAAGTGATTTATCATGCGTAAAGGGCTATATTTTTGTAAGGAATGACTTATGGATTGGGAGTCAACTCTCAGTTAAAACTCCCCCGCCTCCCCCTTTTCCCGGCGATTCCAGAATCTAATTTATAAAAACTAAAAAGAGTTTACAATCCCTAAAAATTACAGACATTTTTTAGAATTATCTTACTCTACATTTGTGCATTGTGCATTTTATTTTTTGATGAATTTTTTTTTAAATCAATCCTTGATTTTTCACCTTCCCTTCATCTCATAAAAAAAACAGAGATAAAAAGCAAATAGATCACAAGAAAATGAAAATATTAGAGTTTATAAAACAATAAAAAATGGAAGTAAAGAAAATTTATTTACACACCACAAATGAACACAAAAGTTTTTTTATCCATGTTTGGGAAATTTTACTAGTTCAACAGTATTAGCTCGGAATTTTATAAGAAAGAGATTTTTCTACACAAGTTTTCAAAAAAAGATATGCATGCTTGAAACATGTTAAATATGCAAATTACCTATGGATCCAAACATTTTAAAGAGAATAACATTAAATTCTCAAGTGAATGTGCGATGGGATATTTACCCGAGTCAAACAAGCCATTATTTTGCGCATTTACAAAAAGCTGACCTAACGATCATAGATGATTGTGAAGTGATTTATCATGTGTATATATTTTTGTAAGGAATGAGTTATGGATTGGGATTCAAAACTCAATTATAAATACCCCGCCTCCCCCTTTTCCCGACGAAAGTAGAACCTGATATATAAATACTAAAAAAAACTTACAATCCCTAAAAATTACTAACACTTTTCGGAATTATCTCTCTCTAAATTTTTGCATTGTGCATTTCCATTTTATATGTATACTTTTTTCCTAAACCAAAACTTGAGTTTTCACTTTCCCTTCATCTCGCAAACTAAAAAAAGAGATAAAAGGCAAATAGATCACAACAAAATAAAAATTTTAGAGCTTATGTATGGAAATAATTTAAAGAAATAACCTAATGAAATTAAAGAAAATTTATTCACAAACCACAAATGAACACAAAACTTTTTTTTATCCTAGTTTGGGAAATTCCACTATTTCAAGTCTAATAGCTTGGAATTTTAAAAGAAAGAGATTTTTCTACATATGTTTTAAAAAATGAATAAGCATGTTTGAAACATGTTAAAGATGAACATTACCTATGGATCCAAACCTTTTAAAGAGAATAACATTAAATTCTCAAGTGAACGTGCGGTGGGATATTTACATGAGTCAAACAACCCAATATTTTTCCCATTTACATAAAGCTGACCTAACGATCATATATGATTGTAATGTGATTTATCATGTGTTACGGGCTATATTTTTTTAAGGAACGACTTATGGATTGGGAGTCAACACTCAGTTAAAAATCCCCCGCCTCCCCCTTTTACCAACGATTGCTGAACCTGATATATAATAACAAAAAAGATTTTACAATCCCTAAAAATTACAGACCCTTTCTGTAATTTTCTCTCTCTACATTTGTGCATTGTGGTTTTCCTTTTTAAATCTATACTTTTTTCTTAAATCAAAACTTGAGTTTTCACTTTCCCTTCATCTCGTAAACAAAAAAAAAAAAAAGATATAAGGGAAATAGATCACAACAAAATAAAATTTTTAGAGTTTATGTATGGAAATAATTTAAGGAAATAAACAAATTTTAGTAAAAAATTTATTCACATAGCACAAATGAACAAGAAAATGATTTGTTATCCAAGTTTGGTTAATTCCACTAGTTCAACCTTAATAGCTTGAAATTTTTAGGAAACAGATTTTTAATCATATGTTTTAAAAAATGGATATGCATGCTTGAAACATGTTAAAGATGCAAATGACCTATGGATCCAAACCTTTTAAAGAGAACAACATTAAATTCTCAAGTGAACGTGCGGTGGGATATTTACCCGTGTCAAACAAGCCGTAATTTTGCCCATTTACAAAAAGCTGACCTACCGATTATAGATGATTGTAAAGTGATTTATCATGTGTAGCGGGCTATATTTTTGTAATGAATGACATATGGATTGGGAGTCAACACTCAGTTAAATATCCCCCGCTTCCCCCTTTTCCCGACGATAGCAGAATCTGATATATAATAACTAAAAAGAGTTTACAATGCCTAAAAGTTACAGACACTTTTTGGAATTATCTCTCATTACATTTGTGCATTGTGCATTTCCATTTTAGATGTTTAGTTTTTTCTAAAATCAAAACTTGAGTTTTCACTTTCCCTTCATCTCTTAAACAAACAAAAGTGATAAAAGGCAAATAGATCACAAGAAAATGAAAATTATAGAGTTTATTTATGAAAGGAATTTACAGCAATAAACAAATGAAAGTAAAGAAAATTTATTCACACATCACAAATGAACACAAAAGTTTTTTATCCAAGTTTGGAAAATTCCACTATTTCAAGGCTAATAGCTCGTAATTTTATAAGAAAGAGATTTTTCTACATATGTTTTAAAAAATCTATATGCATGCTTGAAACATGTTAAAGATGAAAATGACCTATGGATCCAAACCTTTTAAAGAGAATATAATTAAATTCTCAAGTGAACATGCAGTGGGATATTTTCCCTAGTCCAACAAGCCACTATTTTTCCCATTTACAAAAATCTGACCTAAATATCTTTTACGATTGTAAAGTGATTTATCATGCGTTACGGGCTATATTTTTGTAAGGAACGACTTATGGCTTGGGACTCAACACTCAGTTAAAAATCCGCAGCCTCCCCCTTTTATCGACGTTTGCTGAACTTGATATATAAAAACTAAAAGAGTTAACAATCCCTAAAAATTACAAACCCTTTTCAGAATTATCTCTCTCTACATTTGTGCATTGTACATTTCCATTTTAGACGTATACTTTTTTCATAAATCAAAATTAGTGTTTTCACTTTCCCTTCATCTCGTAAACAAAAAAAAAGAGATAAAAGGCAAATAGATCAAAACAAAATGAAATTTTAGAGTTTATGTATGGAAAATTTTTAAGAAATAAACAAATGAAAGTAAAGTAAATATCACACCACAAAAGAAGACAAAAGTTTTTTATCCAAGTTTGGGAAATTCTACTATTTCTAACCCAATAGCTCGGAATTTTATAAGAAAGAGATTTTTCTACACTTGTGTGAAAAAATGGATATGCAAGCTTGAAACATGTTAAAGATGCTAATGGCCTATGGATCCAAACCTTTGAAAGAAATTAAAATTAAATTCTCAAGTCAACGTGCGGTGGGATATTTATCCGAGTCAAACAAGCCATTATTTTGCCCATTTACAAAAAGCTGACCTAACAATCATAAATGATAGTAAAGTGGTTTATCATGCGTAACATGCTATATTATTGTAAGGAACGACTTATGGATTGGGAGTCCACACTCTGTTAAAAATCTCCTGCCTCCCCCTTTTCCCGACGATTGCTGAACCTGATATATAAAAACTAAGAAGAGTTTATGATCCCTATAAATTACAGAAACTTTTTGGAATTATCTCTCTCTAAAATTGTGCATTGTGCATTTCCATTTTTGATATATACTTTTTTCTTAAATCAAAACTTGAGTTTACACTTTCGGTTCATCTCGCAAATTAAAAAAATAGATTAAAGGCAAATAGATCACAACAAAATGAAAATTTTAGAGTTTATGTATGGAAGAATTTAAAGCAATAAAAAATGTAACTAAAGAAAATTTATTCACATACCACAAATGAACATAGAAGTTTTGTTATCCAAGTTTGGGAAATTCCACTAGTTCAACCCGATTAGTTCGGAAATTTATGAGAAAGAGATTTTTCTATGCATGTTTTAAAAAATGGATATGCATGCTTGAAACATGTTAAAGATGTAAATGACCTATGGATCCAAATGTTTTAAAGAGAATAACATTAAATTCTCTAGTGAACGTGCGGTGGGATCTTTACACGAGTCAAAGAAGCCATTATTTTGCCCATTTATAAAAAGCTGACCTAACGATCATAGATGATTGTAAAGTGATTTATCTTGCGTAACGGGATTTATTTTTGTAATGAATGACTTATGGATTGGGATTCAACACTTAGTTAAAAATCCCCCGCCACCACCTTTTTCCCTTCGATTGCAAAACAAGATTTATAAAAACTAAAAAGAGTTTACAATCCCAAAAAAAATTACAAACACTTTTTTTGAATTATCACTCTCTACATTTGTGCATTGTGGATTTCCACGTTAGATGTATACTTTTTTCTTAAGTCAAAACTTGAGTTTTTGCTTTCCCTTCATCTCGCAAACTAAAAAAAGAGATAAAAGGCAAATAGATCACAACAGAATGAAAATTTTAGAGTTTATGTATGGAAAGAATTTAGAGAATTAAACAAATGTCAGTATAGAGAATTTATTCACACACCACAAATGAACACAAAAGTTTTGTTATCCAAGCTTCGGTAATTTCACTAGTTCAACCCTAATAGCTCGGAATTTTATTAGAAAGAGATTTTTCCACATATGTTTTAAAAAATTTATTTGCATGTTTGAAACATGTTAAAGATGCAAATGACCTTTGGATCCAAACCTTTTAAAGAGAATAACAATAAATTCTCATGTGAGCGTGCGGTGGGATATTAACTCGAGTCAAAGAAGCCATTATTTTGCCCATTTACAAAACGCTGACCTAACAATCATAGATGATTGTAAAGTGATTTATCATGTGTAACGGGCTTTATTTTTGTAAGGAATGACTTATGGATTGGGAGTCAAGACTCAGTTAAAAATCCCCCGCCTCCCCCTTTTCCTGATGATTGCAGAACATGATATATCAAAACTAAAAGGAGTTTACAATCCCTAAAAATTACAAACACTTTTTGGAATTATCTCTCTCTACATTTGTGCATTGTGATTTTCCAATTTAGATGTATATTTTTTTCTTAAATCAAAACATGAGTTTTCACTTTCCCTTCACCTTGCAAACAAAAAAAAGAGATAAAAGGCAAATAGAGAAAAAAAACATTAAAATTTTAGAGTTTATGTATGGAAAAAATTTAAACAATAAAAAAGTATAAGTAAAAAAAATTTATTCACACACCAGAAATGAACACAAAAGTTTTGTTATCCAAGTTTGGGTAATTCCTCTAGTTTAACCCTAATAGCTCAGAGATTTTTCTACATATATTTTAAAAAGTGGATATGCATGCTAGAAACAAGTTAAAGATGCAAATGACCAATGGTTCCAAACCTTTTAAAGAGAATAACATTAAATTCTCCAGTGAACGTGCGGTGGGATATTTACCCGAGTCAAACAAGAAATGTTTTTGCCCATTTACAAAAAATAGACATAACGATCATAGGTGATTATAGAGTGATTTATCATGCATAACCGGCTATATTTTTGCAAGGAATGACTTATGGATAGGGAGTCAACACTCACTCAAAAATCCCTCGCCTCCCCCTTTTGTCGACGATTGCAGAACCTGATATATAAAAACTAAAAAGAGTTTACATTCCCTAAAAATTACAGATACTTTTTGGAATAATCTCTATCTACATTTGTGCATTATGCATTTCCATTTTAGATGTATACTTTTTTCTTAAATCAAAACTTGAGTTTTTACTTTCCCATCATCTCACAAACAAAAAAAAAGAGATAAACGGCAAATTGATAACAACAAAATGAAAATTTTAGTGTTTATGTATGGAAAGAATTTACAACAAGAAACAAATGTAAGTAGAGAAAATTTATTCACACACCACAAATGTACACAAAAGTTTTGTTATCCAAGTTTGGGTAATTCCACTAGTTCAACCCTAATAGTGCTGAATTTTATAAGAATGAAATTTTTACTCGAGTCAAAAGGGTCATTATTTTACCCTTTTTCAAAAATCTGACCTAACAATCATAGATGAATGTAGAGTGATTTATCATGTGTAACCGGATATATTTTTGAAAGGAATGACTTATGGATTCGGAGTCAAGACTCAGTTAAAAATCCACCGCCTCCCACTTTTCCCGACAATTGCAGAACCTGATATTTAATAACTAAAAAGAATTTTCAAACCCTAAAAATTATACACACTTTTCGAAATTATCTCTCTCTTCATTTTTGCATTGTGAATTTCCATTTCAGATGTATACTTTTTTCTTAAATCAAAACTTGGGTTGTTTCCCTCCCTTCATCTCGCAAACAAAAAAAAAGAGATAAAAGGCAAATAGATCACAACAAAATGAAAATTTTAGAGATTATGTATGGAAAGAATTTAAAGCAATAAAAAAATGTAAGTAAAGAAAATTTATTCACACACCACAAATGAACAAAAAAGTTTTGTTTTCCAAGTTTGGTTAATTCCAATAGTTTAACCCTAATAGCTCGGAATTTTATAAGAAAGAGATTTTTCTACATATGGTTTAAAAAATGGACATGCATGCTTGAAACATGTAAAATAAGCAAATGACCTATAGATCCAAACCTTTTTAAAGAGAATAACTTTAAATTCACAATTGAACGTTGCGGTGGGATATTTACTCGAGTCAAATAAACCATTATTTTTCCCATTTACAAAAAGCTGACCTAACGATCATAGATGATTGTAGAGTGATTTATCATGCGGAACCGGCTATATTTTTGAAAGGAATGACTGATGGATTGGGAGTCAACACTCACTCAAAAATCCCCCGCCTCCCCCTTTTCCCGACGATTGCAGAACCTGATATATAAAAACTAAAAAGAGTTTACATTCCCTAAAAATTACAGACACTTTTTGGAATTATGTCTCTGTGCATTTGTGCATTGTGAATTTGTATTTTAGATATATACTTTTTTCTGCAATCAAAACTTGATTTTGTACTTTCCCTTCATGTCGCAAACAAAAAAAACGAGATAAAAGGCAAATAGATCACAACAAAATGAAATTTCTAGAGTTTATGAATGGAAAGAATTTAAAAAAATAAACAAATGTAAATAAAGAAAATTTATTCACACACCACAAATGAACACAAAATTTTTGTTATCCAAGTTTTGGTAATTCCACTAGTTCAACCCTAATAGCGCGAGACTTTTCTACATATGTTTTAAAAATTGGATATGCATGCTTGAAACATGTTCATGATGCAAATGACCTATGAATCCAAACCTTTTAAAGAGAATAACATTAAATTCTCATGTGAACGTGTGGTGGGATATTTACTCGAGTCAAATAAGCCAATATTTTGCCCTTTTACAAAAAGCTGACCTAAGGATCATAGATGATGGTGGAGTGATTTATCATGTGTAACCCGCTATATTTTTTATAGGAATGACTATTGGATTGGGAGTTAACAATCCCCCGCCTCCCCCTTTTCCCGACAATTGTAGAACCTGATATATAATAACTAAAAATATTTTTTAATCCCTAAAAATTATAGACCCTTTTTGGAATTATCGCTCTCTACATTTGTGATTTGTGCATTTCCATTTTATATGTATACTTTTTTCGTAAATCAAAACTTGAGTTTTTACTTTCCCTTCATCTCGCAAACAAAAAAAGAGAGATAAAAGGCAAAAAGATCACAACAAAATTAAAATTTTAGAGTTTATGTATGGAAAGAATTTACAGCAATAAACAAATGTAACTAAAGAAAATTTATTCACACACAAATGAACACAAAAGTTTGTTTTCCAAGTTTGGGTAATTCCACTAGTTCAACCCAAATAGCGCAAAATTTTATAAGAAAGAGATTTATCTACATATGTTTTAAAAAATGGATATGCATGCTTGAAACATGTTAAAGATGCAAATGACCTATGGATCCAAAACTTTTAAAGAGATTACATTAAATTCTCAAGTAAACGTTCGGAGGGATATTTACTTGAGTCAAACAAGCCATTATTTAACCCATTTACTAAAAGCTGACCTAACGATCATAGATGATTGTAATTTGATTTATCATGCATAACGGGCAATATTTTTTTAAGGAATGACTTATGGATTGGGAGTCAACACTCAGTTAAAAATCCACTGCCTCCCCATTTTCCCGACGATTACAGAACCTGATATATAAAAACTAAAATGAGTTTACAATCCCTAAAAATTTCTAACACTTTTTGGAATTATCTCTCTCTATATTTTTGCATTGTGCTTTTCTAATTTAGATGTATACTTTTTTCTTTAATCAAAACTTGAGTTTTCACTTTCCCTTCATGTCGTAAACAAAAAAAAAGAGATAAAAGGCAAAAGATCACAACAAGATGAAAATTTTAGAGTTTATGTATGGAAAAAATTTAAAGCAATAAAAAATGTAAGTAAATAAAATTTATTCACACACCACAAATGAACACATAACTTTTGCTATCCAAGTTTAGGAAATTCCACTAGTTCAACCCTAATAGCTCGGAATTTTATAAGATAAATATTTTTCTACACATGTTTTACAAAATGGATAAGCATGCTTGAAACATGTTAAAGATGCAAATGACCTATGGATCCAAACTTTTTAAAGAGAATAACATTAAATTCTCAAGTGAACGTGCGATGGGATATTTACACGAGTCAAACATGCCATTATTTTACCCATTTAGAAAAAGCTAACCTAACGATCATAAATAATTGTAAAGTGATTGATCATGTGTAAAGGGCTATATTTTTTTAAGGAATGACTTCTGGATTGGGAGTCAACACCTAGTTAAAAATCCCCGGCCTCCCCATTTTCCCGACGATTGCAGAACCTGATATATAAAAACTAAAAAGAGTTTACAATCCCTAAAAATTACAGACACTTTTTGGATTTATGTAACTCTACATTTATGCATTATGGATTTCCATTTTAGAAGGTTACTTTTTTCTTAATTCAAAACTTGAGTTTTCACTTTCCCTTCACCTCGTAAACTAAAAAAAAACATAGATAAAAGGTAAATAGATCACAACAAAATGAAAATTTTTGAGTTTATGTATGGAAAGAATTTAAGGCAATAAAAAAATGTAAATAAAAAAAATTTATTCACACACCACAAATCAGCACAAAACTTTTCTTATCCTAGTTTGGGTAAATCCACTAGTTCAACCCTATTAACTAGGAATTTTAAAAGAAAGAGATTTTTCTAAACATGTTTTAAAAAATGGATATGCATGCTTGATACATGTTAAAGAAGCAAATGACCTATGGATCCAAACCTTTTAAAGAGAATAACATTAAATTCTCAAGTGACCGTGCGATGGGATATTTTCTTGAGTCAAACAAGTCATTATTTTGCCCATTTACAAAAAGTTGAACTAACGATCATAGATGATTGTAAAGTGATTTATCATGAGTAACCAGCTATGTTTTTGTAAGAAAAGACTTATGGATTGGGAGTCAACACGCATTTAAAAATCCCCCACCTCCCCCTTTTCCTGACGATTGTGGAACCTGATATACAAAAACTAAAAAGAGTTTACAATCCCTAAATATTACAGGCACTTTTTTATCACAAAAAAAAGATATAAAAGGCAAATAGATCAAAAAATGAAAATTTTAGAGTTTATGTATGGAAAGAATTTAAAGCAATAAAAAAATTTAAGAAATAAAATTTATTCACACACTCCAAATGTACACAAAAGTTTTTTTATCACATTTATGGAAATTTCGCTAGTTCAACCCTTTTAGCTAGGAATTTCATAAGAAAGAGATTTTTCTTCTCAAGTTTTAAAAAATGGATATGCATGCTTTAAACATGTTAAAGATGCAAATGACCTTTGGATCCAAACCATTTAAAGAGAATAACATTAAATTCTCAAGTGAAAGTAGGGTGGATGTTTGCCCGAGTCAATCTAGCCATTATTTTGTCCATTTTCAAAAAGCTGACCTAAGGATTATAGATGATTGTAAAGTGATTTATCATGCGTAACGGGCTATAATTTTTTAAGGAATGACTTATGGATTGGGAGTCAACACTAAGTTTAAAATCCTCCGCCTCCCCTTTTCCTAACGATTACAAAACCTGATATAAAAACTTAAAACAGTTTACATTCCCTAAAAATTACAGACACTTTTTGGAATTATCTCTCTCTACATTTTTGAATTGTGCATTTACATTTTAGATGTACACTTTTTTCTAAAATCAAAACTTGAGTTTTTTCTTTCCCTTCATCTAGCAAACAAAAAAATGAGATAAAAGGCAAATAGATCACAACAAAATGAAAATTTGAGATATTATGTATGGAAAGAATTTAAAGCAATAATCAAATGTAAGTGATAGATGCCATATTCTGACATGAGAACTAGGTTAATTATAATAGAATAACCTTTATAATTGTGTTATAGGTGGTTATTTATCGGTTTTCAAATGAAACGTGTATTTATTGAATTTGGCATTAATCACTGTCTATATTGCATATTTTTCTCTCTTGAATTAGATTTCATTGTTTTTAAGGTTTATTTCTTCCTGAAATACTTTTTATGGATTCAACTATGGAATTTCAGGAGGATTTTGGTGGAGAAGGAGATATTTACCAAAATGCCCTTAGTGAAATGGAGGTGATTTTTAGGGCAAATCATTTTTAAAACAAAGAAAAATTGCTATTAAAGGAAAGAGGAGCTTCAGGGGGGGGGTGAATGTGAAGAGAAAACAGACAGATCGACCAAAATAGAGGACCTTGGACCGGAAACAGGGGAAGACCCGAGAGAAGTTTCCCACCGTTGTCCGCCGCGCCACCGTCGTCCACCACCGTCCAGCAACCGAGAACAAACCCGAGGAGAGCTCGAGAGAGTCTCCGTCGAGGTGAGTTCGACTGTTTTTGCTCGTCAGGCCAAGATGTGATCCGAGAGGGCTTCTTCGGTACCAATTCCGCTTTCCAACCATCCTCCGGCGTCTATTACATTTTTCGACTATTCCAAGAGCTATTCCGACTCCGACCGAGACTCGAGAGAGCCGCTTAGAGAACGTCAGCTCTGTTTCATTCTTCGTCGGACGTTACCTCCGTCCGACGGCTTCTAATCTTCGTCGCCGGCGTCGTCTCTACCTCTGGCAACTCACTCTTGCTACCCGAAGCCATCAATTTCGGGAAATTGCAGCACTCATGAGAACGAGTTGCTGCCCGAGTGAGAGAAAGGAGAAGGGGAGTAATTTGTCATTTTGAATTTCATTTTTTATATAGTTTGAACTTAGGTTATTGAATGTTTATTGAATCTGATTTGATAATTAATGCTTATTGAATATTTGTTTTCCGGATATTTGATTAAATTGGCTAGTTAGGGTAGGAATATAATTTAGGTTGGATTTTGGTATTTTAATCCAATTTCTGCTTTTCACTCTATGCGCCCGAGAGGGTCTAGACGCAAGGATTGAGAATTCGGATCCGTGGTTACGTGGCACTCAAGAGATGCACGAATCACCATAAAATCCAGAATTGACATTTCCTGTTGTGCAAGTACTTAACCAGATGATTGCTTGATAATTTAGGATATAATTAGTGTTTAGTTCATATTAATTCATCATATTTGGTTAGGCTAGTTGACTGAAGAATACACAAAATTCAGTCCTCCCTTTGGATATGACCCTCGTTTCCCGCTAAATTACATGAACGATTCGTACGCTTGCGAGGTATTAAAGCCGATGTAACTAAATTCCACATCAAGTTTTTGGCGTCGTTGCCAGGGAGGCACGTATTAAGTGTATTTCTTATTTCTCCATGGTCTTAGGTTAGATTTATTTCTATTTTATTTTATTTTATTTTTATTTTTTATTTTTTATTTTTTTTATTTTTTTATTTTTATTTTTTATTTTTTTTATTTCATAATTTTAGCTTGGTGATTTTTTATGGAATTATTTTTATTTCTTCTAGTTAGTTCATATTTTTATTAGTGAGTTTGTTAGCTTAATTTGATAGTTCATTTTGTTTCTTTTTGTGTTTTTATGCACGGGCGCCGCTCCCTAGGTGGATTTGTTGAAGAGGTAGAACATATTTGTAAGAAAACACCCAAAGTCGAGTTAGGAACTACCATGGTCAATCAAGGTGAACCATTATAGTTACCTACAGCAGGTGACCGTAGAGCCCTGAGGGATTATTCTATCCCATCCCACTTCACATCACCTTCTTGCATTATATTGCCACCCACTACTGCCGCCAGTTACGAGTTGAAACCGGGTGTGATCCAACTCCTCCCTACATTCTATGGGTTGGAGAAGGAGGACCCATATTACCACATCAAGGAATTCTTAGATATTTGTGCAATTTTCAAATTTCAGAATTTCTCAGATGACTCTATCTGGTTAAGACTTTTTCCATTTTCACTTAAGGATAAGGCCAAGTCTTGGCTTAATTCCTTGGAGGTGGGCAGCATTACTTCATGGGACACATTAGTCACAAAATTTTTGTCCAAGTACTTTCCCATTTAGAGAACTACAGCCCTCAGAAGAGAAATCTCCAACTTTATGCAGCAGGAGGGTGAACACTTTTATGAGGCTTAGGAGAAATGGAAGGATTTGATCCGTAGGTGTCCGCATCATGGGTTTGAGAAATGGCATTTAGTGCAATACTTTTATCAAGGTCTTACACCCCAGGTTAGATCCATGGTAGATGCAACGAGTGGTGGGAGTTTGATGGGTAAGAGTGCTAGTGAGGCGTGGGACTTCTTTGAAACATTGAGTGATCAATCTCAGCAATGGGGTTCATCATTTAATGTTGGTAGGAGATCCCACGAAGCCAAAAGAGGGGGTCTCTATGAGGTTAGTGAAACACCCATGCTCATGGCCAAGATTGAAGGGTTGACTTGAAGAATTGATGCCCTTATGGTGTCCAAGAGTTCACCTACTCCTAACCCTTCTACTGTTTGTGCCATATGCTTTGGTTCATCTCATCCCACACAAATGTGTCCATCTAGTTCATCCTACCCAGAGCTCATTGAGGACTTGAATGCAGTCTAGAATTTTCATAGACCAAACCAGAACGATCCTTTTTCAGAAACAAATAATCCGGGTTGGGCTAGGCACCCAAATTTCTCATGGTCCAAGGGCCCACAGGTTGGGGGTCCTCTAGGGTTTACTCAACCCCAAGCTCCGCGCCCACACTTCACTCAACAGCCATTGATTCCACAAAAACCTTCACTTGAGGATACACTTCAATTATTCATGCAGAATACACAGTCCTCAATTGCTAAACTTGAAATGCAAGTGAGTCAGTTGGCCAGCCACATGAGTGAACAAGCACAAAATAGACTCCCGAGTCAAACCATTCCTAACCCCAAAAGCACACATGAGAGTGGGTTGAGTTCCAAACCCCACCATGAGCAAGCCAAAGCCATAACCACCCTTAGGAGTGGTCGTGAGTTGAATAATGGGGTAGGGACCACTAAGTCTAAGGAGTCAAAGGATGACAATGGGGACAAGTTCTCCACCAACAGCCAAGCAGATCCCTAACCAAGTCCCACTAGCTCCTTATCCGCAGAGGTTATCGGGCCCACCTAGGAAAGGAGATAGCATGCATGAAACGTTGTAACTGTTTAGTAAGGTTCACATTAACATTCCACTTCTTGATGCTATTAGGCAAGTCCCTGCCTATGCCCGATTTTTTATAGACCTTTTTACACAGAAGAGAAAACAACATGTTAATAAAAAGGTCTTTCTTACTGAGAATGTAAGCTCAATTCTGAAGCACAACACTCCTAAAGTTAAAGATCCTAGATGTCCCACAATTTCTTGTGTCATTGGTGAACATACCATCCAGAGAGCTCTTCTCGACTTAGGGGCAAGTGTGAATTTGCTTCCTTTCTTTGTGTACCAGCAATTAGGTTTGGGGGAATAGAAGCCTACTCCCATCACACTTCAACTAGCTGACCATTCTGTCAAGATACCACGAGGAATAGTTGAAGATGTTTTGATAAAAGTGGACAAATTTTTGTTCCCAGTTGATTTCATTGTTCTTGATACAGAACCAGTAGTCAATGTGACCAACGAAATTCTTGCCATCCTAGGACGTCCCTTCTTAGCCACATCTAATGCTATTATTCATTGTAAAAGTGGTGAGTTGGAGTTGTCTTTTGGAAATTTTAAGGTCTCATTGAATGTATTTAATGTCGGGCACCACCCACTTGTGTCTGATGATCTGAGTCCTGCATTTAAGATAGAAACTGTTATGCTTGATGACGAATCCACTCTTGAATCTTTTGAGTCTTGCATAACATCTTTAGACAAGGACTATTTTGATGAGGAAACATATTTCTGAGAGGTTGATTCTTTACTCAATTTTGTACCTCTGTTGGAGGAAGCTTATGAGGTTATCGCAACTGATCATCCACAAGATCTTCCTCTTGACTTGGACAAACCTCTTGAAACTTCCAAGCTAGATCTTAAGCCACTTCCTCCCATGTTGAAGTATGAGTTCTTGGGGCCCATGAACTCATTACCAGTCATTATTTCCTCTGATTTGAGTACTGAGCAGGAGGAACAATTGACTAAAGTTTTACAAGCACACAGAGAGGCATTGGGGTGGACTTTTGATGCCTTTAAAGGGATTAGCCCCTCCATATGCATGCATCGTATTCATTTGGAGGAGGGGACTAAAGCCTCACGTGAGATGCAACGTAGGTTAAATCCCCATATGCTGGAGGTTGTGAGAGAAGAAGTCATCAGGTTGCTTGTGATAGGAATCATTTACCCTATTTCCGATAGCACCTGGGTGAGTCCAATTCAAGTAGTCCCTAAGAAAGGGGGGATAACGATAATGAAAAATAAGAGTGGTGAATGGATTCCCACAAGAACTACCACCAAGTGGCGTGTTTGCATTGACTATAGAAAACTTAATTCCGCCACTAGGAAGGATCACTTCCCACTACCTTTCATTGATCAGGTGCTAGAGTGATTGGCCGGCCACAATTTTTATTGCTTCTTAGATGGATACTCCGGCTACAATCAAATTCCCATTGCTCTAGAAGACCAGGAAAAGACCACCTTCACGTGTCTGTTTGGCACCTATGCTTACAGACGCATGCCTTTTGGTTTATGCAATGCGCCTGCCACTTTCCAATGGTGCATGATGAGTATCTTTTCTGACATGATTGGTGACTTTTTAGAGGTCTTTATGGATGACTTTTCTGTGTTTGGCTCTAGTTTTGATACATGTCTGCACAATCTTTTCACATGTATTCATGCTTTTGAGACACTGAAGAAATGTTTGTCCACTGCACCCATTTTCCAACCCCCTATTTGGTCTTTGCCTTTTGAGTTGATGTGTGATGCCTTTGACTATGCATTGGGGGCTGTTTTGGGGCAAAAGACGGATAAAATGCCATGTGTCATTCAGTATGCTAGCCGCACTCTTCACGATGCTCAATTGAATTACACTACCATTGAGAAGGAGTTGCTAGCTGTGGTGTTTGTCTTGAACAAATTCAGATCATATCTGTTAGGGTCAAAGGTTATAGCGTTCACTGATCATTCTGCTTTGAAGTAATCTAAACCTCGCTTGATTAGATGGATCTTGCAATTGCAAGAATTTGACCTTGAGATTCGAGATAAGAAGGGTTGTCAGAATGTTGTTGTTGATCATCTATCTAGGATATGTGTAGCACCTTAGGAAGGATTCCTTCCTTTAAATGATTCCTTCCCTGATGAACAACTTCTCCAAGTATCCCAGTTGCCTTGGTTTGCTGACATAGTCAACTATCTTGTAATTCATAAGATTCCTGATTATTGGAGTAAACAAGATCAGTTGAAATTCTTTTCCAAAATCAAATATTTTTTTTGGGATGACCCTTATTTGTTCAAGGTGTGTTCTGACCAAGTCATTAGGCGTTGTATACATGAGCAAGACTTTGCCAACATTCTTGAATTTTGTCATTCCCACGCATGTGGTGGACATTTTGGTGCTAGAAAGACCGCGGCTAAAGTCCTGCAATGTGGTTTCTATTGGCCTTCATTATTTAGAGATGCCCATGAGTTTTGTCAGGTGTGTGATAAATGCCAACGAACTGGTTGTTTGTCTAGGAAGAACATGATGCCTCTTAACCCCATTCTTATTGTTGAATTGTTTGATGTGTGGGGTATTGATTTCAAGGGTCCTTTTCATGTCTCATTCGGCTATCAATACATCCTTGTTGCTGTTGAATATGTCTCTAAATGGATTGAAGCTATATCATGTAAGACAAACGATCACAAAGTGGTGGTAAAGTTTTTAAAAAAAATATCTTTAATAGGTTTTGTACCCCGAGAGCGATCATCAGTGATGGGGGATCTCATTTTTTTAATAGAGCATTTGAGACCTTATTGAAGAAATATTCCATCACTCATCGGGTGTCCACTCCGTACCACCCGCAAACTTGTGGTCAAGTGGAAATCTCTAATAGGGAGATCAAATGGATTTTGGAAAAGTCGATTCGCTTCGATAGGAAAGATTGGTCCACTCGATTGGACGATGCTTTATGGGCCTATCTAACTGCTTATAAGACTCCTATTGGGATGTCTCCATTTCGCCTAGTGTTCGGCAAAGCATGTCATCTACCTGTTGAGCTTGAGCATAGAGCTTATTGGGCCATTAAGGCTTTGAATTTTGATTTAACTCAAGCGGGTGAGGAGAGAAAGTTGCAATTGAATGAGTTGGAGGAGATACGTCATGATACTTATGAGAATGCCAAACTGTATAAGAGTGAACAAAGCTTTTACATGATAAATCTATTTTTCGCAAGTCTTTTACTGTTGGGCAGAATGTTTTACTTTATAACTCCCGATTGCATTTGTTTCCAGGGAAGCTAAGATCCAGGTGGTCCGGTCCATTTGAAGTTACATAGGTGTTTCCTCATGGCGCTATTGAGATCCGCAATCACGGAGATGGGTCGGTCTCCAAAGTTAACGGGCAGAGGCTCAAACCGTATCTTGAGAATGTCCCCACACCGGAGGAGGTGATGGTGATTTTCTTGGAGGAACCTGTCATTTCATCTTGAATGTGTCAGAGTCTTGCTTACGACTATAAACTTAGCAAATTGTGGGCAATCCCCACGTTTCTATCCTTTTGTACATTACAGTTTTATTTTTATTTTATTTTTTTGGTTTATTCATTCTTATTTGCCGGCTGAGAGCATAAATGGTTCCGGTAGTCGATGACCAGACTTTTGGTCCCTAGTTTGAGAGGTCTGTACTCAAACAACCGTTCTGGGATTGACCAATTTGATCTTGAAGTATTGAATGAAAACCTTATGGTGAGTAACTTAAGGACTTGTGTTCAGCGCGTGATTCCTGCTGCCTTCAGTGGCCAGTCACACAGAGATTTCTTCAAAGTGTGATGTGGGATAGCGGTTTCATCTACGGATGATTACCTACGGGTACGGCTGATACGAGTAAACCTTCATCAAGGGAGACTATGTATCATTCCTGGGGGTCTTTATTGACTTTTCGGTATTATTGTTGATGACCAAACACATATGGTCCCACCTATGGATTTAGGAGCCCTGAGGGAGCTTAACCCTCACCCTATTGGAGTATAACTAGCTAAGTTGTTATTCCTTTTTGTAGTCGTTCTGGTGTTTTAACTTTTCCCCATTGAGGACAATGTCAAGTTTAGGTTTGGCGGGAGGAAATGACTCTTTTATGTCTTAGCAATAATTTTCTTTTGATTTCTGTTCGTGGTTTTCAAATTACTCCTCTTAGTATGTGGTTACCATTAGTAGAGTTAAAATAAGTTGCTCAAATGTGTTTTAAAATTTTTCTTAAAAACTGTGTAGAATATGCCTATTAGAAATCTGATATCATTTGTTGTGATCCATGAGAATTCAGTGGGATAACTTACTATTGCATTAGACTTGAAACTTAGTTACAAAAGAGAGCATGTAAATCTAGTGTTGATCTACGATAGTCTGAATAGTCTTGTATGCCTATTGAACTCATTCCTTTTTATACCTTAGTGAAATTCCTTGTTGTAATGTATGAATGCAAATGGAAATGCTCTTGCTTGCAAAAGACAGATAACTTCAGAAACAGCTTGGGAAAAACCAGGGAAATGCACTGGAACAGTCGGTTACTTAAAAATAAGTGCATGTGCAGTGAAGAGGAATAAAAAATGGTGGTAATACCAAAAGTATTCAGTGAAACAAAAATTACGCTGGTAATAGCGTAAAATGGTTTTAAATCTGGAAGCAATGAGTTTCCTTAACTTTGATGATAAATTGTAATTTGAAAGAAGTTGCAAGTCAAGATTGTAATTGGTATATTTCTTTTGTGAGATTGTTAGACAACAGGCTTACTCTACTATTTTCTCTTAATTGTGATGTGACCAGGATTTTATTGTTATTTGTTGCCTCTTTGTTCTGTTGAAGTAATTTCTTATGGGTCACATTGGTTCAGGTGGAGTAACAATGAGTGTATTTGGATTGATAATATGCTATATTTTACACATGTTTTCAAATTGCGTAGGATCTCATATGATTTTCAGATATTTTACGATACTAAGTGTTAGTCATATGCTAAGGAGGAGTAAATTTTCTTCAATTTTCTTTTTATATTATTGATTTAGATGAATTTTGTGGGTAAATTCCATGCAAACCTTCACGAGACATAACTCGTCCACTACTACAAAGTAGGGGTTTAACGGCTTGTTGCATGCGCTAAATGCAATCGTGCTTCCTACGAAAGTGGCATTTTGTTTTCCTAGGCTTATTTTTGGTTCGATTGTTGTTTTGCTAGGGACTAGCAAAGATTTAGGTTCGGGGGTGTGATAGATGCCATATTCTGACATGAGAAATAGGTTAATTATAATAGAATAACCTTTATAATTGTGTTATAGGTGGTTATTTATTGGTTTTCAAATGAAACGTGTATTTATTGAATTTGGCATTAATCACTGTCTATATTGCATATTTTTCTCTCCTGAATTATATTTCATTGTTTTTAAGGTTTATTTCTTCCTGAAATACTTTTTATGGATTCAATTATGGAATTTCAGGAGGATTTTGGTGGAGAAGGATATATTTACCAAAATGCCCTTAGTGAAATGGAGGTGATTTTTAGGGCAAATCGTTTTTAAAACAAAGAAAAATTGGTATTAAAGGAAAGAGGAGCATCGAAGGGGGGGGGGGGGGGGGGTGGAGCGTGAAGGGAAAACAGACAGATCGACCAAAACAGAGGACCTTTGACCGGAAACAGGGGAAGACCCGAGAGGAGTTTCCCACCATTGTTCGCCGGGCCACTGTCTTTAGCCACGCCACCGTCATCCACCGCCAGGGGGGGGGGGGGGGGGGGGGTGGGTGGGTGGGTGGAGCGTGAAGGGAAAACAGACAGATCGACCAAAACAGAGGACCTTTGACCGGAAACAGGGGAAGACCCGAGAGGAGTTTCCCACCATTGTTCGCCGGGCCACTGTCTTTAGCCACGCCACCGTCATCCACCGCCGTCCAGCAACGGAGAACAAACCTGAGGAGAGCTCGAGAGAGTCTCCGTCGAGGTGAGTTCGACAATTTCTGCTCGCCAGGCCGAGAAGTGATCTGAGAGGGCTTCTCCGGTGCCAATTCCGCTTTCCGACCATCCTCCGGCGTCTATTACATATTTCTGACTATTCCGGAGCTATTCCGACTCCGACCGAGACTCGAGAAAGCCGGTTGGAGAACGTCAGCTCTGTTTCGTTCTTCGCTGGACGTTACCTCTATCCGTCGGCTTCTAACCTTCATCGTCGGCGTCGTCTCTACCTCCGGCCACTCACTCTTGCTACCCGAAGTCATCAATTTCGGGAAATTGCAGCTCGTGAGAATGAGTTGCTGCCCGAGCGAGAGGAAGGAGAAGGGGAGTAATTCGTCATTTTTGAATTTTATTTTTTATATAGTTTGAACTTAGGTTATTGAATGTTTATTGAATCTGATTTGATAATTAATGTTTATTGAATATTTTTTTTCGGATATTTGATTAAATTGGTTAGTTAGGGTAGGAATATAATTTAGGTTGGATTTTGGTATTTTAATCTGATTTCTATCTTTCACTCTATGCGCCCGAGAGGGTCTAGATGCAAGGATTGAGAATTCGGATCCGTGGTTATGTGGTGCTCGAGAGAGGCACGAATCACCGTAAAATCCAGAATTGACGTTTCCTGTTGTTCAAGTAGTTAACCAGATGATTGCTTGATAATTTAGGATATAATTAGTGTTTAGTTCATATTAATTCATCATATTTGGTTAGGCTAGTTGACTGAAGAATACACAAAATTCAGTCCTCCCTGTGGATATGACCCTCGCTACCCGCTAAATTACATGAACGATTCGTACGCTTGCGAGGTATTAAAGCCGATGTAACTAAATTCCACATCAGTAAGTAAAGAAAATTTATTTACACACCACAAATGAGCAAAAATGTTTTGTTATCCAAGTTTGGGTAATTCCACTAGTTCAACCCTAATAGCTCGGAATTTTATAAGAAAGAGATTTTCTTCATATGTTTTGAAAAATGGATATGCATGCTTGAAACATGTTAAAGATGCAAAAGACTTAAGGTACCAAACCTTTTAAAGAGAATAACATTAAATTCTCACGTGAATGTGCTGTGGGATATTTACTCGAGTCAAACAAGCCATTATTTTCCCCATTTACAAAAATCTGACCTAACGATCATAGATGATTGTAGAGTAATTTATCATACATAACTGGCTAAATTTTGAAAGGAATGACTTATAGATTGGGAGTCAACACTCACTCAAAAATCCCCAGCCTCCCCTTTTTCCCAACTAGTGTAGAACTTGATATATAAAAACTAAAAAGAGTTTACATTTCCTAACAATTACAAAAACTTTTTGGAATTAGCTCTCTCTACATTTGTGCATTATGCATTTCCATTTTAGATGTATACTTTTTTCTTAAATCAAAACTTGAGTTTTTATTTACCCTACATCTCGCAAAAAAAAAAAAAAGATAAAAGTCAAAATAGATCACAATAAAATGAAAATTTTAGAGTTTATGTATGGAAAGAATTTACGGCTATAAACTATTGTAAGTAAAGAAAATTTATTCACAGACCACAAATGAACACAGAAGTTTTGGTAATTCCAATAGTTCAACCCTAATAGTTTGAAATTTTATAAGAAAGAGATTTTTGTTAATATGTTTTAAAAAATGGATATGCATACTTGAAACATGTTAAAGATGCAAATTACCAATGGATCCAAACCTTTTAAAGAGAATAACATTAAATTCTCAAGTGAACGTGCGGTGGGATATTTACCCGAGTCAAACAAGCCATTATTTTGCCCATTTTCCAAAAGCTTACCTAAGGATCATAGATGATTGTAATGTGATTTATCATGCGTAACGGGCTACATTTTTTTAAGGAATGACTTATGGATTGGGAGTCAACACTAAGTTAAAAATCCCCCACCCCTTTTCCTGATGATTGCAGAACCTGATTTATATAAACTAAAAAGAGTTTACAATTCCTAAAAATTACAGACACATTTAGGAATTATCTCTTCGTACATTTGTGCATTGTGCATTGTGCATTGTGCATTTCCATATTAGATGTATACTTTTATCTTAAATCAAAACATTAGATTTCACTTTCTCTTCATCTCGCAAACTATAAAAAGAGATAAAAGGCAAATAGATCACAATGAAAAGAAAATTTCAGAGTTTATGTATGGAAAGAATTTAAAGCAATAAAGAAATGCAAGTATAGAAAATTTATTCACACACCACAAATGAACACAAAAGTTTTGTTATCCAAGTTTGGGTAATTCCACTAGTTCATCCCAAATAGCACGGAATTTTATAAGAAAGATTTTTCTACATATGTTTTAAAAAATGGATATGCATGCTTGAAACTAGTTAAAGATGCAAATGACCTATGGATCCAAACCTTTTAAAGAGAATAACATTAAATTCTCAAGTGAACGTGCGGAGGGATATTTACGTGAGTCAAACAAGCCATTATTTAACCCATTTCCTAAAAGCTGACCTAACGATCATAGATAATTGTAAAGTGATTTATCATGCGTAACGGGATATATTTTTTTGAGGAATGACTAATGGATTGGGAGTCAACACTCAGTTAAAAATCGCCAGCCTGACCCTTTTCCCAACGATTGCAGAACCTGTTATATTAAAACTAAAAAGAGTTTACAATCCCTAAAAATTACACACACATTTTGGAATTATCTGTCATTACATTTGTGCATTGTGCAATTCCATTTTAGATGTATACTTTTTTCTTAAATCAGAACTTGAGTTTTCACTTTCCCTTCATCTCGTCAAACAAAAAAAGGAGAAAAAAAGGCAAATAGAGCAACACAAAATTAAAATTTTAGAGTTTATACATGGAAAGAATTTAAAGCAATAAACAAAGGTAAGTAAAGAAAATTTATTCACACATCACAAATGAACACAAAAGTTTTGTTATCCAAGTTTGCGAAATTCCACTATTTCAACCCTAATAGCTCGAAATTTTTTAAGAAAGACATTTTTCTACACATGTTTTAAAAAAATGGACATGCATGCTTGAAACATGTTAAAGATGCAAATGAACTATGGATCCAAACCTTTTAAAAAGAATAACACTAAATTCTAAAGTGAACGTGCGGTAGGATACTTACCCGAGTCAAAAAGGCCATTATTTTGCCCATTTACAAAAAGCTGACCTAACGATCATAGATGATTCTAAAGTGATTTATCATGCGTAACGGGCTTTATTTTTTTAAGGAATGAGCTATGGATTGGGAGTCAACACTCTGTTAAAAATCCCTCGCCTCCCCCTTTTCCCAACGATTGCTGAACATGAAATATAAAAACTAAAAAAAGTTTACAATAACTAAAATTACAGGCACTATTTGGAATTATCTCTCTCTACATTTGTGCATTGTGCATATCCATTTTAGATGTATACTTTTTTGTTAAATCAAAACTTGAGTTTTCACTTTCCCTTCATCACGTAACCAAAAAAAAGAGATAAAAGGCAAATAGATCACAAGAAAATGTAAATTTTAGAGTTTTTTGTAAGAAAATAATTTAAACCAATAAACAAATTTAAGTAAAGAAAATTTATTCACACACCAAAATTGAACCCAAAAGTTTTGTTAAGCAAGTTTGGGTAATTCCACTAGTTCAACCCTAATAGCTCGGAATTTTATAAGAAAGAGATTTTTTTACACATGTTTTAAAAAACTGGATATGCATGCTTGAAACATGTTAAAGATTCAATTGTCCTAGGGATCCAAACCTTTTAAAGAGAATAACATTAAATTCTCAAGTGAACGTGCGCGGTGGGATATTTACCCGAGTCAAACATGCCATTATTTTTCCCATTTACAAAAAGCTGACCTAACGATTATAGATGATTGTAAAGTGATTTATCAAGAGTAATGGCTTATATTTTTGCAAGTAATTACTTATGGATTAGGATTCAACATTCAGAGAAAAATCCCCTGCCACCCCCTTTTCCCGACGGTTGCAGAACCTGATATATAAAAACAAAAAAGAGTTTACAATATTTAAAAATTACAAACAATTTTTTGAATTACCTCACTCTACATTTTTGCATTTTGCATTTCCTTTTTAGATGTATACTTTTTTCTTAAATAAAAACTTGAGTTTTCACTTTCCCTTCATCTCGTAAAATAAAAAAAAGAGATAAAAGGCAAAAAGATCAGAAGAAAATGAAAATTTTAGAGTTTATGTATGGAAATAATTTAATGCAATAAATAAATGTATGTAAAGAAAATTTATTCACCCACCACAAATGAACACAAAAGTTTTGTTATTCAAGTTTGGGAAATTCCACTAGTTCAACTCTAATAGCTCGGAATTTTAAAAGAAAGAGTTTTTTTACACATATTTTAAAAAATGGATATGCATGCTTGAAACATATTAAAGATGCAAATGACCAATGGATCCAAACCATTTAAAGAGAAGAACATTAAATTCTCAAGTGAACGTGCGGTGGGATATTTACCGGTGTCAAAAGAGCCATTATTTTGCCCATTTACAAAAAGCTGACTTAAGGATCATAGATGATTGTAAAGTGATTTATCATGCGTAACTGGGTATATTTTTGTAATGAATGACTTATGGTTTGGGAGTCAACACTCTACCAAAAATCCCCCGCCTCCCCATTTTCCCGACAATTGCAGAACCTGATATATACAAACTTAAAAGAGTTTACTATCCCTAAAAATTACAGAAACATTTTGGAATTATCTCTCTGTATTTTGTGCATTTCCATTTTAGATGTAAACTTTTTTCTTAAATCCAAACTTCAGTTTTCACTTTCCCTTCATCTCGTAAACAAAAAAAAAGAGTTAAAAGGCAAATAGATCACAACAAAATCAAACTTTTAGAGTTTTTGTATGGAAAGAATTTAAAGCAATAAACAAATGTAAGAAAAAATTTTTATTCACACACCACAAATGAACACAAAATTTTTGTTATCCAAGTTTGGGTAATTCCACTAGTTCAACCAAAATAGCTCGGAATTTTATAGGAAAGAGATTTTTCTACACATGTTTTAAAAAATGGTATGCATGCTTGAAACATGTTAAAGATGCAAATTACCTATGGATCCAAACCTTTGAAAGAGAATAACATTAAATTCTCAAGTGAACGTGCAATGCAAAATTTACCCGAGTCAAACAAGCCATTATTTTGCCCATTTACAAAAAGCTGACCTAGCGATCATAGATGATTCTAAAGTAATTTATCATGCGTAACGGGCTATATTTTTTTAAGGAATGACTTATGGATTGGGAGTCAACACTCGATTAAAATTGTCCCGCCTCCACTTTTTCCCAATGAATGCTGAACCTGATGTATAAAAACTAAAAAGAGTTTACAATCCCTAAAATTAAAGACACCTTTTGGAATTATTTCCCTCTACATTTGTGCATTGTGCATTTCCGTTTTAGATGTATACTTTATTGTTAAATCAAAACTTGAGTTTTGACTTTCCCTTCATCTCGTAAACAAAAAGTAGAGATAAAAGGCAAATAGATCACAACAAAATGAAAATTTTGGAGTTTATGTTTGGAAAAAATTTAAAACAATAAACAAATGTAAGTAAAAAAAATTTATTAACACACCAAAAATGAACACAAAATTTTTGTTATCCAAGTTTGGGTAATTCCCTTAGTTCAACTCTAATAGCTCGGAATTTTATAGGAAAGAGAATTTTTTGCATATGTTTTAAAAAATTGATATACATGTTTGAAACATGTTAAAGATGCAAATGATCTATGGATCCAAACCATTTAAAGAGAAGAACATTAAATTCTCAAGTGAACGTGCGGTGAGATATTTACCCGTGTCAAAAGAAGCCATTATTTTGCCCATTTACAAAAAGCTGACATAAGGATCATAGATGATTGTAAAGTGAATTATCATGCGTTACTGGGTATATTTTTGTAATGAATAACATAGGGTTTTGGAGTCAACACTCTATTAAAAATCCCAAGCTTCCCCATTTTCCCGACGATTGCAGAACCTGTTATATAAAAACTAAAAAGAGTTTACTATCCCTAACAATTACAGAAAATTTTTGGAATTATCTCTCTGTACATTTGTGCATTTTGCAATGTGCATTTCCATTTTAGATATATGCTTTTTTCTTAAATCCAAACTTGAGTTTTCACTTTCCCTTCATCTATTAAAAAAAAAAGGCAAATAGGTGATAGTAAAGTAATTTGTCATGCGTAATGGGCTATATTTCTTTAAGGAATGACTTATGGATTGGGAGGCAACACTTAGTTAAAAATCCCTCGCCTCCCCCTTTCCCCGAAGATTGCAGAACCTGATATATAAAAACAAAAAAGAGTTTACAATGCAAAAAAATTACAAAAGGTTTTTGGAATTATCTCTCTCTATATTTGTGCATTGTGAATTTCCATTTAAGATGTATACATTTATCTTAAATCAAAACTTGAGTTTTCACTTTTTCTTCAACTCGTAAATTAAAATTAGAGATAAAATGCAAAAAGATCACAACAAACTGAAAATTTTAGAGGTTATGTATGGAAAAAATTTAAAGCAATAAAAAAATATAAGTAAATAAAATTTATTCACCCACCACAAATGAACACAAGATTTTTGTTATCCAAGTTTGGAAAATTCCCCAAGTTCAACCCTAATAGCTCGAAATTTTATAAGAAAGAGATTTTTCTACACATGTTTTTAAAAATGGATATGCATGGTTGAAACATGTTAAAGATGCAAATGACCTATGGATCCAAACCTTTTAAAGAGAATAAAATTAAATTCTCAAGTGAACGTACGGTGGGATATTTACCCGAGTCAAACAAGTCATTATTTTGCCCATTTACAAAAAGTTGACCTAACGATCATAGCTGATTGTAAAGTGATTTATCATGCGTAACGGGCTATATTTTTGTAAGGAATGACTTCTAGATTGGGAGTCAACACTCAGTTAAAATCCCCCGCCTCCTGCTTTTCTCAATGATTGCAGAACCTCATATATAAAAGCTAAAAAGAGTTTACAATCCTTAAAAATTACAAACATTTTTTGGAATTATCTCTCTCTATATTTGTGCATTGTGCATTTCCATTTTAGATGTATACTTTTTTCTTAAATCAAAAGTTGAGTTTTCACTTCCCTTCATCTCGTAAACAAAAAAAGAGATAAAAGGCAAATAGATCACAACAAAATGAAAATTTTAGAGTTTCTGTATGGAAAGAATTTAAATCACTAAATAAATGTAAATAATGAAAATTTATTCACACTCCACAAATGAACACAAAACTTTCGTGATCCAAGTTTGGGAAATTCCACTAGTTCAACCCTAATAGCTTGGAATTTTATAAGAAAGAGATTTTTCTACACATGTATTAATAAATGGATATGCATTCTTGAAACAAGTTAAAGATGCAAATGACCTACGGATCTAAACCTTTTAATGAGAATAACATTAAATTCTTAAGTGAACATGTTGTGACTTAGTAACCCGGCTCTAACAAACCATGATTTTGCCCATTTACAAAAAGCTGACCTAATGATCGTGGATGATTGTAAAGTGATTTATCTTGCGTAAAGGGCTATATTTTTTTAAGGAATGACTTATGGATTGGGAGTCAATACTCAGTTAAAAATCCCCCGCCTCCCCCTTTTAACGACGATTGCTGAACTTGATATATAAATAATAAAAAGAGTTTACAATCCCAAAACATTACAGACCCTTTTTGGAATTATCTCTCTCCACATTTGTGCTTTGTACATTTCCATTTTAGATGTAGACTTTTTCCTTAAATCAAAACTTGAGTTTTCACTTTCCCTTCATCTCGTAAACAAAAAAAAAAAAAAAAGATGTAAGGCAAATAGATCACAACAAAATGAAAATTTTAGAGTTTATGTATGGAAATAATTTAAGACAATAAACAAATGTTAGTAAAAAAAATTTCTTCACACACCACAAATGAACAAGAAAATGATTTGTTATCCAACTTTAGGTAATTCTACTAGTTGAACTCTAATAGCTCGGAATTTTTAAGAAAATGATTTTTAATCATATGTTTTAAAAAATGGATATGCATGCTTGAAACATGTTAAAGATGAAAAGGACCTTTGGATCCAAACCTTTTAAAGAGAATAACATTAAAATCTCAAGTAAACGTGCGGTGGGATATTTACCGTGTCAAACAAACCGTAATTTTGCCCATTTACAAAATGATGACCTACCAATTATAGATGATTGTAAAGTGATTTGTCATGTGTAACGGGCTATATTTTTGTAAGGAATGACTTATGGATTGGCAGTCAACACTCAGTTAAAAATCCCCCGCCTCCCCCTTTTCCCGACGATAGCAGAATCTTATATATAATAAATAAAAAGAGTTTACAATGCCTAAAAGTTACAGACACTTTTTGGAATTATCTCTCATTACAATTTTGCATTGTGCATTTCCATTTTAGATGTATAGTTTTTTCTAAAATCAAAACTTGAGTTTTCACTTTCCCTTCATCTCTTAAATAAACAAAAGAGATAAAAGGGAAATAGATCACAAGAAAATGAAAATTATAGAGTTTAAGTATGAAAGGAATTTACAACAATAAACAAATGAAAGTAAAGAAAATTTATACACATACCATAAATGAAAACAAAAGTTTTTTTATCCAAGTTTGGAAAATTCCACTATTTCAAGGCTAAAGCTCGTAATTTTATAAGAAAGAGATTTTTCTACATATGTTTTAAAAAATGCATATGCATGCTTGAAACATGTTAAAGATGAAAATGACCTATGGATCCAAAGCTTTTAAAGAGAATAACATTAAATTCTCAAGTGAACATGCGGTGGGATATTTACCCTAGTCCAACAAGCCACTATTTTTCCTATTTTCAACAATCAGGCCTAAATATCTTATATGATTGTAATGTGATTTATCATGCATTACGGGCTATATATTTTTAAGGAATGACTTATGGATTGGGAGTCAACACTTAGTTCAAAATCCCCCGCCTCCCCCTTTTCCCGACGATTGCTGAACCTGATATATAAAAACTAAAAAGAGTTTATAATCCCAAAAAATTACAGAAACTTTTTGGAATTACCTCTCTCTAAAATTGTGCATTATGCATTTCCATTTTAGATGTATACTCTTTTCTTTAATCAAAACTTGAGTTTTCACTTTCGCTTCATCTCGCAAATTAAAAAAATAGATTAAAGGCAAATAGATCACATCAAAATCAAAATTTTAGAGTTTATGTATGGAAGAATTTAAAGCAATAAAAAATGTAAGTAAAGAAAATTTATTCACACATGAAAAATGAACACAAAAGTTTTGTTATCCAAGTTTGGGAAATTCCACTAGTTCAACCCTAATAGTTCGGAATTTTATAAGAAAGGGATTTTTCTACGCATGATTTAAAAAATGGATATGCATGGTTGAAACATGTTAAAGATACAAATGACCTATGGATCCAAACCTTTTAAAGAGAATAACATTGAATTCTCAAGTGAACATGCGGTGGGATCTTTACACGAGTCAAATAAGCCATTATTTTGCCCATTTATAAAAAGTTGATCTAACGATCATAGATGATTGTAAAGTGATTTATCATGCGTAACGATCTTTATTTTTGTAAGGAATGACTTATGGATTGGGAGTCAACACTCAGTTAAAAATCCCCCGCTGCCCCCTTTTCCCTACGATTACAAAACCAGATATATAAAAACTAAAAAGAGTTTACGATCCCAAAAGATTACAATCACTTTTATTAAATTATCACTCTCTACATTTGTGCATTGTGGATTTCCACGTTAGATGTATACTTTTTTCTTAAGTCAAAACTTGAGTTTATGCTTTCCCTTCATCTCGCAAACTAAAAAAAGAGGTAAAAGGCAAATAGATCACAACATAATGAAAATATTAGAGTTAATGTATGGTAAGAATTTAGAACATTAAACAAATGAAAGTATAGAAAATTTATTCACGCACCACAAATGAATACAAAAGTTTTGTTATCCAAGCTTGGGTAATTCCACTAGTTCAACCCCAATAGCTCGGAATTTTATTAGAAACAGATTTTTCTACATATGTTTTAAAAAATTTCTATGCATGTTTGAAATAGGTTAAAGATGCAAATGACCTTTGGATCCAAACCTTTTAAAAAGGGAATATTTAAAAGCCATTATTTTGCCTATTCACAAAACACTGACCTAACAATCATAGATGATTGTAAAGTGATTTATCATGCGTAACAAGCTATATTTTTAGCAAGGAATGACTTATGGATTGGGAGTCAACACTCAGTTAAAAATCGCCCGCCTCCCCTTTTTCTTGACGATTGCAGAACACGATATATAAAAACTAAAAAGAGTTTACAATCCCTAAAAATTATAAACACTTGTCTGAATTATCTCTCTCTACATTTGTGTATTGTGAATTTCCATTTTAGATGTATACTTTTTTCTTAAATCAAAACATGATTTTTCACTTTCCCTTCACCTCACAAACAAAAAAAAGAGATAAAAGGCAAATAGATAAAAAATATTAAAATATTAGAGTTTATGAACGGAAAAAATTTAAAGCAAAAAACAAATGTAAGTAAAGAAAATTTATTCACACACCACAAATGAACACAAAAGTTTTGTTATCCAAGTTTGGGTAATTCCTCTAGTTTAACCCTAATAGCTCAGAATTTTATAAGAAAGAGATTTTTCTATATATGCTTTAAAAAATGGATATGTATTCTTAAAATTTGTTAAAGATGCAAATGACCTATGGTTCCAAACCTTTTAAAGAGAATAACATTAAATTCTCAAGTGAACGTGCGGTGGGATATTTACCCAAGAGAAACAAGCCATTATTTTGACCTTATACAAAAAGCTGACCTAACAAGCATAGATGATTATAGTGTGATGTATTATGCGTAATTGGCTATATTTTTGAAAGGAATGACTTATGGATTGGGAGTCAACACTCACTCAAAAATCCCCGCCTCCCCCTTTTCTCGACGATTGAAAAACCAGATATATAATAACTAAAAGAGTTTACATTCCCTTACAAATTACAGACACTTTTTGGAATTATCTCTTTCTAAATTTGTGCATTGTGCATTTCCATTTTAGATGTATACTTTTTTCTGAAATAAAAACTCGAGTTTTTATTTTCCATCATCTCGCAAACAAAAAAATGATAAAAACGGCAAATTGATCACGACAAAATGAAAATTTTAGTGTTTATGTATGGAAATAATTTTCAACAATAAAAAAATGTAAGTAAAGAAAATTTATTCACACACCACAAATGAACACAAAAGTTTTGTTATCCAAGTTTGGGTAATTCCACTAGTGCAACCCTAATAGTGCTGAATTTTATAAGATTGAAAATTTTCTACATATGTTTTTAAAATTGGATCTGCATGCTTGAAACATGTTAAAGATGCAAATGACCTATGGATCCAAACCTTTTAAAGAGAATAACATTAAATTCTCAAGTGAACGTACAGTGGGATATTTACTCGAGTCAAACAAGCCATTATTTTACCTATTTAAAAAAAGCTGATCTAATGATCATAGATGATTGTAGAGTGATTTATCATGCATAATAGGTTATATTTTTGAAAGGAATGACTTATGGATCGGGAGTCAACACTCAGTTAAAAATCCCCCGCCTCCCCCTTTCCCGATGAATGGAGAACCTGATATATAAAAACTAAAAAGAGTTTACAATCCCTAAAAATTACAGACATATTTTGGAATTATCTGTAATTACATTTGTGCATTGTGCATTTCCATTTTAGATGTATAGTTTTTTCTTAAATCAAAATTTGAGTTTTCAATTTCCCTTCATCTCGTAAACAAAAAAAAAAAAAAGATTAAAGGCAAATAGATCACTACAAAATGAAAATTTTAGAGTTTATGTATCGAAAGAATTTAAAGCAGTAAACAAATGTAAGTAAAGAAAATTTATTCACTCACCACAAATGAACACAAAAATTTTGTTATCCAAGTGTGGGAAATTCCACTAGTTCAACCCTAATATCTCAGAATTTTATAACAAATAGATTTTTGTACACATGTTTGAAAAAATGGATATGCATGCTTGAAACATGTTCAATATACCAATGACAATCCAAACCCTTTATAGAGAATAACATTAAATTCTCAAGTGAACGTGCGGTGGGATATTTACCCGAGTCAAACAAGCCATTATTTTACCCATTTACAAAATGTTGACCTAATGACCATAGATGATTGTAAAGTGATTTATCATGTGTAACAAGCTTTATATTTGTAAGGAATGACTTATGGATTGGGAGTCAACACTCTGTTAAAAATCCTCCGCCTCCCCCTTTTCCCAAAGATTGTTGAACCTGATATAAAAACTAAAAAGAGTTTACAATACCTAAAATTACAGGCACTGTTTTGAATTATCTCTCTCTACATTTGTGGATTTTGCATATCCATTTTAGATGTATACTTTTTTGTTAAATCAAAACTTGAGTTTTCACTTTCCCTTCATCACGTAACAAAAAAAAAAGAGATAAAAGGCAAATAGATCACAAGAAAATGTAAATTTTAGAGTTTATGTAAGAAAAGAATTTAAAGCAATCAACAAATGTAAGTAAAGAAAATTTATTTACACACCACAATTGAACCCAAAAGTTTATTTAAGCAAGTTTTGGAAATTCCACTGGTTCAATCCTATCAACTCAGAATTTTATAAGAAAGAGATTTCCCTACACATATTTTAAAAAATTTATATGCATGCTTGAAACAAGTTAAATATGCAAATGACCTATGGATCCAAACCTTTTAAATAGAATAAAATTAAATTCTCATGTGAACATTATATTTACCCAAGTCCAACAACCATTATTTTGCCCATATATAAAAAGCTAACCTAAGAATCATAGATGATTGTAAAGTAATTTGTCATGCGTAATGGGCTATATTTCTTTAAGGAATGACTTATGGATTGGGAGGCAACACTCAGTTAAAAATCGCCCACCTCCCCCTTTTCCCGAAGATTGCAGAACCTGATATATAAAAACAAAAAAGAGTTTACAATGCAAAAAAATTACAAACGGTTTTTGGAATTATCTCCCTCTATATTTGTGCATTGTGCATTTCCATTTTAGATGTATACATTTATCTTAAATCAAAACTTGAGTTTTCACTTTTCGTTGACCTAGTAAATAAAAAATAGAGATAAAACGGAAAAAGATCACAACAAACTGAAAATTTTAGAGGTTATGTATGGAAAAAATTTAAAGCAATAAACAAATGTAAGTAAAGAAAATTTATTCACATACCACAAATGAACACAATATTTTTGTTATCCACGTTTGGGAAATTCCACTCGTTCAACCCTACTAGCTCGGAATTTTATGTGAAAGAGGTTTTTCTACACATGTTCTAAAAAATGGATATGCATGCTTCAAACAAGTTGAAGATGCAAATGACCTATGGATTCAAACCTTTTGAAGAGAATAACATTAAATTCTCAAGTGAACGTGCGATGGGATATTTATCCATGTCAAAAGAGCCATTATTTTGCCCATTTACAAAAAGCTGACATAAGGATCATAGATGATTGTAAAGTGATTTATCATGAGTAACTGGGTATATTTTTGTAATGAATGACTTATGGTTTGGGTGTCAACACTATTAAAAATCCCCCGCCTCCCCATTTTCCCGACGATTGCAGAACCTGATATATAAAAACTTAAAAGAGTTTACTATCCCTAAAAACTACAGAAATTTTTTGGAATTATCTCTTCGTACATTTGTCCATTTTGCAATGTGCATTTCCATTTTAGATGTATAGTTTTTTCTTAAATCCAAACTTCAGTTTTCACTTTCGTTTCATCTCGTAAACAAAAAAAAAGAGTTAAAAATCAAATAGATCACAACAAAATGAAACTTTTATAGTTTTTGTTTGAAAAGAATTTAAAGCAATAAACAAATGTAAGAAAATAAAATTTATTCCCACACCACAAATGAACATAAAATTTTTGTTATCCAAGTTTGGGTAATTCCACTAGTTCAACCTAAATAGCTCAAAATTTTATAAGAAAGAGATTTTTCTACACATGTTTTAAAAAATGGTATGCATGCTTCAAACATGTTAAAGATACAAATTACCTATGGATCCAAACCTTTGAAAGAGAATAACATTAAATTCTCAAGTAAACGTGCAATACGATATTTACCCGAGTCAAACAAGCCATTATTTTGCCAATTCACAAAAAGCTGACCTAACGATCATAGATGATTGTAAAGTGATTTATCATGCGTAACGGGCTATTTTTTTTGTAAGGAATGACTTATGGATTTGGAGTCAACACTTTTTCCCAATGATTGCTGAACCTAATATATAAAAAATAAAAAGAGTTTACAATCCCTAAAATTAAAGACACTTTTTGGAATTATCTCCCTCTACATTTGTGCATTGTGCATTTCCGTTTTAGATGTATATTTTATTGTTAAATTAAACTTGAGTTTTCACTTTCTCTTCATCTCGTAAACAAAAAATAGAGATAAAAGGCAAATAGATCACAACAAAAAGAAAATTTTGGAGTTTATGTTTTGAAAGAATTTTAAAAAATAAAAAAATGTAAGTAAAGAAAATTTATTAACACACCAAAAATGAATACAAAATTTTTGTTACCCAAGTTTGGGTAATTCCCCTAGTTCAACCCTAATAGCTCGGAATTTTATAAGAAAGAGAATTTTTTGCATATGTTTTAAAAAATCGATATGCATGCTTGAAACATGTTAAAGATGCAAATGACCTATGGATCCAAACCATTTAAAGAGCCATTATTTTGTGAATTCTCAAGTGAACGTGCGGTAGGATATTTACCCATGTCAAAAGAGCCATTATTTTGCCCATTTACAAAAAGCTGACATAAGGATCATAGATGATTGTAAAGTGATTTATCATGCGTTAATGGGTATATTTTTGTAATGAATGAGTTATGGTTTGGGAGTCAACACTCTATTAAAAATTCCTAGCTGCCCCATTTTCCTAACGACCGCAGAACCTGATATATAAAAACTAAAAAGAGTTTACGATCCCTAAAAATTACAGAAAAATTTATGAATTATCTCTCCGTACATTTGTGCATTTTGCAATGTGCATTTCCTTTTTAGATGTATACTTTTTTCTTAAATACAAACTTGAGATTTCACTTTCCCTTCATCTCATAAAATAAAAAAAATAAAAAAACAGATCACAACAAAATGAAAATTTTAGAGTTTATGTATGGAAATAATTTAAAGTAATAAACAAATGTAACTAAAGAAAATTTATGCACACACCACAAAGGAACACAAAAGTTTTGTGATCCAAGTTTGGGAAATTCCACTGGTTCAATCCTATTAACTCGGAATTTTATAAGAAAGAGATTTCTCTACACATGTTTTAAAAAATGGATATGCATGCTTGAAACAAGTTAAAGATGCAAATGACCTATGGATCCAAACCTTTTAAAATAAATAACATTAAATTCTCATGTGAACGTGCAACAGTATATTTACCCAAGTCCAACAACCATTATTTTGCCCATATATAAAAAGCTGACCTAACGATCATAGATGATTGTAAAGTAATTTGTCATGCACAATAGGCTATATTTCTTTAAGGAATGACTTATGGATTGGGAGGCAACACACAGTTAAAAATCCCCCACCTCCCCCTTTTCCCGAAGATTGCAAAACCTAATATATATATAAAAAAAGAGTTTACAATGGAAAAAAATTACAAACGGTTTTTGGAATTATCTCTCTCTATATTTGTGCATTGTGCATTTCCATTTTAGATGTATACATTTATCTTAAATCAAAAATTGAGTTTTCACTTTTCGTTGACCTAGTAAATAAAAAATAGAGATAAAACGGAAAAAGATCACAACAAACTGAAAATTTTAGAGGTTATGTATGGAAAAAATTTAAAGAAATAAACAAATGTAAGTAAAGAAAATTTATTCACACACCACAAATGAACACAAGATTTTTGTTATCCAAGTTTGGGAAATTCCACTCGTTCAACCCTACTAGCTGGGAATTTTATAAGAAAAAGATTTTTCTACACATGTTCAAAAAAATTGATATGCATGCTTGAAACAAGTTAAAGATGCAAATGACCTATGGATTCAAATCTTTTAAAGAGAATAACATTAAATTCTCAAGTGAACGTGCGGTGGGATATTTACCATAATCAAACGAGCCATTATTTTGTCCTTTTAAAAAAAACTGACCTAACGATCATAGATGATTGTAATGTGATTTATCATGCATAATGGGTTATATTTTTGTTAGGAATGACTTATGGATATGGAGTCAATACTCAGTTAAAAATCCCCCGCCTCCCTCTTTTCACAATGATTGCAGAACCTGATATATAATAACAAAAAAGAGTTTACAATTCATAAAAATTACAAAAACTTTTTGAAATTATCTCTCTCTACATTTGGGCATTGTGCATTTGTATTTTAGATGTATACTTTTTTCTTAAATCCAAACTTCATTTTTCACTTTCCCTTCATCTCGTAAACAAAAAAAAAAGAGTTAAAAGGCAAATAGATCACAACAAAATGAAACTTTTAGATTTTTTGTATGGAAAGAATTTAAAGCAATAAACAAATGTAAGAAAAGAAAATTTATTCAAACACCACAAATGAACACAAAATTTTTGTTATCCAAGTTTGGGTAATTCCACTAGTTCAACCAAAATAGCTCGGAATTTTATAAGAAAGAGATTTTTCTACACATGTTTTAAAAAATGGTATGCATGCTTCAGACATGTTAAAGATGCAAATTACGTATGGATCCAAACCATTGAAAGACAATAACATTAAATTCTCAAGTGAACGTGTAATGCGATATTTACCTGAGTCAAACATGCCATTATTTTGGCCATTTACAAAAAGCTGACCTAACGATCATAGATGATTGTAAAGTGATTTATCATGCGTAACAGGCTATATTTTTGTAAGGAATGACTTATGGATTCGAAGTCAATACTCAGTTAAAAATCCCCCGCCTCCCCCTTTTCTTGAAGATTGCAGAACCTGATATATAAAAAATAAAAAGAATTTACAATTCCTAAAAATTACAAACACTTTTTGGAATTATCTCTCTCTTCATTTGAGCATTGAGCATTTCCATTTTAGATGTATACTCTTTTCTTAAATCAAAGCTTGAGTTTTCACTTTCCCTTCATCTCTTAAACAAAAAAAAAGGACAAAAGGCAAATGGATCACAACAAAATGAAAATTTTAGAGTTTATGTTTCAAAAAAATTTAAAGCAATAAAGTAATGTAGGTAAAGAAAATTTATTCGCACACCACAAATGAACACAAAAGTTTTGTTATCCAAGTTTGGGAAATTCCACAAGTTTAACCCAAATTGCTCGGAATTTTATAACAAAGAGATTTTTCCACAGCTTTTTAAAAAAATGGATAAGCATACTTGAAACATGTTAAAGATGCAAATTACCTATGGATCCAAAACCTTTTAAAGAGAATAAGATTAAATTCTCAAGTGAACGTGTGGTGGGATATTTACCGAAGTAAAACAAGCCATTATTTTGCCCATTTACAGAAAACTGACCTAACGATCATAGCTGATTATAAAGTGATTTATCATGCGTAACGGACTTTATTTTTGTAAGGAATGACTTCTAGATTGGGAGTCAACACTCACTTAAAAATCCCTCGCCTTCCGCTTTTCTCGATGATTGCAGAACCTCATATATAAAAGCTTAAAAGAGTTTACAATCGCTAAAAATTACAAACATTTTTTGGAATTATCTCTCTCTATATTTGTGCATTGTGCATTTCCATTTAAGACTTATACTTTTTTCTTAAATCAAAAGTTGAGTTCTCACTTCCCTTCATCTCATATACAAAAAAAAGAGATAAAAGGCAAATAGATCACAACAAAATGAAAATTTTAGAGTTTATGTATGGAAAGAATTTAAATCAATAATAAATATAAATAATGAAAATTTATTCACACTCCACAAATGAACACAAAACTTTTGTTATCCAAGTTTGGGAAATTCCACTAGTTCAACCCTAATAGCTTGGAATTTTATAAGAAAGAGATTTTTCTACTCATGTATCTATAAATGGATATGCATTCCTGAAACATGTTAAAGATGCAAATGACCTACATATCTAAACCTTTTAATGAGAATAACATTAAATTCTTGAGTGAACGTGCTGTGACTTAGTTACCCGAGTCAAACAAGCCATGATTTTGCCAATTTACAAAAAGCTGACCTAACGATCATGAATGATTGTAAAGTGATTTATCTTGCGTAAAGGGCTATATTTTTTTAAGGAATGACTTATGGATTAGGAGTCAACACTCAGTTAAAAATCCCCCGCCTCCCCCTTTTACCGACGATTGTTGAACATGATATATAAAAACTAAAAAGAGTTTACAATCCCTAAACATTATAGACCCTTTTTGGAATTATCTCTCTCTACATTTGTGCATTGTGCATTTCCATTTTAGATGTATACTTTTTTCTAAAATAAAAACTTGAGTTTTCACTTTCCCTTCATCTCTTAAACGAAAAAAAGAGATAAAAGGCAAATAGATCACAAGAAAATGAAAATTATAGAGTTTATGTATGAAAGGAATTTACAGCAATAAACAAATGAAAGTAAAGAAAATCTATTCACACACCACAAATGAACACAAAAATTTTTTTATCCAAGTTTGGAAAATTCCACTATTTCAAGGCTAATAGCTCGTAATTTTATAAGAAAGAGATTTTTCTACATATATTTTAAAAAAATGGATATGCATGCTTGAAACACGTTAAAAATGAAAATGACCTATGGATCCAAACCTTTTAAAGAGAATAACATTAAATTCTCAAGTGAACGTGCGGTGGGATATATACCCTAGTCCAACAAGCCACTATTTTTCCCATTTACAACAATAACACCTAAATATCTTCTATGATTGTAATGTGATTTATCATGTGTTACGGGCTATTTTTTTGTAAGGAACGACTTACGGATTGGGAGTCAACACTCAGTTAAAAATCCCCAGCCTCCCCCTTTTACCGACATTTGCTAAACTTGATATATAAAAACTAAACAGAGTTTATAATCCCGAAAAATTACTGACCCTTTTTGGAATTATCTCTCTCTACAATGGTGCATTGTGCATTTCTATTTTAGATGTGTACATTTTTCCTAAATCAAAATTTGTGTTTTCATTTTCCCTTCATCTCGTAAACAAAAAAAAAAGATAAAGGGCAAATAGATCAAAACAAAATGAAAATTTTAGAGTTTATGTATGGAAATAATTTAAAGCAATAAAAAAATGAAAATATAGTAAATATATTCACACACTGCAAAAGAACACAAAAGTTTTTTTATCCAAGTTTGGGAAATTCTACTATTTCAAACCCAATATCTCGGAATTTTATAAGAAAGAGATTTTTCTACACATGTTTCAAAAAATGGATACGCATGCTTGAAACATGTTAAAGATGCAAATGACCAATGGATCCAAACCTTTAAAAGAGAATAAAAATAAATTCTCAAGTCAACGTGCGGTGGGATACTTACCCGAGTCGAACAAGCCATTATTTTGCCAATTTTCAAAAAGCTGACCTAAGGATCATAAATGATAGTAAAGTTATTTATCATGCGTAACAGGCTATATTTTTGTAAGGAACGACTTATGGATTGGGAGTCAACACTCAGTTAAAAATCCCCCACCTCCCCCTTTTCCCAACGATTGCTGAACCTGATATATAAGAACTAAAAGGAGTTTATAATCCCTAAAAATTACAGAAACTTTTTGGAATTACCTCTCTCTACAATTGTGCATTATGCATTTCCATTTTAGATGTATACTTTTTTCTTAAATAAAAACTTGAGTTTTCACTTTCGCTTCATCTCGCAAATTAAAAAAATAGATTAAAGGCAAATAGATCACATCAAAATGAAAATTTTAGAGTTTATGTATGGAAGAATTTAAACCAATAAACTAATGTAAGTAAAGAAAATTTATTCACACATGACAAATGAACAATGTAGTTTTGTTATCCAAGTTTGGGAAATTCCACTAGTTCAACCCTAATAGTTCGGAATTTTATTAGAAAAAGATTTTTCTATGCATGATTTAAAAACTGGATATGCGTGGTTGAAACATGTTAAAGATGCAAATGACCAATGGATCCAAACCTTTTAAAGAGGATAACATTAAATTCTCAAGTGAATGTGCGGTGGGATTTTTACATGAGTCAAACAAGCCATTATTTTGCCCATTTATAAAAAGATGACCTAACGATCATAGATGATTGTAAAGTGATTTATCATGTGTAACGAGCTTTATTTTTTTAACGAATAACTTATGGATTGGGAGTCAACACTCAGTTAAAAATCCCCCGCCGCCCCCTTTTTCCGACGATTACAGAACCAGATATATAAAAACTAAAAAGAGTTTTCAATCCCAAAATTTACAAACACTTTTTTGAATTATCACTCTCTACATTTGTGCATTGTGGATTTCCACGTTAGATGTATACTTCTTTCTTAAGTCAAAACTTGAGTTTTTGCTTTCCCTTCATCTCGCAAACTAAAAAAAGAGATAAAAGGCAAATAGATCAAAACAGAATGAAAATCTTAGAGTTTATGTATGGAAAAAATTTAGAGCATTAAAAAAATTTAAGTATAGAAAATTTTTTACATACCACAAATGAACACAAAAGTTTTGTTCTCCAAGCTTGGGTAATTCCACTAGTTCAACCCCAATAGCTCGGAATTTTATTAGAAAGAGATTTTTCTACATATGTTTTAAAAAATTTCTATGCATGTTTGAAACATGTTAAAGATGCAAATGACCTTTGGATCCAAACCTTTTAAAGAGAATAGCCTTAAATTCTCAAGTGAACGTGCGGTGGGATATTTACTCAAGTCAAACAAGCCATTATTTTACCCATTTACAAAACACTGACCTAACAATCATAGATGATTGTAAAGTGATTTATCATGCGTAACGGGCTATATTTTGGTAAGCAATGACTTATTGGGAGTCAACACTCAGTTAAAAATCCCCCGCCTCCCCCTTTTCTTGACGATTGCAGAACATGATATATAAAAAATAAAAAGAGTTTACAATCCCTAAAAATTACAAACACTTTTTGGAATTATCTCTCTCTACATTTGTGCATTGTGAATTTCCATTTTAGATGTATACTTTTTTCTTAAATCAAAACATGAGTTTTCATTTTCCCTTCACCTCGTAAACAAAAAAAAGAGATAAAAGGAAAATAGATAAAAAAAAATTAAAATTTTAGAGTTTATGTATGGAAAAAATTTAAAGCAAAAAACAAATGTAAGTAAAGAAAATTTATTCTCCCACCTCAAATGAACACAAAAGTTTTGTTATCCAAGTTTGGGTAATTCCTCTAGTTTAACCCTAATAGCTCAAAATTTTATAAGAAAGAGATTTTTCTATATATGTTTTAAAAAATGGATATGCATTCTTGAAACATGTTAACGATGCAAATGACCTATGGTTCCAAACCTTTTAAAGAGAATAACATTAAATTCTCAAGTGAACGTGCGGTTGGATATTTACCCAAGAGAAACAAGCCATTATTTTGACCTTATACAAAAAGCTGACCTAACAATCATAGATGATTGTATTGTGATGTATCATGCATAATCTGCGATATTTTTGAAAGGAATGACTTATGGATTGGGAGTCAACACTCACTCAAAAATCCCCCGCCACCCTTTTTCCCGACGATTGCAAAACCTGATATATAAAAACTAAAAAGAGTTTACATTCCCTAAAAATTACAGACACTTTTTTGGAATTATCTCTATCTATATTTGTGCATTATGCATTTCCATTTTAGATGTATACTTTTTTCTGAAAAAAAAACTTGAGTTTTTACTTTTCCATCATCTTGCAAACAAAAAAAAAATAAAAACGGCAAAATTGATCACAACAAAATGAAACTTTTAGTGTTTATATATGGAAATAATTTTCAACAATAAAAAAATGTAAGTAAAGAGAATTATTCACGCACCACAAATGAACACAAAAGTTTTGTTATCCAAGTTTGGGTAATTCCACTAGTTCAACCCTTATAGTGCTGAATTTTATAAGAATGAAAATTTTCAACATATTTTTAAAATTTGATCTGCATGCTTGAAACATGTTAAAGATGCAAATGACCTAAGCATCCAAACCTTTTAAAGAGAATAACATTAAATTCTCAAGTGAACGTGCAGTGGGATATTTACTCGAGTCAAACAAGCCATTATTTTACCCAATTGAAAAAAGTTGATCTAATGATCATAGATGATTGTAAAGTGATTTATCTTGCGTAATAGGTTATATTTTTGAAAGGAATGACTTATGGATTGGGAGTCAACACTCAGTTAAAAATCCCCCGCCGCCCCCTTTCCTGATGATTGGAGAACCTGATATATAAAAACTAAAAAGAATTTACAATCCCTAAAAATTACAGACACATTTTGGAATTATCTATAATTACATTTGTGCGTTGTGCATTTTCATTTTAGATGGATAGTTTTTTCTTAAATCAAAACTTGAGTTTTCAATTTCCCTTCATCTTGTAAACAAAAAAAAAGAGATAAAAGGCAAATAGATCACTACAAAATGAAAATTTTAGAGTTTATGTATTGAAAGAATTTAAAGCAATAAACAAATGTAAGTAAAGAAAATTTATTCACTCACCACAAATGAACACAAAAATTTTGTTATCCAAGTGTGGGAAATTCCACTAGTTCAACCCTAATACCTCAGAAATTTATAACAAAGAGATTTTTGTACACATGTTTTAAAAAATGAATATGCATGCTTGAAACATGTTAAATATGCAAATGACCTATGGATCCAAACCTTTTAAAGAGAATAACATTAAATTCTCACGTGAACGTGCGGTGGGATATTTACCCGAGTCAAACAAGCCATTATTTTACCCATTTACAAAAAGTTGACCTAACCATCATAGATGATTGTAAAGTGATTTATGATGTGTAACGGGCTTTATATTTGTAAGGAATGACTTATGGATTGGGAGTCAACACTCAGTTAAAAATCCACCGCCTCCCCCTTTTCCAAACGATTGCAGAACCAAATATATAAAAACTAAAAAGAGTTTACAATCGCGAATATTACAGACACATTTTGGAATTATCTGTCATTACATTTGGGCATTGTGCATTTTCATTTTAGATGTATAATTTTTTGTTAAATCAAAACTTAAGTTTTCACTTTCCCTTCATCTCGTAAACAAAAAAAGAAATAAAAGGTAAATAGATCACAACAAAATGAAAATTTTAGAGCTTATGTATGGAAGGAATTTAAAGCAATAAACAAATGTAAGTAAAGAAAATTTATACACACCCACAAATGAACACAAAAGTTTTCCTACCGAATTTTTGGAAATTCCACTAGTTCAACCCTTATAGCTAGGAATTTTATAAGAAAGAGATTTTTCTACACATGTTTTAAAAAATGGATGTGTATTATTTAAACACGTTAAAGATGCAAATGTTCTTTGGATCCAAAACATTTAAAGAGAATAAAATTAAATTCTCAAGTGAACGTGCGGTGGGATATTTATCCGAGTCAAACAAGCCATTAATTTGCCCATTTACAAAAAGCTGACCTAACGATCATAGATGATTGTAAAGTACTTTATCATGCGCAATGGGCTTTATTTTTGTAAGGAATGACTTATGGATTGGGAGTCGACACTCAATTAAAAATCTTCCAAGTCCCCCTTTCACCGACAATCGCAGAACCTGATTTATAAAAACTAAAAAGAGTTTACAATCCCTAAAAATTACAGACACTTTTTGGAATTATCTCTCTACATTTGTGCATTGTGCATTTCCATTTTCATTGTACACTATTTTGTTAAACATAAACTTGAGTTTTCACTTTCCCTTCATCTCATAAACAAAAAAAGAGATAAAAGGCAAAATGCTCTCAACAAAATGAAAATTTTAGAGGTTATGTATCGAAAGAATTTAAAGCAATAAACAAAAGTATGTAAAGAATTTTTTTTCACACACCACAAATGAACACAAAAGTTTTGTTATCTAAGTTATGGAAATTCCACTAGTTCAACCCTATTAGCTCAGAATTTGATAAGAAAGATATTTTTCTACACATGTTTTAAAAAATGGATTTGCATGCTTGAAACAAGTTAAAGATGCATATAACCTGTGAATCCAAACCTTTTAGAGGGAATAACATTAAATTTTCAATTGAACGTTCGGTGCGATATTTACCCGAGTCAAACAAACACTTATTTTGCCCATTTACTAAAAGCTGAACTCACGATCATAGATGATTGTAAAGTGATTTATCATGCGTAACAGGCTATTTTTTTTGTAAGGAATGACTTATGGATTGGGAGTCAACACTCAGTTAAAAATCCCCCGCCTCCACTTTTTCCTGACGATTGCAGAACCTAATAAATAAAAACTAAAAAGAGTTGTCAATCCCTAAAAATTACAAACACTTTTTGGAATTATCTCTCTCAAAATTTTTTTATTATGCATTCCCATTTTAGATGTATACTTTTTTTCTTAAATCAAAACTTGAGCTTTCACTTTGCCTTCTTCTCGTAAACAAGAAAAGAGATAAAAGGCAATTTGATCACCACAAAACGAAAAATTTAGAGTTTATGTATAGTAAGAACTTAATGCAATAAAAAAACGTAAGTAAAGAAAATTTATTCACACACCACAAATGAACACAAAAGTTTGTTATTCAAGTTAGGGAAATTCCACTAGTTCAACCCTAATAGCTCGTAATTTTATATGAAAGATATTTTTCTACATATATTTTAAAAAATGGATATGAATGCTTGAAACAAGTTAAAGATGCAAATGACCTATGGATCCAAACCAGTTAAAGAGAATAACATTAAATTCTTAAGTGAACGGTGGGATATTTACCCAAGTCAAAGAAGCCATTATTTTGCCCATTTAAAAAAAGCAGACCTAACGATCATAGATGATTTTAAAGTGATTTATCTTCCATAATGGGCTTTATTTTTGTAAGGAATCATTTATGGATTAGGAGTCAACACTGAGTTACAAATCCCCCGCCTCCCCCTTTTCCCGACGATTGCAAAACCAGATTTTTAAAAACTAAAAAGAGTTTACAATCCCTAAAAATTACAGAAACGTTTTGGAATTATCTCTCTCAAAATTTGTGCATTATGTATTTCCATTTTAGTTGTATACTTCTTTCTTAAACGAAAACTTGAGTTTTCACTGTCCCTTCATCTCGTAAACAAAAAAAGAGATAAATGGCAAATAGCTCACAACAAAATGATAATTTTAGTGTTTATGTATAGAATGAATTTAAAGCAATAACAAATGTGAGTAAAGAAAATTTATTCACACACCACAAATGAACACAAAAGTTTTGTTATCCATGTTTTGGAAATTCCACTCGTTCAACCCTAATAACTCGAAATTTTATAAGGAAGTGATTTTTCTACACATGTCTTAAAAAATGGATATACATGCTTAAAACATGTTAAAGATGCAAATGACCTAGGATCCAAACCTTTTAAAAAGAATAACATTAAATTCGAAAGTGAACGTGCTCTGGGATATTTACACGAGTCAAACTAGCCATTATTTTACCCAATTACAAAAAGCTGACCTAACGATCATAGATGATTGTAAAGTGATTTATCATGCGTAACGGGCTATATTTTTGTAAGGAACGAGTTTTTATTGGGAGTCAACACTCAGTTAAAAATCCCTTGCCTCCCTCTTTTCCTGACGATTGCAGAACCTGATATATAAAAACTAAAAAGAGTTTACAATCCCTAAAAATTACATACACTTTTTGGAATTATCACTCTCTACATTTGTCCATTGTCCATTGTCCATTTTAGATGTATACTTTTTTCTTAAATCAAAACTTGAGTTTTCACTTTCCCTTCATCTCATTAACAAAAAAAAGAGATAAAAGGCAAATAACTCACAAAAAAATGAAAATTTTAGGGTTTATGTATGTATTGAATTTAAATAAATAACAAATGTAAATAACGAAAATTTATTCACACACCATAAATGAACACAAAAGTTTTGTTATCCATGTTTGAGAAATTATACTAGTTCAACCCTAATAACTCAGAATTTTATAAGAAAGATATTTTTCTACACATGTTTTAACAAATGGATATGCACGCTTGAAACATGTTAAATACGCAAAAGACCTATGGATCCAAACCAATTAAAGATAAAAACATTAAATTCTCAAGTGAACGTGTGGTGGGATAATTATAGGAGTTAAACACGCCATTATTTTGCCCGTTTACAAAAAGCTGTCCTAACGATCATTCATGATTGTAAAGTGATTTATCATACGTAATGTGCTATATTTTTTTAAGGAATGACTGAAGGATTGGGAATCAACACTTAGTTAAAAATCCCCCGCCTCCCCCTTTTCCTGATGATAGCAAAATCTGATATATCAAAACAAAAATTTTAGAGTTTATGTATGGAAAGAATTAAAAGCAATAAACAAATTTAAGTAAAGAAAATTTATTCACACACCATAAATGAACACAAAAGTTTTGTTATCAGAGTTTGGGAAATTCCACTAGTTCAACCCTAATACCTCGGAATTTTATAAGAAAGACATTTTTCTACATATGTTTTAAAAAATAGATATATATGCTTGAAACATATTATATATGCAAATGACCTACAGATCCAAACCTTTAAAATAGATTAACCTTAAATTCTCAAGTGAACGTGCGGTGGGATATTTACCCGAGTCAAATAAGCTATTATTTTGCCGATTTACATAAAGCGTACCTAACGATAATAGATGATTGTAAAGTGAATTATCATGTGTAATGTGCTATATTTTTGTAAGGAATGGCTTAAGGATTAGGAGTCAACACTAAGTTAAAAATCCCCCACCTCCCCCTTTTCCGGACGATTGCAGAACTTGATATTTAAAAATTAAAAAGAGTTTACAATCCGTAAAAATTGTAGACACTTTTTGGAATTATCTCTCTCTACATTTGTGCATTGTGCATTTCCATTTTAGATGAATACTTTTTCTTAAAACAAACTTGAGTTTTCACTCTCCCTTCATCACGTAAACAAAAAAAGAGATAGTAGGTAAAATGATTACAACACAATGAAAATTTTAGTGTATGTATGGAAAGAATTTAAAACAATAAAAAAATTTAAGTAAAGAAAATTTATTCACACACCACAAATGAACACAAATTTTTTGTTATCCTAGTTTGCGAAATTCTACTAGTTCAACCCAAATAGCTAAGAATTTTATAAGAAAGAGATTTTTGTACACATGTTTTAAAAAATGGATATCCATGCTTGAAACATATTAAAGATGCAAATGACCAATGGATCCAAACCTTTTAAAGAGAATAACATTAAATTTTCAAGTGAACGTGTTGTGGGATATTTACCCGAGTCAAATTATTTTGCCCATTTACAAAAAATCTCACCTAATGATCATAGATGATTGTACAGTGATTTATCATGCGTAATGGGCTATATTTTTGTAAGGAAAGACTTATGGATAGGGAGTCATCACTCAATTAAAAATCCCCCGCCTCCCCTTTTTCCTGACGATTTCAGAACCTGATATATATAAACAAAAAAGAGTTTAAAATCCCTAAAAATTAGAGACACTTTTTGGAATTATCTCTCTCTGCATTTGTGCATTGTGCATTTCCATTTTAGATGGATACTTTTTTCTTATACAGGATCTTGAGTTTTAACTTTCCCTTCATCTCGTAAATAAAAAAAGAGATAAAAGGCAAACAGATCACAACAAAATGAAAATTTTAGAGTTTTTTTATGGAAATAAATTAAAGCAATAAACAAATGTAAGTAAAGAAAATTTATTTACACACCACAAATGAACACAAAAGTTTTGTTAACCAAATTTGGGAGATTCCCCTACTTCAACCCTAATCGCTCAGAATTTTATAAGAAAGACTGTTGTTACACATGTTTAAAAAAATGTATATGCATGCTTGAAACATAATAAAGATGCACATAACCTACGGATCCAAACCTTTTAAAGAGAATAACATTGAATTCTCAAGTGAACGTGCGGTGGGATATTTATCCGAGTCAAACAAGCCATTATTTTGCCCATTTACAAAAAGCTGACATAACGATCATAGATGATTGTAAAGTGATTTATCCAGCGTAATGGGCTATATTTTCGAAACAAATGACTGATGGATTGGGAGTGAACACTCAATTAAAAATCCCGCACCTCCCCCTTTTCAACGATTGTTGAACCTGATATGTAAAAGAAAAAAAGTGTTCAAAATCCCAAAAAATTATAGTCACTTTTTGGAATTATCTCTCTCTACATTTGTGCATTGTGCATTTCCATTTTAGATGTATACTTTTTTCTTAATTCAAAACTTGAGTTTTCACTTTCCCTTCGTCTCGTAGACAAAAAAAGAGAAAAAAGGGAAATAGATCACAACAAAATGAAAATTTTAGAGATTATGTATGGAAAGAATTTAAAGCAATAAACTAATGTAAGTAAAGAAACTTTATTCACACACCACAAATGAATACAAAAGTTTTGTTTTCCAATTTTGGATAATTCCACTAGTTCAACCCTTATAGCTCGTTATTTTATAAAAAAGAGATTTTTCTACACATGTTTTAAAAAATGGATATGCATGTTTGAAACATATTACAGATGCAAATGACCTACAGATCCAATCCTTTTGAAGAGAATAACATTAAATTCTCAAGTGAACGAGCGGTGGGATATTTACCCGAGTCAAACAAGCCATTATTTTGCCCAGTTACAAAAACCTGACCTAACAATCATAGATGATTGTAAATTAATTTATCATGCGTAACGGGCTATATTTTTTTAATGAATGACTTATGGATTGGTTGTCAACACTTAGTTTAAAATCCCCCGCTCCCCCTTTTCCCGACGATTGTAGAACCTGATATATAAAAACTAGAAAGAGTTTACAATCCCTAAAAATTATAGACACTTTTTGGAATGATATCTCTCTAAATTTGTGCACTGTGCATTTCAAACTTAGTTGTACACTTTTTTCTTAAATTAAAACTTGAATTTTCACTTTCCCTTCATCTTGTAAACAAAATTAGGGATAATAGGCAAATAGATCACAACAAAATTAAGACTTTAGAGTTTATTTATGGAAATTATTTAAAGCAATAAACAAATGTAAGTGAAAAAAATTTATTCACACACCACAAATGAACACAAAAGTTTTGTTATCCAGTTTTGGGAAATTCCAACAGTTCAACCACTATTGCTCGGAATATTAAAAGAAATAGATTTTTCTGCACATGTTTCAAAAAATGGATATGCATGCTTGAAACAAGTTAAAGATGTAAATGACCTATGGATCCAAACCTTTTAAAGATAATAACATTAAATTCTCAAGTGAACGTACGCTAGTATATTAACCCATCAAACAAGCCTTTATTTTTTCCATTTACAAAACGTTGACCTAACGATCATAGATGATTGTAAAGTGATTTATCATGTGTAACAGAACATATTTTTTGTAAGGAATGATGTATGGATTAAGAGTCAACACTCAATTAAAAATCCCCCGCCTCCCCCTTTTCCCGACGATTGCAGAACTTGATATATAAAAACTAAAAAGATATTAAAACCCCCAAAAATTATAGACAATTTTTGGAATTATCTTTCTCTACATTTGTGCATTGTGCATTTCCATTTTAGATGTATACTTTTTTCTTTAATCAAAACTTGAGTTTTCACTTTCCCTTTATCTCATGAACAAAAAAAAAGAGATAAAAGGCAAAAAGATCACAACAAATTGAAAATTTTAGACTTTATGTATGGAAAGAATTTAAAGGAATAAAAAATTTTAGTAAATAAAATTTATTCACACAACAAAAATGAACACAAAAGTTTTTGTTATCTAATTTATAGAAATTCCACTAGTTCAACCCTAATAGCTTGCAATTTTATAAGAAAGAGATTTTTTTACACATGTTTTAAAAAATGGATATGCAAGCTTGAAACATGTTAGAGATGCAAACGACCTATGGATCCAAACCTTTTAAAGAGAATAACATTAAATTCTCAACTAAATGAGCGGTGGGATATTAACCCGAGTGAAACAAGCCATTATTTTGCCCTTTTTCAAAAAGCTGACCTAACGATCATAGATGATTGTAAAGTCATTTATCATGCGTGACAGGCTATATTTTTGTGAGGAATGACTGATGGATACGGAGTCAAGACTCAGTTAAAAATTCCCCGCCTCCCCATTTTCCCAACGATTGCAGAACCTGATATAAAAAAACCAAAAATATATTACAATCCACAAAAATTACAAACATATTTTGGAATTATCTCTCTCTCCATTTGTGTATTGTGCATTTCCATTTTAGATGTATATTTTTTTCTTAAATCAAAACTTGAGTTTTCACTTTCCCTTCATCTCGTAAACGAAAAAAAAAAGAGATCAAAGGCAATTAGATCACAAAAAAATGAAAATTTTAAAGTTTATGTATGAAAAGAATTTAAAGCCACAAACAAATGTAAGGAAAGAAAATTTATTCACACACCACAAATGAACACAAAAGTTTTGTTATCTAAGAGAATAACATTAAATTCTTAAGTGAACATGCGGTGGGATATTTACCCGTGTCAAAAAAGCCATTATTTTGCCCATTTACAAAAAGTTGACCTAAAGATTATAGATGATTGTATAGTATTTATCATGCGTAATGGGCTATATTTTTTTTAAGGAATGACTTATGGATTGGGAGTCAACACTCAGTTAAAAATCCCCTGGCTCCCACTTTTCCCAACGATTGCATAACCTGATATGTAAAAACTAAAAAGAGTTTACAATCCCTGAAAAATACAGACACTTTTTTGAATTATCAATCTCTACATTTGTGCATTGTGAATTTCCATTTTAGATGTATACCTTTTTCTTAAATCAAAATTTGTGTTTTCACTTTCCCTTCATCTCTTAAACAAAAAAAGGGATACAAGGCAAATTGATCACTACTAAATGAAAATTTTAGAGTTTATCTATGGAAAGAATTTAAAGAAATAAACAAATGTAAGTAAAGAAAATTTATTCATACACTTCAAATCAACACAAATGTTTTGTTATCCAAGTTGGGGATATTCGACTTGCTCAACCCTAATAGCTCGGAATTTTATAAGAAAGAGGTTTTCTACACATGTTTCAAAAAATGGATATGCATGCTTGAAACATGTTAAAGATGCAAATGACCTATGGATCCAACCTTTTAAAGAGGATAACATTAAAGTCTCAAGTGAACGTGTGGTGTGATATTTACCCGAGTCAAACAAGCCAATATTTTGCCTATTTACAAAAAGCTGACCTAACGGTCATAGATGATTGTAAAGTGATTTATCATGCGTAATGGGTAATTTTTTTGAAAGGAATGACTTATAGATTGGGAGTCAACGCTCTGTTAAAAATCCCCCGTCACCCCCTTTTCGCGACGATTGCATAACCTGATATAAGAAACTAAAAAGAGTTTACAATTCCTAAAAATTAAAAACACTTTTTTGAATCATCTCTCTACATTTGTGCATTGTGCATTTCCATTTTAGATGTAAACTTTTTTCTTAAATCAAAACTTGAGTTTTCACTCTCTTCATCTCGTAAACAAAAAAAGAGGTAAAAGGCAAATAGATCACAACAAAAACGAAATTTTTTGAGTTTATGTATGGAAAGAATTTAAAGCAATGAACAAGTTTAAGTAGATAAAATTTATTCTCACACCACAAATGCGCACAAAAGTTTTCTTATCAATGTTTGGGAAATTCCACTAGTTCAACCCTTATAGCTCAGCATTTTTAAAGAAAGAGATTTTTCTACACATGTTTTAAAAAATGGATATGCATGCTTGAAACAAGTTAAAGAATCAAATGACCTATGGATCCAAACCTTTTAAAGAGAATAACATTAAATTCTCAAGTGAACGTGCGGTGGGATATTTACCTGAGTCATACAAGCCATTATTTTGCCCATTTACAAAAAGATGACTTAACATCATAGATGATTGTAAAGTGATTTATCATGAGTAACATGCTATATTTTTTTTAGCAATGACTTATAGATTGGGAGTAAACACTCAGTTAAAAACCTCCCCGCCTCGTCCTTTTTTTGACGATTGCAGAACCTTATATATAAAAACTGAAAAGAGTTTACAATCCCAAGAAATTATAGACACTTTTGGAATTATCTCTCACTACATTTGTGCCTTGTGCATTTCCATTTTAGATGTATACTTTTTTCTTAAATCAAAACTTGAGTTTTCACTTTCCCTTAACCTCGTAAACAAAAAAAAGAGATAAAAGGCAAATAGATCACTACTAAATGAAAATTTTAGAGTTTATGCATGGAAAGAATTTAAAGCAATAAAAAAATGTAAGAAAATAAAATTTATTCACACACCACAAATGAACACAAAAGTTTGGTTAGCCAATTTTGGGAAATTCCACTAGTACAACCCAAATAGCTCGGAATTTTATAAGAAAGAGATTTTTCTACACATTTTTAAAAAAAAAGGATATCCTCTCTTTAAACGTGTTAAAGATGCAAATGACCTATTAAATTCTCAAGTGAACATGCGGTGGGATTTTTACCCCAGTCAAACAAGCCATTATTTACCCCATTTACCAAAAGTTGACCTAACGATCATAGATGATTTTAAAGTGATTTATCATACGTAACAGGCTATATTTTTGTAAGGACTCACTTATGGATTGGGAGTCAACACTCATTTAAAAATCCCTTGCCTCCCCCTTTTCCTAATGATTGCAGAACCTGATATTAAAAACTAAAAAGAGTTTACAATCCCTAAAAAATACAGACACTTTTTGGAACTAACTTTTTCTACATTCGTACATTGTACTTTTCCATTTTAGATGTATACTTTTTTCTTAAATCAAAATTTGAGTTTTCACTTTCCCTTCATCTCGTACTCAAAAAAAGAGATAGAAGGCAAGTAGATCACAACAAAAGGAAAATTTTAGAGTTATGGATGAAAAGTATTTAAAGCAATAAACAAATATAAGTAAAGAAAATTTATTCAAATACCACAAATGAACTCAAATGTTTTGCTACACAAGTTTAGGAAATTCCACTAGTGCAACCCAAATAGCTCGGAATTTTATAAGAAAGATATTTTTCTAGACATGTTTTAAAAAATGGATATGCAAGCTTGAAACATGTTAGAGATGCAAATAACCTATGGATCCAAACCTTTTAAAGAGAATAATATTAAATTCTCAAGTGAATGTGCGGTGGGATATTAACACGAATCAAACAAGCCATTATTTTGCCCTTTTTTAAAAAGCGGACCAAAGATCATAGATGATTATTGTAAAGTGATTTATCATACGTAATCGGCTATATTTTTCTAAGGAATGACAGATGAACACGGAGTCAACATTCTGTTAAAAATCCCCCGTCTCCCCCTTTTCCCGACGATTGTAGAACTTGATATATAAAAACTAAAAAGAGTTTACAATCCCTAAAAATTACAGACACTTTTTGGAATTTTCTCTCTCTACATTTTTGCATTGTGCATTTCCATTTTAGATGTATACTTTTTTGTTAAATCAAAACTTGAGTTTTCACTTTCTCTTCATCTCGTAAACAAAAAATGAGATAAAAGGCAAATAGATCACAACAAAAAAGAAAATTTTAGACTTTATGTATGGAAAGAATTTAAAGCAATAAATAAATGTAAGTAAAGGAAATTTATTCTCACACCACAAATGAATACTAAAGTTTTGTTATCCATGTTTGGGAAATTCCACTAGTTCAACCCTCATAGCTTAGAATTTTTAAAGAAAGATATTTTTCTACACATGTTTTAAAAAATTGATATGCATGCTTGAAACATGTTAAAGAAGTAAATGACCCATGGATCCAAACCTTTCAAAGAGAAAATCATTAAATTCTCAAGTGAACGTGCGGTGGGATATTTACCCGAGTCAAACAAGCCATTATTTTGCCCATTTACAAAAAGCTGACATAACGACCATAGATGATTGTAAAGTGATTTATCATACGTAACATGCTATATTTTTTAAAGGAATGACTTATGGATTGGGAGTCAACACTCAGTTAAAAAGCCCCGCCTCCCCCTTTTCCTGGCGATTGTAGAACCTGATATTAAAAACTAAAAAGAGTTTACAATCCCAAAAAATTACAGACACTTTTTGGAACTATCTCTCTCTACATTTGTGCATTCTGCTTTTCTATTTTAGATGTATACTATTTTCTTAAATCAAAATTTGAGTTTTCACTTTCTCTTCATCTTGTACTAAAAAAAAGAGATAGAAGGCAAATTGATCACAACAAAAAGAAAATTTTTGAATTTATGGATGGAAAGTATTTAAAGCAATAAAAAATGTAAGTAAAGAAAATTTATTCACACACCACAAATGAACACAAAAGTTTTGTTAAACAAGTTTGGGAAATTCCACTAATTCAACCCAAATAGCTCAAAATTTCATAAGAAAGATAGTTTTCTACACATGTTTTAAATAATGGATATGCATGCTTGAAACAAGTTAAAGATGCAAATGTCCTATGGGATCCAAACCTTTTAAAGAGAATATCATTAAATTATCAAGTGAACGTGGGGTGTGTTATTTACACGAGTCAAACAAGCCATTATTTTGCGCATTTACAAAAACTTGACCTCACGATCATAGACGATTGAAAAGTAATTTATCATGCGTAATGGGCTATATTTCTGTAAGGAATGACTTAAGGAATAGGACTCAACACTCAGTTAAAAATCCATCGCCTCCCCCTTTTCCCAACGATTGCAAAACCTAATATATAAAAACTAAAAAGAGTTTACAATCCCTAAAAATTACAGGCACTTTTTGGAATTATCTCTCTCTACATTTATGCATTGTGCTTTTCAGTTTTAGAAGTATACTTTTTTCTTAAATCAAAGACTTGATTTTTCACTTTCCCTTCATCTCGTAAACAAAAAAAGAGAAAAAAGGCAAATAGATCACAACAAAATGAAATTTTTAGAATTTATGTATAGAAAGAATATAAACAGTAAACAAAATGTAAGAAAAGAAAATTTATTCACACACCTCCAATGAACACAAATGTTTTGATATCCAATTTTGGGAAATTCCACTAGTTCAACCCTAATAGATCGAAATTTTATAAGAAAGAGATTTTTCTACACATGTTTAAAAAAATGGATATCCATGCTTGAAACATGTTTAAGATGCAAATGACCTATGGATCCAAACCTTTTAAAGAGAATAACTTTAAATTCTCAAGTAAACGTGTGGTGGCATATTTACCATTGTCAAACAAGCCATTATTTTGCCCATTAACAAAAAGTTGACATAACGATCATAGATGATTGTAAATTGATTTATCATTCGTAATAGGGATATAATCTTTGTAAGGAATTACTTATGGATTCGGAGACAACACTCAGTTAAAAATCCCTTGCCTCCCCCTTTTCTTGACGATTGCAGAACCTGATATATAAAAACTACAAAGAGTTAAAAATCCCAAAAAATTACAGACACTTTTAGGAATTATCTCTCTCTACATTTGTGCATTGTGCATTTCCATTTTAGATGTATACTTTTTTCTTAAATAAAAATTTGAGTTTTCACTTTCCCATCATCTCGTAGACAAAAAAAGAGAAAACATTACACATTAAAAATGGAAATGCACAATATACAAATGTAGAGAGAGATAATTCCAAAAAGTGTCTGTAATTTTTGGGAATTTTAATCTCTTTTTAGTTTTTATATGTCAGGTTCTGCAATCGTCGGGAAAAGGGGGAGGCGAGTCATTTTTAACTGAATGTTGACTCCGTATCCACCTGTCATTCCTTACAAAAATATAACCCTTTACGCAAGATAAATCACTTTATAATCATCTATGATCGTTAGGTCAAATTTTTGAAAAAGGGCAAAATAATGGCTTGTTTGACTCGCGTAAATATCCCACCGCACGTTCAATTGAGAATTTAATGTTATTCTCTTCAATTGAGAATGTGCGGTGGGATATTTACCCGTGTCAAACAAACCATTATTTTGCCCATTTAAAAAAAAGCTGACCTAACGATATTAGATGATTGTAAATTGATTTATCATTCGTAATGGGGATATAATTTCTGTAAGGAATTTCTAATGGATTGGGAGACAACACCCAGTTAAAAATCCCCCGCCTCCCCCTTTTCATGACGATTGCAGAACCTGATATATAAAAACTACAAAGAGTTTAAAATCACAAAAAAATACAGACACTTTTAGGAATTATCTCTCTCTACATTTGTGCATTGTGCATTTCCATTTTACATGTATACATTTTTCTTAAATAAAAATTTGAGTTTTCCCTTTCCCATCATCTCGTAAACAAAAAAAAGGATAAAAGGCAAATAGATCACAAAAAAATGAAAATTTTAGAGTATATGAACGGAAAGAATTTAAAGAAATAAACAAAAGTAAGTAAAGAAAATTTACTCACACACCACAAATGAAAACAAAAGTTTAGTTATCCAATTTTTGGAAATTCCACTAATTAAACCCTTATAACTCGAAATTTTAAAAGAAAGAGAGTTTTTTACACATGTTTCAAAAAAAGGATATGCATGCTTGAAATATGTTAGAGATGAAAATAACCTATGGATCCAAACCTTTTAAAGAGAATAACATTAAATTCTCAAGTGAACGTGCGGTGGGATATTTACCTGAGTCAATCAAGCCATTATTTTTCCCTTTTTCAAAAAGCTGACCAAACGATCATACACGATTGTAAAGTGATTTATCATGGGTAAAGGGCTATATTTTTGTATGGAATGACAGATGGATACGGAGTCAACATTTAGTTAAAAATCACTTGCCTCCCCCTATTCCCGACGATTGCAGAACCTGATATATAAAAACTAAAAAGATATTACTATCCCCAAAAATTATAGACACTTTTTGGAAATATCTCTCTCTACATTTGTGAATGGTTCATTTCCATTTTAAATTTATACTTCTTTCTTAAATAAAAACTTGTGTTTTCACTTTCCCTTCCTCTCGTAAACAATAAAAGAGATAAAAGGCAATTAGATCACAGCAAAATGAAAATTTTAGAGTTTGTATAGGGAAATAACTTAAAGCAATTAAAAAATGTGAGTAAAGAAAATTTATTCACACACCAGAAATGAACACAAAACTTTTGTTTTCCTAGTTTGGGAAATTCCACATGTTCAACCCTAATAGGTCGGAATTTTATAAGAAAGAGATTTTTGTACACATGTTTTAAAAAATGGATATGCATACTGAAAACATGTTAAAGATGCAAATGCCCTATGGAACCAAACCTTTTAAAAAGAATAACATTAAATTTGCAAGTGAACGTGCGGTGGGATATTTAGTAGAGTCAAACAAGCCATTATTTTTCCCAATTACAAAAAGCTGACCTACCAAGCATAGATGATTGTAAAGTGATTTATCATACGTAACGAGCAATAATTTTGTAAGGAAGGACTTATGGATTGGGAGTCAACACTCAGGTAAAAATCCCCCGCCTCCCCCTTTTCCTGATGATTGCAAAACCTGATAAATAAGAACTAAAAAGAATTTACAATCCTAAAAATTACGGACACTTTTTGGAATTATATCTCTCTACCTTTGTGCATCGTGCATTCCCATTATAGATGTATACTTTTTTCTTAAATCCAAACATGAGTATTCACTTTCCCTTCATCTCGTAAACAAAAAAAGAGATAAAAGCCAAATAGATCAAAACAAAATGTAAATTTTAGAGTTTCTGTACGGAAGGAATTTAAAGCAATTAAAAAATGTAAGTAAAGAAAATTTATTCACACACCACAAATGAACACAAAAGTTTTGTTATCCAAGTTTGAGATATTCCACTTGTTCAACCCTAATAACTTGGAATTTTATAAGAAAGAGTTTTTTCTACACATGTTTCAAAAAATGGATATGTATGCTTGAAACATGTTAAAGATGCAAATGACCTATGGGTCCAAACCTTTTAAAGAGAATAACATTAAATTCTCAAGTGAACGTGCAGTGGGATATTTACCCAAGTCAAACAAGCCATTATTTTGCCCATTTTCAAAAAGCTGACCTACCGATCATAGATGATTGTTAAGTGATTGATCATGCGTAACGGGCTATTTTTTTTAAGGAATGATTTATGGATTGGGAGTCAACACTTAGTTAAAAATCCTCAGTCACCCCCTTTTCCGGACGATTGCATAAACTGATATATAAAAACTAAAAAGAGTTTACAATCCTGAAAAATTATAGACACTTTTTGGAATTATCTCTATACATTTGTGCATTGTGCATTTTCATTTTAGATTTATACTTGTTTCTTAAATCAAAACTTTGGTTTTCACTTTCCCTTCATCTCGTAAACAAAAAAAGAGATAAAAGGCAAAAACCTCACACCAAGATGAAAATTTTAGATTTTATGTATGGAAAGAATTTAAAGCAATAAACAAATGTAAGAAAGGAAAATTTATTCACACACCACAAATGAACTCAAAAGTTTTGGTATCCAAGTTTTGGAAATTCCACAAGTTCAACCCTAATATCTTTGAATTTTTTAAGAAATAGATTTTTCTACACATGTTTCAAAAAATGGATATGCATGCTTGAAAAATGTTAAAGATACAAATGACCTATGGATCCAAACCTTTTAAAGAGAATAACATTAAATTTTCAAGTGAATGTGTGGCGGAATATTTACCCAAGTCAAACAAGCCATTATTTTTCCCATTTACAAAAAGTTGACCTTAAGATCATAGATGATTATATAGTGATTTATCATGTGTAACGGGCTATATTTTTGTATGGAATGACTTTTGGATTGGGAGTCAACACTCAGATAAAACTCCCCCGCCTCCCCTTTTCGCGACGATTGCATAACCTGATATACAAAAACTAAAAGGAGTTTACAATCCCTAAAAATTACAGACACTTTTTGGAATTATCTCTCTCTACATTTGTGCATTGTGCGTTTCCATTTTAGATGTATAATTTTTTCTTAAATCGAAACTTGAGTTTTCACTTTCTCTTCATCTCATAAACAAAAAAAGAGATAAAAAGTAAATAGATCACTACTAAATGAAAATTTCAAAGTTTATGTATGGAAATAATTTAAAGCAATAAACAAATGTAAGAAAGGAAAATTTATTGACACACCACAAATGAACACAAAATTTTTGTTATCCAATTTTGGGAAATTCCACTACTTCAACCCTCATATCTCGGAATTTTGTAAGAAAGATAATTTTCTACACATGTTTTAAAAAATGGATCTGCATGCTTGAAACATGTTAAAGATGCAAATGACCTATGGATCCAAACCTTTTAAAGAGAATAACATTAAATTCTCAAGTGAACGTGCGATGGGAAATTTTCCCAAATCAAATAAGTCATTATTTTGCCCATTTACAAAAAGCTGACCTATAGATCATAGATGCTTGTAAAGTGATTTATCATGCGTAACAGGCTATATTTTTGTAAGGAATGACTTATGGAATGGGAGTCAACACTCAGATAAAAATCCCCCGCTTCCCCCTTTTCTCGACGATTGCAGAACCTGATACATAAAAACTTAAAAGCGTTTACGATCCAAAAAAATTATAAATACTTTTTGGATTTGTCACTCTCTACACTTGTGCATTTTCCATTTCCATTTTAGATGTAAACTTTTTTCGTAAATCAAAACTTGAGTTTTCAATTTCCCTTCATCTCTTAAACAAAAAAAGAGAAAAAATGAAAAAAGATCACAACAAAATGAAAATTTTAGAGCTTCAGTGTGGAAAAAAATTAAAGCAATAAAAAAATGTAAGTAAAGAAAATTTATTCACACACCACAAATGAACACAAAATTTTTGTTATCCAAGTTTGGGAAATTCCACTTGTTCTACCCAAAAAGCTCAGAATTTTATAACAACGAGATTTTTCTACACTTGTTTCCAAAATTGGATATGCATGCTTGAAACATGTTAAAGATGCAAATGACCTATTGAGCCAAACCTTTTCAAGAGAATAAAATTAAATTCTCAAGTGATCGTGTGGTGGGATATTTATCCTAGTAAAACAAGTCAACATGTTGCCCATTTAAAAAAAGCTGACCTAACGATCATAGATGATTGAAAAGTGATTTATCATGCGTAACGGGCTATATTTTTGTAAAGAATAACTTTTGGATTGGGATTCAACACTCAGTTAAAAATCCCCCGCCTCCCCCTTTTCATATTTTTGTAAGGAATGACTTATGGATTGGGAGTCAACACTCAGTTAAAAATCCCCCATCTCCCCCTTTTCCCGACCATTGCATAACCTAATATATAAAAACTAAAAAGAGTTGAAAGCCCCTAAAAATTACCAAAACTTTTTGGAATTATCTCTCTCTACTTTTGTGCATTGTGCATTTCCATTTTAGATGTATAATTTTTTGTTAAGGAAAAAGTTGAGTTTTAACTTTCCCTTCATCTCGTAAATAAAAAAAGAGATAAAAGGCAAATAAATCACAACAAAATGAAAATGTTTGAGTTTATGTATGGAAAGAATTTAAAGGAATAAAAAAATTTTAGTAAATAAAATTTATTCACACACCAAAAATGAACACAAAAGTTTTGTTATCCAATTTTGGGAAATTCTACTTGTTCAACCCTAATAGATCGGAATTTTATAAGATAGAGATTTTTCTACACATGTTTTAAAAAATGGATATGCATGCTTGAAACATGATAAAGATTTAAATGACTTATGGATCCAAACCTTTTAAAGAGAATAATATTAAATTCTTAAGTGAACGTGCAGTGGGATATTTACCAGAGCAAAGAAGCCATTATTATGCCCATTCACAAAAAGCTGACCTAACGATCATAGATGATTGTAAAGTGATTTATCATGCGTAACGGGCTATATTTTTTTAAGGAATGACTGATGGATTGGGAGTCAACACTCAGTTAAAAATCGCCCGCCTCCCCCTTTTTTCCCAACGATTGTAGAACCTGATATATAAAAACTAAAAAGAGATTACAGTCCGTAAAAATTACATACACTTTTTGGAATTATCTCTTCCGATATTTGTGCATTGTGTATTTCAATTTTTGAAGTAAACTTTTTTCTTAAATCAAAACTTGAGTTTTCACTTTTCCCATCATCTCGTAAACAAAAAAATAGATAAAAGGCAAATAGATAACAACAAAAGGAAAATTTTAGAGTTTATGTATGGAAAGAATTTAAAGGAATAAAAAAATGTTAGTAAAGAAAATTTATTCACACACCACAAATGAACACAAAAGTTTTGTTATCCAAGTTTGGGAAATTATACTAGATCAACCCTAATAGCTCGCAATTTTATAAGAAAGTGATTTTTCTACAGATGTTTTAAAAAATGGATATGCATGCTTGAAACATTTTAAAGATGCAAATGACCTATGGATCTAAACCTTTTAAAGAGAATAACATTAAATTCTCAAGTGAACGTGTGGTGGGATATTTACCAGCATCAAACAAGCCATTATTTTGCCCAATTACAAAAAGCTGACCTACCGAGCATAGATGAGTGTAAAGTGATTTATCATGCGTAACAGACAATATTTTTGTAAGGAAGACTTATGGATTGGGATCTAACACTCAGGTAAAAATCCCCTACCTCCCCCTTTTCCCGACAATTGCAGAACTTGATATATAAAAACTAAACAAAAGTTTACCATCCTAAAAATTACAGACACTTTTTGGAATTATCTCTCTCTACCTTTGTGCATCATGCATCCCTTTTTAGATGTATACTTTTTTCTTAAATAAAAACTTGAGTATTCACTTTCCTTTCATCTCGTAAAAAAAAAATGAGATAAAAGGCAAATAGATCACAAAAAAATGAAAATTTTAGAGTTTTTGTATGGAAGGAATTAAAAGCAATAAAAAAATTAAGTAAAGAAAATTTATTCCCACAATACAAATGAACACAAAAGTTTTGTTATCCAAGTTTCAGATATTCCATTTGTTCAACCCTAATAACTCGGATTTTTATAAGAAAGAGTTTTTTCTACACTTGTTTTAAAAAATGGATATGCATGCATGAAACATGTTAAAGATGAAAATGACCTATGGATCCAAAAATTTTAAAGAGAATAACATTAAATTCTCAAGTGAACGTGCGGTGGGATATTTACCCGACTCAAGCAAGCCTTTATTTTGCCCATTTAATAAAAGCTGATGTAACGATCATAGATGATTGTAAAGGGATTGATCATGCATAATGGGCTACTTTTTTTTAAGGAATGACTAATGGATTGAGAGTCAGTACTTAGTTAAAAATCCCCAGCCACCCCCTTTTCCCGATGATTGCATAACTTGATATATAAAATCTAAAAAGAGTTTACGATCCCTAAAAATTATAGACACCTTTTGGAATTATATCTCTCTACATTTGTGCATTTTGTATTTCCATTTTAGATCTATACTTGTTTCTTAAATCAAAACTTGGGTTTTCACTTTCCCTTCATCTCATAAACAAAAAAAGAGATAAAAGGCAGAAAGCTCACAACAAAATGAAAATTTTAGAGTTTATGTATGGAAAGAATTTAAAGCAATAAACAAATGTAAGAAAGGAAAATTTATTCACACACCACAAATGAATACAAAAGTTTTGGTATCCAAGTTTTGGAAATTCCAGAAGTTCAACCCTTATATCTCGGAATTTTATAAGAAAGAAATTTTTCTACACATGTTTCAAAAATTGGATATGTAGGCTTGAAAAATGTTAAAGATGCAAATGACCAATGGATCCAAACCTTTTAAAGAGAATAACATTAAATTTTCAAGTGAACGTGTGGTGGGATATTTACCCAAGTCAAACAAGCCATTATTTTGCCCATTTAGAAAAAGTTGACCAAAAGATCATAGATGATTGTTTAGTGATTATTCATGTGTAATGGGCTATATTTTTTTATAGAATGACTTATGGATTGGGAGTCAACACTCAGATAAAACTCCCCCGCCACCCCCTTTTCGTGACGATTACATAACCTGATATATAAAAATTAAAAGGAGTTTACAATGCCTAAAAATTACAGACACTTTTTGGAATTATCTCTCACTATATTTGTGCATTGTGCATGTTCATTTTAGATGTATAATTTTTTCTTAAATCAAAAGCTAAGTTTTCACTCTCTTCATGTCGTAAACAAAAAAAGAGATAAAAAGCAAATAGATCACTACTAAATGAAAATTTCAGAGTTTATGTATGGAAATAATTTAAAGTAATAAACAAATGTAAGAAAATAAAATTTATTCACACACCACAAATGAACATAAAAGTTTTGTTATCCAATTTTGGGAAATTCCACTACTTAAACCCTAATATCTCGGAATTTTATAAGAAAGATAATTTTCTACACATGTTTTAAAAAATGGATATGCATGCATGAAACATGTTCAAGAAGCAAATGACCTATGGATCCAAACCTTTTAAAGAGAATAACATTAAATTCTCAAGTGAACGTGCGATGGGATATTTTCCTGAGTCAAATAAACCAATATTTTGCCCATTTACAATAAGCTGACCTAAAGATCATAAATGATTGTAAAGTTATTGATCATGGTAACGGGCTCTATTCTTTTAAGGAATGACATATGGATTGGGAGTCAACACTCAGATAAAAATCCCCCCCACCCCCCCCCCCCCCCCCCCCCCCCCCCCTTTCCCGACGATTGCAGAATCTGATATATAAATACTAAAAACAGTTTACGATCCCAAAAAATTTATAGGTACTTTTTGGATTTATTAGTCACTACATTTGTGCATTGTGCATTTCCATTTTAGATGTACACTTTTTTCTTAAATCAAAACTTGAGTTTTCAATTTCCCTTCATCTCGTAAACAAAAAAAGTGATAAAAGGCAAATAGATCACAACAAAATGAAAATGTTAGTGTTTTAATATAGAAAGAATTTAAAGCAATAAAAAAATGTAAGTAAAGAAAATTTATTCACACACCACAAATGAACACAAAATTTTTGTTATCCAAGTTTGGTTAATTCCTCTTGTTCTACCCAAAAAGCTCATAATTTTATAAGAACGAGATTTTTCTACACTTGTTTCAAAAATTGGATATGCATGCTTGAAACATGTTAAAGATGCAAATGACCTATGGATACAAACCTTTTCAAGAGAATAAAATTAAATTCTCAAGTGATCGTGTGGTGGGATATTTATCCGAGTAAAATAAGTCAATATATTGCCCATTTAAAACAAGCTGACCTAACGATCATAGATGATTGAAAATTGATTTATCATGCGTAACGGGCTATATTTTTTTAAAGAATGACTTATGGATTGGGATTCAACACTCAATTAAAAATCCCCCGCCTCCCCCTTTTCATATTTTTTTAAGGAATACCTTATGGATTGGGAGTCAACACTCAGTTAAAAATCCCCCGCCTCCCCCTTTTCTCGACCATTGCATAACCTGATATATAAAAACTAAAAAGAGTTGAAAGTCCCTAAAAATTACCAACACTTTTTGGAATTATCTCTCTCTACTTTTGTGCATTGTGCATTTCCATTTTAAATGTATAATTTTTGTTAAGCAAAAAGTTGAGTTTTAACTTTCCCTTCATCTCGTAAAGAAAAAAAGAGATTAAAGACAAATAGATCACAACAAAATGAAAATTTTAGAGTTTATGTATGGAAAGAATTTAAAGGAATAGAAAAATGTTAGTAAAGAAAATTTATTCACACACCAAATATGAACACAAAAGTTTTGTTATCCAAGTTTGGAAATTCTACTTGTTCAACCCTAATTGATCGGAATTTTATAAGATAGAGATTTTTCTGCACATGTTTGAAAAAAAGGATATGCATGCTTAAAACATGTTAAATATTTAAATGACGTATGGATCCGAACCTTTTAAAGAGAATAATATCAAATTCTTAAGTGAACGTGCAGTGGGATATTTACCCAAGTCAAAAAAGCCATTATTATGCCCATTCATAGAAAGGTGACCTAACGATCATAGATGATTGTAAAGTGATTTATCATGCGTAACGGGCTATATTTTTTTAAGGAATGACTGATGGATTGGGAGTCAACACTAAGATAAAAATCCCCCGCCTCTCCCTTTTTTCCCAACGATTGTAGAACCTGATATATAAAAACTAAAAAGAGATTACAGTCCATAAAAATTACATACACTTTTTGGAATTATCTCTTCCGACTTTTGTGCATTGTGCATTTCAATTTTGAAAGTATACTTTTTTCTTAAACCAAAACTTGAGTTTTCACTTTTTCCATCATCTCGTAAACAAAAAAAAAAAAAGTCAAATAGATCACAAAAAAAGGAAAATTTTAGAGTTTATGTATGGAAAGAATTTAAAGGAATAAAAAAATGTTAGTAAAGAAAATTTATTCACACACCACAAATGAACACAAAAGTTTTGTTATCTAAGTTTGGGAAATTATACTAGATCAACCCTAATAGCTCGCAATTTTATAAGAAAGTGATTTTTGTACAGATGTTTTAAAAAATGGATATGCATGCTTAAAATATTTTAAAGATGCAAATGACCTATGGATCCAAACCTTTTAAAGAGAATAACATTAAATTCTCAAGTGGACGTGCGATGAGATATTTACCAGCGTCAAACAAGCCATTATTTTGCCCAATTACAAAAAGCTGACCTACCGAGCATAGATGAGTGTAAAGTGATTTATCATGCGTAATGGGAAATATTTTTGTAAGGAAGACTTATGGATTGGGATTCAGCACTCAGGTAAAAATCCCCTGCCTCCCCCTTTTCTCGACAATAGCAGAATTTGATATATAAAAATTAAAAAGAGTTTACAAACCTAAAAATTACAGACACTTTTTGGAATTATCTCTCTCTACCTTTGTGCATCGTGCATTCCCATTCTAGATGTATACTTTTTTCTTAAATAAAAACTTGAGTATTCACTTTCCCTTCATCTTGTAAAAAAAAAGAGATAAAAGGAAAATAGATCACAACAAAATGAAAATTTTAGAGTTTTTGTATGGAAGGAATTAAAAGCAAAAAAAAAATTAAGTAAAGAAAATTTATTCAGAAAATACAAATGAACACAAAACTTTTGTTATCCAAGTGTTAGATATTCCATTTGTTCAACCCTAATAACTCGGAATTTTATAAGAAAGAGCTTTTTCTACACATGTTTTAAAAAATGGATATGCATGCTTGAAACATGTTAAAGATGCAAATGACCTATGGATCCAAACATTTTAAAGAGAATAACATTAAATTCTCAAGTGAACATGCGGTGGGATATTTACCCGAGTCAAGCAAGCTTTTATTTTGCCCATTTACAAAAAGCTGTGATAACGATCATAGATGATTGTAAAGTGATTGATCATGCGTAACGGGCTACTTTTTTGTAAGGAATGACTGATGGATTGGGAGTCAATACTTAGTTAAAAATCCCCAGCCACCCCCTTTTCCTGATGATTGCATAACTTGATATATAAAAGCTAAAAAGAGTTTACGATCCCTAAATATTATTGACACTTTTTGGAATTATATCTCTCTACATTTGTGCATTGTGTATTTCCATTTTAGATCTATACTTGTTTCTTAAATCAAAACTTGGGTTTTCACTTTCCCTTCATCTCATAAACATAAAAAGAGATAAAAGGCAGGAAGCTCACAACAAAATGAAAATTTTAGAGTTTATGTATGGAAAGAATTTAAATCAATAAACAAATGTAATAAAGGAAAATTTATTCACACACCACAATTGAATACAAAAGTTTTGGTATCCAAGTTTTGGAAATTCCACAAGTTCAACCCTAATATCTCAGAATTTTATAAGAAAGATATTTTTCTACACATATTTCAAAAAATTGATATGCATACTTGAAAAATGTTAAAGATGAAAATGACCTATGGATCCAAACCTTTTCAAGAGAATAACATTAAATTTTCAAGTGAACATGTGGTGGGATATTTACCCAAGTCAAACAAGCCATTATTTTGCCCATTTAGAAAAAGTTGACCAAAAGATCATAGATGATTGTATAGTGATTTATTATGTGTAATGGGCTACATTTTTGTATGGAATGACTTATGGATTGGGAGTCAACAGTCAGATAAAACTCCCCCGCCTCCCCCATTTCGTGACGATTACGTAACCTGATATATAAAAATTAAAAGGAGTTTACAATCTCTAAAAATTATAGACACTTTTTGGAATTATCTCTCACTATATTTGTGCATTGTGCATGTCCATTTTAGATCTATAATTTTTTTAAATCAAAACTTGAGTTTTCACTCTCTTCATCTCGTAAACAAAAAAAGAGATAAAAAGAAATAGATCACTACTAAATATAAATTTCAGAGTTTATGTATGGAAATAATTTAAATCAATAAACAAATGTAAGAAAATAAAATTTATTCACACACCACAAATGAACATAAAAGTTTTGTTATCCAATTTAAGGAAATTCTACTACTTAAACCCTAATATCACAGAATTTTATAAGAAAGATAATTTTATAGACATGTTTTAAAAAATGGATATGCTTGCTTAAAACATGTTAAAAAAGTAAATGACCTATGGATCCAAACCTTTTAAAGAGAATAACATTAAATTCTCAAGTGAACGTGCGGTGGGATAATTACCCGAGTCAAATAAATCATTATTTTCCCCATTGACAATAAGCTGACCTAAAGATCATAAATGATTGCAAAGTGATTGATCATGCGTAACGGGCTATATTTTTTTAAGGAATGACTTATGGATTTGGAGTCAACAATCAGATACAAATCCCCTGCCTCCCCCTTTTCCCGACGATTGCAGAACCTGATATATAAAAACTAAAAAGAGTTTACGATCCCAAAAAATTATAGATACTTTTTGGATTTATCAGTCACTACATTTGTGCATTGTGCATTTCCATTTTAGATGTACATTTTTTTCTTAAATCAAAACTTGAGTTTGCAATTTCCCTTCATCTCGTAAACTAAAAAAGTGATAAAAGGCAAATCGATCACAACAAAATGAAAATTTTAGAGTTTATGCATGGAAAGAATTTAAAGCAATAAAAAAATATAAGTAAAGAAAATTTATTCACACACCACAAATGAACACAAAAGTTTTGTTATCCAAGTTTGGGAAATTCGACTTGTTCAACCCAAATAGCTCAGAATTTTAGAAGAACGAGATTTTTCTACACTTGTTTCAAAAATTGGATATGCATGCTTGAAACATGTTAAAGATGTAAATGACCTTTGGATTCGAACCTCTTAAAGAGAATAAAATTAAATTCTCAAGTGATCGTGTGATGGGATATTTACCCGAGTAAAACAAGTCAATATGTTGCCCATTTAAAAAAAGCTGACCTAATGATCATAGAAGATTGAAAAGTGATTTATCATGTATAACGGGGTATATTTTTTAAAAGAATGACTTATGGATTGGGATTCAACACTCAGTTAAAAATCCCTTGCCTCCCCCTTTTCATATTTTTGGAAGGAATGATTTATGGATTGGGAGTCAACACTCAGTTAAAAATTCTCCGCCGCCCCCTTTTCCCGACCACTGCATAACCTGATATATAAAAACTAAAAAGAGTTGACAATCCCTAAAAATTACAGACACTTTTGGAATTTTCTTTCTTCTTTTGTGCATTGTGCATTTCCATTTTAGATGTATAATTTTTTGTTAAACAAAAAGTTGAGTTTTCACTTTCCCTTCATCTCGTAAACAAAAAAAGAGATAAGAGGCAAATAGATCACAACAAAATGAAAATTTTAGAGTTTATGTATGGAAAGAATTTAAATGAATAAAAAAATTTTATTAAATAAAATTTATTCAGACACCAGAAATGAACACAAAAGTTTTGTTATCCAAGTTTGGGAAATTCTACTAGTTCAATCCTAATAGCTCGGAAATTTATAACAAAGATTTTTCTACACATGTTTTAAAAAATTGATATGCATGCTTGAAACATGTTAAAGATTCAAATGACCAATGGATCCAAACCTTTTATAGAGAATAACATTAAATTCTTAAGTGAATGTGCAGTGGGATATTTACCCGAATCAAAGAAGCCATTATTATGCCCATACAGAAAAAGCTAACCTAACGATCATAGATGATTGTAAAGTGAATTATCATGCGTAATGGGCTATATTTTTGTAAGGAATGACTGATGGAATAGGAGTCAACAATCAGTTAAAAATCCCCCACCTCCCTCTTTTTTCCCAACGATTGTAGAACCTGATATATAAAAACTAAAAAGAGATTACAGTCCGTAAAAATTACTAACACTTTTTGGAATTATCTCATCCAGCATTGTGCATTTCAATTTTAGATGTATACTTTTTTCTTAAATCAAAACTTGAGTTTTCACTTTTCCCATCATTTCGTAAACAAAAAAAGAGATAAAAGGTAAATAGTTCACAACAAAATGAAAATTTTAGAGTTTATATATGGAAATAATTTAAAACAATAAACAAATGTAAGTAAAGAAAATTTATACATACACAAAAAATGAACACAAAAGTTTTGTTATCCAATTTTGGAAAATTCCACTAGTTCAAACCTAATAGCTTGGAATTTTATAAGAAAGTGATTTTTCTACAATTGTTTTAAAAAATTGATATCCATGCTTGAAACATGTTAAAGATTCAAATGACCTATGGATCCAAACCTTTTAAAGAGAATAACATTAAATTCTGAAGTGAACTTGCGGTTGAATATTTACCCGAGTCAAACAAGCCATTATTTTGCCCAATTACAAAAAGCTGACCTAACGATCATAGATGATTTTAAAGTGATTTATCATGCGTTACGGGATATATTTTTACAAGGAATGACTGATGGATTGGGAGTCAACACTCAGTTAAAAATCCCCCGCCTCCCGCTTTTCGGTTTGATTGCATAACCTGATATTTCAAAAAAAAAAAAAAGAGTTTTCAATCCCTATAAATTATAGACACTTTTTGGAATTATCTCTCTCTAAATTTGTGCATTGTCCATTTCCATTTTTGATGTATACTTTTTTCTTAAATCAAAACTTGAGTTTTCACTCTCTTCATCTCATATACAAACAAAGAGATAAAAGGCAAAAAGATCATAACAAAATGAAAATTGAAGAGTTTATGTATGGTAAGAATTTAAAGCAATAAACAAAAATAAGTAAATAAAATTTATTCTCAAACCACAAATGAACACAAAAGTTTTGTCTTCCGAGTTTGGGAAATTCCACTAGTTCAACACCAATAGCTCGGAATTTTATGAGAAAGAGATTTTTCCACACCAGTTTCAAAAAATGGATTTGCATGCTTGAAACATGTAAAAGATGCAAATGACCTACGGATCCAAACCTTCTAAAGAGAATAACATTACATTCTCAAGTGAACGTGCGGTAGGATATTTACCCGAGTCAAACAAGCCATTATTTTGCCCATTTACAAAAAGCAGACCTAACGATCATAGATGATTGTAAACTGATTTATCATACGTAACGGGCTATAGTTTTGTAAGGAATGCCTAATGGATTGGGAGTCAACACTCTGTTAAAAATCCATGCCTCCCCCTTTTCCCGACGATTGTAGAACCTGATATATAAAAACGAAAAAGTGTTTCCAATCCTCAAAAATTTTAGACACATTTTGGAATTATCTCCCTCCACATTTGTGCTTTGTGCATTTCCATATTAGATGTATACTTTTTTATTAAATCAAAACTTGAGTTTTCACTTTCCCTTCATCATGTAAACAAAAAAAGAGATAAAAGGCAAATAGATTAGAACAAAATGAAACTTTTACAGTTTATGTATGGAAAGAATTTAAAGATATAAACAAATGTAATTAAAGAAAATTTATTCACACACAACAAATGAACATAAAATTTTTGTAATCCAATTTTGGGAAATTCCACTAGTTCAACCCCTGTTGCTCGGAATTTTATAAGAAAGAGATTTTCCTACACATGTTTTAAAAAATGGATATGCATGCTTGAAACATGTTAGAGATGCAAATGACCTAAGGATCCAAAACTTCTAATGAGAATAACTTTAAATTCTCAAGTGAACATGCGGTAGGATATTTACCCGAGTCAAAGAAGCCATTATTTTGCCCATTTACAAAAAGCAGACCTAACGATCATAGATGATTGTAAACTGATTTATCATGCGTAATAGTCTATAGATATGGAGTCAACACTCAATTAAAAATCCCCAACCTCCCCTTTTCCCTACGATTGCAGAACCAGAGATATAAAAACTAAAAAGATATTACAATCCCCAAAAATTACAGACACTTTTTTGAATTATTTCTCTCTACATTTGTGCATTGTGGAATTCCATTTTATTTGTATACTTTTTCCTTAAATCAAAACTTGAGTTTTCACTTTTCCTTCATCTCGTAAACAAAAAAAGAGATAAAAGGCAAATAGATCACAACAAAATGAAAATTTTAGAGTTTATGTATGGAAAGAATTTATAGCAATAAACAAATATAAGTAAAGAAAATTTATTCACACACCACAAATGAACATAGAAGTTTTGTTTTCCAATTTTGGGAAATTCCACATTCAACCCTAATAGCTCGGAATTTTATAAGAAATTTTTTCTACACATGTTTTAAAAAATGGATATCCACGCTTTATATGTATTAAAGATGCAAATGAATTATGGATCCAAACCATTGAAGGAGAAAAAGATTAAATTCTCAAGTGAACGTGCGGTGGGATATTTACCCGAGTCAAAAAAGTCATTATTTTGCCAATTTACAAAAAGCTGACCTAACGGTCATAGATGATTGTAAAGTGATTTATCATGCGTAACGGGTTATATTTTTTGTAAGGAATTACTTATGGATTGGAAGTCAAGACTCAGTTAAAAATCCCCCGCCTCCCTTTTTTCTCGGCGATTGCTGAACCGGATTTATAAAAACTACAAAGAGTTTAAAATCCAAAAAAATTACAGACACATTTAAGAATTATCTCTCTCTACATTTGTGCATTGTGAATTTCCATTTTAGATGTATACTTTTTTCTTATATCAAAAATTGAGCTTCACTTTCCCTTCATCATGTAAACAAAAAAAGTGATAAAAGGCAAATAGATCACAACAAAATGAAAATTTTAGAGTTTATGTATGAAAAGAATTGAAAGCAATAAACAAATGAAAGTAAAGAAAATTTATTCACACACCACAAATGAACACGAAAGTTTTGTTGTCCAATTTTGGGAAATTCCACAACTTCAACCATAATAGCTCAGAATTTTATAAGAAAGATTTTTCTACACATGTTTAAAAAAATTGATATCCATGCTTTAAACGTGTTAAAGATGCAAATGACCTATGGATCCAAACCTTTGAAAGAGAATAACATTAAATTCTCAGGTGCACGTGCGGTGGGATATATACCCGAATTAAACAAGCCATTATTTTTCCATTTACAAAAAGCAAACCTAACGATCATAGATGATCGTAAAGAAATTTATCATGTGTAACGTGCAATATTTTTTGTAAGGAATTACTCTTGGATTGGGAGTCAACACTCAGTTAAAAATCCCCCGCCTCCCCATTTTCCAGGCGATTGCTGAACCTGATATATAAAATCTACAAAGAGTTTAAAATCCAAAAAAAATACAATCACTTTTAGGAATTGTCTTTGTCTACATTTGTGCATTGTGCATTTCCATTTTATATGTATACTTTTTTCTTAAATAAAAAATTGAGTTTTCACTTTCCTTTCATCTCGTAAACAGAAAAAGAGATAAAAGGCAAATAGATCACAACAAAATGAAAATTTTAGAGTTTATGAATGGAAAGAATTGAAAGCAATAAACAAATGTAAGTAAAGAAAATTTATTCACACACAACAAATGAACACGAAAGTTTTGTTATCCAAGTTTGGGAAATTCTACTAGTTCAATCCTAATAGCTCGGAAATTTATAACAAAGATTTTTCTACACATGTTTTAAAAAATTGATATGCATGCTTGAAACATGTTAAAGATTCAAATGACCAATGGATCCAAACCTTTTATAGAGAATAACATTAAATTCTTAAGTGAATGTGCAGTGGGATATTTACCCGAATCAAAGAAGCCATTATTATGCCCATACAGAAAAAGCTAACCTAACGATCATAGATGATTGTAAAGTGAATTATCATGCGTAATGGGCTATATTTTTGTAAGGAATGACTGATGGAATAGGAGTCAACAATCAGTTAAAAATCCCCCACCTCCCTCTTTTTTCCCAACGATTGTAGAACCTGATATATAAAAACTAAAAAGAGATTACAGTCCGTAAAAATTACTAACACTTTTTGGAATTATCTCATCCAGCATTGTGCATTTCAATTTTAGATGTATACTTTTTTCTTAAATCAAAACTTGAGTTTTCACTTTTCCCATCATTTCGTAAACAAAAAAAGAGATAAAAGGTAAATAGTTCACAACAAAATGAAAATTTTAGAGTTTATATATGGAAATAATTTAAAACAATAAACAAATGTAAGTAAAGAAAATTTATACATACACAAAAAATGAACACAAAAGTTTTGTTATCCAATTTTGGAAAATTCCACTAGTTCAAACCTAATAGCTTGGAATTTTATAAGAAAGTGATTTTTCTACAATTGTTTTAAAAAATTGATATCCATGCTTGAAACATGTTAAAGATTCAAATGACCTATGGATCCAAACCTTTTAAAGAGAATAACATTAAATTCTGAAGTGAACTTGCGGTTGAATATTTACCCGAGTCAAACAAGCCATTATTTTGCCCAATTACAAAAAGCTGACCTAACGATCATAGATGATTTTAAAGTGATTTATCATGCGTTACGGGATATATTTTTACAAGGAATGACTGATGGATTGGGAGTCAACACTCAGTTAAAAATCCCCCGCCTCCCGCTTTTCGGTTTGATTGCATAACCTGATATTTCAAAAAAAAAAAAAAGAGTTTTCAATCCCTATAAATTATAGACACTTTTTGGAATTATCTCTCTCTAAATTTGTGCATTGTCCATTTCCATTTTTGATGTATACTTTTTTCTTAAATCAAAACTTGAGTTTTCACTCTCTTCATCTCATATACAAACAAAGAGATAAAAGGCAAAAAGATCATAACAAAATGAAAATTGAAGAGTTTATGTATGGTAAGAATTTAAAGCAATAAACAAAAATAAGTAAATAAAATTTATTCTCAAACCACAAATGAACACAAAAGTTTTGTCTTCCGAGTTTGGGAAATTCCACTAGTTCAACACCAATAGCTCGGAATTTTATGAGAAAGAGATTTTTCCACACCAGTTTCAAAAAATGGATTTGCATGCTTGAAACATGTAAAAGATGCAAATGACCTACGGATCCAAACCTTCTAAAGAGAATAACATTACATTCTCAAGTGAACGTGCGGTAGGATATTTACCCGAGTCAAACAAGCCATTATTTTGCCCATTTACAAAAAGCAGACCTAACGATCATAGATGATTGTAAACTGATTTATCATACGTAACGGGCTATAGTTTTGTAAGGAATGCCTAATGGATTGGGAGTCAACACTCTGTTAAAAATCCATGCCTCCCCCTTTTCCCGACGATTGTAGAACCTGATATATAAAAACGAAAAAGTGTTTCCAATCCTCAAAAATTTTAGACACATTTTGGAATTATCTCCCTCCACATTTGTGCTTTGTGCATTTCCATATTAGATGTATACTTTTTTATTAAATCAAAACTTGAGTTTTCACTTTCCCTTCATCATGTAAACAAAAAAAGAGATAAAAGGCAAATAGATTAGAACAAAATGAAACTTTTACAGTTTATGTATGGAAAGAATTTAAAGATATAAACAAATGTAATTAAAGAAAATTTATTCACACACAACAAATGAACATAAAATTTTTGTAATCCAATTTTGGGAAATTCCACTAGTTCAACCCCTGTTGCTCGGAATTTTATAAGAAAGAGATTTTCCTACACATGTTTTAAAAAATGGATATGCATGCTTGAAACATGTTAGAGATGCAAATGACCTAAGGATCCAAAACTTCTAATGAGAATAACTTTAAATTCTCAAGTGAACATGCGGTAGGATATTTACCCGAGTCAAAGAAGCCATTATTTTGCCCATTTACAAAAAGCAGACCTAACGATCATAGATGATTGTAAACTGATTTATCATGCGTAATAGTCTATAGATATGGAGTCAACACTCAATTAAAAATCCCCAACCTCCCCTTTTCCCTACGATTGCAGAACCAGAGATATAAAAACTAAAAAGATATTACAATCCCCAAAAATTACAGACACTTTTTTGAATTATTTCTCTCTACATTTGTGCATTGTGGAATTCCATTTTATTTGTATACTTTTTCCTTAAATCAAAACTTGAGTTTTCACTTTTCCTTCATCTCGTAAACAAAAAAAGAGATAAAAGGCAAATAGATCACAACAAAATGAAAATTTTAGAGTTTATGTATGGAAAGAATTTATAGCAATAAACAAATATAAGTAAAGAAAATTTATTCACACACCACAAATGAACATAGAAGTTTTGTTTTCCAATTTTGGGAAATTCCACATTCAACCCTAATAGCTCGGAATTTTATAAGAAATTTTTTCTACACATGTTTTAAAAAATGGATATCCACGCTTTATATGTATTAAAGATGCAAATGAATTATGGATCCAAACCATTGAAGGAGAAAAAGATTAAATTCTCAAGTGAACGTGCGGTGGGATATTTACCCGAGTCAAAAAAGTCATTATTTTGCCAATTTACAAAAAGCTGACCTAACGGTCATAGATGATTGTAAAGTGATTTATCATGCGTAACGGGTTATATTTTTTGTAAGGAATTACTTATGGATTGGAAGTCAAGACTCAGTTAAAAATCCCCCGCCTCCCTTTTTTCTCGGCGATTGCTGAACCGGATTTATAAAAACTACAAAGAGTTTAAAATCCAAAAAAATTACAGACACATTTAAGAATTATCTCTCTCTACATTTGTGCATTGTGAATTTCCATTTTAGATGTATACTTTTTTCTTATATCAAAAATTGAGCTTCACTTTCCCTTCATCATGTAAACAAAAAAAGTGATAAAAGGCAAATAGATCACAACAAAATGAAAATTTTAGAGTTTATGTATGAAAAGAATTGAAAGCAATAAACAAATGAAAGTAAAGAAAATTTATTCACACACCACAAATGAACACGAAAGTTTTGTTGTCCAATTTTGGGAAATTCCACAACTTCAACCATAATAGCTCAGAATTTTATAAGAAAGATTTTTCTACACATGTTTAAAAAAATGGATATCCATGCTTTAAACGTGTTAAAGATGCAAATGACCTATGGATCCAAACCTTTGAAAGAGAATAACATTAAATTCTCAGGTGCACGTGCGGTGGGATATATACCCGAATTAAACAAGCCATTATTTTTCCATTTACAAAAAGCAAACCTAACGATCATAGATGATCGTAAAGAAATTTATCATGTGTAACGTGCAATATTTTTTGTAAGGAATTACTCTTGGATTGGGAGTCAACACTCAGTTAAAAATCCCCCGCCTCCCCATTTTCCAGGCGATTGCTGAACCTGATATATAAAATCTACAAAGAGTTTAAAATCCAAAAAAAATACAATCACTTTTAGGAATTGTCTTTGTCTACATTTGTGCATTGTGCATTTCCATTTTATATGTATACTTTTTTCTTAAATAAAAAATTGAGTTTTCACTTTCCTTTCATCTCGTAAACAGAAAAAGAGATAAAAGGCAAATAGATCACAACAAAATGAAAATTTTAGAGTTTATGAATGGAAAGAATTGAAAGCAATAAACAAATGTAAGTAAAGAAAATTTATTCACACACAACAAATGAACACGAAAGTTTTGTTATCCAATTTTTGGAAATTCCACTAGTTCAACCATAATAGCTCGGAATTTTATAAGAAAGTTTTTTCTACACATGTTTTAAAAAATGGATATCCATGCTTGAAACATGTTAAAGATGAAAACATTTTAAATAGAATAACATCAAATTCTCAAGTGAACGAGCGGTGGGATATTTACCCGAGTCAAACAAACCATTATTTTGCCCATGTACAAAAAGCTTACCAAACGATCGTATATGATTGTAAATTGATTTACCATTCGTAATGGGGATATAATTATTGTAAGGAATTACTTATGGATTGGGGGTCAACACTCAGTTAAAAACTCCCCGCGTCCCCCTTTTTATGACGATTGCAGAACTAGATATATAAAAACAACAAACAGTTTAAAATCCCAAAAAGTTACAGACACTTTTAGGAATTATCTCTCTAAATTTGTGTATTGTTCATTTCCATTTTAGATGTATATTTTTTTCTTAAATCAAAATTTAAGTTTTCACTTTCCCATCATCTTGTAAACAAAAAAGAGATAAAAGGGAAATAAATCACAACAAAATGAAAATTTTAGAGTTTATGTACGGAAATAATTTAAATCAATAAACAAATTTAAGTAAAGAAAATTTATTCACACACCACAAATGAACAAAAAAGTTGTGTTATCCAATTTATGGAAATTCCACTAGTTAAACCCATATAGCTTGGAATTTTAAAAGAAGGAGATTTTTTTACACATGTTTTAAAAAATGGATATGCATGCTTGAAACATATTATAGATGCAAATAACCTATGGATCCAAACCTTTTAAAGAGAATAACATTAAATTCTCAAGTGAACGTGCGGTGGGATATTAACCTAAGTAAAACAATCCATTATTTTGCCCAATTCAAAAAGTTGACAAAACGATCAAAGATGAATGTAAAGTGATTTATCATGCGTAACGGCCTATATTGTTTTGAGGAATGACAGATAGATACGGAGTCAACATTCAGTTAAAAATCCTCCACTTCCCCCTTTTCCCGACGATTGCAGAACCTGATATATAAAAACTAAAAAGATATTACAATCTCCAAAAATTACAGACACTTTTTGGAATTATCTCTCTCTACATTTGTTTATTGTGTATTTCCATCTTAAATGTATACTTTTTTCTTAAATAAAAACTTGAGTTTTCACTTTCCCTTCTTCTCGTAAACAAAAAAAGAGATAAAAGGCAATTAGATCACAACAAAATGAAAATTTTAGAGTTTATATATGGAAAGAACTTAAAGCAATAAAAAAATGTGAGTAAACAAAATTTATTCACACACCCAGAATGAACACTAAAATTTTGTTTTCCAAGTTCGGGAAATTCCACATGTTCAACCCTAATAGCTCGGAATTTTATAAGAAGGAGATTTTTGTACCCATGTGTTAAAAAATGGATATGCATGTTTGAAACATGTTAAAGATAAAAATGACCTATGGAACCAAACCTTTTAAATAGAATAACATTAAATTCGCCAGTGAACGTGCGGTGAGATATTTAGCAGAACCAAACAAGCCATTATTTTGCCCAATTACATAAAGCTGGCCTATCTAGCATAGATGATTGTAAAGTGATTTACCACGAGTAACAGGCAATATTTTTTTAAGGAAGGATTTATGGATTGGGAGTCAACACTCAGGTAAAAATCCCCTGCCTCCCCCTTTACCCGACGATTGAAAAACTTGATATATAAAAACTAAAAAGAGTTTACAATCCTAAAAATTAAAGACAATTTTTGGAATTATCTCTCTCTACCTTTTTGCATCTTGATTTCCCATTTTAGATGTATACTTTTTTCTTAAATCAAAACTTGAGTATTCACTTTCCCTTCATCTCATAAACAAAAAAAGAGGTAAAAGGCAAATAGATCACAACAAAATGAAAATTTTAGAGTTTTTATATGGAAGGAATTTAATGCAATAAAAAATGCAAGTAAAGAAAATTTATTCACACACCACAAATGAACACAAAAGTTTTGTTATCCAATTTTTAGATATTCCACTTGTTCAACCCTAATCACTTAGAATTTTATAAGAAAGAAATTTTTCTACACATGTTTTAAAAAATGGATATACATGCTTGAAACATGTTAAAGGTGCAAATTACCTATGGATCCAAACCTTTTAAAGAGAATAACATTAAATTATCAAGTGAACGTGTGGTGGGATATTTACCCGAGTCAAACAAGCCATTATTTTGCCCATTTACAAAAAGTTGACCTAACGATCATAGATGATTGTAAAGTGATTTATTATGCGTAACAGGCTATTTTTTTTTGTAAGGAATGACTTATGGATTGGGAGTCAATACTTAGTTAAAAATCCTCAGCCATCCCCTTTTCCCGACGGTTGCATAATCTGATATCAAAAAACTAAAAAGACTTTACAATCCCTAAAAATTATAGACACTTTTTGGAATTATCTTTCTCTACATTTGTGCATTGTGCATTTCCATTTTAGATGTATACTTGTTTCATAAATCAAAACTTGGGTTTTCACTTTCCCTTCATCTCGTAAACAAAAAAAGATATAAACGGCAAAAAGTTCACAACAAAATGAAAATTTTAGAGGTTATGTATGAAAGGAATTTAAAGCAATAAACAATTGTAAGAAAAGGAAATTTATTCACACACCACAAATGAACACAAAAGTTTTGGTATCCATGTTTTGAAAATTCCACAAGTTCAACCCTAATATCTCGGAATTTTAGAAGAAAGAGATTTTTCTACACATGTTTCAAAAAATGGATTGGCATGCTTGAAAAATGTTAAAGATGCAAATGACCTATGGATCCAAACCTTTTATACAGAATAACATTAAATTTTCAAGTGAACGTGTGGTGGGATATTTACCCAAGTCAAACAAGCCATTATTTTGCCCATTTAGAAAAAGTTGACCTAAAGTTCATAGATGATTCTATAGTGATTTATCATGCATAACTGGCTATATTTTTTTAAGGAATGACTTATGGATTGGGAGTCAACACTCAGATAAAACTCCCCAGCCTCCCCCTTTTCGCGATGATTGCATAACCTGATATATAAAAACTAAAAAGAGTATACAATCCCTAAAAATTACAGACACTTTTTGGAATTATCTCTCTCTACATTTGTGCATTGTGCATTTCCATTTTAGATGTATAATTTTTTCTTAAATTAAAACTTGAGTTTTCATTTTCTCTTCATCTCGTAAACTAAAAAAGAGATAAGAGGCAAATAAATCACAACAAAATGAAAATTTTAGATTTTTTGTATGGAAAGAATTTAAAGCAATAAACAAATGTAAATAAAGAAAATTTATTCCGACTCCACAAATGAACACAAAAGTTTTTTTAGCCAAGTTTGGGAAATACCACAAGTTCTACCCTAATAGCTCGGAATTTTATAAGAACTATATTTTTCTACACATGTTTTAAAAAATTGATATCCATGCTCGAAACATTTTAAAGATGCAGATGACCTATGGATCCAAACCTTTTAAAGAGAATAACTATAAATTCACAAGTGAACTTGCTGTGGGATATTTACCCGAGTCAAACATACCAATATTTTGCAAATTTACAAAAAGTTGTCTTAAAGATCATAGATGATTGTATAAAGATTTATCATGCGTAATGGGCTACTTTTTAAGGAATAAATTATGGATTGGGAGTCAACACTCACATAAAAATCCCCCGCCTCCTCCTTTTCCCGACGATTGTAGAACCTGATATATAAAAACTAAAATGGGTTTACGATCCCAAAAAACTACAAATAATTTTTGGAATTATCTCTCTCTAAATTTGTGCATTGTCCATTTGCATTTTAGATGTATACTTTTTTCTTAAATCAAAACTTGAGTTTTCACTCTCTCTTCATCTCGTAGACAAAAAAAAAGATAAAAAGCAAATAGATCACTCCTAAATGAAAATGGAAATAATTTAAAGCAATAAAAAAATGTAAGAAAATAAAATTTATTCACACACCACAAATGAACACAAAAGTTTTGTTATCCAAGTTTGGGAAATTCTACTAGTTCAACCCTAATAGCTCAAAATTTTATAAGATAGAGAATTTTCTACACATGTTTTAAAAAATGGATATGCATGCTTGAAACATGTTAAAGATTCAAATGACCAATGGATCCAAACCTTTTAAAGAAAATAATATTAAATTCTTAAGTGAACATGCAGTGGGATATTTACCCGAGTCAAAGAAGCCATTATTATGCCCATTCACGAAAAGTTGACCTAACGATCATAGATGATTGTAAAGTGAATTATCATGCGTAACGGGCTATATTTTTGTAAAGAATTACTGATGGATTGGGAGTTAATACTCAGTTAAAAATCCCCCGCCTCCCTCTTTTTTCCCAATGATTGTAGAAGCTGATATATAAAAACTAAAAGGAGATTACAGTCTGTAAAAATTACTAACACTTTTTGGAATTATCTGTTCCGGCATTTGCACATTGTGCATTTCAATTTTATATGTATGCTTTCTTCTTAAATCAAAACTTGAGTTTTCACTTTTCCCATCATCTCGTAAACAAAAAAAGAGATAAAAGGCAAATAGATCTCAACAAAATGAAAATTTCAGAGTTTATATATGGAAATAATTTAAAACAATGAACAAATGTAAGTAAAGAAAATTTATGCATACACGAAAAATGAACACAAAAGTTTTGTTATCCAATTTTGGGAAATTCCACTGGTTCAAACCTAACAGCTCGGAATTTTATAAGAAAGTGATTTTCTACATTTTTTTTAAAAAGTGATATGCATGCTTAAAACATGTTAAAGATGCAAATGACCTATGGATCCAAACCTTTTAAAGAGAATAACATTAAATTCTCAAGTGAACGTGCGGTTGGATATTTATCCGAGGCAAACAAGCCATTATTTTGCCCAATGACAAAAAGCTGACCTAACGATCATAGATGATTTTAAAGTGATTTATCATACGTAACATGCTATATTTTTGCATGGAATGACTGATGGATTGGGAGTCAACACTCAATTAAAAATCCCTCGCCTCCCCCTTTTCGGTTTGATTGCATAACCTGATATTTCAAAACAAAAAAGAGTTTTCAATCCCTATCAATTACAGACGCTTTTTGGAATTATCTCTCTCTAAATTTGTGCATTGTGCATTTCCATTTTTTATGTATACTTTTTTCTTAAATCAAAACATGAGTTTTCACTTTCTCTTCATCTCATAAACAAACAAAGAGATAAAAGGCAAAAAGATCACAACAAAATGAAAATTGAAGAGTTTATGTATGGTAAGAATTTAAACCAATAAACAAAAGTAAGTAAAGATAATTTATTCTCAAACCACAAATGAACACAAAATTTCTTGTATCCAAGTTTGGGAAATTCCACTAGTTCAAGACCAATAGCACGGAATTTTATGAGAAAGAGATTTTTCCACACCAGTTTCAAAACATGGATTTGCATGTTTGAAACATGTTAAAGATGCAAATGACCTATGGATCCAAACCTTCTAAAGAGAATAACATTAAATTCTCAAGTGAACGTGCGGTAGGATATTTACCCGAGTCAAACAAGCCATTATTTTGCCCATTTATAAAAAGCAGACCTAACGATCATAGATGATTGTAAACTGATTTATCATGCGTAACAGGCTATAGTTTTGAAAGGAATGCCTAATGGATTGGGAGTCAACACTGTTAAAAATCCCCTGCCTCCCCCTTTTCCCGACAATTGGAGAACCTAATATATAAAAACTAAAAAGTGCTTCCAATCCCTAAAAATTTCAGACACATTTTGGAATTATCTCCCTCTACATTTGTGCTTTGTGCATTTCCATTTTAGATGTATACTTTTTTTCTTCAATCCAGACTTGAGTTTTCACTTTCCCTTCATCATGTAAACAAAAAAAGAGATAAAAAGGCAAATAGATCAGAAAAAAAATGAAAATTTTAGAGTTTAAGTATGGAAATAACTTAAAGCAATAAAAAAATGTAAGTAAAGAAAATTTATTCACACACAACAAATGAACACAAAATTTTTGTTACCAAATTTTGGGACATTCCACTAGTTCAACCCTTGTTGCTCGGAATTTTATAAGAAAGAGATTTTTCTACACATGTTTTAAAAAATGGATATGCATGCTTGAAACATGTTAGAGATGCAAAGGACCTATGGATCCAAAACTTCTAATGAGAATAAGATTAAATTCTCAAGTGAATGTGCGGTAGGATATTTACCTGAGTCAAACAACCCATTATTTTTCCCATTTACAAAAAATAGACCTAACGATCATAGATGATTGTAAAATGATTTATCATGCATAACGGGCTATAGTTTTGTAAGGAATGACTTATGGATACGGAGTCAACACTCAATTAAAAATCCCCAACCTCCCCCTTTTCTCGACGATTGCAGAATGTGATATATAAAAACTAAAAAGATATTACAATCCCTAAAAATTACAGACACTTTGTTGAATTATCTCTCTCTACATTTGTGCATTGTGCAATTCCAATTTATATGTATACTTTTTTCTTAAATCAAAACTTGAGTTTTCACTTTCCCTTCATCTCGTAAACAAAAAAAGAGATAAAAGGCAAATAGATCACAACAAAATGAAAATTTTAGAGTTTATGTATGGAAATAATTTATAGCAATAAACAAATGTAAGTAAAGAAAATTTATTCACACACAACAAATGAACATAGAAGTTTTGTTATCCAATTTTGGGAAATTCCACAAGTTCAACCCTAATAGCTCGGAATTTTATAAGAAAGATTTTTATACACATGTTTTAAAAAATGGATATCCATGCTTTATACATGCTAAAGATGCAAATGACCTATGGATCCAAACCTTTGAAGGAGAATAACATTAAATTCTCAAGTGAACGTGCGGTGGGATATTTACCCGAGTCAAACAAGCCATTATTTTGCCCATTTACAAAAAAGCTGACCCAACGGTCGTAGATGATTGTAAAGTGATTTATAATGCGTAACTAGCTATATGTTTTGTAAGGAATTACTCATGGATTGGGAGTGAACACTCAGATAAAAATCCCCCGCCTCCCCCTTTTCCTGACGATTGCTGAACCTGATATAAAATATCTACAAAGAGTTTAAAATCCAAAAAAGTTACAATTACTTTTAGGAATTATCTTTCCCTACATCTGTACGTTGTGCATTTCCATTTTAGATGTATACTTTTTTCTTAAATAAAAAATTGAGTTTTCACTTTCCCTTCATCTCGTAAATAGAAAAACAAATAAAAGGCAAATAGATCACAACAAAATGAAAATTTTAGAGTTTCTGTATGGAAATAATTGAAAGCAATAAACAAATGTGAGTAAATAAAATTTATTCACACACCGCAAATGAACACGAATGTTTTGTTATCCAATTTTGGGAAATTCCACTAGTTCAACCATAAAAGCTCAGAATTTTATTACAAAGATTTTTCTACACATGTTTTAAAAAATGGATATCCATGCTTTTAACATGTTAAAGATGCAAATGACCTATGGATCCAAACCTTTGAAAGAGAATAACATTAAATTCTCAAGTGCACGTGCAGTGGGATATTTACCCGAGTCAAACAAGCCATTATTTTGCCCATTTACAAAAAACTGACCCAACGGTCGTAGATGATTGTAAAGCGATTTATAATGCGTAACAAGCTATATTTTTTGTAAAGAATTACTCATGGATTGGGAGTGAACACTCAGATAAAAATCCCCCGCCTCCCCCTTTTCCAGACGATTGCTGAACCTGATATAAAATATCTACAAAGAGTTTAAAATCCAAAAAAGTTACAATCACTTTTAGGAATTATCTTTCCCTACATTTTTACGTTGTGCATTTCCATTTTAGATGTATACTTTTTTCTTAAATAAAAAATTGAGTTTTCACTTTCCCTTCATCTCGTAAACAGAAAAATAGATAAAAGGCAAATAGATCACAACAAAATGAAAATTTTAGAGTTTCTGTATGGAAATAATTGAAAGCAATAAACAAATGTAAGTAAATAAAATTTATTCACACACCACAAATGAACACGAATGTTTTGTTATCCAATTTTGGGAAATTCCACTAGTTCAACCATAAAAGCTCAGAATTTTATTACAAAGATTTTTCTACACATGTTTTAAAAAATGGATATCCATGCTTTAAACATGTTAAAGATGCAAATGACCTATGGATCCAAACCTTTGAAAGAGAATAACATTAAATTCTCAAGTGCACGTGCGGTGGGATATTTACCCGAGTCAAACAAGCCATTATTTTGCCCATTTACAAAAAGCTGACCTAACGATCATAGATGATTTTAAAGTGATTTATCTTGCCTAAAGGGCTATATTTTTGTAAGGAATGACTTAAGGATAAGGAGTCAACACTCAGTTAAAAATCCATCACCTCCCCCATTTCCCAACGATTGCAAAACATGATACATAAAAACTAATAAGAGTTTACAATCCCTAAAAATTATAGAAACTTTTTGGACTTATCTCTCTCTACATTTTTGCATTGTGCATTTCCATTTTAAATGTTTACTTTTTTCTTAAATCAAAACTTGAGTTTTCACTTTCCCTTCATCTCGTAAACAAAAAAAGAGATAAAAGGCAAATAGATCACAACAAAATGAAAATTTTAGAGTTTATGTGTGGAAATAATATAAAGAAATAAACAAATGTAAGTAAAGAAAATTTATTCACACACCACAAATGAACACAAAAGTTTTGATATCCAATTTTTGGAAATTCCACTAGTTCAACCCTAATAGCTCGGAATTTTATAGGAAAGAGATTTTTCTACAGATATTTTAAAAAATGGATATCCATGCTTGAAATATGTTAAAGATGCAAATGACTTATGGATCCAAACCTTTTAAATAGAATAACATTAAATTCTCAAGTGAATGTGTGGTGGGATATTTACCCGAGTCAAACAAGCCATTATTTTGCCCATGAACAAAAAGCTTACCAAACGATTGTAGATGATTGTAAATTGATTTACCATTCGTAATGGGGATATAATTATTGTATGAAATTACTTATGGATTGGGGGTCAACACTCAGTTAAAAATCCCCCACCTCCCCCTTTTTCTGACGATTGCAGAACCTGATATATAAAAACTATAAAGAGTTCAAAATCCCAAAAAATTACAGACACTTTTAGGAATTATCTCTCTCTACATTTGTGTATTGTGCATTTTCATTTTAGATGTATATTTTTTTCTTTAATCAAAATTTGAGTTTTCACTTTCCCATCATCTTGTAAACAAAAAAAGAGATCAAAGGCAAATAGATCACAAAAAAATGAAAACTTTAGAGTTTATGTATGGAAATAATTTAAAGCAATAAATAAATGTAAGTAAAGAAAATTTATTCACACACCATAAATGAACACAAAATTTTTGTTATCCAATTTTTGGAAATTCCACTAGTTAAACCATTATAGCTTGGAATTTTAAAAGAAGGAGATTTTTTTACACATGTTTTAAAAAATAGATATGCATGCTTGAAACATGTTCGAGATGCAAATAACCTATGGATCCAAACCTTTTAAAGAGAATAACATTAAATTCTCAAGTGAACATGTGGTGGGATATTAACCCGAGTAAAACAAGCAATTATTTTGCCCTTTTTCAAAAAGTTGACAAAACGATCATAGATGATTGTAAAGTGATTTATCATGCATAACGGGCTATATTTTTTTAAGGAATGACAGATGGTTACGGAGTCAACATTCAGTTAAAAATCCCCCACTTACCCCTTTTCCCGACGATTGTAGAACTTGATATAAAAAAACTAAAAAGATATTATAATCTCCAAAAATTACAGACACTTTTTGGAATTATCTCTCTGTACATTTGTGTATTGTGCATTTGCGTTTTAAATGTATACTTTTTTCTTAAATAAAAACTTGAATTTTCACTTTCCCTTCATCTCGTAAACAAAAAAAGAGATAAAAGGCAATTAGATCATAACAAAATGAAAATTTTAGAGTTTATATATAGAAAGAACTTAAAACAATAAAAAAATGTGAGTAAAAAAAATTTATTCACACACTAGAAATGAACACTAAAATTTTGTTTTCCAAGTTTGGGAAATTCCACATGTTCAACCCTAATAGCTCGGAATTTTATAAGAAGGAGATTTTTGTACACATGTTTTAAAAAAATGGATATGCATGCTTGAAACATGTTAAAGATAAAAATGACCTATGGAACCAAACCTTTGAAATAGAATAACATTAAATTCGCTTGTGAACGTTCGGTGAGATATTTAGCAGAGTCAAACAAGCCATTATTTTGCTCAATTACATAAAGCTGGCCTACCGAGCATAGATGATCGTAAAGTGATTTATGATGAGTAACGGGCAATATTTTTTTAAGGAAGGAGTTATGGATTGGGAGTCAACACTCGGGTAAAAATCCCCTGCCTTCCCCTTTTCCCGACGATTGCAGAACCTGATATATAAAAACTAAAAAAGAGTTTACAATCCTAAAAATTATAGAAACTTTTTGGAATTATCTCTCTCTACCTTTTTGCATCGTGATTTCCCATTTTAGATGTATACTTTTTTCTTAAATCAAAACTTGAGTATTCACTTTCCCTACATCTCGTAAACAAAAAAAGAGATAAAAGGCAAATAGATCACAACAAAATGAAAATTTTAGAGTTTTTGTATGGAAGGAATTTAAAGCAATAAAAAATGTAAGTAAAGAAAATTTATTCACACACCATAAATGAACACAATAGTTTGTTATCCAAGTTTTAGATATTCCACTTGTTCAACCCTAATATCTCGGAATTTTATAAGAAAGAGATTTTTCTACACATGTTTCAAAAAATGGATATGCATGCTTGAGACATGTTAAAGATGCAAATGACCTATGGATCCAAACCTTTTAAAGAGAATAACATTAAATTCTCAAGTGAACATGGGGTGGGATATTTACCCGAGTCAAACAAGCCATTATTTTGCCCATTTACAAAAAGCTGACCTAATGGTCATAGATGATTGTATAGTGATTTATCATGCATAACTGGCTATATTTTTGTAAGGAATGACTTAAGGATTGGGAGTCAACACTCAGATAAACCTCCCTCGTCTCCCCCTTTTCGCGACGATTGCATAACCTGATATTTAAAAACTAAAAAGAGTTTACAATCCCTAAAAATTACAGACACTTTTTGGAATGATATCTCTCTACATTTGTGCATCGTGCATTTCCCTTTTAGATGTATAATTGTTTCTTAAATCGAAACTTGAGTTTTCATTTTCTCTTCATCTCGTAAACTAAAAAAGAGATAAAAGGCAAATAAATCACAACAAAATGAAAATTTTAGATTTTATGTATGGAAAGAATTTAAAGCAATAAACAAAATGTAAATAAAAAAAATTTATTCTGACTCCACAAATGAACACAAAAGTTTTTTTAGCTAAGTTTGGGAAATACCACTAGTTCAACCCTAATAGCTCCGAATTTTATAAGAACTATATTTTTCTACACATGTTTTAAAAAATTGATAATCATGCTTGAAACATGTTAAAGATGCAGATGACCTATGGATCCAAACCTTTTAAAGAGAATAACTATAAATTCTCAAGTGAACGTGCGGTTGGATATTTACCCGAGTCAAACACACCAATATTTTGCAAATTTACAAAAAGTTGTCCAATAGATCATAGATGATTGTATAGAGATTTATCATGTGTAACTGGCTATATTTTTTTAAGGATTGACTTATGGATTGGGAGTCAACACGCACATAAAAATTACCCACCTCCCCCTTTTCCCGACGATTGTAGAACCGATATATAAAAACTAAAAAGGGTTTACGATCCTTAAAACCTACAAATACTTTTTTGAATTATCTCTCTCTAAATTTGTGTATTGTCCATTTGCATTTTAGATGTATACTTTTTTCTTAAATCAAAACTTGAGTTTTCACTTTCGCTTCATCTCGTAAACAAAAAAAGAGATTAAAAGCAAATAGATCACTACTAAATGAAAATTTCAGAGTTTATGTATGGAAAGAATTTAAAGCAATAAACAAATGTAAGAAAATAAAATTTATTCACACACCACAAATGAACACAAAAATTTTGTTATCCAAGTTTGGGAAATTTTACTAGTTCAACCCTAATAGCTCGGACTTTTATAAGAAAGATAATTTTCTAGACATGTTTTAAAATATGGATATGCATGCTTGAAACATGTTAAAGATGCAAATGACTAATGGATCCAAACCATTTAAAGAGAATAATATTGAATTCTCAAGTGAACGTACGATGGGATATTTACCCGAGTCAAACAAGCCATTATTTTGCCCATTTACAAAAAGCTGACCTAACGATCATAGATGATTGTAAAGTGATTTACCATGCGTAATGGGCTATGTTTTTGTAAGGAATGACTGAAGGATTGGGAGTCAACACTCTCTTAAAAATCCCCCGCCTCCCCATTTTCCCAACTATTGCAGAACCTGATATATAAAAACTAAAAAGAGTTTACAATCCCAAACAATTACAGAAACTTTTTGGAAATTATCTCTCTTAAGATTTGTGCATTGTGCATTTCAACTTTAGATGTATACTTTTTTCTTTTATCACAACTTGTGTTTTCACTTTCCCTTCATCTCGTAAAGAAAAAAAGAGATAAAAAGGCAAATAGATCACAAAAAAATGAAAATTTTAGAGTTTATGTTTGGAAAGAATTTAAAGCAATAAAAAAATGTAAGTAAAGAAAATTTAAGCATACACCAAAAATGATCACAAAAGTTTTGTTATCCAATTTTGGGAAATTCCACTAGGTCAAACTTAATAGCTCGAAATTTTATATGAAAGAGATTTTTCTACAATTGTTTTAAAAAATGAATATGCATGCTTGAAACATGTTAAAGATGCAAATGACCTATGGATCCAAAACTTTTAAAAAGAATAACATTAAATTCTCAAGTGAACATGCTGTGGGATATTTACCCAAGTCAAACAAGCCATTATTTTGCCTATGTTACAAAAAGGTGACCTAACGATCATAGATGATTGTAAAGGCATTTATCATGCGTAACGGGCTATATTTTTGCAAGGTATGACTGATGGATTGGGAGTCAACACTCAGTTAAAAATCCCCTGCCTCCCCCTTTTTGCGATGATTGCGTAACCTGATATTTCAAAACAAAAAAGAGTTTACAATCCAAATAAATTATAATCACTTTTTGGAATTATCTCTCTCTAAATTCTTGCATTGTGCATTTCCACTTTAGATAAATACTTTTTTCTTTAATCAAAACTTGAGTTTTAACTTTCTCTTCATCTCGTAAAAAAAAGAGATAAATGGCACAAAGATCATAACAAAATAAAAATTCAAGAGTTGATGTATGGTAAGAATTTAAAGCAATAAACAAATGTAAGTAAAGAAAATTTATTCACACACAACAAATAAACACAAAATTTTTGTTATCCAACTTTGGGAAATTCTACTAGGTCAACCCTTGTTGCTCGGAATTTTATAAGAAAGAAATTTTTCTACTCATGTTTTAAAAAATGGATATGCATGCTTGAAACATGTTAGAGATGCAAATGACCTATGGATCCAAACCTTCTAAAGAGAATGACATTAAATTCTCAAGGGAACGTGCGGTAGGAAATTTACTCGAGTCAAACATGTCATTAATTTTCCCATTTAAAAAAAGCAGACTTAAATATCATAGATGATTGTAAACTGATTTATCATGCGTGACGGGATATAGTTTTGTAAGGAATGACTTATGGATATGGAGTCAACACTCAGTTAAAAATCCTTAGCCTCCCCCTTTTCCCGACGATTGCAGAACCTGATATATAAAAACTAAAAAGATATTACAATCCCCAAAAATTACAGACACTTTTTTGAATTATCTTTCTCAACATTTGTGCAGTGTGCATTTCCATTTTACATGTATACTTTTTTCTTAAATTAAAACTTTAGTTTTCACTTTCCCTTCATCTCGTAAACAAAAAAAGAGATGAAAGGCAAATAGATCACAAAAAAATGAAAATTTTAGAGTTTATGTATGGAAATAATTTATAGCAATAAACAAATGTAAGTAAAGAAAATTTGTTCACACACAACAAATGAACACAAAAATTTTGTTATCCAATTTTGGGAAATTTCACTACTTCAGCCCTAATAGCATGGAATTTTATAAGAAAGATTTTTCTACCCATGTTTTAAAAAATGGATATCCATGCTTTATACGTGTTAAAGATGCAAATGACCTATGGATCCAAACCTTTGAAGGAGAATAACATTAAATTCTCAAGTGAACGTGCGGTGGGATATTTACCCAAGTCAAACAAGCCATTATTTTGCGCATTTACAAAAAGCTGACGTAACGGTCATAGATGATAGTAAAGTGATTTATCATGCGTAATGGGCTATATTTTTTGTAAGGAATTACTTATGGATTGGAAGTCAAGACTCAATTAAAAATCCCCCGCCTCCCCATTATCCCGACGATTGCTGAACCTAATATATAAATACTACAAAGAGTTTAAAATTCAAAAATATTATAGACACTTTTAAGAATTATCTCTCTCTACATTTGTGCATTGTGAATTTTTATTTTAGATGTGTACTTTTTTCTTAAAAAAATAATCGAGTTTTCACTTTCCCTTCATCTTGTAAAAAAAAAAAAAGATAAAAGGCAAATAGATCACAAACAAATGAAAATTTTATATTTTATGTATGGAAATAATTAAAAGCAATAAAAAATGTAAGTAAAAAAAAAATTTATTCATACACCACAAATGAACACGAAAGCTTTGTTATCCAATTTTGGAAAATTCCACTAGTTCAACCATAATAGCTCGGAATTTTATAAGAAAGATTTTTCTACTCATGTTTTAAAAAGTGGTATCCATGCTTTAAACGTGTTAAAGATGCAAATGACCTATGCATCAAAACCTTTGAAAGTGAATAACATTAAATTCTCAAGTGCACGTGTGGTGGGATATTTACCCGAGTCAAACAAGCCATTATTTTGCCCATTTACAAAAGGCTGACTTAACGATCTTAGATGATTGCAAAGTGATTTATCATGCGTAATGGGCTATATTTTTTGTAAGGAATTACTTATGGATTGCGAGTCAACACTCAGTTAAAAATCCCCCGCCTCCCCCTTTTCCCGACAATTGCTGAAATAGATATATAAAAATTACAAAGAGTTTAAAATCCAAAAAAATTACAATCACTTTTAGGAATTATCTCTCTCTACATTTGTGCATTGTGCATTTCCATTTTAGAAGTATACTCTTTTCTTAAATCCAAAATTGAGTTTTCACTTTCCCTTCATCTTTTAAACAAAAAAAGAGATAAAAGGCAAATAGATCACAACAAAATGAAAATTTTAGAGTTTATGTATGGAAATAATTTAAAGCAATAAACAAATGTAAGTAAATAAAATATATTCACACACGACAAATGAACACAAAATTTTTGTTATCCAATTTTTGGAAATTCCACTAGTTAAACCCTTATAGCTTGGAATTTTAAAAGAAGGAGATTTTTTTACACATGTTTTAAAAAATAGATATGCAAGCTTGAAACATGTTAGAGATGCAAATAACCTATGGATCCAAACCTTTTAAAGAGAATAACATTAAATTCTCAAGTGAATGTGTGGTGGGATATTAACCCGACTAAAAGAAGCCATTATTTTGCCCTTTTTCAAAAAGCTGACAAAACGATCATAGATGATTGTAAAGTGATTTATCATGCATAATAGGCTATATTTTTTTAAGGAATGACAGATGGTTACAGAGTCAATATTCAGTTAAAAATCCCCCACCTCCCCCTTTTCCTGACGATTGTAGAACTTGATATAAAAAAAGTAAAAAGATATTACAATCTCCAAAAATTACAGACACTTTTTGGAATTATCTCTCTTTACATTTGTGTATTGTGCATTTGCGTTTTAAATGTTTACTTTTTTCATAAATAAAAACTTGAATTTTCATTTTCCCTTCATCTCATAAACAAAAAAAGAGATAAAAGGCAATTAGATCATAACAAAATGAAAATTTTAGAGTTTATATATAGAAAGAACTTAAAGCAATAAAAAAATGTGAGTAAAAAAAATTTATTCACACACCAGAAATGAACACTAAAATTTTGTTTTCCAAGTTTGGGAAATTCCACATGTTCAACCCTTATAGCTCGAGTTTTTTTAAGAAAGATATTTTTGTACACATGTTTTAAAAAAATGGATATGCATGCTTGAAACGTGTTAAAGATAAAAATGACCTATGGAACCAAACCTTTTAAACTGGATAACATTAAATTCGCAAGTGAACGTTCGGTGAGATATTTACCAGAGTCAAACAAGCCATTATTTTTCCCAATTACATAAAGCTGGCCTACTGAGCATAGATTATTGTAAAGTGATTTATCATGAGTAACGGGCAATATTTTTTTAAGGAAGGAGTTATGGATTGGGAGTTTACGCTCAGGTAAAAATTCCCCGCCTTCCCCTTTTTCCGACGATTGCAGAACCTGATATATAGAAACTAAAAAGAGTTTACAATCCTAAAACTTACAGACACTTTTTGGAATTATCTCTCTCTACCTTTTTGCATCGTGATTTCCCATTTTAGATGTATACTTTTTTCTTAAATCAAAACTTGAGTATTCACTTTCCCTACATCTCGTAAACAAAAAAAGAGATAAAAGGCAAATAGATCACAACAAAATGAAAATTTTAGAGTTTTTGTATGGAAGGAATTTAAAGCAATAAAAAAAATGTAAGTAAAGAAAATTTATTCACACACCATAAATGAACACAAAAGTTTTGTTATCTAAGTTTTAGATATTCCACTTGTTCAACCCTAATATCTCGAAATTTTATAAGAAAGAGATTTTTCTACACATGTTTCAAAAAATTGATATACATGCTTGAGACATGTTAAAGATGCAAATGACCTATGGATCCAAACCTTTTAAAGAGAATAACATTAAATTCTCAAGTGAACGTGGGGTGGGATATTTACCCGAGTCAAACAAGCCATTATTTTGCCCATTTACAAAAAGCTGACCTAATGACCATTGATGATTGTATAGTGATTTATCATGCATGACTGGCTATATTTTTGTAAGGAATGACTTATGGATTGGGAGTCAACACTCAGATAAAACTCCCCCGACTCCCCCTTTTCGCGACGATTGCATAACCTGATATATCAAAACTGAAAATAGTTTACAATCCCTAAAAATTACAGACACTTTTTGGAATGATCTCTCTCTACATTTGTTCATTGTGCATTTCCCTTTTAGATGTATAATTTTTTCTTTAATCGAAACTTTAGTTTTCATTTTCTCTTCATCTCATAAACAAAAAAAGAGATAAAAGGCAAATAAATCACAACAAAATGAAAATTTTAGATTTTATGTATGGAAAGAATTTAAGGCAATAAAAAAATGTAAATAAAAAATTTATTTTGATTCCACAAATGAACACAAATGTTTTTTTTAGCCAAGTTTTGGAAATACCACTAGTTCAACCCTAATAGCTTGGAATTTTATAAGGACTATATTTTTCTACACATGTGTTAAAAAATTGATAATCATGCTTGGAACATGTTAAAGATGCAGATGACCTATGGATCCAAACCTTTTAAAGAGAATAACTATAAATTCTCAAGTGAACGTGCGGTTGGATTTTTACCCGAGTCAAACACACCAATATTTTGCAAATTTACAAAAAGTTGTCCTATAGATCGTAGATGAGTGTATAGAAATTTATCATGCGTAATGGGCTATATTTTTTTAAGAATTGACTTATGGATTGGGAGTCAACACTCACATAAAAATCCCCCGCCTCCCCCTTTTCCCGACGATTGTAGAACCTGATATATAAAAACTAAAAAGGGTTTACGATCCCTAAAAACTACAAATACTTTTTTGAATTATCTCTCTCTAAATTTGTGCATTGGCCATTTGCATTTTAGATGTATACTTTTTTCTTAAATCAAAACTTGAGTTTTCACTTTCTCTTCATCTCGTAAACAAAAAAAGAGATAAAAAGCAAATAGATCACTACTAAATGAAAATTTCAGAGTTTACGTATGGAAATAATTTAAAGCAATAAACAAATGTAAGAAAATAAAATTTATTCACACACCATAAATGAACACAAAAGTTTTGTTATCCAAGTTTGGGAAATTTTACTAGTTCAACCCTAATAGCTCGGAATTTTATAAGAAAGATTATTTTCTACACATGTTTTTAAAAATGGATATGCATGCTTGAAACATGTTAAAGATGCAAATGACTTATGGATCCAAACCATTTAAAGAGAATAATATTGAATTCTCAAGTGAACGTACGATGGGATATTTACCCGAGTCAAACAAGTCATTATTTTGCCCATTTACAAAAAGCTGACCTAACGATCATAGATGATTGTAAAGTGATTTATCATGCGTAACGGGCTATATTTTTGTAAGGAATGACTTAAGGATTGGTAGACAACACTCTCTTAAAAATCCCCCGCCTCCCCATTTTCCCAATGATTGCAGAACCTGATATATAAAAACTAAAGAGAGTTTACAATCCTAAACAATTACAAAAAAATTTTGGAATTATCTCTCTTAAGATTTGTGCATTGTGCATTTCAACTTTAGATGTATACTTTTTTCTTTTATCAAAACTTGTGTTTTAACTTTCCCTTCATCTCGTAAAGAAAAAAAGAGATAAAAGGCAAATAGATCACAAAAAAATGAAAATTTTAGAGTTTATGTATGGAAAGAATTTAAAGCGATAAACAAATGTAAGTAAAGAAAATTTAAGCACACACCAAAAATGATCACAAAAATTACAGACACTTTTTGAAATTATCTCTCTCTAAATTTGTGGATTGTGCATTTCTAATTTAGAGGTGTACTTTTTTCTTAAATCAAAACTTGAGTTTTCACTTTCCCTTCATCTCGTAAACAAAAAAAGAGATAAAAGGCAAGTAGATCACAACAAAATGAAAATTTAAGAGTTTATGTTTGGAAAGAATTTAATGAAATAAACAAATGTAAGTAAAGTAAATTTTTTCACACTCCAAAAATGTACACTAAAGTTTTTTATCCAAGTTTAGGAAATTCCACTTGTTCAACCCTAATAGCTCAGAATTTTATAAGAAAGAGATCTTTCTTCACATGTTTTACAAAATGGATATGCATGCTTGAAATATGTTAAAGATGCAAATGAGCTATGGATCCAAACCTTTTAAAGAGAATAACATTAAACTCTCAAGTGAACGTGCGGTGGGATATTTACCCGAGTCAAACAAGCCATTATTTTGCCCATTTAAAAAAATCTAACCTAATGATCATAGATGATTGTAAAGTCATTTATCATGCATAAAATGCTATATTTTTGTTATGAATGACTTATGGATTGGGAGTCAACACTCAGTTAAAAATCCCCCGCCTCCCCCTTTTCTCGACGATTGTAGAACCTGATATATTAAAACTAATAATAATTTACAGTCCCTAAAAATTATAGACACTTTTATTAATTATCTCTCTCTACTTTTGTACACTGTGCATTTCCATTTGAGATGTACATTTTTTTCTTAAATCAAAATTTGAGTTTTCACTTTATCTTCATCTCGAAAACAAAAAAAGATATAAAAGGCAAATAGATCACAACAAAAGGAAAATTTTAGATTTTATGTATGGAAAGAATTTAAAGCAATAAACAAATGTACGTAAAGAAAATTTATTCTTACACTACATAGGAACACAAAAGTTTTGTTATCCTACTTTGAGAAATTCCACTAGTTCAACCCTTACAGCTCGAAATTTTCTAAGAAAGGGATTTTTGTACACGTCTTAAAAAATGAATATCCTTGCTTTAAACTTGTTAAAGATGAAAATGACCTATCAATCCAAACCTTTTAAAGAGAATAACATTAAATTCTCGAGTGACCGTACGGTGGGATATTTACCCGAGTCAAACAAGCCATTATATTGCCCATTTACAAAAAGCTGACCTAACGATCATAGATGATTGTAAAAAAAATCACAACAAAATGAAAATTTTAGACTTTATGTAAGGAAATTATTTAAAGCAATAGTAAATTTAAGTAAATAAACTTTATTCACACACCACAAATGAACACAAAAGTTTTGTTATCCAAGTTTGGGAAATTCCACTAGTTCAACCCTAATAGCTCGGAATTTTATTAGAAAGAGATTTTTCTACACATGATTTAAAAAATGGATATGCATGCTTGAATCTTGTTAAAGATTCAAATGAAAAATGGATCCAAACCTTTTAAAGACAATAAAATTAAATTCCCAAGTGAACGTACAGTGGAATATTTACCCGAGTCAAACAAGCCATTATTTTGCCCATTTTAAAATAGCTGACCTAACGATCATAGATGATTGTAAAGTGATTTATCATGCATAACGGGCAATATTTTTGTAAGAAATGAGTTATGGATTGGGAGTCAACACTCAGTTAAAAATCCCCCGCCTCCACTTTTGCCGACAATTGCGAAACCTGATATATAAAAACAAAAAAGAGTTTACAATCCCTTAAAATTACAAACCCCTTTTGGAATTATCTCTCTCTTCATTTGTGCATTGTGCAATTCCATTTTAAATGTATACTTATTTCTTAAATAAAAACTTGAGTTTTCACTTTCTCTTCATCTCGTAAACAAAAAAAGAGATAAAAGGCAATTAGACCAAAACAAAAATAAAATTATAGTGTATAAGTATGGGAAGAAATAAAAAAATGTAAGGAAATAAAATTTATTCACACACCACAATGAACACAAAAGTTTTGTTATCCAAGTTTGGGAAATCCCACTAGTTCAACCCTAATAGCTCGGAATTTTATAAAAAAGAGATTTTTCTACGCATGTTTTAAAAAATGGATATGCATGCTTGAAACATGTTAAAGATGCAATTGACCTATGGATCCAAACCTTTTAAAGAGAATAGAATTAAATTCTCTAGTGAACGTGCAGTGGGATATTTACCCGTGTCAAACAAGCCATTATTTTGCCCATTTACAACAAGCTGACCTAATGATCATAGTTGATTGTAAAGTAATTTATCAAGTGTAAAGGGCGATATTTTTGTTAGGAATGACTGATGGATTGGGAGTCAACACTAAGTTAAAAATCCCTCGCTTCCCCCTTTTCCCGAAGATTGTAAAAACTTGATATATAAAACAAAAAAGAGTTTACAATCCCTAAAAATTACAAACACTTTTTGGAATTATCACTCTCAACATTTGTGCTTTGTGCATTTCCATTGTCTATGTGTACCTTTTTTTCTTAAATCTGAACTTGAGTTTTCTTTATCCCTTCATCTCGTAAACAAAAAAAGAGATGACAGGAAAATAGATCACAAAAAAAAAGAAAATTTTTGAGTTTATTTAAGGAAAGAATTTCAAACAATAAACAAATGTACGTAAAGAAAATATATTCACACACTGCAAATGAACACAAAAGTTTTGGTATCGAATTTTGGGAAATTCCACTATTTCAACCCTAATAGCTTAGAATTTTATAAGAAAGAGTTTTTCTACACTTGTTTTAAAAAATGGATATGCATGCTTGAAACATGTTAAAGATGCAAATGATCTATGGATCCACACCTTTTAAAGAGATTATCATTAAATTCTGAAGTGAACGTGCGGTGGGATATATACCCAAGTCAAACAAGCCATTTTTTTGCCTATTTACAAAAAGCTGACTTAACGATCATAGATGATTGTAAAGTAATTTATCATGCGTAACGGGCTATATTTTTGTAAGGAATGACTTAAGGATTGGGAGTCAACATTCAGTTGAAAATCCCCCGCCTCCCCCTTATCCCGACGATTGCAGAACCTGATTTATAAAACTAAAATAAGTTTACAATGCCAAACAATTATAGACACTTTTTCGAATTATCTCTCTCTACATTTGTGCATTATGAATTTCTATTTTAGATGTATTCTTTATTCTTAAAAAAAAGTTGAGTTTTCACTTTCCCTTCATCTCGGTAACAAAAAAAGAGATGAAAGGAAAATAATTCACAGCAAAATGAAAATTTTAGAGTTTATGTATGGAAAGAATTTAAAGCAATAAACAAATGTAAGTAAAGAAACTTTATTCACACACCACAAATGAAAACAAAAGTTTTGTTATCAAAGTTTGGGAAATTCTACTAGTTCAACCCTAATAGCACAGAATTTTATAAGAAAGAGATTTTTCTACACATGTTTTAAATAATGGATATGCATGCTTGTGACATGCTACAGATGCAAATGACCTATGGATCCAAACCTTTTAAAGAGAATAACATTAAATTCTCAAGTGAACATGCGGTGGGATATTTACACGAGTCAAACTAGCCATTATTTTGCCCATTTACAAAAAGCTGACCTAACGTTCATCAATGATTGTAAAGTGATTTATCGTGCGTAACAGGCTATAATTTGTTAAAGAATGACTTAAGGATTGGGAGTCAACACTAAGTTAAAAATCCCCCGCCACCCCCTTTTCCCGACGTTTGCAGAACCTAATATATAAAAACTAAAAAGAATTTACAATCCCTAAAAATTACATACACTTTTTGGAATTATGTCTCTCTACATTTGTGCATTGTGCATTTCCATTTTAGACGTGTACTTTTTTCTTAAATCAAAACTTGTGTTTTTTCTTTTCCTTCTTCTGGTATACAAGAAAAGTGATAAAAGGCAAATAGATCACAACAAAATGAAAATAATAGAGTTTTTTTATGGAAAGAATTTAAAGCATAAAACAAATGTCAATAAAGAAAATTTATTCACATCCCACAAATGAGCACAAAAGCTTTTTTATCCAAGTTTGGGAAATTCCACTTGTTCAACCATAATTGCTCAGAATTTTATAAGAAAGAGATTTTCTACACATGTTTTAAAAAATGGATATGCATGCTTGAAACATGTTAACGATGCAAATGACCTATGGATCTAAACCTTTTAAAGAGAATAACATTAAATTCTCAAATGAACATGCAGTCGCATATTTACCCGAGTCAAACAAGCCATTTTTTGCCCATTTACAAAAAGCTGACCTAACGATCATTGATGATTGTAAAATGATTTATCATCCGTAAGGGGCTATATTTTTTTATAGAATGACTGATGGATTGGGAGTCAACAATCAGCTGAAAATCCCTAAAAATTATGGACACTTATTGGAATTATCTCTCTCTAAATTTGTGCATTTTTCATTTCCATTTTATATGCATACTTTTTTCTTAAATCAAAACATGAGTTTTCACTTTCCCTTCTTCTCATAAACAAAAAAAGTGATAGAAGGCAAATAGATCACTACAAAATGAAAATTTTAGAGTTTATGTATGGAATAAATTTAAAGCAATAAAAAAATGTAAGAAAATAAAATTTATTCACACACCAAAAATGAACTCAAAAGTTTTTTTTATCAAAGTTTGGGAAATTTCACTAGTTCAACCCAAAAAGCTAGGCATTTTATATGAAAGAAATTTTTCTACACATGTTTTATAAAATGGATATGCATGCTCGAAACTTGTTAAAGATGCAAATGACCTATGGATCCAAACCTATTGAAAAGAATAACATTAAATTCTCAAGCGAACGTGTGGTGGGATATTTACCCGAGTCAAACAAGCCATTATTTTGCCCATTTACAAAAAGCTGACCTAAAGAGCATAGGTGATTGTACTGGGATTTGTCATGCGTAACGGGCCATATTTTTCTAAGGAATCACTTATGGATTGGGAGTCAACACTCAGTTAAAAATCCCCCCGCCTCCCCCTTTTCCCAACGATTGTAGAACCTGATATACAAAAACTAAAAAGAGTTTGCAATCCCTAAAGATTACAAACTCTTTTTGGAATTATCTCTCTCAACATTTATGTATTATGCATTTCCATTTTAGAAGTATACTTTTTTCTTAAATCAATTTTGAGTTTTCATTTTCCCATCTTCTCGTAAACAAAAAAAGAGATAAAAACAAATAGATCACAACAAAATGAAAATTTTAGGGATTCAGTATGGAAAACATTTAAGGAAAATTTATTCACACACCACAAATGAACACAAAAGTTTTGTTATCCAAGTTTGGGAAATTCCACTAGTTCAACCCTAATAGCTCGGAATTATATAAAAAAGAGATTTTGCTACACATGTTTTAAAAAATGGATATGCATGCTTGAAACATGTTAAAAATGCAAATGACCTATGGATCCGAACCTTTTAAAGAAAATAACATTAAATTCTCATGTGAACATGCGGTGGGATATTTACCCGAGTCAAGCAAGCCATTATTATGACCATTTAAAAAAATCAGACCAAACAATCATATATGTTTGTAAAGTGATTTATCCTGTGTAAAGGGCTAAATTTCTGTAGGAAATGACTGAAGGCTTGGGTGTCAACACTTAGTTAAAAATCCCCCGCTTTCCCCTTTTCCCGACGATTGCATAACTAGATATATATAAACTATAAAGAGTTTACAATCCCTAAAAATTACAGACACTTTTTAGAATTATCTCTCTCTACATTTGTGCATTGTGCATTTTCATTTTAAATGAATACTTTTTTCTTAAATCAAAACTTGAGTTTTCACTTTCCCTTCATCTCGTAAACAAAAAAAGAGATGAAAGGCAAATAGATCATAACAAAATGAAAAATTTAGAGTTTATGTAAGGAAATAATTTAAAGCAATAAACAAATACAAGTAAATAAAAATTATTCACACACCACACATGAACACAAAAGTTTTGTTATCCAAGTTTGGGAAATTCCTCTAGTTCTACCCTAATAGCTCTGAGTTTTATAAGAAAGAAATTTTTCTACACATGATTTAAATAATGGATATGCATCCTTGAAACATGTTAAAGATGCAAATGACCTTTGGATCCAAACCTTTTTAAGAGAATAACATTAAATTCTCAAGTGAACGTGCGGTGGGATATTTACCCAAGTCAAACAAGCCATTGTTTTTCCCATTTACAAAAAGCTGAACTAAAGATCATAGATGATTGTAACGTGATTTATCACGCGTAATGGGCTATAATTTTGTAAGGAATCACTTATGGATTGGGAGTCAACACTCAATTAAAAATCCCCCGCCTCCCCCTTTTTCTAACGATTGCAGAAATTGATATATAAAAACTAAAAAGAGTTTACAATCCCTAAAAATTACAGACACTTGGGAATTATCTCACTTTAAATTTTTGAATTATGCATTTCCATTTTAGATGTATACTTTTTTCTTAAACCAAAACTTGATTTTTCACTTTCGCTTCATCTCGTAAACAAAAAAAGTGATAAAAGGCAAATAGATCGCAAAAAAATGAAAATTTTGGAGTTTATGTATGGAAAGAATTTAAAGCAATAAACAAATGTAATAAAAGAATATTTTTTCACACACCACAAATAAACACAAAATTCTTGTTATCCAAGTTTGGGAAATTCCTCTACTTCAACCCTAATTTCTAGGAATTTTGTAAGAAAGAGATTTTTCTACACATGTTTTAGAAAATGGTTATGCATGCTTGAAACATGTTAAAGATGCAAATGGATCCAAACCTTTTAAAGAGAATAAAATTAAATTAAAAAGTGAACGTGCGGTGGGTTATTTACCCAAGTCAAACAAGCCATTTTTTTGTAAGGAATGAAGTATGGATTGGGAGTCAACACTAAGTTAAAAATCCCTCGCCTTCCCCTTTTCCCGAAGATTGCATAACCTGATATATAAAAACTAAAAAGAGTTTATAATCCCTTAAAATTATAGACACTTTTTTGAATGATCTCTCTCTACATTTGTGCATTGTGCATCTCCATTTTAGATGTATACTTTTTTCTTAAATCAAAACTTGAGTTTTCACTTTCCCTTCATCTCGTGAACAAAAAAATGAGATAAAAGGCAAATAGATCACAACAAAATGAAAATTTTAGGGTTTAAGTATGAAAATAATTTAAAGCAATAAACAAATGTAAGTAAAAAAATATTATTCACACACCATAAATGAACACAAAAGTTTTGTTATTGATGTTTTGGGAAATACCACTAGTTGAACCCTAATTGTTCGGAATTTTATAAGAAAGAGATTTTTCTACATGTGTTTTGAAAAATGGATTTGCTTGCTTGAAACATGTTAAAGATGCAAATGATCTATGGATCCAAACCTTTTAAAGAGAATAACATTAAATTCTCAAGTGAACGTGCGGTAGGACATTTACCTAAGTCAAACAAGCTATTATTTTGCCCATTTACCAAAAGCTGACCTAACGATCATAGATGAGTGTAAAGTGATTTCTCATGCATTATGGGCTATATTTTTCATAAGGAATGACTGATTGAATTGGAGTCAACACTCAGTTAAAAATCCATCGCTTGCCCCTTTTCCCGACAATTGCAAAACCTGATATATAAAAACTAAAAAGAGTTTACAATCCCTAAAAATTACAGACAATTCTTAAAATTATCTCTCTCAATATTTGTGCATGGTTCATTTCTATTTTAAATTTATACTTTTTTCTTAAATCAAAACTCGAGCTTTCACTTTCCTTTCATCTCGTAAAGAAAAAAAGAGATAAATGGCAAATAGATAAAAACAAAATGAAAATTATAGAGTTTATGTATGGAAAGAATTTAAATCAGTAAACAAATTTAAGTAAAGAAAATTTATTCACACACCACAAATGAACACAAAAGTTTTGGTATCCAAGTTTGGAAAGTTCCACTAGTTCAACCCTAATAGGTCGGAGTTTTATAAGAAAGTGATTTTTCTACACATGTTTTAGAAAATGGATATGCATGCTTGAAACATGTTAAAGATGCAAATGACCTATGGATCCAAACCTTTTAAAGATAATAACATTAAACTCTCAAGTTTGGGTGCGGTGGGATATTTACCCGAGTCAAACAAGCCATTATTTTGCCCATTTAAAAAAGGCTGACCTAACGATCATAAATGATTGTAAAGTGATTTATCATGTGTAACGGGCTATATTTTTTGTAAGGAAAGAATTATGGATTTGGAATTAACACTCAGTTAAAAATCCCCCACCTCCCCCTTTTCCTGACGATTGCGGAACCTGATAAAAGAAAACTAAAAGTGTTTACAATCTCTAAAGATTACATACACTTTTAGGAATTATCTCTCTCTACATTTTTGCATTGTGTATGTCCCTTTTTTATGTATATTTTTTTCTTGAATCAAAACTTGAGTTTTCACTTTCCCTTTTTCTCGTAAACTAAACAAGAAATAAAAGGCAAACAGATCACAACAAAATGAAAATTTTAGAGTTTAGGAATGGAAAGAATTTAAAGCAATTAACAAATATAAGAAATAAAAATTTATTCACACAGCACAAATCAAACACAAAAGTTTTGTTGTCCAAGTATGGAAAATTCCACTAGTTCAACCCTAATAGCTCAAAATTTTATAAGAAAGCGATTTTTCTACACATTCTTTAAAAAATGGATATGCATGCTTGAAACATTTTAAAGATGCAAATGACCGGTGGGTCCAAACCTTTTAAAGAGAATAACATTAAATTCTCAAGTGAACGTGCAGTGGGATATTTACAAAAGTCAAACAAGCCATTATTTTGCCCATTTACAAAAATTTGACCTAACGATCATAGATGATTTTAAAGTGATTTATCATGCGTAACGGGGTATATTTTAGGAAGGAATGACTTATGGATTGGGAGTCAACACTCAGTTAATAATCCCCAGCCTCTCCCTTTTCCCGACGACTGAAGACCCTGATATATAAAAACTTAAAAGAGTTTACAATCCCAAAAAATTACAGACACTTTTTTGAATTATCTTTCTCAACATTTGTACATTTGGCATCTCCATTTTAGACGTATACTTTTTTCTTAAATCAAAACTTGAGTTTTCTCTTTCTCTTCATCTCATAAACAAAAAAAAGAGATAAAAGGCAAATACATCACAACAAAATGAAAATTTTAGGGATTAAGTATGGAAATAATTTAAAGCAATAAACAAATTTGAGTAAAGAAATATTATTCACACACCACAAATGAACACAAAAGTTTTGTTATCGAAGTTTTGGGAAATACCACTAGTTGAACCCTAATAGCTCGGAATTTTATAAGAAAGAGATTTTTCTACACGTGTTTTAAGAAATGGATTTAAATGCTTGAAACATGTTAAAGACACAAATGACCTATGGATCCAAACCTTTTATAGAGAATAATATTAAATTCTCAAGTGAACGTGTGGTGGGATATTTACCCAAGTCAAACAAACTATTATTTTTCCTAGCTACCTAAAGCTAACCTAACGATCATAGATGATTGTAAAGTGATTTTTCATGCATTACGGGCTATATTTTTGTAAGGACTGATTGATTGATTGGGAGTCAACACTCAGTTAAAAATCCCCCGCCTCCCCCCTTTCCCGATGATTGCAGAACCTGATATAAAAAAACTAAAAAGTGTTTACAATCCCTAAAAATTACATACACTTTTTGGAATTTTTTCTCTCTACATTTTTTCATTGTGCATTTCCATTTTAGATGAATACTTTTGTCTTAAACAAAAACTTGAGTTTTCACTTTCCCTTCGTCTCGTAAACGAAAAAGAGATAAAAGGCAAATAGAACACAACAAAATGAAAATTTTAGAGTTTATGTAAGGAAAGATTTTAAAGCAATAAAGAAATGTAAGTAAATAAAATTTATTCACACACTACAAATGAACACAAAATTTTTGTTATCCAAGTTTGGGAAATTCCACTAGTTCAACCCTAATAGCTCAGAATTTTATAAGAAAGGGATTTTTCTATAGATGTTTTAAAAAATGGATATGCATGCTTGAAACATGTTAAATGATGGAAATGACCTATGGATCCAAACCTTTTAAAGAGAATAACTTTAAATTCTCAAGTGAACGTTCGGTGGGATATTAACCCGAGTCAAACAAGCCGTTATTTTGCCCATTTACAAATAGCTAACCTAACGATCATAGATGATTGTAATGTGATTTATCTTGCGTAAAGGGATGTAATGGCCTATATGGTTGTAAGGAATGACTTATGGATAGAGAGTCAACACTCAGTGAAAAATCCCCTGCCTCCCCCTTTTCTCGACGATTACACTACCTGATATATAAAAACAAAAAAGAACTTAAAATCACTTAAAATTACAAACACTTTTTGAAATTATCTCTCTCTACATTTTTACATTGTGCATTTAAATTTTAGATATATATTTTTTTCAAGAATGACTTTTGGATTGGAAGTCTACACTCATTTAAAACTCCCCTACCTCCCCCTTTTCATGTCGATTGCAGAATCTGATTTATAATAACTAAAAAGAGTTTACAATCCCTAAAAATTACAAAAACTTTTTGGAATTATCTCTCTCTACATTTTTGCATTGTGCATTTACATTTTTATGTATACTTTTTTCTTAAATCAAAACTTGAGTTTTCACTTTCCCTTCATCTCGTAAACAAAAAAAGAGATATAAGGCAAATATATCACAACAAAATGAAAATTTTAGAGTTTATGTATGGAAATAATTTAAAGCAATAAATACATGTAAGTAATGAAAATTTATTCACACACCACAAATGAACACAAAAGTTTTGTCATCCAAGTTTGGGAAATTCCACTAGTTCAACCCTAATAGCTCGAAATTTTATAAGAAAGAGATTTTTCTACACATGTTTTAAAAATTGGAGATTCATGCTTGAAACATGTTAAATGATGCAAATGATCTATGGATCAAAACCTTTTAAAGAGAATAACATTATATTCTCAAGTGAACGTGCGGTGGGATATTTACCCGAGTCAAACAAGCCATTATTTTGTCCTTTTACAAAATAGTTGACCCAACGATCATAGATAATTGTAATGTGATTTATCATGCGTAATGGGCTGTAATGGGCTATATATTTGTAAGGAATGACTTTTGGATTGGGAGTCAACACTCAGTGAAAAATCCCCCACCTTCCCCTTTACCCGACAATTACAGAACCTGATATATAAAAACTAAAAGGAGTTTACAATCCCTAAAAATTACAGACACTTTTTGGAATTATCTCTCTCTACATTTGTGCATTGTGCATTTCAATTTTAGATCTATACTTTTTTCTTAAATCAAAACTTGAGTTTTCACTTTGCCTTCATCTCGTAAACAAAAAAAGAGATAAAAGGCAAATAGATCACATCAAAATAAAAATTTTAGAGTTCATGCATGGAAAAAATTTAAAGAAATAAACAAATATAAGTAAATAAAATTTATTCAAACACCACAAATAAACACAAAATTTTTGTTATCCAAGTTTGGGAAATTCCACTAGTTCAACCCTAATAGCTCGGAATTTATAAGAGAGAAAGTTTTTTACACATGTTTTAAAAAATGGATATGCATGCTTGAAACATGTTAAAGATGTAAATGAGCTATTGATCAAAACCTTTGAAAGAGAATAACATTAAATTCTCAAGTGAACGTGCGGTGGGATATTTACCCGAGTCAAACAAGCAATTATTTTGCCCATTTAGAAAAAGAAGACCTAACGATCATAGATGATTGAAAAGTGATTTATCATGCATAATGGGATATATTTTTGTAAGGAATGACTTATGCATTGGGAGTCAACCCTCAGTTATAAATCCCCCACCTCCCCCTTTTCTTGACTATTGCAGAACCTGATATATAAAAACTAAAAACAATTTACAATCCCTAAAAATTACAGACACTTTTTGGAATTATCTCTCTCTACATTTGTACAATGTGCATTTCCGTTTTAGTTGTATTGTTTTTTCTTAAACCAAAACTTGAGTTTTCACTTTCCCTCCATCTCGTAAACAAAAAAAGAGATAAAAGGCAAACAGATCACAACAAAATGAAAATTTTAGTGTTTACGTATGGAAAGAATTTTAAGCAATAAACAAATGTAAGTAAAGAAAATTTATCCACACAACACAAATGAACACAAAAGTTTTGTATCCAAGTTTGGGAAATTCCACTAGTTCAACTCTAATATCTCGGAATTTTTTAAGAAATAGATTTTTCTGCATATGTTTTAAAAAATGGATATGCATGCTTGAAACATGTTAACGATGCAAATGACCTATGGATCCAAACATTTTAAAGTGAATAACATTAAATTCTCAAGTAAACGTGTGGTGGGATATTTACCCGAGTCAAACAGACCATTATTTTGCCCATTTACAAAGAGATGACCTAACGATCATAGATGATTGTAAAGTGATTTATCATCTGTAACGGTTGATGTGAAATTTATTTACATCAGCTTTTATACCTCGCAAGCGTACGAATCATTCATGTAATCTAGCAGGAAGCAAGGCTTATATCCTCTGGGAGGACTGAATTTTGTGAATTCTTCAGTCAACTAGCCTAACCAAATATGATGAATTAATCTGGACTAAACACTATAATCAAGCAATGATCTAATTAACTACTTGCACAATAGGAATTGTCAACTCTAGATTTTATCGTGATTCGTGCCTCTCTCGAGTGCCACGTAACCACGAATCCGGATTCCCAATCCTTGCATCTAGCCCCTCTCGGGCGCCTAGAGTTAAATACAAAGATCGGATTATAATACCAGAATCCAACCTAAATTATAATCCTGCCCTAACTAGCTAATAACTCAAAAAATTCGGGAAACAAATATTCAATAAAAATTAATTCTCAAATCAAATTTAAAAGACATTCAAACCTATGTTCAAACTATAAGAAACTAATTAAATTAAAAAATGACGGATTACTCCCCTTCTTCTTCCTTTCACTTAGGTAGCAATTCCATTCTCACAGTTGCTGCAATTTCCAGAAATTAAGGGCTTTGGGTAACAGGAGCGAGCAGCCAGAAGTGGAGGCGACGCCGGTGAAGAGGAATCGAAATCTGCACCGGAGGAGGTGGTGCGGCGGATGATGATATGGAAGCGAAATCCTCTGGCCGGCTCACTCGAGTCTGGGTCGGAGTCGGACTCGGCTCGGGAAGTGGTCAGAAATGCGTAATCATCGTCGGAGGAGCCCTCTTGAGTCACCTCTCGGCCTAGCAAGCAGAAAATCGCAGTGTCGAACTCGCTGCGATGGAGACTCTCTCAAGCTCTCCTCGGGTCTATTCTCGATTGCAGGGCCCCGATGGACGATGGTGGCGCATGGCGAATGACGGCTAGCAGCGAAATCTTCTCGGGTCTCTCTTCCCCCCACCAAAGGTCTCCTTTATATTGATCGATTTTGCCCTAAAAATCTCTCTCTTTCATTAATGGCATTTTTGTAAATATCTCCTTCTTCACCAAAATTCTCTTGAAATTCCAAAATTGAATCCATAAAAATCATTTCAAAAGAAATAAACCCTAAATGCAATGAAATATAATTCAGGAGAGAAAAATATGCAATATAAGCAGTGATTAATGCCAAATTCAATAAATGCACGTTTCATTTGAAAAATCGATAAATAACCACCTATAACACAATTATAAGGGTTATTCTATTATAATTAACCTAGTTCTCATGTCAGAATTTGGCATCTATCACACTCCCAAACCTAAATCTTTGCTACTCCCTTGCAAAACAACAAAAGAACCAAAATTAAGCCTAGGAAAACAAAATGCCACTTTCATAGGGCACACGATTGCATTTAGCATATGCAACAAGCCGTTAAACCCCTACTTTAATGTAGTGGACGAGTTCTGTCTCGTGAGGGTTTACATAGAATTTACCCACAAAATTCATCTAAATCAACAATATAAAAAGAAAACTGAAGAAAATCTACTCCTCATTAGCATATGACTAACACTTAGTATCGTAAAATGTCTGAAAATCATTTGAAGTCCTATTCAATTTGAAAACCTGTGTAAAATATAACACATTATCAATCCAAATACACTCATGGGTACTCCACCTGAACCAATGTCACCCCTAAACAATTACTTCAACAGAACAAAGAGGCAGCATATAACAATAAAATCCCGGTCACATCACAATTAAGAGAAAATAGTAGAGTAAGCCTGCTGTCTAACAATCTCACAAAAGAAGTATACATATTTTAATCTTGACCTGCAACTTCTTTCAACTTACAATTCATCATCAAAGTTAAGGAAACTCATTGCTTCCAGATTTAAACCCATTTTTCGCTATTACCAGCATAATAATTATTTTTCATTGAATACTTTTGGTATTACCACCATTTTGTATTCGTCCTCACTGCACATGCACTTATTTTTTAAGTAACCGACTGTTCCGGTGCATGTCCCTGGGTTTGGCCAGGCTGTTTTTGAGGTTATCTGTCTTTTGCAAGCAAGAGCTTTTCCATTTGCATTCATACATTACAACAAAAAATTTCACTGAGATATAAAAAAAAAGATCAAATAGGCATACAAGATTATTCAGACTAACATAGTTCAACACTAGATTTACATGTTCTCTTTTGCAACTAAGTTCCAAGTCTAATGCAATAGTAAGTTATCCCACTGAATTCTCATGGATCACAACAAATGATATCAGATTTCTAATATGCATATTCTACACAGTTTTCCACATACTAAGAAACACATTTGAGCAACTTATTTTAACTCTACTAAAGTTAACCACATACTAAGAGGAGTAATTTGAAAACCACGAACACAAATCAAAAATCATTGCTAAGACTCACCCCCCCCCCCCCCCCCAAACCTAAATCTGACATTATCCTCAATGGGGAAAAGTTAAAACAAACAAACCAACTAACAATCACTAAAATATGTGATTATACTCCAGTTGACTCATAGCTTAGCTGGTTATACTCCAGCAGAGTCAGGGTTAAGCTCCCTCAGAGCTCCTAAATCCATAGGTTGCACCATATGTGTTTCGTCATCAACAATAATACGGAAGAGTCAATAAAGACCCCCTGGAATGATACATAGTCTCCCTCGAAGAATGTTTACTCGTATCAGTTGTGCCCATAGGTAATCATCCATAGATAAAACCTCTATCCCACAGCACACTTTGAAGAAATCTCCGTGTGACATGCCACTGAAGGTAGCAGGAATCACTCGCTGAACACTAGTCTTTGAGTTACTCACCATAAGGTTTTCATTGAATACTTCAAGTTTGAACTGGTCAATCCCAAAATGGTTGTTTGAGTACAGACCTCTCAAACTAGGGATCAAAAGTCTGGTCATCGACTACCAGAACCATTTACGCTCTCAGCCGGCAAGAGAGTACCCCGAGTCCATGACGGGGCCGGCATCACCAGGGGACCTCCAATCAATCCAGACCAGAGTACACCAAAGGTTATCCCAATAAGAATGAATAAACCAAAAATAAAAACTGTAATGTACAAAGGGATAGAAACGTGGGGATTGCCCACAATGTGCTAAGTTTATAGTCGTAAGCAAGACTCTGACGCAATCAAGATGAATGCACATGTTCCTCCAAGAAAATCACCATCACCTCCTCCAGTGTGGGGACATTCTCAAGATACTGTTTGAGCCTCTGACCATTAACTTTGAAGACCGACCCATCTCTGTGATTGCGGATATCAACAGCCCATGAGGAAACACCTGTGTAACCTCAAATGGACCTGGCCACTTGGATCCCAACGTCTCTGGAAACAAATGCAACCATGAGTTATAAAGTAAAACATTCTGCCCAACAGTAAAAGACTTGCGACAAATAGATTTATCTTGTAAAAGCTTTGTTCGCTCCTTATACATTTTGGCATTCTCATAAGCATCATGATGTATCTCCTCCAACTCATTCAATTGAAATTTCCTCTCCTCACCCACTTGAGTCAAATCAAAATTCAAAGCCTTAATGGCCCAATAAGCTCTATGCTCAAGCTCAACAGGTAGATGACATGCTTTGCCGAACACTAGGCGAAATGGAGACATCCCAATAGAAGTCTTATAAGCGGTTCGATAGGCCCATAAAGCATCGTGCAATCGAGTGGATCAATCTTTCTTATCAAAGCGAACCGACTTCTCCAAAATCCGTTTGATCTCCCTATTAGAGATTTCCACTTGACCACAAATTTGCGGTTGGTACGGAGTGGACACCCGTTGAGTGATGGAGTATTTCTTCAACAAGGTCTCAGATTTTCTGTTACAAAAATGAGATCCCCCACTACTGATAATTGCTCTCGGGGTACCAAACCGATTAAAGATTACCACCACTTTGTGATCATTTGTCTTACAAGAAATAACTTCAATCCATCTAGAGACATATTCAACAGCAACAAGGATGTATTGATAGACGAACGAGATAGGAAAAGGACCCATGAAGTCAATACCCCACATATCAAACAATTCAACAATAAGAATGGGGTTAAGAGGCATCATGTTCTTCCTAGACAAACAACCAGTCCATTGGCATCTATCACACACATGACAAAACTCATGGGTTTTCTAAATAATGAAGACCAATAGAAACCACTTTGCATGAATTTAGCTGTGGTCTTTCTAGCACCAAAATGTCCACCACATGCATGGGAATGACAAAACTCAAGAATGTTGGCAAAATCTTGCTTAGGTACACAATGCCTAATGACTTGGTCAGGACACACCTTGAACATATAAGGGTCATCCCAAAAAAATGGTTAACTTGGGAAAAGAATTTCAATCGATCTTGTTTACTCCAATAATCAGGAATCTTATGAGTTAAAAGATAGTTGACTATGTCAGCAAACCAAGGCAACTAGGATACTCAAAGAAGTTTTTCTTTAGGGAAGGAATCATTTAAAGGAAGGGATCCTTCCTGAGGTGCTACACAGATCCTAGATAGATGATCAACAACAACATTCTCACAACCCTTCTTATCTTGAATCTCAAGGTCAAATTCTTGCAATTGCAAGATCCATCTAATAAAGCAAGGTTTAGTGTCCTTGATGGATAATAAGTACTTCAAAGCAGAATGATCAGTGAACACTATAACCTTTGACCCTAACAAATCTGATCTGAATTTTTTGCAGGCAAACACAACAGCTAGCAACTCCTTCTTAGTGGTAGTGTAATTCAATTGAGCATCATGAAGAGTGCGGCTAGCATACTGAATGACACAGGGAATTTTATCTGCCTTTTGCCCCAAACAAGCCCCCAATACATAACCAGAGGCATCACACATCAACTCAAAAGGCAAAGACCAAGTAGGGGGTTGGACAATGGGTGCAGTGGACAAACATTTCTTCAGTGTCTCAAAAGCATGAATACATGCCTCATCAAAGGCAAAAGGAACATCTTGAGCAAGAAAATTCGTCAAAGGACAAGAAATTTTGCTAAAGTCCTTAATGAAGATCCTATAGAACCCAGCATGGCCAAGGAAAGAACACACCCCCTTCACAGAAGTAGGTGGTGGCAGATTGGCAATTAGGTCAACCTTGGCTTTGTCCACTTCTATACCCCGCTCAGACACTACATGTCCTAAAACAATTCCTTCTTTTACCATGAAGTGGAATTTCTCCAAATTAAAGACTAAATTGGACTTAATGTAATGGGAAAATACGAGTGAAAGATTGTACAAACATGTCTCAAAGCTAGAGCCAAACACAGAAAAGTTATCCATAAAGACTTATAAAAAGTCACCAATCATGTCAGAAAAGATACTCATCATGCACCGTTGGAAAGTGGCGGGCGGATTGCATAAACCAAAAGGCATACATTTGTAAGCAAAGGTGCCAAACGGACACGTGAATGTGGTCTTTTCCTGGTCTTCTGGAGCAATGGGAATTTGATTGTAGCTGGAGTATCCATCTAAGAAGCAATAAAAATTGTGGTTGACGAATCGCTGTAGCATCTGATCAATGAAAGGTAGTGGGAAGTGATCTATCCTAGTGGCGGAACTAAGTTTTCTATAGTCAATGCAGACACGCCACTTGGTTATAGTTCATGTGGGAATCAATTCACCACTCTCATTTTTCATTTTCGTTATCCCCCCTTTCTTAGGGACAACATGAATTGGACTCACCCATGTGCTATAAAAAGTAGGGTAAATGATGCCTGACACAAGCAACCTGATGACTTCTTCTCTCACAACCTCCTGCATATGGGGATTTAACCTACATTGCATCTCACGTGAGGCTTTAGTCCCCTCCTCCAAATAAATACGATGCATGCATATGGAGCATATGGAGGGGCTAATCCCTTTTAAGGCATCAAGAGTCCACCCAATGCATCTCTGTGTGCTTGTAAAACTTCAATCAATTGTTCCTCCTGCTCAATACTCAAATCAGAGGCAATAATGACTGGCAATGAGTTCATGGGCCCCAAGAATGCATACTTCAACGTGGGAGGAAGTGGCTTAAGATGTAGCTTGGAAGTTTCAAGAAGTTTGTCCAAGTCTAGATGAAGATCTTGTGGATGATCAGTTGTGACAACCTCATAAGCTTCCTCCAACAGAGGTACAGAAATGAGTAAAAAATCAACCTCTCAGAAATAGGTTTCCTCATCAAAATAGTTCATGTCTAAAGATGTTATGTAAGACTCAAAAGATTCAAGAATGGATTCGTCATCAATCATAACAGTCTCTATCTTAAATGCAGGACTCAGATCATCAGACTCAAGTGGATGGTGCCCGACATTAAACACATTCAACGAGACCTTAAAATTTCCAAACGACAACTCCAACTCACCACTTTTACAATGAATGACAACATTAGATGTGGCTAAGAAGGGATGTCCTAGGATGACAGGAATTTGGTTGGTAACATTGATTACTGGTTCTATATCAAGAACAATGAAATCAACTGGGAACAGAAATTTGTCCACTTTTATCAAAACATCTTCAACTATTCTTCGTGGTATCTTGACAGAACGGTCAGCTAGTTGAAGTGTGATGGGGTAGGCTTCAATTCCCCCAAACCTAATTGCTAGTACACAAAGAAAGGAAGCAAATTCACACTTGCCCCTAAGTCAAGAAGAGCTCTCTGGATGGTATGTTCACCAATGACACATGAAAATGTGGGGCATCCAGGATCTTTAACTTTAGGAGGAGTGTTGTGCTTCAGAATTGAGCTTACATTCTCAGTAAGAAAGACCTTTTTGTTAACATGTTGTTTTCTCTTCTGTGTATAAAGGTCTTTCAAAAATCGGGCATAGGCAAGGACTTGCCTAATAGCATCAAGAAGTGGAATGTTAATGTGAACCTTACTCAATAGTTTCAACATTTCATGCATGCTATCTCCTTTCCTAGGTGGGCCTGATAACCTCTACTGATAAGGAGTTGGTGGGACTTGGTTAGGGATCTGCCTGGGTTTGGTGGAGAACTTGGAGCTTCTTCACTCAATGATGTGTCCCCATTATCATCCTTTGACTCCTAAGACTTAGTGGTCCCAACCCCATTGTTCAACTCATGACCACTCCTACGGGTGGTTATGGCTTTGGCTTGCTCGTGGTGGGGATTGGAACTTGACCCACTCTCATGTGTGCTTTTGGGGTTAGGAATGGTTTGACTCGGGAGTCTATTTTGTGCTTGTTCACTCATGTAGCTGGCCAACTGACTCACTTGCATTTCAAGTTTATCAATGGAGGATTGTGTATTCTGCATGAATAGTTGAAGTGTATCCTCAAGTGAAGGTTTTTGTGGAATCAATGGCCGTTGAGTGAAGTGTGGGTGCGGAGCTTGGGGTTGAGTAAACCCTGGAGGACCCCCAACCTGTGGGCCCTTGGACCATGAGAAATTTGGGTGCCTAGCTCAACCTGGATTATATGTTTCTAAAAAAGGATCGTTCCGATTTGGTCTATGAAAATTCTAGACTGCATTCAAGTCCTCAATGAGTTCCGGGTAGGATGAACTACATGGACACATTTGTGTGAGATGAGATGAACTAGAACATATGGCATAGACAGTAGATGGGTTAGGAGTAGGTGAACTCTTGGACACCATAAGGGTATCAATTTTTCTAGTCAACCCCTCAATCTTGGCCATGAGCATGGGTATTTCACTAACCTCGTAGAGACCCCCTCTTTTGGCTTCATGGGATCTCCTATCAACATTAAATGATGAACCCCATTGCTGAGATTGATTAGTCAACGTTTCAAAGAAGTCCCATGCCTAACTAGCACTCTTACCCATCAAACTCCCACCACTCGTTGAATCTACCATGGATCTAACCTGGGGTGTAAGACCTTGATAAAAGTATTGCACTAAATTATATTTCTCAAACCCATGATGCGGACACCTACGGATCAAATCTTTCCATTTCTCCCAAGCCTCATAAAACTGTTCACCCTCCTGCTGCATAAAGTTTGATATTTCTCTCCTGAGGGCTGTAGTTCTCTGAATGGGAAAGTACTTGGACAAAAATTTCGTGACTAATGTGTCCCATGAAGTAATGTTGCCCACCTCTAAGGAATTCAGCCAAGACTTGGCCTTATCCTTAAGTGAAAATGGAAAAAGTCTTAACCGGGTAGAGTCATCTGAGAAATTATGGAATTTGAAAGTCGCACAGATATCTAAGAATGTAGGGAGGAGTTGGATTACACCCGGTTTCAACTCATAACTGGCAGCAGTAGTGGGTGGCAATATAATGCAAGAAGGTGATGTGAAGTTGGATGGGATAGAATAATCCCTCAGGGCTCTACGCTCACCTGTTGCAGGTAACTGTAATGGTTCACCTGATTGGCCATGGTAGCTCCTAACTTGACTTCTGGTGTTTTCCTACAAATATGTTCTACCTCTTCAACAAAGGGAGCTAATGGTTCACCTAGGGAGCGGCGCCCATGCATAAAAACACAAAAAGAAACAAAACTAACTATCAAATTATGCTAACAAACTAACTACTGAAAGTACGAACTAACTAGAAGAAATAAAAATAACTCCATACAAAATCATCAAGATAAAACAAAAACATAAAATTATGAAAGCAGGAAAATAAATCTAACCTAAGACCATGGAGAACAAAGAAATACACTTAATACATGCCTCCCCGGCAACGGCGCCAAAAACTTGATGTGAAATTTAATTACATCCGCTTTTATACCTCACAAGCATATGAATCGTTCATGTAATCTAGCGGTAAGCAAGGGTTATATCCACAGGGAGGACTGAATTTTGTGTATTCTTCAGTCAACTTGCCTAACCAAATATGATGAATTAATCTGAACTAAACACTTATTATATCCTAAATTATCAAGCAATGATCTAATTAACTACTTGCACAACAGGAAATGTCAACTCTGGATTTTATCGTGATTCGTGCCTCTCTCGAGTGCCACTTAACCACGAATCCGAATTCTCAATCCTTGCGTCTAGCCCCTCTCAGGTGCCTAGAGTTAAAGAAAAAAATTGGATTATAATACCAGAATCCAACCTAAATTATAATCCTGCCCAAGTTAGCTAATTACTCAAAAAATTTGGAAAACAAATATTCAATAAACATTAATTCTCAAATAAAATTTAATAGACATTCAAACCTAAGTTCAAACTATAGGAAACTAATTAAATTAAAAAATGATGGATTACTCCCCTTCTTTTTCCTCTTGCGGTTGCTGCAATTTCCAGAAATTAAGGGCTTCGGGTTGCAGAAGCGAGCGGCCAGAAGTGGATAGCGAAGAGGAATCGAAATCGGCGTCGGAGGAGGTGGGGCGGCAGAAGATGAGATGGAAGCGAAATCCTCTGACCGACTCTCTCAAGTCACGGTCGGAGTCGGACTAGGCTCGGGAAGTGGTTGAAAAAGCGTAATCGACGTCGGAAGAGTCCTCTCGAGTCACCTCTAGGCCTAGTGAGCAGAAAATGGTAGTGTCGAACTTGACGCGATGGAGACTCTCTCGAGCTCTTCTCGGGTCTGTTCTTGGTTGTCGGATGGCGGTGGACGACGGTGGCGCTCAGTGAACGACGGCTGGGAGCAAAATCCTCTCGGGTCTCGCTTCTTTCGATCGGTGGCTCCTTCCCATTTGGGTCTGTTCTTGGTTGTTGGATGGTGGTGGACGACGGTGGCGCTCGGTGAACGTTGGCTGGGAGCAAAATCCTCTCGGGTCTCGCTTCTTTCGATCGGTGGCTCCTTCCCATTCTCCCCACCTAGCTCTCCATTCTATCGATAGATTTTTCCCTAAAAATCTCTCTTTCACTAATGACATTTTTGTAAATATCTCCTTCTCCACCAAAATTCTCCTGAAATTCCATAATTGAATCCATAAAAATCATTTCAGGAAGAAATAAACCCTAAAAGTAATGAAATATAATTCAGGAGAGAAAAAATATGCAATATAAGCGGTGAGTAATGCCAAATTCAATAAATGGACGTTTAATTTGAAAATTGATAAATAACCACCTCTAACACAATTATAAGGGTTATTCTATAATAATTAACCTAGTTCCCATGTCAGAATCTGGCATCTATCAACGAGCTATATTTTTGTAAGGAATGACTTATGGATTGGGAGTCAGCACTCAGTTATAAATCCCCCGCCTCCCCTTTTCCCGACTATAGCAGAACCTGATATATAAAAACTAAAAATATTTTTCAATCCCCAAAAATTACAGACACTATTTAGAATTATCACTCTCTACATTTGTGCATTGTGCATTTCTATTTTAGTTCTATACTTTTTTCTTAAATCAAAACTTGATTTTTCACTTTCCCTTCATCTCGTAAACAAAAAAAGAGATAAGAGGCAAAACAATCACAACAAAATGAAAATTTTAGAGTTTATGTACGGAAAGAATTTAAAGCAATAAACAAATGTAAGTAAAGAAAATTTATTCACACACCTCAAATGAACACAAAAGTTTTGTTATCCAAGTTTAGGAAATTCCACTATTTCAACCCCAATAGCTCGGAATTTTATAAGAAAGATTTTTCTACACAGTTTTTAAAAATGGATATGCAAGCTTGAAAAATGTTAAAGATGCAAATGACCTATGGATCCAACCCTTTTAAAGTGAATAAAATTAAATTCTCAGGTGAACGTGAGGTGAGATATTTACCCAAGTCAAACCAGCAATTATTTTGCCCATTTACAAAAAACTGACCTAATGATCATAGATGATTGTAAAGTGATTTATCATACATAATGGGCTATATTTTTGTAAGGATTGACTTATGGATTGGCAGTCAACACTAAGTTAAAAATCCCCCGCATCCCCCTTTTCTCGACGATTGCAAAACCTGATATATAAAAACTAAAAACAGTCTACAATCCCTAAAAATTATAGACACTTTTTGGAATTATATCTATCTACATTTGTGCATTGTGCATTGTGCATTGTGCATTTCCATTTTAGATGTATACTTTTTTCTTAAATAAAAACTAGAGTTTTCACTGTCCCTTCATCTCGAAAACAAATACAGAGATAAAAGGTAAATAGACCACAACAAAATGAAAATATTAGGGTTTTTGGATGGCAAGAAGTTAAAGGAATAAAAAAATGTAAGTAAAGAAAATTTATTCACACACCACAAATGAACAGAAAAGTTTTGTTATCCAAGTTTGGGAAATTCCACTAGTTCAACCCTAATATTTTGGAATTTTATAAGAAAGAGATATTTCTACAGATGTTTTAAAAAATGGATATGCATGCTTGAAACATGATGACCTATGGATCCAAACCTTTTAAAGAGAATAACATTAAAATCTCAATTGAACGTGCGGTGGGATATTTACCCGAGTCGAACATGCCATTATTTTGCCTATTTACAAAAAGCTGACCTAATGATCATAGATGATTGTAAAGTGATTTATCAAGCGTAACGGGATATATTTTTTTAAGGAATGACTTATGGAATGGGAGTCAACACTCAGTTAAAAATCCCCCGCCTCCCCCTTTTCTCGAGGATTACAGAACATGAGATATAAAAACTAAAAAGTGTTTACAATCCCTAAAAATTTCAGACACTTTTTGGAATTATCTCTCTAAATTTGTGCATTGTGCATTTTCATTTTAGATGTATGCTTTTTTCTTAGGGTTGAATAAGTGGAATTTCCAAAACTTTGAAAACAAAACCTTTTTGTTCATTTTTGGTGTGTGAACAAATTTTCTTTACTTACATTTGTTATTGCTTTAAATTCTTGCCATACATAAACTCTAAAATTTTTATTTTGTTGTGATTTGCCTTTTATCTCTTTTTTTTGTCTACAAAATGAAGGGAAAGTGAAAACTCAAGTTTTGATTTAAGAAAAAAGTGTTCATCTAAAATGGAAATGCACAATGCACAAATATAGAGAGATATAATTCCAAAAAGTGTCTGTAATTTTTAGGGATTGTAAACTCTTTTTAGTTTTTATATATCAGGTTTTACAATCAGAAAATGGGGACTTTTACCTAAGTGTTGACTCCCAATCCATAAGTCATTCTTTACAAAATTATAGCCCGTTACGCATGATAAATCACTTTATAATCTTCTATGATCGTAAGGTCAATTTTTTGAAAATGCGCAAAATAATGGCTTGTTTGACTCGGGTAAATATCCCACCACTCCATCACTTGAGAATTTAATGTTATTCTCTTCAAAAGGTTTGGATCCATAGGTCATTTGCATATTTAAAATGTGTCAAGCATGCTTATCCATTTTTTAAAACAAGTGTAGAAAAATCTCTTCCTTATAAAATTAAAACCAAATAGTGTTGAACTATTGGAATTTCACAAACTTGGATAACAAAACTTTTGTGTTCATTTGTGGTGTGTGAATAAATTTACTTTACTTACATTTGTTATTGCTTTAAATTTTTTCCATACCTAAACTCTAAAATTTTCTTTTTGTTGTGATCTTTTTGACTTTTATCTCTTTTTTTGTTTACGAGATGAATGGAAAGTGAAAACTCAAATTTTGATTTAAGAAAAAAAGGTACACATCTAAAAGGGAAATGCACAACGCACAAATTTAGAGAGTGATAATTCCTAAAAGTGTCTGTAATTTTTAGGGATTGTAAACTCTTTTTAGTTTTTATCTATCAAGTTTTGCAATCGTGGGGAAGAGGGGGTGGCGGGGGATTTTTAACCGAGTGTTGACTCCCAATCCATAAGTCATTCCTTACAAAAATATATCCCATTACGCATGATAAATAACTTTAAAATCATCTACGAACGTTAAGTCAGCTTTTATTAAATGGCCAAAATAATAGCTTGTTTGACTCTGGTAAATATCCCACCGCATGTTCACTTGAGAATTTAATGTTATTCTCTTTAAATGGTTTGGATCCATAGGTCATTTTCATCTTTAACATGTTTTAAGCATGCATTTCCATTTTTTAAAACATGTGTAGAAAAATCTCTTTCTTATAAAATTCCAAGCTATTAGGGTTCAACTAGTGGAATTTCCCAAACTAGGATAACAAAACTTTTCTTTTCATTTGTGGTGTGTCAATTAATTTTCTTTACTTACATTTTTTATTGCTTAAAATTTTTTCCATGCATAAACTCTAAAATTTTCATTTTGTTGTGATCTATTTTCCTTTTATCTCTTTTTTTGTTTACAAGATGAAGGGAAAGTTAAAACTCAAGTTTTGATTTAAGAAAGAAAAGTACGTAGCTAAAGCAGAAAAACACAACGCACAAATGTAGAGAGTGATAATTCCAAAAAAGTGTATGTAATTTTTAGGGATTGTAAACTCTTTTTAGTTTTTATATATCAGGTTTTGCAATCATCTGGAAAAGGGGGAGGGGGGATTTTTAACCAAGTATTGACTCCCAATCCATAGGTCATTCATTACAAAAATATAGCCCGTTAAGCATGATAAATCACTTTACAATCCTCTATGACATTTTGGTCTATTTTTGTAAATGGGCAAAATTATGGCTTGTTTGACTCGGGTAAATATCCCACCGCACGTTCACTCGAGAATTTAATGTTATTCTCTTTAAAAGGCTTGGATCCATTGGACATTTGCATCTTTAACCTGTTTCAAGCATGCATTTCCATTTTTTAAAACATGTGTACAAAATTCTCTTTCTTATAAAACTTCAAGCTATTAGGGTTGAACTAGTGGAATTTCCAAAACTTGGATAACAAAACTTTTGTGTTCATTTGTGGTGTGTGAATAAATTTTCATTACTTACATTTGTTATTGGTTTAAATTTTTTCCATACCTAAACTCTAAAATTTTCTTTTTGTTGTGATCGATTTGCCTTTTATCTTTTTTTTTCCTTACGAGATGAAGGGAAAGTGAAAACTCTAGTTTTTATTTTAGAAAAAAATACATCTAAAATAGAAATGAATGATGCACAAATTTAAAGAGCGATCATTCCAAAAAAGGTCTGTAATTTTTAGGGATTGTAAACTCTTTTTAGTTTTTATATATCAAGTTTTGCCATTGAATGGAAAAGGGGGAGGCGGGGGATTTTTAACCGAGTCTTGACTCCCAATCCATAGTCTTTCCTTAAAAAAATATAGCTCGTTACGCATGATAAATCACTTTATAATCATCTACGATCGGTAGGTCTGCTTTTGTAAATGGGCAAAATAATGGCTTGTTTGACTCGGGTAAATATCCAACCGCACGTTCACTTGAGAATTTAATGTTATTCTCTATAAAAGGTTTGGATCCGTAGGTCATTTACATCTTTAACATGTTTCAAGCATGCATTTCCTTTTTATAAAACATGTGTAGAAAAGTCTCTTTCTTATAAAATTCCAACCTATTATGGTTGATCTAGTGGAATTTCCCAAACTAGGATAACAAAACTTTTGTGTTCATTTGTGATGTGTCAATAAATTTTCATTACTTACATTTTTATTGCTTTAAATTTTTTCCATACATAAACTCTAAAATTTTCATTTTGTTGTGATCTATTTGGCTTTTATCTTTTTTTTGTTTACAAGATGAAGGGAAAGTGAAAACTCAAGTTTTAATTTAAGAAAAAAAAAAGTACACATCTAAAATGGAAATGCACGACACACAAATGTAGAGAGTGATAATTCAAAAAAGTTTCTGTAATTTTTTGGTATTGTAAACTCTTTTTAGTTCTTATATATCAGATTTTGCCATCATCGAGAAAAGGGGAAGCCAAGGGATTTTTAACTGACGGGGGAGCCAAGGGATTTTTAACCGAGTGTTGACTCCCAATCCATAAGTCATTCCTTATAAAAACATAGCCTGTTACACACGATAAATCACTTTACAATTATCTATGATCGTTAGGTCAGCTTTTTGTAAATAGGAAAAATAATGGCTCATTTTACTCGGGTAAATATCCCACCGCACGTTCACTTGAGAATTAAATATTATTCTCTTTAAAAGGTTTGGATCCACAGGACAATTGCATCTTTATCATGTTTCGAGCATGCATATCCATTTTTAAAAACATGTGTAGAAAAGTCTCTTTCTTATAAAATTCAAGCTATTAGGGTTGAACTAGTGGACTTTCCCAAACTTGGATAACAAAACTTTTGTAATCATTTGTGGTGTGTAAATAAATTTTCTTCACATACATTTGTTATTGCTTTAAATTTTTTCCATACATAAACACTAAAATTTTCATTTTGTTGTGATATATTTGCCTTTTATCTCTTTAGTGAAAACACAAGTTTTGATTTAAGAAAAAAAAGTAAACATCTAAAATGGAAATGCACAACGCACAAATGTAGGGAGTGATAATTCCAAAAATTGTCTGTAATTTTTAGGGATTGTAAACTCTTTTTAGTTTTTATATATTAAGTTTTGCAATCATCGGGAAAAGGGGGAGGTGGGGGATTTTTAACCTAGTGTTGACTCCCTTTACTTAAATCATTCCTTAAAAAAATATATCCCGTTACGCATGATTAATCACTTTACAATCATCTATGATCGTTTGGTCAACTTTTTGTAAATGCGCAAAATAATGGTTTGTTTTAGTCGGGTAAATATCCCACCGCATGTTCACTTAAGAATTTAATGTTATTCTCTTTAAAAGGTTTCGATCCATAGGCCATTTGGATCTTTAACCTGTTTTAAGCAAGCATTTTCATATTTTAAAACATGTGTAGAAAAATCTCTCCCTTATAAAATTCCAAGCTATTAGGGTTAAACTAGTGGAATTTTCGAAACTTGGATAAAATTTTTTTTTTGTTCATTTGTGGTGTGTGAATAAATTTTCATTACTTACATTTTTTTATTGGTTTAAATTTTTTCCATACCTAAACTCTAAAATTTTCTTTTTGTTGTGATCTATTTGCCTTTTATCTCTTTTTTTTTTTTTTTTTTTGTTTACAAGATGAAGGGAAAGTGAAAACTCAAGTTCTGATTTAAGAAAAAAGTATACATCTAAAATGGAAATGCATGATGGACAAATGTAGAGAGTGACAATTCCAGAATGTAGTCCGAAATTTTTAGGGATTGTAAACTCTTTTTAGTTTTTATATGTCAGCTTTTGCAATCAAAGGGAAAAGGGCGAGGCGGGGGATTTTTAACCGAGTGTTGACTCCCTATCCATACGTCGTTCTTCATGAAATATAGCCGATTACGCATGATAAATCACTTTATAATAATCTATGATCGTTAGGTCTACTTTTTTTAAATGGGCAAAATAATCGCTTGTTTGACTCGGGTAAATATCCGACCGCACGTTCAGTTGAGAATTTAATGTTAGTCTGTTTAAAAGGTTTGGATCCATTGGTCATTTGCATCTTTAACATGTTTCAAGCATGCATTTCCATTTTTTAAAACATTTGTAGAAAAGTTTCTTTCTTATAAAATTCCAAACTATTAGGGTAGAACTAGTGGAATTTCCCGAACTAGGATAACAAAACTTTTGTGTTCAGTGTCAATATATTTTCTTTACTTACATTTTTTATTGCTTTAAATTTTTTCCATACATAAACTCTAAAATTTTCATTTTGTTGCGATCTATTTGCCTTTTATCTCTTTTTTTGTTTACTAGATGAAGGGAAAGTGAAAACTCAAGTTTTGATTTAAGAAAAAAAAGTACACATCTAAAATGGAAATGCACGATGCACAAGTCTAGAGAGTGATAATTCCAAAAAGTGTCAGTAATTTTTAGGGATTGTAAACTCTTTTTAGTGTTTATATATCCGTTTTTGAAATCATCGGGAAAAGGGGGAGGCAGGGGATTTTTAACCGAGTGTTGACTCCCAATCCATAGGTCATTCCTTACAAAAATATAGCCCGTTACACATGATAAATCACTTTACAATCATCTATGATCGTTAGGTCAGCCTTTTGTAAAGGGGTAAAATAATGGCTTGTTTGACTATGGTAAATATCCCACCACATGTTCACTTAAGAATTTAATGTTATTCTCTTTAAATGGTTTGGATCCATAGGTCATTTGCATCTTTAACATGTTTCAAGCATGCATTTCAGTTTTTTAAAACATGTGTAGAAAAATCTTTTTCTTATAAAATTCGAAGCTATTAGGGTTGAACTAGTGGAATTTCCAAAAATATGATAAAAAAACTTTAGTGTTCATTTGTGGTGTGTCAATAAATTTTCTTTACTTACATTTGTTATTGCTTTAAATTTTTTCCATACATAAACTGTAAAATTTTCATTTTGTTGTGATCTATTTGCCTTTTATCTCTTTTTTTGTTTATGAGATGAAGGGAACGTGAAAACTCAAGTTTTGATTAAGAAAAAAAGTACAAATCTAAAATGGAAATGCACAAAGCACAAATGTAGGGAGTGATAATTCCAAAAAGTGTCTGTAATTTTCATAGATTGTAACTCTTTATAGTTTTTAAATCTTAGGTTTTGCAATCATCAAGAAAAAGGGGAGGCAAGGGATTTTTAACCGAGTGTTGACTCCCAATCCATAAGTCATTCCTTACAAAAATATAGCCCTTTATGCATGATAAATCACTTTATAATCATCTATGATCGTTAGTTTAGCTTTTTTGCAAATAGGCAAAATAATGGCTTGTTTGACTCGGATAAATATCACACGTTCTCTTTAGAATTTAATGTTATTCTCTTTAAAAGGTTTGGATCCATAGGTCATTTGCATCTTTTACATGTTTCATGCATGCATATCCATTTTTTTAAACATGTGTAGAAAAATCTCTTTCTTTTAAAATCCCAAGCTATTAGGGTTGAACTAGTGGAATTTCCCAAACTTGGATAACAAAATTTTTGTGTTCTTTTTTTGTGTGTGAATAAATTTTCTTTACTTACATTTTTTATTAATTTAAATTTTTTCCATACATAAACTCTAAAATTTTCATTTTGTTGTGATCTATTTGCCTTTTATCTCTTTTTTTGTTTACGAGATGAATGGAAAGTGAAAACTCAAGTTTTGATTTAAGAAAAAAAGTACTCATAAAAAATGCAAATACACAATGCACAAATGTAGAGAGTGATAATTCCAAAAAGTGTTTGTAATTTTTAGGGATTTCAAACTCTTTTTAGTTTTTATATATCCGATTTTGCACTCGTCGGGAAAAGGGGCTGGAGGGGGATTTTTAACCGAGTGTTGTCATTCCTTACAAAAATATAGACCATTGCGCAAGGTAAATCACTTTAGAATAATCTATGATCGTTAGGTCAGCCTTTTGTAAATGGACAAAATAATGGCTTGTTTGATTCTGGTAAATATCCCACCGCACGTTCTCTTAAGAATTTAATGTTATTCTCCTTAAAAGGTTTGGATCCATTGGTCATTTGCATCTTTAACATGTGCCAATTTTGCATATCCATTTTTTAAAACATGTGTAGAAAGTCTTTTTCTTATAAATTCAAAGCTATTAGGGTTGAACTAGTGAAGTTTCCCAAACTTGGATATTAAAACTTTTGTAATCATTTGTGGTGTGTGAATAAATTTTTTTAACTTACATTTGTCATTGCCTAAAATTTTTTCCATACATAAACTCTAAAATTTTCATTTTTCCGTAATCTATTTGCCTTTTATCTCTTTTTTTTTATGAAATGAAGGGAAAGTGAAAACTCAAGTTTTCATTTAAGGAAAAAAAGTAAACATCTAAAATGGAAATGCACAACGTAAAAATGTAGGGAGTGATAATTCCAAAAAAGGGCATGTATTTTGTTGGGATTGTAAACTCTATTTTGTTTTTATTTATTAGGTTTTGCAATCGTCGGGAAAAGGGTGAGGCAGGGGATTTTTTTATTGAGAGTTAACTGCCAATCCATAAGTCATTCTTTACAAAAATATAGCTCGTTAGGAATGATAAATCACTTTACAATCATCTATGATATTTAGGTCAGCTTTTTGTAAATAGGCAAAATAATGGCTTGTCTGACTCGAGTAAATATCCCACCACACGTTCACTTGAGAATTTAATGTTATCCTCTTTAAAAGGTTTGGATCCATAGGTCATTTGCATCTTTAACATGTTTCAAGCATGTATTTCCTTTTTTTAAAGCATGTGCAGAAAAGTCTACTCCTTATAAAATTCCAAGCTATTAGGGTTGAACTAGTGGAATTTCCCAAACTAGGATAACAAAACTGTTGTGTTCATTTGTGGTGTATTAATAAATTTTCTTTACTTACATTTTTTATTGCTATAAATTTTTTCCATACATAAACTCTAAAATTTTCATTTTGTTGTGATCTATTTGCCTTTTATCTCTTTTTTTGTTTAAGAGATGAAGGGAAAGTGAAAAGTCAAGTTTATATTTAAGAAAAAAAAGTACACATCTAAAATGGAAATGCACAGCGCACAAATGTAGAGAGTGATAATTCCAAAAAGTGTCTGTAATTTTTAGGTAATGTAAACTCTTTTTAGTTCTTACATAACAGATTTTGCAATCGTCAGGAAAAAGGGGAAGCGAGAGATTTTTAACTAACTGTTGACTCCCAATCCATAATTCATTCCTTACAAAAATGTAGCTCTTCACACATGATAAATCTATTTACAATCATCTATGATCGTTAGGTCAGCTTTTTGTAAATAGGCAAAATAATGACTTATTTGACTCGGGTAAATATCCCACCGCACGTTCACTTGAGAATTTAATGTTATTCTAGTTAAAAGTTTTGGATCCATAGGTCATTTGCATCTTTAACATGTTTCAAGCATGCATATCCATTTTTTAAGACATGTGTAGAAAATTATCTTTCTTATAAAATTCCAAGCTATTAGGGTTGAACTAGTGGAATTTCCCAAACTTGGATAACAAAACTTTTGTGCTCATTTGTGGTGTGTGAATAAATTTTCTTTACTAACATTTTTTATTTTTAAAATTTTTTCCATACATAAAGTCTAAAATTTTCATTTTGTTGTGATTTATTTCCCTTTTATCTCTTTTTTTTACGAGATGAAGGGAAAGTGAAAACTCAAGTTTTGATATAAGAAAAAAATGTACTCATCTAAAATGGAAATGCACAATGTACAAATGTCGAGAATAATAATTCCAAAAGTTTTCTATAATTTTTAGGGATTGTAAACTCCTTTTAGTTTTAATATATCAGGTTTTGCAATCGTCGGGAAAAGGGAGAGGCGGGGGATTTTTAACCGAGTGTTGACTCCCAATCCATAGGACATTTCTTACAAAAATATAGCCCGTTACACATGATAAATCACTTTACAATCATCTATGATCGTAATGTCAGCTTTTTTTAAAGGGAAAAATAATGGCTTGTTTGACTATGGTAAATATCCCACCACACGTTCACTTGAGAATTTAATGTTATTCTCTTTATATGGTTTGGATCCATAGGTCATTTGCATCTTTAACATGTTTCCAGCCTGCATTTCAATTTTTTAAAACATGTCTAGAAAAATCTCTTTCTTATAAAATTCCAAGCTATTAGGGTTGAACTAGTGGAATTTCCCAAACTATGATAACAAAATTCTTGTGTTGATTTATGGTGTGTCAATAAATTTTCTTTACTTATATTTGTTATTGCTTGAAATTTTTTCCATACATAAACTTGAAAATTTTCATTTTGTTGAGATCTATTTGCCTTTTATCTCTTTTTTTTTATGAGATGAAGGGAAAGTTAAAACTCGAGTTTTGATATAAGAAAAAAAAGTATACATCTAAAATGGAAATGCACAATGCCCAAATGTAGAGAGTGATAATTCAAAAAAGTGTCTGTAATTATTAGGGATTGTAAAACTTTTTAGTTCTTATATATAGATTTTTGCAATCGTAGGGGAAAGGGGGAGGCGAGGGATTTTTAACAGACTATTAACTCCCAATCCGTAAGTCATTCCGTAAAAAAATGTAGCACATTTTGCAAGATAAATCTCTTTACAATCATCAATGATCGTAAGGTCAGCTTTTTGTAAATGGGAACAATAATGTCTTTTTTCACTCGGGTAAATATTCGACCGCACGTTCACATGAGAATTTAATGTTATTTACTTTAAAAGGTTTGGATCGAAAGGTCATTTGCATCTTTAACCTGTTTCAAGCATGCATTTCCATTTTTTAGAACATGTGTAGAAAAATCGTTTTCCCAAACTTGGATAACAAAAATTTTGTGTTCATTTGTGGTGTGTGAATAAATTTTCATTACTTACATTTGTTATTGGTTTAAATTTTTTCCAAACCTAAACACTAAAATTTTCTTTGTGTTGTGATCTATTTGCCTTTTATCTCTTTTTTTTTTATGAGATGAAGGGAAAGTGAAAACTCTAGTTTTGATTTAAGAAAAAAACGTACACATCTAAAATGGAAATACACGATGCACAAATATAGAGAGTGATAATTCCAAAAAGTGTCAGTAATTTTTAGGGATTGTAAACTCTTTTTAATTTTTATATATCAGGTTTTGCAATCGAAGGGAAAAGGGGAAGGAGGGGGATTTTTAACCGAGTGTTGACTCCCAATCCATAAGTCATTCCTAACAAAAATATAGCCCGTTATGCTTGATAAATCACTTTACAATCATCTATGATCGTTAGGTCTGCTTTTTCTGAATGGGCAAAATAATGGCTTGTTTGACTCGGGTAAATATCCAACCGCACGTTCACTTGATAATTTAATGATATTCTCTTTAAAAGGTTTGGATCCATAGGTCATTTCCATCTTTAACAAGTTTCAAGCTTGCATATCCATTTTTTAAAGCATGTGTAGAAAAGTCTCTTTCATATAAAATTCAAAGCTATTAGGGTTGAACTAGTGGAATTTCCAAAACTTGGATAAAAAAAACTTTTGTAATCATTTGTGGTGTATGAATAAATTTTCTTTACTTACATTGGTTATTGTTTTAAATTTTTTCCACACATAAACTCTAAAATTTTCATTTTTTTATGATCTATTTGCCTTTTATCTCTGTTTTTGTTTTTGAGATGAAGGGAAAGTGAAAACTCAAGTTTTGATTTAAGAAAAAAAAGTACACATCAAAAATGGAAATGTACAATCCACAAATATTGAGAGTGATAATTCCAAAAAGTGTCTGTAATTTTTACGTATTGTAAACTCTTTTTAGTTTTTAAATATTAGGTTTTGCAATCGTAGGAAAAAGGGGGAGGTGGGGGATTTTTAACCGAGTGTTGACTCCCAATCCATAAGTCATTCCTTATAAAAATATAGCCCGTTGCACATGATAAATAACTTTACAGTCATCTATGATCATTAGGTCAGCTTTTTGTAAATGGGCAAAATAAAGGCTTGTTTGACTCGGGTAAATATCCCGCTGCACGTTCACTTGAGAATTTAACGTTATTCTCTTCAAATGGTTTCGATCCATAGGTCATTTTCATCTTTAACATGTTTTTAGCGTGCATATCCATTTCTTAAAACATGTGTCAAAAAAAATTTTCTTATAAAATTCAAAGCTATTAGGGTGTAACTTGTGGAATTTCCCAAACTTGGATAACAAATCTTTTGTGTTCATTTGTAGTGTGTGAATAAATTTTCCTTACTTAATTTTGTTATTGCTTTAATTTTTTTCCATAAATAAACTTTAAAATTTTCATTTTGTTGTGATCTATTTGCCTTTTATCTCTTTTTTTATTTACGAGATGAAGGGAAAGTGAAAACTCAAGTTTCTATTTAAGAAAAAAAAGTACTCATCTAAAAGGGAACTACACAACGCATAAATATAGAGAGTGATAATTCCAAAAAGTGTATGTAATTTTTAGGGATTGTAAATTCTTTTTACTTTTTATATATCAGGTTTTGGAATCGTCAGGAAAAGGGAGAGGCGGGGGATTTTTAACCAAGTGTTGACTCCCCATCTATAAGTCATTCCTTACAAAAATATAGCCCGTTACGCATGACAAATAACATTACAATCATCCATGATCTTTTGGTCAGCTTTTTGTAAATGGGCAAAATAATGTCTTGTTTGACTCAGGTAAATATCCCAACGCACGTTCACTTGAGAATTTAATGTTATTCTCTTTAAAATGTTTGGATCCATAGGTCATTTGCATCTTTAACATGTTTCAAGAAATCATTTTCATTTTCTAAAACAAGTGCATAAAAATCTCTTCCTTATAAAATTCCAAGCTATTAGGGTTGAACTAGTGGAATTTCCAAAATTTTGATAACAAAACTTTTGTGTTCATTTGTGGTATGTTAATAAATTTTCTTTACTTACATACGTTATTGCTTTAAATTTTTTCTATTACTAAACTCTAAATTTTTTTTTTGTCGTGATCTATTTGCCTTTTATCTCTTTTTTTTTTTGTTTACGAGATGAAGACTAAGTGAAAACTCACATTTTGATTTAAGAAAAAAAGTACACTTCTAAAATGGTAATGCACAATGCACAAATGTGGAGAGTGATAATTCCAAAAAGTGTCTGTAATTTTTAGGGATTGTAAACGCTTTTTACTTTTTATGTATCAGGTTTTGCAATCGTAGGGAAAAAAGGGAGGCGGGGGAGAGTGATAATTCCAAAAAGTGTCTGTAATTTATGTATCAGGTTTTGCAATCATCGGGAAAAGGGGGAGGCGGGGGATTTTTAACAAAGTATTGACTCCCAATACATAAATCATTTCTTACAAAAAATAGACACCGTTACACAAGATAAATCATTTTACAATCATCTATGATTGTTAGGTCAGCTTTTAGAAAATGGGGAAAATAAAGGCTTGTTTGACTCGGGTAAATATCCCACCATACGTTCACTTGACAATTTAATGTTATTATTTTTAAAAGCTTTTGATCCATAGGTCATTTGCATCTTTAACATGTTTCAAACATGTATATGACTTTTTTAAAACATGTGTAGAAAAGTCTTTTTCTTAAAAAATTCCAAGCTATATGGGCTGAACTAGTGGAATTTCCCAAACTTGGATAACAAAACTTTTGTATTCATTTGTGGTGTGTGAATAAATTTTCTTTGCTTACATTTGTTATTGGATTAAATTTTTTCCATACATAAACTCTAAAATTTTCATTTTGTTGTGATCTATTTGCCTTTTATCTCTTTTTTTTGTTTCCGATATGAAGGAAAAGTAATAACTCAAGTTTTGATTTAAGTAAAGAAAATACTCATCTAAAATGGAAATGCAAGACACACAAATGTAGAGAGTGATTATTCCAAAAAAGTGTTTGTAATTTTAAGGGATTGTAAACTCTTTTTAGTTTTTATCTATCCAGTTTTGCAATCATTGGGAAAAGGGGGAGGCGGGGGATTTTTAACCGAGTATTGACTCCCATTCCATAGGTCATTCCTTAACAAAATATAGCCTGTTACACACGATAAATCACTTTACAATCATCTATGAACGTTAGGATAGCCTTTTGTAAAGGGGCAAAATAATATCTTGTTTGACTCATGTAATTATCCCACCGCACGTTCACTTGAGAATTTAATGTTATTCTCTTTAAATGGTTTGGATCCATAGGTCATTTCCATCTTTAACATGTTTCTAGCATGCATTTCCAATTTTTAAAACATGTGTAGGAAAATCTTTTTCTTATAAAATTCCAAGCTATTAGGGTTGAACTAGTGGAATTTCCCAAACTTCGATAAAAAAACTTGTGTTCATTTGTGGTGCATCAATAAATTTTTTTTACTTACATTTTTTATTGCTTTAAATTTATTCCATACATAAACTCTAAAATATTCATCTTGTTGTGATCTATTTGCCTTTTATATTTGTTTTTTGTTTACGAGATGAAGGGAAAGTGAAAACTCAAGTTTTGATTTAATAAAAAAAAGTACACAACTATAATGGAAATACACAACACACAAATGTAGAGAGTGATAATTCAAAAAAGTGTCAGTAATTTTTAGGGATTGTAAACTCTTTTAGTTCCTATCTCAGGTTTTGCAATCGTCGGGAAAAGGGGGAGGTGGGGGATTTTTAACCGAGTGTTGACTCCCAATCCATAAATCATTCCTTACAAAAATAAAGCCCGTGACGCATGATAAATCACTTAAAATCATCTATGAATGTTAGGTCAACTTTTTGTAAATATGCAAAATAAAGGCTTGTTTGACTCGGGTAAATATCCCACCGCACGTTCACTTGTGAATTTAATGTTATTCTCTTTAAAAGGTTTGGGTCCATAGGTCATTTGCATCTTTAACATGTTTCAAGCATGCATATCCATTTTTTAAAAAATGTGTAGAAAAATATCTTTCTTATAAAATTCCAAGCTATTAGGGTGTAACTAGAGGATTTTCCCAAAATTGGATAACAAAATTTTGGGTACATTAGCGGTGTGTGAATAAATTTTCTTTACTTACATTTTTTATTGCTTTAAATTTTTTCTTTCCTAAAATATAAAATTTTCTTTTTTTTGTGATCTATTTGCCTTTTTCCTTTTTTTTTTTTGTTAACGAGATGTAGAGAAAGTGAAAACTCAAGTTTTTATTTAAGAAAAAAAAATTTCACATCTAAAATGGAAATTCACAATGCACAAACGTAGAGAGTGATAATTCCAAAAAGTTACTGTAATTTTTAGGGATTGTAAACTAATTTTTGTTTTAATATATCAGGTTTTGTAATCGTCAGGAAAAGGGGGAGATGGGGAATTTTTAACCGAGTGTTGACTCCCAATCCATAAGTCATTCCTTAAAAAAATATAGCCCGTTACACATGATAAATCACTTTACAATCATCTATGATCGTTTAGTCAGCTTTTTGTAAATGGTCAAATAATGGCTAGTTTGACTCGGGTAAATATCCCACCGTACGTCACCTGAGAATTTAATGTTATTCTCTTTAAAATGTTTGGAACCATAGGTCATTTGCATCTTTAACATGTTTCAAGCATGCATTTCCAATTTTTAAAACATGTGTGGAAAAATCTCTTTCTTATAAAATTCGAAGCTATTAGGGTTGAACTAGTAGAATTTCCAAAACTTGGATAACAAAACTTTTGTGTTCATTTGTGGTTTGTGAATAAATTTTCTCTACTTACATTTGTTGTTGCTTAAAATTTTTCCCATTCATAAACAGTAAAATTTTCATTTTGTTGTGATCTGTTTGCCTTTTATCTCTTTTTTTGTTTACGAGATAAAGGGAAAGTGAACACTCAAGTTTGTATTTAAGAAAAAAAAGTACACATCTTAAATGGAAATGCACTATGCACAAATGTAGAAAGTGATAATTCCAAAAAGTGTTTGTAACTTTTAGGGATTGTAAACTCTTTTTGGTTTTTTTTATATCTAGTTTTGCAATCGTCAAGAAAATGGGGAGGCGGGGGATTTTTAACCGAGTGTTGACTTCCAATCCATAAGTCATTCCATACAAAAATATAGCCCGATACGCTTGATAAATCACTTTACAATCATCTATGATCGTTTGGTCAGCTTTTTGTAAATGGGCAAAATAATGGCTTGTTTGACTCGGGTAAATATCCGATCGCACGTTCACATGAGAATTTAATGTTATTCACTTTAAAAGGTTTGGATCGAAAGGTCATTTGCATCTTTAACCTGTTTCAAGCATGCATTTCCATTTTTTAAAACAAGTGTAGAAAAATCTCTTTCTGATAAAATTCGAAGCTAATAGGGTTGAACTAGTGGAATTTCCCAAAGTTTCATAACAAAAATTTTGTGTTCATTTGTGGTGTGTGAATAAATTTTATTTACTTACATTTGTTGTTGCTTTAAATTTATTCCATACATAAACTCGAAAATTTTCATTTTTTTATGATTTGTTTGCCTTTTTCTCATTTTTTGTTTATGAGATAAAGGGAAAGTGAACAATGAAGTTTGGATTTGAGAAAAAAAAGTACACATCTTAAATGGAAATGCACAATGCACAAATGTAGAGAGTGATAATTCCAAAAAGTGTCTGTAATTTTTAGGGATTCTAAACTCTTTTTTGTTCTTATATATTTGGTTTTGCAATCGTTTAACCGAGTGTTGACTTCCAATCCATAAGTCATTCCTTAAAAAAATATAGCCCATGACGCATGATAAATCAGTTTACAATCAGCTATGATCGTTTGGTCAATTTTTTTTAAATGGGCAAAATAATGGCTAGTTTGACACGGGTAAATATCCCACCGCACGTTCACTTGAGAATTTAATGTTATTCACTTTAAAACGTTTGGATCCATAGGTCATTTTCATCTTTAACATGTTTCCAACATGCATTTCTGTTTTTTAAAACATGTGTAGAAAAATCTCTTTCTTATAAAATTCCAAGCTATTAGGATTGAACTAGTGGAATTTCCAGAATTTGGATAACTAAACTTTTGTGTTGATTAGTGGTGTGTGAATAAATTTTTTTACTTACATATGTTATTGCTTTAAATTTTTTCCATACATAAAGTCTAAAATTTTCATTTTGTTATGATCTATTTGTCTTTTGTCTCTTTTTTTTACGAGGTTAAGGGAAAGTGAAAATTCAAGTTTTGAGTTAAGAAAAACAGTACACATCTAAAATGGAAATGTACAATGCACAAAATTAGAGAGTGATAATTCCAAAAAGTGTCTGTACTTTTTGTGAATTGTAAACGTTTTTTTAGTTTTTATATATCAGGTTTTGCAATCGTCGAGAAAAGGGGGAGGTAGGGTATTTTTAACCAAGTGTTGACTCCCAATCCATAACTCATTCTTCACAAAAATATAGTCAGTTACGCATGATAAATCACTTTACAATCATCTATGATCATTTGGTCAGCTTTTTGTAAATGGGGAAAATAATGGCTTGTTTGACTCGGGTAAATATCCCACTGCACGTTCACTTGTGAATTTAATGTTATTCTCTTTAAAAGGTTTGGATCCATAGGTCATTTCCATCTTTAACATGTTTCTAGCATGCATTTCCAATTTTTAAAACATGTGTAGAAAAATCTCTTTCTTATAAAATTCTAAGCTATTAGGGTGGAACTAGTGGAATTTCCAAAACTATGATAGCAAAACTTTTGTGTTAATTTGTGGTGCATCAATAAATTTTCTTTACTTACATTTATTATTGCTTTAAATTTATTCCATACATAAACTCTAAAATATTCCTTTTGTTGTGATCTATTTACATTTTATCTTTGTTTTTTGTTTACGAGATGAAGGGAAAGTGAAAACTCAAGTTTTGATTTAAGAAAAAAAGTACACATCTAAAATGGAAATACACAACACACAAATGTAGAGAGTGATAATTCGAAAAAGTGTCAGTAATTTTTAGAGATTGTAAACTCTTTTTAGTTCCTATATTGGGTTTTACAATCGTCGGGAAAAGGGGGAGGTGGGGGATTTTTAACCGAGTGTTGACTCCCAATCCATAAATCATTCCTTACAAAAATAAAGCCTGTGACGCATGTTAAATCACTTTACAATCATCTATGAATGTTAGGTCAACTTTTTGTAAATCTGCAAATTAATGGCTTGTTTGACTCGGCAAATATCCCACCGCACGTTCACTTGTGAATTTAATGTTATTCTCTTTAAAAGGTTTGGATCCATAGGTCATTTGCATCTTTAACATTTTTCCAGCAAGCATATCCATGTTTTAAAACGTGTGTAGAAAAATATCTTGCTTATAAAATTCCAAGCTATTAGGGTATAACTAGAGGAATTTCCCTAAATTGGATAACAAAAATTTTGGGAACATTAGTGGTGTGTGAATAAATTTTCTTTACTTAAATTTTATATTGATTTAAATTTTTTCGTTTCCTAAACTCTAAAATTTTCTTTTTGTTGCGATCTATTTGGCTTTTTCTGTTTTTTTTTTTTTTTTTGTTAACGAGATGAAGGGAAAGTGAAAACTCAAGTTTTTATTTAAGAAAAAAAAGTACACCACAAAAATGGAAATTCACAATGCACAATTGTAGAGAGTGATAATTCCAAAAAGTGATTGTAATTTTTAAGGATTGTAAACTTATTTTTGTTTTAATTTATCAGGTTTTGTATTCGTCGAGAAAAGGGGGAGGTGGGGAATTTTTAACCGAGTGTTGACTCCCAATCCATAAGTCATTCCTTACAAAAATAAAGCCCGTTACACATGATAAATCACTTTACAATCATCTATGATCGTTTGGTCAACTTTTTTTAAATGGACAAAATAATGGCTAGTTTGACTCGGGTAAATATCCCACCGTACGTCACTTGGGAATTTAATTTTATTCTCTTTAAAAGGTTTGGATCCATAGGTCATTTGCATCTTTAACATGTTTCAAGCATGCATTTCAAATTTTTAAAAAATGTGTGGAAAAATCTCTTTCTTATAAAATTCGAAGCTATTAGGGTTGAACTAGTAGAATTTCCAAAACTTGGATAACAAAACTTTTGTGTTCATTTGTGGTGTGTGAATAAATTTTCTTTACTTACATTTGTTGTTGCTTTAAATTTTTCCCATACATAAAATCTAAAATTTTCATTTTGTTGTGATCTGTTTGCCTAAAATCTCTTTTTTTGTTTACGAGATAAAGGGAAAGGGAACACTGAAGTTTGGATTTAAGAAAAAAAATACACATCTAAAATGGAATTTCACAATGCACAAATGTAGAAAGTGATAATTCCAAAATGTGTCTGTAGTTTTTAGGGATTGTAAACTCTGTTTTGTTTTTATATATCGGGTTTTGCAATCGTCGGGAAAATGGGGAGGCGGGGGATTTTTAACCGAGTGTTGACTTCCTATCCATAAGTCATTCCATACCAAAACATATAGCCAGGTATGCATGATAAATCACTTTTCAATCATCTATGATTGTTTGGTCAACTTTTTGTAAATGGGCAAAATAATGGCTTGTTTGACTCGGGTAAATATCCGACCGCACGTTCACTTAAGAATTTAATGTTATTCACTTTAAAAGGTTTGGATCGAAAGGTCATTTGCAGCTTTAACTTGTTTCAAGCATGCATTTCCATTTTTTAAAACAAGTGTAGAAAAATCTCTTTCTGATAAAATTCGAAGATATAAGGGTTTTACAAGTGGAATTTCCCAAACTCGGATAACAAAAATTTTGTGTTCATTTGTAGTGTGTGAATAAATTTTTATTACTTACATTTTTTATTGGTTTAATATTTTCCAAACCTAAACACTAAAATTTTCTTTGTGTTGTGATCTATTTGCCTTTTATCTCTTTTTTTTTTTTTACAAGATGAAGGGAAAGTGAAAACTCTTCTTTTCACTTAAGAAAAAAAGTACACATCTAAAATGGAAATGCATGATGCACAAATGTAGAGAGTGATAATTCCAAAAAGTGTCAGTAATTTTTAGGGATTGTAAACTCTTTTAATTTTTTATATATCAGGTTTTGCAATCGAAGGGAAATGGGAGAGGAAGGGGATTTTTAACCGAGTGTTGACTCCCAATCCATAAGTCATTCCTAACAAAAATATAGCCCGTTATGCTTGATAAATCACTTTATAATCATCTATGATCGTTTGGTCAGCTTTTTGTAAATGGGCAAAATAATGGCTTGTTTCACTCGGGTAAATAATCCACAGCACGTTCACTTGAGAATTTAATGTTATTCTCTTTAAAAGGTTTGGATCCATAGGTCATTTGCATCTTTAACATGTTTCAAGCATGCATTTCCAATTTTGAAAACATGTGTAGAAAAATCTCTTTCTTATAAAATTCGAAGCTTTAGGGTTGAACTAGTGGAATGTCCAAAACTTGGATAACAAAACATTTGTGTTCATTTGTGGTGTGTGAATAAATTTTCTTTACTTACATTTTTTATTGCTTTAAATTTTTTCCATACATGAACTCTAAAATTTTCACTTTGTTGTGATCTGTTTGCCTTTTGTCTCTTTTTTCGTTTACAAGATAAAGGGAAAGTGAACACTCAAGTTTGGATTTAAGAAAAAAAATTACATATCATAAATGGAAATGCACAATGCACAAATGTAGAGAGTGATAATTCCAAACAGAGTCTGTAATTTTTATGGATTGTAAACACTTTTTAGTTTTAATATATCAAGTTTTGCAATCGAAGGGAAAAGGGAGAGGAGGGGGATTTTTAACAGAGTGTTGACTCCCAATCCATAAGTCATTCCTTACAAAAATATAGCCCATGACGCAAGATAAATCACTTTACAATCATCTATGATCGTTTGGTCATCTTTTTTTAAATGGGCAAAATAATGGCTAGTTTGACATGGGTAAATATCCCACCGCACGTTCACTTGAGAATTTAATGTTATTCACTTTAAAAGGTTTGGATCCATAGGTCATTTTCATCTTTAAAATGTTTCTAGCATGCTTTTCCATTTTTTAAAACATGTGTAGAAAAATCTCTTTCTTATAAAATTCCAAGCTATTAGGGTTGAACTAGTGGAATTTCCAAGATTTGGATAACTAAACTTTTGTGTTGATTTGTGGTGTGTGAATAAATTTTTTTACTTACATATGTTATTGCTTTAAATTTTTTCCATACATAAAGTCTAAAATTTTCATTTTCTTGTGATATATTTGTTTTTTGTCTCTTTTTTTTTTTACGAGGTTAAGGGAAAGTGAAAATTCAAGTTTTGAGTTAAGAAAAATAGTACACATCTAAAATGGAAACGCACAATGCACAAATGTAGAGAGTGATAATTCCAAAAAGTGTCTGTACATTTTTGAATTGTAAATGTTTTTTTAGTTTTTGTATATCACTGTTTTGCAATCGTCGGGAAAAGGTGGAGGCAGGGTATTTTTAACAGAGTGTTGACTCCCAATCCATAACTCATTCCTCACAAAAATATAGCTAGTTACGCATGATAAATCACTTTACAATCATCTATGATCGTTTGGTCAACTTTTTGTAAATGGGGAAAATAAAGGCTTGTTTGACTCGGGTAAATATCCCACCGCACGTTCACTTGAGAATTTAATATTATTCTCTTTAAAAGGCTTGGATCCATAGGTCATTTGCATCTTTAAACTGTTCCAAGCATGCATTTCCAAATTTTAAAACATGTGTTGAAAAATCTCATTCTTTCAAAATTCGAAGCTAATAGGGTTGAAACAAGTGGAATTTCCAAAACTTGGATAACAAAACTTTTGTTTTCATTTTCATTTTGTTGTGATCTGTTTGCCTTTTATCTCTTTTTTTGTATACAAGATAAAGGGAAAGTGAACATTCATATTTTGATTTAAGAAAAAAAAGTGCACTTCTTAAATGGAAATGCACAATGCACAAAAGTAGAGAGTGATAATTCCAAAAAGTGTCTGTAATTTTTAGGGATTGTAAAGTCTTTTTTGTTTTTATATATATCTGGTTTTGCAATCGTCGGGAAAAAGGGGAGACGGGGGATTATTAACCGCGTGTTATTCTCAATCCATGAATCATTCCTTACAAAAATATAGCCCGTTAAGCATGATAAATCACTTTACAATCATCTATGATCGTTAGGTCTGCTTTTTGTAAATAGGCAAAATAACAGCTTGTTTGACTCAGGTAAATATCCAACTCAGGTAAATATCCCAACGCACGTTCACTTGAGAATTTAATGTTATTCTCTTTAAAATGTTTGGATCCATAGGTCATTTCCATCTTTATCATGTTTGAAGAAATCATTTCCATTTTTTAAAATAAGTGCACAAAAATCTCTTTCTTATAAAATCCCAAGCTATTAGGGTTGAACTAGTGGAATTTCCAAAATTTTGATAACAAAACTTTTGTGTTCATTTGTGGTGTGTGAATAAATTTTCTTTACTTACATACGTTATTGCTTTAAATTTTTTCCATACCTAAACTCTAAAAAAATTTTTTGTCGTGATCTATTTGCCTTTTATTTTTATTTTTTTGTTTACAAGATGAAGGTAAAGTGAAAACTCATGTTTTGATTTAAGAAAAAAAGTACACATCTAAAATGGTAATGCACAATGCACAAATGTAGAGAGTGATAATTCCAAAAAGTGTCTATAATTTTTAGGGATTGTAAACACTTTTTACTTTTTATATATCAGGTTTTGTAAACATCGGGAAAAGGGGAAGGCGGGGGATTTTTAACGGAGTGTTGACTCGCAATACATAAATCATTCCTTACAAAAAATAGACCCCGTTACGCATGATAAATCATTTTACAATCATCTATGATCGTTAGGTCAGCTTTTAGAAAATGGGGAAAATAAAGGCTTGTTTGACTCAGGAAAATATCCCACCGAACGTTCTCTTGAGAATTTAATGTTTTTCTCTTTAAAAGGTTTCGATCCATAGGTCATTTGAATCTTTAACATGTTTCAAGCATGCATATGCCTTTTTTAAAACATGTGTAGAAAAGTCTCTTTCTTAAAAAATTCCAAGCTATAAGGGCTGAACTGGTGGAATTTCCCAAACTTGGATAACAAAAATTTTGTGTTCATTTGTGGTGTGTGAATCAATTTTCTTTACTTACATTTGTTATTGGATTAAATTTTTTCCATACATAAACTCTAAAATTTTCATTTTGTTGTGATCTATTTGCCTTTTATCTCTTTTTTTTGTTTACGAGATGAAGGAAAAGTAATAACTCAAGTTTTGATTTAAGTAAAGAAAATACTCATCTAAAATGGAAATGCAAGACACACAAATGTAGAGAGTGATTATTCCAAAAAAGTGTCTGTAATTTTTAGGGATTGTAAACTCTTTTTAGTTTTTATCTATCCAGTTTTGCAATCGTTGGGAAAAGGGGGAGGTGGGGGATTTTTAACCGAGTGTTGACTCCTTATCCATAGGTCATTCCTTAACAACATATAGCCTATTACACATGATAAATCACTTTACAATCATCTATGATCGTTAGGTCAGCCTTTTGTAAAGGGGCAAAATAATATCTTGTTTGACACGGGTAGTTATCCCACCGCACGTTCACTTGAGAATTTAATGTTATTCTCTTTAAATGGTTTGGATCCATAGGTCATTTCCATCTTTAACATGTTTCTAGCAAGCATTTCCAATTTTTAAAACATGTATAGAAAAATCTCTTTCTTATAAAATTCCAAGCTATTAGGGTTGAACTAGTGAAATTTCCAAAACTATGATAAAAAAAACTTTCGTGTTCATTTGTGGTGCATCAATAAATTTTCTTTACTTACATTTGTCATTGCTTTAAATTTATTCCATACATAAACTCTAAAATATTCACTTTTTTGAGATCTATTTACCTTTTATCTTTGTTTTTTGTTTACAAGATGATGGGAAATTGAAAACTCAAGTTTTGATTTAAGAAAAAAAAGTACATATCAAAAATGAAAATACACAACACACAAATGTAGAGAGTGATAATTCAAAAAAGTGTCAGTAATTTTTAGGGATTGTAAACTTTTTTAGTTCCTATATTGGGTTTTGCAATCGTCGGGAAAAGGGGGAGGCGGGGGATTTTTAACCGAGTGTTGACTCCCAATCCATAAGTCACTCCTTACAAAAATAAAGCCTGTGATGTATGATAAAACACTTTACAATCATCTATGAATGTTAGGTCAACTTTTTGTAAATCTGCAAAATAATGGTTTGTTTGACTCGGGTAAATATCCCACTGCACATTCACTTGTGAATTTAATGTTATTCTCTTTAAAAGGTTTGGATCCATAGGTCATTTCCATCTTTAACATGTTTCTAGCATGCATTTCCAATTTTTAAAACATGTATAGAAAAATCTCTTTCTTATAAAATTCCAAGCTATTAGAGTGGAACTAGTGGAATTTCTGAAACTATGATAACAAAACTTTTGTGTTAATTTGTGGTGCATCAATAAATTTTCTTTACTTACATTTGTTATTGCTTTAAATTTATTCCATACATAAACTTTAAAATATTCCTTTTGTTGTGATCTATTTACCTATTATCTTTGTTTTTTGTTTACGAGATGAAGGGAAAGTGAAAACTCAAGTTTTGATTTAAGAAAAAAAGTACACATCTAAAATGGATATACACAACACACAAATGTAGAGAGTGATAATTCGAAAAAGTGTCAGTAATTTTTAGAGATTGTAAACTCTTTTTTGTTCCTATATTGTGTTTTGCAATCGTCGGGAAAAGGGGGAGGTGGGGAATTTTTAACCGAGTGTTGACTCCCAATCCATAAGTCATTCCTTACAAAAATAAAGCACGTGACGCTTGATAAATCACTTTACAATCATCTATGAATGTTAGGTCAACTTTTTTTAAATCTGCAAAATAATGGCTTGTTTGACTCGGCAAATATCCCACCGCATGTTCATTTGTGAATTTAATATTATTCTCTTTAAAAAGTTTGGATCTATAGGTCATTTGCATCTTTAACATGTTTCAAGCATGCATATCCATTTTTTAAAACATGTGTAGAAAAATATCTTGCTTATAAAATTCCAAGCTATTAGGGTATAACTAGAGGAATTTCCCTAAATTGGATAACAAAAATTTTGGGAACATTAGTGGTGTGTGAATAAATTTTCTTTACTTAAATTTTATATTTCTTTAAATTTTTTCGTTTCCTAAACTCTAAAATTTTCTTTTTGTTGTGATCTATTTGCCTTTTTCTGGTTTTTTTTTTTTTTTTTTTTTTGTTAACGCGATGAAGGGAAAGTGAAAACTCAAGTTTTTATTTAAGAAAAAAAGTACACCACTAAAATGGAAATTCACAATGCACAATTGTAGAGAGTGATAATTCCAAAAAGTGATTGTAATTTTTAAGGATTGTAAACTTATTTTTGTTTTAATATATCAGGTTTTGTAATCGTCGAGAAAAGGGGGTGGTGGGGAATTTTTAACCGAGTGTTGACTCCCAATCCATAAGTCATTTCTTACAACACTAAAGCCCGTTACGCATGATAAATCACTTTACAATCATCTATGATCGTTTGGTCAACTTTTTTTAAAAGGACAAAATAATGGCTAGTTTGACTCAGGTAAATATCCCACCGTATGTCACTTGAGAATTTAATGTTATTCTCTTTAAAAGGTTTGGATCCATAGGTCATTTGCATCTTTAACATGTTTCAAGCATGCATTTCAAATTTTTAAAACATGTGTGAAAAAATCTCTTTCTTATAAAATATGAAGCTATTAGGGTTGAACTAGTAGAATTTCCAAAACTTGGATAACAAAACTTTTGTGTTCATTTGTGGTGTGTGAATAAATTTTCTTTACTTACATTTGTTGTTGCTTTAAATTTTTCCCTTACATAAAATCTAAAATTTTCATTTTGTTGTGATCTGTTTGCCTTTTATCTCTTTTTTTGTTTACGAGATAAAGGGAAAGTAAACACTGAAGTTTGGATTTAAGAAAAAAAGTACACATCTAAAATGGAATTGCACAATGCACAAATGTAGAAAATGATAATTCCAAAATGTGTCTGTAGTTTTTAGGGATTGTAAACTCTGTTTTGTTTTTATATATCGGGTTTTGCAAACGTCGGGAAAATGGGGAGGCGGGGGATTTTTCACCAAGTGTTGACTTCCTATCCATAAGTCATTCCATACAAAAACATATAGGCAGATATGCATGATAAATCACTTTTCAATCATCTATGATCGTTTGGTCAACTTTTTGTAAATGGGCAAAATAATGGCTTGTTTGACTCGGGTAAATATCCGACCGCACGTTCACTTGAGAATTTAATGTTATTCACTTTAAAAGGTTTGGATCGAAAGGTCATTTGCATCTTTAACTTGTTTCAAGCATGCATTTCCATTTTTTAAAACAAGTGTAGAAAAATCTCTTTCTGATAAAATTCGAAGATATTAGGGTTTTACAAGTGGAATTTCCCAAACTCGGATAACAAAAATTTTGTGTTCATTTGTGGTGCATGAATAAATTTTTATTACTTACATTTGTTATTCGTTTAATTTTTTCCATACCTAAACGCTAAAATTTTCTTTGTGTTGTGATCTATTGGCCTTTTATCTCTTTTTTTTTTACAAGATGAAGGGAAAGTGAAAACTCTAGTTTTCACTTAAGAAAAAAAGTACACATCTAAAATGGAAATGCATGATGCACATATGTAGAGAGTGATAATTCCAAAAAGTGTCAGTAATTTTTAGGGATTGTAAACTCTTTTAAGTTTTTATATATCAGGTTTTGCAATCGAAGGGAAATGGGAGAGGAAGGGGATTTTTAACCGAGTGTTGACTCCCAATCCATAAGTCATTCCTAACAAAAATATAGCCCGTTATGCTTAATAAATCACTTTATAATCATCTATGATCGTTTGGTCAGCTTTTTGTAAATGGGCAAAATAATAGCTTCTTTGACTCAGGTAAATAATCCACCGCACGTTCACTTGAGAATTTAATGTTATTCTCTTTAAAAGGTTTGGATCCATAGGTCATTTGCTTCTTTAACATGTTTCAAGCATGCATTTCCAATTTTGAAAACATGTGTAGAAAAATCTCTTTCTTATAAAATTCAAAGCTTTAGGGTTGAACTAGTGGAATGTCCAAAACTTGGATAACAAAACATTTGTGTTCATTTGTGGTGTGTGAATAAATTTTCTTTACTTACATTTTTTATTGCTTTAAATTTTTTCCATCCATGAACTCTAAAATTTTCACTTTGTTGTGATCTGTTTGCCTTTTGTCTCTTTTTTTGTTTACGAGATAAAGGGAAAGTGAACACTCAAGTTCGGATTTAAGAAAAAAAAGTACACATCTTAAATGGAAATGCACAATGCACAAATGTAGATAGTGATAATTCCAAAAAGTGTCTGTAATTTTTATGGATTGTAAACACTTTTTAGTTTTAATATATCAGGCTTTGCAATCGAAGGGAAAAGGGAGAGGAGGGGGATTTTTAACCGAGTGTTGACTCCCAATCCATAAGTCATTCCTTACAAAAATATAGCCCGTGACGCAAGATAAATCACTTTACAATCATCTATGATCGTTTGGTCATCTTTTTTTAAATGGGCAAAATAATGGCTAGTTTGACACGGGTAAATATCCCACCGCACGTTCACTTGAGAATTTAATGTTATTCACTTTAAAAGGTTTGGATCCATAGGTCATTTTCATCTTTAAAATGTTTCCAGCATGCATTTCCATTTTTTAAAACATGTGTAGAAAAATCTCTTTCTTATAAAATTCCAAGCTATTAGGGTTGAACTAGTGGAATTTCCAAGATTTGGATAACTAAACTTTTGTGTTGATTTGTGGTGTGTGAATAAATTTTTTTACTTACATATGTTATTGCTCTAAATTTTTTCCATACATAAAGTCTAAAATTTTCATTTTGTTGTGATATATTTGTTTTTTGTCTCTTTTTTTTTTTTTACGAGGTTAAGGGAAAGTGAAAATTCAAGTTTTGAGTTAAGAAAAATAGTACACATCTAAAATGGAAACGCACAATGCACAAATGTAGAGAGTGATAATTCCAAAAAGTGTCTATACATTTTATGAATTGTAAATGCTTTATTAGTTTTTATATATCACTGTTTTGCAATCGTCGGGAAAAGGGGGTGGCAGGGTATTTTTAACAGAGTGTTGACTCCCACTTTGTTGTGATCTGTTTGCCTTTTATCTCTTTTTTTGTATACAAGATAAAGGGAAAGTGAACATTCATATTTTGATTTAAGAAAAAAAAGTGCACTTCTTAAATGGAAATGCACAATGCACAAATGTAGAGAATGATAATTCCAAAAAGTTTCTGTAATTTTTAGGGATTGTAAAGTCTTTTTGGTTTTTATATATCTGGTTTTGCAGTCGTCGGGAAAAAGGGGAGACGGGGGATTTTTAACCGCGTGTTTATTCTCAATCCATGAATCATTCCTTACAAAAATATAGCCCGTTAAGCATGATAAATCACTTTACAATCACCTATGATCGTTAGGTCAACTTTTTATCAATGGGCTAAATAATGGCTTGTTTGACTCGGGTAAATATTCCACCGCACGTTCACTTGAGAATTTAATGTTATTCTCTTTAAAAGGTTTGGATCCATAGGTCATTTGCATCTTTAACATGTTTCAAGCATGCATTTTCGTTTTTCAAAACAAGTGTAGAAAAATCACTTTCTTATAAAATTCCAAGCTATTAGGGTTGAACTAGTGGAATTTCAAAAATTTGGATAATAAAACTTTTGTGTTCATTTGTGGTGTTTGAATAAATTTTCTTTAACTACATATGTTATTGCTTTAAATTTTTTCATACATAAAGTCTAAAATTTTCATTTTGTTGTGATCAGTTTGCCTTTTATCTCTTGTTTTGTTTACGACATAAAGGGAAAGTGAACACTCAAGTTTTTATTTAGGAAAAAAAATTACACATCTTAAATGGAAATGCACATTGCACAAATCTAGAGAGTGATAATTCCAAAAAGTTTCTGTAATTTTTTGGGATAGTAAACTCTTTCTAGTTTTTATATATCTGTTTTCGCAATCGTCGGGAAAAGGGGGAGGCGGTGAATTGTTAACCGAGTGTTTATTCTCAATCCATGAGTCATTTCTTACAAAAATATAGACTGTTACGCATGATAAATCACTTTACAATCATCTATGATCATCAGGTCAGCTTTTTGTAAATGGGCAAAATAATGACTTGTTTGACTCGGGTAAATATCCCACCACATGTTCACTTAAGAATTTAATGTTATTCTCCATAAAAAGTTTGGATCCATAGGTCATTTGCATCTTTAAAAAGTTTAAAACATGCCTATCCATTTTTTAAAACATGTGCAGAAAAATCTCTTTCTTATAAAATTCCAAGCTATTAGGGTTGAACTAGAGGAATTTCCCAAACTTGGATAAAAAAGCTTTTGTGTTCATTAGTGGTGTGTGAATAAATTTTCCTTACTTACATTTTTTATTGCTTCAAATTTTTTCCATACCTAAGCTCTAAAATTTTCTGTTTGTTTACGAGATGAAAGCAAAGTGAAAACTCAAGTTTTGACTTAAGAAAAAAAAATTACACATCTAAAATGGAAATTCACAATACACAAATGTAGAGAGTGATAGTTCCAAAAAGTGTCTGTAATTTTTAGGGAATGTAAGCTCTTTCTAGTTTTTATATATCAGGTTTTGCAATCTTCAGGAAAAGGGGGAGGCGAGGGATTTTTAACCGAGTGTTGACTCCGAATCCATAAGTCTTTCCTTACAAAAATATAGCCCGTTACGCATGATAAATCACTTTACAATGATCTATGATCGGTAGGTCAGCTTTTTGTAAATGGGCAAAATAAGGGCTAGTTTGACTCGGGTAAATATCCCACCACACGTTCACTTGAGAATTTAATGTTATTTTCATTAAAACGTTTGGTTCCATAGGTCATTTGCATCTTTAACATGTTTCAAGCATGCATTTCCAATTTTTAAAATTCGTGTAGAAAAATCTCTTTCTTATAAAATTCCAAGCTATTAGGGTTGAACTAGTGGAATTTCCCAAACTAGGATAACAAAACTTTTGTGTTCATTTGTGGTGTGTGAATAAATTTTCTTTACTAACATTTGTTATTGATTTAAATGTTTTCTATACATAAACTCTAAAATTTTCATTTTGTTGAGATCTGTGTGCCTTTTATCTCTTGTTTTGTTTATGACATAAAGGGAAAGTGAACACTCAAGTTTTTATTTAGGAAAAAAAATTACACATCTTAAATGGAAATGCACATTGCACAAATCTAGAGAGTGATAATCCCAAAATGTTTCTGTAATTTTTTGGGATAGTAAACTCTTTTTAGTTTTTATATATCTGGTTTCGCAATCGTCGGGAAAAGGAGGAGGCGGTGAATTGTTAACCGAGTGTTTATTCTCAATCCATGAGTCATTCCTTACAAAAATATAGACCGTTACGCATGATAAATCACTTTACAATCATCTATGATCATCAGGTCAGCTTTTTGTCAATGGGCAAATTAATGACTTGTTCGACTTGGGTAAATATCTCATCGCACATTTATATGAGAATTTAATGTTATTCTCTTTGAAAGGTTTGGATCCATAGGTCATTTGCATTTTTAACATGTTTCAAGCATGCATTTTCGTTTTTTAAAACATGTGTAGAAAAAACTCTTTCTTATAAAATTCCAAACAGTTAGGGTTGAACTAGTGGAATTTCCCAAATTTGGATAAGAAAACTTTTGTGTTCATTTGTGGAGTGTGAAGAAATTTTCTTTACTTACATATTTTATTGCTTTAAATTGTTTCCAAACATAAACTCGAAAATTTTCATTTTGTTATAATCTATTTGCCTTTTATCTCTTTTTTTGTTTACGAGATGAAGGGAAAGTGAAAATTCAAGTTTTGATTTAAGAAAAAAAGTACACATCTAAAATGGAAATGCGAAATGCACAAATGTAGAGAGTGATAATTCCAAAAAGTGCCTGTAATTTTTAGGGATTGTATACTCTTTTTTAGTTTTTATATATTTGGTTTTGCAATCGTCGGGAAAAGGGGGAGGCGGGGGATTTTTAACCGAGTGTTGAATCCCAATTGATAAGACATTCCTTACAATAATATAGCTCGTTGCACATGATAAATCACTTTTCAATCATCTATGATCGTTAGGCAACTTTTTGTAAATCGGCAAAATAATGGCTAGTTCGACTCAGGTAAATATCCCGGTGCACGTTCACTTGAGAATTTAATGTTATTCTCTTTAAAAGGTTGGGATCCGTATGTTATTTGCATCTTTAACATGTTTCAAGCATGCATTTCCATTTTTTAAAACATGTGTAGAAAAATCTCTTTCTTATAAAATTCCCAGCTATTAGGGTTGAACAAGTAGAATTTCCCAAATTTGGATAACAAAACTTTTGTGTTCATTTGTGGTGTGTGAATAAATTTTCTTTACTTACATATGTTATTGTTTTAAATTTTTTGCATACATAAACTCTAAAATTTTCATTTTGTTGTGATCTATTTGTCCTTTATTTCTTTTTTTGTTTACGTGATGAAAGGAAAGATAAAATTCAGGTTTTGATTTAAGAAAAAAAGTTCAAATCTAAAATGGAAATGCAGAATGCACAAATGTAGAGAGTGATAATTTCAAAAAGTGTATGTAATTATTAGGGATTGTAAACTCTTTTTTAGTTTTTATACATCAGGTTTTGCAATCGTTGGCAAAAGGGGGAGGTGGGGGATTTTTATCCGTGTGTTGACTCCCAATCCATAAGTCATTCCTTACAGAAATATAGCCCGTTATGCATGATAAATCACTTGATCCATGGCAAGGGAAGAACCTAACAGATTCACGCCTTCCATCACGGCATGCTAAAATTTCTGTGCATATTTCTACCAATGCTAAAAATGTTGCACTTATTTCTCCCAATAGATTGAGTATGGCCAGACATTTTTCTCGGGATGAAGAATCACTCATTGTGTTCCTGCTCTGATATCAAATGTTAAGCACCTAGCCAATACTTACCAAAAGACCGATCTACTTGGTAGCAGAAAGCCAAGTACCTAACCCCAGGATCATAACAATACTCCCACCATTATGAGCCAACATCCTCAGTGGCCCACTCTAGCAACACTGGTCCGACCCACTTTTTGAGCCTACCAGTAATTTTAATCTGGTATCTAGGTCGCCCCCTCTGGGATTCGAACTTGCAACAACGGTATATTTCTAATACGAAGTTGTTATGGTCACTTGCTTTGGTAACTCGGTGTCGGATTGGTGAATCCAGAGTTGTAAGAGAGTTGCTGCTCTCGATAGGAAGGAAAAGAGCTTCCTTTTTGCAGCTATGCTACTATTCTTGGTAAGAGGTTGGGAAGCCCTTGCTGCTCTCAGACAGGAGGGGAATGGCCCCTTGCTGCTCACGACTGAGAGGGTTAGGACCCTTCCAGCTGCTGTCCGGTTAGGGGCTGAAAAGACTCTAACTTGGGCAGTCCACGGATGAGAGGTTAAGAGTCCCTAACCTTGCTGCTCTCTAGTTTAGTGGTTGAAGAACCTCTAGCCTTTGCTGCTCTCGGTATAGTGGCTGGAAAACCTCTTTCTTGGCTCAAAAAGATAGAGGGAGAGAGATCCACTCTTGCTTTTGTGCACTGATTAGAGGCTAAAGGCCTCTTGTTGAGCTCGGAAAAGAGGAAGAAATCTCTCCTTGTTTTTGGTGAAGAGGAAGGTAAAACAAAAAATCAAAGAGTGAAGAAAGAAATTCGTATTCAAGAGGGAACTTGATTCTAGAGCTCGTCAAGGAGAACTCTTAACCTTGTTTAACCTAATTCAAGACTTGCCTTTTCTCATTCTCCTTCCCCTCTAAGTAGGGTTGAAGGCAACATAGTTTTAGGGTTTAATTTTAAATTTCTGCCCCTATGGTAATTTAACTTAAATAATGCATAAAAACGAAATTAAAACAATATGGAAATAAAGCAATTAACTCAGTGACTCAATGAGCCTCCTTTGGATGACTCGGTTAGTGTTAAAAAGGATAGTCCCACATACATTAGTGAGTATGAAGATCTTGCATTTATTAGTTGACAGAAGAGGTTTCCTAAGTGTCTAGACATTTTGGGATAGGGCCTTCGATCCAATTTAACATGGTATCAGAGCAAGGTTCTCATATGTGGGCATCCACCCAAATTATCCACGTGCCGCCACATGAGGGCCTCTACCCAAACTATCCATGTGCCTACACGTGAGGGGGGGGGAGTTCAAAAGGATAGTCCCACATACATTAGTGAGTATAAAGATCTTGCATTTATTAGTTGGCAGAAGATGTTTCCTAAGTGGCTAGTCATTTTGGGATAGGGCCTTCAACGGAATTTAACAATTCGCTATTGAGTCCTCAACATTTTCTTGATGAAAATTCTTTCCAAGAAAAATTTGTGGTATAAATTTTTTTGTTGAAACTAATTACTTTCTACAATCATAAGGCTTTGTTAGTGCATTTTTTCAAAAAAAATGCTAGAAATTATTTCTTGTACAAATATATCTCCCAGGTCCATTAGTGCCTCATTTCTCTCTCAAACACTTTTACAATTGAGAATTTTTACCAAGAAAATTTTGAGGAAAGGGAATTTTTGCTGAAATTACTTTCTACAACTATAAGGCCTTCTTTGTGCATCTTTTGAGGAAACATTGGAAAAATATTTTTGGGAAAAGTTTTTACTAGATAGTGTATGTTTACAGAAAATGTGAAAATTTTTTGGATACACTTTTTAAATTGAAAATTTTACTAGGAATTTTTTTCTGAAATAAATCACTTTCTACAACAATCAGGTCTTGTTAGTGCATGTTTTACAGAAAATTTTGAAAAATATTTCTTGTTAAAATATATCTCACGGGACCATTAGTACCTCATGTTCCCTAGAAACACTTTTCTAGCTGAAAATTCTTACCAAGAAAACTTTTTGGTTAGACATTTTTTGTCGAAACAAATTAGTTTCTACAACTATAAGTCCTTGTTAGTGCATTTTTAGGAATTTTTGTTAAAGTATTTCAAGTAAAAATACGTCTCCGAGGAACATTAGTGCCTAATGTTTCCTAGAAACACTTTTCAAGCTGAAAATTCTTACTAGGAAAATTTTGTGGTAAAGCAATTTTTGCATAAACAAATTACATTTTACAACTATAAGGCCTTGTTAGTGCCTTTTTTTTCAAAAAAGGTTGGAAACATATTTTTTGTAAAAATTCATCTCGTGGGATCATTAGTGTTTCATGTTTCCTGGAAACATTTTCCAGCTAAAAATTCTTACCTAGAAAATATTGAGTTAAGGCAATTGTTGCTGAAACAAATTAATTTTTAGAAATGTAAGTTCTTGTTAGAACCTTTTTTTTAGGAAACATTGGAAAAGTATTTCTCATAAAAATAGCTCTCCAAAGACCATTTGCGACTCATGTTTCTTGGAAACACTTTTCTAGCTTAAAATTCTTACCAGGTAAATTTTGAGTTAAGGTAATTTTTGTTGAAACAAATTACTTTGTATAACTATAAGGCCTTGTTTGTGCATTTTTTAGGAAACATTAGAAAACTATTTCTAGTAAAAATATGTCTCCAGTGACCGTAGTGTCTGAGGTTTCTAGGAAACACTTTTCTTGCAGAAATTTCTTACATGAAAAATTTTGAGGTAAGGGAATTTTTGCTTAAACAAAATACATTTTACAACTATATGGCCTTTTTATGCCTTTCTTCATGAAAAGTTGGAAAAATATATCTAGTAAAAATACATATGTAAGGACCATTAGTGCCTCATGTTTCCTAGAATAATTTTTCTAGTAGAAAATTTTTACAAGAAAACTTTTTTGCTTAGGCATTTTTTTTAAACAAATTACTTTTTATAACCATGATCCCTCATTAGTGACTTTTTTTCAGGAAACATCGGAAATAGTATTTCTACTAAAAATATGTCTCCAGGGACCTTTAGTGCCTCATGTTTCCTAGCATTTCTTACTTAGACAATTACTTCTTAAAACTATAAGGTCTTGTTAGTGAATTTTTTTTTGGAAACATTGGAAAAACGTTTCTAGGAAAAAATTGTCTCTAGGGACCATTAGTGAATCATGTTTCCTGGAAACACTTTTCAACTTGGAAATTCTTACCAGGAAATTTTTGTGGAAATCCAATTTTTGATGAAACAAACTACTGTTTACAACTATAAGGCATTGTTAGTGCTTTTTTTAAGGAAATGTTGGAAAAGTATTTCTAGGAAAAATCCATCTCCAGGGAGCATTAGTGCCTCATGTTTCCTTGAAACCCTTTTAAAATTAAATATTCTTACCAATTGTAAGGCATCATTACTATAAATTTTGTGGTAACGAATTTTTTGCCGAAAAAATTACTTTCAACAATTGTAAGGCCTTGATAGTCCTTTTTTTCAGAAAACGTAGGAAAAGTATTTCCAATAAAAATATGTCACTAAGGACTATTAGTGCCTCAAGTTTCTAGGAAACACTTTTCGAGATAAAAAAATTTACCAAGAAAATTTTCTGGTTTTGCAATTTTTTTTAAAACAAATTACTTTCAACAATTATAAGGCCTTGTTATTACATTTTTTTAGGAAACATTGGAATAATAATTCTAGTAATAATACATATCCATGGGCCATTAGTGCCTCATGTTTCTTGGAAACACTTTTCTTGCAGAAAATTCTTCCCAGTAAAATTTTGTGGTATGGCAATTCTTTTCTAAAACAACTTATTTCTATAACTAAAAGGCCTCGGTAGTTGCTTTTTTTAGGAAACATTGTCCAAGTATTTCTAGTAAAAAAATTTCTTCATGGTCCACTAATGCCTCATGTTTCCTAGAAACACTTTTCTAGCATACAATTCTTACCACGAAAATTTTGTGGTAAGACAATTATTTCCAAAACAAATTGCTTTCTAAAATTATAAGGCCTTGTTAGTTTTTTTTTCAAGCAACGTTAGCAAAGTATTTTTTTTAAAAAAATACATCTCCTAGGACTATTATTGCCTCATGTTTCCTGGATACACTTTTCTTGCTGAAAATTCTTACCAAGAAAATTTTGTGTAATGCGTTTTTTGCTTAAACAAATTATTTAGTAAAACTATAAGGCCTTGTTAGTTCTTTTTTCTTTCTAGAAACATTGGAAAATTATTTCTAGGAAAAATACGTCTTATAGGACCATTAGTGCCTCATGTTTCCTGGAAACACTTTTCAACCTAAAAATTCTTACCAGGAAAGCTTTGAGGTTAGGCAATATTTGTTGAAACAATCTACTTTCAACAACTATATGGTTTTATTAGTTCATTTATTTAAGAAATGTTGGAAATTTATTTGTACTACAGGGTACCATTAATGTGTCATGTTTCCTGGAAATTCTTTTCAAACAAAAAGTTTTACAAGAAAAATTGTGATGAAAGAAATAACTTACTACAACTATATGGCCTTGTTAGGGAATGTTTTTAGGAAACGTTGCAAAAATATTTTTAGTACAAAATAAGTATCCAAGGACCATTAGTGCCTTATGTTTCCTAGAAACACTTCTCTAGCTAAAATTACTTACAAAGAAAATTTTTAAGGTAGGCAATTTTTTGTGAAACAAATTAGTTTCTACAACTTTAATGTTTTCTTAGTGCAATTGATTAAGAATGTTGGAAAGTATTTATTGTAAAAATATGTCTCTAGGCACCATTGGAGCCTCATGATTCCAGAACACACTTTCCTAGCTAAAAGTTCTTACCTAGAAAATTTTGTGGTAAAGCTATTTTTGCTGAAACAAATTACATTTAACCACTATGAGGTGTTGTTATTGCGCTTTTTCAGGAAATATTGGAGAAATATGTCTAGTAAAAAATACATACCTTGGGACCATAGTGCTTCAGGTTTTTTTGAAATACTTTTCTAGCTGAAAATTCTTTACAAGGAATTTTTTTTGTTATAGAATTTTTTTCAAAAAGAAATTACTTTCTACAACTGTAAGGCCTTGTTAGTGTCTATTTTCAAGAAACATTGGAACAATATTTTAATAAAAATATATCTTTTGGGACCATTAGTGCCTCATGTTTCCTGAAAACACTTTTCTAGCTAAAAATTCTTATCAAGACAATATTATCGGAGCCAATATTGTCTGAAGCTAATTATTTTCTAGAACTATAAGGCCTTGTTAGTGCCTTTTTCAGGAAATGTTGGAAAAAACTTTTCTTGTAAAAATATGTCTCCAAAGACCATTTATGCCTCAAGTTCCCTGTAAACACATTTCTAGTTGAAAATTCTTACAAAGAAAATTTGGTGGTAAGGCAATTGTTGATGAAACAAATTACATTTTTCAACTATAAGGCCTTGTTAGTTTCTTTTTTTTCAGGTAATGTTGGAAAAGTATTTCTTGTAAAAATACGTCTCCATGGACCATTAGTGCCTGATGTATCCTTGAAACACGTTTTCAGCTAAAACATCTGACCTAAAAATTTTTGTGATAAGGCATTTTTCGTTGAAGCAAATTAAATTTTACAAATAGAAGGCCTTGTTAGTGGCTTTTTTTAGGAAAGTATTTCGTAAAAATACGTCTATATGGAGCATTAGTGCCTCATGTTTCCTAGAAACACTTTTCTAATAGAAAATTCTTATGAGGTATTTTTTGAGGTAAAGCAATTTTTGTTGAAACAAATTTGTTTCTAAAATAATAAGGCCTTGAAAGTGACTTTTCTTGGGAAACATTAGCAAAGTATTTCTAATAAAAATACGTTTCAAGGGACCGTTAGTGCTTCATGTTTCTTGGAAACACTTTTGTGGTAAGGCCTTTTTTTTAAAGAAATTACATTCCACTACTAGAAGGCCTTATGTATGTATTTTTTAAGGAAATGTTGGAAAAGTATTTCTGGTAAAAATATATCAGTAGAGATAATTAGTGCCTTGAGCTACTTGGAAACACTTTTCCAGCAAAAAAGTATTATGAGGAAAATTTTCGAGTCAGACAATTTTTGCTGAAACCAATTACTTTCTACAACTATGAGGCCTTGTTAGTGCATTTTTTTTCAAGAAATTTAGGAAAAGTATTTCTAGTAAAAATACCACTCCAGGGACCATTAATGCCTCATGTTTCTTGGAAACACTTTTCTAGCTGAAAATTCTTCCCTTGAAAATTTTGGGGTAAGACAATTTTTTTCGAAAATAACTTACCTTCTACAACTATAAGGCCTATCAATGTCTATTTTTAGGAAAATTTGGCCAATATGTCTAGTAAAGAAACATCTATGGAGACCATTAGTGCCTCATGTTTCTTGGAAACACTTTTCTAGGTGAAAGTTCTTACCATGAAAATTTTGTGGTAAGGCATTTTTTTGCTGAATCAAATTACGTTCTACAACTATAAGGCCATGTTAGTGATTTTTTTTCAAAAAATGTTGGACAAGTATTTATTTTAAAAATAAAAATACGTCTCAAGGACCATTAGTGCCTCATATTTCTTAGAAACACTTTTCTTGCAAAAACTTCTTACAAGAAAAGTTTTGTGGCATGCTAATGCCATTTTTTAGGAAATGTTGAAAACTATTTCTAGTAAAAAAATGTCTCCATGAACCATTACTGGCTCATGTTTTCTTAAAACAATTTTCTAGCTTAAAATTCTTACCAGGAAAATATTTTGGTATGGCAATTTTTTTTGAAACAAATTACTTTCTAGAACTATAAGGCCTTGTTAGTGCATTTTTTGCAGGAAACGATGGAAACAATTAGTGCCTCTTTTTATTGGGAACAATTTTCTAGCAAAAAATTTATACCAGGAAAATTTTGTGGTAAAGCAATTTTTGTTGAAACAAATTAATTTCTACAACTATCAGGCCTTACTAGTGCCTTTTTTTCAAACATGTTGGAAATGTTTTCTTGTAAAAATACATCTCTTGGGACTATTAGTGCCTCATATTTCTTGGAAACACTTTTCTAGCTGAACATTCTTTCCTGGAAAATTTAGTGCTAGGGTATTTTTGCTAAAACAAATTACTTTCTACCACTATAAGGCCTAGTTCATGCATTTTTTAGGAATCTTTGGAAAAGTATTTTGTATAAAAATACGTTTCCATGAACCATTAGTGCCTCAAGTTTCTTGAAAAAACTTTTCGAGAAAAAAAGTCTTACCAGAAAGATTTTGTGGAAAAGCAATTTTTGGTGATACAAATTACTTTCTTCAACTATAAAGCCTTGTTTTTGTATTTTTTTTAGGAAATGTTGGAAATGTATTTATAGTAAAAATACTTCTCCAGGAACAATTAGTGCCTCAAGTTTCTTGGAAACACTTTTCTAGCTGAAAAATTATTACTAAGAAAATTTTGTGGTGGGGCATTTTTTCTAAAACAAATTACTTTCTACTACTATAAGGCCTTGTCATTTCATTTTTCTAGGAAATTTTGGAAAGTTATTTCTAATAAAAAATACGTCTCTAAAGACTATTTGTGCATGATGTTTTATGCAAACACTTTTCTAGCTGAAAATTCTTACTCAAAAATTTTTGTGGTTAGGGATATTTTAGTGAAACAAATTCTTTCAACAACTATAAGGCCTTTTTAGTGCCATTTTTATGAAATGTTGGAAAATTATTTCTAGTAAAAATACATCTCCAAGGATCATTAGTACTTCATTGTTCTTGGGAGCACTTTTGTAGTTGAAAATTCTTACCTGAAAAATTTTGTGGTCAAGCAATTTTCGATAAAATAAATTTCTAAAACTATAATGCCTTGTTAGTTTCTTTTTTTGAAATCATTGGCAAAATATTTCTAGTAGGAATATGTCTCTAGGTACCATTAGTGCTTCATGTTTCCTGGAAACACTTTTCAAGTTGAAAATTCTTACTAAGAAAATTTTGTGGTAAGACAATTTTTTAAACAAATTATTTTCTAAAACTATAATGCCGTTTTATAGAATTTTTTCAGAAAATGTTGGAAATATTTTTCATGTTAAATACATCCCTAGGGACCATTAGTGCCTCATGTTTCCTCTGAATGCTTTTTGTTCTAAAAATTCATTCCAGGTAAATTTTATGGTCAGGCATTTTTTGTTGAACCAAATTGCTTTCTACAACTATAAGGCCTTATTTGTGCATTTTTAGGAAACGTTGGAAAAATATTTCCAGTAAAAATACATCTATTGAGACCATTAATGCCTCATGTTTCTTGGAAACATTTTTCTAACTAAAATTTCTTAGTGGGAAAATTTTGTGTTCAGGCAATTTTTGCTGAAACAAATTACATTCTATGATCAGAAGTCATACAAATATGTCTCTAGGGACCATTAGTGCCTCCTATTTCCTGGAAACACTTTTCTAGAAGAAAATTATTAACAAGAAAATTTTGTGGAATAGTAATTTTTGTTGAACCAAATTACTTTCTACCACTATAAGGCCTTGTTCGTGTATTTTTATGAAAAATATTGAAAAAGTATTTCTAGTAAAAATACATCTCAAGTGACCATTAGTGCCTCTTGTTTCCTAGAAACACTTTTCTCGCTGAAAATTCTTTCTAGGAAAATTTCATGGTAAAGAAATTTTGGGTTCAACAACTTACTTTTACAACTGTATGGCGTTGATAGTGCATTTTTTCAAGAAATAATGAAAAATTATTTCTTGTAAAAATACATCTGTAGGGACCATTAGTGCATCATGTTTCCTTGAAACACTATTCAAACTTAAAATGCTTACCAGGAAAATTTTGTGGTAAGGCAATTTTTGCTAAAACAAATTATTCTACAACTATAAAGCCTTGTTAGTGCATTTTTCGCTAAAAGTTTAAAATGTATTTCTAGTAAAAATTAGTCTCCAAGGATGATTAGTGCCTCATGTTTTCTTGAAACACTTTTCTAGCTGAAAATTCTTATAGGGAAAATTTAGTGGTAATGCAATTTTTTCTGAAACAAATTTCTTTCTAAAACTATAAGGTTTTTTTAGTAAAACATTTCAAAAAAAGTTCACAATATATTTCTTGTAAAAATAAAACTACAGGGACCATTAGTGCTTCTTGTTACCTGAAACACTTTTCTTGTTAAAAATTCCCAATAAGAAATTTTTGTGGTAAGACAATTTTTGGTGAATGAAATAAATTTTTATAACTATAAGGCCTTGTTAGTGTAGTTTTTCAGGAAACGTTGGAAAAGTATTTCTAGTCAAAATACATCTTTAGAGACCATTAGTGCCTCATGTTTCTTGGAAACATTTTTCTAGCTAAAAATTCCTACAAGGATATTTTTTTAGTAAGGCATTTTTTGTTGAAACAAATTACTTTTTAATAATATAAGGCCTAATTAGGGCATTTTTTAAGGAAAATTTGGAAAAATATTTCTTGTAAAAATGTGTCTCTAGGGACCATTAGTCCCCAATGTTTCATGGAAACACTTATCTAGCTTAAAATTCTTTTAAAGAAAATTTTATGGTAAGGCATTTTTTTTTGGAACAAAGTACTTTCTACGTCTACTAGGCTTTGATAATCTATTTTCTTTAGGAAACATTGGAAAATTATTTCCAGTAAAAATTCATCTTCTGGGACCATTAGTGCCACATGTAACCTGGAAACATTTTTTAACTTGAAAATTCTTACCAAGAAAAATTTGTGGCAAGTCTTTTTTTCTAAAACAAAATTACTTTCTACATCTATAACATCTTGTTAGTGCATTTTTTCAAGAAGCGTTGGAAAACTATTTGTAGTAAAAATTCGTCTCCAAAGACCATTAGTGCCTCAAGTTTTGAGGAAACACTTTTCAAGCTGAAAATTCTTACCAGGAAAATTTTGTGGTTAGGCAATTTTTAATGAAACAAATTACTTCTTACAACTATAAGGCATTGTTAGTATATTTCTTAGGGAAACATTAGAAAAGTATTTCTAGTAAAAATATGTCTATAGGGACTATTAGTTCCTTTTTTCAAGAAACATTGTCAAAGAATTTCTTGAAAAAATACGCCTCCAGGGACCATTAGTGCCTCTTGTTTCTTGGACACACTTTTCTAGCTGAAAATTCTTACCTAGAAATAATTGTTGAAATTTTTTTTTTCTGAAACAAATTACTTTCTATGACCATAAGGCCTTGTTTGTGCCTTTTATCGGGAAAATATGGAAATGTTTTTCTTGTAAAAATACGTCTCCAGGGACCCATAGACCTCATATTTCCCGGAAACACTTTTCGAACTGAAAATTCTTACCTGGAAAATTTTGTGGTATGACAATATTTGTAAAAACAAATTACTTTCTACAACTATGAGGCCTTTTTTAGTTCTTTTTTTTCCAACAAACGTTAGAAAAGTGTTTCTAGTAATAATACATATCCAAAGACCATTAGTGCTTCATGTTTCTTGGAACACTTTTCTAGTTGAAAATTCTTACAAGGACAATTTTGTGGAGAACCATATTTTGCAGAAACAAAATACATTTTACAATTAAATGGCCATGTTACTGCATTTTTTAGGAGACGTTGAAAAAGTATTTAGAGTGAAAATACGTCTCCAGGGACTATTAGTGCCTCATGTTTCCTGGAAACATTTTTCTAGCGCCTCATGTTTCCTGGAAACATTTTTCTAGCTGAAAATTCTTACGAGAAAAATTTTATGGTGTGGCAATGTTTGCTGAAACATTTACTTGCTACAACTATAAGGCCTTTTTATTGCCTTTTTTAAAGGAAATGTTTCAAAAGTATTTCTACTTAAAATACAGCTCCAGGGACCATTAGTGTCTCAAGTTGTTGGGAAACTCTTTTCAAGAAAAAAATTCTTACCAGAAAATTTTTATGGTGAGATAGTTTTTTGCTGAATCAAATAACTTTTGACAACTATAAAGCCTTGATTTCCAAGGTCCATTAGTTCCCCACGTTTTTTGGAAACAATTTTCAAGCTGAAAATTTCATCCCACAAAAAATTTGTGTTAAGATATTTTTGCTGAATCAAATTACTTTCTACAACTATTTGGCTTTGCTAATGCATTCTTTTCTGAAATGTAGGAAAAGTATTTCTACTAACAATTAGTCTATAGAGACTATTAGTACCTCTTGTTTCTAGGAAACATTTTTCAAGCAAAAAAATCTTACCAAGATATTTTTTTGAAGAGGCAATTTTGGGTGAAAGAAGTTACATTCTACTACTCTAAGTCCTAGTTACTACAATATTTCAGGAACCATTGGAAAAGTGTTGCTAGTAAAAATATGTCTCCAGGGACCATTAGTGCCTCATGTTTCCAGGAAACACTTTTCTCCTAGAAAATTCTTACCAAAAAAATTTTGTGGAGAGGCTATTTTTGCTAAAACAAATTACATTCTGTTACTATAAGTCCTTGTTAGTGCAATATTTCAGGAACCATTGGAAAAGTATTTCAAGTAAAAATACGTCTTCAGGGACCATTAGTGCTTCTTGTTTACTGGAAACACTTTTCTCATTGAAATTTCTTTTCCAAAAAAATTGGTGGTAAGGCATTTTTGCTGAAACATATTACTTTCCTCAACTATATGACCTTGTTAGTGCCTTTTTTTTTGGAAATACTGGTAATATATTTCTTTCAAAAATTTGTATCTAAAGACCATTTGTGCCTCAAGTTTCCCGAAAACACTTTTCAAGATTAAAAATGTTACTCCAAAAATTGTGGTAAGGCAATTTTTGCTAAAATAATTACTATCTACAACTATAAGACCTTGCTAGTGCAGTTTTCTGGAAACATTGGGAAAGTATTTCTAGTAAATACACATCTATAGGGACCATTAGTTCCTCATGTTTCCTAGAAACAATTTTTAAGATAAAATTTCTTACAAAGATTGTTTTTTTTTAATGTGGCAATTTTTTTGCATAACAAATTTCTTTCTACAACTAGAAGGACTTGTTAGTGCATTTTTTAAAAAAATTTCAAAATTTATTCCTAGTAAAAATACATCTTTAGGAACCATTAGTGCCTCATGTTTCCTGGAAACACTTTTCTATCAAAAAATTCTTAACAAGAAAACTTTGTAGTAAGGCAATATTTGTTAAAACATATAAAGGCCTTGTTGGTTCATTTTCTTTTTTTTGGGAAGTGTTAGAAAAGTATTTGTAGTAAAAATGTATCTCCAGAGACCATTAGTGCCTCATGTTTCCTGGAAACATTTTTCTTGTTGAAAATTCATATCAGGAAAATTTGGTGGTAAGGCATTTCCAGAAAAATACATCTCCAGGGACCCATTAGTGCCTCAAGTTTCTTGGAACCACTTTACAAGGTGTAAATGTTTTCTAGGAAATTTTTTTGTAAGGCAATTTTTGATGAAGCAAATTACATTCTACAACAATAAGGTCGTGTTCTTGCAACAAATTTCTTTCTACAATTATAAGGCTTTGTTAGTAGATTTTTTCCAGGAAAACCATGGACAAATATTTTTAGTAAAAATATGTCTCCAGGGACCATTAATGCCTTATCTTTGGTGGAAACACTTTTAAAGTTGAAAACACTTATCATGAAAATTTTGTGGTGATGCAATTTTTGCTGAAACATATTACTTTATACAACTATAACAACTTGTTATTGCATTATTTTTAGGAAATGTTGGAAAATATTTCCAGTAAAAATGCATCTCTTGGAATCTTTAATGCCTCATGTTTCCTAGAAACACTTTTCTAGCTGAAAATTCTTTGCAAGAAAATTTTGTGGTAAGGCAATTTTAGTTGAAACAAATTACTTTCTACAACTATAACGCCATGTTATTACCTTTTTTCAGGAAACATTGGAAATGTATTTCAAGTCAAAATATGTTGTGGTCCCTGACCATAGACCTCGTCACTCGACGAAGGGAAGGATCACCAAAGGGAACAGGGGATGAACCAGGCCTAACGGACTTACCTGGTCGACCTATGTTGCCGAGAATGGGAGGGAGTGAAGGAAGGATTGGAGATGTGGAGTCAGACTCGTCGAAGGGATGCCTGAACCTTGGGTTCGTCAAGGAGAACGCCGATCCAGGGTTCCTTAGAGGAGAATCCCGATCCTGGTTAGGTTGAAATCATTCTTGCCTAATTTCATTTCGTGAGCTCCCTTAAAGCAATTCACGCTAAGGGCCCAATTGAATGTTTTTACAATCCTGCCATTGTGGCTTACATGCTAACAACTTATGAAATAAAATAGACATATACATGCTAACGACTTATGAAATAAAATAGACATATACATGCTAACGACTTATGAAATAAAATAGACATATAATCCTATGGTACTTGGTTGTTCCACTGAGTGACCAACTCACCCGCATCGCCTATGGATGACTCGTCCTGCTATAGAGTCCATAACATCACTCCCCCCTTGGAGAAAGAGCTTGTCCACAAGCTCGAACATAGGGTAGACGTGCTAGAAAACATCTAGGTCTTCCCAAGTGGCTTTTGTGGCATCTGTGTGTGTCCACTGGACTAGGACTTCTCTGCGCCCATGATTCAGTTGAGCACTTAATATTTTGGCAGGAGTGAGAGAAACTTTACCGTCTTCAATCGGTGGTAAGGTGGGAATAGATTGGGGGTGGGACCCTTGAGCGGCTTGAGTAAGGAGACATGAAAGACAATGTGTAGCTTGGACTTTGGAGGAATTTGTAGCTTATATGCAACCTACCCAATACGCTGGATAATTTTGAAGGGGCCAAAATATTTTGGAGAAAGCTTGTGATGAGTGCCTGCAATAGAATTTTGACGATAAGGTTGACGGTAGAGCCATACAAAATCATCCAGATTGTACTGAATATCGTGGTGTCCTTGATCATAATAGTGCTTCATGCAGGCTTGAGTTGTTTGAAGGTGTTGGACAGCGAATTCCAACAATTGACCACGAGTTATAAGAGCTTGGTCCACTGCATCCACTCTGGTAGTCCCACGAGCATAGGAGAGCAAGGGAGGAGGATCCCTACCATATAGTATATTGAATGGTGTTGCATGTAAAGTCTTGTGGAAAGAAGTGTTGTAGCAGTACTCCACCCAAGGAAGGCAATCTACCCACTTTTTAGGACTGTCCCCCACAAAACACCGCAAGTACATCTCAATGGTGCGGTTGACCACCTCAGTCTGGCCGTCTGTTTGAGGGTGATATGTGGAGGAGTATTTGAGTTTGGTACCACAAAAGTTGAAAATGTCCTTCCAAAAGATTCTAGTAAAGACCACATCTCGATCACTGACGATGGATTCCAGAATACCGTGGCGGCAGACAATGTTGGCAAAGAAAACATGTGCTACAGTGGTTACTGTATACGGATGCTCCATAGGGATAAAGTGTGCATATTTAGAAAAATGGTCTACCACCACCAAGAGAACAGATTTGCTCGAAGTTTTCGGAAGCCCTTCAATGAAATCCTTAGAAATATCTGCCCATACCTGTGTGGGAAGAATGAGTGGTTGTAAGACGCCAGCTAGACTCAAATGATCAGCTTTGTTCCGTTGACACACCAGACACTCAGCCACATACGTTGCAACTGTGGATTTCATCCCTGGCCAATAAAAATCTTCTCGGAAGCGCTAAAGAGTTTTCTGCAGCCCTTCATGCGTGCTGTCATGATAAGATGAGATAGCCAGTGCTACCAACGTGAAGTGGATGCTAGATATACTGTTTATAGAGAATAATGTGGTCATGAATGGACCAATGGGCTGACTTAGTGCCTGCAGCAATCTGTTGTGACAACTCCTATAAATTTGGTGTGTGCTGGTGTTCCTCTCTGATGGAATCTAGTAAGATAGAAGTGGTGTGTCTGATGGCAGCCAAATGCAGTTGGTCTTCGATACGACGGGAGAGGGCATCAGTAACTTTATTCAGAGTACCCGCTGTTGAAAGATAAAATCAAGCCCACACGACCAAGGAAGGCCCAAATATCTAAGATTATTATAAGATGAGCCACATGACCAAGGAAGGCCTACAAGATGGGCCCAAGCCCATAAGAAGTAGGACCCACAATGATTACCATGATCTGGCATCCTTATCACATCAATTGGAAGATCAAGGACTCACAAAAGCATCTTTGTCTTAGGTTCATGACCAAGAAGAGTTTTAGTTTGAGTTATGTTTGTCTTTTATCAATATTGAGTTATTTAATTGTGTTAGGACTTATCTTTAAGTGTTAGAGTTTGAGTGTAATTGGGACAAGGGTAGTTTTATTTTAATTGGACTCTAGTACCTTCCTCTATTATAAATAGAGGTTCATGTACTCTAATTATAACAAGTTATTGATGTCAATGAAGTATTTCACTTTTCCATAAATTCAACATAGTATCAGAGCAGGTTCTATGATTTAATGTGATCCTTTTCTCTAAACCCTAAACCCAAAGTCTAGGTTCATAGTTATTTTTTCTGTCCCTATACCCATAGATTTCTTTGCGGTTTTTACCTCTATACGAAGTTTTTCATATTGAAAATTATATATTGACAGAAATATATTTGATTCTACTTTCTAAGGAAAAATGATTTGTTCCAAAAGGAGTTATCTATAGAGAGATGTTGATATTTGAATGAGCGCAAGTCAGATTGCAAAAAGGTTCAAGCAAGAATAGCAATCTTCAGATTTTGAGGTATTTTTTGCTATCAATAACTAGAATTTATATTAAGAAATATATATCAAAAGAAATATCAGTACATCTATTCTTTTAACCATTCAAAAAATTTCTTATCTGAGTTATCTACAAATAGAAATCGATATTTGAAACTGAAAAGGTCAGATTGAAAATGAGGTTCGAGCGGCAACAGAAAACTTCAAATTCTGAGGTATTTTATGCTATCAAGAAAGATACTTTATATGGAGAATTATATATCAAAATAAATATTCATAAGTCTATTTTTTTACCTACTCAACCAATCCTCGGTATGATCTTTTTATAAGGAGATATTTATCTTTGAAGAATCAATGGTCATTATGGAAAAAAAAAAGTAGAAACAGTGCTTCATTCGTCCAAATGATAGAGACTAAAATATATCAGATTATTTTTCTTCTTAAAATTATATTTTATGAAATGAAGTTATACTTGTATGAAATATATTTAATTCTAGGTTCAGACGAATAAAATTTCATGTCAATCTGATCTATATTTAAAGAAATATTCGCATTGGAAGAATCAAAGGTCATGCTGATATTCTATTGTATTGAAAAATCCGAATTCATGCCCATTGTTTTGCATCACTTTTTGAGTTGATATATCAGAAAAATATCTCACTTATCCCTGGTTTGAGGACTTATCTATGCATCTACGTTATATGGGCTTATTTCTACATCTATGATATTTTGTTCAGCTTGAGGGGGAGAACTACAAGTACAAGAAAGAGGTATTTTATTCCATATGTTGTGGATGAGTTTATGTGACAAAAATATTCAAGAAAGGGGGAGCACAAAAGATGAAACTTGTGCATCTAAGAAAATATTTTTATATCGGATTATTTCATGGGTACTTTTACAAAGGTTATTATTTCGTTCGTGTTATATGTGTTGGAAGATGGTCGTGTTTTATTCAGCTGCAACTATTATGTCTCTTTGGGGACATTATTATAGAAGAAGAGGTGGCCTCATGTCATCATTTATTTTACCCCGTCAAAAAGATGAAAATAATTAGTAGTTGGGAATCCATGACGGAGGAACTTCATCCCCGTCAAAAAGATCAAAATTATTTGTGGTTGGAAGTCCATGACGGAGGAACTTCATCCCCATCAAAAAGATCAAAATTATTTGTGGTTGAAAGTCCATGACAGAGGAACTTATAATTATATCTATGTTATCCCTCCCCCCCCTTGTAATGGTTTTTATGTCTCCTACCACTTGAGAGTCGTTGTCCTATGGAGGGACATGGTGGTAGACACTTTAGAGCAATGCCGATAGACACACTACCGATAGAAGTGGAGTGTATCCTACATCTAGCATTAGGACTGGAGTATGAAGCAATGGCTTACCGGCTAGGAGTGATTTCCATAAGGCCTCAATAAAGGATGCAACAACGTGAGGGGGAGTATTGGAAGATGAAGGCATATTGGAAGATGTGCCATTTTATACAAAAATATTCTATACATCATTTGCAGCAAGTTAGGAGTTCATGTTGTTCTCTCACCACCAGCTTGAGGGGGAGTATTGAAAGGTAGGCCCACAAGATGGGCCCAAGCTCATAAGAAGTAGGACCCACAATGATTACCATGAGCTGGCATCCTTATCACATCAGTTGAAAGATCAAGAAGGGCTCACAAAAGTATCTTTATCTTAGGGTCATGACCAAGAAGAGTTTTAGTTTGAGTTATGTTTGTCTTTGATCAATATTGAGTTATTTAATTGTGTTAGGACTTATCTTTAAGTGTTAGAGTTTGGGTGTAATTGGGACAAGGGTAGTTTTATTGTAATTGGACTCTACTACCTTCCTCTATTATAAATAGAGGTTCATGTACCCTGATTACAACAAGTTATTGATGTCAATGAAGTATTTCACTTTTCCATAAATTCAACACCCGCTTTATGTTCCACCTGAAAATCAAAGCCCATTAACTTGCTAAGCCAGTGTTGTTGGGGAGAAGTTGATATGCGTTGATTCAACAGAAACTTCAAACTGTAGTGGTCTGTGCCGATAAGAAAAAAGCATCCCCATAAATAAGGTCGCCAATGGCGGACGGCCTTGGCTGGGCCAATGAGTTCCCGTTCATAGGCTGGTAGCTTATGATGGTGAAGTCAGAGTTAACGGCTGAAATAGGCAATAGGGTGCTTGGATTGTTGAAGCACCACCACAATCCCTCCTCCTAAGGCATCACATTCTACCAGATCTTTGAAATCTGGTAACTGTTGTACCGGAGCTGATGCTAGAGCTTGCTTGAGTGTTTGGGATGATTTTCAGTGCTATCATTCCAGTGGAAGGTATTGCGGCGGAGAAGATTGGATAGAGGAGCAGCTAGTGGGGCATAGTTGTGGATAAACTTTCTATAATACCCAGCTAAGCCCAAAAATCCTCTCAATGCTGAAATATGGTACGGTGGTGGCCAATGCACAATTGCTTCAATCTTTTCCGAATCCACTGTTTCCCCTGTGGCTGTAATGAAATGACCAGATAGGCCACCTGATTGGTACCAAATGAGCACTTGGAACGTTTTAATTATAAATGATGTGTCCGAAGAAGTTGGAACACCAGACGTAAGTCTCTTAAATGGTGAGTCCAAGACTTATTGTTGATCAAAATGTCATCAAAGAATACTAACACAAATTTTCGGAGATAGTCATTAAATACCTCGTTCATTAGTGCCTAAAATGTAGAAGGGGCGTTGGAGAGACCGAAAGGCATGACGATGAACTCAAAGTGACCTTGGTGAGTATGGAATGCGGTCTTCTCTATATCCAGAGGGTACATTCTGACTTGGTGATACCCCGAGCGCAAGTCTAACTTTGTGAAAACTTTTGCTCCAAGAAATTAGTCTAATAACTCATCCACAACTGGAATAGGGAACTTGTCCTTAATGGTCTTGGCATTTAACTCATGGTAGTCCACACAAAAGCGCCTAGTACTGTCATTTTTCTTTACCAATAAAACTGGCGAGGTGAAAGGAGACTTACTTGGCCGGATGAGACCCCATTTCAGCATGTTTCGGCATTGACGTTCAATTTCATCCTTTTGGAGGTGGGGGTACCTATATGGTCTCACAACCACCACTTTGCACCCAGCCTTCAGAGTGATCCAACGATGACAATGTCTTAGTGGCGGTAGAGTAATAGGTTCCAGAAATAAGTCCTGGAAGTGATCCATCAAGTTGTCTAAATTTCTGTCCACCGGGGTGTGTTGCTGAAGTCCATATAGATGCACTGGCACCTCAGTTTTACATCCTTGTAGTGTAACCTTGTAGTTGCCAACTTCAAAGCTCATCATCAATGCTGAAAAGTCCCACAAGATGGGCCCTAATGTTTGGAGCCACTTAACCCCCAAAACCATATCGAATCCTGCCAGTGGGATGATAAAAAACTCCACAGAAAATTGATGATTATTAATAGTAAACCTGACTTCCTTGCTGATCCCATAACTAGGCACCTTTTCCCCATTTGCAACAGAGATTGAAGCTCCAGGCCACGTTTGAATTGAAAGTTTTAAAAACTTGGCAGCCATGAAACTCAATAAATTATGAGTGCTGCCGGAGTCCACAAGACTTAAAAGGGGTTGCTCGTTGACTACAGCACAAACTTGCATGGTTGTGGTAGACTGGAGGCCTGTGATCGTGTGCAAAGAAATGGCAGGCTCTTCAACCTCGAGCTGCTCTACTTCTGAATTTTTTGCTTCTTCCTCATCCTTCATTTCTAACCAGAATAGTTTCTTACACTGGTGGCTGAATGTGTACTGCTCATCACAATTATAACTTAACCCCTTCGATCTATGTTCTTCCATTTCAGACCGATTTAATTTCCAGATGAATGCTGGAGTGGATGGAGGAGGTTTAGGTGTTGTAGAAGTAGTGGTAGCAGTATTTCTTTGCCACGGTGGTGCTATGGTAGGCACTGCCGAGCTGTTCTTTCCCCCTTGCCAGATAGGTCTTCGAGTTTGAAATTTCTGTTTGGTTTCCAAGGCTCTAGCCAAATTCATTGCTCTGGTCAAATCCGTAGGCCCAAGTAGTTCCACTTCCAAATGGAGGGACTCGGTGAGGTCAGCCGTGAACAAACTGACATGTTGGTCCACTCGTACCACTTTGCTGGCTCGTGCTAATTTCTCTTGAAATTGCTTTTGGTACTAGGCGACATTACCCGTCTGTCATAATAGTACTAAATCGCCCAAAGGATTGCTTTGAGCAAGGGACCCAAACCGTATGGTGCACAATTCTTTAAATTCATCCCATTCTATGCCAGGATGTTCCAACTCAAGTTGATGGCCCCATAGTTGCTCTTCATCGAGCATGTGGAATGCGCCCAACCCAACTTTGTCTATTTCAGCCGTTCGTTGATTATAAAACAAAATTTCACAGTGATATAACGAAATTAAAGGGCCGTCAACCCCATTATAACCCGGAAAATAGAGTTTAGTGTACCTTGGGACCGCCCAATTGCTTGGACTGAAATTTCCCCCATATCCAGTGTGTTATGTGCGTCCAATGTGATGTGCTCCTTGTCCATTTGTAGGTGCCCTCTCTCGAGGTTGGTTTTTTTTCCTGAAATCATCTCGTATACTTGAGAGATTCAACTATCCAGCAATGCTGCTAGTCGGCCCTCAATCTCCTCCGGTCTGGTGTAAACCATTTCCGTGACTCTTACCAACAAATCCTCATGGGTCGAAGACTCCCTCATATATTACCTGCTCCGATACCAACGTGTTGTGGTCCCTAACCATAGACCTCGTCACTCGATGAAGGGAAGGATCGCCAAGGGCAACAGGGGATGAACCAGGCCTAACGGACTTACCTGGTTGACCTATGTTGCCGAGAATGGGAGGGAATGAAGGAAGGATTGGAGATGTAGAGTCAGACTCATCGAAGGGATGCCTAAACCTTGGGTTTGTCAAGGAGAACGCCAATCTTGGGGTCCTTAGAGGAGAACGCTGATCCTAGTTAGGTTGAAATCATTCTTACCTAATTTCATTGCGTAAGTTCCCTTAAATCAATTCACGCTAAGGGCGCAATTGAATGTTTTTACAATCTTGCCATTGTGGCTTACATGCTAACGACTTATGAAATAAAATAGACATATAATCCTATGGTACTTGGTTGTTCCACTGAATCACCAACTCCACGTCGCCTCTGGATGACTCGTCCTACTATGGATTCCATAACAAAATACATCTCCAGGGACCATTAGTGCCTCATGTTTCCTTGAACCATTTTCCAAAATTTAAATTCTTACCAAGAAAATTTTGTGGTTAGACAATGTTTAATGAATAAAAATTACTTTCTACAACTATGAGGCCTTGTTAATGCATTTTTCTGGAAACGTTGGAAAAATATTTTTAGTGAAAATACAACTCTAGAGAACATTAGTGCCACATGTTTCTTGGAAACACTTTTCAAGCATAAAATTCTTACCAGGAAATTTTTCTGGAGAGGCAATTTTTCATAATCAAATTACTTTTTAAAACTATAAGGTATTGTTAGAGGCATTTTTTAGGAAACATTTGAAAAGTATTTCTTATAAAAATACGTCACATGTGAAAATTTGTGCCTCATGTTTCCCGTAAACAATTTATAATAAAAAAATCATTCTAGGAATATTGTTATGGTAAGGCAATTTTTTAAACAAATAAGGCCTTGGTGGTGCATTTATTAAGGAAAAATTGCCAAAGTATTTGTAGTAAAAATACGTCTCCAAAGACCATTAATTTCTCCTGATTCCTGGAAACATTTTTCTTGATGAAAATTCTTACAAGGAAAATTTTGTGGTAAAGCAATATTTGTTGAAACCAATTACTTTCTACAACTATAACACCTTGTTAGTGCCCTTTTTTAGGAAACATTGGAAAAATATTTCTAATAAAAATAAATAACAGGAGACTATTTGTGCCTCATGTTTCTTGGAAACACTTTACAAACAAAAAAATCAATCTAGGAAAATTTTATTGTAGTGGTGTTTTTAAAAAAATTACTTTCTAAAACTATAAGGCCTTGCTAGTGCATTTGTTAAGGAAACATTGCAAAAAGTATTTTTAGTAAAATACTTCTCCAGAGTCCATTAGTGCTTCATGTTTCATGGAAACACTTTTTAAGCTACTAGGAAAATTTTGTAGTTATGCAATTTTTGCTAAAATAAATTACTTTATACAACTATAATGTCTTGTTATGTAGGAAATGTATTTCTAGTAAAACTACATCTACAGGGACCATTAATGCCTTATGTTTGGTGGAAACATTTTTCAAGTTGAAAACTCTTATATGAAAAATTTTGTGGTGAGGCAATTTTTGCTGAAACATATTACTTTATACAACTATAACAACTTGTTAGTGCATTTTTTAAGGAAATTTTTGAAAAGTATTTCTAGTAAAAATGCATCTCTTGGGATCATTAATGCCTCATGTTTCCTAGAAACACTTTTCTTGCTGAAAATTCTTTGCAAGAAATTTTTGTGGTAAGGCAATTTTAGTTGAAATAAATTACTTTCTATAACTATAACGCCATGTTAGTGCCTTTTTTCAGGAAACATTGGAAATGTATTTCAAGTAAAAATACATCTCTAGGGACCATTAGTGCCTCATGTTTCCTTGAACCACTTTCCAAAATGTAAATTCTTACCAAGAAAATTTTGTGGTTTGCCAATGTTTAATGAAGAAACATTACTTTCTACAACTATAAGGCCTTGTTAATGCATTTTTCTGGAAAGATTGGAAAAGTATTTTTAGTAAAAATATGTCTTTGGAGAACATTAGTGGCTCACGTTTCCTAGAAACACTTTTCAAGCTGAAAATTCTTTAGAGGAAAATTCTTTTGGAAAGCAATTTTTGGTATAACAAATTACTTGCTACTACTATTTTGTCTTTTAACAAGAAACTTTGGAAAAAAATATTTCTAGTAAAAATACGTCTGCAAGGACCATTAGTGCCTCATGTTTCTTGGAAATACTATTCAAGCAGAAAATTCTTACTAGGAAAATTTTCCGAAGAGGCAATTTTTTCAGAATCAAATTACAATTTACAACTATAAGGTATTGTTAGAGGCATTTTTCAGGAAACATTTCAAAATTATTTCTAATAAAAATACGTCACATGTGACAATTTTTGCCTCATGTTTCCTATAAATAATGTATAAGAAAAAGATCATTCTAGGAATATTTTTATCGTAAGGAATTTTTTTTAAACAAATTACTTTCTACAACTATAAGGCCTTGGTGGTGCATTTGTTAAGGAAATGTTGCAAAGTATTTGTAGTGAAAATACGTCTCCAGAGTCCATTAGTGCCTCATGATTCCTTAAAACATTTTTCTTGCTGAAAATAATTACAATGAAAATTTTGAGGTAAGGCAATATTTGCTTAAACCTATTACTTTTTACAACTATAACACCTTGTTACTGCCTTTTTTTAGGAAACATTGGAAAATTATTTCTAATAAAAATACATCACATGAGACTATTTGTACCTCATTTTTCTTGGAAACACTTTCCTAGCAAAAAAATTATTCTAGGAAAATTTTATGGTAAGACGTTTTTTTTAAAAAAATTATTTTCTAAAACTTTAAGGACTTGCTAGTGCATTTGTTAAGGAAACATTGCAAAAAGTATTTTTAGTAAAAATACATCTCCAGAGTCCATTAGTGCCTCATGTTTCCTGAAAACACTTTTTATGCTACGAGAAAAATTTTGTATTTGTGCAATTTTTGATAAAACAAATTACTTCATGCAACTATAACGCCTTGTCTGTGCATTTCTTCAGGAAATGAAGGAAATGTATTTCTAGTAAAAATACCTCTCTAGGGACTATTAGTGCCTCATGTTTTCCAGAAACACTTTTCTTGCTAAAAATTATTACAAGGAAAATTTTGAGGTAAGGTAACATTTGCTCAAACCAATTACTTTCTACAACAATAAGGACTTGTTAGTGTCTTTTTTTCAATAAACATTGGAAATGAATTTATAGTAAAAATACATCTCTAGGGACCAATAGTGCCTCATGTTTCCTTAAACCACTTTTCAAGATGTAAATTGTTACTAGGAAAATTGTGGTAAGGAATTTTTTGTTGAAAGAAATTACTTTCTACAACCAAAAGGCCTTGTTAAGGCATTTTTTTAAGGAAAAGTGAGAAAAATATTTCTTGTAAAAATACATGTCTAGGCACCATTAGTAGCTAATGTTTCTAGGAAAAAAATTTCAAGCTGAAAATGTTTACCAGGAAAAACTTGTCGTAAGGAAATTTTTGCTTAAACAAATTACTTTCTACTACTATAAGGCCTTGTTAGTACCTTTTTCAAGGAAATGTAGGGAAAGTATTTCTTGTAAAATTACATCTCAAGGGACCATTCGTGCCTCATTTTTGTTGCAAACACTTTTCTTGCTTAAAATTCTACAATGAAAATTTTGTGATGTGGCCTTTTTTAAAAACAAATTACTTTCTAAAACAATAAGGCATTATTAGTGTATTTTTTAGGAAATGCTGAAAAATTATTTCTAGAAAAAATACGTCTCCAAGGAAATTCAGTGCCTCGTGTTTCCTAGAAACACTTTTCTAGCTGAAAATTCGTACTTGGAAAATTATATGGTGTGATAATTTTATCTGAAACAACTTACCTCCTACAACTTAAGGCCTTGTTAGTGGATTTTTTCAAGAAAATAGTGGAAAAATATTTTTAGTAAAAATACATCTCCAGGGATCATATGTTTACTGGAAACACTTTTCAAGCTGAAAATTCTTTGTAGAAATTTTTTGTGGTAACACAATTTTTTTCTTAAACATATTACATTATACAACTATTAGTCTTGGTTAGTGCATTTTTTTCAGGAAACGTTGGAAAAGTATTTCTAATAAAAATATGTCTCCAGGGACCATTATTGCCTCATGTTTCATGGAAACACTTATCAAGAGGAAAATTCTTAGTTGTAAAATTTTGTGATGCCTTTTTTACAACATTAATTCCTTCGTAGAGCCTTTTTTTATGAAATGTTGGAAATCTCCTCTTAGCCAATGCATTTATTTATAGCTTTACAGTGCCCTTAGGACTACAACATGATAACAGAAGAGGCATAAACAGAACATGTATTTACATCTTTATGCCATCTTTATCGAAAGCATCCTATTTTACCCATATACCACTACTTAGATGTGTGGACTTACTAGCCTTGACTTGTGGACTTGAGCCCATCTTCCAACAAGGGACATTTGTTGATCAAATAGGCAGCGGTGCTAATAGCTTTAGAACAGAACATCTTTGGCAATCATGAATGTAATCTCATGCTCCTAGCACGCTCGTTTTGAGTTATGTTAATCCTCTCAGCCACACAATTTTTTTGAGGTTTTCCAGGAATGTTCTTCTTCATCTTGATATCATTATCGGCACAATACCACTTGAAATCATCATCTATGTATTCTCCCCCATTATCTTACTGCAGACACTTCACCTTCAAATATATCTCATTCTCAGCCATTGCTTTTAATCTCTTGAATGTATTAAAGACATCAAATTTATTTTTTAGGAAATAAACCCATGCCTTTTTGCTTGTATCATCAATAAATGTCACATAGTAGTTAGAACTACCAAGGGAAGTAACAGTTGAAGGCCCCCACACATCTGTGTGAATCAACTTAAATTTTGTTGTCTTTTGCTCATTTCTAGCCTTAGAAATGCTAACCCTTTTCTGCTTGCTGAAAATACAACCTTCACAAATACTATTATTTACAGTTTTCAACCTTGGTAGTTTCCCTTGTGACTGAAGCACTTTCATTCTCTTCTCACTCATGTGATCGAGCCTATAATGCCACAAGTTAGAATTAGCAAGAGCATTAGCAACTGCAACCATGTCATTGCAACTGGAAGTGATGTAAAGAGTTCCAGTTTTAACTCCTTGTACAACAACCATGGCTCCCTTAGTGACTTTCCAGGTAACACCATTAAAAGTCACATTATGACCTTCATCGTCAAGCTGCCCTTATTGAAATCAAATTATGCATAGGTTTTGGCACATGTCTCACCTTGTGAATTTTCCACACTGTCCCATTTCACATCCTCAAACTGACATTACCAGTACTGACAATATCCAAAGGTTCTCTATTAGCAAGATATAGCTTCCCATGATCTCCAACAACATAATTCTCCATGATCTCACAATGTGCAGTGGTGTGAAAAGAAACTCTTGAATCAAATACCCAAGAGTCAATAGGGCTACCAATCAACAAGAGTAAAACATCTTGTATTTATTCACTTACCGAATTTGCAGCATTGTTTTTATTTTCATTTTCTTCGGTGCTCTGCAGTTTTTCTCTATGTGACTTGACTTTTTGAAATTCATCCACTCCACATTCCTTCCAAATGTGGACTTGCTTCTTCCATTCCTTGACTTCTCGCTACCATTGCCCTTGATGGAATTCCTCTCGAAGTTCCTGCCACTAGTATTGACACTTAAGGCAGAATTAATGTCGACGATTCTCCAGAGTCCTTTCTACAAACTTCTGTTATGAAATCAATAGCAAGCTGACTCATGCAGGGATGCCATGGCTGAGTCAATTACTTTGGTTGAGTCAGTTATTTAGTCATTAAGTTACTTAGTTGTTAATTTACTTAGTCAGTAAGTTAAGTCAATTACTTAGTCATTAATTTTATTTACTTTAAATGTTGTGGAAGGGAAAATCTATAATTTTCTCTTGAACCTTTTTTATGTGATCTCTATTTAGGGGTGTAAGGAATGGAAAAGTGACAAGTCTGAATTTAGGTTAAACAAAGGGTTTTGAGTTCTCCTTAAGGGGCTAGGGTGTGTGTGTTCTCCTTAATGAACCTAGGGTTTTCAAGTTTCCCTTTACCTTTATTTTCTTTTCTTCTCTTCTTCTTCCCTACGAATCGTTGTGTTAGATTCGGGATCTTAACAACGTGGTATTAGAGCGGGAACACAATGAGCGATGCTTTGTCCCGAGAAAAATGGTTTGCCATTTTATTGGGAGAAATACACACAGGGGTTTCAACATTGTGGAATGAAATGTATGAGTCTTCCAGTATAATGTCTGAGACATTTCTAGAAATCGAGAAGCATCACGTTAAGGCCTCAGAGGGGAAGGTCACCGCTCTAGAAGATTAACAATTGCTGCCCATCGTTGGACCTCAAATTGCATCAGAACTGCCAAATTTGGGTTTGTCCTCAAATCTTCCCTGTTCACGTAAACCTAACCTTCTTCCAGAAATTGAGACTGGAAATTTTAGAGCAGAGGAACCCCATGCTAAATTTTGGCTATGTCTTGCTGCTACTCACCGAAACAGGTCAGGCTCTCCTTCATCATAAGGCATAAAAATCTTCTCCCAGTAGTTTTGATTGTTCATCATTAGCAGTTTATACGAACAGGAAGGTAAAACAAATCCAAAGATTTTCATTTCGAAGTGGAAATTTTTACCGTGGTGGAAGGAGAATCCGAAGCGAGCTTGAGAGCAATAGCAGAGACGAAGAGCTTCGGGACTCAGGACTTTCCTTGGGGTCGATTGATTCTGTGACCCATAGAGACTGTAATGTCCTCGACGCCGGCACACCCAATTTTTTCAGAAAATACAAGCTCGGCAGGCTCATTGGCCAGGGACCCTTCGCCAAGGTTTATTACGCCATGTCCGTCATTGATGGCACGACGTTCCCTATCAAGGTCATCGGCAAGAAGATCCTGGATGAGATCACCATGATTCAGGACTGGGACTTCAACTCTACTTTCAAAAATAATTAGAGATTGAAGTTCGAAAGCCCTATTAGCTTTAGGGGTACCTCATATTGTGAATTATATGAAGCAATAGCGAAGCTCCTTCCCAAACTTCTCAAACAGCCGACGGTTTCTCTTATTCCGGCTGACTGCAGAGCGGATAAAAAATTGGAGAAAAGGAAATGGCGACCACAATGGGAGAAATGGCATCAACAGCAGGATGTGCAATCAGGAACAGAGAATTCCAAAAATTGCATATTGCATTTGGGTTTCTGGTAGCAAATGTTTTCTCAAAGGTACAAGCTGTTTCAGTTATTGGCTATGTGTGGGTCTTTGGATCAGAATGTTGAGCACCTAGCCGATGCTACCCAAAAGATTGGCATGTTAGGAGCTGAAGGCATAGGTACTTAACCCACGACCATAACATCACACCCACCTTCATAAGCCGATGACCACGGCGGTCACACTCTAGCGACGACCCACTCTAGTTTCTACTAGGTCACCCCTTCCACTTAGGACTCACACCGCGGGGATTCGAACTCACGGCGTAGCGCATGCTCTGATACCTAATGTTGAGCACCTAGCCAATACTACCCAAAAGACCGGCCTGCTAAGAGCGGAAGGCATAGGTACTTGACCCAAGACCATAACACAGGACTCCTGGGAGGCTTTCTATTTCAATTTTTTTTTTTGACAATACAAGCTTCTCAAGAGACTGGGTTTTAGTGATGGAGAATATCCTTGGTTTTTCTCTATAGCGAGGTCTATATGAGTTTGAACAGCATGCCTTTATTGGAAATTTTGTTGGAATTTCTGGAATGCGTTGGAGGGATCTGAATGACATTGATAATGGGATCAAGGAAGTTTTAACTATTATTTTTAATGAAATGTCTGAAAGAAATGTGGGTTCTTGGATTAGAAGGATTGCAAGGTATGCTCAGAAGGGGCAAAGAGGCTTATGGCCAGTTGAAGGTGTTAACCTAGATGGGGTTGATGTTGTTTCAGTCCTCTCAGCTTGTGCTCAATTAAAGGTGTATATACAAGTTAATTATTTCAAAGAGGCTACTGCTGTCAGCATTTTTGTCAACTTTAGCCTTGCTGCCTTGTATGGCATTGCAGTGGCAGCTCTTGGAATGCTGGACCACCATTGCTACTGGTGTGGCCATTGATGCATATGGTCCCATTAGTGACAACGCTGGAGGTATTGTTGAGATGGCTGGCATGAGTCATAGGATATGCGAAATAACTATTGCCCTTGAGGCCGCTGGAACCACTACTGCTGCTATTGGAAGGGGGTTTGCCATTGGTTCAGCCGCCCTGGTGTCTTTGGCTCTCTTTGGTGCCTTTGTGAGCCGTGCTAAAATTTCCACAGTGGATGTTTTGACACCTTAAGTCTTCATTGGGTTGATTGTGGGTGCAATACTTCCATACTGGTTCTCCGCTATGACCATGAAGAGTGTCGGAATTGCATTTCTTATTCTCTGGAATTTCACTTCCCTTTCTAAGACACTAGAGAAGCTACAGGAAAGAAGGAGAAGTGAGCTAAAACTAATGGCGTCCGAAGATTCTGTGTAGCAAAAATTGCAAGAGCTGCAGAGACAGCTAGGGAAGAAACAGACTTTTGAAGAAGCCGTGTCTTTGATCCAATCCATTCTTCTTGAAACCTATTCTTCTTCTTCTCCGTAACTTCATAAATTCATTTATTCTGTAATTTGTCGGGCAGCAACGATCTTGCAGACTAGATGTACACCAACGGGATTCTGGCATGCAGGTTTGAGGCTTTTTGAAGATGCAGAACGCATTGTTGCTGAGTCTTCACAAAAGGAGCAAATGGGAGCATGCATTGCTAGGGTCCTTGAACATTTAGATGAGACAGAGAATGGACCCCAGGCCTCAGACTCCACACCAAATACTCTGCACAGAGATTATATATTTCTGTTTGAAGGACATTTAACAGTTGGACTTGAGCCCCGGCCACCTGGATGGCTCGTGGCACAGAATTTACTTACAACTCTTGCTACCACACAAGAGCAGGTTAGTACTGCTGAGTCTTCTCAATCCCATGGGGAGAGTAATAGAACAAACGATTTTGGTCCTGATGCTACTTCTGCAATGTTGGAAGAGTTGGTAAAAACTATGCAAGAAATCAGTGGTTTGCAGGACATTCATTCTGTCATTGAAGCTTCACTACAGGAAATTGGTGCTAGACCAAAGAAGCCACCTCCAACCTCAAAAGAGATGGTTGCAAGGCTTCCAGTCATCACAGTCACACCTAAAATCTGGGTGATGCTAGGGAGAGAGACAAAATGTGCACTTTGCAGGAAGAACTTGATTATAGATGACAAGATGCAGGAGTTGCCTTGCAAGAATTTATTTCCAATGGCTGGATGAGTATAATTCGTGCCCGATCTGCAGGCATGAGCTACAAACAGTAAACCATGCATATGAGAGTTGGAAAGAACGTGAAAATGAGGCTGAAGAAGAAAGGAAAGGAGCAAAAAATGCACTCCGAGGTGGAGAATATATGTTGAATATTATTGGTGCTTCTACCACAGTATAGTACTTGGATAAAATAAATTTGTTAATTTTCAAAGGAAACTTTCTGCCAAGTGGGGGAACTAGTGGAGGGTTTCAAATACCACAATCTCTCTGTCCGGGGTGTTACATTGCAACGCTTACACCACTTATGTCATCCTATGGGTTGACGCGGATGCCACAAATACTACTTGGGGAGATATGGCAACATTTTGGCAAGCATCCTGATCTTCAAGCTTGAGGACAAGCTCTTTCTCCAGGAGGGGTGTAATGTTATGAACTCAATAGCAGGCCGAATCATGCAGAGATATCATGGCTGAGTCAATTACTTTGGCTGAGTCAGTTTCTTAGTTATTAAGTTACTTACATGTTAAGTTACTCAGTAAGTTACGTCAATTACTTAGTCATTAAGTTTATTTATTTTAAATTCCGCAGAGGGGCAATCTATAATTTTCTCTTGAACCATGTTGACGTGATCTCTGTTTAGGGGTGTAAGGAATGGAAAAGAGACAAGTCTGAATTTAGATTAAACAGAGGGTTTTGAGTTCTCCTAAATGAGCTCGGGGGTATGCTTTCTCCTTAACGAACCTAGGGTTTTCAAGCTTCTTTTTGGCTTGATATTCTTTCCTTCTCTACGAATCGTTGTGTTAGATCCGGGATCGTAATAGCTTCCCCTGCAAGAATGGTATCCCAAACATCATTAAAGATCAATTTTCCATTACTTGCATAGGGTCTGACCGCAAACCTCTTAAGTTCCCAACAATTTGACAGAGATGCCAAAAGATTTAATGCATGAACCTTATCATCAAATTTAATTTGAACGGATGTCAATTGATTGATGCTAAACTCATTTAAATGTTATGCTACTGATGTTTTTTTCTATCATCTTTAAATTGAAGAATTTTTTTTCGTTAGATGTACCTTATTATTTGTGGAAGGCTGCTCATACATTTCGGACATAATCTTCATCATCCCCTCTGTGGTTTTCTCCGATGCCATGTTTAGAGCAATGTTCTTCGACAATTTTAATGGGACTACTCCCAACACTTGTCTATTGAGGAGATTCCATCGATCATCCTTCATACCTTCAGGTTGCATATCCAGAAGTGGTGCGTGTAGCTTTTTACTATAAAAATAATCTTTCATCTGTATCCTCCAGAATGCAAAATCCATACCATCGAACTTGTTGATTCCAAGTGTCAATCCTTCTCCGCCAGCCATTTCTTTCAATCACAAACCAAACCTCTGATACCACTTGTTAGGAATTAGATGCACTAATTCCAAACTAACGAGAGCAATAATAATAAACACGGAAAAAATAAAAGCAAGCAATGAAAATTAAAAACAAGATTTATACAGGTTCTTCTCGAGGTGAGACTACGTCTTGTCTTCCGCCGCTACAGTAATCAACTGTGAAGATGAAATAGTTTACAAAGAGAAACCACACACACTTACGTGTGCTTTTCTCTAACCTCTCAAGCTACAGTTCCAGATGCTCCTCAAGATGATGATACTCATCAAAATGATAAAACCCTAACAACGACGACCCCATATATAAAAAGAAAATAGGGTAATTGGATTACAAGTGTGAAATTGCCACACTACCCTTAATGATACATCAGTCAATATATCGTGTCAGAGGGTAAGATTTAATTAGGCTCCACAACTTAACACGCATGGCATGAAATATTTTCCAAAATATAGGCCTAGAGATGACCCGATGGAGTGGGAGCTTATATGTCTAATTTTTTTCCTTTTCAACTGTCGGAAGATGGGCCCAAGCCCACACGACCAAGGAAGGCCCACACATCCAAGAGATATGGAAGATTGGCTCAAGGCTCATAGACCAAGGAGAAGGCCCACATACCTATACAATGATGGAAGGATGGTAAATAAAGAGTCATCTCATAAAGATGGCACTGATGTAATTAGTTTAAGTACTAGGGGCATAATTGTAATATTGTAGGATTATTAATATGTAAATTGAATTTTAGGGAAAGGGTTAGGTGACAAGTCCATAACCTCTTCTTCCTCCTATTTTCTCCCAATATGCGTCTCTCCTTTTTTCCTTGAGCTAAATCCATGAAGTCCTGAAAATCAATATGGTATCAAAGCATGATTTTTAGGACTATTGCTATTGTTTTTAGAATTCTCATTTTTTTTGGGCGCATGATTCTGTGTCTTCTGCTATTTTTTTATTTTAAAAGCTCTCGATCTCATTTACTCTATGGGGTTTTCCCTTTATGTGATTATTCAAAGTTTGTTGTTGTTTGTCTTTGTTGCTAATAATTCTCTGCTTCTGTCCTTGGCGAATTCTGATTCTGAATCTGGTGGTCTATCGCAAGTAGCGGCTATTTAGGCGAGGTTCATATTTTTCTTTGTGTGATTTAATATTGGATATCTCTAGGCTCCCTTCCATTGTTTGTTGTTGGTTACTGGTTGCTTGGTAACATATATAATTCTGAGTCTTTGTTAATCGACGTAACCACTTGAACTGCACGCTAGAGAATCGTTGTGCTCCAATTTTGGGTGTCCACATGACGCAGATAGGTTCTGGTTTCTGGTGCTTACTGGTTTGTTTCTATGACATGGATATGGATTGCTGGTTTTTACGAATCCTTGGCAGTCGTTGTCTCTGATTATTGGTTCCTAAGAATCTTTACTAATTCTGGTGGCTGATTTTGTTACTCTGTGCAACGGTCATTGGATAACAGTAGAGTAAGAGAATATTTCTGCTGCAGTTAGTCTCCACGTATTCATCTACTGCTGATTATATTGCGAAATGCTTGTATGCATTTGAGTGTGCATGGTACTCGTTATTCATCAGTTGTTGTAGTCTTCATGTAACAAAGCAGAGGGAGCAGTAATCTCGGTAGAGGGAGCAGTAATCTCGGTAGAGGGAGCAGTAATTTTTTTGCAGTCTGGTATGTGGTGGTCTTGTCGTAATCTGTTATGGTCCCGGATCTGACACAAGTATTCGTTGTTAAGGTTCCGGTTTGGTCATGGGAAATTGTAGAACAACCTAGCAGAATTGTAGAGGGACATGGAGAGGAAGATGAAAATCAATCGAAAACCCTAGAGCTCGTTGAGGAGAGCTCTTAGTCTGTTTAACCTAAATTTAACCCAAAATCAATGCTTGTCTTTCTCATTACTCTTACCCCTTAAATAGGGTTCCCCCTATTAGGGTTTAAGATAAAATATTACAAATATACCTCTATAAATAAAATATTCCAAAAATACCCCTATAATTAAAATATTCCAAAAATACCCATGTGGCCTAAAATGAAATAAAATAATGTAAATTAAATAAAAACAATTAAATATTAATGTTATTGCATGCATAACAATACACCCCCCTCAGAAGAATGGGCTTGTCCTCAAGCTCGTAACTATATGCCGACGTCTCCTCCTGGGCCCAAGTAGCATCCGCGATCGCTATGTCCGCCCTCTGGATGCCCCAAATTGGAGCACTCCCTCTAGCAACTTTCTTTTTTTACGCTTGACTGTAGGGATGCATACCGAATGTCACTACATCTCCCCAAACAGCATCTCTGCCCTTCCTCAGTCCTGGATTGGTGTGAAACAGCCCCTCATGGTGGCCCCCCATTGGCCAGGTTGCACTGCCTACACTTTGCCAGCCTGGCAGCAACAACATCAAGACCAACCCCTTGGGATGGAGAAGAATCAGCAGCACTAACCCCCTCCATTTGCTGCACCTTGAAACACTCAAAGGCCGGAAACCATCACTGATAACAGGTTCAGCAGAAGCAATAGATTCAGCATCACCGGAATGATACAGCCCGTATCCAACTCTCTGGGTTAGTGCCTTGATTGCATGCCAATAGCCCTCTGCATCCACAAGAAGCACCTCGGCTGGGCTGGCTAGCAGCAGTGTATGCTGGACTGTCACAGCAGCCTTGTTGGCTTGGCTGGCTGTTAGCAGAGTATGCTGGACTGCCACAGCACTCCACTGGGTTAAGAGATCCTTTGCTAGGTGTAAAGAACTCCATGGAGTGGAACTTCCTCTCTGCCCATAAACACTGCCATACCACTTGCCTAAATATGGACCGATTAGGTGTGTTGTTTCCCATTGGTGTTCACCGAACTCGACAGCATTAATCACTGCAGCATGTCCCTGAATCACATCAGCTTTAGATGCACCCTATGAGTCATTTCCATTTTGGTCTACATATTCCAGGTGTTGCTCATCTGCATCACTTCGAGCCAGTGTTATTTTTTCTGCCGACCCCATTACTGCAGTGCCACCACAGTAGCAATTTGCAGGCCACTGTCCAAGTCAGGTGTGCATGAAGCTATGTCCCATTCATGGTTCTATCTCTGTACACAATATGGAACTGCATTATATTTTTCAGGTTGTCGTTGCTGCTGGGGTGCCCTTATCTGCACTACAATAACAGCAGCAACATGAGATAGCCTCTTCGGCTCCAACTCAAAGCTAGAGGTGAAGTCTACATAACTAGACTCCATTGTCACCAGATCAACGGTCTTTAGAACTGATGTGCCTGTTACAATATCACTAATGTCGACTACATCAACAATAGGAATCTGGGTAGCATCTTCCAGAACTTCCATCCCAAAGATAGACATGTCAAATCCATAGACATTTTCCCATAATGGAATGCTAGGTCCACCTCTCCCAACTCCAGGAGCAAACATAGTTGTCATATCAGGGAGAATGGTCCCTGCTTTAGTAGCAAATAAAATCAGTATTCCAGTACCACAACCAACATCCAGAACTGTTGCATGACTCATGAGAGAAGGATTATTCAGAATAGCTGCCCTATAAGAATCTGTCCTCACCATCTCGCTGATCATCTCTGTGACTTCCAAAAGAACTGTACACCCCAAAATAATTCTCGTTTACTTTCTTGACTTCTCTGGCAGCAACATTTGCAAAAGAACCCTTCAAACTTTTATCCTTCCTTTCCCATGCAGGAAATCTTCCAAGCTCACCCCCCGGCATGCCATTTCCAGCAATAACATTTTGGGCCTTGTAAGCAACAATTGGAAATTCATGAACATCTTCATGTACCTTCTTAAAGGGTCCATGAACATAATCAAATTCAGATAAAACAGCATCAAGAACATTCTCATCCGCCAAGCAAATTCCAGCAAAATCTTTGACGTTGTCCACCTCCCTCAGGAATTCCTCTCTGTCAACTGTTGGGGTATATTCATCTCGGTCATCTTCGTCCCCGCCAAAACTATGCAAAAATGCATCCTCCGACATGAATGGTTTCAGATCTAATGTCTTCCCTTCAGGGATAGAAGCACAAGCAGTGCCAATAGTGACAATATGGAAGGACACTTCTGCTGAATTGCCTCCAAATTCTCCAAATTCAAATACTGGGGCTGTGAAGAAAATTACCTCATAGTCTTTCTTGGTGAGCCACACAAGGAATGGAGATTTTTGCAACTGTTCCATATACTCCAGTTCATTTTTTTCTTTGTCATCCAACGTTAAGCTGGGCAATGTGGAAGTGTTGTTGGAAGCATATTCTGCATAATTAAACATATAACTGAATAACTCCATGCAGCTCCTCTAGCCAGGTAGTAAGTTCCTAGCTATAAGGCAACTATTTCTTCCAAAATTCTCAATTCTTTTCATGTATAACTCCTTCTCAATAGGAGACCAACTGTTTTCAGCAACATCTGCTTCTAATTCTCCCTTGCCTGAATAGAAACTTTGCAGTGTAATAGGAACTTCAATCCCAATGTTTGGGTGGACTCCTGATATACTTTCATCCATTTTTCCCTCCACAAGATCAGAAGCTGCCTCTGGGCCGTCCACTGTTTTCTGTTTGTTAGTTATTGAAGAAATAGATGCTTCATTAGTGGCCAACATGCTATAGTTTATGGCATTAGGCTTCCCCATATTTTTAGGACTTGTTATCTCTTCAAATTTTGTAGTTACATCCTTTTCTATGGAAGCCATATTGCCTATCAACCCAAAGTGTTTGGACAAGGGCCTCAGCTACATAACGGCTAGTCTCCTCCAAAACAACTTCAACTTGAACCCCACATCCAAAAATTTGAAGACTCACAGCCGCACAGATATTGTGCTCATCCACAGAAAAACAAAGCCCCTCAAAAAAAAATTTCAGCATTCTCTATAAAATTATTTCTATGAATCCTGGCAACCCCAGAAAAAATTACATGTCAAAATTCATACACCCAAAAATTCTCTGCTTCTTAGAACAGAAACACACCAAGCCAAAATTTCGAATTGGAAGTTTGTGGCCAAACAGCATACATGGGATCCCAAAAATTAAACTGAAAACCCCTCTGTTTCGCAACACTAAAATTTTCACAGAACAATTTCGATGCCATTGGGAAGGAATTATGTAAAATATAGATGGATTTCAGAAAAGAGAAGAGGCAATTTTGGAAAATTCGTCGCAGGAGTTTACCCCAGATTTTGTGGAAATTCGTTTGCCGCTATGCAGCCAAGACCGAGTTTGAGCGGAAATTTCGCCGACGGACCCGACGGAGTCTCCTGCTTCTCCGGTGGCGAATCGTAGCCCGTTGGGGCTTCACCATTTGGGAGTTTTCCATGTCGACGATGAAGAACCGACCTTCTGCCGGCCATGATAATGGATATTTGGAATCAAACCCAAATCAACTTTTATTGACGAGATTGTGTTTGCATGACCCTCCGATTTCGGATTTCTAGGGTCCTTGGAGATTTTTGAGGTCCCCGTATTCGGATTTGGGGTCGCACCAGTGTTGTCCACGACCGACGACGTCTTGGCAGAAAACCCTGCCGAGTGTCCCAAATCGTGGTCCCCGCTGTGCGGCTTTGGCTCTCCTTGGCTGAAATTTTGAAGGTTTCCGAGACATGGCCTTTCTGTCCATCCAGATTTGTGGTTTCCCCCAAATCTTCCACAGGGCCTTCAGCTGGTAAACGGCACAAATTTTATTATTTTTCTAGGCCGTGGCCTGTTGCTCCGTCCAAGACAGCTTCTGCTGCTTTCCCTTCTCGTACATCCTGCTCGGGGATTTGAAGTCGTATGAATTTTCTGATGGCAAAGCCAGCAGAAAATACTTCTCTTGTTGTACGCAATTCTTTGTCAATTTCTCTATACCGTGCATGTCTTTCTTCCCATTGATCACGCATGGCAATCCTTTTTTTCTCGGGACATAGACAAGCTCATTGTGTTCCTACACTGATACCAATTGTAATAGTCTCGGATTTGACACATGGATTCGTTGTTAAAGTTCCGGTTCGGCCATGGAGAATTGTAGAACAACATGGCAAAATTGTAGGGAGACATGGAGAGGAAGATGAAAATCAATCGAAAACCCTAGAGCTCTTTAAGGAGAGCTAAATTTAACCTAAAATCAATGCTTGTCTTTCTCATCACTCTTACCCCTTAAATAGGGTTCAACCTGTTAGGGTTTAAGATAAAATATTACAAAAATACCCCTATAAATAAAATATTCTAAAAATACCCCTATAATTATAATATTCTAAAAATACCCCTATGGCCTAACTGAAATAAAATAATATAAATTAAATAAAAATAATTAAATATTAATGTTATTGCATGCATAACATAATCGGAGTAGACGAAGCATTGAATCACCATCGTTGAAGTCATTCCTTGCTGCTACAAAGGCAAGATGGAAGTGGCAAGCTCAGACACATCCGTTTCTAAGGAAACTTGCCCACATTGGTGAAGCAATTAGCGACCTATTCAGATTCCATATCACAATCTCTAGTCTGTGTCATTGTTGTTGTTTAAGGGGCATTACAACAAGAATTTCGGTTTGGAATTTCTATTTAAGGGGTGTTCCAGATTTCCCGCTAGTATTGTTGTTTGGACATCTCATTAACAGAAAATACACATCCTTTTAAGAAGCATAATTTTTGGTTTGGATATCTGCATCTCATTAGCAGGAGATACATATCCCTTCAGCGACAGATCAAGGCTTTGTCAGATTTTTTTTTCAGCAACAGAGGCAGCTTCGTCTTCATTGGTATGGCTTATACAAGCTGCTGATTTACCGATTGATTTCCAGAAACTTATCTTGATCTTACTGCTGATTTTCTGGAAAATCCTCTAATCGGTACCTTGAATTTAATGTACCGGGAAGAGAGTCTTTGTTTTTAATCGGAGTTCTCTACTATCTTTTGAAGATAGAATCGTATCTTCCTGCTGTCAAAATCTTCTAGCTGGTTTACTAAGCTGACTCTAATCCTGCTCTGCTTGGCAATCACCAGCACCACAGTGTTACCATTTCTAGCTGAAGATGCATCTTTTGATCCGAAGGTTTCTGCTTTGTATGAATCTGAGTTTATTTATGGTAGATATCTTGATTTTGTATTTTCACCTACTGCTGTTAATCTAAAGAAAATATTGTCGAGTTTCTGATTATAACTGTCACGTTCATTGTTGCTGCTTCATTGGCAGATCATATTGCTGTTTTTAGGAAACTTCTAATTCTTCTCAGAGTTGCTTCCTCAGGACCGCTTGCTCATCATTGACAGCCGCAACGATACCTCTCTGCTCTCTCTGGTTTTCTACTGTGTTCGGAAGTGGGGAAGACGATAAATAAATTAAATTTCCAACTTAGGTGTGTTGGATGATATCGTGGACTGCCATTTTATACAGGAAAATCTTATACACCATTTGCAGCAAGTTGGGCATTCATGATGTTTTATCACCCTCAGCTTGAGGGGGAGTATCAGAAGATAGACCTAAGCCCACATGACTAAGGAAGACCCACACATCCAAATGTTTTAAAATATGGGTTCAAGCCCATAAGACCAAGGAATGCCCACACATCCAAGAGATGCGAAAGATGGGCTCATATAGTGATGGTAGAATGGTAAATAAAGAGTCATCTCATAGAGATTGCATTGATGTAATTAGGTTAAGTTCCAGAGCATAATTTTAATATTGTAGTTTCATTAATCTATAAATTAAGCTTTAAGGGAAAGGTTAGGACAAGTCCATAACCTCTTTCTTCTTCCTATTTTATCCCAATATATCATCTCTCCTTTTCTCCATGAGCTAAATGCAGGGAGTTCTGAAAATTAACACGGTATAAGAGCATTGATTTTCAGGACTCGTAGCTATGATTTTTAGGATTCCAAAAACCCTTTTATTTGTCATATTGATGGTTCATTTTTTATAGTTCTTTTTATGTCATCTCCTTCAGCTCTATGATTATTTTATCTCTTTGGCTTTCTTTGCATCATTCTTGAGAGGAGAGTCTCCACCATCTGAGTGTTGAATCCTTTGCCTTCTGACATCACTTGGCTCCAGTTCAGTCATCGGTCACTAGCCATATAGTGATAGTTTTATTACTAAAAAGAGTAGTACCAATGTCAAAAAATGAAGAGGTGTTTGTGATGCAGAGAAGACTAAAAAAACTTGTATTGTGGTCTTTATATCAGAGTCGTATATGGTATTAGTATTACACCTTTGGTCTCTATCGACGAGATGGAGTGCGAGGAGGCAATGAAGAAGGCAGGGAAAGAGGTGCAAGTGCTATACAACTTTGGTCTCGGGCACTGATTCTACTTGAACAAAATTTACATCGTCTCCATCCCCATCCAATCCACGTCCACATGCATTTTCTACCACTCTTGTCAATTCATCTAAACTAGAGTAACCGGCTCTGAAAAGGAGAAAGTACAAAGCTTCGGATCCGATAAGTAGAAGCAGAGGAGTGCTACAGCATCCACAACAACTGCGATTCAAGCACTGATGATGGAGCTAGTGAATAGCAGACAATATTATACTCTTCTAGCAGTTGTCTGGTTGCATGCTTTCTTCCTATAGCCATTGCCTTTGTCATCGTATCACGACGACACCAGTTTGCAGCTGAATAACTATTCTTCACTAGATTATTTTTCTCTATCACAAAAAGAGGTTTATGCCAAGAATACATTTGCTCTTGTTGCTATTTCCTTTTTTGGAAAATTCCTTGGCTCATCTCCTTGCGTCAGGTCCATTACCATTTACAGAGACTCATTAGTTGTTGTTGTTACATCTATTTTTCAGAATGTCTCATGACTGTATCCCTTTGTGTTGCCATTTTTGGATGACAACTCTAATTATTTCAGAATCTCCTTGTTGGTCATCTACTGTTTAAGTAACTTCTAAAGATAGAGTTTTTTCTGCTAGCCTTTCCTGCCCCAGCTAGATTGCCATTTTGGGAGGACGAAGATGATAGCTAGATTGATTTCACCAACAAGCCTCATAGCTGTCTCACCATTTGATATGTCGAGCTTCAATCATGGCTTGAAGGTTTTCTAGGATATTTTTGGAAGATGACTGCTCCATTGTGATGTTTAGGTATGATGACTTCTTGAAAAATTAAATGTTTATTAAGTTAGGAAACTTGTTTTCATCCAACACTGATTCAGCTTCGAGCCCAACTCAGACTAGACCTTGTCGGGTCAACCCACTGACCCGAGAATCATTGCGTGCTGCTTGGGTTAACCTAGTGGGTTGGGTCAACTCAGACTGAATCAACTCAATTCAGATCAACCTCACTCAACCACTTGTTTTCTTGCCTCGGTTATACAGGTCTGGGTCCTGAGTTTTATACCCATTTCTTCCGTGACTCAACTACATTGGTCTACTACTTAACTCAGCTTGACATGGTCCCTTGGCTTCAGCATGATATTATGTAGAATTAATTGACAACTTATTCCTTGATCAACATATTATGTGGTGCACAACCTTCTAATGATCTCTGAGTGGATTATTTTATGGTTCCTTGGATTTTCATTATTTGGTACGTGTTATTGGGCCCATGCCCATTTCATCTGCTACTATTGTGTCTCTTTGGCTGAGACATTATTATTGAAAGACTTGTCAGTTGCTGACTGTTGTCAGCATTGGTTATTTGATGACGTAGAAAGCATATGGTGGCCCCAAAATATTATCTTCTGGGTGATTACCTATTACACTCCTTAATTGGCATTTATTACTCTTGCCTATGGAGGGATACGATGATGGAGGAGTTTGATTACACTTGTAAGTAATTCCTATAGACCCACTACCTACAGAAGATAGGAGTTTGCCTAACATCCAACATGAGTTATTTGACTAGAGTATGGAGCGATGTCTTACGGTTAGGAGTGATTTTACTCTCACTTATATTATGCCAATTGGGCCAATTAGAAGAGACCACCGGATTGAGGGGGAGTGTTGGAAGATATGTTGAACTACCATTTTATACAAGAAGATCCTATACGCCATTTGCAGCAAGCTAGGCGTTCATGTTGTTCTCTCACCCCCAGCTTGAGGGGGAGAGTTGGAAGATGGGCCCATAAGACCAAGGAAGTCCCACCCATCCAAGAGATGTGGAAGATGAGCTCAAGGCTCCTAGACCAAGGAGAAGGTCCATAGGCCCATATAGTGATGGCAAGATGGTAAATAAAGAGTCATCTCATAGAGATGGCATTGATGTAATTAGGTTAAGTTTCTGGGGCATAATTGCAATACCATAATTTCAATAATCTATAAATTAAGCTTCAGGGGAAGGGTTAGGACACAAGTCCATAACCTGTTTATTCCTCTAGTTTCTCCCAATTTGTCATCTCTCCTTTTTTCCATGAGCTAAATCCATGGATTCCTAAAAATCAACAAGGTGTTGTAGAGATTTTATTCTGTCAAGTGACCCAAACCGGGTTTGTTCTGTTCCACATGGTAAACCCAACGGGCAAGCGCCAGACTCATTCTGTTCCACTTGGGTCAACTCGGTCAGGGTCAACCCGACTATGCCCTCTTGTTTATTTTCCTATGTTATATGTGTTCGGGTCATGAGTTCTCTATTGATTTCTCTTGCGACTAAGTAATATTGGTCTGATATTTGACTCGGCTCAACTTGGTTCCTTGTCTCTGGCTGGATTATTATTTTAAAGTTTTGGCAGCTTATTCCTTGGTCAGTATATTATTTTGTGCACAAACTTACAACAAATTATTTTAAGGATACTTTTTTTAGTATTTTTATTATTTGTTACGTGTTATTGGGCCCAAGCCCATTTTATTTGTTGTTAATATGTCTCTTTGGCTGAGACATTATTATTGAAGGACTTTTCACTTGATGATTTTTGTCAGCATTGGTTATTCTGATGAAAAAAAAAGCACATGGTGGCCCCAAAATATTTTCTTCTAGGTGATTACTCGTTTCCCCTCCTTAATTGGTATTTTTTATTCCTACCATTTGAGAGTCGGTGTTTTGTGGAGGGATACAGTGATTGAGGAGTTTTATTACACTTCAGAACAATGCCTATAGACCCACTACCTACAAAAGATAGGAGTGTGCCCAACATGCAGCATGAGTTATTTGACTCGAGTATGGAGTGATGTCTAATAGCTAGGAGTGATTTTGTTACAGTCCCAAATCTTACACGGTGATTCACAGGGGGAGAAGATGAAGGAAGAAGAAAATCAAGTCAAAGGGAAACTTGAGACCCAAGGTTTGTTGACCTGAACGCACATCCCTTAGCTCATTTAGGAGAACTCAAAAATCCTTTCTTTAACCTAAAATCAAGACTTCTCTTTTCCATTCCTTTCACCCCTTAAGTAGGGTTCAAGAGTACAAAATTACAAATATGCCCCTCCATGCCATTCAACTTGAAAAGTAAATAAACTTAATGACTTAACTTAATAACTAAGTAAGTTAACAACTAAGTAATTTAACGACTGAGTAATAGACTCAGCCACGTCGCCTTTGAATGACTCGGCTTGCTATTGACTCCATAACATTATTCCCCCCTGGAGAAAGAGCTTGTTCTCAAGTTCAAAGGCAGGGTAGGCTTGGCGTTGGGAGATTTTGTTCCTCTTCTTGTTTGATGTTATGAATATTATGATATTTCTCGTCTACAAAAAGTTGGTTGATGTCATCTTGCACTGCTTGGGAAAACCAATTTTCACACACTTCCATGCTTGTTGGACTATGTGCATCCAAAAAGAAAATGACACCTCCAAATTTACAACTACCCTCACTTTGTGTAGTAGCATGTGGGTCAAGATTAGCCATGCACCAAAAGTGTGCAAACTTGGGACTGATATCAGATATAGTCAACATTTCATTAAAACACTTGTGGCCCTTTGATATTAATTCTGCATGAATATAAGCATAGAACAGACCAATAAAGGTAATTTCCGTGGTCAACACATTTTCTTTGATGTTGCCCTGGCACCCATTTTTTTACTGAAACTTTGTCCCACCATTGCCACAAGACATCCATGAATACAGTGTCCCAACATCATTGTATTCCAACAATTTAAATTCCTCTGTGAGATTTGGTCAAAAACTCTTCTAGTATCATCCACCTGAAGTACCTTGACAAGCATGTCATGAAACTGGTTAGCAATCATACACCCTACATACCAGTGGTTGGGCAGTTTCAAATTGACACACAAATCCGATTTTTGAAATCCAAATAGGATTCAATTGATTCATAATTACTTCTGTCCACCCCATTTCTTTCAGTGTAGCATATCTTTTCTTTGCATAAACTATTGCCCTAGGATTCCCCAATTTCTACTGACCATTAGTTAGTGCATTCCATGCTAGTAAAACTTTCTGGTCCATTCTATCAAGTACATAATGAACAATCTTGATTTCTCCACATTTGGCATACATGTAAATAAGACATGTTACAACAAACATCTCATACAACAAACCAGTCCATATAGTTCTTCCAGGAATTACCATTCCTTGTCGCATAGATCCTAAATGGGATAAAGCAGGGAGAAGGCTTATAATAGTACCCTGATCTACTAGTATGCCTTCAGACTTACCCAGAACATGGAAAGCTTAATTGCCCCATCAGCAAGCCCATTCTTTGCAAAACCAGTGAGGATAGTGTTCCATGACATCACATCTTTTTGGCAGAATCCTGCTCTCATGGTGTGCCAAAGTACCCACATCTCGAAAGGGCATTTCATCAATTGTTTGGTAAGCACCAGGAATATCCCCGAACTTGGAATACATATGCATCAAAGAAGTGACCACAAACACATCTCCACACATTTCATAATCGTCTACAATAGCATTCCGACAACCCCCACCCGGTCGAAGAATTTCAACGAATAAGTGTCCTAGCGGACACTACATCTCCGCAGGCTGAATACATGTGACCCAAAAAATCCCCATCGCAAATTTTTGACACTAGAGCCTGAACTCCTTCCAAATCACCAGTGGAAGCCAATATATCAACAAGAAACACATAACATTCAAGCTTATGCGAGTAACCTTTCTGGTTCTCAGCCCAACTGAACACCCTCAACACCATTGTAGAGTTTTTTCTTACAAAGTCTAGGGATTGAGAATGGACAAGAAAAAATTTGGAGAAAATCGGTTTTGAAACTTGCCACAAAATTCAGTCAAGTCGGTTTCATGCTTGGAGGCCGAGAGCGAGAGTGAGAGGCTGCAACTTAATGGTCATAATTTCAGATCAAAACCAACTAGTCTAGACTTCTCGTCTTCCACCAAGGCAACTATTTCCACTCCGAAATCAAAATTTTAATATTTTTATGCCCCCTAATGAAGTTGAGCCTGATCTGTTGCCGATGGCGAACAACTACAACATGGAGCTTCTCCGCTCAGAAATTTTCTATCTCCAATTTTGGGAGAAGTTTAGGTTGCCTGAACAGGGTAGATTTGAGGTTGAACCAAAATTTGGCTGTTTTGACGCGATTTGAGGTCGAATGATGGGCAACAACTGTTCATCTTTCGGAGCGGCGACCTTCCCCTCTAAGGCCTTAACGCGATGCTTCTCAATTTCAGCCAATCTCAAGTCTTCTACCCTTCAATCTAGGGGTGGATTTCTTCCAAACATCATACCCCACATCCTATTGATTTTTTGGTCGATTCTTTTCATTCGTTCCTCACTTTCTGCCATCATTGCTGCAAATTGCACCTCTCTGGCAATTGCTCGAAGCTTGTAACTCCTGAATGAATCACCCATGTTCAAGCTCTTATACCAAGTTGTCACGGTTCCGGATCTCACATGATGATTCACAGGGGGAGAAGATGAAAGACGAAGAAAATCAAGCCGAAGGAAAGCTTGAGACCCTAGGTTCGTTGAGGAGAGCTCACACCCCAGAGCTCAATTAGGAGAACTCAAAAATCCTTTGTTTAACCAAAAATCAAGACTTCTCTTTCCCATTCCTTTCACCCCTTAAGTACGGTTCAAGAGTACAAAATTACAGATATGCCCCTCCACGACATTCAACTTGAAAAGTAAATAAACTTAATGAATTAACTTAATAACTAAGTAACTTAATGACTAAGTAACTAACTCAGCCAAAGTAATCAACACAACCATGTCACCTCTGAATGACTCAAGTTACTATTGAATTCATAACAGATTTTACTCTCACTTATATTATGACAGTTGGACCTCTTGGAAGAAACCACTAGCTTGAGGGGGAGTGTTGGAAAATATGGTGGACTGCCATTTTATACAAAAGATCCCATACAACATTTGCAGCAAGTTGGGATTTCATTATGTTCTATCACCCCCAACATGAGGGGGAGTGTTGGAAGATGAGCCCAAACCCACATAACCAAGGAAGGCCCACACATCCAAGAGATGTGGAAGATGGCCTCAAGGCCCATAGATCAAGGAGAAGGCCCACAACCCATACAATGATGGTAGGATGGTAAATAAAGAGTCATATCATAGAGATGACATTGATATAATTAGTTTAAGTACCAGGGGCATAATTATAATATTGTAGGTTTATTAATTTATAAGTTGAGCTTCAAGGGAAGGGTTAGGATACAAGTCCATAACCTCTTCTTCCTCATGTTTTCTCCAATATGTCATCTCTCCTTTTCTCCATGAGCTAAATCTATGGAGTCCTAAAAATCAACATCAATAACTGATGAAAACCAAAAAATTCTTCTAGCTTCTTTCCATCTAGAAGGATATATGTGTGTTGGTTCCAAGAGAACAACCACACCAGTCCTCTTATCACTTGGCATGTGTTTGTACAAGATCTATGCATATGATTTGGGCCAACCAATATCAAGATTTTGATTATCTTCTCATAAAGCTCAAGCAAAGTGGCTCAATCAAAGAGTACCAAACAAAGTTTGAATGCATAGTCAATTGAGTCAATTGGCTCAAGTTGGTAGCTTCATCGGAGGCCTTAAACAAGAAATACCGAGGTAAGGTTATACCATTCTAGAATCCCTATTGGAGAAATTTACTAAGCTCACATACAAAAAGAAAAATTACCCCTCCTATGTTTCAAACTTAAGTGTTCTGTTATGGACTCAATAGTAGGCCGAGTCATTCAGATGCGCCGTGGCTGAGTCATTTAGTTATTCAGTTAGTTGCTTTTTTTAAATTTGGTTTTACTTCATTTTTATTTCAATTGCAGAGTTAATATGCCATAGGGGAATTATTTTAATTCTTTCTCTTGAACTCTTGTTGGCACCAAACCTACTTAGGGGGGAACGAGGAATGGGAAAAGACAATTCTAATTTTAGCCTAAATAGGGATTTAGAGTTCTCCTCAACGAGCTCTAGGGTTGGAGTTATCCTCAGTGAACTCAAATGTCCAGGTTCCCTTTTGAATTTTACTTCTCTTTTCTTCTTTCTCTTTTCCATTTTCCAAAACCAAGAGTGACCTTAGCTGTGTTGAACCTGTCCCCAAAACTCTGGATTACCCTTTCTAGCACCGTCTTACAAGATCCATATCCCGGGACCATAACAACTTGTTATGAGAGCAGTGTAACATGGGTGATATGTCTAGCAATGAAGAGATGAGAGCCATGGTCAGAGAGATGCAGGATGCAAAGGCCGAACAAGAGGTGAGAATGACAAATTTCGGCCAGCAGCTAGAACAAATTCCAAGTATTATCCTACATGTGGAGATACTCTCACGTATGGTTTCAAATCTTTTGGCTGGAAGAAACCCAACCCCAGACCGAAGGGGGGGAGGACAACTCGCACAGTAGAAGAGGGGAGCATCATGCAAGGCGCACTGGTGTCCATGCACAGCAAGGTGGAGGTACAGTACCCAGGTATACAAAATTGTATTTTCCCACTTTTACTAGGCCCGACAACCCCTTAATTCGGTTGCATAGATGTGAGAATTTTTTTTTAATCAAGGGACACCTGAATTTGATAAGGTGGGACTGGCCACCTTCCACATGCTTGTTGAAGTGCAGTTATGGTTTCATCAAGTAGAATCAGAGAGATTGGTGCTAGATTGGGAGGAATTTAAAGAGTTATGTACTATAAGATTGAGCCCCCCAGCACACAGCAACCCGTTGGGGGATTTGGTCCTATTAAGACAAACTGGATCCATGGAACATTATCATAAAAAATTCCAAGAAATATTGGCTCAAGCAAGCAGGAAGGTTAGAGTCGACCAACAAGTAAATTTTTTTACAACAGGCCTTAATGAGTCTTTGAAGTTAGAGGTGGAACTCCATGCACTTGCTGATTTGGCACAAGCAATGAATTTAGCTCAAGCATTGGAAACAAGACAGAAAGTTCAAAGTTGGATGACTGGTTGGCAAGGGGGAGGAACTACTCACCTTAGGTGACCTTGCCAACAATGCAGCCATCCAAAAATACTCAAACTAATACTATGGCAGCAGATAAAAGGACAAACCACCACTGCAATATATACAAAAATTAACTGGTTTAGAAATGGCTAACCGCAGGGCAAAAAACCTATGTTATAACTGTGATGAACCTTACAGAGCAGGCAACCAATGTAAAAGATTGTTCTGGTTGGAGTTAGATGCATTGGGTTAAGAAGAACCGAATGAAGGTCCTCAAGAGGAGGACGAACCAGAAATTTCTTTGAATGCAATTACTAGACAAAAATCAGCCAAAAGTATACAAGTATGGGCAAGGGTTCTAGACAAGGAACTTGTGGGGTTAGTGGACTCTGGAAGTACCCACAATTTCTTAAGCTAAACAGCTGCTAAACATCTTCAACTTGGGATCCAACCTCACCCAATTGCCATGGTTTTAGTTGCCAATGGTGAGAAAATCCCTAGCTATGGGGTCAACAAGGGCAGTAAAGTTTTCAATTGGTAACACTCATTTTACCACTGAATTTTTTGTCATACTATTAGCTGGATTTGATATGGTACTTGGAATCAAATGGTTGCAAACCTTGGGCCAAATTTTGTGGGATTTCTCTGCTATAACAATGAGTTTTGTGTCAGAAGGAAGCCAAGTAATGCTAAAGGGCAGTCAAGCTGAAGCGGCACATCATATCCACCTACTACACAAACAGGAACCATCGGACAACACGTTAGAAAAGTGACTAGAAGAGTTCATAGACTTGTTTCAAGAGCTTTCAGGGCTGCCTCCATTGAGACACTCTGATCATAGAATTTGTTTAAAATCTGGATAAGATGTGGTGGTTATTAGACCATATAGGTATCCACACCTCCAGAAAGATGAGATAGAATGGCAGTGCCAAGCCTTGCTGGAATAGGGCCTTATTTGCAGCAATTGTTCCCCATTCTCTTCACTAGTCCTTCTAGTTAAGAAACATGATGGCACATGGAGATTTTGTGTGGACTATAGGGAGCTAAATGTAAAAATAGTCAAAGACAAGTTTCCCATACCAGTAGTGGATAAGCTATTGGATGAATTGCATGGTTTTCAAATTTTTACCAAGTTAGATTTATGATTGGGTTGTCATCAAGTTAGAATGCATCCTTCCTGTTGGAAGATGGGCTCAAGCCACGAGCTCAAGACAAGAAGCCCACACATCAAAGGAGTGGCATATGTGTAAAATATGGTACTTTTCATAAAGATGGCATAGAAGTGTAAATATGTGTTCCTTTTATGTCTTTTGTTTTATCAAGTTGTAGCCCGAAGGGCATTGTAGAACTATAAATAATGGCATTGGCTAAGAGGTAGGGCATTGAAGCACTCTCCTCTCTTCCACAAATTTGTCCAGCCCTCATTTTTCTTTTTGACGCAACCCTCTTCTCCCTTAATCCAAACTCTCTCCTTCCACGTTCTTCTTCTTCTCCTTCTCTCTTCTTCTTCTTCTTCTTTCTTGTTGATCTAAAGTTCCTTTCATGAGATCCTAAATTCTACATGGTATTATAGCAAGGAGTTTAGGATCTTTTCATGGAGTTATTATGAAATCTGTTCAAGAAGTTGTAAAAGGAGTTCAGTCATGAAGAGATAAGTTCATACTCTTCTTCTTTATGTTTTTTTTTGTTTCCTTTTCTTATTTACATACTCCTTTTTACTTTTTTTCTTTACTTATTGAATTTTGAGTCACATCAAGTCAAGATAAATCTTTATATGTTGTAAAGATTTATTTCTATGACTAAATTGATGTTATAATCTTGACTCCTTGTAAATCAATTACAAGAGTGATCAAAATCATTTGTTGTTTGCATCTTATTAAGATTGATGGGTGAAATTAAATTACCTTTATGTAATTTGGATCCATCTCATTTGAGGTAGAATTCTAGCACATGTTGTTGTATCTTCTCCTACTTAAGGTTGCTCATGGGTTTGTGTTATGTTGTTGGATGCCCATTATATGTTTGATGAAATTCTAGTAGTCATTTACCCTTTGTAGTTCCATTTTTTTTTAACTTCAACTGTTGAAACCATTGGGCTAAAAGGCTCGAACCTTTTAGTAAAGCAACCCCACGGATCTTATACAAGGATTGGCCTGGTCGATACAAACACAAATTCCAACACTCCCCCGCACGAGGAAAACCCGTGGACAAATTCACAGAAAAAACCCGGGACAAACTCCTGGAAAAGCCCAGGACAAATTCACCAGAAATACCTGGGACAAAATTCGGTGGGAGTGGGACTCGAACTCGGGACCAACCTGCTCTGATACCATGTTGAAACCATTGGGCTAAAAGGCTCGAACCTATTAGGAAAGCAACCCCATGGATCTTATACAAGGACTGGCCCGGTCGATACAAACACAAATTCCAACACTCCCCTGCACGGGAAAACCCGTGGACAAATTCACCGGAAAACCCGGGACAAAACTCCTGGAAAAACCCATGACAAATTCACCAAAAATACCTGGGACAAAATTCGGTGGGAGCGGGACTCGAACTCGGGACCAACCTGCTCCGATACCATGTTGAAACCATTAGGCTAAAAGGCTCGAACCTTTTAGTAAAGCAACCCCACGGATCTTATACAAGGACTGGCCCAGTCGATACAAACACAAATTCCAACATCAACAATTGATTTTTTTTTTTACGTTGAAGTCTCCCATGAGCTGAAGATAAATCTCTTCCAAGTGTCTTGGTTTGTCTTTAATTCTTCTCTAAATTTTTGTCTATTACTCATTTGTGTTGGAGTTTGGATTAAGGCCTAATCGGTTGCATCTGCTTTCTTCTCTTTGTTCTTATGAATACAAGAAAAGTTGAGTGATGGCTGGATGTTATTATAGCTTTCTAAAGGCACAAATTTGTTGATAATTTGGTGCTTTCCCTTGTGAAAGAAATTGGTTCTTGTTCTCTTTTGTTGGTGATCGATTTGGTCAACGGGTTCTTCAAATTACATTGAGTAATTGTTCTTTGAAGAAGATCTTTTTCCCTTGACCTCCATATTTTACTTGCCTCATCATGGAGATTGGATACAATAGTAATAAGAGTGATATACTCCGTATTACTACAAATCCACTAGAGGTCTCTCCAATTACATGAGCTGGTCACAATCGGTTCGGAGGGTTCTTATTACGACCTCTTGAGCCACGTTGTTAACTTTCCTCCTCCGATTGATGAAGAAGATGCGTCCTACTACAAGTGGGTTAAGGATGATAACATGGTGATAAGTTGGCTCATTAATATCATGGAAGAGCAGGTGGCCAACAATGTGGTCCACTTGGAGACCGCCAAGAACATATGGGACACTTGTGCCAAGCTTTACTCAAGCACTGCTTCATTACAAAAAATATATGATGTATTACAAAACATGCTGCATACGAAACATGGAGATAATATTCATGAATTTTTGGCATGGTTTCGAGGTTTTCTTCAAGAATGGAAACTAGCTCAGCCATATTCTACTGATATTGCCATTCAAGAACGACAAAGAGAAGCTTTGGCAGCAGCCATTTTCTTATCAAATATTAAACCATACCTTGAGGTGGCCAAAACTCAGCTTCTAAGTTCTTCTGCTCTTCCATCCTTTGATGATATTAGTGCTACATTACTTCGGATACCGGATCCATCCCCTCCTTCTCCTATTGATGCTCCATCGGCGATTTTCTCTGGCAATCGGGGAACATCTTCCTCATCCCGAAGACAGGGTAGAAATATGAGAGGGGGTCAAACTATGAGAGGGGTTGAAAATAGAGGTCGTAGAATGGGTCAGAATTTTTTCCGTACTGAGCCTCAACTTTGCACTTGTTGTGGCCATCAGAACCACCTTGTGGCATCATGCTGGAAACTTCATGGCAAGCCTGATTGGGGTACAGCTAACCCAGTCTCGGTACGTTGAGAAAAATGAAGATAAGGCTGAATCATCATCCAAAAATGTGACTCTTACGGCTGAGAACTATGCTGCATTTCATAAAATGAAGTCCTTCAAGGAATCCTCTATTCCCTCATCATCTACTAATGCCACTACTATTGCCTCAGGTATGCTCTCTTCCTCTTCTTCCTCTTCCTCTTGGATCATCGACTTCGGGGCCTCCGAACATCTATCAGGTAACAAACACTTGTTGCAGTCCTTATCTCCTTGTTATCCTCATAAATTTATTACTATTGTTGATGGAACCTAAACCAAGGTCCTTGGAAAAGGTTCCTCCTCTCTTACTTCATCCATTCCCCTTCAAGATGTTTTGTTTGTTCCTCAATTTCCTTTAAATTTTCTCTCGGTTAGCCAATTGACCAAACAATTAAATTGCTCTATCACCTTCTCACCATCTTCTTGTGTCTTTCAGGATCTCACTGCGAAGCGGGTGATTGGTGGCGGCCATGAAAAGGGGGTTTTGTACTACTTCACTCTTCCACCATTAGTTGCATTATTGTCCACTACATCTGAGGCCCAACTTTGGCACAACCAACTTGGTCATCCGTCTACCCCTTCACTTCGTTCTTTGGTTCCATCTTTAAAAGGACTTTCTAATTTCAGTTGTGAGTTTTGTCAATTAAGTAAACATGTCAGGAGTACATATTCTCCTCGTCTTACAACTACAAGTACTGCTCCATTTGAGCTAATACATTTTGATGTATGGGGTCCTTTATGTGTCTCAAATATTTCCCAAGTTAAATATTTTGTTATTTTTGTTGATGATTTTACTCGAGTGACTTGGTTATATCTATTTAAAGAGCGTTCCGAAATTCCTCCTTTGTTTAAAAATTTTCATGCTATGGTCTTGACACAATTTGGGAAGAAAATTCAAACCCTTAGATTTGATAATGCTAAGGAATACATGTCTCATGATTTCAAATTATTTTGTGAGAGTAATGGGCTTATTCATCAAACACCATGTGCCTATACTCCTCAACAAAATGGTGTTGGTGAAAGGAAGAATCATCATCTTCTTGACGTTGCTCGGGGCCTCCTCTACTCCATGAAGGTACCCTATTTCTATTGGCCTCACACTATACTTACAACATGCTTTCTGATTAATAGGTTACCTTCATCAGTCCTTCATCATAAAACTCCTTACTCTGTGTTATTTAATGGTGAAAATCCTTTTTTCTCTTCCTTTGAAAGTGTTTGGATGTATGTGTTTTGTTCATGTTATATCTCCACATAAAAACAAACTTGATCCTCGATCTATGAAGTGCATTTTTTTGGGATACTCTCGCACCCAAAAAGGTTATGTTTGTTACAATCCTACTCTTTGGAGGATGTTTATCTCTAGGGATGTGACTTTCTTTGAGAACACTCCCTTCTACTCCTCCCATGATGCTCCTCCATGATGGACTTGTCCTTCTATTACTCCTTGTCCGCTTGTGCCGTTCAATCTTGGAGTGGATCCATCCCCTGATGCACCGGCCATACCTTCACCTGTGGAGTTATCGGATCCACCCGAGGTAAGTCCATCTCCTCCTATGTATGCGCCTGAATTTGATACTCGGTCTATTGCTTTAAGAAAATAACGTCGCTCTTGTACTACTTTGTATCCTATCTCAAATTTTATGTCTAACCATCGCTTGTCTTCCAAGTGTTTTCAGTTTCTTGCGTCCCTTTCTTCTACTTCCGTTCCGTAGTCGTATCAGGAGGCCCTGAGACATCCAGGATGGAAGGTGGCTATGGATGAAGAAATGCACGCCTTATATGAAAACCAAACCTGGTACTTAACATCACTCCCGAAAGGTAAAAGACTGGTTGGTTGTCGATGGATTTTTTTGGTGAAACATAATCCGGATGGATCAGTTGCTCATCTTAAAGATCGACTGGTTGCTAAGGGCTATATGCAGTGCTATGGGATAGATTATGAGGACACCTTCTCTCCTATTGCAAAATTGAATTCTGTACGCATCATCTTATCTATTGCTGCTAACTCCTCATGGCCCGTCTATCAGTTGGATGTTAAAAATGCTTTTTTAAATGGTGATATCAGTGAAGAAATTTATATGGTTCAACCACCTGGTTATGTGGTTGAGGGGGAGTCAGTATGCAGGTTAAAAAAGTCTTTATATGGGCTTAAGCAGTCCCCTCGGGCTTTGTTTGATAAATTTAGTCAAACACTCCTACAGTTTGATTTTCATCGGTGCTCAGTTGATAATTCCATATATTATAAAGATACGATCAAAGGAAAAATATTATTGGCCGTATACATGGATGATATTATCTTAACCGGTGATGATGCTTTGAGCATACAAGAGGTGAAGCAGATGATATGTCAGGAATTCAAGACTAAAGACCTTGGTATGCTTAAATATTTTTTAGGTATAGAAGTTCTTCAATCCAAACATGGGATAATATTGTCTCAAAGGAAATATGTCTTGGATGTCCTTGAAGAAACAGGATTGAAGGGTTGTAGACCAGTTGACACACCTATGGATACAAATGTAAAATTATGTGCCACAAATGAAGAAGATATTGATATTGGCAAATATCAAAAACTCATGGGAAAAATGATTTATCTCACTGGCAGGTTTTAGAGATAATATTATGATATCTAAAAGGAGCTCCAGGAAGAGGATTGATGTATAAAAAACATGGGCACTTCAACATAGAAGGCTTCTCAGATGCAGATTGGGCTAGATCTCATGATGATATAAAATCTACATCAGGATATTGTAATCTGGTTGGGGGAAACTTGGTTACATGGAAAAGTAAGAAGCAAAATATGGTTGCAAGATCTAGCGCCAAAGTAGAATACAGAGCTATGGCCCATACCGTTACTGAATTTTTATGGATCAGGACCCTTCTTACCAAACTAGGTTTTTATAAAAAGGGGTCCATGAATCTGCATTGTGATAATCAAATAGCCATTCATATCACTTCAAATCAAGTTTTTCATGAAAGAACTAAACATATTGAGGTGGATTGTCATTTTATACGGAAGAAGTTCCAAGCAAGAATAATCTCTCTCAAACATGTGTCATCTCAAGAGCAAGTAGCTGATATTCTCACTAAACCCGTTACATCTAGAATCCTATCGTTTATATGTGGCAAGCTGGGTATTTATGATGTTTTTTCTCCTCTAGCTTGAGTGGGAGTGTTGGAAGATGGGCTCAAACCCATGAGCTCAAGACAAGAAGCCCACACGTCGGAGTGGCATATGTGTAAAATATGGTACTTTCCATAAAGATGGCATAGAAGTGTAAATATGTGTTCCTTTTATGTCTTTTGTTTTATCAAGTTGTAGCCCTAAGGGCATTGTAAAACTATAAATAAAGGCATTGGCTAAGAGGTAGGGCATTGAAGCACTCTCCTCTCTTTCCAAAAATTCGTCCAGCCCTCATTTTTCTTTTTGACGCAACCCTCTTCTCCCTTAATCCAAACCCTCTCCTTCCACGTTCTTCTTCTTCTCTTCTCCTTCTTTATTCTTCTTCTTCTTCTTTCTTGTTGATCTAAAGTTCCTTTCATGAGAACCTAAATTCTACACTTCCGATATTGAGAAAACATCATTCCGTACTCACCATGGACATTTCGAGTTCGTGGTGATGCCACTCGGGTTATCCAATGCACCATCCACATTTCAAGCTTTGATGAATGAGGTATTCCATGGCTTTCACCAAAGGTTTGTGTTAGTCTTCTTTGGTGATATTTTGATTTACAACATATCAAGGGACAAGCATTTGGAAGACTTACAACTTGTTTTCCAACTTCTCCGAGCACATCACCTCTACTTGAAATGCTCTAAATATTCATTTGGGAAACCCCAAGTTCTTGGCCACATAATCTCAGTCAAGGGTGTAATAGTGGACCTAGAAAAAATTACAGTAGTCATCGACTGCCCACAACCGCACAACATTTCACCCTTAAGAGGATTTTTGGGGTTAGTGGGATATTATCAGAAGTTCATAAAAAAGTTATGGAACGGCGGCCATTACCTTGACCAGTCTTCTCAAACGCAATGCCTTCAATTGGAGCGATGCGGCTATAGACTCTTTCAATGCACTCAAACAGGCTTGAGCTTCCACCCCAATCCTGCAAATGCAAGACTTTGAGGCCTTATTTTTGGTTGAGTGAGATGCTTCCGGGGGAGGTATTGGGGCGGTTCTACAACAAACTCAGCATCCCATTGCATATTTGGCCCCAAATTAGTGGCACATCACCAGAAGTTAATTGGTTTGGCCAAGGCTGTTCAACATTGGTGGCCATACTTGCGGGGACGCACCTTCCTCATCTGCACTGATCATTACAGCCTCAAAATTTTTACTGGAGTAATGCATCTCTACTTTTCTACAACGGCATTAGAATAGAAAATTAATGGGATTTGACTTTATGATGAAATATAAGTCGGGCAAATAGAATAAGGTGGTTGACGCCTTTTCCCGACGTCTGGACGAACAACACCAATTTTATGCGATTAGTCAGCCAAAGTCTCCCCTTTTAGACTCCATTAAAGAGGACCATTAGACTACTCTAGCACTCCAAGAGTTGTCTCATAAGATTACAGAAAGGACAATGGACTCCAAGTGGGCTATCCGGAACAACATTATAATGTATGACAATCGTATCTATTTACAACACTCCTTTTCCTTGATTGTAGCACTCGTGAGGGTGTTCAAAAGACGTTGCATCGGATTAGGGCCAATTTTTTCTTGTAGATTATGTGACCTCGTGTCATGTATGCCAATGTGACAAGGCCAAACATTTATCACCAGTTGGCATCCTTCAACCACTAATCCTTCCCACACAGGTTTGGGTTGATCTTTCCATGGACTTCATTTATGGCCTCCCCAAAACTTATGGAAAATCCGTCCTATTTGTGGTAGTTGAAAAATTTTCAAAGTACTCTCACTTTATTCCATTGGCTCATCCTTATAGGGCTTCCAGAGTAGCTCAAGTGTTTTTAGAAAATATTGTTATTTTGCAAGCATTCCAAAGTCCATCGTGAGTGATCATGATGCAGTCTTTACCTGCCACTTTTGGAGAGGGCTTTTCCAATTATGCGGTATCAAACTCAACTTTTCATCTTCTTTTCATCTTCAATCCAATGGCCAGACTGAGGTTGTTAACCGTACGGTAGAAATGTATTTACTGTGCTTTGTGGGTGACCGCCCTAAACGATGGTTCGAATGGCTTCCCTGGGCAGAATATTGCTACAATACATTTTTTCATACAACTTTGCAAGCTACCCTTTTCAAGGTTCTCTATGGCAGGGATCTTCTATGATTATTTTCATATATTGGCTCCACCAGAGTTGAATCTCTTGACCAGGCACTGCTGGACCATGATCAAGTACTCCAAGATGCTACCCAACATCTCAAGAAAGCTTAGGCTCGGATGAAGGAATACTATGACAAGGGGCACAAAGATGTTACTTACAACCCAGGTGATTATGTGTGGCTCCACCTCCAACCCTACCATCAACATTCCATTGTTGCCCCCCGCCACAAGCTATCACCCCAATTTTTTGGGCCCTTCTCGGTTATCTAGGGCATCGGCCAGGTGGCTTACCAGCTTCAGCTTCCACCACACTCTCAACTTCATAATGCCTTTCATGTGTCACTCCTCAAACAATTCAAGTGTACAACTCCACCTCCACCTCCGTTCTTACCTCCAATGATAGAGGGGCATGTTATCCTCTCTCCAGCCACAATTTTACAAGCCTGACAAATTCATAATAGGTGGGAGGTTCTCATCTAGTGGGCTAACACATATGAAGCATCTGCAACATGGGAAGATCTGGAGACATTCCGCCAAGCTTACCTTACCTTTGAGCTTGAGGACAAGTTCTTTCTCCAAGGGGAGTAATGTTATGGACTCAATAGTAGGCCGAGTCATTCAAAAGCGCCACGGCTGAGCCATTTAGTTATTCAGTTAATTGCTTTTCTTTCAATTTGTTTTTACTTCATTTTTATTTCAATTGATGAATTAGTATGCTGTAGGGGCATTATTGTAATTATTTTTCTTGAACTCTTGTTGGCACAAACCCTACTTAGGGGGGAAAGAGGAATGGGAAAAGACAAGTCTGATTTTAGCCTAAATTGGGATTTTGAGTTCTCCTCAATGAGCTCTAGGGTTGGAGTTCTCTTCATCTAACCCAAAGGTCTAGATTCCCTTACGAATCTGATTTTCTTCACTTTTCTTCTTTCTCTTTTCCATTTTCCAAAACCAATAGTGACCTTAGCAGTGCAGAACTCATCCCCAAAACTCTTGATTACCCTTTCCAGTACCATGTTACAAGATCCATGACTCGGGACTATAACAGTTTCTCAAATTACTGAAGTTGAGATCAGTCGGTTAAGAGATTCTTTATCACTAGAAATCTCTTAGGACAATTGGCTAAACCAGCTCCACCCATAGATGAAGTTGATAATTTCTATATTAAATGGCTCAAGAATGACACAATTTTCAGTAGTTGGCTAATTGACAACAAGGAGGAAACTATATGATGTGTTTAATAACATGTTTATTACTAAATAAGAAGAAAACTTGCATGAGTTCTTAGCTAGGTTTAGAGGGCTGATTAATGAGTGGGAAATTTTTTCAAACCTAGTCCATTGATATATCGGTTCAAGAAAAGCAATGGGAGGCCTTAGCAGTTGCTATTTATTTGTCAAATGTCAAGCCATTTCTTGAAGTGGAAAAATCCCAACTCCTTAGCTCCTCCACATTTTCATCTTTTGATGAATTAAGTGAAATATTACTTCAGATACGAGATCCTTCCTCCACCTCTCAAACTAATGTATCATCTGCTATGTACTCAAGAAATAGGGGTAAATCTTCTACCACCCGAGGGCACGGTAGAAATTATAAAGGAGGCCAAGCAAGAGGTGGTAGAAGTGGCTCAGGTCCTTCAAGGTTAGACAAATGTGTCTGCACTCACTATGGTGGAGTAACCATCTGGTGGATACCTATTGGAAGCTCCATGGCAAACCGGGCTAGGTCATTGCCAACCAAGCCTCGGTTCAAAATGAGAATAATTCTACCCAATCTAAGTCACAAAGAGGAAAGAAGACTATCACCGATGATGATTATGATATCTTATAAAGGATAAAAACTTTGATGGTATCCCCTCCATCTTTTTTTGCATCTTCAACTACTACTACTGCCACTGCTTTGGTTATAATTTCTCCCACTTCATCCTCTTTATCTTGGATCATCGACTCAGGGGCCTCCGAGCATCTGATAGGTAATAAGAGTCTATTAAATTTCCTATAGCCATGTCTACCAAATAAGTTTTTTACCATGGTTAATGGATCCATAACCAATGTTCTTGGGATGGGATCTTCCTCTGTTACACCATGCCTTCCGCTTACTTATGTCCATTTGTCCCTCAATTTCCCTTAAAAGTTTTTATTTGTTAGCCAGTAAAAAATGTTTTAATTGCTCCATAACCTTCTCACCTTCTTCATGTGTTTTCCAGGATCTCACAACTAATCACATGATTGTGGCGGCCATGAACAAAGGAGCATTTATTACTTAAACTCTCTTCCACTCACTGCGATTGCCACTTCTTGGACAAAGGCAAGGTTGTGACACAACCGGTTTGGTCATCCATCAGTAGCATCGCTTCTGCACTTATTTTCATCTTTAAAAACTTTATCAAATTTCAATTGTTAAGTCTATCAATTGAGCAAACACCAGAGGACAACATATTCTCCTCGAAATAAACTTAAAGGTGTTGCTCCCTTTTCATTAATTCATTCAGATGTATGGGGGCCCTTAAATGTCTCGAACATATCTCAAGTTAAATATTTTATCACCTTTGTTGATGACTTCACTAGAGTAACATGGCTATTTTTGTTTAAAGAACGATCTGAATTTTTTTCCATATTTAACTCCTTTCATGTTATGGTGTCTTCACAATTTGGAAAACAAATACAATTGTTTCGATTGAATAATGCCAAAAGTACCTATCTAGTGAATTTCAATCCTTTTTGTCATGATAGTGGTATTATTCATCAAAATTTGTGCCTAAGCCCCACAAAAAAAAGGTGTAACTGAAAGAAAAAATTGAAAACTTCTTGAGGTAGCCCGTGGCTTACTCTACTCTATGAAGGTGCTATACTATTACTAGCCTCATGCCATTCTTACAATCTACTTCTTTATTAATAGGCTACCTTCTTTAGTTCTTAGCCATAAATCCTTATACTCATTATTTTTTTTCAGATGAAGACCCATACTCACTTTGTTTGAAGGTCATTGGTTGCACATGCTTTGTTCATATCACATCCTCTCCAAAGAGTTAGCTTGAGCCTAAGTCTCTAAAGTGTATCTTTTCGGGCTACTCTCGTACCCAAAAAAGGTTATGTCTATTATAATCCTTATCTTTAGAAGTTAATTGTCTCTAATAAGTTCACCTTGTTTGAGGACACATCTTTTTATATCTCAAAAGATGCACCTCCGGGTCTTTCATTAGTACGGGAAACTTTGAAGCCCGTTGTGGCACTTGATGCAGATCTACTTCAGCCCCCTGAAGACTCAGCCAACACCACACTTGTGAAGTTTATAGATCCGTCTGAGGTAAGTCAGTCTTCTCCTATTGTAATTGGCCCACAATTTGATATTTGGCCCATAGCTCTGCGGAAGGAGCCTCAGACTCGCAGCATGCCCTCCACTATTAAGTTGTGGAGCTTAATCAATGCCCTCCACTATTCAGTTGTGGAGCTTAATCAATGCCTTACACTGAGTCGGTACGTGGACCACTAATCTTTCCCTCTTGTATTGCGGTGGCCCTAATTTTTCTTTTATATTTGATGGCACCACTATTAGGGTTTTAACATCATTGTGGAGAATCATATGTGGTGGCTTGAGAGAGGTTAGATAAAAACACCTATGGTATGTGCAATTTCTCTTGTAAACAATTTCATCTTGATAGTGAATTACTACAGTGGCAAAAGACCAGACATAGTCTCACCTTGAGGTGAACCTGTGTAAATCTTGTTGTATTTTTTTGTTTGCTTATTTTCATTCTTTGATTATTATTGTTGCTCACGATAGTTTGGAATTAGGGCGTCTAATTTCTAACATCCACTTCTCATCCTATATCAAAAAAATTTTCTCACCATCAATTGTTTTCTTCAAGCTATTAGTTTCTTGCATCTATTTCTTCATCTCTGTTCCATAGGTAGGATGGAAGGTAGCCATGGAAGAAGAAATGCATGCCTTGTATGAAAATCAAACTTGGGTCCTTGTTCCCCTTCCTCTTGGAAAGAAACTAGTGGGCTATAAATGGGTTTTTACTATCAAACACATTCCAGATGGTTATGTTGCTTGTTCTATTGGAAGATGGGCCCAAGTCTACATGAACAAGGAAGGCCCACATATCCAAGTTTTTTGGAAGATGGGCCCAAGCCCATAAGATATTGACTCACTATGATCACTTGCGGTGGCATAAGAAGTCTTACACAATAAGAAGTCTTACAGACCCAAAATTATTATGGAAGCAGATCTCATAGAAGAGTTTTAGTTTAAAGGTTTTTTAGTCATGTTAGTCTTCTATTTATATTGAGTTATTTAATTATGCTAGGGCTTATCTTTATCTTTAAGTGTTAGAGTTTGGGTGTAATTGGGACAAAGGTAGTTTAATTGTAATTGGACTCTACTACCTTCCTCTATCATAAATAGAGTTTCATGTACTCTGATTATAATAAGTCAATGAAGTATTTCTCTTTTCCATAAATTCAACATGGTATTGGCTCAATCAACCCACAAAGATAATGAGATCCTTTTCTGATCTATTATCTCTAGCTATTTAGGTTCGTATTTATCTTTTTTTTTCTCTTTTCAATCCCTATACCATTTGTTTGCTTTGAATTTTTACCTTTATACTGAGCTTTTAATATTGCATATTATATATGGACAGAAAGATATTCGAGTCTAATTTCTAAGGAAAAGTTATTTTTTCCAATCAGAGTTATCTACAAGTAGAAATCAATATTTGAAGCATCCAAGGTCGGGTTACAAAAGAGGTTCGAGCAGTAGCAGAAAGCTTCAACTTCTGAGCAATTTAATGTTGTTAAGAATGAAACTTTATATGGATAATTACAAATCAAAATAAATATCTCTAATTCTATTTTCTTAACTATTAAACCAATTCTTTATCTGAGTTTTTTGTACGGAGATATTGATCTTGGAAGATTCAATGGTCATGTTGGAAAAAGGGGAAAGAGTACTTAGTTCAGCCAAATTACAAAGACCCAAATCTATTAGATTATATATATCAATATAAGTATATTTTATGAAGAAAAATTATACTTGGATGAAATTTATTTAAGTCTAGTTTCATAAGGAGAAATTTTCATGCCAATATGATCTATATTTAAAGATATATTCTCATTGGAAGAATCAAAGGTCATGCTGATATCTTGTTGCATTGAAAAATTCGAGTTTAAGTCGAATGTTTTGCATCAATTTTTGAGTTTCTATAATTGATCAACCATATCCCTGCCATACTACATCTATGTTATCTGGTTCAAGTTGGGATCACTGTCATTACCTCCCAGCTTGAGGGGGAGAAGTAGAAGTACAAGAAAGAGGTATTTTATTCCAAATGCTGTGATAAGTATTATGTGATCAAAATATTCAAGAAAGGGAGAGCACAAAAAAATATTGAAGACCAAGAATCCTAACTTGCAATAATAATTGTATTAATTATTGGTGATATCTTAATTGGCTCGACTCGATTCTTTTTCTCCAGCTGGATTATTATTTTGAAGTATTGACAACATATATTCGGTGCAACTACTATGATTTTTATTATATTGGTTTGTGTTATATGGGTCCAGCCTATTTCAACTGCAACTATTGTGTCTCTTTGGATAAGACGTTATTATTGAAGAAGTGATGGCTTCAGCATCCTATCTTCCTCTTTACCCATTACCCATTGGTTATTTGGCAGCCTTTCTCCTACCAGCTGTTATTTGACTCTCACATACCTCTATGGGTCAATCTCCCATGTGTTGATTTGGTTGGGATTTAAGTCCATCATGGTTGGGTGTTTTAAGACCATTCAGACTTTATATATATATATATATACCCATGGGTCTTTTATTTTTGCCTCGTGAATGACAAACATTACCCAGTTATGACATCTTTTATTGCTATCTTGTGAATGACAGTCATTTATCATGTATCACACCTTTTATAGACGTCTTGTGAATGACAAGCATTTGTCATCCATTTCTACCTATGAGAGTTGGTGCCCGAGTTGGGACACTATGATGGAGGATCTTATTACTACATATATGTTATCCCCCTTTATTGGCATTTATTAATCCTACCACTTGAGAGTCGTTATCCTGTGGAGGTAAACGGTGATGTAGGAGTTTTATTACACTTCTGAGCATTGCATATAGACAATGTCATACGGCTTGGAGTGATTTTAATCTCAGTCATCTTATGCCAGCTCAGCTTCATGAAAGAGACCATTAGCATGAGGGGGAGCATTGGAAGATATGGAGGACTGCCATTTTTACAAGACGATCTTATACATAATTTGTAGCAAGCTGGGAGTTCATGATGTTCTCTCACCCCCACCTTGAGGGGAAGTTTTGGAAGATGGGCCAAAGCCCATAAGATATGGACCCACCATGATCACACAAGCTGGTGAGACCCACTGTGATCATGTGAGGTGGCATAAGAAGTCTTACACAATAAGAAGTCTTACAAACCCAGAATTATTATGGAAGTAGGTCTCACAAAAGAGTTTCAATTTAAAGGTTTTTTAGTCATGTTAGTTTTTTTTATATTGTGTTATTTAATTATGCTAGGACTTATCTTTAAGTGTTAGAGTTTGGGTGTAATTGGGATAAATGTAGTTTAATTGTAAATGGACTTTACTTCCTTCATGTACTTTGATTATAATAAGTCAATAAAGTATTTCTATTTCCATAAATTCAACACGCCTCAAAGACCAACTCATTTCCAAGACATACGCTCAATGTTATGGAGTGGTGTATGGGAAAAAAATTTCTCTAGTTCGTAAATTAAGCTCGATACACATCTTATAATCTCTGGCTACTAATTCCACTTGGGCAATATTTTAGATGTCAAAAAAAAACAAATTTGAATGGGGACATAAAAGAAGAGATGTATATGCACCACCCACTTGGTTTTGCGGTTGAGGTAGAGTCAGTTTACAAATTGAGAAAGTCTTTCAGTGGCCTTAAATAGTCTTCTCAGGCTTGGCTTGCAAAATTTTAGGCAAGCAAATGTTATAGTTTGGATTTAACCCGTGCACAATAGATCATTTTGTCTTTATAAAAAATACCTCAAATGGAAAAGTATTACTAGTAGTTTATGTGGATGATATTGTCTTAACTGGTAGTGATGAGGTCAACATCAAAGATGTCAAAGAAAGTATTTACCGAGAATTTTAAACGAAAGATCTTGGACTTCTAAAATATTTTCTAGGAATTGAGGTATACCAATCAAAGCATGGGATCATATTATCTCAGAGAAAGTATATCATGGATCTACTAGAGGACACAGGGATGGGGAGTCGACCTATTGACACTCCAATGGATGCTAATGCAAAACTATGTGCAAGCTCTAGAGAAGATGTTGATATAGGTAAATATCAGAGGCTTGTGGGAAAGTTTATTTACCTCATAGTGACCAGACCAGTTATATCATATGCAGTAAGTGTGGTGAGTCAATATACAGATAAACCACAACTTACCCATTGTCAAGCCTTGGAGAGGATACAAAGATATTTCAAAGGAGCTCCAAGAAAAAGGGCTTCTCTATAAGAATCATGGCCATTTCAACATAGAAGGTTTCTCATCTGTAGATTAAGCTGGATCACCTAATGACAAGAAATCCACTTCAGGATATTGTACCTTAGTTGGAGGTAACCTGGTTACATAGAGAAGCAAAAAGTAAAATGTTGGTGCAAGCTCTAGTGCAGAATCAGAGTAAATAAGTAAGGCCCAAATAGAGCTTATATGGATCAGATTTCTTCTAACTAAATCCTGATTCTATAAAGGAGCTTCTATGGAATTATATTGCGACAACTAGGTAGTCATTCATATCACTTCAAATCCTGTCTTCCAGGAGAGGATAAACCACATTGAGGTAGACTGCCACTTTATTCGGGAAACATTTCAGGCTGGAATCTTATATCTCAGACATGTTCCATCACAAGGGTAGGTGGCAAACATTCTTACGAAATCAGTCACACTCAAGATCTCAACCACTATATGTGGCAAATTGGATATCAATGATGTTTTCTCTCCACTAGCTTGAGGGGGAGTGTTGGAAGACACCTCAAAGTGCCTATGGTAAATACCTTCCCCACATCAAGGAGGTGGCACAATGTGTAATTTAATGATTAAGGGGCACAAGGTTGTAATTAATGAAGATCATATATGCAACTTATATCTTTTCCTTTTGAGAAATTGTATCCCTAAGGCCATTGTAGTCATTGTAACCTTCCTTCATAAATTATAAATAGAGGATCAAGGCAAGGGTTAGATCATTAAGTCTCCCCTCTTCTCTCTCAAATTCGTCCACAGACTTTTCTCTCAAAGTCTCTCTCTCTTTCCCCCCTCCCCCTTTGTTCTCTTTTCATTCTTCCTCTCACTTTCTTCTCCTTTTCTTCCTTATCTCCTCTCTCTTACCCTCTTGGTCGAGGACCTTATCATGGGATCCTAAATCCAACAAAAAGAAACCAAACACTTTGAGGAAGAAGAGCAAGAATCTAGCGAAGATCATTCGACTGATCCACAATCATTTAAACAACCCATTCCAAAAAATTTGCAAATTAAGAATGAAGCTTCAATCTAAGAAAGATAGGTCTTCAAAATATGTAAATAACCTATCTATATTAGAAGCACGTTATTGCAAGAATTTTATGTTTTTCTTGAGAGATATATTTGAGATTCTATTGTGATTTTAAAAAGGACAAGGTGTCCCTTTCTATGTTTTATGACTCTATTTTTGAACATCAAGAACTCGTCTTTATGAGTTGACTTAAGCCTTGTTAAGGCAAGACCATACTCACCTCATCTGTATTAAGAGGGTCCAGTTTGGTTGAATAGGAAAGAACCATTAGGCCTTAGACGCTGTTGTGAACCATAAATCATTGTGAAAGCAAGCGGTACTGAAAATCCCTTGGTGGGTTTAGGCCTTGTGTGCCTATTGAGCTGTTGTTGCAAAATTCCATTGTGGGTCTAGGCAAGATTGCCTAGCAAGTTGCTGGAATATTCCTTTGTGGGTCTAGGTTGGATAATGTAATTGTTATTGTATTCCTTTATGAGGCTGAAGTTTTGTATGCCAGCTACTGTATTTAATTGATAAGTGTAAATCCTCGTGTGGACAACAATATAATTGTCTTAGAGACTATTTATTGTACGTACAATTAGACAACCCAAAACATAGTGAATTAACTTAAGGTGAAAACAACTTGTAAGTGGATTGGAAACTCTAGAATATGTTAAGATGTGAACCAATATAGATCAGCATATGATCATCATGTGATTGTATGAATTTTTGTGGTTGAACTCTGTTTTTAATTTTTACATTGCACAATTAAATTCTAGAAACTTTGAAAATACTTGAGGGATAAGCAAAAAATCTATTCACTCTCACTCTACATTTGTTTTTTAATGGAACAAACAAATACATGCCAAATACAAAGAAATTATTTTTTTATTTATTCAATTAAAATTTTATGATTAAATTGAAAATTGACCTAAGTTTATAGAGACTTAGGTCCATACTCCTTTCTTCCTATTCATATAAAAAACTCCAACCTATTATATGAGCCTATATTTTTTATTACTAATTAGGCTCATCACCCTTGACAAGGTGGGTTCTTGGTTAGCATCCTTAACCCCCTTACACCCAATTTATGCTATTGGAATTTTTTTATCACAACTATAAAAAAATAATAAAAAAATGCAATCATGATTTTTTTATGACAACCATAAATAAATAATAAAAAAATATAAAAGATAGTTACATTGAATATTGTGGTTATTGGAAGACAAAAAATTTAACATGTTTGTGGCTAAAATATTTAGCTTAGCTAGGGGAGGCAGAAGGGTTGTTCACATGAAGGTTAGTGTTTCATTTCATAAAATGGGCATGCTTGAGAGGAAAACATGAGAGGGGAAGAAGAGACATGAGAGGAAAGGCTCATTAAGGGAAAATAAACTAGGAGAGGAGATTAACATGCTTGTCTCCCTTCCTCTTCAGCACTCTTATTAATAAAGAAAAAAACATTTCCTAGTTACAAACTAACTGTACTGCCCAAGATATCCAATGACACTCAAACTATAACTTGCTAAATTAAACATGAAAGAAAAAGAAAAACTAGAAAACGTCTTCTTTTACTTGAGTTTTTTCTTTTGACCTTGCTTCTCTTGTGAGACTTGCCTTGCATGAGATTCTTCTTAGACTCCCTTGTGAGAAATGTTGTGCATGAAAATCGTCTTAGACTCTTTGATGTAGCTTCTTGAACAGTCCCCCTCAAGTTGGAGTTGGTAACTTCACCTTAAAAATAGAAATTATTAGCAACTAGGAAAATTTCTTTGGTCTTTAATATTCAATTCTTCCTTCTTCAATACTTGGGTTTTGTCTCATCTCCTTCCCCTTAATTGGATACTTTTGACACAACTCTTTGAATTCTTTATTACTGGTCACATAAAAATTTATTCATAGCAGGCTTCTAATCTTATTGTGGGTTGAATTCTCAACCTTGTTCTGACCTCATTTAACTATTTCCCTTTTCAAGCCCTGCCGCCCTACCTAATTGTCTTGCATTGTCGTACCTACCTCAAAAACTTTTCACAAAAAAATGTGAAAACTCAATAAAGGCCCCATTTAAGAGAAATCAAGTGTTATCAATTTGGAGAAAATGCAATACTTGAAGAAAACAAGCAACATTCTTGGGTGAAATCAATATAGAGTTGGGTATTAGTGGAAACAAAAAAAAAAGTAAACTTTTGGTTAGGTAGGAATGGAAAATGTTGAATGATTTGAATCAAACAAATAAGAAAGCAAATCTAATTTTGACCGACAAAGAAAACCAAAAATTTCAAAACAAAAACCTTAAATTGAGAACCCAAAGCAAACCTCGTGTTGATTTTTTACAAAGAAGAGAATCAGATGGAGATATCTTCTAAAAAAAATATTTATTTTTTAAAGAGGTCATCAAAATCAAGCCATCAATGTTTTCTCTCTTGGCAATCAAGTGAGGGTTTTTTGCATCTGAATTTTTTTTTCATTTAAAAAATAGGTTATAATAATTCTTTATTCTACTTATCCTTCACATTTCTTTAAAATTTGAAAAGGTAACTAGGGGTAAAGGAACACATTCTAACCTCAAACTAAACCAGATGGCCTCATCCTTGTCTTGTGATGATAAATGGCCATTGTACTATGACATTCTATCTTGTTAACCCACCTTGTTGCCACCCCGAGCTTATCATCATTTGTCTTAACATTTTCTAGGAGATGTAATCTACTATAAGGGTAAGTACTAGGTAAAGACATCTGAAGAACTTCTGTTGTTGGTTTAGGATTTTAACTTAAGGTTGAGTTTGTGTCTGAAAATCTAAGCCAGGTTCTAAGCTAACTCAGTTCTGAATGGATTTTAGATGTATGTACCCCATAATGAGTAGTCCTACTCACGTGCAATTGTGTTTTATACATCTTTACGATTTTTTACTATAAATATTTATGGGGGCATTAATTAAGGTTAAGAAATTTAAAGTATATAAATAAAAACCCTAGGAATTCTTTTTCTTCCTTCTACATTTCTTTCAAGCAGTCATATTACACGGTGCATTGCTACGGAAGCACAAAAATATTGCTTGAGCCAGATTTGAAATTTCGCACTTCTAGTCTTCCAAGTAAGAGTATTTCTGTTTTAGATCCTTAATGTTTATGTATGGTTGTCTTCTTCTTCTTCTTATTCTTCTTATTCTTCTTCTTCTTCATTTTTTCAAGAATATTACTCTTTAGTTTTCATCCTGAAATCTTCACCTCTCTAAATTTTTTTTTGTAGGTTTTATTGGTCTAAAGTCCTTGTCCATTTTTACCGTATTTTTTTCATACCACATGAAGTCTATCTCGCTCCACAAGAGAAATAGATTGATTACATTGTGGTTTCTTAGTGCTATGATTTATATGAGGCTTTTATACCCTCAAGGTAGGCTATAATTCAATAAGAACCAAGAAGCAAGACCTATGTTTGGGATTTTTGAAACGCTAATCCAAATTAACCCATTGCAAATAGATATTTTACTAATATATATATTAAAACAAAATATTGCTTAGATGAAATTATTCATGTGTTAATAAAATTAATAAAATGTTTCTTAAATTTAATAATTTAATTTTGTATGGTTAGTTGAAGATATACAATTATTTTCTTTATCGCCCTTGCACATCATGAGTGTGCCTAGAGATATATATGTATAAATGATTATAAATGAAATTTCCAATAAGAGAAAATTTATAGGTATAAAATAATAAGAGTCATTTTATATGAATAAATCAAGAACATGGATTTAATCCGAGTAGTCATTTGCTATTCCATATTTAATTAGTTGTTGGATTTCAATGAAATATATTTTTTAAATTATTCATAGTTGATGACGTTTAAGTTTTTTTATTATAATATTTTTTTAAAATATTTCTAATATGAATTAAAAGTTTATGTTATTGAAGGATAAAAGATAAAAAACCTTTGTAGATGAAATGTGGTAGTCGGCAACCCAGTCGATATTATGAGTTTTATAAGCATGGGAAAAGGATGCATGTAACTAAACTTGGGAGAACACAAGTCCAACCTCCTTGTCTTTTGAATGTAATAAGAATTATTTTAGTAGTTTAAAATTTAGAATTTTTACTAGAGAAATGCAATTATCTGGTTTAGAAATGGCTGACCGCAAGTCAAAAAACCTATGTTATAACTGTGATGAACCTTACAGAGCAGGCAACCAATGTAAAAGATTGTTCTGGTTGGAGTTAGATGCATTGGGATAAGAAGAACCGAATGAAGGTACTCAAGAGGAGGACGAACCAGAAATTTCTTTGAATGCAATTACTAGACAGAAGTCAGCCAAAAGTATGCAAGTACGGGCAAGGGTTCTAGACAAGGAACTTGTGGGGTTAGTGGACTTTGGAAGTACCCACAATTTCTTAAGCTAAACAGCTGCTTAACATCTTCAACTTGGGATCCAGCCTCACCCAATTGCCATGGTTTTAGTTGCCAATGGTGAGAAAATCCCTAGCTATGGGGTCAACAAGGCGGTAAAGTTTTCAATTGGTAACACTCATTTTACCACTGAATGTTTTGTCATACTATTAGCTAGATTTGATATGGTACTTGGAATTAAATGGTTGCAAACCTTGGGCCCAATTTTGTGGGAATTCTCTATTATAACAATGAGTTTTGTGTCGGAAGGAAGCCAAGTAATGCTCAAGGGCAGTCAAGCTGAAGTGGCACATCGTATCCACCTACTACACAAACAGGAACCATCAGACAACACGTTAGAAAAGTGACTGGAAGAGTTCATAGACTTGTTTCAGGAGCTTTCAGGGCTGCCTCCATTGAGGCACTGTGATCATAGAATTTTTTTAAAATCCAGATCAGATGTGATGGTTATTAGACCATATAGGTATCCACACCTCCAGAAAGATGAAATAGAATGGCAGAACCAAGTCTTGCTGGAATAGGGCCTTATTTGCAGCAATTGTTCCCCATTCTCTTCACCGGTCCTTCTAGTTAAGAAACATGATGGCACATGGAGGTTTTGTGTGGACTACAAGGAGCTAAATGTAAAAATAGTCAAAGACAAGTTTCCCATACCAGTAGTGGATAAGCTATTGGAAGAATTGCATGGTTTTCAAATTTTTACCAAGTTAGATTTATGATTGGGTTATCATCAAGTTAGAATGCATCCTTCCGATATTGAGAAAACAACATTCGTACTCACCATGGACATTTTCAGTTCGTGGTGATGCCACTAGGTTATCCAATGCACCTTCCACATTTCAAGCTTTGATGAATGACGTGTTCCATGGCTATCTGCAAAAGTTTGTGTTAGTTTTCTTTGGTGATATTTTGATTTACAACATATCAAGGGACAAGCATTTGGAAGACTTACAACTTGTTTTCCAACTTCTCTGAGCACATCACCTCTACTTGAAATGCTCTAAATATTCATTTGGGGAACCCCAAGTTCTTGGCCACATAATCTCAGTAAAGGGTGTAACAGTGGACCTAGAAAAAATTACAGTAGTCACCAATTGGACACAACCGCACAACATTTCAGCCATAAGAGGATTTTTGGGGTTAGTGGGATATTATCGGAAGTTCATAAAAAATTTATGGAACGCTGGCCATTCCCTTGACCAGTCTTCTCAAATGCAATGCCTTCAATTGGAGCGATGCGGCTATAGACTCTTTCAATGCACTCAAATAGGCTTGAGCTTCCACCCCAGTCCTGCAATTGCAAGACTTTGAGGCCTTATTTTTGGTTGAGTGTGACGCTTCCGAGGGAGGTATTGGGGCGGTTCTACAACAAACTCAGCATCCCATTGCATAATTGGCCACAAATTAGTGGCACATCACCAGAAGTTACCTGCTTAATAATGAGAACTAATTGGTTTGGCCAAGGCTGTTCAACATTGGTGGCCATACTTGCGGGGACGCACCTTCCTCATCCACACTTATCATTACAGCCTCAAAATTTTTACTGGAGAAATGCATCTCTACTTCTCTATAGCGGCATTAGAATAGAAAATTAATGGGATTTGACTTTATGATGAAACATAAGTCGGGAAAATAGAATAAGGTGGTTGATGCCTTATCCCGACATCTGGACGAACAACACCAATTATATGAGATTAGTCAGCCAAAGTCTCTCCTGTTAGACTCCTTTAAAGAGGACCATTAGACTATTCTAGCACTCCAAGAATTGTCTCATAAGATTACGGCAAGGACAATGGACTCCAAGTGGGATATCCAGGACAACATTATAATGTATGAAAATTGTATCTATTTACAACACTCCTTTTCCTTGATTGTAGTAATTTTATCGACTTATCATGATAGCACTCATGAGGGTGTTCAAAAGACATTGCATCGGATTAGAGCAGATTTTTCTTGCATTGGATTAGGGCCATTTTTTTCTTGCAGATTACATGACCTTGTGTCATGTATGCCAATGTGACAAGGCTGAACATTTATCACCAGTTGGCATCCTTCAACCACTAATCCTTCCCACATAGGTTTGGGTTGATCTTTCCATGGAGTTCATTGATGGCCTCCCCAAAACTTATGGAAAATCCATCCTATTTGTGGTGGTTGAAAATTTTTCAAAGTACTCTCACTTTATTCCATTGGCTCATCCTTATACGGCTTCTAGAGTAGCTCAAGTGTTTTTAGAAAATATTGTTTGTTTGCATGGCATTCTGAAGTCCATCGTGAGTGATCATGATGTAATCTTTACCTGCCATTTTTGGAGAGAGCTTTTCCAATTATGCGGTACCAAACTCAATTTTTCATCTTCTTTTCAACCTCAATCCAATGGCCACACTGAGGTTGTTAACTGTATGGTGGAAATGTATTTACTGTGCTTTGTGGGTGACCGCCCTAAACGATGGTTCGAATGGCTTCCATGGGCAGAATATTGCTACAATACATCTTTTCATACAACTTTGCAAGCTACCCTTTTCAAGGTTCTCTATTGCAGGGGTCTTCTATGATTTTTTTCATTTATGTGGCTCCACCAGAGTTGAATCTCTTGACTAGGCATTGCTGGACCATGATCAAGTACTCCAAGATGCTACCCAACATCTCAAGAAAGCTTAGGCTCGAATGAAGGAATACTATGACAAGGGACACAAAGATGTTACATACAACCCAGGTGATTATGTGTGGCTCCGCCTCCAACCCTACCATCAACATTCCATTGCTGGCCCCTGCCACAAGCTAGCACCCAAAATTTTTGGGCCCTTCTCGGTTATCCAGGGCATTGGCCAAGTTGCTTACCAGCTTCAGCTGCCACCACACTCTCAATTTCATAATGTCTTTCATGTGTCACTCCTCAAACCATTCAAGGGTACAACTCCAGCTCCGTTCTTACCTCCAGTGATAGAGGGGCATGTTATCCTCTCTCCAGCCACAATTTTGCAAGCCTGAAAAATTCATAATAGGTGGGAGGTTCTCATCCAGTGGGCTAACACATATGAAGCATCTACAACATGGGAAGATCTGGAGACATTCCACCAAGCCAGGACAAGTTCTTTCTCCAAGGGGAGTGATGTTATGGACTCAATAGCAGGTTGAGTCATTTAGAGGCGCCACGACTGAGCCATTTAGTTATTCAGTTAATTGCTTTTCTTTCAATTTGTTTTTACTTCATTTTTATTTCAATCGAAGAATTAGTATGTTGTAGGGGCATTATTGTAATTATTTTTCTTGAACTCTTGTTGGCACAAACCCTACTTGGGGGGAAAGAGGAATGGGAAAAGACAAGTCTGATTTTAGCCTAAATTGGGATTTGGAGTTCTCCTCAATGAGTTCTAGGGTTGGAGTTCTCCTCAACTAACCCAAAGGTCTAGATTCCCTTACAAATCTGATTTTCTTCTCTTTTCTTCTTTCTCTTTTCCATTTTCCAAAACCAATAGTGACCATAGCAGTGCAGAACTCATCCCCAAAAGTCTAGATTACCCTTTCCAGTGCCATGTTACAAGATCCATGACCCAGGACCATAACAATTTCTCAAATTACTTAAGTTGATATCAGTCGGTTAAGAGATTCCTTATAACTAGAAATCTCTTAGGACATTTGGCTAAACCAGCACCACCCATAGATGAAGTTGATAATTTCTATATTAAATGGCTGAAGAATGACACAATTGTCATTAGTTGGCTAATTGACAACAAGGAGGAAACTATATGGTGCGTTTAATAACATGTTTATTACTAAATAAGGAGAAAACTTGCATGAGTTCTTGGCTAGGTTTAGAGGGCTGATTAATGAGTGGGAAATTTTCTCAAACCTAGTCCATTGATATATCGGTTCAAGAAAAGCAATGGGAGGCCTTAGCAGTTGCTATTTATTTGTCAAATATCAAGTTATTTCTTGAAGTGGAAAAATCCCAACTCCTTAGCTCCTCCACATTTTCATCTTTTGATGACATAAGTGAAATATTACTTCAGATACGAGATCCTTCCTCCACCTCTCAAACTAATGTATCATCTGCTATGTAGTCAGGAAATAGGGGTAAATCTTCTACCACCCGAGGGCACGGTAGAAATTATAGAGGAGGCCGAGCAAGAGGTGGTAGAAGTGGCTCAGGTCTTTCAAGGTTAGACAAACGTGTCTACACTCACTATGGTGGAGTAACCATCTGGTGGATACCTATTGGAAGCTTCATGGCAAACCGAACTGGGTCATTGCCAACCAAGCCTCGGTTTAAAATGAGAATAATGCTACCCAATCTAAGTCACAAAGAGAAAAGAAGACTACCACTGATGATGATGATTATGATATCTTATAAAGGATAGAAACTTTGATGGTATCCCCTCCATCTTTTTTTGCATCTTCAACTACTACTACTACTGCCACTACTTTGGGTATAATTTCTCCAACTTCATCTTCTTTATCTTGGATCATCGACTCAGGGGCCTTCGAGCATCTTATAGGTAATAAGAGTCTATTAAATTTCCTATAGCCATGTCTACCAAATAAGTTTTTTTACCATGGTTAATGGATCCATAACCAAAGTTCTTGGGAAGGGATTCTCCTCTGTTACACCATCCCTTTCGCTTACTTATGTCCTATTTGTCCCTCAATTTCCCTTCAATGTTTTTATTTGTTAGCCTGTAAACAAAATGTTTTAATTGCTGCATAACCTTCTCAACTTCTTCATTTGTTTTCCAGGATCTCACAACTAAGCACATGATTATGGCGGCCATGAACAAAGGAGCATTTATTACTTAAACTCTCTTCCACTCATTGCGATTGCCACTTCTTGGACAAAGGCAAGGTTGTGACACAACCGGTTTGGTCATCCATCAGTAGCATCGCTTCAGCACTTATTTTCATCTTTAAAACTTTATCAAATTTCAATTGTTAAGTCTATCAATTGAGCAAACACCAGAGGACAACATATTCTCCTCGAAATAAACTTAAAGGTATTGTTCCCTTTCATTAATTCATTCAGATGTATGGGGACCCTTAAATGTCTTGAACATATCTCAAGTTAAATATTTTGTCACCTTTGTTGATGACTTCACTAGAGTAACATGGCTATTTTTTTTTAAAGAACGATCTGAATTTTTTTCCATATTTAACTCTTTTCATGCTATGGTGTCCACACAATTTGGAAAACAAATACAATTGTTTCGATTGAATAATGCCAAAAGGTGAATTTCAATCCTTTTTGACATGATAGTGGTATTATTCATCAAACTTTGTGCCTAAGCCCCTTAACAAAATGGTGTAACTGAAAGAAAAAACTGCAACTTCTTGAGGTACCCATGGCTTACTCTACTCTATGAAGGTGTTATACTATTACTAGCCACATGCCATTCTTACAACTTACTTCTTTATTAATAGGCTACCTTCTTTAGTTCTTAGCCATAAATCCCTATACTCATTATTTTTTTTCAGATGAAGACCCATACTCACTTTGTTTGAAGGTCTTTGGTTGCACATGCTTTGTTCATATCACATCCTCTCCAAAGATTTAGCTTGAGCTTAAGTCTCTAAAGTGTATCTTTTCGGGCTACTCTCGTACCCAAAAAGGTTTTGTCTATTATAATCCTCATCTTTAGAAGTTAATTGTCTCTAATAAGTTCACCTTTTTTAGGACACATCTTTTTATATCTCAAAAGATGCACCTCCAGGTCTTTCATTAGAACAAGAAACTTTGAAGCTCGTTGTGCCACTTGATGTGGATCTAATTCAGCCCCATGACGACCCAGCCAACACCACACTTGTGAAGTTTATAGTTCCGTCTGAGGTAAGTCAGTCTTCTCCTATTGTATTTGGCCCACAATTTGATATTTGGCCCATAGCTCTGCGGAAGGAGCCTCATACTTGCAGTAGGCCCTCCACTGTTAAGTTTTGGAGCTTAATCAATGCCTTACACTGAGTTGGTACGTGGACCACTAATCTTTCCCTCTTGTATTGCGGTGTGGCCCGAGAGACGTTAGCTAAAAACACCTATGAGTGTGTGCAATTTCTCTTGTAAACAATTTCATCTTGATAGTGAATTACTATAGTAGCAAAAGACAAGACAGAGTCTCACCTTGAGGCGAACCTATGTAAATCTTGTTGTATTTTTTGCTTGCTTATCTTTCTTCTTTGATTATTATTGTTGCTCTCGATAGTTTGCAATTAGGGCGTCTAATTTCTAACATCCACTTCTCATCCTATATCAAACTTTGTTTCTCACCATCAATCATTTTCTTCATGCTATTAGTTTCTTGCATCTATTTCTTCAACTTTGTTCCACAGTCCTATCAAGAGGCTTTGAGACATCTAGGATGGAAGGTAGCCATGGAAGAAGAAATGCATGCCTTGTATGAAAATCAACTTGGGTCTTTGTTCCCCTTCCTCTTGGAAAGAAACTAGTGGGCTATAAATGGGTTTTTACTATCAAACACATTCCAGATGGTTATGTTGCTTGTTCTGTTGGAAGATGGGCCTAAGTCCACATGAACAAGGAAGGCCCACATATCCAAGTTTGTTGGAAGATTGGCCCAAGCCCATAAGATATTGATTCACCATAATCACTTGAGGTGGCATACGAAGTCTTACACAATAAGAAGTCTTACAGACCCAAAATTATAATGGAAGCAGATCCCATAGAAGAGTTTCAGTTTAAAGGTTTTTTAGTCATGTCAGTCTTCTATTTATATTGAGTTATTTAATTATGCTAGGGCTTATCTTTATCTTTAAGTGTTAGAGTTTTGGTGTAATTGGGACAAAGGTAGTTTAATTCTAATTGGACTCTATTACCTTCCTCTATGATAAATAGAGTTTCATGTGCTCTGATTATAATAAGTCAATGAAGTATTTCTCTTTTCCATAAATTCAACATGGTATTGACTCAATCAACCCACAAAGATAACGAGATCCTTTTCTGATCTATTATCTCTAGTTGTTTAGGTTCATATTTATCTTTTTTTTTTCTCTTTTCAATCCCTATACCATTTGTTTGCTTTGAATTTTTACCTTTATACTGAGCTTTTAATATTGCATATTATATATTGACAGAAAGATATTCAAGTCTAATTTCCAGGTAAAATTTATTTTTTCAAATTAGAGTTATCTAAAAATAGAAATCGATATTTGAAGCAGCAAAGGTCGGATTACAAAAGAGATTCGAGCAGTAGCAGAAAGCTTCAACTTCTGAACTATTTAATGCTATCAAGAATGAAACTTTATATGGAGAATTACATATCAAAAGAAATATCTCTAATTCTATTTTCTTAACTATTAAACCAATTCTTTATCTGAGTTTTTCATACGGAGATATTGATCTTGGAAGATTCAATGGTCATGTTGAAAAAAAGGGAAAGAATACTTAGTTCAGCCAAATTACAAAGACCCAAATCTATCATATTATATATATCAATATAAGTATATTTTATGAAGATAAATTATACTTGGATGAAATTTATTCAAGGCTAGTTTCATAAGGAGAAATTTTCATGCCAATCTGATCTATATTTAAAGATATATTCTCATTGGAAGAATCAAAGGTCATGCTGATATCCTGTTGCATTGAAAAATCCGAGTTTAAGCCGAATGTTTTGCATCAATTTTTGAGTTGCTATTATTGATCAACTATATCACTGCCATACTACATCTATGTTATTTGGTTCAAGTTGGGATCACTGTCATTACCTCCCAGCTTGAGTGGGAGAAGTAGAAGTACAAGAAAGAGGTATTTCATTCCATATGTTGTGGTAAGTATTTTGTGATCAAAATATTCAAGAAAGGGACAGCACAAAAAAACATTGAAGACCAAGAATCCTAACTTGCAATAATAATTGTATTAATTATTGGTGATATCTTAATTGTCTCGACTCGATTCTTTTTCTCCAGCTGCAACTATTGTGTCTCTTTGGATGAGATGTTATTATTGAAGAAGTGATGGCCACAGCATCCTATCTTCCTCTTTACCCATTACCCATTGGTTATTTGACAACCTTTCTCCTCAGCTGTTATTTGACTCTCACATACCTCTTTGGGCCAATCTCCCGTGTGTTGCTTCGGTTGGGAGTTAAGTCCATCATGGTTGGGTGTTTTAAGACCATTGAGACTTTATATATACCCGTGGGTCCTTTATTGTTGTCTCGTGAATGACAAACATTACCCACTTATGACATCTTTTATTGCTATCTTGTGAATGACTGTCATTTATCATGTATCACATCTTTTATAGACGTCTTGTGAATGACAAGCATTTATCATCCATTTCTACCTATGAGAGTCGGTTCCCGGGTTGGGACACTATGATGGAGAAGGTTATTACTACATATTTGTTGCCCCCCTTTATTGGCATTTATTAATCCTACCACTTGAGAGTCGTTGTCCTGTGGAGGGACATGGTGATGCAAGAGTTTTGTTACACTTTTGAGTATTGCGTATAGACAATGTCATACAGCTTAGAGTGATTTTAATCTCACTTATCTTATGCCAGTTCAACTTCATAGAAGAGACCACTAGGATGAGGGGGAGCATTGGAAGATATGGAGGACTGCCATTTTTACAAGACGATCTTATACATCACTTGCAGCAAGCTGGGAGTTCATGATGTTCTGTCACCCCCAACTTGAGGGAAAGTTTTGGAAGATGGGCCAAAGCCCATAAGATATGGACCCACCATGATCACACAAGCTGGTAAGACCCACCATGATCATGTGGGGTGGCATAAGAAGTCTTACAGACCCAGAATTATTATGGAAGTAGGTCTCACAAAAGAGTTTCAATTTAAAGGTTTTTTAGTCATGTTAGTCTTTTTTTTATATTGTGTTATTTAATTATGCTAGGACTTATCTTTAAGTGTTAGAGTTTGGGTATAATTGGGACAAATGTAGTTTAATTTTAATTGGACTTTACTTCCTTCCTCTATTATAAATAGAGGTTCATGTACTTTGATTATAATAAGTCAATAAAGTATTTCTCTTTCCATAAATTCAACACGCCTCAAAAATCGACTCATTTCCAAGACATACGCTCAATGTTATGGAGTGGATTATGGGAAAAAAATTTCTCTAGTTTCTAAATTAAGCTCGATACACATCTTATAATCTCTAGCTACTAATTCCACTTGGGCAATATTTCAATTGGATGTAAAAAAAAAACAAATTTGAATGGGGACATAAAAGAAGAGATGTATATGCACCAACCACTTGGTTTTGTGGTTGAGGGAAAGTCAGTATGCAAATTGAGAAAGTCTTTTAGTGGCCTTAAATAGTCTTCTCAGGCTTGGTTTGCAAAATTTTAGCCAAGCAATGTTACGGTATGGATTCAACCAGTGCTCAATAGATCATTTTGCCTTTATCAAAAATACCTCAAATGGAAAAGTATTACTAGTAGTTTATGTGGATGATATCGTCTTAACTGGTAGTGAGGACAACATCAAAGATGTCAAAGAAAGTATTTACCAAGAATTTTAAACAAAGGATCTTGGACTTCTAAAATATTTTCTAGGAATTGAGGTATACCAATCAAAGCATGGGATCATATTATCTTAGAGAAAGTATACCTTGGACCTACTCGAGGACACATGGATGGGGAGTCGACCTATTGACACTCCAATGGATGCTAATGAAAAACTATGTGCAAGCTCTGGCGAAGATGTTGATATAGGTAAATATTAGAGGCTTGTGGGAAAGTTTATTTACCTCATAGTGACCAGACCAGATATATCATATGTAGTAAGTGTGGTGAGTCAATATACGGACAAACCACAACTTACCCATTGTCAAGCCTTGGATAGGATACAAAGATATTTCAAAGGAGCTCCAAAAAAAGGGCTTCTCTATAAGAATCATGGCCATTTCAACATAGAAGATTTCTCATATGTAGATTGAGCTAGATCACCTAATGACAAGAAGTCCACTTCATGGTATTGTACCTTAGTTGGAGGTAACCTGGTTACATAGAGAAGCAAAAAGTAAAATGTTGTTGCAAGCTCTAGTGCAGAAGCAGAGTAAATAAGTAAGGCCCAAACAGAGCTTCTATGGATCAGATTTCTTCTAACTAAATCGGGATTCTATAAAGGAGCTTCTATGGAATTATATTGCGACAACTAGGTAGTCATCCATATCACTTCAAATCCTGTCTTCCAGGAGAGGATAAACCACATTGAGGTAGACTACCACTTTATTCGGGAAACATTTCAGGCTGGAATCTTATATCTCAGACATGTTCCATCACAAGGGCAGGTGGCAAACATTCTTACGAAACCAGTCACACTCAAGATCTTAACCACTATATGTGGCAAATTGGATATCAATGATGTTTTCTCTCCAACAGCTTGAGGGGGAGTGTTGGAAGACATCTCAAAGTGGCTACGGTAAATACCTTCCCCACATCAAGGAGGTGGCACAATGTGTAATTTAATGATTAAGGGGCATAAGGTTGTAATTAATGAAGATGATATATGCAACTTATATCTTTTCCTTTTGAGAGATTGTATCCCTAAGGCCATTGTAGTCATTGTAACCTTCCTTCATAAACTATAAATAGAGGCTCAAGGCAAGGGTTAGATCATTAAGTCTCCCCTCTTCTCTCTCAAATTTATCCATAGACTTTTCTCTCGAAGTTTCTCTGTCTTCCCCCCCCCCCCCCCCCCCCCCCCCCCCCCCCCCCCCCCCCCCCCCCCCTCGTCCCTCTTTCTTCTCTCTTCATTCTTCCTCTCCTTTTCTTCTCCTCTCTCTTACCCTCTTGGTCGAGGACCTTATCATGGGATTCTAAATCCAACACAAAGAAACCAAACACTTTTGAGGAAGAAGAACAAGAATCTAGTGAAGATCATTCGACTGGTCCACAATCATTTAAACAACCCATTCCAAAAAATTTGCAAATTAAGAATGAAGCTTCAATCGAAGAAAGATAGGTCTTCAAAATATGTAAATAAGCTATCTATATTAGAAGCACGTTATTGCAAGAATTTTATGTTTTTCTTGAGAGATATATTTGAGATTCTGTTGTGATTTTAAAAAGGACAAGTGTCCCTTTCTATGTTTTATGACTCCATTTTTTAACATCAAGAACTCATCTTTATGAGTTGATTTCACTCCAAGATTTGCCACTTTTGACTCATAAAGCAAAAAAATCACTCATAAGCATTTCTCATACTTAGTAACAGATTTTTTGGAAATGGATTTAGAAATTTTAAATGCTATTCATAAAAAAATTACGTATTTCTTGTGCTTTTACTTTGAAATATTGTTTACTTAGCTTAATCCTCGCTGATTTTTATGCATCTTGATTTTGATATTTTATTTTTCTTCTAGCAAGAAAATTTTTGGAGTCATTTGTGTTATATTAAAAAATTGGGTTGTTACAAAAATCCAAGTATTTTGGTGCACATATTTTGAAATGAGTTCATGATACTTGATCAAGCATAATGAATTGAAGTGCACTTACTTTGAGATCAATTGTTTTATTAATATCACTTCTTGTTTTAAAAATCAAAGTGCTTATGTGACTCCTATTTTAAAATCCTTAAAATACACTTGGTCAAGTAAGTATAAACTATAAGATCTTATACTTTATAAACATCAAAGTTGTTTAGAACATGATAGATTCTAGAGTTCTATGAAATACCTTTGAGAACTTTCTTAGTTAGCCATGTGGAAGAAGATGAAAGTGCACAGCAGTAGGGACAACTTGAATGAGAGAGAATATGTGAGAAAGAGAGAAAAGAGATTCATGTGTATGTCGTTCCACCCACACCCCTTTCCAACTTTATCTGTAACATTCACTAGATATCAAGAATTACAAGACTACCCCTTTTACATAATAAGAAACAAAAAAGAATGATAAAGAAAGTTACATGTTCAAACTCTTTTGAAGTTTAAAGCTCCAACAAAATGTTACTTGTGGGCTTAGATTGTGGAATCTTTATTTGATTGAACAACTTTTAAGTGCCCCCCCCCCCCCCCCCCCCCCCCCCAAGCCATTTTTCAAAATCTATCCAATTTTACGCCGATTTTTGAACTTTAAATCTAGTCATTTGAGGAACTGATTGAGCTACTATTACCTCAAATAGATAATTAGGATTGGTGAATCTATCCATACTATGTTTCTATTCCAATATCTGCTATATTAAGACATTTCTATATTTAGCTTGAACTATAAGCAAGTAACCTTTGCATTTTTGACTTAAGCCTTGTTAAGGCAAGACCATCCTCACCTCATCTGTATTAAGAGGGTCCAGTTTGGTTGAATAGGAAAGAACCATTAGGCCTTAGAAGCTGTTGTGAACCATAAATCATTGTGAAAGCAAGCGGTACTGAAAATCCCTTAGTGGGTTTAGGCCTAGTGCGCCTATTGAGCAGTTGTTGCAAAATTCCTTTGTGGGTCTAGGCAAGATTGCCTAGCAAGTTGCTAGAATATTCCTTTGTGAGTCTAGGTTGGATAATGTAATTGTTACTGTATTCCTTTATGAGGGTGAATTTTTGTATGCCAGCTACTGTATTTAATTGATAAGTGTAAATCCTTGTGTGGACAACAATATAATTGTCTTAGAGACTATTTATTGTACGTACAATTAGACAACCCAAAACATAGTGAATTAACTTAAGGTGAAAACAACTTGTAGTGGATTGGAAACTCTAGAATATGTTAAGATGTGAACCAATATAGATCATCATATGATCATCATGTGATTGTATGAATTTTTGTGGTTGAACTCTGTTTTTAATTTTTACATTGCACAATTAAATTCTAGAAACTTTGAAAATACTTGAGGGATAAGCAAAAAATCTATTCACTCTCACTCTACATTTGTTTTTTAATGGAACTAACAAATACATGCCAAATACGAAGAAATTATTTTTTATTTATTCAATTAAAATTTTATGATTAATTGAAAATTGACCTAAGTTTATATAGACTTAGGCCCAAACTCCTTTCTTCCTATTCATATAAAAACTCCAACCTATTATATGAGCCTTATTTGTTATTACAAATTAGGCTCATCACCCTTGACAAGGTGGGTTTTTGGTAGCATCCTTACCCCCCCTTACACCCAATTTATGCTATTGGGATTTTTTTATCACAACTATAAAAAATAATAAACAAATGCAATCAGGATTTTTTTATGACAACCATAAATAAATAATAAGAAAATCTAAAAGATAGTTACATTGAATATTGTGGTTATTGGAAGACAAAAAATTTAACATGTTTGTGGCTAAAATATTTAGCTTAGCTAGGGGATGCAGAAGCGTTGTTCACATGAAGGTTAGTGTTTCATTTCATAAAATGGGCATGCTTGAGAGGAAAACATGAGAGAGGAAGAAGAGAACAAGAGACAAGAGAGGTAAAGGCACATTAAGAGAAAATAAACTAGGAGAGGAGATTAACATGCTTGTCTCCCTTCCTCTTTGGCATTCTTATTAATAAAGAAAAAAAGATTTCCTAGTTACAAACAAACTATACTGCCCAAGATATCCAATTACACTCAAACTATAACTTGCTAAATTAAACATGAAAGAAACAAAAAAAAAAAAACAAACAAACTAGAAAATGTCTTCTTTTACATGAGTTTTTTCTTTTGACCTTGCTTCTCTTGTGAGACTTGTCTTGCGTGAGATTCTTCTTAGACTCCCTTGTGAGAAATGTTGTGCATGAAACTCATCTTAGACTCTTTGATGCTTCAACAATCCCCTTCAAGTTGGAGTTGGTAACTTCACCTTAAAAATAGAAATCCTTAGCAACTAAGAAAATTTCTTTGGTCTTTAAGATTCAATTCTTCCTTCTTTAATACTTGGGTTTTGTCTCTGATCCTTCCCCTTAATTGGATAATTTTGACACAACTCTTTGAATTCTTTATTACTAGTCACATAAAAATTTATTCATAGCAGGCTGCTAATCATATTGTGGGTTGAATTCTCAACCATGTTCTAACCTCATTTAACTATTTCCTTTTTCAAGCCCTACCTCCCTATCTAATTTTCTTGCATTGTCCTACCTACCTCAAAACTTTTGAAAAACAAATGTGAAAACTAAATAAATGCTCCAGTTAAGATATATCAAGTGTTATTAATTTGGAGAAAATGCAATACTTGAAGAAAACAAGCAACATTCATGGGTAAAATCAATGTAGAGTTGGGTATTAGTGAAAACAAACAAAAAAGTAAACTTTTGATTAGGTAGAAATGGAAAATATCAAATGATTTGAAGCAAACAAATAAGAAAGCAAATCTAATTTTGACCGACAAAGAAAACAAAAAATTTCAAAAAAAAAAACTTTAAATTGAGAACCCAAAGCAAACCTCATATTGATTGTTACAAAGAATAAAATCAGATGGAGACATCATCTAATAACAAATATTTATTCTTTAAAGAGGTCATCAAAATCAAGCCATCAATTTTTTCTCTCTTGTCAATCAATTGAGGGTTTTTTGCATCTGAATTTTTTTATCATTTAAAAAATAGGTTATAATTATTCTTTATTCTACTTATTTGTCACATTTCTTTAAAATTTTAAAAGGTAACTAGGGATAAAAAAAACACATTCTAACCTCAAACTAAACCACTAGGCCTTATACTTGTCTTGTGAGGATAAATGGCCATTGTACTATGACATTATATCTTGTTATCCCACCTTGTTGCCACCCTGAGCTTATCATCATCTATCTTAATATTTTCTAGGAGATCTAATCTATTATAAGGGTAAGTACTAGGTAAAGGCATCCGAAGAACTTCTGTTGTTGGTTTAGGATTTTAACTCAAGTTTGAGTTTGGGTCTGAAAATCTAAGCCTGGTTCTAAGCTAACTCAGTTCTGAATGGATTTTAGATGTATGTACCCCATAATGAATAGTCCTATTCGCATGCAATTTTTTTTTATACATCTTTACGATTTTTTACTATAAATATTTAGGGGGATATTAATTAAGGTTAAGAAATTTAAAGTATATAAATCAAAACCCTAGGAATTCTTTTTCTTCCTTCTACATATCTTTCAAGCAGTCATATTACACGGCGCATTGCTATGGAAGCCCAAAAAGATTGCTTGAGCCAGATTTGAAATTTTGCACTTCCAGTCTTCCAAGTAAGAGTATTTTTGTTTTAGACCCTTAATGTTTATGTATGGTTGTATTCTTCTTCTTCTTCTTCTTCTTCTTCTTATTATTCTTCTTCTTTTTTTAAGAATATTACTCTATAGTTTTCATCCTGAAATCTTCACCTCTCTAAATTGTGTTTTGTAGGTTTTATTGGTCTAAAGTCCTTGTCCATTTTTACGTATTTTTTTTTCATACCACATGAAATCTATCTCACTCCACATGAGAAATAGATTGATTACATTGTGGTTTCTTAGTGCTATGATTTATATGAGGCTTTTATTACCCTCAAGCTAGGCTATAATTCAATAAGAACCGAGAAGCAAGACCTATGTTTGGGATTTTTTAAACGATTACCAAATTAACCCATTGCAAATAGATATTTTACTAATATATATATTAAAACAAAATATTGCTTAGATGAAATTATTCATGTGTTAATAAAATTAATAAAATGTTTCTTAAATTTAACAATTTAATTTTGTATGGTTAGTTGAAGATATACAATTATTTTCTTTATCGCCCTTGCACATCATGAGTGTGCCTAGAGATATATATGTATAAATGATTATAAATGAAATTTTCAATAAGAGAAAATTTATAGGTATAAAATAATAAGAGTCATTTTATATGAAGAAATCAAGAACATGGATTTAATCCGAGTAGCCATTTGCTATTCCATATTTAATTAGTTGTTGGATTTCAATGAAATATCTTTTTTAAATTATTCATAGTTGATGACGTTTAAGTTTTTTTATTATAATATTTTTTAAAAATATTTCTAATATGAGTTAAAAGTTTATGTTATTGAAGGATAAAAGATAAAAAACCTTTGTAGATGAAATGTGGTAGTCAGCAACCCAGTCGATATTATGAGTTTTATAAGCATGGGAAAAGGATGCATGTAACTAAACTTGGGAGAACACAAGTCCAACCTCCTTGTCTTTTGAATGTAATAAGAATTATTTTAGTAGTTTACAATTTAGAATTTTTTTGAACCTTTTGTTTTATTACTTTGGCAGACAAAAAACACTTAAGACACACAAAACTATGTTTAAATGTTATTTATAATTTTTTTAAACATGGCAATAACTTGTTCAGATTTTACAAAAAAAAAAAAAAAACGTTTGTGGTAAGATGTTAAAATATTAATTTCATTACTTTTTATATGGGTAGAATTCATTGTAGTATTTTTCAATTTGGTGACTAGTGGAGATAATATTATTTTTGGAAAAATATGAAATATAAATCAGCTACAAACGAATCACCCATTTGATGTTTTTTTTTTAATTTTGTGATTTCCACATTATATAAAGGTAAGTTTGGAGAATATCGTTTGTTGATGAGAGACAATTGAAGATCCTGAAAATCTTTCATCCAAGGTTTTTACTCTTTTTAGATTCCATTGCTGATTAATTGGGGGAAAGTTGTAAGAGCCAACATATTGAGAATCCGAATTTTAGGGTATGTTTCCTATTAAATAGTGAAAAATTGCATCTGTGTTGAAACAACAACAAACGAAACACAATCAAAGAAGAGACAATAGAGTAGAAGTGAGTTGATATATTATCATATCTACGTGTTTTTCTTTTTTCTTTTAAACTTTGTTCTGTGTGGATGTGCATTTCTGTCTTACAAAAGATATAAAAAATTGAGTTTAGATATGCTAGCCCATTTTAGCATGGGGTTAGATCCATTGGAGTGAATAGGAACTACTCTCCTTAGTCAATTAGTCTCATGCATCGTTCCATTCCCTACACCAAAGAAAATCTACAAAGGATGAAAGAAGTCAAAAGTGTAACACAAATTTCAGCACTATAAGTAAAAAAGTTCATTATCAAAATGGCATTAGTTTTTCTCAAGCCGTACGGTCATAGCCAAACAACTATTCTTGCTCTGTTACACTTGCGCTAATATACAGTCCTCTGTTACAAGTTGCTAATGCTCTTTCAAAAATCATAAATAATCAAAGTACTTAGATTCACTTGCGCTCTATATCGTATCATAATACAGTTGTCAGATGCAAACTGTTGAAACAAAACTAGTTTCATGATTGCCGATTCTTCTTCTTTTACTGCACCCGTTTTGTTTGAGCTCTGCAATCGTTTGGACTTGCAGTAATTCTTGCATAGAAGTGAATCGGAATGTGCTCAAGACTTGTTAAGTTTGATCTCAACTTGACTCCTGTCCAAAGGAAGCGGGGGACTAGCAGCCCAAGGAAACGTTTGGATGGAGAAACAAGTTCAGCTCCTCGTGAATCAGAGAAAAAAAGACGTCAAGAGACTGCACCTCAGAAAGACCCCACGGAGATCTGTTTAGGCTTTGTGAAAAAGAGAAATGAAGATAAGATGATTAGTGTCTATTCTCAGCCAATTGAGGATCCCATTTGGAGGTAAGTCTTACTCTCTTCAACAAATACAGTAAATTCCTATCTTAAAAGTAACATTACCAATATTCTTGGCCAGTCCATCTTAAAAGTTGCTGCAGAAGTGATACTACTAATTGTACCACGTAAAGAATGGTTGTAAAAAGTAAATAGGATGGAGGTTAAAAGAGCACACTTCTATGTCTTGTACAACATATGATTTTCTTTTTAGTTAGTACAATTCTTAGGCCATGTCACTGCCCTGGTTGAAAATCATGAGTATCCCAGGGAAAGCATTTCTTACAAAGTTTTTCATGATTACAGGTTTTCTAGAAATCTCTAATTTAAAATCTTATTATTTTCTTATTTGAAATTATTTTGAAATATAATAAGATTTTTATGGTAGTTATTACTATGATTTCCAAGGAAAAGAAAGAAAACCATGTTTTTGTCTATCAACGAGCCAACTCCAGTTTGGACTCGACAAATATAGGTTATCAATTTTTTTTTATCAAATTTAGACAAGGAAACTGTGATTAAGTGTGAGCTTAATCTGAGATTAATTACATAAGATTTTGAAAAAGAAGTAGGAAAGAAGGAAAGAGAGAAATTGAATTGTTCAAAGGCTTGCCCCAAAAGATTAAGCTCACTAAAGTTCTCCATCAAGTTATATAAGAGGAACACTGAAAATTATTAATAATACCCAATGAGCTATACAATAGATATTTAAAAAAAAGTTATTTAAATTACACTTTTCTACCCTTTTTTAAATACTAATCTTTACAAACTATCTCCTTATATTCTAACACTCCCCGCAAGTTGGATAATAAAAATCAAACATTCCTAGCTTGGAAGCCAATTTAGTAAATTGAGCTCTTTGGAAAGCCTTGTTAGAGAGGTCTACTTGATCTTCATTTCTCTCATGATAAGTAATTATCTTTCCATTCGTAACTTGGTCTCTAATATAGTGATAATCCACTTCCATGTGTTTAGTTCTTTCATAAAATACTAGATTATTCTATTAATATAGTTGCTTGATTATCACATTTCATCACCATAGGAAGCTTAACTTCCATATGATAGAACCTTCATTGGAAAGGTTCTACCCTTGTAGTCAAGCACAATGGAAGACTGAGATAGGGTGATTAAAAGGTTTGGAAGAGGGTGAAGGTAGATATAAAGTGTTGAAGAAAGCTATTACCAAATAATCCAAGGTGAGTCTCATGAAAAGGAGGTCTCACTAATAAAATAAAGTCAAAGAGAAAGAGAAGAAGAAGAATCTTAGTCGATCATATGTGAGAGGAAGATTTCCTCCTTATTCTCTTAGTTATAGTTTTCTTATTGCAAAGTATTGTGATTAGATTTAGTGAGAGATTATTGGGTGTAATTAGAAACTTTAAAAAATTTTATTTTTAGCATAAGTCAGTATTCTACTATAAAAAGGACCATGTAAAAGAGCAATAAATACACCACTCTCACAATTTCCGCTTCATATCAATGCATGCACTCTTCGATTTCCTCTCTTTTCTCCTCTCTCTTACGTTTTCTCCTCTTCTCTTTGTCTACCATGCTTACTATTTGAAAGTTAACATGGTAGTGTTAAATTGCAGAGTCTAAATAATGCCTTAAGAAAAGTTAGTATGTGGATAGATCTTGTGTGTGTGGGTGCGATTTCTCTTGTAAACTGCTTTATCATCCTAGTGAAGTGTTGCAGCGGCAAAAGATAGGAGGTGGTCTCGCCTTGAGGTGAACCTGTATAAATCTTGAGTTTTTCATGCTTGATTATTTCTTCTTCTGCCATTATTATTGCTCTCGCTAGTATTGAACTAGGGCGTCTAATTCCTAACAAGTGGTATAAGAGCTTTGTTCGGGATTGAGAGCAATGACTAGCGGAGAAGGATCAACACTTGGAATCAACAAGTTTGATGGTATGAATTTTTCATTCTAGACAATGCAGATTGAAGATTATCTGTATAGTAAAAAATGCACTCACCACTTTTAGATATGAAACCAGAAGGCATGAAAGATGATAGGATTTGGGAGTGATCCAGTTGACACTGTCGAAGAATGCCGCTCATAACGTGGCATTGGAGAAAATCACAACGAGAATGATGAAGATTGTTATCAACGCCTTATGCTGAGTCGGTATGGGGATTGACCTTAGTAGTAAGATCGTCGCGGGGGTTGGAAGGGGGGCAGGAACCCCCCTCCCAGTCCATGATATATTAACTACTATTTCATTAAGGGTAGTTTGATGATTTAACTCTTGTATTGCTATTGCCCTTGTTTCCTCTTTATATTTGGGGTGTTGTTATTAGGATTTTATCATCCGATGTGCATCGGTTGTGATCAAAAGAGGTTAGAGAAAAACCACATGTAAGTGTGTGTAATTTCTCTTGTAAATAATTTCATCTTTATAGTGGATCACAACAACAATGAAAGACAGGATGTAGTGTCACCTTGACGCGAACTTGTATAAATCTTGTTTGTTATCGTGCTTGTTTTTCCTTGCTTCCGCGACTATTACTATTTCTCTCGTTAGTTTGGAATTAGGGCATCTAATTTGTATGTCTGATATGTATGAGAAGCCTTCTATAAATAATAAGGTACCTCTCATGAAAAAACTGTTCAATTTAAAAATGACAGAAAATACACCAGTGGCAACACATTTGAATGAGTTTTGTACGATTGTCAATCAATTGACCTCCTTTTAGATTAATTTGATAATAAGGTTCGTGCCTTAATTCTTTTGGCATCTCTGCCAAATAGTTGGGAGCCTATGAGGGTTGCGGTCAACAATTATTTATGTAATGGGAAGTTGAACTTTAATGATGTTCGGGTTACTATTCTTGCTGAGAAAGTTTGTAGAAAGGACTCCAGAGAATCATCAACATCTAATTTTGCCCTAAATGTCGATACTAGGGAAAAAAAATTTGAGTGTAATTCCAACAAGGGCAACAGTAGATGGCAAGGAATGAAGAAGCAAGTCCAAATTTGGAAGCAAGGGCAACAGTAGATGGCAAGGAATGAAGAAGCAAGTCCAAATTTGGAAGGAATGTGGAATGGTGGAATTGTGGCAAGTCTGGTCATATAAATAAGAATTGCAGAGCACCAAAGAAGGATGAAAGAAAAAAGATGTTGCAAATGCGGTGACTGAAGAAGTACAAGATACTTTACTCTTGTCAATTGATAGCCCTATTGACTCTTGGCTATTAGATTTAGGAGCTTCCTTTCACACCACTATGCATCACAAGATCATGGAGAATTATGTTGATGAAAATCACGAGAAGGTGTATCTTACTGATGGAGAACCATTGATATTGTCAGTATTGGTGATGTCAGTTTGAGAATGTCAAATGGGTTAGGGTGAAAAATTGACAAAGAGAGACATGTGCAAAAACTGATGCGTAATCTAATCTTAGTAAGGCATCTTGATAGTGAAGGTCATAATGAGACTTTTAATGGTATCACATGGAAATTCACTAAGGGAGCCATGGTTGTTGCATGAGTTAAAGCTGAAACTCTTTACATCACTTCTAGTTGTAGAAACACGGGTGCGGTTGCGGTTGCGGTTGCTGTTATTAATTCTGATTTGTGGCATTATAGGCTCAGTCACGTGAGTGAAAAGGGAATGAAAGTGCTTTAGTCCAAAGGGAAGCTACCAGGGTTGAAATCTTTAAACAACAGTTTGTGTGAAGGCTATATTTTTGGCAAACAAAAAAGGGTTAGCTTTTCTAAGGCTGGAAAGTAGCAAAAGATAACAAAATTGGTGTTCATTCATATAGATGTGTGGGGACCTTAAACTGTTACCTCCCTTGGTGGTTCTAATTACTAAATGACATTTATTGATGAAGCAAGCAGAACAATTTGATTTTATTTCCTAAAAAATAAATATGATGTTTTTCATACATTCAAGAGATGGATAGCAATGGTTGAGAATGAGACATATTTGAAGGTGGACTGCTTGTAGTAAGATAATGAGGGAGAATACATAGATGATGATTTCAAGTGGAATTATGTTGATAATGGAATAAAGATGAAGAAGACTATTCCTGAAAAACATCAATAGAATGGTGTGACTAAGAGGATGAATAGGACTTTGAACGAGCATGCTAGGAGAATGAGATTACATGTGGGATTTCCAATGATCTTCTGGTCTGAGGCTATTAGCACTACTGTCTATTTGATAAAAAAAAAAGGTCCTTAAACACCATTGGATTGCGAAATACTATAAGAGGTTTGGAGCAGAAAATAGGTAAACCTTTCTTTCTCGAAAGTGTTTGGTTGTGTTTCATATATTCACATTGATTCTGCTATTAAATGTAAACTTGATGCCAAATCCAAGATATGTTTCTTTATTGGCTATGGTGGTACCGAGCTTGGATAACATTTTGGGATGACCAAAGTTTTAAGGTTATCTGGAGCAAAGATGTGATCTTCAAAGAAGGTACCCTTCATAAAGACATGTAGAGAACATATTCTGAGAGCACAAGTAATGAAGCTAAGAACTTTGAAGTGATTCAGTTGAGAGATCTTCCAATTATTGAGATGGCGAATATTTCTGAAGACCAGGAAAACATAGCCCCAAAAGTAAATCAGAACATTTATGTGACTGAACTCATAAGATCTACCAGAACTAGAAGACCACCATAGAGATACTCCCTTGCATTGAATTATATTTTGTTGATTGATAAAGGTAAACCAGAGAGTTATGAGGAAGTCGTGCAAGTTGATGAATCACCTAAGTGGGAGTTGGCCATGAGGGATGAGATGGATTTACTGTTATCCAATCAGACTTGGTAGTTTACTAAGTTACCAAAAGGGAAGAAGTCTTTGTAGAATAAATAGGTGTACTGAATAAAAGACGAATATGGTGGCATCAAGCGGTACAAGGCAAGACTGGTTGTAAAAGGCTTTCAACAAAAAGAAGACATTGACTACACTGAGATTTTCTCTCTAGTAGTGAAATTGACTACTATTAGAATAGTGTTTGAACTAGTGACAAATGAAGACTTGCACTTAGAGCAATTGGATGTAAAGACAACTTTTCTTCATGGTGATTTGGAGGAAGAAATTTACATGATCTAACCACAAGGTTTCAAAGCACATGAAAGGAGAAAATGGTGTGAAAACTTTGAAAGTGCTTGTATGGTCTTAAACAAGCTCCAAGACAGTGTGGTATAAGAAGTTTGACGTCATCATCAGTGGTATTGATTTCTTAAGGTTTTAGCGGATCATTGTTGTTGCGTAAAGAACCTTGATAACTCCTACATCATTCTAATGCTATATGTTGATGACATGTTGATTATAGGTGCCTGCAAAAGGGAAATAGATAAGTTGAAAATGGAGTTGTCCAAGAAGTTTGCAATCAAGGATTTGGGTGCTGAAAAACAACTCCTTGGGATGAGGGTTAGTAGGGATATTGATGTTTTGAAACTGTCACAAGAAGAATATGTGAAGAGGTGTTGAGCAAGTTCAACATGAATGATGCAAAACCAGCGAGTCACTTGAGGTGGATTCTCTGGTATTTGATGTTAGGAATTAGACACCCTAATTCCAAACTAATGAGAGCAATAACAATAAACGCGGAAGAAGGGAAAAACAAGCACAAAAAGCTAGGGCAACCACATTACAAGAGTAAAATTTCAAAACTACCCTTAATGAAACAATAGCTAATATATCCGTGATGAACTCAATGTAAGGCGTTAATTAGGCTCCACAACTTAACAATCTCCCACTTGGAGATTAATCTATCATCAATATCTCCTCTACAGCGGCAACAACTTCTCAATCCTCAGAAAGAAGTCCAAGTAAAGTTGCACACAACTTCAGTTTCTCGATCATAACAATTTTCATCAACACATCAGTTGGATTTTGATTCCCTCAGATCTTCTCAAGTGCTAAGTGTTGAATTTAGGATCCCTTTACTGAAATCTCAAGCAAGGTGAGAGAGGGAGAAAATAAAAGAAGGAGAAAGAGGGTTCTCTGGTAGAGAGGAGAGAAGAGAAAAAAAAAGGAAAGAAAAGAGTTTAGGCAAGAGAAGAAATCTTCACGAGAGAGAAGTTGAGAACTACTTCACTTTGATGATTTAAGTTCGAGTACAAGCACCTCTCTTTATATTAGAGGAAAGTAGTAGAGTCCAAGTACAATTAAATTACCATTCTCCTAATTACATTCAAACTATAACACTTAAAGATAAGTTTATTATAATAAAATAACTCAACATAATTAGAAGACTAATATAACTCAAACTAAAATTCTTCTATGAGGATGTGACCATAGGATAAATATGCCAACTCGTGGTTATCTTTGTGGGTTCCACTTGTTCTTCCAACTCATGTGATATGGATACCAACTCGTGGTATCTTTGTGGGTTCCACTTGATGCTCAAATATTTCAACTCATTCCAGCTCGTGCTTGTTATCTTCCAACTCATGCCAGCTCGTGTGATGACTCCTCTTGGCATCTCATGTTCTTATGGTGGTTCCCACTAGCTCGTGCAACAATGGTGGGTCCCACATTGTGACACTGAGACTTCATCCTCTAGAGCCGATCTGATGAAGTGTAATGCACTGGCATGATAAACAAGATTCTTTGCTGAATGAATAGAACTTTGCCTGTCAGAATACAACACATTCTTCCCATGTTTGAGATGAAATTCTTCCCAAAAAGATTGGAGCCATACCATCTCTTTGCTAGCTTCAGTCACGGTGACATATTTTGCCTCAATGGGAAAAGAGCAACTATCTTTTAAAACTTACAAACCCAACTAACTGCTATACCACCCAATGTGTATACATATCCAGTAGTACACTTCCTGCCATCAATGTGTCCAGCCATGTCAGCATCTACATAACCCTTTAATCCCATGTCTGACTTTCTAAAACATAAGGTTGAGTCTGTGTTGCATCACTTCAAGCTGACCGACAGAGCATTTTATAGTGTTGAATCTAACATAGGATTTATAGTGGTTGACAATTCTCTTCATGGATTGTTAATTCTTCAATCTAACACCAAAGAATCAATAGGGCTATCAACCGACAAGAGTAAAGCATCTTAACTTCTTCAGTCATCGCATTTACAACATCACCTTTCTTTTCATCCTTCTTCGGTGCTCTGTAGATCTTCTTTATGTGACCAGACTTCCCACAATTCCGGAACTCGACATTCCTTCCAAATTTGGACTTGCTTCTTCCATTCTTTGACTTCTCTCTACCATTACCCTATTTGGAATTCCTCTTGAAGTTCCTGCCCCTAGTATCAACACATAGGGCAAAACTAGATGTCGACGATTCTCTAGAGTCTTTTCTACGAACTTCCTCCACAAGAATGGTATCCCGAATATCATTAAAAATCAACTTCCCGTTACCTACAGAGATGCTGACTGCAGCCCTCATAGGCTCCCAACAATTTGACAGAGATGCCAAAAGAATTAAAGCACAAACCTCATAGTTAAATTTAATCTGAACGGACGTCAAATGATTGACAATCATGCTAAACTCATTCAAATGTGATGCCACTAGTGTATTTTATGTCATCATTAAATTGAAGAGTTTTTTTATGAGATATACCGTATTATTTGCAAACGGCTTCTCATACATGTCGAACAAAATCTTCATCATCCCTGTTGTAGTTTTCTTTGACACCACATTGTGAAAGAAGGGAAAAGAAACCATGGAAAAAATACAACAAGATTTATACAAGTTTGCCTCAAGCTAAGACTACATCATGTCTTCTGCCGCTGTAGTAATCCACTATGAAGAAATAATTTACAAGAGAAATCGCACACTTACAGGTGTTTCTCTCTAACCGCTTGGGCTGCAACTCAAGATGCTCCTCGGATCAAACATTCCCTTTCTTGATTCCATACTCTAGAATGCCAATTTTTCTCTCTTAAAGGTACTAGAGAACCTCTATTAAAAAAACTAAAATATAAAAGAGTAAAATAAAACTTACAACATTTTGTCGGAGAGATACCCTCTCCTATGCAATCTAAACTTCCAAATCTTCAAAAATGAGAGATTATGTAGAGGAGCTTGAGACAGCTAGGAATGTTGAGTGATTTGAAAGAGAATGAAGTTATTTTGAGAGAAAACTACTTTTTTTCTCTCAAGAAGGTTTATTGATAGTTTCAATTAAAAAAGCCTTGGAATGCTTTGAATAGCCAAGAAATACTCAGCTAATCCTCCCCAACAAGGAGGGAGAGGTAGGAGGGTTGGTTATCTATTTACGTAACTAGAGTTTTTGAGATTTTTTATTTTACTTTTACTCTAGGTCTTCAAGTTTTCAAGCTTATTTTGTGTAAGTTCTTCTTCCAAGCTACAATCTTCAACGAGTTTTGGTTTTGGGTCTTAACTTGAAAACTTGATTGATATTTCTTTTGTTTTTAGATTTTGTCGTAGAGCACATAGTACTTGTGTAGGAAGGCATGTGTCTAAAATACAATGATAACTTTGTTAGTAGAATACTTTCAAACTACCCATTTTATTATCATAAAATAATAGAGGCCAACATGATTTTACCATTGGTGTAGCTCCTCAATCATAAATGTTCATAGAGGAATTACTTTTTCTATTTCCCTTTTGAGTCAAATCTGGTCATTTTTCATCCATCTATTAGTCTAAAGCTTCATCCTTAATTGGAATTATGAATTGCTACAATGTGTGCCTCCTTCCATTTGAAATATAAGTACTGCTATCTTTTTATTCACACCCTTAATTCTTCAAACTATTTCCATTTTTTTCTTTAAAATGTCTAAAATACATTGATAACTCTATTAGTTGCACACTTTTTAGCTACCCATTTTATTATCATAAAATAATGAAGGCCAACATGATTTTACCATTGGTGTAACTACTCATCATAAATGTTCATAGAGGAATTACTTTTTATTTCCCTTTTGAGTCAAATCTGGTCATTTTTCATACATCTATTAGTCTAAAGCTTCATCCTTTATTGGAATTATGAAGTGCAACATTGTGTGCCTCCTTCCATTTGAAATATAAGCACTGCTATCTTTTTATTCACACCCTAAATTCCTCAAACTGCTTCAAATTTTTTTTCTAAAATGACTTAAGAGTAATGCCTATAGACCCATTACTTGCAAAAAAAAGGAGTGCACCCAACATATCTTAAATCTATTATTTTAGTTTTTCAAGTAGAAATTTTAACCTACCCTTAAAAAGTGAGTAGACTCTTTCCATTGCCCTAAACGGATTGAACCGCCTTTAAATTTAAATGGATATTTTAGATAGGAGTTGGAGTTTGATCATTAGGCTAGGGTGTTTTTTCTGTTCTCACCATTATTTTGTGGAAGCTAGGGTTTCTTGGAAAATAAAAAAAGAGATTCCTAGCTTGAGGAGTGTCGAATAAGAAGTGTAAGTATGAGGTAATAGGCAACAACAAATTCTACAAGTGGTAATCAAATTTTGTGCAACCAGAATATCTTAGGGGGACAACAAGATGAGATTAAAACAAGATATAGACAAGAACAAGATGAATCAAGACAATTAGAACTTCTTTTGGAATCATAATTTCTTGTTCAATCTACACAAGATCAAAAATTTATTTTTCAGCCACATAAATTTTATGACAAAGATTGTTTGCTTATTGAAGTTACAAAGTATAGATTGGGGGGATGGTGTTGAAGAATTTTATAATAAAAGAATCTAAGTTGTGTCTCAAGCAAAGGAGGTTTAATAATTAAAGAAAAGTCAAAGAACAAGAAGAAAAGAAGACCCTAAATGGAGCATGTATGTAGGGGGGGTGGGGGGTGGGGGGTGGGGGGAAGATTTCTTCCTTATTCTTTTAGTTTAGTTTCCTTATTATAAATTATCGTGATTAGGTTTAGTGAGATATTATTGGGTGTAATTTGGAAGTTTGGGAAAGTTTATTTTTAGCACGAGTCATTGTATCATTTTTTAAAAACCATGTAAGGGATCAAAGGATGCACCATTCTCAAATTTTCCTCTTCATATAATTACACATGCTCCTCCTTGGTTCCCTCTTGTGTCTCCTCTCTTTCTTACTTTTTCTCATGTCTCTCTCTTCCATACTTCTTCTTTGTAAGTTAACAAGGTATCAAAGTGGCAAGGTTTTGAGATGGAGAAGCAAAAGCGGATAGAGTCTTCCTTTCTACCTAGCACCCATTTTTGTCTTTGGAGTTTAAATTATCATAAAAAATATTTAATTTTTAAAATTAAAAATTTATGGAAGTATATTTTAGTCTAGTTTTCAACTCAAAAAGGATTTTGTCAATCAGAGTTTTCTACAAAGAGAAATCAATATCTGAAGTAGCAAATAAAATTTGATGTAAAAAAAGGTATGTGAGTCTATTTTCTAATCCAACAAACCGTTTCTCAATTGGATGCTTCCAAAGAGAGATATCAACATTGGAAAAATCGAAGGTCATGTTGGTAGCTTGTTGCATGTGGAACTCCGAATTTTATGCCAATTTTTTCCTTTTTGAGATGATAATATTAGTTTGACTAAGTTTTCTAGTTGTTTATAAATTTTAATTAAGTGTTTCCCAACTTGAGCATCATTCCGTAAGAGTTTCTATTTTTGTATCTCACATAACACGAGTTTCCCATTCTTCTACTTACATGAGTTTAGTTTGCTTTCTTAATAAAGTCTAAAATTTCTATATTATAAAATATTTTCTCCTCAATTTAAACTCAAAATATATTTTTCATAAAACTCCCTTATTCTAGAATTTCTTTGTTGAAAAGGTTTTTCCTGATTGGTCAAGTTGTTTTGAAAAGAAATTATCTTAGATGAGAATTCTATTTTAGATTGTTTCTATTATTATGTTCTAACTAAAAAAAATTATTTATTGGTGTTTTTTTATCTCCCTTTAGTGTTAAACTTGGTTTTTTTTCATCCCATCTATTGGTCTAAAAGTGACTCCTTTTTATTTAGAACTATGAAGAGCAATGCTAGTATGAGAGCTTCTATCTATTCCTCAAAGTAATTTATTTAATTTATTTTTAATTAAAATCACTTTAGATTAAAGCCTTCAAACCCACTACTTGCAAAGAACAGATTTGCACCCAACATATAACTTTCAATTATTTTAATTTTTACCCAAGTGGTATTTTTGAGACACCCTTAAAAGTGAATAGATTCTTTTTATTGCCCTAAAATAAGACAGGCTGCCTTAAATTTGAACAATCATTTTAGATTGGAGTTAGAGTTTTGTCATTGGTCTTGTTGGAAGATAAGATCAAGCCCAAACGACCAAGGAAGGCCCACATATGTAAGATTATTATAAGATGGGCCACATGACCAAGGAAGGCCCACAAGATGGGCCCAAGCTCATAAGAAGTAGGACACAAAATGATTACCAAGAACTGGCATCCTTATCACATCAGTTGGAAAATCAAGGACTCACAAAAGTATCTTTATCTTAGGGTCACGACCAAGAAGAGTTTTAGTTTAAGTTATATTTTTCTTTTATGAATATTGAGTTACCTAATTATGTTAGGACTTACCTTAAGTGTTAGAGTTTGGGTGTAATTGGGACAAGGGTAATTTTATTGTAATTGGACTCTACTACCTTCTTCTATTATAAATAGAGCTTCATGTACTCTTATTACAACAAGTTATTGATGTCAATGAAGTATTTCACTTTTCCATAAATTCAACATGGTATCAGAGCAGGTTTTTGAGTTGACTTAGTCAACTCATGGAGGTAATGTGATCCTTTTCTCTAAACCCTAAACCCTAGGTCTTGGTTCGTAGTTATGTTTTTTTAGTCCCTACTCCTGTAGTTTTCGTTGTGATTTTTACCTTTATACATAGTTTTTAATAGTGCAAGTTATATATTTACAGAAATATATTTGAGTCTAATTTCCAAATTTCCAATCGGAGTTATCTACAGAGAGATATCGATATTTGAATGAGCGAAGGTCAGATTGCAAAATGGTTCGAGCAGCAGCAACAATCTTCCGATTTTGAGGTAATTTTTGCTATCAAGAACTAGACTTTATATGGAGAAATATATATCAAACTAGATATATGTAAGTCTATTATTTTACCTATTCAACCAATTTTTTATCTGAGTTATGTACAAAGAGAAATTGATATTTGAAGCAACAAAGGTCAAATTGAAAAAGAGGTTCGAGCGGCAGCAGAAAGCATCAACTTCTAAGGTATTTTAAGCTATCAAGAAAGAGACTTTATATGGATAATTATATATCAAGATAAATTTATGTAAGTCTATTTTCTGACCTATTCAACCAATTCTCGATATGATTTTTTTATAAGGAGATATTGATCTTGGAAGAGTCAATGGTTGTTATGGAAAAATAGGAGAAACCGAACTTAGTTCGGCCAAATGACAGAGACCGAAACCTATAAGATTATTTATCTTATGATAATTATATTTTATGAAGAGATGTTATAATTGGATGAAATTTATTTAATTCTAATTTCATAAGGAAAAAATTTCATCTCAATCTGATCTATATTGAGAGATATATTCGAATTGGAAGAATCAAAGGTCATGCTGGTATCCTGTTGTATTGAAAAATCCGAATTTATGCCGATTGTTTCATATCACTGTTTGAGTTGATATATCAGGAAAATATCTCACTTCTCCCTGGTTTGAGGGTTTATTTACAAATCTCTGTTATTTGGGATTATTGTTACTTCTATGATATTTGGTTCAAGGTGGGATCACTGCCATTACCTCCCAGCTTGAGGGGGAGAAGTAGAAGAAGAACAAGAAAGAGGTATTTTATTCCTTATGTTGTGGATAATTTTATGTGACCAAAATATTCAAGAAAGGGAGAGCACAAAAGATGAAGCTTGAGCATCAAAGAAGAAATTTTTATATCAGATTATTTCATGGGTTCTTTGACAAAGTTTACTATTTGGTTCTTGTTATATATGTGTTGGAAGATGGTCGTGTTATATTCAGCTGAACTATTATGTCTCTTTGGGGACATTATTATTGAGTAAGAGGTGGCCTCATGTCATCATTTATTTTACCCCGTCAAAAAGATCAAAATTATTTGTGGTTGGGAGTCCAACGGATAAACTTCATCCTCATCAAAAAGATGAAAATTATTCGTGGTTGGAAGTCCACGATGGAGGAACTTCATCCCCGTCAAAAAAATGAAAATTATTTGTGGTTGGAATTCCATGATGGAGGAACTTCATCCCCGTCAAAAAGATGAAAATTATTTTTGGTTGGGAGTCCACGACAGAGGAGCTTCATCCCAATCCAAAAGATGAAAATTATTTGTGGTTGGAAGTCCATGACGGAGGAACTTATGAGTACGTCCATGTTATCCCCCCTCCCCCGTAATGGCTTTTATGTCTCCTACCACTTGAGAGTCATTGTCTTGTGGAGGGACACAATGGTGGACACTTCAGAGCAATGCCGATAGACACACTACCGATAGCAGAGGAGTGTGCCCTACATCCAGAATTTAGACTGGAGTATGAAGCAATGGCTTACCGGCTAGGAGTGATTTTTACTCTCACTTATAATGCCGCAGGGCCTCAAGGAAGGACACAACATCATGAGGGGGAATGTTGGAAGATGAAGACATATTGGAAGATGTGCCATTTTATAAAAAAATATTTTATACATCATTTGCAGCAAGCTGAGAGTTCATGTTGTTCTCTCACTCCTAACTTGAGGGGGAATGTTGGAAGCTAAGATCAAGCCAAAACTACCAAGGAAGGCCCACAAGATGGGCCCAAGCCCATAAGAAGTAGGACCCACAATGATTACAAAGAGCTGACATCCTTATCACATCAGTTGGAAAATCAAGAAGGACTCACAAAAGTATCTTTATATTAGGGTCATGACCAAGAAGAGTTTTAGTTTAAGTTATATTTGTCTTTTATCAATATTGAGTTACCTAATTATGTTAGGACTTACCTTATGTGTTAGAGTTTGGGTGTAATTGGGACAAGGGTAATTTTATTGTAATTGGATACTACTACCTTCCTCTATTATAAATAGAGGTTCATGTACTCTAATTACAACAAGTTATTAATGTCAATGAAGTATTTCACTTTTCCATAAATTCAACAGGTAGGGGTGACTTTTCTTCTCTCACCATTACTTTTGAATATTGGGTCACTTGGTAAAGAACTACAACTATCCTCAACTTGAGGAGGAGAAGCAAAAGAAGAAGTACAAGTACGAGGTAACAGATAATGAAGGATTCTATAATTTGTAGTAATCAAATTTTATGTAACCAAAATATCCAAGTAAGAGGGAGAACAAGATAAAGACTACAAGCAAGATAAACCAAGAAAATTAGAATTTCTTTTGCAATCACAATTTCTTTTCCAAGTGACAAAAGATTAGAATTTATTTTTTAGCTAAACATGTGTCATGACGAAGATTGTTTGCAAGTTGAAGTTACAAATCCTAATTTTAGGGGGAGTGTAAAAGAAGCTATTACCAAGGAATCTATGTTGAGTTTTCACAGTTGAAACAAAGTCCAAGAATAAGAGGAGAAAAAGAATCTAAATGGAGAACATGTGCAAGGAAGTTTTTCTCCTTATTTTCTTAGTTTTAGTTTCTTTTTTACCAATTATTGTGATTAGATTTATTGAGATATTATTAGATGTAATTAAAAACTTTATAAAATTTTATTTTTAGCATAAGCCATTGTATTTTTATTATAAAAGAGCAAGGGATACAACACTCATAATTTTCTCTTCATATCAATACATGTGCTCCTCCTTGTTCACTCTCTTTTCTCATATCTTTCTTACTTTTTCTCCTTTTCTCTCATTCTTTCATGCTTCCTCTTTGAAAGTTAACAAAGAGAAAAAAACATGGGAAGAGAAGGGAAGAAGGAAGGTGAGAGAAAGAGAGAGAGAGAGAGAGAGAGAGAGAGAGAGAGAGAGAGAGCTCATGGGAGGAGAAGAAAAGACGGAAGAGAGTGATAGGAGAGAAAGAGATAATGCACGAGTAGATAAAGAGAGGAAGAGAAGAACAAAGAGGAAAAAGAATAAAGGCTTAGGCTGATTTGCCATAGCCAAACTTCTTCCAAATTAAAACTCAACATTACATCAAATAGGAAACTTCATCTTTAACTAAAACTCTTACTCTAGATATTACATCAAGTAGCAAATTAGACTTCCTAATAGGAAACTAAGATACACAAGACTCCTTTGTTGGCTAAATTTTTTGACTTTTTTGACAAAATACCAAACATACACCTAAGTTGGAGACCCCCTTCTTCTTGCTTGGTGTCCAAGTCTTCTCCAAACTTTCTAATTTGATTCCCTTAGATCCTCCTTCCATAGCCCATGTAAGTATAGTATAAAAATTATGAATTCTATCATTCCACCCCCCGGAAGACCAAGCTTGACTTCGAGGTTGAAAAGTGGGGAATTGTTGTAAAATATCTTTTGGGCATGAGCCCATTGCACTAATAGCTGTGTGTGTAATCTTGTTCCATGTTGAACGTGTTGCATTTCGAGAATGAATAAAGAATGGCAGCAGCATCAGCTTCAATGGTTAGAAGTGTGGTCGAGACAATGTGTTTCTTAACTAGGAAATATGGAAGACTGGACAAATAGAAGCTTTTACTAACAACTCCAACTTATAGGCCACCTTCCCAATTCTTTTAAGTATTTTGTAAGGTCCAAAAAATCATGGAGACAACTTTTGATTCCTCCTAGCCGCAAGAAACTATTACCTATAGGGTTGAAGCTTGAACTACGAAGTCATCAACCACAAACTCCACCTCTTAGTGCCTTGTGTCATGCTAATTTTTTGTTTGGTTAAGGTGAGCTGGTGCTTGTTGACCTTTAATGACTGATCTCAGTCTTAAAAGGCTTCTTCTAGAGCAACGACCTTTGTAGTGCTCACCTACAGGAAGAAAAGTGGGGAGAGGTCTGCAATAGACAACCTCAAAAGGAGACATCTTGAAGGAAGTGTGATAGGAGGTATTTTAGGAATATTTAGCTGCCCTTGGCAGATAAAAAGTCCATGTAATGGGTTTCTTATTGACAAACCCTCACAAGTACATCTCCAATCAATGATTCACCACCTTTGTTTGGTTATCGTCTGATGGTGGTGAGTTGTGGTCATCTTCAAGGTGGTACCTTTCAAAAAAAAATATTCTCTAAAAAATGAGCTTATAAAATTTAGTCCTTATCCAGGAATATAGTTTATGTCATGCCATGGATTTTGCCACATGTATAACATATACTTCAACAATTGTTTTGATAGTGTGTGGATGTTGCATGACACAAAAAGTGAGCATACTTGCTCAATGTATCCATTAGTACTAGACAATTTGTCTTTACCTTAGATGGTGGTAGTCCCTCAATAAAATCTATGGAAACATCTTCCATATTCTTTCTGGACGGGGCAAATACTGCAAGAGACCCGTCAGAGTAGTTGTGTCATATTTGATTATTTATCACACGCTACTATTTATTTTTTAACATTAGCTTTGAGCCCCAGCTAAGAAATAGTGTTTCTCACCCTATGGAAGGTTTTTAGGAAACCTGCATGATTGGTTGTGGAGAAGTTGTGCATCTCTCTCAAAATTGCATGTACCATTTCTTTGTTGTACACAGAACCACTACCCGATTATAGAGGAAGAGTAAGGAATTGACTCTTTTGTAGTTGGGGGCCAATGTACAGTCTTCCCAATCCTTAATAAGTTGTTCTAGGAGTAGTGGATCAGTGCTATACGTAGTTTTGATATCTTGTAAAACCAAAGGAACAAGAGAAGCACATAGAATAAGAAGTGTATGGTCATGTCTCCTTGGCAGACTATCAACTGTACCATTCCCATTCAGTTTTTTGTATATAATATCAAAGTCATATCTCATCAATTTAACCAACCACCTTTGCCTCATGGTGTACTAATTCTCTTTGGAAGAAAAATTTAATGTAAGCAAAGGTTGGTTCAGAAAGTAATTTTTTTCCAAATGTAGTAAGGTCTCTAATGTTGAACTGTACCAAGGTAGAGATTTCCTTACCATAGGTGGACAAAGAGAGCATTCTCCCCTTGAGAGGTCAGCTAAAGTGGGAAATAAATTGCTCTTCTTGCATCAAAACAACCTCAATTCCCAATCCAAAAGCATCACACTCAATAATTAATTTTTTAGAAAAGTTAGGCACAGATTTCAAAGGGGAGGAAGTTCATATTCAGTTATTTGAGGACATAAGAATGTATATTTTTAAGTAGCAAATTTAAAGACCTAATAATAGTAGCATAGTTTTGCAAAAATCTCCTATAATACCTTGTTAATCCCATGAAGCCTCTCAATTATTTTGGGATGGTAGGTTGAAGTCTATCTTGCATGGCTTGAATTTTGTCATGTTCAGTTGACACCCCTTCTTTGGAGCCCACGTGCTCTAAGTAGTGAACTTTAGCTGAGGAAAAAATACACTTTGATGACTTGACTTGGAGAATCTTAACCCTTCATGCAAGTGACCTAGATGATCCTCAAAACTCTTCTTGTAGACTAGTATATCATCAAAGAAGATAAGTACACATTTCCTCAAATAGGGCTAGAAAACATCATTCATCAAGTATTGAAAGGAAGTCAGTGCATTAATCAGTTCAAAACGCATCACAAGAAACTCATGTTGTCCATCATGTGTTCTAAATGCGGTTTTCTAATCATCATTATTAGCTACTCAAATTTGATTGTAGCCCGAGGAAAGGTCAAGTTTAGAAGAAAATCTCTGCACCACATAATTCATCAAGAAAATTCATCAATAATGGGAAAGGGATACTTGTCTTTGGAAGTGACGTTGTTGAGGGCCTGGTTGTCCACACTAAACCTATGAGATCCATAATTTTTCTTAACTATTAAAATAAGGGAAGTGTATGGACTGTTGCTGGGATTAATTATCCCTTCTTGAAGCATCTCTTTGACTAATCTTTCTGTTTTCAACACATGAGAGTACTTGTAAGGCTATGTGCTGGTAGGGAGGCACTTTGTTGGTTGAACTCAATGGTCTTGATATCTCTTTGGTGGTAAGCCATTGGTGCTGAGACAATATCATGGAAAATAGTTAATAAATTCTTCATTCGAGGAGGAATATTTTGTTCACCTTGTGCTCCTATTGGTGCCACAATTTGGAAGAAGACTGGCTTCTAAGGGTATCCACGTATGCAAAATATCCTGCCTTAAAGAGTGAGGCTCACCATTTGAAACAACCTACCACTTATATGGTGCTGCGTTGACAGAAAAATTCCATTGTCATCTTACTAAAGTCCCATACAGCCTCTCCTAAAGTGTCCAACCATTTCATGCCTTATTACAAAATAAAAGACATCTCTTTAACTAATTACGCTTTCATGCCATATTTATGAGAAGTCTTCTTGTTTAGCAAGATGTCACCTCTTGGACGTCTGGGCATTCTTCCTTTGACATGTGGGCTAAAGCCCCATCTTCTAACAATATGTACCATATGACCTTGGACCTCATTGTTGAGTTGCATGGTTAGAAATTGGAGTGTCCTAGAAAGGGCATGGAAGGATACTTCAGGGTTTAGTATTTGGTCTTCTGTAACAACAATTTGAGGTGATGATCTTCCTCCTCCTCCTCCTCCTCGAAAAGGTACATTTGAAATGTTTTGTACCTATGACCTGGAACAAATTTCTCGCAAAAATTAAAGCACTAACCCTTGCTTTATAATGGACTCCATGGGGAATGAGGGTAGCTTTGTTGGTTGTTATTGGAGTTGGGGACTGGAATGGCAGAAAAGGAGGTTCCTTGGGTTGAGGCAATTAGAGTGACAGTTTTTCTTCCTGAAGTGTGGCATGGTAAATTACCTGAATAAGAGTTTTAGGATGAAATACTCCCACTTCCGCCGCCAAATCAGGCTTATGTCCTCCAATGAAACTTCCCACCCGGATGTGTTCTGACTATTGAGCTCTATTTGCAATTCTTTCAAACATAGCTTGATATTCTAGACAAAGCCTATCTGCTTGAGCTTGGTCAAGAGAGAATCGAAGTCTTGATACTGAGTGGGTCCAAAACAAACATACAGAGCTTGAAAAAACACTTGCCAAGAGAGGAGTAGTCCTTTTCATGCCATTGGAACCACCTTCTACCATCATATTCATGATGAAATGAGACTAATAAAATCCATTGATCTTCCTCGGTTTGGTGGTAGGCAAACAATTCCTCAGCCATATAGGCCTATTTGTCTGGATCACTTTAGCGTTGCACCTAGGAAAATCCAACATGGCCATACGAGGCTATATGGAATGGAATCAAATGGGAGATTGAGGTGAAAAATGTGGAATTGTTTGGGCAACCTTGGGTATGGTATGCGACATGTCAAGATGATAGGAATTAGGGTGTGATGACTGAGAGAATGGAGGTAGATTTGTGGAGAGGGAGCGTCTTGGTTAAGGAGGATGTGTGAGGTTAGGAATCGAAGAAACATTTTGGTAAGGAGATAGGTTGGGAATGGTTGGTGTAGGCAATAACGGTGGTGATGGGGAGGATACCATTTCAAAAATAGATTTGGACAAGGCTTCCCTGTCCAACATTCATTGAAGGGGAAGAACGTCTTGAAAGCCTCTCTTCCATGAGAGATTGCACTAGACATGTCAAGTGATCCATCTTGTTTCTCAAATTTCAAAGTTTCTCCACTTGTGTGTAGAGATTTGTCCAATTTTCTGAATTGAACTCGTGAGCGGCAGCTTCCTCTTGCTATTTTAGTTCCATGTATCTCGTGTTTCACCATGATTGAAGAAGATTACAAAGGATTACTTTAATAACACTTTGATAGAACCGTCGTTGGAAAGGTTCTATCTTTTCAGGAAAGTGCAAGGAAAAATTGAGAGGCTTCGGAAAAGGGTAAAAGTAGATCTAGAGAAGAAGGAAAGGGAAGAGAAGGGAAGAAGGAAGGAGAGAGAAAGAGAGAATGAGAGTGTTCGTGCAAGAAGAAGAGAAGAGGGAAAAGTTTGGAGAGAGGAGGATAGAGAAGGGACAGAGAGATAGGGCACTAGTAGAGTGAGAGGGAAGAGTGGAACAAAGAGGAAAAGGAATAAAGAGTTAAGGCTGATTTGCCCCTAACCAAGCTTCCTCTGTTTATAATTTATACATTACATCAAATAGGAAACTCCTACTTTAACTAAAACTTTAACTAAGAGATTACATCAAATAGAAAATTAGAACTCCTAAGAGGAAACTAAGACATCTTTTTAGCTGACTAATTTTTTTGACTTTTTTTCACAAAATACCACAAATATCCCTGGGCTGGCTCCTCCCTTCCTTTATCTTGCTTGGCACCCAAGTCTCTAAATATCTAATTTTGATTCCCCTAGCTCCCCTTGCTTGCATGACTATAGTATGAAAAATATGACTTTTATCACCACATTAAACTCGAAAAGAATGGAGGTCACCCAAATCAACTCACAAGTTCTATGCACCCTTGGTATATATTCAACATCTTCACTGGATCTTACTACTATATTTTGTTTCTTACTTTTTCAAGTCACTAGATTTCCTTCCTCAGATGTACAAGAACCTCTTTCTTTCTCTTTCCTTCAAATATCTAATTATCATGTGATTTGCATATCCAAATGAATTTTCCCAGGATTTTTCATGAATCTTCTCACCAGGTAACAACATATGAAATGGTAGGTCGAGTTACAGTTGTTGGCAGAGGTGGCGTCTCAAGATGGGGGGTCGGGGCGAATTTAGTGCTTATTGAAAATTTAAGTGTTAATGTAATTAAGAAATGTAAATGTAAAAACTAAAACAAAAATACCATAACATAAAGATTTATTGATGTTCCCCTAGTGATAGTCACCCCTCAAGAACTCTAACTTGAAAAATTCATTAATCCTCATAGTAATCATGAAAGGATTCACGGTTCCGTTGTGCCCAACCAGTGCAATCTCCAATTGTTCACCCAAATCTCTCTTCAAGAAATAGATCTTGTACTTGAACTGTGATCTTGACACAAACATAAAACATTTTTCGTTTATACTTTTTTCTTATGGTTTCCTGTTATACATACTGCATATAGATCTTGTATATGAACTGTAATCTTGTTGTATTTCGTCGTCGCTGCAGGGGATGTTTCAAAATAAGCCGCGATATCTATGGCAGAATTGCAGCACATCTATCAGATAAAGCATGCCCGAGGATACTTCAAGAGGCCACTACTCTAAAGCCATTTCTTCACTTTGAAAAGCTACCAAAAGCTGCCGCATGGCCAAGAAACTTTGCAATCTCACCCCCCACTGATGACAACATTTCACTGTATTTCTTTCCAGAAACTGAAAGGTTCTTCCATTGCTTGTGTTCATTGAAGGGCACACAGTATTTCTTTGCTAGTTCTTTCCTTGAATCTGGGATTCCCACTTTCCGTGCTAGGGATGAGAATCTGTACAATGACCTGCTCGATGAAACTATGTCCAGAGAATTGGTGTTGAGAGCATCAGTTGGTCGCACTGAGGTTCTCATTTTCACTTCCCTTGAACTGCCCCAGAGCTACTGGAGTAAGCACTCTTTCTACATTGGCAGACGCCATATCACTACCAGCTCCCAGTTCTTACCGTTTCTGCACTAATATTTAAATGACATTCAGGGATCTTCGGCAAGTGCTATTTGTGGGGGTTATTCAGGGAAAGACAGAACCCACTCCCCAAGGCCTCTCTGATCATAAACTTAAGCAATGATGAAGAAGACTCAAAGGGAAGAAGCGATAGGTTACAGAACAAAGCAGCCGTCTTTCTACTTACCCGTCAGTGACGGGCAATATGGATCCTCACAAACCATTCAGCCAGCACGTAATCTGAGAATTGGAGATGTCAGAAACCTGTCTTCATTGCAGACTGACAGGTTTCCCCAACCAGCTTTCAGATCCTATTCTCAAAGCTATGATGCACCAACACCATTGGCCAGGCTGGACATTGGGACTAACTCGAGGGCAACACAGCTGACAAATCTGCAGCTTCATGGTGATACAACAGTACGTGAAAGAGAGAAATTGCTGAACAATTGTACTAGCACTGATTTGGTCCTGTTTCCCCTGGAGGCAGAGATGATGACAGCTCCACCTGGGAAACGAGGACCTATGGAAGCAAAAAGATGAGTTGATGCCGCATGAGATGGGAGAGATGGTCAATCAAAAAGCTACTTTTGTATGGCATTTTCCCTATGCTTATTAAGTATTAATACCGATTACATCAGTGACAAACAAAGAGCATGTGAAAGTTGGTTTTAAGATTTAACTTCTAGAGAGCATGGAAATTGGACCAAATTGGAATATTCTAGTTTGAATTTGCAGGTTGTATAGGATTTTAGTCCCCATGAATCATGTAAGGGAGTTGGTGTGGAACTCATTCACATGGTTACCATTGATGCTGGCATGCTTTGCAGGTTGGATTTGCATCATCTGTGAGAGGCTGCCCTCATGTGGGGTTACTATCTATACCAATTAAATAACTTGTATAGATCATTTAATTTGCAGCAACCTGGTATCGCCTCCTTGAATAATATAGAAAAAATTTTAAAATTAAAATATTTATTAAAAACTATCAACCTATCAATAAGATTAGAAAGAAGGGGAGGGGAAAACTGTGTTTTTGTCCTAAATTTTGTAAAAGAGATGCACTTGATGAGGGTGGCATCGCTTTTGTTCTTCTAACTTCACATAGAAACTGAAAACAAATTCAATTAATTTTTCATAGCTAAAATTTACTACTTTGCTAAATGACAGTTAACAAAGGAGAAGAACGAGATTGGGCTATGGATTTGGGAAAGAATGTTAAGGTATTGTAAGTTTGATATTATTGAACTAAAATTCTAAAAGTATCCTTCCCCTAATTGGGTAATCAAATACAAAATAATCATACCAAAGTGTTTTATTTAATAATAGTAAACATGTAAAATTACTTGAATATTTAATTGGCTAGCGCCAACGATTGTCTTGTCTTATGAGTGTCGCTTGAAAGAAAGTTCCTACTTCTCTAGAGACTCTACCCTCATCGTCACACTCAAATTGATGTGTACCTAAGGGTATTCTGCATCTCAATGTCTTAATAAGACTCACTATTACAGGTTTCAATCCATCCACTTTTTATTTCTATTGAAATTTCACCTTGCCACCTCCACTTAGATATGTTGGGTTGTCGCTACCAATGACTCATTTAATTGCCTTTAATTAATTTGGCCCCTTTTGAAGCATTTTAAATTTGTTTCTTTATAATCCTTTAATCAAACAATCGACCAAGTGAGGTTTCTCACAATTATATATGTGAGTTCTCTATCTTCAAAAGACTTGGAATTGAGGCTTTCATTTTTATTCCAAGCAATCCTTAACTGGTTATCAATTAATCAAGATAAAAAAATAGGGTTGCTTGTCTTTGGAATCAATGGTAATAAATCCATAAGTTGTTTGGCTCCTCTGACCATTTTTAAAGTTATTATTTCAGCTTCTATGGTGGATCTTGTAATCAAGGATATCTTTATAGAGTTTTAGGTGACAACACTTGCACCTATTGCAAACACAAATAGACCAATACACCTAGTGTCTTTAAATGTTATATCCAGTTGGCATCACTATCCCATATTATTCTTTGTCAGCAAAATTATCCCATATTATACTTTATCGGCAAAAAATTATCCCATATTATAGACAGGTTTGCACTCATAAAATGTACAAGGAAAGAGTGATCAGTTTGCTCAACACTTATGTAGCATTAGGATCCATTTTCCATAATTCCAAGCAAGAGAAAGAAGAAAGAAAAAAAAGAACAGAAGGGAAAAAGAGCTCTTGGGTAGAGAGAAGAAAAAATAAAAGAGAAAAGAGAGGTGGCACCAAGCAAAGAGAGAGAAAGAGAGATTAACTCAAGGATGAGATGTGTAAATTGATTAATTCCGAATTACAACACCTCTATTTATAGTAAAGGAAGAGGTAGAATCCTTATACAATTAGTCTTTCAATGCTAGTTATATTCCAACTCTAACTCTCTAAGATAAGTCTATTCAAACCAATCTACTAGAAGACTAATATGAGTTGAACTAGAACTCTTTCTTCATTCACGTGAATACAAGGGAGGACGCCAACTCGTGGCCTTATCCTTGTGGGTTCCTCATGATCTTCCAGCTCATCTTGATAAGGTTGCTAGCTCGTGATATATTTTTGGGTCCCACACGATCTTCAAGTTTTCTAACTCAATTCTACTTGTGCTACTTAATTCCTTAACTCGTGCTTGCTTGGGTGAGGACTCTTCTTGGTGTCCCATGTCCTCATGGTGGGTCCCTCCTACTCAAGCACCATGATGGGTCCCACATTGTAACACTCCCCCTCAAGCTGGGGGTGAGAAGACATCATAAATGCCCAGCTTGCTGCATATGGTAGACATAATCTTGTGAGTGACTGGCTTGGTGAGAATATCTGCAACTTGACTTTGTGTTGATCTATGCTTCAGAGATAGGAAACTAGCTTGGAACATTTCCCGTATAAAATGGCAATCCACTTCAATATGCTTTGTTATTTCATAGAAGACTGGATTCGATGTAATGTGTATTGTTGCTTGATTGTCATAGTATAGATATATTGGAGCTTCTTTGTAGAATCCCAACTCAGTGAGAAGAGATCTTATCCATATGAGTTCACTAACAGTGTGTGCCATGGCCTTGTATTTTGCTTCTGCACTAGACCGTGCTACTACATTTTGCTTCTTGCTTTTCCATGTAACCAAATTTCCTCCAACCATCGTACAAAATCCCGAAGTAGATTTTTTGTCATTTGGGGATCCGGTCTAGTCTGCATCTGAGAATCCTTCGATGTTGAAGTGACCATGGTTTTTATAAAGAAGCCCCTTTCCTGGAGCTCCTTTCAGATATCGTAGTATTCTTTCAAGTGCTTGCCAATGACTAAGTTGTGGCTTGTGCATGTATTGACTTACCACACTTACTGTATATGAAATATCCAGCCTTGTTACACACAGGTAAATAAGTTGTCCCACTAGTCTTTGATATTTCCCAATATCTACATCTTCGCCAGTGCCTCCACATAATTTTGTATTTGAGTCCATAGGAGTGTCTGCTGGTTTGCATCCCATCATTCTTGTCTCCTCTAGTAGATCAAGGGCATACTTTGGGATAGCACAATCCTATGTCTGGATTGTAATACTTCAATACCCAAAAAATATTTGAGTAGTCCAAGATCCTTCGTCTTGAATTCAGCACATATTTTCTCCTTTATTTTCTGGATGCCCTCAGAATCACACCCAAATAAAATAATATTATCAACATATACAGCCAGAATCACCATACCTCTCGGTGTATTTTCTATAAATACTGAGTGATCTCTAGAGCATTTGTGAAAGCCGACCCTTATGATGGTTTGACTAAATTTCTTAAACCATGCCCGAGGGGACCGCTTTTGACCATATAAAGAATTTTTTAGGCTACTTACCGACTCCCCCTCAACCACATACCCAGGTGGTTGTTGCATGTAAATTTCTTCTTTAATATCACCATTAAGAAATGAAATGTTCACATCAAGTTGATATATCGACCATGTTGAGTTGGCTGCCATAAATAATAATGTACTTACCGAATTCATTTTTGCCACTGGAGAGAAGGTTTTTTCATAATAGATTCTATAGCACTGAGTATAACCATTGGCAACCAGTCAAGCCTTTAGTCGTGCAATTGACCCATCCGGATTATGTTTGACAGTATAAACCCACTTGAAACCATAGAGTTTTTATATGTGGGAAGAGGAACCAGTGACCATGTATGATTGTCATTAAGGGCCTTCATTTCTTCATCCATTACTGCCTTCCACCCTAGATATTGTAGAGCCTCCTGATAGGACTGAGGAACAAATATGGAGGAAATAGAAGAAAGAAACTGATAACATAAAGGTGAGAGGCGATGATAAGACACAAATTTTGATATGAGATGAGAAGTAGAGGGTCTAGTGCATGATCTAGGTTCTTTCCTTATAGAAATAGGACGAGTATCATATTGATGGCCAAAAATAACTGGTAATGAAGAACTTACGTCTGTTGGATCTGTTAACTCGGTAGGTGTGGTGTCGGCCACTTGCTCTGGGGGTTGAATAATCTATGTATCACGAGGCATAACCATTCGATGGGAACTTGGTACTGTGGACAGACCAGGAGGAGCACTATCAGAATAAAATGAGGAGTCTTAAAAAAATGTTACATCCCTTGACACAAATTAATGTTGACGAGTAGGACTACAACAAACATAACCCTTTTGTGTGCGAGAGTATCCTAAAAAGATACACTTGATAGATTTAGGATCAAGTTTGCTGTGTCTAGATAATGAACTATGAACAAAACATTGACATCCAAAGACTTTCAAAGGTAGTGAAAACGGACCATCATTTGGTAATAATCTAGAATAAGGAGATTTATTACCAAGAACGGTGGATGGTAGACGATTTATAAGCAAGCAAGCCGTAAGGACTGCATGAGGCCAATAAAAGTATGGAATTTTCATGGCATATAATAAACCTCGAGCCACCTCAAGAATATGATGATTTTTTCATTCAACGACACCATTTTGTTGAGGAGTGTAGGCGCATGATGTTTGAGGGATAATGCCATTTTCTTGACAAAAGGAGTCAAGGCTTTTGGAAACATATTCTCTGGCATTATTAGACCGGAGAATTTTTATTTTCTAACCAAATTGTGTGAGTACCATAGCATGAAATGACTTAAAAATGAATGGTATCTCAGAATGCTCCTTAAATATAAACAACCAAGTTGTGGGAGTGAAATCATCAATAAATGTAATAAAATATTTTTCTTGAGAAATGTTGGAGACACTCAAGGGCCCCCAAACATCAGTATGAATTAAAGAAAATGGAGTGACACTTTTGACTTCTGGGCGAGGAGAGTATGTACTCCTTTGATGATTACTCAATTGACAAACCTCACAATGAAATTCTAGCCTTACTTTAAGAGAAGGAAACATATAATGAAGAGACTGTGCATATGGATGTCCCAACCGATTGTGCCATAACCGTGTCTCATTTTCAGTAGTAGAAACCATATTTATTTTCAGCATATCCAAGTAGTAAAGCCCCCCTTGTTCATGGCTTCCACCAATCACTTGCTTTGTTATAAGATCCTGAAAGACACATGAAGTGGGTGAGAAGGTAATAGAGCAATTAAAATATTTTGTCAACTAACTAACAGATAATAGATTCAAAGGGAAAGTAGGAACGAAAAGAATATCAGTGAGCAGAAGTGATGGTGTGACAGAAGTGGAACCTTTCCCTTGGACTTGGTTTGAGAACATTCAGCTATGATAACAAACTTGTGTGAAAGACTCAGAAATAGATAATGTAATAAATTTTTGTTACCTGTAAGATGCTAAGAGGTTCCTGAGTCAATTATCCAGGTTGAAGATGAGGCAGATAGCATTCCTGAAGCGGTAGTGGTAGCAGTAGTTGTGGAGGAACTAGGAGAAGAACCCAGCATTGTCTTCATTTTCTGAATTAGCTCATACTCTTCATCAGTAAAAAATTTCTGTGCTGCTGATTTTGTGGGTTGTTCTTCTTTTGTATAACTTATAAAGGCTTGATTAGCCCTTGTTAATTCTGACTATCCATTGGCTTTATAGCATATTTCTTTATAATGGCCATATTGTCCACAGTATGTGCATGCCCCGTAATAGCAATGATCTATAGTGTGGCCAATTTTTTTACAATGAGTACATTCTTTCCCGTCTGCTCTGCCAGCACCTGTCCTTCCACCTCTTCCTTTGCCTCCTCTATAACCTCTACCTTAGCCTCGGCCGTGGTCAGATGATGATCCTCTATGATCGGAATACATAGCAGATGATACTTCAGTAGTGGAGGAAGAAGTGTCTAGAATACGAAGTAGTGTTGTGCATACATCATCAAACTTGGGGACATCAGAAGCACTCAAAAGTTGACTCTTAGCAATCTCAAGTTGGGGTTTAACATTTACAAGACAAATAGCAGTAATTAAGGCTTCCTTCTATTTGTCTTGTATAAAAATATATGTGCTTGAAGGCTGAGATAACTTCCACTTTTGAAGAAAATCTCTAAAGCGAGCCAAGTACTCATGGATATTTTCTTCTTGTTTAGTATTCAACATTCTTTGGAGAATATCATATGGTCTATGTAGAGTATTCGGGCAAGAGTACAATTTAGCACATGTCTCCCAAATTTGTTTAGCAGTGTCAAGATGAATAACATTGTTTGAGACATGTTCTTCCATGCTATTGATTAGCCAACTAATCACCAAAGTATCATTTTTCAACCATTTGTTATAAAAAATATCATCTTCATCAATAGGTGGTCCTTGGGTGGTGAGGTGACCAAGTAGGTCTTTAGTTATAAGGAACCTCCAAACCGATGTGGACCAACTCATAAAATTTGATACCCCACATAAGGGTGTGGTGGTAATTCTCAGTATATCACCTTTGATATTCATATTTTCTTCAGCCATGATAGGCCCTTCTTCTTCAAAAAATATCTAATAATAACACCAAGTAGTACACTTCAAACAACTCGATGTATGGGAAATTTTAGCATTGATGCTAAATTATTATTCTGATTTTTTTCTCTAATACCACTCATAAGAGACTCAATAACAATCTTCTATATCAGGGAACTCTTATCCCACGGAAAAAAAATCCAACAATCTGATCATGGACTGGTCTCGGTATACAGAATTTCCAAACCGACAAAATTATTTTGATAGCTCCTTCTATATAGAGAGGCATGCATATCCATAATATAATAAGATGAAAGAATTTACATACGCATCCTTAAATCATCTTCTAAATTCAGAAACGAGTAACATGAAATGAAAAAAATTGAACACTTATCTCTCGGCTTGTGTTCTTCCTTCATAAAAGAGCTTTCTTTGAGTGATGTTGATCATCACTTCTTTAGAGCATTCCTTTGACGAGGGATCCTAAATATAATACTTTGATACCATGTTGAATTTAGGATCCCTTTTTCATAATTCCGAGCAAGATAAAGAAGAAATAAAAAAAGAAGAAAAGGGAAGAACAACTCCAGAGTAGAGAGAAGAAAAAATAAAATAGAAAAGAGAGGTGGTGCCAAGCAAAGAGAGAGAAAGAGAGATTAACTCAAGAATGAGATGTGTAACTTGATTAATACCGAATTACAACACCTCTATTTATAGTAGAGGAAGAGGTAAAGTCCTTATACAATTAGCCTTTCAATCCTAATTACATTCCAACTCTAACTCTCTAAGATAAATCTATTCAAACCAATCTACTAGAAGACTAATATGAGTTGAACTAGAACTCTTTCTTCATTCACGTAAATATAAGGGAGGAGGCAAGCTCATGGCCTTATCCTTGTGGGTCCCTCATGATCTACTAGCTCATCTTGATAAGTTTACCAGCTCGTGAGATATTTGTGTGCCCCATTTGATCCTCAAGTCTTCTTCTAACCCAATTCAGCTTGTGATTCTTAATTCCTTAACTCGTGCTTGCTTGGGAGAGGACTCTTCTTGGTGTCCCACGTCCTCATAGTGGGTCCCACCAGGTCGAGCACCATGGTGGGTCCCCCATTGTAACAACTTACATCCTTTAAGCAAAACTAGAGTAACTTATTTAGAAACAATAAAAAATAAAAAGAGAAAGAGAAACCACACTTCCATGAGCACTACATATTATGATACTTTGACAAGCTTGAAAAATGAGACTGTATAATCCATAGAGAACTGAATGTCAAGCATGAAGACATCAGAAATGTAAAAAACATTAAAAGAGGAAAAATGAAATTTACTTTTCAATCTAATTCAAATGGCTAAAATAGAAAAAATATTGACCTATTTACTAGGAAAAAAATTGACTATACATCCTTTTTCTAACACACATCAATATATACTCAAGAAAATACAAGGATGGGAAAAAGCTAGCAACATTGACTCTATTTAATCACCATTGACCAGTTATTTTTTCCATCTAAAGTCTTCAAATACGATGAAGTTTACCAAAAGACCTAGGTGACCCATAGTTTAGAGTCAAAACTCTATTAATAGATCAAGCAACGTAAATCATTGCTGTCAATTGAATAAATCAAGTTGGTTACAATAGGTTTGTTCATTCAAACAGGCATTTGCACCCTTCTCAAAAATCTGAAACCACATGAGAGGCCTAAACCAGACTATACACCCACTTCCAACAGCTTGACCAATGAAACCCCTAGTTTGTTGGCCCATCAATTGGCTAGATTGTTGTTTTAAACATAAATCTGTTTGATACAAAAAATCTAATAGCAAGCCTTTTTACTTTGACAAATGGATGTCTCCACCTTGGTTCATATCTGGAAATTTTAACACATTTATGGTACCAGAAACAAGGTTTTGTAATGTTGAGGACTCAATAGCTCACTGAGTCACCCAAAAGAGGTAGCAATCACTCATTGAGTTAATTACTTTTAAATTTCATATTTTATATTTTTTAAGTATATTTTTTCATTAAGTATGTAAGGATCCAGGTCGTAGGGGCAAAATTGTAAATTTAAGCCCTAAAACTTTAATGACATCAAACCCTATTTAGAGGGTAGAGAAATAGAAGAAGGACAAGCATTGAATTAGGTTAAACAGGGTTTGGAGTTCTCTTTGACGAGCTCTAGGGTTTTTGAGGTCTCCTTGACGAGCTCCAGGTATAGTTTCTCTCTAGATTTTGGTTTATTCTCTTCCTTTTTAAATTATGTTTGCATTGATTTTACCGAATCAAAGTGGAAAGGATTGTTGCTGTTTCTGAGTTCACTCAGCTGCTGTAGCCTCCCCTTCATCAACAGCAGCAAGAGGGGCATTCCCTCCTTCATTCCGAGCAAGGGTAGGGGTTTCCCCAATCCCCAACCCGAGAGCAACCTCTAAAGAGGTGCTTTAGCCTATACACGAGCAAGGCAGGATTAGGAACACCTAATCCCTCATACGTGAACATCAGTACCTGGCCAAGAGGGTCCTTACTCTCTCAGTAGTGAGCACGAGCAGCAAGGGTTCTTAACCCTTACTGAGAAAAACAAAGAAAGGAGACTTCTTTTCAGTCTTATCGAGAACAACCTCCTTTTCATCCTTACCGAGAGCAACAGTTTTATTACAGTGCTGGATTCATAAATCCCACACTGAGTTACTCGATCTATGGCTAGGGACCATAAAAACTTGGTATCAGAGTAGGGTAACAATGGTGAGTTAAAAGAGTTGATGATCAGAGAGCAGCAGACACAGGAAGAAAAATAAGTAGAGAATGAATGAAAGTTTGCCATAATCATGGAGAAGTTACAAAAAATTCCAAATATTAATCTCCAGATTAATAGACTGTCTGGAATGTTGGGAAATATTATAGTGGGAAGAAATTCAACCCCGGAGCAAAGAGGAGAGGACAACTCATTAAACACAGGGAGAGACCAATTTATAGGGCACACTGCCTTTCCTAGCCAAATGGGAAATTTCAGCCAAGGAGGAGGCACCGTACCAAGGTATACAAAACTTGACTTCCATACTTTTAATGGGTCAGATGACCCCTTGATTTGGTTACATAGCTGCAAAAAGTTTTTTACCCATCAGAGAACATTAGAAATTGATAAGGTGGGACTGTCCGACTTCCACATGCTTGATGAAGCACAACTCTGGTTTCATCAAGTAGAGTTGAATATATTGGTGCTAGATTGGGAAGAGTTTAAGGAGTTATGCACTATCCGGTTACATCCTCCAGCCCACAGTAACCCCTTGGGGGATCTATTGCTATTACAACAAACTGGCCTAGTGGAACTATATAAAAAACAGTTCCAAGAAAAATTGGCATGAGCCATTTAGATGGTTCGCGTATACCAGCAAGTCAATTTATTTACACCAGGCCTTACTGAGTCATTAAGGTTAGAGGTGGAGCTCCACGCACCTGCTGGCTTAGCTCGAGCAATGAATCTAGCTCGTGCATTGGAACTTCGACAAAAAGTTCAAAACAAGAGACCAACTTGGCAAAGGGACCGGAACCCTTCCAATAACTGGCAAGGGAGGTGAAACACTAACCCTCAGATAGCTTCTCTAGCAGGGCAATAGGTCAGAAATCATCCTAGTATTACTCCTGTAGCAGATAAAAGGCCTAGCAACCCACCCACCCAGTATATTAAAAAATTAACTAGTGTGGAGATGGCTAAGCCCAGGGCAAAGAACTTATGTTACAATTGTGATGAAACATACAGGGCAGGCCATCAATGTAAATGTTTGTTATGGTTAGAGGTTGATGAAATCACAAAACCGCAACAACTTGATGATTCTACTGAGGAGGATCCACCAGAAATCTCTTTGCATGCCATTATAGGACATAAATCCACCAAAACTATGCAAGTCCGCATTCGGGTGATGGACCAGGACCTTGTCAACCTTCTGGATTCGGGAAGTACACATAATTTTTTCCATTTGACCACTGCTCAACACCTTCAACTAAAAATACTTCCACACTCAACAACAACAATTTTGGTTGCCAATGGAGAAAAAGTTCCTAGCTACGACATCAGTAAAAAAGTAAAATTCTCAATCGGTACGACTTTCTTTCATTCAAGTTTTTTTGTCATACTTCTATCTGGGTATGATATGGTATTGGGTATTAAATGGCTGCAAAACTTAGGCCCTATTTTTTGGGATTTTACTATGAGTTTTGAAACGGGCGGACAACAAGTACTATTATAGGGCAGTCACGTGGACAAGCCACATCACATTCATACGATTCACACATAGGACAATCCGGACAATAATATAGAACATCTCCTGGATGAGTTCTCGGACTTATTACAAGAGCCCTCTAGGCTGCCTCCCTTGAGGCATTGTGACCATTGGATATGTTTAAAATAGGGCTCAAAAGTGGTGATCGTTTGACCTTATCGGTACCCATACCTACAGAAAGATGAAATTTAAAGACAATGCCAAACCATGCTACAACAAGGCCTTATTTGCAGCAGTCGTTCACCATTTTTGTCACTAGTCCTCGTTAAGAAACATGATGGTACATGGCGATTTTGTGTCGATTATTGGGATTTGAATGCCCAAAATGTGAAAGATAAGTTCCCTATTCTTATGGTGGAGGAGCTTTTAGATGAATTGCATGAGTCATATATATTCACCTAATGGGACTTGCGCTTTGGATATCATCAGGTTCGTATGCATCTAGATGACATCGAGAAAATGTCCTTTCACACTCATCACGGCCACTTTAAATTTTTGGTCATGCCATTTGGGTTATCCAACGCCCCAATCACATTCTAGGCGTTAATGAGGTATTCTGCAACTATCTTTGCAAATTTGTACTTGTTTTCTTTGATGACATACTCATTTACAGCCAATTCGGGCATCAACATTTAGATCATTTAAGATTGGTATTTCAACTGTTACATGCCCATCAATTATATATAAAGAAATCGAAATGCTCATTTGTGACATCACATGTGGCTATCTCGGCCATATTATTTCCCATGATGGGGTCATAGTTGATTCGGAGAAAATTTAATTTATTGCCGATTGGCCGCAACCTATGAATACCTCTGCTTTTAGAGGGTTTTTGGGATTGGAAAAATATTATAGGAAATTTATCATAAACTATGGACCGATTACAGCACCATTGACAAATATCCTCATGAAAAATTCCTTTATTTGGAATGATCAAGCCACACAGTCCTTCTCAGATCTCAAATTAGCACTTGCATCTGCACCAGTTCTGCAACTTCCCAATTTTGAAGATTTATTTGAGGTTGAGTGTGACACATCATGTGGGGGATTGGGCCGTTCTATAGTAGCACTTTCACCCTATTGCTTATTTCAGCTGATAGCTGGCAGTACGACACACAAATTGCCAGTATATGAACACGAGTTAATCGGGTCGGCCAAAGCTATCCAACATTGGCACCCGTCCTTATGGGGTTGCACATTTCTTATTCGTACTGATCATTACAACCTTAAATATTTGCTGGAGCAGTGACTCACGACTTCTCCTCAACAACAATGGATTTGTAAATTGATGGGATTCGACTTTACTATGGAATACCGTGCAGACAGGTTAAACAAGGCAGCCAATGCCTTATCACGATGTTTGGAGACTCTGCCGCTTCTATATGCTATCAACCAGCCTCATTTTATTCTTTTAGACTTGGTCAAGGAGAAAAATGCCAGCAATTCGGTTCTTCTCGATATGCACAAGCAATTTATAGAGGGGGCCATGGACTCTAGATGGACCATTCAGGATTCTCTTATTTATTACAAATTTTTTTTTTAGCCATCATCTCTACATACCATGACAACACTCATAAAGGCATCCAGAAAACATTGCATCACATTCGAGCGGATTTCTATTGGCAGGCTATGAAGACCTCCATTGTAGCATATGTATGATCTTGTTTGGTGTGTCAATGTAACAAGGCCGAACACTTAAGTTCCTACACAGGTGTAGGCCGATATTTCTATGGACTTCGTCGAAGGTCTTCCACAATCTTTGGGCAAGTCAATTTTATTTGTGGATGTGGATCGGTTCTCCATGTATGCTCACTTTATCCCCATGGCACACCCATATACAATATCCAGAGTGGCACAGATATTTCTCAAGCATATTGTTCGTTTACATGGTATTCCCGAATCGATTGTCAGTGATCCTAATGATGTCTTTACCAGCACTTTTTGTCGTGAATTGTTTCATCTATACGACACAAGTTGAAGTTCTCATCATCCTATCATCCTCAAATAGACAGCCAAACAGAGGTAGTTAACCGCACTGTGGAAATGTATTTCCGATGTCTAGTGGCGATCGTCCTAAAAATTGGGTTCAATGGCTACCGTGGGTGGAATAATTTTACAACACTTCCTTCCACACCGCTTTATAGTCTACTCCCTTCAGCATTCTCTATGGCAGAGATCCTCCTTTGCTTCTCTCATATACTCTGGGCTCCACTCGTGTGGACTCTATTGATCAAGCACTCATTGAACCAGACCAGGTGTTACAAAATATTTCGGATCGCCTCCTCAAATCACAAGTTCGTATGAAGGACTTCTACGACGAGGGACAATAGGATATCACATACAAAGAAGGTGACTATGTCTAGCTATGACTCCATCCTTACCACCAAAACTCACTAGCGGGCCCACACCATCCTTACCTCTTTCTCTATTATTCCATGCATCGGGCCAGTCGCCTATCAATTGCAACTTCCCACAACGGCTAAACTCCATGATGTGTTCCATGTCTCCTTACCTAAACCCTTTAAGGGTCTACCTCCTTCGTTGATCCCGTCCCTTCCTCCGGTGGATAATGGATGGGTTATTCTTACTCCAGCTACGGTATTGTGTGCCAATCATATTAATAACCAGTGGGAGATTCTAGTACAATGGAAGGACACCGGACAAGAGGCTGCTACATGGGAACAGCTGGCCAACTTCAAACTGGTCTACCCAACTTATGAGCTTGAGGACAAGCTCTTTCTCCAAAGAGGGGCAGGGGGGGGGGGGGGGGGGGGGGGGGGGGGGGGGGGGGGTGAGGTCACCCAAAGGAAGCGGCAATGATTCACTGAGTTAATTACTTTTAAATTTCATAATTTATATTGTTTTAAGTATATTTTTTTCATTAAGTATGTAAGGATCCAGGTCGCATGGGCAGAATTATCAATTAAAGCCCTAAAACTCTAATGACGTCAAACCCTATTTAGAGGGTAGAGAAATAGAAGAAGGTCAAGCATTGAATTAGATTAAATAGGTTTTGGAGTTCTCCTTGAAGAGCTCTAGGGTTTCGGAGGTCTCCTTGACGAGCTCCAGGTATAGTTTATCTCTTGATTTGGGTTTATTCTCTTCCTTTTTGAATTCTGTTTGCATTGATTTTACAAAATTAAAGAGGAAAGGATTGTTGCTGTTTTCGAGTTTTTTTCGAGTTCACTCAGAGGCTGTAGCCTCCCCTTCATTCACAGCAGCAACAGGGGCCTTCCCTCCTTCATTCCGAGCAAGGTTAGGGGTTTCCCCAATCCCCAACCTGAGAGTAACCTCTAAAGAGGTGCTTTAGCCTATACACGAACAAGGCAGGATTAGGAACACCTAATCCATCATACGTGAACATCAGTACCCGGCCAAGAGGGTCCTTAGCCTCTTAGAAGTGAGCAACCAAGGGTTCAACCCCTTACTGTCTACGAGCAGCAAAGGTTCTCAACCCTTACCATGAAAAACAAAGAAAGGAGACTCCTTTTCAGTTTTACCGAGAACACCAAAGAAAAGAGCCTTCTTTTCCTCCTTACCAAGAGCAGCAACTCTATGACAGTGCTGGATTCACAAATCCCATGCCGAGTTACTCGATCTATGGCTAGGGACCATAACATGTACCTGCTCCTGATGAAAGAGTACTAAGTTAAGCTATTGATTACATAATTACATGTCCTTCCACCTTTTTCATATGACCTTCTCATGTATACATTGACAACAACATTATGTCCATTGCTTACGGCATGGTTTTTCTCCAGAAAAGCCTTTTCTAATTTCCATGTAAGAAGATCATCTATGGTATGGCTGTTTCCCAATTCCTGATAGTTCATGTGCCCTTAAGTCTATAGTGACAACATTTCCTTTGCCTTGTTTATTGTGAAGCTTTTTATGGTGAAGTGGCCACAAAAAAAATCACATATTTTATAGCACCCTAATGTTTAGTGCCCTCTAAGAAGTAGACAAATTCGTTTGAACATATCATGCAACATTGGAATGTGAGTTTGATCTCATTTTAGCAAACTCAATTTCATCTATTTAACCCAATCAAAATGCCCAGTAAAGTATCAGATAGATAAACAATTCAACTCGATTAAAGAATTAGGATGTAAATTTCCAACATAGTTTCTTATCACATTTACAATAGCCTTGCAACCAGATTGATGACCGATTCTTAACTTTCGTAAGAAGAAGGGGGAATTTTTTTAAAAAAGAAAGAAATATAAGTGAAAAGCAGAAAAATATCAGTTTCAAACATAAAGTGATACAAAATCTCTACAAATACTTTTCTCCAAAAAAAAATAAAGAATTAACTCTAGACAATGATGATAGAGATAAAGATAAAGACAACTGGTGATTGAATTATAGACAGACTCAAATTGCAGCGATGAATGCTGCTTTCTATAAGTATTTCCAGCGACAACAGACTGGTTCTGATTAATCGATCAAACTCTGATACTATGTAGAGTATAGGAATGAAGAATAATATTACCGTGATTATTACTGATTAAGTGTACACAACTTATAGAGTTACAACAGAGACAGTAAATGATTAGAAGTCTACAATTTGAGTATGTCTCTAATTCAATCACCAGTTGTCTTTATCTCTATTTCCATCAAGTGATACGTGTGTATGTAAATCCTATAAGGGAAAATAGGCAAAAATCAATGAATGTACTGAAATAGAAACAAGGAATAACAACCAATAAGATAGAAATGATCCAAACAATGCCTTAGTAACAAAGTTTTTTATTGTGAAAAAAGGAAAAGTGAAGTGACTTGGAAGATGATAATATATGAGTAACTAAAAAGGTTCCTCAATTATCATATAACTTCGAAGAGTAGAGCAAGAGGAACAAAATGATGAGGAATTGACAGAGGATCAAGGCCTACGTCACTAACAACAAAATGTGTGACATTTTTCCGCTTCTTGTTTTAGACTTTTAGAAAAAAATTAATTACGACTCCACATTTTACTAGAAAGGTATAACACCATTACACTAGGAAAGCCAATATGGACGAAATTTGCTTGAGAAACTAAGCCCGATCATGCCATCAATTTCTTTAAAAAGAAAACTGCATGGTAGTCACGTAAAAAATCTAGGTAATGTTCTCTTGTGAATCGGATTCACAACCTATACTATTTGTGCTTTCCCCCGAAACAACCTCGCTTCATGCAACACCGATTTAACATAGCTAACCAAATAAATTCCCCTCAAATAGAAGAAGCCCCATTCTTATTTCAAAGTCACGATGCTCTCTGCGAATGAAGCAATAGAGCAATTGCAAAAGGATCAATATAACACCAGATGCACCAGGATAACAAGGAGAAACCATGAAACACCAAAATCAAAACAAAGAAGCAAATAAAAGAAGGCAGAACTAGAGTAGTTCAACTTGCATGATAACCAGTGACCACGTTATCCAAGAAATATGAAGACAATGTCTTCTTGAAACTTCTTCAACTGTAAAGAACGCTAAGAAATCGATTAGGTATATCAAACCGACTTACCACAACCCGAATCTCCAACGATCAATGTGACACGATTCTCTAAAATCTTCTCGATGATCTTATCTTTGATCAACATTATGGTCAAATGAGATGAAAGAGATGGCTTGAAAGGAGAAGGAGAAGAAGACAAACTAGAAGAAACAAAAAGGGCCATCATGCCTGAGGCTGAGGCTTCATTGCAGAGAAAGCTGGGAGTGTGAGGTTGCTTGCTGAATGATGCACTTTTAGTATCTCCTACCTTTCGCAGTACAATGAGGAGCAAAAAAGAGGTAGAAAGCTATTAAGGTGAAAGATGCGCTCCTTTCCGTATTTAAAAAATGACTTTTACGACATTACCCAACTTTTTAAACATAATTACACAAATAAGAAATTTTTAACTTATTAAAAAAATACCCAACTTTGACTATCAAATGCACATATGTACAGTTAAAAGTGACACATAATTTTTGACCGATTACAAAGTGCCACGTCATAATAACACATCAGCACCCGATGAATCGAACGACACAACTGACACGCCATCTTCAAGACACTTCATCACCCATGTAGGATGCCATGTCATTAAATGACACAAACCCTCGAGATCAGTTTAAAATATTACGTGGTAAACCACCTCATCATCCATGTACTACCTATTATTATCAATTTAAATTATTTATTAATTGAAAATTTTATTTTAGAGTTTAAAAATCAAATTTATCAGTACAATTTTTATTACCATATATTTAAAATAATAAAATATAAAATAAGTATATTAAATTAATTTAAAATATTACTCTTACCTATTTTACACCTTTTATTATCTATTTAAAATACTTATTAATTGAAAAACTACTTGAAAAATTTTCTTTTAGAGTTTAGAAAACAAATTTATTGGTACACTTTTTTATTACCTTATAGTAATAAAAATAAAATAATTATATTAATTAATTAAAAATATTATTCATACCTATTTAATACCTTTTATTACCAATTTAAAATATCTATTAATTGAAAAAGTATTTGAAACAAAAATTTTAGAGTTTAAAATAAAATTTATTGGTACACTTTTTGTAATGATATATTTATAATAATAAGTTATTAAAAAGATATATTTTTAAATAAGAAATCTTAATCCTCGCTATTTAACACCTTTTATTATCAATTTAAAATATTTATTAAATGAAAAAATATTAAAAAATTATTTACTATTTAAAAATATAATTTATTTGTAAAATTTTTATTACCTTATATTTATAATAATAAAATATAAAAGTTTAATATTAATTAATTAAAAAATCTTACTCTTACCTATTTAACACCTTTTATTATAGATTTAAAATATTTCTTAATTGAAACATATATGAAAAATTATTATCGAGTTTAGAAATAAAATTTATTACTAAAATATTTATTACCTTATATTTATAATGATTAAAAAATAAGTTAAGTAATTAAAAAATATGACCTATTTAATACCTTTTATTATTGATTTTAGACATTTCATAATTTTAAAAATAATTATTAATTTTTTAATGGTTTTCATAAATATTTTTTGTCGGAACACATTTCAATAAATTTAATTTTTTTAAAAATATATAAATTTTAATATTTATTGTTTTTAAAAATATTCAAATATGATTGACAACTAGGATTATCGATTTAAGGTATTTTAAAATTTATTTTAGTTTTTAACCATCTTATTTGTCAGTTATCTTCTATTTATTTTAATAAAATATAAAATTTATATATTAACTAATAAAAATCACATCATTATATATTGAAAAAGATATTTTAAAATTTAAAAAAAGTTAATTTTTTAAAAATTATTTGTCAATATGTTTTTTATTACTTTCTATTTTTTTAAAATTCAAAAATATATATTAACATTAAAAATTATATTCTAATCAATTTCTTACCTTTCATTATCAATTTAATATATTGTCAAACCTTAAAAATATTAAAAAAACTCAATTTTATTTCTAAAAATCTTATTTATTGATACACATTCTTTTCCTTCAAATTATTGTAATAAAATTTAATTTTATATATTAATTAATAAAATAATTCAATTTAATTTAATTACCTTTAATTTGATTACTCCAGGCAACCAACCATAAAAAAAAATTTCTTTAACTTAAAACTATATAACACATTATAATAAACATTGAGGTTCATTTCGTCCATTTTCTTACATCCACATTTTTTTATGCGTATATTACCAAATGTGAAACATATTGAATCACATAAAAAAACATTGAAAAAATAAATAATCTTTTGTGCAACATTTTCTAAATTTCAACTTGATTACAAATACTTTAATGATTGTTTCAAATTTTGGTAATACAAAAGTGCAAAGCGCCTTAGCCCAAAGATAATTCAGAAACCATAAATGAAAATTCTCTTTGTTATCCTTTTCCATAGAACGTAAAAAACATCAGATTCCAATTCCCAACCGTCTGCAACATGAAACCTCAGAAGTTCCCAAAAGATCCTACAAAATCATAAACAAAAGTCTCTTCAAATATGTTAAGGAATAGTCCTACATGGATTATTGAGTACAAAGATCATGAGTTTATTAGTTGGGAAAGAGGCTTTCTATATGGGCTACTCAATATGGGATGGGCCTTGGACCCAACTTCAAATGGTATTAGAGCAGGTTCTGTGAGATGATTCGGTCAACCCACAAAGATAATGTGATCATTTTCTGATCTATTATCTCTAATAGTTTAGGTTCATAATTATCTTCTTTTTTTTTGTCCCTATACTTGTTGTTTGCTTTGTGTTCTCACCTCTATACTTAGCTTTTCATATTGCATTTTATATATTGACAAAAAAGATATTTGAGTCTACTTTCCAACAAAAAATGATTTTTTACAATTTGAGCTTTCTAAAAATAGAAATAAATATTGGAAGCAACAAGTGTCAGATTGCAAGAGAGGTTCGAGCAACAACAGAGAGGTTCAAGGAACAAAAGTGCTTACCTATTCAACCAATTCTCAATCTGAGTTCTTTATATGGAGATATCGATCTTGGAGGAGTCAATGGTCATGCTGGAAAAAGGAAAAAGAGTACTTAATTTGGCCAGATTAGAGAGACCGAAATCTATCAAATTATTTATCTCAAAAGAAGTATATTTTATGAAGAGAAGTAATACTTGGATGAAAGGTATTTAATCCTAGTTTCATAAAAAAAAATTTATGTCAATCTGATATATATTTAAGTATATATATTGGAAGAATCAAAGGTCATGCCGGTATCTTGTTGCATTCAAAAATCTGAATTTAAACCGAATTTTTTGCATCACTTTTTGAGTTGTTGTTATTGATCAACAATATCAGAAAAATATCTCACTTACCCCTTTTTGTCAGTTACATTTTGTTGAAAGATATGATGTAATTAGGGTGACACTAATGTAATTAGTTTAAATTTCTTGTCTCTTCTTCACTCTTATTAGGGTGAAGGGTATACTTGTAATCTTGGTAGTTTTGATACCGATGAATAAACCATATGGGGAAGGGTTTGGATGAAGTCCAAGACCCTAATTTCCTCCTCTCTTTGGACATGTACCCTATTTCTATCCTCTCTTTCTCTTCTCTCTTCTTCCTTCTTCCTTATTTGTTTTCCCTAAATGATCATCTATGGAATACTGAAAATCAACATGGTATCAGAGCTGTGATTTTCAGGATCCAAATTATCCTGAAGACGTTGTTATTTTGATGAAATCTGACGAAGTCTTAGAAGGATCCTAATGAATTTATGGAAAAGAGAAATACTTCATTGACTTCAATAACTTGTTGTAATCAGAGTACATGAACCTCTATTTATAATAGAGGAAGGTAGTAGAGTCCAATTACAATAAAACTACCCTTGTCCCAATTACACCCAAAGTCTAACACTTAAAGATAAGTCCTAACATAATTAAATAACTCAATATAGTTAAAAGACAAACATAACTCAAACTAAAACTCTTCTTTGACATAACCATAAGATAAGATACTTTTGTGAGTCCTTCTTGATCTTCTAACTAATGTGATAAGGATGCCAGCTCATGGTAATCATTGTGGGTCCTACTTCTTATGGGCTTGAACCCATCTTGTGGGCCTTCCTTGGCCATGTGGCCCATCTTATAACAATCTTAGATGTGGGCCTTCCTTGGTCGTGTGAGCTTGAGCTTATCTTCCAACAGATCCTCTTCTCTGTTTGTTTACTACTGCTTCGCTATTCTATTTCTAGGAGTTTCTTATTCATCATTGACAGAAGCTGCTGAGTATCTTGCTGGATTATTTCTTCCACGGAGAAGAGAGATTCATCACTCTATTTCGAAGCACCATTGAGGAAGAAACTCTGTTCTGAAAACTTGATCTTGATCTTACTACTGATTTTCTTGAATCTTGATCTTGATCCTCTACCATTCCGTTCTGTCGAGGTTCTCTTTGAAAGTTTCCTACTGTGGTTGCCATTTCTATAAGCTGCTCTCTTGCTCCGTTCGATGTCAAGGAAGAAGATGACTGCTGATTTAAGTTTTCCTAAGTTAGGAAAAATTAAACTAGTACTGGTTCTATCCGAATCTCGAATCGGACCTGCCAAAGTTCACCAAGTGAAAGCTTACTGTTTCTGCACTAGTCTATCGAGTTAACTCGGGCCAACTCAGACCAAGTCAACTCAGTGGTCAACTCGGGTCCAGGTCAACCTGACTTGGCCCACTTATTTTTTGCCTCGTTTATACTTGTTCAGGTCCCAAGTTCTATACATATTTCTTCTATGACTCAGTTATATTAGTCTACTATTTCACTCGGTTCAACTTGGTTTTCTATCTCCGCCTAGATTATTATTTTGAAGTATAGGTAGCTTATTACTCAGATCAAACTTATTACTTGGGGCACCACTTCCTGATGGACTCACTGTAAATTATCTCATATGTCCTTATTAATGTTAAGGACTTCTATTATTTACCGATTATCCACTACTATACAACTGCACATGTGGTGCATGTTATTTTGGCATTGGCCCATTTTCGCTACTGCTATTGTGTCTCTTTGATTGAGACATTTTTTTCTGAAGAAGAACTTGGTTGATTGCCTTGGGTTCATTATTTGCTGACTTTTGTCGTCATTGTTTTGTCTAATGTGGAATTTGAATTTCTTAAAAAAATAAAGCATATGGTGGCCTCAACATCTTATTTTCCTCTTTACCCATTAACCTTTGCCAGTCTTTCTCCTACCATCCTTTATTTGACTCTCACTTACCCTTATTGGTCAACCCTTTTGAAGCATTTCTTTGACTGGTCCCTTTTATTGATATGGGTATTTTTAGTCCATTGAAACATTTTATTGGTACCCGTGGGTCTTTATCGCCGTCTTGTGAATACAGGCATTATCCACTTTAGTGATTATTTTCACTATATTTGTTCGAAATCCTTTGAGTTTGGTTTTGACTTATGTTTTATCACCCATTTCTACCCTTTGAGAGTTTGTGCCTGGGGTCATACTTATCCTTGGGACATCGTGATGGAGAAGCTTATTACTACATATATGTTATTTGGTTCAATTTGAGATCATTGCCATTACCTCCCAGCTTGAGGGGGAGAGTTGGAAGATATGATTTAATTAGGGTGGCACTAATGTAATTAGTTTAAATTTCTTGTCTCTTCTTCACTCTTGTTTGGGTGAAGGGTATACTTGTAATATTGGTAGTTTTGATACCTATAAATATACCGTATGGGAAGGGTTTGGATGAAGTCCAAGATCCTAATTTCTTCCTCACTTTGGACGTGTACCATATTTCTATCCTCTCTTTCTCTTCTCTCTTCTTCCTTCTTCCTTCTTCCTTATCTCTTTTCCCTAGATTACCATCTATGGAATCCTGAAAATGAACACCTTACTCATACCATCCTTTTTTGACTCTCACATACCCCTTTGGCCCAAACTCTTGTGTGTCGCTTCGGTTGATTTACCTTTTTATATATATGGGTATTTTTAAATCCATTGAGACTTTTTATTGGTACCCTTGGGTTTTTTATCATTTTCTTGTGAATGATAAACATTACCCACTTCAGTGATTATTGTCACTATTTTTGTTCAAAATCCTTTGAAGTTGGTTTTGACTTATGTTTTATCACCCCTTTTTACCTTTTGAGAGTCCATGTCCAGTTTCGTACTTATCCTTGGGACACCATGATGGATGAGATTATTACTACATCTATGTTATTTTTTTCAAGCTGAGATCATTGCCATTACCTCCCAACTTGAGGGGAAGAAGTAGAAGAAGAAGTGCAAGAAAGAGATATTTTATTCCATATGTTGTTGTAATTTTATAGAATAAAATATCTCTTTCTTGTACTTCTCCTTCTACTTCTCCCCCTCAATCTGGGAGGTAATGGCGGTGATCTCAACTTGAAACAAATAACATAGATTTAGTAATAATTTTCTCCATCATAATGTCCCAAGGATAAGTATGAATCTGGAAGCACTCTCAAAAAATGGATGATAAAACATAAGTCGAAACCAACATCAAAGGATTTCGAACAAAAATAGTGAAAATAATCACTAAACTGGGTAATGCTTGTCATTCACAAGAAAAGGATAAAAAACCCAAAGGTACCAATAAAAAGTCTCAATGGATTTAATTTTTTTTTCTTGGAAACAATTTTTTAGCAAAACATTTTGTGGTAATTCAATTTTTGCTTAAAAAATTACCTTTTCCAACTATATGGCCATTTTGTATATTTTTTCTTAAAACATTGGGAAAGTATTTTTAGTAAAAATACATCTATAGGGACTATTAGTGCCTCGTGTGTCCTGGAAACACATTTCTATCTGAAAATTCTTACTAGGAAAATTTTGTGGTAAGACAATTTCTGGTGATACAAATTACTTTCTACAACTATAAGGCATTGTTAGTGTATTTTTTCAGGAAATGTTGAAAAATTATTTTGAGTAAAAATACGTCTCTGGAGACATTTGGTGCCTCATGTTTCCTAGAAACACTTTTGTAGCTGGAAATGAAAATTCTTATCAGAAATATTGTGGTAAGGCAATTTTTGGTGAAATAAATTATTTTCTACAACCTTAAGGCCTTGTTAGTGCGTTTTAAAGAAACATTGGAAAAGTATATCTAGTAAAAATATATTTGCAAGGTCCATTAGTGAGTTATATTTGCTAGAAACACTTTTCTAGTTGACAATTCTTACCAGGAAAATTTTGTGGTAAGGCAATCTTTGCAGAGTAAAATTACATTTTATAACTACAATGCCTTATTAGTGCCTTTTTTGTGGAAGTTTTCGAAAAGTATTTCTTGTAAAAGTACGGCTCCAAGAACTATTAGTGCCTCATGTTTCCTGGAAACACTTTTGTAGCTGAAATTTTTTACCAAAAATATTTTGTGGTAAGGCAATTTTTGCTAAAACAAATTACTTTCTACAACTATAAGGCCTTGTTAATGCCTTTTTTTTTAGGAAACATTGCAAATTTGTTTCTAGTAATAATACATCTCCACAGACCATTAGTGCATCTTGTTTCCTGGAAACACTTTCTACCCTATTAGGCCTTGTTAGTGGCTTTTTTTTTTAGGAAACGTTGGCAAAGAATTTTAGTAAAAATACGTCTTTGAGGACCATTAGTGCCTTGTGTAGGTTGTAAACGTTTTCTAGATGAAAATTCTTACCAGGAAAATTATGCTGAAACAAATAAATTTCTACAACTATAAGGCCTTGTTAGTACATTTTGTAGGAAATATTGGAAAAATGATCTAGTAAACATATGTCTCCAGGGCCAATTAGTGCCTCTTTTGTCCGGGAAACACTTTTATAGCTGAAAATTCTTACCAAGAAAATTTTGGGGTAAGACAATTTTTGTTGGAACAAATTACTTTCTACAACTCTAAGGCTTTTTTCGTGTATTTTTTCAGGAATCATTGGAAAAGTATTTCTAGTAAAAATACATTTCCAATGGACCATTAATGCCACATGTTTCTTTGAAACACTTTTAAAGCTGAAAATTCTTACTAGGAAAATTTTGTTGAAACAAAGTACTTTGTACAACTACAAGGCCTTGCTATTGCTATTTTTAGGAAATATTGGAAAACTATTTCTAGTAAAAATACATATGCAAGGACTATTAGTGCCTCAGGTTTCCTAGAAACAATTTTCTAGCTGAAAATTCTTACTAGGAAATTTTTTTGGTAAGACAATTTTTCTGAATCAAATTACTTTCTACAACCATAAGGCCTTATTAGTGCATTTTTTTAGGAAACGTTGAAAATTCTTGTTAAGTAGTGGAGCCTAATCAAAACATTATGCTGAATCGCTATTAGGGTTTCATCATCATCACGAAGAAGGATTTTGAGTTGCATCCCGAGAGAGGTTAGAGAAAAACACATGTGAGTGTGTGCGATATCTCTTGTAAACTATTTCATCTTCATAGTGAATTATTCCAGCAATGGAAGATAGGAGATTGCCAAAGATGTTTTGGTTCTAAGGCTATTAGCACCTCCACCTATTTGATCAACAGAGGTCCTTCAACACCATGGATTGCAAAGTATCAAAAGAGTTTTTGATTGGCAAAGAGGTAAACCTTTCTTTCTTGAAAGTTTTTGGTTGTGTTTCTTATATTCATATTGATTCTACTATTAGGAGTAAACTTGATGCTAAATCTAAGATATATATTTTTTTATTGGCTATGGTCGTACTGAGTTTGATTATCATTTTTGGGATAACCAAAGTCGTAAGGTTATCAAGAGCAAGAATGTGATCTTCAATTAAGGTGCCTTTTATAAAGATAGGTTGAGAATAGATTCTGAGAGTACAAGTAATGAAGCTAAGAAGTCTGACGTGATTCAGTTGAGAGATCTTCCAGTCATTGAGATGGAGAATATTGCTTAGGAAGACCTGAAAAATATACCACCATAAGTAAATCAGGACATTCTTGTGACTGAACGTAGGAGATCTTTCAGATCTAGCAGACCACCACAGAGATACTCCCTTACGTTGAATTATATTTTGTTAACTGATAAAGGTGAACTAGAGAGTTATGAGGAAGCCGTGCAAGTTGATGAATCAACCAAGTGGGAGTTGGCCATGAAGGATGAGATGGATTAATTGTTATACAATCAGACATGGCAATTGACCGAGTTACCAGAAGGGAGGGACTTGAAGAATAAATGGGTGTACCGAATAAAATATGAAGATGATGGCAACAAGTGGTACAAAGCAAGACTGCATGTAAAGGGCATTCAACAAAAAGAAGGCATTGACTACACTGAGATTTTCTCTCCAGTAGTGAAATTGACTACTATTAGAACAATGTTTCAATTAGTGGCAAATGAAGACTTACACTTAGAGAAGTTGGATGTAAAGACAACATTTCTTCATGGTGATTTGGAGGAAGAAATTTACATAGTGCATACATAGGGTTTCAAAGCACAAGGAAAGGAGAAAATGGTGTGCAAACTTCAAAATATCTTGTATGGTCTTAAATTGGCTTCAAGATAGTGGTATAAGAATTTTGACATCTTCATGAGTAGTATTGGTTTCTTGAGGTGCTAGATGGATCATTGTTGTTCTCTAAAGAAGCTTGATGACTCCTACACCATTCTACTACTATATATTGATGACACATTGATAGTAGGTGCTTGTAAATAGGAAATAGATAAGGTGAAAAGAGAGTTGTCCAAGAAGTTTGCAATTAAGGATTTGGGTGCTGACAAAGATTTCTAGACGAGTGAAGCCTGATGAGAACACCCAACGTCCACCACTGAAGGCTGATAGAACATCCAGGATAAGAGCTCCCAACTCTGAGTTTGCATGGACAGAACCATCACCAAATGAGACTGACGACACAACCAAGAGCAACAGTTCCAAGCTCTGAGTTTGGTGGACAGAAACACCACCACAAGAGGCTGACAAAATAGCCAAGGAGAAGAGCATCAAGCTTTGAGTTTATTGTGAGCAAGAAGACACCAAGGAGGCTGGAAAAATGGGATTGCGGCTCCCTTCTTCTTCTTTACTATTTAAACTTAGGGTTAGGTAAATTACAATACAGCCTATGGGCTAAATACAATGCAACCCAGCCCAACTAATCCCTTTCTAATTAACCTATGTACATGTCATAATTTATACAAAAATATTAACATAAAACTTAATCTTATATACATTCCAACATATGGTAACATCCCCCCTCAAATTGATGTTGGGAAGTCAACTAGCAACAATTTTGCCAATATGAAAATTATGTTGGGGTTGAGACAATGCTTTGGTGAAGACATCAACCATTTGAAGATCCAAAGAGATGTATGGAAGAGATATTACCCGGCGCTCCAAAGTGTCATGGATAGAGTGACAATCAACCTCAATGTGATTGGTGCGCTCATGAAAAACACTGTTGGCAACAATCAGAATAGCACTCCTATTATCCGCATGGAGAGGTATAGGGATAGTCTGAAGAATAGAGCTCAACAAGAAGACTGCGTAGCCATATAATTTTAGAACACACAGTAGACATGGCATGATACACGGCCTCTATAGAGGACTTGGACACCCGGTCTTGTTTCTTACATTTCCAAGAAATCAATGCATCCCCTAAAAACACACACCAACCTGTAGTAGAGCGATGGGTATCGGGGCACCCAGCCCAATCAACATCATTGTAGGTATCAAGTCAAAGCATGTAGCCTATAGAAAAGAATAATCCATGAGTAGGAGAACCTCGCAGATAGTGGATGATGTGCTAAACTGCCACAAGATGAAGATGCCGAGGAGAATACATAAATTGACGAACCTGATGAACGACACAGGAGATGTCGGGATGAGTTGTGGTCAAGTATATGAAACTCCCAACTAGGCGTCGATAGATAGTAGGATCATCAAGAAGAGCCCTTCATCTTTTCTATATTTGACATTGACATCCATAGGAGTAGCGATCAATGAAGTGTCCTCCAAACTAGATAGAGTAATAATATCTTGAATATACTTATGATGGTTTAAGAAAATATCGTTGGGTCGATGACTTACTTCCATCCCTAAGAAGTACGTGAGCTGGCCAAGATCCTTCATAAGAAAAATTGCATGCAACACCTGCTGAAGCTTATTAATTAGGCTAGAGTCAGTGCCAATAATGATAATGTCATCCACATAAACCAAGAGAATGACCATGCCCGCGACAGATTTGTGATAGAAGATAGAGGAATCATACTAACTCTATGTAAACTTGTGGAGAATAAGTATACCGCAAAACTTGTCAAACCAGTCTCAGGAGCTTGCTTAAGCCCATATAGAGGATGGCATAGATTGCAGACAACATTAAGAGAAGAAGTAGTCATACCAGAGGGAAGCTTCATGTAGATATCCTCTTATAGATCACCTTGGAGAAAGACATTCTTTACACCCATCTGATGCAGTGGCCAAGACTATGAGGCTGTAATGGCTAATATGGTTCGAAATGTGGTCATCTTGGAAACTGGAGCAAATGTATCCTCATAATCAATCCTATATTTCTGTTTGTTCCCCAGCGCTACAAGGCTGGCTTTTTATAGATCCAAAGGTCCATCTGAATGCAGCTTGATAGAAAAAACTCATTTACTCCCAAGAGGCCAAATAGCAGGATGTGGAGGGGGGCGGGGGGTGCGGTAACAATATCCCAATTGTGATTCTCCTCTAGAGCTTGTAGTTCTGTTTGCATTGCCTTTTGCCAACACTCATGTGATATTGCATCTTTGTAGCAAGAGAGAATAGAAATAGAAGATAAAGTAGTTGCAAGAGATACATGGGAGGAGAAACCATACCTATCAGGGGTCGAGAAGGGCGAGTAGACCGGCGAAGAGTGGTGAACCTGTACAAATCTTGTGTGTTTTTGTTTGCTTGATTTTCCTTTCTTCTACGATTGTTGTTGTTGCACTCGTTAGTTTTGAATTAGGGTGTCTAATCCCTAACAATTTTTTCTAGGAAAATTTAGAGGTAAATATTTTTTTTTTGAAACAAATTACTTTGTCCCCACTATATGGCCTTTTTCCAGAGTATTTTTAGAAAAAAACGGAAAATATTTCTAATAAAAATATGACTCCAAGGACGATTAGTGCCTCATGTTTTCTCGAAACACTTTTCAAGATGAAAATTCTTACCAGGAAAATTTTCTTGAAACAAATTACTTTCTACAAGTACAAGGCCTTGGTAGTTCATTTTTTCAGGGAATGTTGGAAAAATATTTTTAGTAAAAATATGTTTATGGGGACCATTAGTGCCTCATGTTTCCAAGAAACACTTTTCTAGCAGAAAATTCTTACAAGAAAATTTGTTGGTAGGACAATTTTTTCGTAATCAAATTACTTTCACTATAAGGCCTTGTTAGTGCATTTTTTAGCAAACATTGAAAATTCTTACCAGAAAAATATGTAGTAAGGCAATTTTTTGCTGAAACAAATTTCATTTTACAAATTTCAGGCCTTGTTAGAGTTTTTTTTTTAAAAAAAATGTTGGAATATTATTTTGTAGTAAATATACATCTCTAGGGACCATTAATGCCTCATGTTTCCAGGAAACACTTTTCTAGCTAAAAATTATTTCTAAGAAAATTGTGGTAAAGCTATTTTTACTTAAACAAATTACATTCTATAACATTATGGTCGTCTTAGTGCTTTTTGTTTTTCAAAAAACATTGGAAAAATATTTTTTAGTAACTCCTTGGATCATTAGTGCTTCAAGTTTCCCTGAAACACTTTTCTAGTTAAAATTTCTTACCATGAAAATTTTTAGGTAAGGCATTTTTTTATGAAACTAATTACTTTCTACAACTACAAGGTCTTGTTAGTGCCTTTGTTCATTAAATGTTGGAAAAATATTTCTTGTTAAAATACGTTTCCAGGAACCATAAGTGCCTCAAGTTTCCTAGAAACTCCTTTCTAGTCGAGAATTCTTAACAAGAAAATTTTGTGCTAAGAAATGTTTTGCTATAAAAAATTATTTTCTACAACTATAAGGTGTTGTTAGTGTATTTTTAAGGAAACATTGGAAAAGTATTTCTAGTAAAAATACATCTCTAGAGACCAATAGTTCCTTATATTTCCCCGAAACACTTTTCAATATGAAAATTCTTACCAAGAAAATTTTGCTGAAACAAATTAATTTCTACAACTACAAGGCCTTGTAAGTGCATTTTTTTAGGAAAAGTTGGACAAGTATTTCTAATCAAAATTCATTTGCATGGACCATTATTGCTTCGTGTTTTCTGGAAACACTTTCCTAGCCAAAAATTCTTACTAGGAAATTTTTTTAGTAAGCCATTTTTTTTCTAAATAAAATAACTTTCAAATACTATAAGACCTTGTTGTGGTAAGAATTTTTTGCCGAAATAAATTACTTTCTATAACAGTATGGCCTTGGTAGTGCCTTTTTTCCAGGAAACATTGGAAAAATATTTTCTAGTAAAAATACGTCTCCTTGGACCATTAGTGCCTCATGTTTCCTTGAAAAACTTTTGTAACTAAAAATTCTTTCGTCTAAATTTTTTTTTTCTAAAACTAATTACTTTCTACTACTTTTAGGCCTTATTAGTGCCTTTTTCTTGAAATGTTGGTAAAGTATTTCTTGTAAAAATACGTCTCTAGGGACCATAAGTGCCTCATGTTTATTGGAAACACTTTTCTAGCAGAGAATTCTTACCAAAATTATTTTTTATAAAGGAATTTTCGCTGAAACAAATTACTTCCTACAACTAGAAGGTCCTGTTAGTGCATTTTTTTCAGGAAACATTCAAAAAATATTTCAAGTTAGGATACGTCTCCAGGGACCATTAGTGCCTCATGTTTCTTGGAAACATTTTTCTAGTCGAAAATTATAATTCATAAAACAATTTTTACATAAACAAATTACTTTATACAACTATATGGCCTTGTTACTGAATTTTTATTTGAAACATTGGAAAAGTATTTCTAATAAAAATATTTCTCATGATAAGTACCTCATGTTTACTAGAAATACTTTTCTAGCTGAGAATTTTTAGTAGGAAAATTTTGTGGTGAGGTAATTTTTGCCAAAACAAATTACTTTCTACAATTATAAGGCCTTGTTAGTGATATTTAAAAGAAATTTTGGGAAACTATTTTTAGTAAAAATACGTCTCCAGGGACCATAAGTGCATGTTTCCTGGAAACACTTTTTGTTTGAAGATGGGCACCAACTCACACGACCAGGGAAGACCCACATATCTAAGAGTATTATAAGAGAGACCACTACCCCCTTGTAACTCACAAAGGCATCATTATCTTACCATCACGTCCTAGAAGAGTTCTAATTTGAGTTATGTTTGTGTTTTATCTATATTGAGTTATTTAATTATTCTAGGACTTATCTTTAAGTGTTAGAGATTGGGTGTAATTGGAACAAAGGTAGTTTTATTATAATTGGACACTACTACCTTCCTCTATTATAAATAGAGGTTCATGTACTCTGATTATAATAAGTTAATGAAGTCAATGAAGTATTTCTATTTTTCTTAAATTCAATACTTTTCTAGCAGCATATTCTTACTAGGTAAATTTTGTGGTAAATCAATTTTGGCTACAACAAATTACTTTCTCTAACTATAAGGCCTTTTTCGGGTATTTTTTCATGAAATGTTAGAAATCTATTTCTAGTAAAAGTATGTCTCTAGGGACCATTAGTTCCTGATGAGCCCTGGAAAAACATTTCTAGTTGAAAATTCTTACTAAAAAAAATTTGTGGTAAGACAATTTTTGGTGAAACCACCGTACTTTCTACAAATATAAGGCATTGTTTGTGCATTTTTTAAGGAAACATTGGAAATGTATTTCGAGTAAAAATACGTCTTCAGAGATATTTAGAACCTCATGTTTCCTGAAAACACTTTTCTAGCTAAAAATTCTTACCAGGAAAATTTTGTTGTAAGGCAATTTTTATTAAAACAAATTACTTTCAAAATTTATAAGAGCTTGATAGAGCCTTTTTTAAGGAAAAATTGAAAAACATAAATTTAGAAAAAATACATCTCCAGGGTCCATTAGTGACTCATCTTTGTTGGAAACACTTTTCTAGCATAAAATTCTTACATGACAATTTTGTGGTAAGACAATTTTTGCTGAAACAGATTATGTTTTACAACTATAACGCCTTGTTAGTGCATTTTTTTCAGGAAATGTTAGAAAATATTTCTAGTAAAAATACATCTCCAAGGACTATCTCTTGTTTCCTGGAAACACTGTTCCAGCAAAAAATTCTTACTAAAATTTGTTTTGGTAAGTCAATTTTTGCTGAAATAAATTACTTTCTAAAACTTTAACCCCATGTTAGTGCCTTTTTATGGAAAAATTAGAAAAGTACTTCTAGTAATAATATGTCTCCACAGACCATTAGTGCCACATGTTTCTTGGAAACACTTTTGTAGTCGAAAACAATTACTAGGAAAAATTTGTGGTAAGAAAATTTTTGCTAAAACAAATTACTTTCTACAACTATTAGGCCTTTTTAGTGCCTTTTTTTCAGGAAACATTGGCAAAGTATTTCAATTAAAAATACGTCTCTAGGGACAATTTTGTAGGAAAATTCTTTGCAACAAAATTTTGCTAAAAAAAATTACTTTCTACTACTAAAAGACATTGTTAGTACATTATTTAGGAAACATATTATTTATAGTAAAAATACCTATCCAGGGACCTTTAGTGCCTCATGTTTCCTTGAAAAAAATTTCAAGCAAAAAATTCTAACAAGGAAAATTTTACTAAAACTAATTACTTTGTACAACTACAAGGCTTGTTAATGTATTTTTTAGGAAATGTTGGAAAAGTATTTCTAGTAAAAACACGTATGCAAGAAAAAACGTTTCTAGCTGAAAATTCTATCTTGGAAATGTTTTTGCTCAAGGCGTTTTTTCTAAATCAAATTACATTTTACAACTATAAGGCCTTCTTAGTGCTTTTTTTTTCAGGAAATGTTGGAAAAGTATTTCTAGAAAAAAAATATCTCCAAGGACCATTAGTGCCTTATGTTTCCAGGAAACACTTTTCTAGCGGAAAATTATTAAAAGGAAAATTTTGTGCTAAAACAATTTTTACTAAAACAAATAACTTTCTGCAACTTTATGGCCTTGTTCGTGTACTTTTTTTAGTAAACCTTGGAAAAGTATTTGTAGTCAAAATATGTGTCCATGGACCATTGGTGCCTCCTGTTTTCCTCCAAACACTTTTCAAGCTGAAAATTTTCTACTCAAAAAATTTTACTGAAACAAATTACTTTCTATAACTACGAGGCTTTGTTATTGTATTTTTTCTTGAAACATTGGAAAAATATTTCTTTTAAAAATACATCTGTAGGGACCATTAGTGCCTCATGTTTCCTGAAAACACTTTTCTAGCGAAAAATTCTTACTAGGTAACTTTTTTGGTAAGCCAACTTTTTTTTGAATCAAATTACTTTCAACAACTATAAGGCCTTGTAAGTGCATTTTTTTTGGAAACATTGAAAAATTTGACCAGGAAAATATTGTGGTATGGCAATTTTCTGTGGAGAAAATTACATTTTAACCCTATAAGGCCTTATTAGTGCCTTTTTTTAGGAAATGTTGGAAAATTATTTCTTGTAATAATATGTCTCCAGGGACCATTAATGCCTCATGTTTCTTGGAAATACTTTTCTAGCAAAACATTTTACCAGGAAATTTTTTGAGGTAAAACATTTTTTGCTAAAACAAATTACTCTCTACATCTATAAGGCCTTGTTGATGTATTTTTTCAAGAAAAGTTGGAAAAATATTTCTAGTAAAAATATGTGTCCAAGGATCATTAGTGCATCATGTTTACACGAAGCACTTTTCAAGCTGAAAATTCTTACCAGTAAAATTTTGTTGAAACAAATTACTTTCTACAACTACAAGGCCTTGTTAGTGTATTTTTTCAAGAAACATTGGAAAAGTATTTCTACTAAAAATACGTCTGTAGGGACCATTAGTGACACATGTTTCCTAGAAACACTTTTCTAGCTAAAAATTCTTACTTGGAAAAGTTTTTATTAGGCAAATGTTTCTGAATCAAATTACTTTGAACAACTAAAGGCCTTGTTAGTGCATTTTGTTTTTGGAAACGTTGAAAATTCAGACCTAGAAAAATAGGTGGTAAGGCAATTTTTACTAAAATAAATTACATTTTACAACTTTAAGGCTTTGTTGGATCCTTTTTTCAAGAAAAGTTGGTAAAATATTTGTAGTAAAAATATGTGTCTAGGGACCATTAGTGCCTTATATTTCCTTGAAACACTTTTCTAGCCTAAAATGCTTACAAGGAAAATTCTGTGGTAAGACAATTTTTGCTGAAACAAATGACCTTCTATAACTGTATGGCCTTGTTAGTGCCTTTTTTGTTTGGAAGGAACATTGGAAAAATATTTTCACTTTTCTAGTTGAAAATTCTTATCTAGAAAATTTTGAGGTATAGCAATTTTTACTGAAACTAATTACTTTCTACAACTTTATGGCCTTGTTAGTTCCCTTATTCATGAAACGTTGGAAAAATAATTCTTTTAAAAATACGTCTCCAAGGACCATAAGTGCATATTTTATGGAAACACGTTTCTAGCAAAGAATTCTTACCTGGAAAATTTTGTGGTAACACAATTTTTTTTGAAACAAATTACTTTCTACAACTACAAAGCCATGGTTGTACCTTTTTTCAGGAAACATTTGCACAATATTTCTTGTGAAAATGTCTCTAGGGACCATAACTACATCATCTTTCTTGAAAACACTTTTCTTGCTAAAAATTCTTATGTGGAAAATTCTTTGGTAAGCCAATTTTGGCTTAAAAAAATTACTTCCTGCAACTATAAGGTCATGTCAGTGCATTTTTTCAAGAAACATTGGAAAATTATTTCAAGTAAAAATATGTCTCCTAACACCATAAGTGCCTCATGTTTGTTGGAAAAACATTTCTAGCTAAGAGTTTTTACCAGAAAAATTTTGTGGTGAAGCAATTTTTCTGAAACAAATTACTTTCTACCACTATAAGGCCTGGTTAATGCCCTTTTTTGTAGTAAATATTGGAGAAATACTTTTAGTAAAAACACGTCTCTAGGGACCACTAGTGCATGTTTCCAGGAAACGTTTTCTAGTAGAAAATTCTTACTAGGAAAATTGTGGTAAGTCATTTTTTGGTGAAGGAATTTAGTTTCTCCAACCATATAGCTTTTTTCTTTTATTTTTCATAAAACATTTGAAAAATATTTCTAGTAAAAATATGTCTCCATGGACCAGTAGTGCCTCATGTGTTCTGGCAACACATTTCTAGTTGAAAATTTTGTGGTATGTAATTATTGGTGAAACCACAATACTTTATACAACTATAAGGCATTGTTTGTGCATTTTTTGAGGTAACACTTTTCAAGGAAAAAATTCTTACCTCAAGTTTCCTAGAAACACTTTTCAAGCAAAACAATCTTACCTAGTGTTGGAAGATAGGGCCCAAGCCCACACGACCAAGGAAGGCCCACATATATAAGAGTATTATAAGATAGGCCACCTGACCAAAGAAGATCCACAAGATGGGCCCAAACCCATAAGAAGTAGGACCCACAATGGTTACCATGAGCTGGCATCCTTATCACATCAGTAGGAAAATCAAGAAGGTTTCACAAAAGTATCTTATCTTATGGTCACGTCAAAGAAGAGTTTTATTTTGAGTTATGTTTGTCTTTTATCTATATTGAGTTATTAATTATGTTAGGACTTATCTTTAAGTGTTAGAGTTTGGGTGTAATTGGGACAAGGGTAGTTTTATTGTAATTGGACTCTACTACCTTCCTCTATTATAAATAGAGGTTCATGTACTCTGAATACAAAAAGTTATTGATGTCAATGAATTATTTCACTTTTCCATGACTTCAACGTGGTATCAGAGCAGGTTCTGTGAGTTGACTTGGTCAACTTATAGAGGTAATGTGATCCTTTTCTCTAAACCCTAAACCCTAAGTCTAGTTAGTAGTTATTTTTTTCAATCCCTATACTGTAGATTTCCTTACGATTTTTACCTCTATACGGAGTTTTTCATATTAAAAATTATATATTTACAGAAATATATTTTAGTCTACTTTCCAAATAAAAATGATTTGTTCCAATCGAATTTATGTACAGAAAGATGTCAATATTTGAATGAGCGAAGTTCAGATTGCAAAAAGGTTCGAGCAACAACAACAATCTTCATATTGCGAGGTATTTTTTGCTATCAAGAACCAGACTTTATATGGTGAAATATATATATCGAAAGAAATATCTGTAAGTCTATTCTTTTAACTATTCAACCAATTTTTTTTATCTGAGTTATCTACAAAGATAAATTGATATTTGAAACAGCAAAGGTCAGATTGAAAAAGAGGTTCGACCGGCAACAAAAAGCTTCAAATTCTGAGGTAATTTATGCTATCAAGAAAGAGACTTTATATGGAGAATTATATATCAAAAGAAATATACGTAAGTTTATTTTCTTACCTATTCAACCAATCCTTAGTATGATCTTTTTATAAGGAGATATTGATCTTTGAAGAGTCAATGATCATTCTGGAAAAAACTGGAGAAACAGTATTTAGTTCGACCAGATGATAGAGACCGAAATATATCAGATTATTTATCTTCTGAAAATTATATTTTATGAAGCTAAGTTATAATTGGATGAAATGTATTTAAGTCTACTTTTAGAAGGAAAACATTTCATGTCAATCTGATCTATATTGAAAGATATATTCGAATTGGAAGAATCAAAGGTCATGCTGGTATTCTGTTACATTGAAAATCCTAATTTAAGCCAATTGTTTTGCGTCACTATTTGAGTTGATATATCAGAAAAATATATCACTTCTCCCTGGTTTGAGGGCTTATTTATACATCTCTCTTATTTTGGCTTATTGCTACATCTATGATATTTGGTTCAAGTTGCGATCACTTATGATACTTGGTTCAAGCTGGAATCACTTATTGCTACATCTATGATATTTGGTTTGTGTTATATGTGTTGGAAGATGGCCGTGTTATATACAGTTACTGCTATTATGTCTCTTTGGGGACATTATTTTATGGGTTCTCTTTCGTGTCCTATATCACAATTAGGAAACCATGACGGAGGAACTTATTATCAAACATAACTCAAACTAAAACTCTTCTTTGACGTGACCGTAAGATAAGATACTTGTGCGAGTCCTTCTTGATCTTCCAACTGATGTGATAAGGATGCCAGCTCATGGTAATCATTGTGGGTCCTACTTCTTATGGGTTTGGGCCCATCTTGTGGGCCTTCCTTGGTCGTGTGGTTCATCGTATAATAATCTTAGATATGTGGGCCTTCCTTAGTCATGTGGGCTCGAGCTTATCTTCCAACATAACTAGAAGGCAACATTAGTGTTTTTTTAGGAAACGTTGGAAAAGTATTGCTAGTAAAATTATGTCTCCAGGGACCATTACTGCCTCATGTTTCCAGTAAACGGTTTTTTAGATGAAAATTCTTACCTTGAAAAGTTTTTGGATAGGAATTTTTGCTGAACAAAATTATTTCTACATCTATAAGGCCTTGTTAGTGCCTTTTTTTTAGGAAATGTTGGAAAAATATGTCACCAGAGACCAGTAGTACCTCTTGTTTCTCTCAATCACTCTTGTAGAAAAAAATTTATACCAGGAAAATTTTGTGTCAGGCATTTTTTTATGAAACAACTATAAGTCCTTGTTAGTGCATTTTTATCAAGAAACGTTGGAAAAGTATTTCTAGTAAAAATTTCTCCAGGGACCGTTAGTGCCTCATGTTTCTTGGAAATACTTTCGTAGCAAAAAATTCTTACTAGGAAAAATTTCTTGTGACACAATTTTTGCATAAACAAATTACTTTGTAAAATTATAAGGCCTTTTAGTATCATTTTTCAGGAAACGTTGGAAAAATATTTCTTTTAAAAATACCTCTTATGAGATCATTAGTGCCTAATGTTTCTTGGAAATTTTATTGAAGGTGAAAATTGTTACGAGTAAAATTTTGCTGAAATAAATTACTTTCTACAACTATAAGTCCTTGTTAGGGCATTTTTAAGGAAACGTTGGAAAAATATTATTAGTAAAAATACATCTCTAGGAACCATTATTGCCTCATGTTTCCTGGAAACACTTTTCTAGCTAAAAATTCTTACTAGGGAAATTTTGTCGAAACAAATTGTATTTTACAACTATAAGGTCTCTTTAGTGCCTTTTTTCAGGAAACGTTGGAAAAGAATCTCTAGTAAAAATATGTCTGGGACTATGAGTACCCCATGTTTCCTAGAAACTTTTTTCCAAATTAAAATTTTTAGCATGAAAATTTTGAGGTAGACAATTTTTTTGAAGGAAATTACATTTTACAATTATAAGGCCTGGTTTGTGTATTTTTTCAGGAAACGTTGAAATTTTTTTGTCAAAATATTTCTCGAGGGACCAGTAGTGCCTCATGTTTTCTAGAAACACTTTTCAATCCAAAAATTCATACCAAGAAATTTTGCTGAAACAAATTATTTTCAACAACTATAAAGCCTTGTTAATGCAAATTTTCAGAAAGCGTTGGAAAAGTATTACTTGTGAAAATAAGTCTCCAGTAACCATTATGTCAAATTGTGTGATGACTTCTCTTGGCTTCTCACGTCCTCATGGTGGGTCCCACCAGCTCGTGCAACCATGGTGGGTCCCACATTTTTCTTGTAGAAAATACTTACGAGGGAAATTTTGTGGTATTTTTTGGATGATAGGCCCAAGCCCACACGATCAATGAAAGAAAACATATCTATGAGTATTATAAGATGGGCCACAGAACAAAGGAAGGCCCACAAGATGAGCCCAAGCATATAAGACCATGATTACCACATGCTGGCATGTTTATCATATAAGTTGGAAGATCAAGAAGGACTCACAAAGACATTTTTATCTTATGGTCACATCCTAGAAGAGTTCTAGTTTTGATTTATGTTTGTGTTTTATCTATATTGAGTTATTTAATTATGCTAGGACTTATCTTTAAGTGTTAGAGTTTGGGTGTAATTGGGACAAGATAGTTTTATTGTAATTGGACTCTACTACCTTCCTCTATTATAAATAGATGTTCATGTACTCTAATTATAATATGTCAATGAAGTCAATGAAGTATTTTATCTTTTCCATAAATTCAACATAGTATCAGAACAGGTTCTATAAGTTGACTTGGTCAACCCAGAAAGATAATGAGATCCATTTCTCTAAACCCTAAACCCTAAGTCTAGGTTTGTGGTTTTTTTTAAGTCCCTACACCTATAGTTTTCTTTGATTTTTTCACTTCTATACTGAGATTTTCATATTGAAAATTATAAATTGATGGAAATATATCTGAGTCTACTTTCTAAGGAAAAATTATTTTTTTCGAACGGAGTTATCTACAAAGAGAAATTGATATTTTAATGATCGTAGATCAAATTACGAAAGAGGTCGAGCTGCAGCAAAAAGTTTCAATTTCAAAGGTATTTTATGCTATCAATAACGAAACTTTATTTGGAGATATATATACTAAAAGAAATATCTGTAAGTATATTATCTTAAATATTCATTCAATTTTAAATCGGAGTTATCTACAAAGAGAAATTGATATTTGAAACAGCAAAGGTCAAATTGAAAAAAAGGTTCTTGCAGTAGCAGAAAGCTTCAACTTCCGAGGTACTTTATGCTATCAAGAATGAGACTTTATATGGATAATTATATATCAAAATAAATACATGTAAGTCTATTTTTTTACCTTTTTAACCAATTCTCTATCTTAAATTTTTATAAGGAGATATTGATCTTGAAAGAGTCAATGGGAAACAGTTCTTAGTTCGGCTAGATGAAAGAGATCGAAAACTATCAGATTATTTATCATTTAATAATTATATTTTATGAAGTGAGTTATACTTGGATGAAACTTATTTAAGTCTAGTTTCATAAAGATAAATTTCATGTCAATATAATCTATATTTAAATATATATTTTCATTGGAAGAATCAAAGGTCATGTTGGTATTCTGTTGTATTGAAAATTCCGAATTTATGCCATTTGTTTTGCGTCATTATTTGAGTTGCTATATCAAGAAAATATCTCACTTCTCCCCGGTTTAAGGGCTTATTTCTAAATCTATGTTATTTCAGATTTTTTTTGCATCTATAATATTTGGTTTAAGATGGGATCATTGCCATTACCTCCCAGCTTGAGGGGGAGAAGTAGAAGAAGTACATGAAAGAGGTATTTTATTCTATATGTTATCGATAAGTTTATGTGACCAAAATATTCATGAAAGGGGGATCACAAAAGATGAAGCTTATGCATCTAAGAAAAAATATTTATATCAGATTATGAGTTTTTCATGGGTCCTTCTACAAGGTTTATTATTTTGGTTAGTGTTATATGTGTTGGAAGATGGTCGTATTACATTATAGTTGTTGTTATTATGTCTATATCTCTTTAGATGAGAAGAGGTGTCCTCAGTACCTTTTATCATACCATAATTTATTTGACTCTAAAAAATATCATGGTTGGTGCACCATGAGAGTCGGTGCCCGGGTTGGAAACCATGATAAATTTAACTATAAAAAATATCACTGTTGGTATACCATGATAGTAGGTGTCCGGATTGGGACACCATTATAAATAAACCCGCTACCCTCCTCCCCCCTCCCCTCTCCTTGTAATGGCTTTTATTACTCCTAGCACTTGAGAGTTGTTGTCCTGTGGAGGGACACAGTGGTAGAAACTTCAGAGCAATGCCGATAGACACACTACCTATAGAAGATGGAGCGTGCTCTACATCCAACATTAAGACTGGAGTATGGAGCAATGACTTACCTGCTAGGAGTGGTTTTTAATCTCACTTATTTTATGTCAGCAGGGCCTCATGGAAGGACGCAACAGCATGAGGGGGAGAGTTGTAAGATGAAGGTATATTGGAAGATGTGCCATTTTATACAAAAATATTCTATACATCATTTGCAGAAAGCTGGGAGTTCATGTTGCTCTCTCACCCCCAACTTGAGGGGAGTGTTGGAAGGTAGGCCCAGGCCCACATGATCAAGGAAGGCCAACATATCTAAGAGTATTATAAGATTGGCCACACGACCAAAGAAGGCCCACAGGATGGGCCCAAGAACATAAGAAATAGGATCCACCATGATTAGCACAAGTTGGCATCCTTATCACATAAGTTGGAAGATCAATAAGGACTCACAAAAGGCTTCTTTATTTTATGGTCACGTCCTAGAAGAGTTCTAGTCTGAGTTATGTTTGCCTTTTATCTATATTGAGTTATTTAATTATGTCAGGACTTATCTTTAAATGTTAGAGTTTGGGAGTAATTGGGACAAAGTTAGTTTTATTGTAATTGGACTCTACTACCTTCCTCTATTATAAATAGAGGTTCATGTACTCTGATTATAATAAGTTAATGAAGTCAATGAAGTATTTTCTCTTTTCCATAAATTTAACACTATGGATAATTTTTATGAAACAAATTACTTTCTAATACTATAAGGCTTTGTTAGTGCATTTTTTTTGACACATTGGAAATGTATTTCTAGTAAAAATAAGTCTCAAGGGACCATTAGTGCATCATGTTTCCTGGAAACACATTTCAAGTTGAAAATTCTTACTACTAATTTTTTGCCGAAACAAATTACTTTCTTCAAATATATGACATTGTTAGTGTATTTTTTCAGGAAAAGATGAAAAAATATTTCTTGTAAAAATACGTTTCCAGGGACCATTAGTGCCTCATGTTTCCTAAAAAACACTTTGTAGACAGAAAATTCTTTTTATGAAAACTTTGCTAAAACAAATAAGTTTCTATAAATGTAAGGTTTTGTTAATTATTTTTTTCAAGAAACGTCAGAAAAGTATTTCTAGTAAAAATACATCTCCAAGGACCATTATTGCCTGATGTTTTCTTGAAATATTTTTCTAATAGAAATTCTTTCCATGAATCATTTTTGGTAAAGTATTTTTTTCTAAAAAAAATTAATTTTTGCAACTATAAGGGTTAGTTAGTGCATTTTTTAGGAAATGTTAGAAATTTATTTCTAATAAAAATATGTTTAATTGGACCGTGAGTGCCTCATATTTCCATGAAACACTTTTCACGTTGAAAATTCTTACCAGGCAAATTTTGTGATAAAGCAATTTTTGTAAAAAAAATTACATTTTACTACTATATGGCCTTGTTAATGACTTTTTTAGGAAATATTGGAAAAGTATTTCTAATAAAATTACATGTCCAAGGACCATTAGTGCCTTATGTTTCTAGGAATCACTGTTCTTGTTGAAAATTCTTATCTAGAAATTTTTGGTGTAAAACATTTTTTTCTGAAACAAATAACTTTTTACATCATTAAGGCGTTGTTACTACCATTTTTAGGATACTTTGGAAATGTATTTCTAGTAAAAATACATCTCCAGGGTCCATTAATACCTCATGTTTCCTGGAAACACAATTCAAGCTGAAAATTCTTTGTAGGAATTTTTTTTTGTAAGGCAATTGTTGTTGAAACAATTTACTTTTTACATCTCTAAGGTTTTGTTAGTGCCTTTATTCAAGAGACATTTGAAAATTATTTCTAATAAAAACACATCTCCAGGAACCATTAGCGCCTCATGTTTCCAGGAAACACTTTTTTAGTTGAAAATTGTTACCAGGAAAATTTTGAGGTAAGACAAATTTTGCGAAAACAAATTACTTTCTGCAACCACAAGGCCTTGTTAGTGATGTTTTTTTAAGAAAATGTTTGAAAAGTACTTTTGGTAAAAATAAGTCTCGAGGGACCATTAGTGCCTCATGTTTCCAGGAAAAAAAAATTTCTAGCTGAAAATTCTTACCAGGAAACTATTGTGGTAAAATAATTTTTGCTGAAACAAATTACTTTCTACAACTATAAGGCCTTGTTAGTGCATTTTTTCAAGAACGTTGGAAAAAAATATTTAGTGAAAATACGACCCTGGGACCATTCCTGCCGCATGTTTCCAAGAAATATTTTTTCGTTTTGAAAATTCTAACCATGGAAATTTTGTGAGAAAGATATTTTTGATGAAACAAATTAGTTTCTAAAACTATATGGCCTTGTTAGTAAATTTTGTTGGAAACATTGTAAATGTATTTCTAGTAAAAATGTGTCTCTAGGGATCATTAGTATATCATGTTTCTTGGAAACACTTTTCAAGTTGAAAATTCTTACATGAAAAATTTTGTTGGAACAAATTACTTTCTACAACTATATGACCTTGTTAATGCATTTTTTCAGGAAACGTTGTCAAAGTATTTATAGTAAAAATACGTTTCCATGAACCATTAGTGCCTAATGTTTCTTGGAAAACACTTTTCAAGCAGAAAATTCTTACTTGGAAAACTTTGCTAAAACAAATTACTTTCTATAACCATAAGGTTTTTTTTATGAATTGTTTTTTGAGGAAACATTGGAAAAGTATTTATAGTAGAAATATGTCTCTAAGGACCATTAGTGCCTCATGTTTTCTGGAAACAGTTTTCTACCTAAAAATTCTTACCAAAAATTTTTTTTGGAATAGCAATTTTTGTCGAAAAAATTGTTTTCTACAAATATAAGGCCTTGTTAATGTATTTTTTTTTAAGAAACGTTGGAAAAATATTTCTACTAAAAATAAAAATCCAATGACCGTCCATGCCTCATATTTCCATGAAACACTTTTCAAGCTGAAAATTCTTACGAGGAAAATTTTGTAACAAGGCATTTTTTTGCTGAAAAAAATCATATTTTACTACTATACAGCCTTGTTAATGCCTCTTTTCAGGAAACCTAAAAAATTATTTCTAGTAAAAATACATTTCAGGGGACCATTAATACCTCATGTTTCTACGAATCACTTTTATTGTTGAACATTTCTACATAGAAAATTTTGGTGAAAGGAAATCTTTTCTGAAACAAATAACTTTTTACATTATTAAGGCCTTGGTAATACCTTTTTTCAGAAACTTTGAAAATATATTTATAGTAAAACTACGTTTCCAGGGTCCATTAGTGCCTCATGTTTCCTTGAAACACTATTCCAGTTGAAAATTCTTACCAGGAAAATTTTGATGTAAAGCATTTTTTTATGAAAAAAATTACTTTTAACAACTACAAGGCCTTATTAGTACATTTTTTTCAAGAAATATTGGAAAATTATTTCTAATAAAATTACATCTCTAGTGACTATTAATGCTTCATATTTCCTAGAAACACATTTCTTACTGAAAATTCTTTCTAGGAAAATTTTGAGGTAAGGCAATTTTTGCGAAAACAAATTGTTATAATGTGTGACTGACCATGGGCACACAAGCAGGTGGGACCCACCACGAGCTCGAGAGATGTCAACAAGATCCTTCATACAAATTGGCTCAAGCTAAGAGATAAGGAACATGTGCTGAAATAGAATATAAGATTAGAAGTGGGACTCACAAAGATACCACGTGTTGGTACCTCTATCTTCATGAGCTGGAAGATCATATGGGATTCACAAGATAAGACCAAGAGCTGGCTCTCTAACTTGATTCACGTGTTTAAATAAGGAGTTAGTCTTTTTAATAAATAATGTAATCTTATAATAATAGGCTTATCTTAGAGAGTTCTAGTTGGAATGTAATTAGGAGTCCTAAGGTTAGTTGTACATGGACTCTATCACCTCCTCAACTATAAATAGGGGTGATTGTAACTCGAAAATATCAAGCAAGTTTCTTTTTTTTTCTCCTCTCTCGTGTGAAGTACTCTCTCTCTCTCTCTCTCTCTCTCTCTCTCTTATCTCCCTTATTTTCCTTCTCTTCTCTCTCTACCCGAGAGCTTTTCTCTTTTTCCATTTTTATTTCTATCTCCCCTTGCTCGAGGTATTATTCATGGGGTCCTAAATTCAACATGGTATCAGCTACAAATTTAGGATCCCCATTATGCTCTATGAAGATATGATTAAAAACTGCTCATAGAAGGCTCCTTATGAAGCAAGATTGAAGCTCATGAGATAAGTATTTATTTTTCATATTATTAACTTTATGCTAATATTTTTCAGTATTAAGAGGTGATTTAGAGATGTACTTATGCATGTTTTCATCTTATGAAATTATGAGAAAATATGCATCTTGGATTATCTTCGATTAGAAGAAATTATCAGTTTGCATAATACTTTGACCGAGACCAGTTCATATTGGATTTTTTTAATAAATCTATGGGAACAAGATTCCTAGATAAGAAGGATTATGTTGAGCATTTTATGAGTAATTATCCATTCAAATTAATTGATTAGCTTTTTTCTAAGCATCGCCATTAATGAAGTTGGTTATAGCCTTCCACTTGGTCATATTTTGATTACTTGATTGGAAAACTATTGTACTTGATTTTACTACTATGGCTGAAGATAATATGAGTCACAAGAATGACCTCATAGTCACCACTGTACCCTTATGGGGGGTATCAAATTTTATGAACTGGTCCAAATCTGTTCGTCGGTTTCTTATCACCAAAATGACCTACTTGGTCATCTCACCAACAGTGGACCACATATTGATGAAGATTGTTGAACTTATTGAAAAGAGAAATACTTCATTGACTTCATTAACTTGTTGTAATTAGAATACATGAACTTCTATTTATAATAGAGGACAATGGTAGAGTCCAATTAAAATAAAACTACCCTTGTCCCAATTACACCCAAACTCTAACACTTAAAGATAAGTCCAAGCATAATTAAATAACTCAATAAAGATCAAAGACAAACCTAACTCAAACTAAAACTCTTCTAGGATGTGACCATTAGATAAAGATACTTTCTTGAGTCCTTCTTGATCTTTCAACTGATGTGATAAGTATGCCAGCTCATGGTAATCATTATGGGTCCTACTTCTTATGGGCTTGGGCCCATCTTGTGAGCCTTCTTTGGTCGTTTGGCCCATCTTATAATACTCTTAGATATGTGGGTCTTCCTTGGTCATGTGGGCTTGAGCCCTATCTTCCAACACTCCCTCAAGATGGGGGTTAGAGAACATCAAGAACTCCTAGCTTCCAACAAAATGATGTATAGGATCATTTTGTATAAAATGGCTGTCCTCCAATCTTCCAACACTCCCCCTCATGCTAGTGCTCTCTTCCTTGAGACCCAACTAGCCAATTCAGGGGGGTATAACATAGATGCAATAATAAGTTCCTCCATCATGGACTTCCTACCACAAATAATTTTGATATTGTCACGGGGATGAAGTTCCTCCATCATGGACTTCCAACCACAAATAATTTTGATTTTTTGACTAGGATGAAGTTCCTCTGTAATAGACTCCCAACCACAAACAATTTTGATATTTTTGATGGGGATGAAGTTCCTTCGTCATGGAACCCTAACCAAAAATAATTTTGATCTTTTTGACGGGGATGAAATAAATGATAATACGAGGTCACCTCTTCTTCAAGAATAATGTCCCCAAAGAGACATAATAACTACAACTGAATATAACACGACCATCTTTCCACACATATAACATGAGCCAAAATAATAAACCTTGTAGAAGGACCCATGCAATAATCATAATCCGATATAAATATTTTTTCTTAGATGCAAAAGCTTCATCTTTTGTGCTCCCCTTTTCTTGAATATTTTGGTCACATAAACTCATCCACAACATAAGGAATAAAATACCTTTTTCTTGTACTTCTTGTACTTCTCCCCCTCACGCTGGGAGGTAATGGCAGTGATCCCAACTTGAACCAAATATCATAGATGTAGCAATAAGCCAAAAAAATAGAGATGTATAAATAAGCCCTCAAACTAGGGAGAAGTCGGATATTTTCTTAATAAATCAAATTAAAAAGTGACGCAAAACAATGGGCATAAATTTGGATTTTTCAATACAATAGAATACCAGCATATCCTTTGATTCTTCCAATGAGAATGTTTATTTAAATATAGATTAGATTGACATGAAATTTTCTTCTTATGAAAATATAATTAAATATCTTTAATCCAAGTATAACTTCTCTTCATAAAATATAATTATCAGCAGATAAATAATTTGATAGATTTCGGTCTCTATCATCTTGCCGAAGTAAGTATTGTTTCTCCTTTTTTTACAGAATTAGCATTGACTCTTCCAAGATCAATATCTCCTTAAAAAAAACACATGACGAGAATTGGTTGAATAGTTAAGAAAATAGACTTACGTATCTTTCTTTTGATATATAATTCTCCAATAAAGTCTCTTTCTTGATATAAAAAAATACCTTAGAAGTTGAAGCTTTCTGCTACTGCTCGAACCTCTTTTGCAATCAAACCTTTGCTGCTTCAAATATCAATTTATCTGTGTAGATAACTCAGATAAAAAAATTGGTTGAATAAGTAAAATAATAGACTTAAATATTTTTTTTTATATATATTAATCCAAATCTAGTTCTTGATAGCATAAAATACCACGGAAGCAGAAGCTTGCTGTTGTTGCTCAAACCTTTTTTCAATTTGATCTTCGGTCATTCAAATATTGATATCTCTCTGTAAATAACTCTGATTTGAAAGAATAGTTTCATTTCAAAAGAAGACTCAAATATCTTTCCGCCAATATATATTTTGCATATGTAAATCTCAGTAAAGAGGTGGAAAATGCAAAAAAAAAATTTGGGTGTAGGGACTGAAAAAAATATAACTATGAACCTAGAATTAGGGTTTAGGGTTTAGAGAAAAGGATCACATTAGCTCAGTGGGTTGACAACGTCAACTCACAGAATCTGCTCTGAACCATGTTGAATTTATGAAAAAGAGAAATACTTCATTGACTTCATTAACTTGTTGTAATCAGAGTTCATAAACCTCTATTTATAATAGATAAAGGCAGTAGAGTCCAATTACAATAGAATTACACTTGTCCCAATTACACCCAAACTCTAACACTTAAAGATAAGTCCTAGCATAATTAAATAACTCAATATAGATCAAAGACAAACCTAACTCAAACTAAAACTCTTATAGGACGTGACCATTAGATAAAGATACTTTCTTGAGTCCCTCTTGATCTTCCAACTGATGTGATAAGGATGCCAGCTCATGGTAATCATTGAGGGTCCTAGTTCTTATGGGCTTGGGCCCATCTTACGGGCCTTCTTTGGTCATTTGGCCCATATTATAATACTCTTAGATATGTGGGCCTTCCTTGGTCGTGTGGGCTTGAGCCTTGTCTTCCAACAAAGATGTTATATTCTATACCAAATGGTTAAAGAAGGATACATTGGTTATTAGTTGGCTTATCAACAGTATGGAAGAAAATATCTCCAATAATGTCATTCACCTACGGACGGATAAAAAAATTTTGGATACATGCGCCAAGTTGTATTCAAGTGCCGACAACTTACAAAGGCCATAAGATATTTTATAAAAGATGCATACCACCAAACAAGGGGACACTATACATGAATATTTGGCTCGATTTAGAGGATTTCTTTAAGAATAGAAACTCGCCCAGCCAATCTCTATCCAAGATAAATAGAAGAGGCCTTGATAACTTCCATATGCCTTGCTAACATTAAACCGCATCTTGAAGTTGTTAAGACTCACCTTAGCTCTTCCGCAGTTCCCACTTTTGATGATGTATGTGCTAAATTTTTCCGTATTCCAGATGCTTCTCCCTCTACTACTGAAATACCATCCGCTATGTACTCTGGACATAGGGGAACACCATTTGACCAAGGCCAAGGCCAAGGTAGAGGTAAATTTTATAGAGGTGGAAGATGTAGAGGTAGACGGACGAGTTTTGACCAAATAGATGGGAAGGAATGCACCCATTGTAAGGGATATGACCACACTAGAGAAACATGCTTTCACCTGAAGGAATGCTCTATATGTGGTAGATTAGGCCACTCTCATGAAAGATGTTATAAAGCTAATGAGAATAAGGTTAACCAAGAATTAGTGAGTGATACAAAAGTAGAGCAATCTACCACAACAACTGCAAAGAATACACTTACTTATGAAGACTATGAACTGTTCTAGAAAATTAAAACCATGATGGGGTCCATCCCAAGTACTTCTTCACCAACCGCTGCCACCACCGCTTCAGGTATGTTTTTTTGCCTCCTCTTCATCCTTGATAATTGACTCAGGAGCCTCCAAGAATCTTACAGGTAAAAAACATCTACTATACTCCCTTTCTCCATGTCTTTGACATAAGTTTGTTACCATTGCTGAAGGTTCACAAAATAAAGTTCAAAGGAACGGATCCATTTCTGTTACACCATCACTTTCTCTCACTGATATCCTTTTCGTTCCTACTTTCCCTTTGAATCTTTTATCAGTTAGTCGGCTCACCAAACATTTTAATTGCTCTATGACTTTCTCACCCACTTCATGTGTGTTTTAGGATCTTACAATGAAGCAAGTGATTGGTGGAGGCTGTGAACAAGTGGGGCTCTACTAACTTGATGTGTCACAAATAAATACTGCATCCACCTGTGACACTGAGACCAGGTTATGGCAAAACCGGTTGGGACATCCGTCCGCCCAATCTCTTCATCATATTTTTCCTAAAGCGTGGTCTGACCTTCATTGTGAAGCATGTCAAATGAGTAAACATCAAAGGTCTACATACTCACCTTGTCCAAAAATTAAAAGTGTCTCTCCTTTTCGTTAATTCATACTGATGTATGGGGACCCTTGAGTGTCTCCAACATTTCTCAAGTGAAATATTTTATTACATTCATTGATGACTTCACTCGTACCACTTGGTTATTTTTGTTTAAAGAACATTCTGAAATACCATTGATATTTTAATCTTTTGATGCAATGGTACTCACTCAGTTTGGGCAGAAAATTAAAGTCCTTCGGTCAGATAATGCCAAAGAAGACACATCCAAAGATCTTGACTCGTTTTATCAAGAAAATGGCCTACACCCCTCAAAAAAATGGTGTAGCCGAACGGAAGAGCCGTCATATTCTTGAGGTAGCTCGCAGTTTACTATATGTCATGCAAGTTTCATACTTTTATTGGCCTCATGCAGTTCTTACCGAATGTTTTCTTATAAACCGGTTACCCTCTTCCATTCTTGGTAAAAAATCTCCTTACTCTCTATTATTAACTAATGATGATCCTTTTTCGATGCCCTTGAAAGTCTTTGGCTGTCAATGTTTTGTCCATATTTTCTCTGAAAAACATAGTAAAATTGATGCCAAATCTGTGAAGTGTATCTTCTTAGGATACTCTCACACACAAAAGCGTTATATTTGCTATAATCCCTCTCTTCAGCGTTTACTTGTGTCTAGGGATGTCATTTTTTTTTAAGAATCTCTATATTATTCTGATAATGTTCCTCCAGGTTTATCTTCAGTACCAGGTTCTCCTCGATTGGTTGTGCCCCATGTTGCAGAAACTACTTAGCCCCCAGAAACATTGGCTGACACCACACCTGCTGAGTTGTTAGATCCTACCGAGGTTAGTCCATTTTCTTCGATTATTTTTGGCCCAAAATATGATACTCGTCCTATTACAGTTAGGAAAGAGCTGCACCATGCCTACTTCTCAACCTATAACAAATTTTGTGTCCCATCATCATTTATCCCCTATTTGTTGTCAATTTCTATTGGTTATTTCCTCCGTACCTGTACCACAGTCCTATCATGAGGCTCTCTAACATCCACGGTGGAAGGCGGCTATGGATGAAGAAATGTAGGCCCTTTATGAAAATCAGACGTGAGCTTTAGTCCCCCTTCATTCATATAAGAAACTCGTCAGTTGCAAATAGGTATTTACTGTGAAACACAATCCGGATGGGTTTTTGGCTCAGTTAAAAGATTCCCTTGTTGCTAAAGGCTATACATGATGTAATGGCATTGATTATGAAGAAACCTTATCTCCAGTGGCTAAATTAAACTAGGTATGTTTGTTATTATCTCTCGCGGCTAACTCTTCCTGGCAAGTCTATCAACTTGATGCAAAAAAATGGTCTGAATGGGATATAAAGGAGGACATATATATGCAGCAACCACCTGGGTATGTGGTTGATGGGGAGTCCGTATGTCGACTACAAAAATATTGTTATGGTCCCAAACGGTCACCTCGTGCATGCTTTGAGACCATAAAGAGATTTTTGTAGTCGACGTATGGACTCCCCCTTAACCACTTACCCAGGTGGTTGATGCATATAAATGTCATCCTATATCCCCCTCAACAACAAGGCCTTGTTAGTGCATTTTTTTCAGAAAATTTTCGAAAATTATTTTTAGTAAAAATACCTCTCGAGGGACCTCATATTTCCTTGAAAAAAAATTTTAGCTTAAAATTCTTACCAGAAAACTATTGTGGTAAAAAAAATTTTGTTGAAACAAATTACTTTCTACAACTATATGGCCTTGTTAGTGCATTTATTTAGGAACGTTGGAAAATTAAATCGAATAAAAATATGACCTTTGGGACCATTAATGCATCATGTTTCCTAGAAACGTTTTTCAAGTTGAAAATTCTTACCTGGGAATTTTTTTGGTAAGGATATTTTTTATGAAACAAATTACTTTCTACGACTATAAGGCCTTGGTAGTGCATTTTTTTGGAAAAGTTGGAAATGTTGTTCAAGTAAAAATACATCTCTAGGGGCCATTCATGCCTCATATTTCCTGGAAACATTTTTCAAGTTGAAAATTTTTACTAGAAAATTTTTGCTGAAACAAATTACTTTCTACAACTATATGACCTTGTCAGTACATTTTTCAGGAAACTTTGGGAAAGTATTTCTTGTAAGAATACATCTCCATCTACCATTAGTGCCTCTTGTTTTCGGGAAAAAAAATTTTAGGCAGAAAAATTCCTACTTGGAAAACTTTGCTAAAACAAATTATTTTCTATAACTATAAGGATTTGTTAGTTTTTTTAAAGAAACGTTGGAAAAGTATTTATAGAAAAATTATGTCTCCAAGGTTCACAATGCTTCATGTTTTCTGGAAACACTTTTCTACCTGAAAATTCTTTCCAAGAATCCTTTTTGGTAAATCATTTTTTGTCAAAAAAATTGCTTCTCGCAACAATATGGCCTCGTTAGTGTATTTGTTTAGGAGCCGTTGGAAAGTATTTCTAAAAAAAATATGTCTCCATGAACCTTCAGTGTCTCACATTTCTATGAAACACTTTTCAAGTTGAAAATTCTTACCAAGAAAATTTTGTAAAAAGGCAATTTTTGCAGAAAAAATTACATTTTACTACTATAAAGCCTTGTTAATGCCTTTTTTCAGTAAAATTGAAAACGTATTTCTAGTAAAAATACATATCCAGGGACCATTAGTGCCTCATGATTCCAATAATCACTTTTCACTTTGAAAATTATTACAACCAAAATTTTGGTGTAAGGAAATTTTATCAGAAACAAATAACTTTTTACATCATTAAGGCCTTGTTATTGCCTTTTTCTAGGAAACTTTGGAAATTTATTTCTTGTAAAAATATGGCTCCATGGTCCATTAGTGCCTCATGTTTCTGGGAAAAACTATTCAAGAGTAAAATTCTTACCTGGAAAATTTTGTTGTAAGGCAATTTTTGCTGAAACAAATTACTTTCTACAACTCTAAGGTCTTGTTTGTGCCTTTATTGAGGAGACATTAGAAAAGTATTTCTAGTAAAAATACGTCTCCAAGCACAATTAGTGCCTTATGTTTCCAAGAAACACTTTTGAAATGGAAAATTGTTATCAGGAAAATTTTGAGGAAAGTCAATTTTTGCTAAAACAAATTACTTTCTACAACGATATGGCCTTATTAGTGCATTTTTTTGAAGAAATATTTGAAAAGTATTTTTAGTATAAATATGTTGTGAGGGACCATTAGTGCCTCATGTTTCCTGGAAAAAACTTTTCTTGCTAAAAATTCTTACCAGTAAACTATTGTGGTAAAGCAATTTTTGCTAAAACAATTTACTTTCTACAATTATAAGGCCATGTTAATGCATTTTTAAGGAAACGTTGGAAAGGTATGTCAAGTAAAAATACGATCGTTGGGACCATTACTGCCTCATGTTTCCTAGAAAAAAATTTCATGCTGAAAATTATTACCAGGGAAATTTTGTGGTAAGGATATTTTTTTATAAAACAAATTACTTTCTACAACTATAAGGCCTTATTAGGGAATTTTTTTGGACATGCTGGAAATATATTTTTAGTAAAAATACGTCTCCAAACACCATTAGTGCCTCATGTTTCCTGGAAACACTTTTCAAGCCGAAAATTCTTACATGAAAAACTTTGTTGAAACAAATTATTTTCTAAAACTAAATGACCTATTAGTGCATTTTTTTCAGGAAACGCTGGCAAACTATTTTTAGTAAAAATACGTCTCCATGGACCATAAGTTACTCATGTTTCCAAAAAAATACTTTTCTGGAAGAAAATTCTTTCTAGGAAAACTTTGCTAAAATAAATTACTTTCTATAACTATATGGTTTTGTTAGTGATTTTTTTCTCAAGAAACGTTGAAAAAGTATTTGTAGTAAAAATATGTTTGCAAGGACCATTAGTACCTGATATTTTTTGGAAACACTTTTCAACCTGAAAATTCTCTCCAGGGATCATATTTGGTTAAGCATTTTTTGCTGAAACAAATTAATTTATGCAACTACAAGGAATTTTTAGTGCATTTTTTAAATAAATGATCAAAATGTATTTTTTCTAAAAATAAATCTCCATGGACCGTGATTGCCTCATATTTCCATGAAACACTTTTCAAGCTAAAAAATTCTTACCATGAAAATTTTGTGATAAGGCATTTTTTGCTGAAAAAAATTACATTTTACTACTATAAGGCCATGTTAATGCCTTTTTTCAATAAACATTGGAAAATTATTTCTAGTTAAAATACGTGTCCAGGGACCATTAGTGCCTCATGTTTCTAGGAATCACTTTTGAAAATTCTTACCTGCAAAATTTTGGTGTAAGGCAATTTTTTCATAAAAAAATAACTTTTTACATCATTAAGGCCTTGTGCCTTTTTAGGAAACTTTGAAAACGTATTTCTAGTAAAAATGCATCTCCAGGGGGCATTATTGCCGCATGTTTTCTGGAAACACTTGTCAAGCTGAAAAATCTTTCTAGGAAAATTTTGTTGTAAGGCAATGTTGAATTTATGGAAAAGAGAAAAACTTCATTGACTTATTATAATCAAAGTACATGAACCTCTATTTATAATAGAGGAAGGTAGTAGAGTCCAATTACAATAAAACTACCTTTCTCCCAATTATACCCAAACTCTAACACTTAAAGACAAGTCCTAGCATAATTAAATAACTCAATATAGTTAAAAGACAAACCTAACTCAAACCAAAACTCTTGTAGGGCGTGGCAATTAGATAAAGAGACTTTCTTGAGTCCTTCTTAATCTTCCAACTAATGTGAAAAGGATGCCAGCTCATGGTAATCATTGTGGTTCCTACTTCTTATGGGCTTGGGCCCATCTTGTTGGCCTTCTTTGGTCATTTGGCCCATCTTATAATACTCTTAGATACGTGGGCCTTTCTTGGTCGTGTGGTCTTGCGCCCTATCTTCCAACACTCCCATTCAAGCTGAGGGTGAGAGAACATCAAGAACTCCCAGCTTGTTGCAAATGATGGATACGATCTTTTTGTATAAAATGGCAGTCTTCCAATCTTCCAACACTTCCGCTCACGCTGGTGCTCTCTTCCTTGAGACACAGCTAGCCAATTCGAGGGAAAGGGGGGGGGGGGGGCGCGGGATAACATAGATGCAATAATAAGTTCCTCCGTCATTGACTTCCAACCACAAATAATTTTGAAATTTTTGACAAGATGAAGTTCCTCCATCATGGACTTCCAACCACAAATAATTTTGATATTTTTTACGGAGATGAAGTTCCTCCGTCATGGACTCCCAACCACAAATAATTTTGATATTTTTGACGAGGATGACGTTCCTACATCATGGACTCCCAATGACAAATAATTTTGATCTTTTTGATGGGAATGAAGTTCCTCTATCATGGACTCCAAACCACAAATAATTTTGATATTTTTTACGGGGTAAAATAATGATGATATGAGGCCACCTCTTCTTCAATAATAATGTCCCCAAAGAGATATAATAGTTGCAGGTGAATATAACACGACCATCTTCCAACACATACAACATGAACCAAAATAATAAACCTTGTAGAAGGACCCATGAAATAATCATAATCCGATATAAATATTTTTTCTTAGATGCAGAAGCTTCATCTTTTGTGCTCCCATTTTCTTGAATATATTGATCACATAAAGTCATCCACAATATATGGAATAAAATACCTCTTTCTTGTACTTCTTGTACTTCTCCCCCTCAAGCTAGGAGGTAATGGCAGTGATTCCAGCTTGAACCAAATATCATAGATGTAGCAATAAGCCCAAATAACAGAGATATATAAATAAGCCCTCAAACCAGGTAGAAGTGAGATATTTTTCTGATATATCAACTCAAAAAGTGTCACAAAACAATTGGCATAGATTTGGATTTTTCATTACAACAGAATACCAACATGACCTTTGATTCTTCCAATGCGAATATTTCTTTAAATATAGATCAGATTGACATGAAATTTTCTCCTTCTAAAAGTAGACTTATATACCTTTCATCCAAGTACAATTAATTCATAAAATATAATTATCAGAAGATAAATAATCTGATATATTTCAGTCTCTGTCAACTGGCCGATCAAAGTACAGTTTCTCCTGCTTTTCTAGAATGACCACTATCTCTTCCAAGATCAATATCTCCTTATACAAAAATCATACCGAGAATTGGTTGAATAGGTAAGAAAATATACTTACGTATATTTATTTTCATATATAATTATCTATATAAAGTCTCTTTCTTGATAGCATAAAATACCTTGGAAGTTGAGGCTTTCTATTGCCGCTCGAAGCTCTTTTTCAATCTAACCTTTGCTGCTTCAAATATCGATTTCTCTTTGTAGCTCAGATAAAAAAATTGGTTGAATACGTAAATGAATAGACTTACAGATATTTTTTTATATATATTTTTCTTTATAAAGTCTAGTTCTTGATAGCAAAAAATACCTCGGAATTTGAAGATTGCTGCTACTCCTCGAAACTTTTTGCAATCTGACCTTCGCTCATTCAAATATATATATCTGTCTGTAGATAACTTCAATTGGAACAAATTATTTTTCTTTGGAAAGTAGACTCAAATATATTTCAGTCAATATATAAATTCCAATATTCAAAACTCCGTATAAATTTAAAAAATGCAAAGCAAACTATGCGCGTAGGGACTCAAAAAAATAACTACGAACCTAGACTTAGGGTTTAGGTTTTAGAGAAAAGGATCTCATTATCTTAGTGGGTTGACCAAGTCAACTCATAGTACCTGCTCTGATACCATTTTGAATTTATGAAAAAGAAAAAATCTTCATGGAATTATTATAATCAAAGTAGAGTAGAGTCCAATTACAATAATACTAATTGTCTCAATTACTCCCAAACTCTAACACTTAAAGATAAGTCCTAGCATAATTAAATAACTCAATATAGATAAAAGACAAACCTAACTCAAACTAAACTCTTGTAGGATGTGACCATTAGATAAAGATACTTTTTTGAGTCCTTGATCTTCCAATTGATGCAATAAGGATGCCAGCTCATGGTAATCATTGTGGGTCCTACTTCTTATGGGCTTGGGCCCATCTTGTGGGCCTTCTTTGGTCATTTGGCGCATCTTATAATACTCTTAGATATGTTGGCCTTCCTTGGTCATGTGGTCTTGAGCCCTATCTTCCAACAAGCAATTTTTGCTGAAACAAATTACTTTTAACAACTATAAGGTCGTGTTAGTATTTCTAGTAAAATTACGTCCCTAGGGACTATTAGTGCCTCATATTCCCTAGAAAAACTTTCCTAGCTGAAAATTCTTGCCAAGAAAATTCGAGGTAAGGCAATTTTTGCAAAAAAAAAAAAATAGTTTCTACAACAACAAGGCCTCTTGTTTGTATTTTTTAAGAAAATGTTCAAAAATTATTTTTAGTAAAAATTTGTCTAGAGGGACCATTAGTGCCCCATGTTTTTTGGAAAAACTTTTCTAGCTGATAATTCTTACCAAGAAACTATTTTGGTAAAACATTTTTTTCTGAAACAAATTACTTCCTACAACTATAAGGCCTTGTTATTGCATTTTTTTAGGAATGTTGAGAAAATATTTCTAGTAAAAATATGACCCTTGAGACCATTACTGCCTCATGTTTCCTAGAAACATCTTTCAAGTTGCAAATTCATATTAGGGAAATTTTGTGGTAAGGATATTTTTTTATGAAACAAATTACCTTCTACAACTATAAGGCCTTGTAAGTGCATTTGTTTTGGAAATGCTGGAAATGTATTTCTTGGAAAAATATGTCTACAGGGACCATTAGTGCCTCATATTTCCTGGAAACACTTTTCAAGATGAAAATTCTTACTAGAAATTTTTTTCTTAAACAAAATTACTTTCTACAACTATATGACCTTGTTAGTGCATTTTTTCAAGAAATGTTGGGAAAGTATTTCTTGTAAAAGTACGTCTCCATGGACTATTGGTGCCTCATGTTTCATGGAAAATACTTTTCATGTAGAAAATTCTTACTTGGAAAACATTGTTGAACAAATTCTTTCTATAACTAGAAGGTTTTGAAAGTGATTTTTTTAGGAAACGTTGGAAAAGTATTTCCAGTAAAAATAAATCTCCAAGGACCGTTAATGCTTCATGTTTTCTGAAAACTCTTTTCTAATTGAAAATTCTTACCAAGAATCTTTTTTGGTAATACAATTTTTGCTGGAACAAATTTCTTTCTACAACTTTGAGGCCTCGTTATGTATTTTTTAGGAAACTTTGGAAAAGTATTTCTACTGAAAATACATCTCAATGGACCGTTAGTGCCTCATATTTCCATGAAAAACCGTTGAAAAAATTCATGAGGGAAATTTTGTAATAAGGCAATTTTTCTTGGAAAATTTATATTTTACTACTTTTAAGCCTTGTTAATGCCTTTTTTTCCAGAAACAATGGAAAAGTATTTCTAATTAAAATATGTGTCCAGGGACCATTAGTGCCTCATGTTTCCAGGAGGAATCACATTTCTTGTTTAAAATTCTTACCTGGAAAATTTTTGTGTATCAAAATGTTTTATAAAAGAAATTACTTTTTACTTCATTAAGGCCTTGTTACTGCCTTTTTGAGGAAACTTTGGAAATGTATTTCTAGTGAAAATACTTCTCCAGGATCCATTAGTGCCTCATGTTGCCTAGAAACTCTATTCAAGCTGAAAATTCTTTTTATGAAAATTTTGTTGTAAGGCAATTTCTGTAGAAATAAATAACTTTTAACAACTACAAGGCCTTGTTAGTTCATATTTTTTAGGAAACATTGGAAAATTATTTCTAGTAAAATTAAATTTCTAGGGAGCATTAGTGCCACATTCCTAAAAACACTTTTTTAGCTTAAAATTCTTACCAGGGAATTTTTGAAAGGATTTTTTCGAAAACAAATTACTTTCTACAACCACAATGCCTTGTTAGTTCATTTTTTTTAGAAAATTTTTGAAAAGTATTTTTAGTAAAAATATGTCTCAAGGGACCATTAGTGCTTCATGTTTCCTCGAAAAACTTTTTTAGCTGAAAATTAATACCAGGAAATTATTATGGTAAAGCAGTTTTTTTAGAAACTAATTACTTTCTACAATTATAAGGCCTTGTTACTGGATTTTTTTAGGAATGTTGGAAAAATATTGCTAGTGAAAATATGACCCTTGGGACCATTGCTGCCTCATGTTTCCAAGAAACATTTTTCATGTTGAAAATTCTTATCATGGAATTTCTGGTGGTAAGGATTTTTTTTATGTAACAAATTACTTTCTTAAACTATAAGGCCTTGTTTGTGCATTTTTTGGAAACCTAAGAAATTTATTTATAGTGAAAATACATTCCTAGGGACCATTAGTGACTCATGTTTCCTGGAAGCACTTTTCAAGCTGAAAATTCAAACAAGAAAATTTTGGTTGAAACTAATTTTTTTCAACAACTATATGACCATGTTAGTGCATTTTCTCAAGAAACGTTGGGAAAATATTTTTAGTAAAAATACGTATACATGGACCATTAGTGCATCTTGTTTCCTGGAAAACACATTTCAGGTAGAAAATTCTCACTTGGAAAACTTTGCTGAAACAAATTATTTTCTATATCTATAAGGCTTTGTTAGTGATTTGTTTGTAGGAAACGTTGGAAAAGTATTTCTAGTAAAAATATGTCTACAAGGACCACTAGTGCCTCATGTTTTCTGGAAAAACTTTTCTACCTAAAAATTCTTACCAAAATTCTTTTTTTGGTAAAGCAATTTTTGCCAAAAAAATTGCTTTTTGCAATTATAAGGCCTTGTTAGTGTATTTTTTTAGCAAACGCTGGAAAAGTATTTCTACTAAAAAATCATCTCCATGGACCATCAGTGCCTCGTATTTTCATCACATTTCAAGCTGAAAATTCTTACCAGGAAAATGTTGTAAAAGGCAAATTTTGTTGAAAAAAATTAATTTTTACTGCTATAAAGCCTTATTAATGAATTTTTTAGAAAAAGTTCGAAAATTATTTCTAGAAAAAAAAATCATGTCCAGGACCATTAAAGCCTCATGTTTTCATGAATAAATTTTCTTGTCAAAAATTTTTGTTTTAAGGAATTTTTTGCTTAAACAAATTACTTTTAACAACTACAAGGCCTTGTTAGTACATTTTTTTTCAGGAAATGATGGAAAAGTATTTCTTGTAAAATTTCATGTCTAGGGCCCATTAGTGCCTCATATTTCCTAGAATCACTTTTCTAGCTGAAAATTCATACAAGGAAAATTTTGATGTAAGGCATTTTTTGCGAAAACAAATTACTTTCTACAACCACAATGCCTAGTTAGTGCAATTTTTCAGAAAATATTTGAAAAGTATTTTTAGTAAAAATACGTCTCGAGGGACCATTAGTGCCTCATGTTTCTTGGCAAAAAGTTTTTAGCTAAAAATTCTTACCAAGAAACTATTGTGGGAAAGCAATTTTTGCTAAAACAAATTACTTTTTACAACTATAAGGCCTTGTTAGTGCATTTTCTTAGGAAGATTGGAAAAATATGACCCTTGGGACCATTATTGCCTCATGTTTCCTAGAAATATTTTTCAAGTTGAAAATTCTTACCTGACAAATTTTGTGGTAAAGATATTTTTTTTATGAAACAAATTACTTACTACAACTATAAGGCCTTGTTAGTGGATTTTTTTGGAAACACTAGAAATGTATTTCTAGTAAAAATATATCTCCAGGGGCCATTAGTGCCTCATGCTTCCTAGAAACACTTTTCAAGCAGAAAATTCTTACTAGAAAATTTTTGCTGAAACAAAATACTTTCTACAACTATATGACCTTGTTAGTGCATTTTTTCATGAAACATTGGGAAAGTATTTCTTGTAAAGATACATCTCCATGAGCCATTAGTGTGTCATGTTTCCTAGAAAAAACTTGTGAGGCAGAAAATTCTTACTTGGATAACTTTCCTGAAACAAATTATTTTCTACAACTATAAGGTTTTGTTAGATATTTTTTTTTCAAGAAATGTTGGAAAAGTATTTCTTGTAAAAATACATCTCCATGAGCCATTAGTGTGTCATGTTTCCTAGAAAACACTTTTGAGGCAGAAAATTGTTACTTGGATAACTTTCCTTAAACAAATTATTTTCTACAACTATAAGGTTTTGTTAGAGATTTTTTTTTTCAAGAAATTTTGGAAACGTATTTCTAGTAAAAATACATCTCCAAGGACCATTAGTGCCGCATGTTTTCTGGAAACACTTTTCTACCAGAAAATGTAAAACAGAGTAAGCTCAGCCCAGGAACATCTAAACAGCAATCAAGAAGAAAGCCAACACTGATCTATTACATATACGATAAGAAACTTCATCCCACCACACGCTCTAGAAGAGCTTCAATGGTTTCTGGACTGAACAGAAATTACAAGAAGAAACTAAACAATAAAACAGAGTAATGAAGAAGGAATAGCTCTCATTTTCTGGATTCCAATGCTGCTAAAGAACACCTCTATTTATAAGTGTTTTTCATGTAGGAAGCTTGTAGAGCACACCATCTAGGAAGCTTGTAGAGCCAGCCATCTAGGAAGCTTGTAGAACAAGCCATCTAGCTGTCCTCCACGTTGGCACTTGGTGATGCAATCGTGACACGTGCATACCGTGGGGTCATCCCCCTTGGACCCCCGTCGGGGCTGACGCCCCGAACCCTACTATCCGTTTTACAGTTTCTTCACAAGTAACCATTGCGGTCACAATTTGACCTCATCAGCATCTAAGCTGGAACCGTTAACTAATTACTCACTATCGACATTGGTGCTCCTCATACTTGGGGGCCAGTGAATACATTACATTAACGGTAACTTGAGAGAGCCCCCCCCCCCCCCCCCCCCCCCCCCTCAATGTTCACCTCTGTTGGACTATGTTCTTGGGCCAATGCCCAAGCCACGAAGATGCTTGTTCATCTGAGCACTCCCTAGTGCTTTGGTAAAAATGTCTGCATGGTTGTCTTCTGTAGGGCAGTACTCCATGTATATGGTCTCCTCTTCAATCAGTTCTCTTACATAGTGATACTGAATCTCTACGTGTTTAGTTCTAGCATGGAACACTGGGTTGTTCGCCATAGCTATGCAACTTTGACTGTGACAATTTAAGGTAGTTGACTCAGTCAAATGAATACCTATATCAGTCAAGATGCGTCGTAGCCACACAGCTTCACAGGCTGCTACACAAGTAGCTTTATACTCTGCTTCGATTGATGATAGTGCAACTGTTTGTTGCTTCTTACTAACCCATGAGATGATACCACTTCCAAAAAAGAATCCGTAGCTAGTAACGGATTTCCTCGTGTCAATATCTCCAGCCCAATCTGAGTCACAATACCCAAATAAAATATCTCCTCTTGTGTAAGATACTCCAAAAGTTAAAGTACCTTTGAGATATTTGAGGATTCGCATTCCAGCTTGCCAGTACGTTTTTCTTGGATTGTTAGAAAAATGACTGAGCACTCCCACACCATAGCTAATGTCAGGTCTTGTGTTACAAAGGAAGATTAAACTTCCAACTAATTTTCTATAGAGCTTGTTGTCAACCTTTTCAGAGGAGTCATTGATTGACAGCTTGGTATTCACTTCCATTGGGGTGACTACTGGATTACTTTCGGTCATGCCAAAAGTAGATAATAGTTCTCGAGCATAACGTTCCTGAGAAATAAAGATATGATAAAATTTTTGCCATACCTCAATTCCCAAGCAGTAATGAAGAAGGCCCAAGTCTGTCATGTCAAACTCCTGGCTCAACCATTCCCGAGTCTTCACAATGTTGTCTTCATGGTCACAAGTGATTACCAGGTCATCTACATACAGTACTACAATGACTCTTTTCTCATGTTCACAAAGAACATATAAGTTTGCTTCAGATTTGCTTCTACAGAACCCGCGCTCCAACAAGAAAGAGTCGATACGTTTGTACCAGGCTCGTGGTGCCTGTTTTAGACCATACAAGGCCTTTTTTAATTTACATACCTTCTCCTCTACATTTGGTAGTTCAAAGCCTTGTGGTTGTGCCACGTAGACTTCTTCCTCAAGTTTCCCATTTAGAAAGGCAGATTTTACATCCATTTCATGTACCGTCCACCCGTAATGAGCAGAAGCTGCAAGAACTACCCGAATTGTTGTCATCTTTGCTGTTGGAGCGAAGGTCTCATCAACATCAAAACCTTCAATTTGTGAGAATCCCTGAGCAACAAGGCGTGCTTTGTATTTTTCAAGAGTACCGTCAGCCTTGTACTTTGTTTTCCAAATCCATTTGCTGCCAATGATCTTTCGGTTAGGAGGTTTGTCAACAATCTCCCAAGTATCATTCTTTATGATACTATAATACTCTGTCTGCATTGCAGCTCTCCATTTTGGATCTGACATGGCTTCCGCCACACTTACTGGTTCTTTTACCTTCTCGATGATTTGAGTCATCAAAGCCATGTTCAAAAGTTGTTGTCCTGCTTTGTTATGCTCCTCTATTCTCTTTGATCGTCTAAGCCCATCAGGACAAGGGCTTTTATCTTCAACTTCTGGAGTTCTGTCATCAAATAGCTGGTGCACCCACTTTGGTTGTGGCTTCCGTGGGGGTGCACTAGGTTGGCTTGTTGTTTATTTTTTAACAGAAACATCTTCTACATCACTTACTGGCTGTTCAGTAGGCACTTGTTGAGTTACTTCATCAGTTGGTGACAAAATGGCAGGATCATTATCCTCCATTGAGAGTGGTCACTCATTAAACACAACGTCTCGGCTTATGACTAACTTCTTGGCCTCTACATCATAGAGTCTATATGCTTTAGACTCTTCACTATAACCCAAGAAGATACATTTCTTGCTCTTGTCATCTAATTTCTTTCTTTTTTCTTTGGGAATATGTACAAAACACTCACACCCAAATTTTCTTAAATGAGACACAGAAGGTTTCATACCTGAGTAAGCCTCATTTGGAGTCTTTTCATTTAATGCTTTTGTGGAGCATCGATTTAGGACATATACTGCTGTATTTACTGCTTCTCCCCAGAACATATCTGGTAGCCCAACACCTTTTATCATGCACCGAGCCATTTCCACCACCGTTCGATTTTGACGTCCAACTACACCATTTTATTCTGGTGTATGTGGAGCAGTAAGTTGGCATTTGATGCCAACTGAATTACAGTAGCTAGAGAATTCAGCAGAACAGAATTCCCCCCCATGATCTGTACAAAACTTCTTCACAGTTGCTGCGTTCTCATTTGTCACTTGCTTATGCCACACCTTGAATTTTGCAAGAGCATCAGCCTTGTCCCAAAGGAAGTACACCCACATCTTTCTACTGTAATCGTCGACTAACAGCATAAAGTAGAAAGATCCTCCTAACGCCATCGTAGTCATTTTCCCACAGAGATCAGCATGTACCAACTCTAGAGGAGCCTTTGATTTGTTTTGACTCTCTTTGGGAAATGACTTTCTTTGTTGCTTGCCCAGCATACAAGCTTCACAAGGTTCTTCAATTACATCAATTGAAGGCAAATCTGTCACCATATTTTTCTTCTGCATTTCCTTCAACATATGAAAGGAAATGTGTCCGAATCTTTCATGCCAAAGTTGACTATTTTTGGCATCAACAATAGCAGAAAGTGAGTTGATTTCATAAAGGTTATCCCTGCGGATACCTCTTGCAACTATGTTCTTATTTTTATCAAGCATAAGAGATTCATTTTTCTTGAACCGTACCTCCAAATCTTTGTCTGTAATTGCAGCTACGGACAACAGGTTTCTTGAGATTTGGGGAACAAGTAGAACATCCGCTATCTTCTTACTTTCTCCATCATCAGACTTAATGGATATGGTGCCTATCCCTTCAACAGGACATCTCGCATTATTCCCGACCACCACGTTCATTGGTTGTTGTAGAGGATTTAAAGAATCGTATAATTCTTTCTTGCTGGTCATGTGTCGGGAAGCTCCAAAATCTAACACCCATGTACTCTTTTGTTGTACATGAGCACTAGAGCATGATTCCTCTGTGACAGTGAATAGAGGAAGCTCAATTTCTGCAGAATTTGTAGATTCTCTGTTATTCCTGTTTTGTTTCACCGTGCCGTTCTTCTCATCGTGGATTCGTGTTCTACAATCTTTGACAGCATGGCCCTTCTTGTTACAGTAATAACACAATCCAAAGAACTTATTACTCTTTGGTTTCTTCTTTGTTTCATTGCTAACCTTTGCTTTTGCTGTGAAGGCAAAGTCAGACTGATTGTCTCTACCTTTTAGCCTCATCTCCTCCTCCATCAATAAGGCAGAGAAATCTTCAAAGGTCAACGGATGATCACGAACTTGTGTATTGAGTGCTGTCACGAGGCCGTCAAATTTTTGCGGCAGTACTCGAATACATCTTTGAGCAAGTTCCTCTGTTGACTTGGCTATACCAACAGAAGCCATTTTATCACGTAGGTTTTTCATCTTAGTAATAAAAGACTCTGCTGCCTCATCTTCACTTAATCTTTCAGCAGCAAGTTGATTTTCCAGATTTTGGATACGAGTCTGGTTACTCGTTTCATACTGATTTTTCAGTATGTTCCATGTTTCATTCGCCTTCGAAGTATGTTGAATCAGGGTAAGGACAAAATATTGAATACTTGTGACAATTGCACAAAGTGCATCAGCATTCTTCCTTCTCCAATCTTTGACGAGCTGAGGATTAGGAGGAGTGATCTTTTCACCATTGGTGACAACAACAGGTTCAGCATCAACTCCCAGAACTATATCAAGAAGTTCATAGGAGTCCAGAATCGTAGTGATTTTGAACTTCCACAGGAGATAGTTCGTGCCATCAAGTTTGCCTTCTGTGAAAGCTAGGTGATGAATACCTATTGTTGGTACATAACTAGAACTAGCAGTAGAGCTACTAGGCTTAAGATCAGTCATGATGTTGTGCTTTACGACAGATGATTGTTGTTAAGAGTCCCCTAGATCTCTGATACCATGTAAAACAGAGTAAGCTCAGCCCAGGAACATCTAAACAACAATCAAGAAGAAAGCCAACACTGATCTATTACAAATACGATAAGAAACTTCATCCCACCACACGCTCTAGAAGAGCTTCAATGGTTTCTGGACTAAACAGAAATTACAAGAAGAAACTAAACAATAAAATAGAGTAATGAAGAAGGAATAGCTCTCATTTTCTGGATTCCAATGCTGCTGAAGAACACCTCTATTTATAAGTGTTTTTCATGTAGGAAGCTTGTAGAGCAAGCCATCTAGGAAGCTTGTAGAGCACACCATCTAGGAAGCTTGTAGAGCAAGCCATCTAGCTGTCCTCCACGTTGGCACTTGGTGATGCAATCGTGACACGTGCATACTGTGGGGTCAGCCCTCTTAAACCCCGTCGGGGCTGACGCCCCGAACCCTACTATCCGTTTTACAGTTTCTTCACAAGTAACCATTGCGGTCACAATTTGACCTCATCAGCATCTAAGCTGAAACCGTTAACTAATTACTCACTATCGACATTGACGCTCCTCATACTTGGGGGCCAGTGAATACATTACATTAATGGTAACTTGAGAGAGGTGGGCATTGATACACTAACAGAAAATTCTTACCAACAATCTTTTTTGGTAAAGCAATTTTTGCCAAAAAAATTGCTTTATGCAACTATAAGACCTTGTTAGTGTATTTTTTAGGAAACGTTGGAAAATTATTTCTAATAAAAATAAGTCTCCATGGATCATCAATGCCTCATATTTCCATGAAACTTCCATGAAACACATTTCATGCTGAAAATTCTTACTAGGAAAATTTTGTGATAAGGCTTTTTGTCTAGAAAAAATGACATTTTACTACTATAAAGCCTTGTTAATGCCATTTTTTAAGGAAATTTTGGAAAGGTATTTCTAGTAAAAATACATGTCTGTGGACCATTAGTGCCTCATTTTTTCTAGAAATCACTTTTATTGTTGATAATTCTTATCAAGAAAATTTTGGTGTAAGGAAATTTTTTTCTGAAACAAATAACTTTTTACATCATTAAGGCCCTGTTACTGCCTTTTTTAGGAAACTTCGGGAATGTATTTCTAGTAAAAATATGTGTCCAGGGTCCATTAATGTCTCATGTTTCTTGGAAACACTATTCAAGCTAAAAATTCTTACCTAGAAAATTTTGTTGTAAGATAGTTTTTGTTGAAACAAATTACTTTCTATAAATCTAAGGTCTTGTTAGTTCCTTTATTTAGGAGACATTGAAAAAGTATTTCTAGTAAGAATACGTCTCCAGGTACTATTATTGCCTTATGTTTCTAGGAAACACTTTTTAAGCTGAAAAATTGTTACTAGGAAAATTTTGAGGTAAGGCAATTGATGCTAAAACAAATTACTTTCTAAAACCAGAAGGCCATGTTAGCACATTTTTTCAGGAAATATTTTTTTAATTTACGTCCCCATGAATAATACCTTAAACAAGGGGAGAGAGAAAGAAATAAGAGAAAAACAAGAAAGATTCTTGGGTTGAGAGAGAAGAAGGCAAAAATAGAAGAGGTTTGGAGAGAGCGCTTCACACGAGAGAAGAGAACTAAGAGACTTGCTTGCTTGATTTCTGAGTTACAATCACCTCTTTTTATAGTTGAGGAGGTGATAAAGTCCATGTACAAGTAATCTTAGGACTCCTAATTACATTCCAACAAGAACTCTCTATGTTAAGCCTATCATGATAATATTACATTATCTATTTAAGAGACTAATTTAACTCAACTTCTAACTCTTCTTTAAGCATGCGAAACAAGATAGATAGCATGCTTGTGGTCTTATCTTTGTGGGTCCCACATGATCTTCCAGCTCATGTTGATGGAGATACCAGCTCGTGGTATCTTTGGGGTCCCACTTGATCCTCAAATCTTCTATTTAATTCCAGCTCATGTTCCTTACTCTTAGCTCGAGCCAATGTTAAGCACCTAGCCAAAACTACCCAAAAGATCGGCCTGTTAGGAGCGGAAGACATAGGTACTTAACCCTAGGACAATAATAGTACAACCCGCCCGCCCGAGCTGATGACCACGGCGACAATAACACAGCAACGAGAGCCGGGTCAGGATTCCATAATCGCTTACTGCCCAACGCTAGAGAAGTGCGGTCACCCTGCGCATGCGGTGACTCGAACGCGGGATGTAGCCCTTGCTCTGATACCAAATGTTAAGCACCTATCCAATACTACCCAAAAGAGCGGCCCGTTAGGAGCGAAAGGTATAGGTACTTAACCCCAGGACCATAATAGCCAACTTGTATGAGGGCCCTTGTTGACATCTCTTGATCTCATGGTGGATTGTACCAGCTAGTGTAGCTATGGTGGGTCCCACATTATAACACCCCCTCAAGCTGGGGGTGACAAAACATCATAGATGCCTAACTTGTTGTACAGGGTGGACAAATTTTTATGAGTGACTGGTTTGGTGAGAATGCTTGAAACCTAATTCTGTGAAGATACATGCTTAAGAGATAAGATGTCTACAGTGAATTTTTCTCGTATGAAGTGACAGTCTATTTCTATATGATTTATTCTCTCATGGAAGACTGGATTAGATGTTATGTGTATTGCAGCCTGATTATCGCAATATAGGGTCATAGGAGCTTCTTTGTAAAATCCCAGTTCAGTAAGAAGAAATTTGATTCATAGGAGTCCATTGACTGTGTGTGCCATGGCTCTGTACTCTACTTTTGCACTAGATCATGCAACTACATTATGTTTCTTGCTCCTCCATCTAACCAAGTTTCCTCCAACCATCGTACAATATCCTTAAGTAGATTTCCTATCATCCGGCGATCCAGCCTAGTCTACATCTGAAAAACCTTCGATGTTGAAGTGTCCATGATTTTTGTAGAGAAGCCCTCTTCCTAGTGCTCCTTTGAGATATCGTAATATCCGTTCTACTGCTTGCCAATGGTTGAGTTGTGGATTGTGCATATATTGACTTACCACACTGATTGCATATGAAATATTTGGCCTCATTATGCAGAGGTAAATGACTCTTCCCACCAATCTTTGATATTTGCCGACATCTACCTCTTCTCCGGTACCTACACCTAATTTTGTGTTCGAGTCCATGGGAGTTTCTGTTGGTTTGCATCCCAGCATTCTGGTCTCCTCCAGTAGGTCAAGGACATACTTCCTTTGATATAATATGATTCCATGTCTGGATTGTAGTACCTCAATGCCCAAAAAATATTTGAGCAGTCCGAGATCCTTTGTCTTGAATTCAGCACATATCCATTCTTTTGTCTTCTGGATGCCCTGGGGATCATTGCCGGTTATAATAATGTCATCAACATATACAGCTAGAAACACCTTGCCCTTTGGTGTGTCTTTAATAAATACAGAGTGTTCTTGAGAGCATCAGTGAAATCCGGCCCATATGAGTGCTTGGTTAAAATTTTCAAACCATGCACAAGGCGACTATGTCAGACCATAAAGATATTTTTTTTAATCAACATACGGACTCCCCCTCAACCACATACTCAGGTGGTTTCTGCGTATAAATTTCCTCCCTGATATCCCCATTAATAAAAGCATTTTTTACATCAAGTTGATACTACCAGGAAGAGTTAGCTGCCAGAGATAATAACATATGTACCGAATTCAATTTGGCCACTAGAGAGAAGGTTTCTTCATAATTAATGTCATAACATTGTATATAGCCTTTAGCAATAAGACGAGCTTTCAACTGAGCTACGAACCCATCCAAATTGTGTTTCACAGTAAACACCCATTTGCAATTGAAAGGTTTCTTATCTAATGGATGTGGGACTATAGTCCATGTCTGATTTTCATAAAAGGGTTGCATTTCTTCATCCATAGCCACCTTCCACCTTGGATGTTTGAGAGCCTCCTGATAGAATTGTGGAACAGGTATGGAAGAAATAGCAGACAAAACTTGACAACAAACAGGGGATAGACAATGATGAAACACAAAGTTTGTTATTGTTGAATTTATGGAAAAGATAAATACTTCATAGACTTCATTAACTTATTATAATTAGAGTACATGAACCTCTATATATAATAGAGGACGGTAGTAGAGTCCAATTACAATAAAACTTCCTTTGTACCAATTACACCCAAACACTAACACTTGAAAATAAGTCCTAGCATAATTAAATAAATCAATATAGATAAAAGACAAACATAACTCAAACTAGAACTATTCTAAGACGTGACCATAAGATAAAGATGTCTTTGTGAGTCCTTCTTGATCTTCCAACTTATGTGATTAGGATACTAGCTTGTGGTAATCATGGTGGGTCCTACTTCCTATGTTCTCAGGCCCATCTTGTGGGCCTTCCTTGGTTGTGTGATCCATCTTATAATACTCTAGGATATGTGGGCCTCCCTTGGTCATGTGGGCTTGGGCCTATCTTCCAACACTCCCCCTCAAGCTGAGGGTGAGAGAACAACATGATCTCCTAACTTGCTACAAATGATGTATAGAATCTTTTTGTATAAAATGACACTTCTTCCAATATGCCTTCATTTTCCAACACTCCCCCTCACGATGTTGTGCCATTCCATGAGGCCCTAATAGCATAATATAAGTGAGAATAAAAATCACTCCTAGTCGGTAAGACATGGCTCCATACTCCAATCCTAATGCTGGATGTAGGGCACACTCCATCTTCTGTAGGTAGTGTGTCTATCGACATTGCTCTGAAGTGTCCACCACCGTGTCCCTCAACAAGACAACGACACTCAAGTGGTAGGAGTAATAAAAGCCATTACAGGGGGTAGTGGGTTTATTTATAATGGTCTCCCAATCTGGACATAGACTCTCATGGTATCCCAACCGTGATATTTTTTAGAGTTAAATTTGTCATGGTGTCCCTATCCGGGCACCGACTCTCATGGTATCCCAATCATAATATTTTTGAGAGTCAAATAAATTATGGTATGAGAAAAGGTACTGAGGCCACCTATTCTTCAATGATAATCTCTCATCCAAAGAGACATAATAGCAGCAACTGTAATGTTACACGACTATCTTCCAACACATATAACACGAAACAAAATAATAAACCTTGTAGAAGGACCCATGAAATAATCATAATTCGATATAAATATTTTTTCTTAGTTGCATAAGCTTCATCTTTTGTGCTCCCCCTTTCTTCAATATTTTTGTCACATAAACTCATCCACAACATATGGAATAAATTACCTCTTTCTTGTACTTTTTCTGCTTCTCCCCTGCAAGCTGGGATGTAATGGCAGTGATCTCAGCTTGAACCAAATATCATAGATGAAGAAATAAGCCCAAATAATAGAGATGTATAAATAATCCCTCATACCAGGGAGAAGTAATAAATTTTTATGATATATCAACTCAAAAAGTGTTGCAAAACAATGGGCATAAATTCAAAATTTTCGATGCAACAACATACTTGCATGACCTTTGACTCTTCCAATGTGAATATATCCTTTAAAATAGATCATAATGACATAAAATTTTCTCCTTATGAAACTATAATTAAATACATTTCATCCAAGTATGACTTCTCTTCATAAAATATAATTATCAGAAGATAAATAATCTAATAGATTTTGGTCTCTTTCATCTGGCCGAACTAAGCATTGTTTCTGTTAAAAGGATAGTCCCACATACATTAGTGAGTATAAAGATTTTGTATTTATTAGATGGGAAAAAAAGGTTTCCTAAGTGGATAATCATTTTAGGATAAGGCCTTGGACCCAATTTAACATGGTATCTGAGCAAGGTTCTCATATGTGGGCATCCGCCCAAATTATCCATGTGCCACCATGTGAGGGCCTCTACCCAAATTATCCACGTGCCTACACGTGAGGGGGAATGTTAAAAGGATAGTCCCACATACATTAGTGAGTATAAAGATCTTGTATTTATTATATGGGAAAAAAGGTTTTCTAAGTGGCTAGTCTTTTTAGGATAATGCCTTGGACCCAATTTAACTGTTTCTCCTTTTTTCCAAAATGACTATTGACTCTTCCAAGATCAATATCTCCTTATACAAACATCATACAGAGAATTGGTTAAATAGGTAAGAAAATATACTTACATATATTTCGTTATATATATAGTTCTTCATATAAAGTCTCTTTCTTTATAGCATAAAATACCTTGGAGGTTGAAGCTTTCTGCTGGTGCTAGAACCTCTTTTTCAATCAGACCTTTGCTGCTTCAAATATTAATATCTCTTTGTAGATAACTAGGATAAAAAATTGGTTGAATAGGTAAAAGAATAGACTTACAGATATTTCTTTGGATATATATTTCTCCATTTAAAATCTAGTTCTTGATAGCATAAAATATGTAGGAAGTGGAAGCTTGCTGCTGCAGTTCGAACCTAGACTTATGGAATTTATAGAAAAGAGAAATACTTCATAGATTTCATTAACATATTATAATCAAAGTACACGATCATGGATGATTGTAAAGTTATTTATCATGCGTAACGGGTATCTTTTTGTATGTAATAACTTATTGATTGGGATTCAACACTCAGTTAAAAATTCCCTGCCTCCTCCTTTTCCCGACTATTGCAAAACATGCTATATAAAAACTAAAAAGAGTTTACAATCCCTAAAAATTAAAAACACTTTTTGGAATTATCTCTTTCTACATTTGTGCATTGTGCATTCCATTTTAGATGTATATTTATTCCTAAAATAAAAACTTGAGGTTTTCACTTTTCCTTTATCTCGTAAACAAAAAAAGAGATAAAAGGCAAATAGATCATGAAAAATTTAATATTTTAGAGTTTATGTATGGAAAGAATTTAAAGCAATAACAAATGTAAGTAAAGAGAATTTATTCCCACACCATAAATGAACACAAAAGTTTTGTTATCTAAGTTTGAGAAATTCCACTAGTTCAACCCACATGGCTTGGAATTTAATAAGAAAGAGATTTTTCTACACATGTTTTAAAAAATGATATGCGTGCTTGAAACATGTTTAAGATGCAAATGACCTATGGATCCAAATCTTTTAAAGAAAATAACATTAAATTGTCAAGTGAACGTGCGGTGGGATATTTACCGAGTCAAACAAGCCACTATTTTGCCCATTTACAAAAAGTTGATCTGACGATCATTGATGATTGTAAAGTGATTTATCTTGTGTAAGGGGCTATATTTTTTAAAGGAATGACTTATAGATTGGGAGTCAACACTCTGTTAAAAATCCCCCGCCTCACCTTTTTCTCGACAATTGCTAAACCTGATATATAAAAACATAAAAGAGTTTGCAATCCCTAAAAATTAAAGACACTTTTTTGAACTCTCTCACTCTATAGTTGTGCATTGTGCATTTAAATTTTAGATGTATACTTTTTTCTTAAATCGAAACTTGTGTTTTTCAGTTTCCCTTCATCTCATAAACAAAAAAAGAGATAAAAGTTTGCAAAATTCCACTACCTCAACCCTAATAGCTGGGAATTTTATTGGAAAGAGATTTTTCTACACATGTTTTAAAAAATGGATATGCATGTTTGAAACATGTTAAAGATGCAAATGACCTATGCATCCAAACCTTTTAAACAATATAACTTTAAATTCTCAACTGAACATGTGGTGGGATATTTACCCGAGTCAAACAAGCCATTATTTTGCCCATTTTCAAAAAGTTGACCTACCGATGATAGATGATTGTAAAGTGAATGATCATGCGTAAGGGGCTATATTTATGAAAGGAATGACAAATGGATTAGCAGTCAACACTCTATTAGAAATCATCCGCCTCCCCCTTTTCACAATGATTGCAAAACCTGATATATAAAAACTAAAAGAGTTTGCAATCCCTAAAAATTACAGACACTTTTTTGAATTATCTCTCTCTAAATTTGAGCATTTTGCATTTCATTTTTAGAAGTCCACTTTTTTATTAAATCGAAACTTGAGTTTTCACTTTCCCTTCATCTCGTAAACAAAAAAAGAGATTAAAGGCAAATTGATCACAACAAAATGAAAATTTTGGAGTTTATGTATGGAAAGAATTTAAAGCAATAACAAATCTAAGTAAAGAAAATTTATTCACACACCAAAAATGAACACAAAAGTTTTGTTATCCAAGTTAGGGAAATTCCTCTAGTTCAACCCATATAGCATGGAATTTTATAAGAAAGAAAATTTTCAAGACATGTTATAAAAAATGGATATGCTTGCTTGAAACATGTTAAAGATGAAAATCACCTATGGATCCAAACCTTTTAAAGAGAATAACATTAAATTCTCAAGTGAACGTGCGGTGGGATATTTACCCAAGTCTAAGAAGTCGTTATTTTTCCTATTTACAAAAAGCTGATCTATCGATCATAGATGATTGTGAATTGATTTATCATGCAGAACGGGCTATATGTTTGTATTGAATGACTTATGGATTTGGAGTCAATACTCAGTTAAAAATCCCCCACCTCCCCCTTTTTCCGACGATTGCAAAACCTGATATCTAAAAAATAAAAAGAGTTTGTAATCCCTAAAAATTACAGACACTTATTTGAATTATCTCTCTCTACATTTGTGCATTGTGTATTTCAATTTTAGATGTACACCTTTATCTTAAATCGAAACTTGAGTTATCACTTTCCCTTCATCTCGTAAACAAAAAAAGAGATAACAGGCAACAGATTACAACAAAATGAAAATTTTAGAGTTTACGTATGGAAAGAATTTAAAGCAATAACAAATGTTAGTAAAGAAAATTTATTCACACACCACAAATTAAGACAAAAGTTTTGTTATGAAAGTTTGGGAAATTCCACTAGTTCAACCCTAACTGCTTGGAATTTTATAAGAAATTGATTTTTCAGCACATGTTTTAAAAAATGGATATGCATGCATGAAACATGTTAAAAATTCAAATGACCTATGGATCCAAACCTTTTAAAGAGAATAACATTAAATTCTCAAGTGAACGTGCGGTGGGATATTTACCCGAGTCAAACAAGCAATTATTTTGCCCATTTACAAAAAGTTGAGCTAATGATCATGGATGATTGTAAAGTGATTTATCATGCATAACGGGCTATATTTTTGTAAGGAATGACTTATGGTTTTTGAGTCAACATTCAGTTAAAAATCCCCTGCCTCCCCCCTTTCCCGATGATTGCAAAACCTGATATATAAATACTAAAAAGAGTTTACAAACCATAAAAATTAAAGATAGTTTTTTGAATTATCTCTCTCTACGTTTGTGCATTGTGCAATTCCATTTTATCGGTATACGTTTTTTTAAATCAAAATTTGAGTTTTCAATTTCGTTGCATCTTGTAAACCAAAAAAGAGATAAAAGGCAAATAGATCATTACAAAATGACAATTTTAGAGTTTATTTATGGAAAAAATTTACAGCAATAAAAAATTTAAGTAAATAAAAAGTATTCACTCACTACAAATGAACACAATAGTTTTGTTATACAAGTTTGAGAAATTCCACTAGTTCAACCCTAATAGCTTGGAATTTTATAAAAAAAAGATTTTTCTACACATGTTTTAAAAAATGGATATGCATGCTTGAAACATGTTAAAGATTTAAGTGACATATGGATCCAAATCTATTAAAGAGAATAAAATTAAATTCACATGTGAACGTGTGGTGGGATATTTACCCGAGTCAAACAAGCCATTTTTTTGCCCAATTACAAAAAGTTGACCTAACAATCATAGATGACTGCAAAATGATTTATCATGTGTAGCGGGCTATATTTTTTAAAGGAATGACTTATGGATTGGGAGTCAATACTCAGTTAAAAATCCCCCACCTCTCCCTTTTCCCGACGATTGTAAAACCTGAAATATAAAAACAAAAAGAGTTTGCAATCCCTAAAAATTACACTCTTTTTTAATTATCTCTCTCTACATTTGTGGATTATACATTTCAATTTTAGATGTATACTTTTTTCGGAAATCAAAACTTGAGTTTTCACTTTCCCTTCATGTCATAAACAAAACAAGAGAAAAAAGGCAAAAAGATCACAACAAAATAAAAATTTTAGAGTTTATGTATGGAAAGAATTTAAAGCAATAACAAATGTGAGTAAAGAAATTTTTTTCACAAACCACAAATGAACAAAAAAGTTTTGTTATCCAAGATTGGGAAATTCCACTAGTTCTACCCTAATGGTTTGGAACTTTATATGAAAGAGATTTTTCTACAGATGGTTTAAAAAATAGATATGCATGCTTGAAACATGTTAAAGATGCAAATGACCTATGGATGCAAACCCTTTAAAGAGAATAACATTAAATTCTCAAGTAAATGTGCGGTGGAATATTTACCCGAGTCAAACAATCCAATATTTTGTCCATTTACAAATAACTAACCTAACGATCATAGATGATTGTAAAGTTATTTATCATGCGTAACGGGTATCTTTTTGTAAGGAATGATTTATTCATTGGGATTCAACACTCAGTTAAAAATCCCCTCCCTTCTGCTTTTCATGACTATTGCAAAACATTCTTTATAAAAACTAAAAAAAGTTCAAAATCCCTAAAAATTACAAACACTTTTTGGAATTAGCTCACTCTAAATTTGTGCATTGTGCATTTCCGTTTTAGATGTATACATTTTCCAAAAATCAAACCTTGAGGTTTTCACTTTCCCTTCATCTCGTAAACAAAAAAAGAAATAAAAAGCAAATAGATCATAAAGAAATGAATATTTTAGAGTTTATGTATGGAAAGAATTTAAAGCAATAAAAAATGTAAGTAAAGAAAATTTATTCACACACCACAAATGAACACAAAAGTTTTGTTATCCAAGTTTGGGAAATTCCACTAGTTCAACCCAAATGGCTTGGAATTTAATAAGAAAGAGTTTTTTCTAGACATGTTTTAAAAAATGATATGCGTGCTTGAAACATGTTTAAGATGCAAATGACCTATGGATCCAAACCTTCTAAAGAGAATAACATTAAATTGTCTAGTGAATGTGTGGTGGGATATTTACCCGAGTCAAACTAGCCACTATTTTGCCCATTTACAAAAATGTTGATCTAGCGATCATAGATGATTGTAAAGTGATTTATCTTGTGTAACGAGCTATATTTTTTTAAGGAATGACTTATGGATTAGGAGTCAACACTCTGTTAAAAATTCCCCACCTCGCCCTTTTCCCGACAATTGCAAAACCTGATATATAAAACTAAAAAGAGTTTGCAATCCCTAAAAATTACAAACACTTTTTTGAATTCTCTCACTCTATATTTGTGCATTGTGCATTTCAATTTTATATGTACACTTTTTTCTTAAATCGAAATAGAACACAACAAAATAAAAAAATTTAGAGTTTATGTGTTGAAAGATTTTAAAGCAATAACAAATGTAAGTAATGAAAATTTATTGACACACCACAAATGAACACAAAAGTTTTGTTATCCAAGTTTGGGAAATTCCACTAGTTCAACCCTAATAGCTTGGAATTTATAAGAAAGAGATTTTTCTACACATGTTTTAAAAAATAGATATGCATGGTAGAAACATGTTAAAGATTTAAATCACCTACGGATCTAAACCTTTTAAAGAGAATAACATTAAATTCTCCAGTGAACATGCGGTGGGATATTTACCTGAGTCAAACAAGCCAATATTTTGCCCACTTACAAAAAGCAGACCTAACAATCATCGATGATTGTAAAGTGATTTATCATGCGTAACTAACTATATTTTTGTAAGGAATGACTTATGGATTGCGAGTCAACACTCAGTTAAAAATCCACTGCCTCCCCTTTTACCGACCATTGCAAATCATGATATATAAAAACTAAACATAGTTTACAATCGCTAAAAATTACAGACACTTTTTGGAATTATCTCTCTCTACATTTGTGCATTGTGCATTTCCATTTTAGATGTATACGTTTTTCTTAGATCAACACTCTAGCTTTCACTTTCCCTTCATCTCATAAACAAAAAGAGAGATAAAAGGCAAATAGATCACAACAAAATAAAAATTTTAGAGTTTTTGTATGGAAAGAATTTAAAGCAATAACAAATGTAAATATAGAAAATTTATTCACACACCACAAATGAACACAAAAATTTTGTTATCCAAGTTTGGGAAATTCCACAACTTCAACCCTAATGGCTTGGAATTTTATAAGAAAGAGATTTTTCTACAAATGTTTTTAAAAATGGATATGCATACTTGAAACATGTTAAGGAAGTAAATGACCTCTTGATCCAAACTTTTTAAAGTGATTAACATTAAATTCTCAAGTGAACGTGTGGTGGGATATTTACCTGAGTCAAACAAGCCATTATTTTTCCCTTTTATAAATAGTTGACCTAACGATCATAGATGATTGTAAAGTGATGTATCATGCGTAACGAGCTATATTTTTGTAAGGAATGACTTATTGATTAAGATTGAACACTTAGTTAAAAATTCCCTGCCTCCCCCTTTTCCCCATGATTTCAAAACATGCTATACAAAAAGTAAAAAGAGTTTACAATCCCTAAAAATTACAGACACATTTTGGAATTCTCTCTCTCTACATTTGTGCATTGTGCATTTCCATTTTAGATGTATACTTTTTTCTTAAATCAAAACTTGAGTTTTCACTTTCCCTTCATCTCGTAAACAAAAAGAGAGATAAAAGGCAAATAACTAGCAACAAAATGAAAATTTTAGAGTTTATGTATGGAAAGAAAATAAAGCAATAACAAATTTAAGTAAAGAAAATTAATTGATACATCACAAATGAATACAAAAGTTTTGTTATCCAAGTTTGGGAAATTCCACCAATTCAACCCTAATAGCTTGGAATTTTATTGGAAAGAGATTTTTCTAAACATGTTTTAAAAAATGGATATGCGTGCTTGAAACATGTTAGAGATCAAATGACCTATGGATCCAAACCTTTTAAAGAGAATAACTTTAAATTCTCAACTGAACGTGCGGTGGGATATTTACCCGAGTCAAACAAGCCATTATTTTGCCCATTTTCAAAAAGTTGACCTACCAATGATAGATGATTGTAAAGTGATTTATCATATGTAAGCGGCTATATTTATGTATGGAATGACTTATGGATTGGCAGTCAACACTCAGTTAGAAATCCTCTGCCTCCCCCTTTTCACGATGATTTCAAAACCTGGTATATAAAAACTAAAAGAGTTTGCAATCCCTAAAAATTATAGACACTTTTTTGAATTATCTCTCTCTACATTTGAGCAATGTGCATTTCATTTTTAGAAGTAAACTTTTTTCTTAAATTGAAACTTGAGTTTTCACTTTCCCTTCATCTCGTAAACAAAAAAAGAGATTAAAGGCAAATTGATCACAACAAAATGAAAATTTTGGAGTTTATGTATGGAAAGAATTTAAAGCAATAAAAAATGTAAGTAAATAAAATTTATTCACAGACGAAAAATGAACACAAAAGTTTTCTTATCCAAGTTTGAGAAATTCCTCTAATTCAAAACATATAGCATGGAATTTTATAAGAAAGAAATTTTTCTAGACATGTTCTAAAAAATTATAGACACTTTTTTGAATTATCTCTCTCTACATTTCTGCATTGTGCATTTCAATTTTAGATGTATACCTATTTATTAAATCGAAACATGAGTTTTCATTTTCCCTTCATCGTTCGTAAACAAAAAATGAGATAAAGGGCAAATAGATGAGAACAAAATGAAAATTTTAGAGTTTATGTATGGAAACAATACAAAGCAATAACAAATGTAAGTAAAGAAAATTTATTCACACACCACAAATGAACACAAAAGTGTTGTTATCCAAGTTTGGGAAATTCCACTAGTTCAACCCTAATAGCTTGGAATTTTATAAGAAAGAGATTTTTCTACACAAGTTTTAAAAATGGAAAGGAATGCTTGAAACATGTTATAGATGCAAATGACCTATGGATCCAAACCTTTTGAAGAGAATAACATTAAATTCTCAAGTGAACGTCCGATGGGATATTTAACCTAGTCAAACAAGCCATTATTTTTCCCATTTATAAAAAGCTGACTTAACGATCATAGATGATTGTAAATTGATTTATCATGCGTAACGGGTTCTATTTTTGAAGGAATGACTTATGGATTGGGATTCAACACTTAGTTAAAAGTCCCCCGCCACCCCTTTTTCCTAACGATTGCAAAACCTGATATATAAAAGCTAAAAAGAGTTTACAATCCCTACAAATTACAGACACTTTTTGGAATTATCTCTCTCTATATTTGTGCATTGTGCATTTATATTTTATATGTATATATTTTTCTTAAATTAAAACTTGATTTTTCACTTTCCCTTCATCTCGTAAATGAAAAAAGAGATAAAAGGCAAAAATTGGTCACAACAAAACGAAAATTTTTGAGTTTATGTATGGAAAATAAATTTGAAGCAATAAAAAATGTAGGTAAAGAAAATTTATTCTCTCACCACCATTAAACACAAAAGTTTTGTTATCCAAGTTTGGAAAATTCCACTAGTTTAACCGTTCTAGCTTGGAATTTTATAAGAAAGAGAGTTTCCTGCACATGTTTTAAAAAATGGATATGCATGCTTGAAACATGTTAAAGATGCAAATCACCAATGGATCTAAAATTTTTAAAGAGAATAAAATTAAATTCTGAAGTGAACGTGCGGTGGGATATTTACCAAAGTCAAACAAGCCATTTTTTTGCCCATTTACTAAAAGCTGACATAATGATCATAGATGATTGTAAAGAGATTCATCTTTCGTAATGGGCTATATTTTTGTAAGGAATGAATTTGGATTGGGTATCAAAAATCAGTTAAAAATCCCCCACTCCCCCTTTTCCCGACGATTGCAAAACCTCATATATAAAAACTAAAAACAGTTTACGATCCCGAAAAATTACTGACCATTTTTGGAATCATCTCTCTCTACATTTGTGCATTGTGCATTTCCTTTTTAGATATATACTTTTTTCTTAAATCAAAACTGGAGTTTTCACTTTCCCATCATCTCGTAAACAAACCAAGAGATAAAAAGCAATTACTTCACAACAAAACGCAAATTTTTGAGTTTATGTAAATAAATCATTCAAAGCAATAAAAAATTTAAATAAAAAAAATTTATTCACACACCACAAATGAACACAAAAGTTTTTTTATGCAAGTTTGGGAAATTCCACTAGTTCAACCCTAATGGCTTGGAATTTTAAAAGCAAGATATTTTTCTACACATGTTTTAAAAAATAGTTAGGCAAGCTTGAAACATGTTAAAGATGCAAATGACCTATGGATCCAAACCTTTGTATGAAAATAACATTGAATTCTCAAGTGAACGTGCGGTGGGATATTTATCCGTGTCAAACAAGCCATTATTTGGCCCTATATACAAAAAGTTGCCCTAACGATCATAGATGATTGTAAAGTGATTTATCATGCGTAATGAGCTATTTTTTTAAGGAATGACTTATGGATTGGGAGTCAACACTCAGTTAAAAATATTCTGCCTCCACCTTTTCCCGTTGATTACAAAATCAGATATATAAAAACAAAAAAATTTTTACAATCCATAAAAATTACAGACACTTGTCGAAATGATCTCTCTCTACTTTTGTGTGTTGAGCATTTCCATTTTAGATGTTAACTATTTTCTTAAATCAAAACTTGAGTTTTCACTTTCCCTTGACCTTGTAAACAAAAAAAGAGTTAAAAGGCAAATAGACCAATACAAAATGAAAATTTTAGAGTTTATGTATTGAAAGAATTTAAAACAATAAAAAATATAAGTAAAGAAAATTTACTCACACACCACAAAGGAACTCAATAGTTTTGTTATCCAAGTTTGGGAAATTCCACTTGTTCAACCCTAATAGCTTGGAATTTGATAAGAAAGAGATTTGTCTACAAATGTTTTAAAAAATGGATAAGCATGCTTGAAACATGTTAAAGATACAATTGATCTATGGATCCAAACTTTTTAAAGTGATTAACGATAAATACTCAAGTGAACGTGCGGTGGGATATTTACCTGACTCAACCAAGCCATTATTTTTCCCTTTTATAAATAACTGACCTAACGATCATAGATGATTGTAAAGTGATTTATCATGCGTAACGGGCTATATTTCTGTAAGGAATGACTTATTGATTGGGATTCAACACTTAGTTAAAAATCCCCCGCCTCCTCCTTTTCCCGACGATTGAAAAACATGCTATACAAAAAGTGAAAAGAGTTTACAATCCCTAAAAATTACAGACACGTTTTGGAATTATCTCTCTATACATTTGTGCATTGTGCATTTCGATTTTAGATGTATACTTTTTCCTTAAATCAAAACTTGAGTTTTCACTTGCCCTTCATCTCGTAAACAAAAAAAGAGATAAAAGGCAAATAAGTAACAACAAAATGAAAATTTTAGAGGTTATGTATGGAAAGAAAATAAAGCAATAACAAATGTAAGTAAAGAAAATTTATTCACACACCACAAATGATCACAAAAGTCTTGTTATCCATGTTTGGGAAATTCCACTAGTTCAACCCTTATAACTTGGAATTTTATTGGAAAGAGATTTTTCTACACATGTTTTAAAAAATGGATATGCATGCTTGAAACATGTTAAAGATGAAAATGACCAATGGATCCAAACCTTTTAATGGGAATAACATTAAATTCTCAACTGAACGTGCGGTGGGATATTTACCCGAGTCAAACAAGCCATTATTTTGCCCATTTTAAAAAAGTTGACCTACCGATGATAGATGATTGTAAAGTGATTTATCATGCGTAAGGGGATATATTTATTTAAGGAATGACTTATGGATTGGCAGTTAACACTCAGTTAGAAATCCTCTGCCTCCCTCTTGTCACTACGATTGCAAAAGCTCATATATAAAAACTAAAAAGAGCTTTCAATCCCTAAAAATTACAGAGACTTTTTTGAATTATCTCTCTATATATTTGAGCTTTGTGCATTTCATTTTTAGAAGTACACTTTTTTCTTAAATCGAAACTTGAGTTTTCACTTTCCCTTCATCTCATAAACAAGAAAAGAGATTAAAGGCTAATTGATCACAACAAAATAAAATTTTTGGAGTTAATGTATGGAAAGAATTCAAAGCAATAACAAATGTAAGTAAAGGAAATTTAATCACACACCATAAATGAACAAAATTTTTTTGTTAACCAAGTGTGAGAAATTCCTCTAGTTCAACCCATATTGCAACAAATTTTATAAGAAAGCAATTTTTCTAGATGGATTCTAAACAATGGATATGCAAGGTTGAAACATGTTAAAGATGTAAATCACCTATCCATCCAAACATTTTCAAGAGAATAACATTAAATTCTCAAGTGAATGTGCAGTGGGATATTTATCCGAGTCAAAGAAGCAATTATTTTTCCCATTTACAAAAAGCTGACCTAATTTTCATAGATGATTGTAAAGTTATTTATCAATCGTAACGGGCTATATGTTTGTGTAGAATGACTTATGGATTATGAGTCAACACTCAGTTAAAAATCCCCTGCCTCCCCTTTCCCCCGACGACTGCAAAACCTAAAATATAAAAAATAGAAAGAGTTTGTAATCCCTAAAAATTACAGACATTTTTTTGAATTATGTCTCTCTACTTTTGTGCATTGTGCATTTCCATTTTAGATGTATACTTTTTCCTAAAATCAAAACTTGGGGTTTTCACTTTCCATTCATCTCGTAAACAAAAAAAGAGATAAAAGGCAAATAGATCATGAAAAAATGAATATTTTAGAGTTTATGTATGGAGAGAATTTAAAGCAATAACAAATGTAAGAAAAGAAAATTTATTCACACACCACAAATGAACACAAAAGTTTTGTTATCCAAGTTTGGGAAATTCCACTAGTTTAACCCAAATGGCTTGGAATTTTATACGAAAGAGATTTTTCTACACATGTTTTAAAAAATGATATGCGTGCTTGAAACATGTTTAAGATGCAAATGACCTAGGGATCAAAACCTTTTAAAGAGAATAACATTAAATTCTCAAGTGAACGTGCGGTGGGATATTTACCCGAGTCAAATAAGCTACTAGTTTGCCCATTTACAAAAAGTTGATCTAACGATCATAGATGATTTTAAGAGATTTATCTTGTGTAACGGGCTATATTTTTTTAAGGAATGACTTATGGATTGGGAGTCAACACACTTTTAAAAATCCCCTGCTTCGCCCTTTTTCAAACGATTGCAAAACCTGATATATAAAAACTAAAAACAAGTTGGAATCCCTAAAAATTGCAAACACTTTTTTGAATTCTCTCACTCTATATCTGTGCATTGTGCATTTCAATTTTAGATGTACCCTTTTTTCTTAAATTGAAACTTGAGTTTTTAGTTTCCCTTCATCTCGTAAACAAAAAAAAGAGATAAATGGCAAATAGATCACAACAAAATAAAAATTTTAGAGTTTATGTATTGAAAGATTTTAAAGCAATAACAAAAGTAAGTAATGAAAATTTATTCACACACCAAAAATGAACACAAAAGTTTTGTTATCCAAGTCTGGGAAATTCCAGTAGTTCAACCCTAATAGCTTGGAATTTATAAGAAAGAGATTTTTCTACACATGTTTTAAAAAATGGATATGCATGCTTGAAACAAGTTAAAGATTTAAATCACCTACGAATCTAAACCGTTTAAAGAGAATAACATTAATTTCTCCAGTGGACGTGAGGTGGGATATTTACCCAAGTCAAACAAGCCAATATTTTGGCCACTTACAAAAAGCTGACCTAACGATCATAGAATATTGTAAAGTGATTTATCTTGCCTAACTGGCTATATTTTTGTAAGGAATGACTTATGGATTGGGAGTCAACACTCAGTTAAAAATCCACTGCCTCCCCCTTTTCCTGACCATTGCAAATCATGATATATAACAACTAAACAGAGTTTACAATCCCAAAAAATTACAGACACTTTTGGGAATTTTCTCTCTCTACATTTGTGTATTATGCATTTCCATTTTAGATGTATACTTTTTTCTTAAATCAACACTCTAGTTTTCACTTTCCCTTCATCTCGTAAACAAAAAAAGAGATAAAAGGCAAATAGATCACACCAAAAGAAATATTTTAGAGTTTAAGTATGGAAATAATTTAAAGCAATAAAAAATGTAAGTAAAGAAAATTTATTCACACACCACAAATGAACACAAAAGTTTTGTTATCCAAGCTTGGAAAATTCCACTAGTTCAACCCTAATGGCTATAAATTTTATAAGAAAGAGATTTTTTTACAAATATTTTATAAAATGGATATGCATACTTGAAACATGTTAAAGATGCAAATGACCTATAGATCCAAACCTTTTAAAGTGATTAACATTAAATTCTCAAGTGAATGTGCGGTGGGATATTTACTTGAGTCAAACAAGCCATTATTTTGCCCTTTTAAAAATAGCTAACCTAACAAGTGATTTATCATGCGTAATGGTCTATATTTTTGTAAGGAATGACTTAGTTAAAAATCTCCCGCCTCCCCCTTTTCACGCCAAGTGCAAAATCTGATATATAAAAAATCAAAAGAGTATGTAATCCCTAAAATTACAAACACTTTTTTGAATTATCTCTCTCTAAATTTGTGCAATGTGCATTTCAATTTTAGACGTACACCTTTTTATTAAATGGAAACTTGAGTTCTCACTTTCCCTTCATCTCTCGTAAACAAAAAAAGAGATAAAAGGCTAATAGATAAGAACAAAATGAAAATTTGAGACTTTATGTATGGAAAGAATACCAAGAAATAACAAATGTAAGTGAAGAAAATTTATTCACACACCACAAATGAACACAAAAGTTTTGTTATCCAAGTTTGGGAAATTCCACTAGTTCAACCCTAATAGATTGGAATTTTATAAGAAAGAGATTTTTCTAGACATGTTTTAAAAAATGGAAATGCATGCTTGAAACATGTTAAAGATGCAAATGACCTATGGATCCAAACCTTTTAAAGAGAATAACATTAAATTCTCGAGAACACGTGCGGTGGGATATTTAAACAAGTCAAACAAGCCATTATTTTGCCCATTTATAAAAAGCTGACTTAACGATCATAGATAATTATAAAGTGATTTACCAAGCGTAATGGGTTCTATTTTTGAAGGAATAACTTATGGATTGGGAGTCAACACTCAATTAAAAATCCCCAGCTATCCCCTTTTCCCAACGATTGCAAAACCTAATATATGAAAACTAAAAAGAGTTTACAATCCTGAAAAATTATAGACACTTTTTTGAATTATCTCTCTCTACATTTGTGCATTGTGCATTTCCATTTTAGATGTATACTTTTTTCTTAAATCAAAACATGATTTTTCACTTTCGTTTCATCTTGTAAGCTAAAAAAGAGATAAAAGGCAAAAATTGATCACAACAAAACAAAAATTTTAGAGTTTATGTATAGAAAAAATATTTAAAGCAATAACAAATATAAGTAAAGAAAATTTATTCACACACCATAAATGAACACAAAATTTTTTTTATCCAAGTTTGTCAAATTCAACTAGTTCAACCCTTCTAGCTTGGAATTTTACAAGAAAAAGAGTTTTCTACACATGTTTTAAAAAATGGATATGCATGCTTGAAACATGTTAAAGATGCAAATGACCAATGGATCCAAACATTTTAAAGAGAATAACATTCAATTCTCAGGTGAACGTGCGGTGGGATATTTACCCGAGTCAAAGAAGCCACTTTTTTGCCCTTTTACTAAAAGCTGACCTAATGATCATAGATGATTGTAAAGAGTTTTATCCTTTCATAACGGGCTATATTTTTGTAAGTAATGATTTGGATCGGGAGTCAACACTGAGTTAAAAATCCCCCACCTCCCCTTTTTCCCGACGATTACAAAACCGGATATATAAAAACTAAAAACAGTTTACGACCCTGAAAAATTATTGACCCTTTTTGGAATTATCTCTCTCTACATTTGTGCATTGTGCATTTCAATTTTTGGTATATACTTTTTCTTAAATCAAAACTTGAGTTTTCACTTTCCCTTCATCTCGTAAGCAAAAAAAGAGATAAAAAGCAAATACATCACAACAAAATGAAAATTTTAGAGTTTAAGTATATAAATAATTTAAAGCAATAAAAAAATTAAATAAAGAAAATTTATTCACACACCACAAATGAACACAAAAGTTTTTTTATTCAAGTATGGGAAATTCCACTACTTCAACCCTAATGACTAGGAATTTTAAAAGAAACATATTTTTCTACACATGTTTTAAAAAATGGATATGCATGGTTGAAACATGTTAAGGATGCAAATGACCTAAGGATCCAAACCTTTGCAAGAAAATAACATTGAATTCTTGAGTGAACGTGGGGTGGGATATTTACCTGAGTCAAACAAGCCATTATTTGATATACAAAAAGTTGCGCTAACGATCATAGATGATTGTAAAGTGATTTATCATGCGTAGCGGGCTATATTTTTTAAAGCAATGACTTATGGATTGGGAGTCAACACTCGGTTAAAAATCCCCCCCCCCCCCCCCTCCCCCCCCCCCCCCCCCCCCCTCTTTTCCCGAGGATTGCAAAATCAGAAATATAAAAACAAAAAAAAGTTTACAATCCATAAAAATTACAGACACCTTTCGGAATTATCTCTCTCTATATTTGTCTGTTGTGCATTTCCATTTTAGATATTAACTTTTTCTTAAATAAAAACATGAGTTTCACTTTCCCTTTATCTCGTACACAAAAAAAGAGATAAAAGGCAAATAGACCAATACAAAATGAAAATTTTAGAGTGTATGTATGGAAAGAATTTAAACCAATAAAAAATGTAAGTAAAGAAAATTTATTCATACACCACAAAGGAACACAATAGTTTTGTTATCCAAGTTTGGGAAATTCCATTAGTTCAACCCTAATAGCTTGGAATTTTATAAGAAAGAGATTTTTCTACAAATGTTTTAAAAAATGGATATGCATGCTTGAAACATGTTAAAGATGCAAAGGACCTATGGATCCGAACCTATAAAGATATAAACATTAAATTCTCAAGTGAACGTGCAGTGGGATATTTAACTGAGTCACACAAGCCATTATTTTGCCCTTTTATAAATAGCTGACCTAACGATCATAGATGATTGTAAAGTAATTTATCATGCCTAACGGGCTATATTTTTGTACGGAATGACTTATTGATTGGGATTCAACACTTAGTTAAAAATCCCCCACCTCCCCTTTTCCTGATAATTGCAAAACATGCTATACAAAAAGTAAAAAGAGTTTACTATCCCTAAAAATTACAGACACATTTTTGCATTGTGCATTTCTATTTTAGATGTATACTTTTTCCTTAAATCAAAACTTGAGTTTTCACTTTCCCTTCATCTCGTAAACAAAAAATTTGATTAAAGGCAAATAAGTAACAACAAAATAAAAATTTTAGAGTTTAAGTATGGAACGAAAACAAAGCATTAACAATTGTAACTAAAGAAAATTTATTCACACACCACAAATGAACAAAAAAGTTTTTTTATCCAAGTTTGGGTAATTCCACTAGTTCAACCCTAATAGCTTGGAATTTTATTGGAAAGAGATTTTTCTACACTTGTTTTAAAAAATGGATATGCATGCTTGAAAGATGATAAAGATGCAAATGACCTATGGATCCAAACCTTTTAAAAAGAATAACATTAAATTCTCTACTGAACATGCGGTGGGATATTTACCCGAGTCAAACAAGCCATTATTTTTCCCATTTTCAAAAATTTGACCTACCGATGATAGATGATTGTAAAGTGATTTATCATGCGTAAGGGGCTATATTTATGTGAGGAATGACTTTTGTATTTGCGGTCAACACTTAGTTAGAAATTCTCCGCCTCCCCCTTTTCATGACGATTGTAAAACCTTATATATAAAAACTAAAAAGAGTTTGCAATCCCTAAAAATTACAGACACTTTTTGAATTATCTCTCTCTACATTTGAGCATTGTGCATTTGATTTTTAGAAGTACACTTTTTTCTTAAATCGAAACTTGATTTTTCACTTCCCCTTCATCTCATAAACAAAAAAAGAGATTAAAGGCAAATTGATCACAACAAAATGAAAATTTTGGAGTTTATGTTTGGAAAGAATTTAAAGCTATAACAAATGTAAGTAAAGAAAATTTATTCACACACCATATATGAACACTAAAGTTTTGTTATCCAAGTTTTGGGAATTCCTCTAGTTTAACCCATATAACACGGAATTTTATAAGAAAGAAATTTTCCTAGACATGTTTTAAACATTGGATATGCAAGCTTGAAACATGTTATAGATGAAAATCACCTATGCATCCAAACCTTTTAAAGAGAATAACATTAAATTCTCAAGTGAGCATGCGGTGGGATATTTACCCGAGTCAAACATGCCATTATTTTTCCCATTTACAAAAACCTGACCTAATGATCATAGATGATTGTAAAGTGATTTATCATGCGTAATGGGCTATTTGTTTGTATGGAATGACTTATGGATTTGGAGTCAACACTCAGTTAAAAAATCCCCCGCCTCCCCCTTTTCCCGACGATTGCAAAACTTGATATATAAAAAATAAAAAGAGTTTGTAATCCCTAAAAATAATTAACACTTTTTTGAATTGTGTCTCTCTACATTTGTGCATTGTGCATTTTAATTTCAGATGTACACCATTTTCTTAAATCGAAACTTGAGTTTTCACTTTCCCTTCATCTCGTAAACAAAAAAAGAGATAAAAGACAAATAGATCACAAGAAAATGAAAATTTTAGAGTTTATGTAAGGAAAGAATTTAAAGCAATAACAAATGTTAGTAAAGAAATTTCATTCACACACCACAAATGAAGACAAAAGTTTGTTCTGAAAGTTTGGGAAATTAGACCAGTTCAACCCGAATAGCTTGGAATTTTATAAGAAACAGATTTTTCTACATATGTTTTAGAAACTTGGATATACATGCTTGAAACATGTTAAAGATGCGAATGACCTATCGATCAAAACATTTTAAAGAGAATAACATTAAATTCTCAAGTGAACGTGCGGTGGGATATTTATCCGAGTCAAACAAGCCATTATTTTGCCCATTTACAAAAGGTTGAGCTAATGTTCATAGATGTTTGTAAAGTGATTTATGATGCATAACGGGCTATATTTTTTTAAGGAATGACTTATGGATTTGGAGTCAACATTCAGTTTAAAATCCCCGGCCTCCCCCTTTTCTCGAGTATTGCAAAACCTGATATATAAATACTAAAAAGAGTTTACAAACCCTAAAAATTAAAGACACTTTTTTGAAGTATCTCTCTCTACATTTGTGCGTTGTGCATTTCCATTTTAGATGTATACTTTTTTCTTAAATCAAAATTTGAGTTTTAAATTTCACTTCTTCTTGTAAACAAAAAAAGAGATAAAAGGCAAATAGATCATAATAAAATGACAATTTTATAGTTTATGTATAGAAAGAATTTAATCTAATAACTAATGTAAGTAAAGAAAATTTATTCACTCACTACAAAAGGAACACAAAAGTTTTGTTATCCAAGTTTGAGAAAATCCACTAGCTTGGAATTTTATAAAAAAAAGGATTTTTCTACACATGTTTTAAAAAATAGATATGCATCCTTGAAACATGTTAAAGATCTAAATGACTTATGGATCCAAATCTATTCAAAAGAATAACATTAAATTTCCAAGTGAACGTGCGATGGGATATTTACCCGAGTCAAACAAGCCATTTTTTTGCCCTGTTACAAAAAACTGACCTAACGATCATAGATGATTGTAAAATGATTTATAATGCGTAACGGGCTATATTTTTGAAAGGAATGACTTATGGATTGGGATTCAATACTCAGTTAAAAATCCCCCGCCTCTCCCTTTTCCCGATGATTGCAAAACCTGATATATAAAAACTAAAAAGAGTTTACAATCCCTAAAAATTACAGACTCTTTTTTGAATTATCTCTCTCTATATTTTTGGATTATACATTTTAATTTTTGATGTATACCTTTTTCGTAAATCGAAACTTGAGTTTTCACTTTCCCTTCATGTCATAAACAAATAAAGAGATAAAAGGTAAATAGATCACAACAAAATAAAAATTTTAGAGTTTGTGTATGGAAAGAATTTAAAGCAATAACAAATGTAAGTAAAGAAATTTTTTTCACAAACCACAAATGAACAAAAAAGTTTTGTTACCCAAGTTTGGGAAATTCCACAAGTTCAACCCTAATGGTTTGGAATTTTATAAGAAAGAGATTTTTCTACACATGGTTTAAAAAATGGATATGCAAATGACCTATGAATCCAAACCTTTGAAAGAGAATAACATTAAATTCTCAAGTAAACGTGCGGTGAAATATTTACTTGAGTCAAACAAGCCATTATTTTGTCCATTTACAAATAGCTGACCTAACGATCATAGATGATTGTAAAGTTATTTAACGGGTATCTTTTTGTTAGGAATGACATATTGATTGGGATTCAACACTTAGTTAAAAATCCCATGCCTCCTCCTTTTCCTGATGATTTCAAAACATGTTATATAATAACTAAAAAGAGTTTACAATCCCTAAAAATTACAAACACTTTTTGGAATTATCTCTCTCTACATTTGTGCGTTGTGCATTTCCATTTTAGATGTATACTTTTTCATAAAATCAAAACTTGGGATTTTCACTTTCCCTACATCTTGTAAACTAAAAAAGAGATAAAAGGCAAATAGATCATGAAAAAATGAATATTTTAGAGTTTATGTTTGGAAAGAATTTAAAGAAATAACAAATGTAAGTAAATAAAATTTATTCACACACCACAAATGAACACAAAAGTTTTGTTATCCAAGTTTGGGTAATTCCACTAGTTCAACCCAAATGGCTTGGAATTTTATAAGAAAGAGATTTTTCTACACATTGTTTTAAAAAATGACATGCATGCTGAAACATGTTTTAGATGCAAATGACCTATGGATCCAAACCTTTTAAAGAGAATAACATTAAATTGTCAAGAGAATGTGTAGTGGGATATTTACCCGAGTCAAACAAGCCACTATTTTGCCCATTTTCAAAAGGCTGATCTAACGATCATAGATGATTGTAAAGTGATTTATCTTGGGTAACGGCTATATTTTTTTAAGGAATGACTTATGGATTGGGGGTCAACACTCCGCTAAAAACCCCCCACCTCGCCCTTTTCCCGACGATTGCAAAACCTGATATATAAAAACTAAAAAGAGTTTGTAATCCCTAAAATTACAGACACTTTTTTGAAGTCTCTCACTCTATATTTGTGCATTGTGCATTTCAATTTTAGATGTACATTTTTTTCTTAAATCGAAACATGAGTATTCAGTTTCCCTTCATTACGTAAACAAAAAAAGAGATAAAAGGCAAATAGATCTCAACAAAATAAAAATTTTAGAGTTTATGAAATGAAAGATTTTAAAGCAATAACATATGTAAGTAATAAAAATTTATTCACACACCACAAATGAACACAAAAGTTTTGTTATCCAAGTTTGGGAAATTCCACTAGTTCAACCCTAATAGCTTGGAATTTATAAGAAAGTGATTTTTCTACACATGTTTTAAAAAATAGATATGCATGCTTGAAACATGTTAAAGATTCAAATCACCTACAGATCAAAACCTTTGTAAGAAAATAACATTGAATTCTCAAGTGAACGTGCGGTGGGATATTTACCCGAGTCAAACAAGCCATTATTTGGCCCATATACAAAAAGCTGCCCTAACGATCATAGATGATTGTAAAGTGATTTATCATGCGTAACGGGCTATTTTTTTTAAGGAATGACTTATGGATTGGGAGTCAACACTCAGTTAAAAATCCCTCGGCCCCCCTTTTCCAGACGATTGCAAAATCTGATATATAAAAATAAAAAAAAGTTTACAATCCATAAAAATTACAGACACTTTTCGGAATTATCTGTCTCTACATTTGTCCATTGTGCATTTCCATTTTATATGTTAATTTTTCTTAAATCAAAACTTGAGTTTTCACTTACCCTTCATCTCGTAAACAAAAAGAGAGATAAAAGGCAAATAGACCAATACAAAATGAAAATTTTAGAGTTTATGTATGGAAAGAATTTAAACCAATAAAAAATTTAATTAAAGAAAATTTATTCACTCACCGCAAAGGAACACAATAGTTTTGTTATCCAAGTTTGGAAATCCCACTAGTTCAACCCTAATGGCTTGGAATTTTATAAGAATGAGATTTTTCTGCAAATGTTTTAAAAAATGGATATGCATGCTTGAAACATGTTAAAGATGCAAATGACCTATGGATCCAAACATTTTAAAGTGATTAACATTAAATTCTCAAATAAACGTGCGGTGGGATATTTACCTTAGTCAAACAAGCCATTATTTTGCCCTTTTTAAATAGGTGACCTAAAGATCATAGATGATTGTAAAGTGTTTTATCATGCGTAATGGGCTATATTTTTATAACGAATAACTTATTGATTGGGATTCAACACTTAGTTAAAAATCCTCCGCCTCCCCCTTTTCCAGACGATTGCAAAACATGCTATACAAAAAGTAAAAAGAGTTTAAAATCCCTAAAAATTACAGACACGTTTTGGAATTATCTCTCGCTACATTTGTGCATTGTGCATTTCTATTTTAGATGTATACTTTTTCCTAAATCAAAACTTGAGTTTTCACTTTTCCTTCATCTCGTAAACAAAAAAATAGATAAAAGACAAATAAGTTACAACAAAATGAAAATTTTAGAGTTTATGTATGGAAAGAAAACAAAGCAATAACAAATGTAAGTGAAGAAAATTTATTCACACACCACAAATGAACACAAAAGTTTTGTTATCCAAGTTTGGGAAATTCCACTAGTTCAACCCTAATAGCTTGGAATTTTATCGGAAAAATATTTTTCTACACATGTTTTAAAAAATGGATATGCATACTTGAAACATGTTAAAGATGCAGATGACCTATGGATCCAAACCTTTTAAAGAGAATAACATTAAATTCTCAACTGAACATGCACTGAGATATTTACCCAAGTCAAACAAGCCATTATTTTGCCCATTTTCAAAAAGTTGACCTTCCGATGATAGATGATTGTAAAGTGATTTATCATGCGCAAGGGGCTATATTTATGTAAGGAATGACTTATGGATTGGCGGTAAACACTCAGTTAGAAATCCTCCGTTTCCCCCTTTTCACGGCGATTGCAAAACCTAATATATAAAAACTGAAAAGAGTTTGTAATCGTTAAAAATTACAAACACTTTTTTGAATTATCTCTCTCAACATTTGAGCATTGTGCATTTCATTTTTAGAAGTATACTTTTTTTCTTAAATTGAAACTTGAGTTTTCACTTTCCCTTCATCTCGCAAACAAAAAAAGTGATTAAAGGCAAATTGATCACCACAAAATGAAAATTTTGGAGTTTATGTATGGAAAGAATTTAAAGCAATAACAAATGTAAGTAAAGAAAATTTATTCACACACCAGAAATGAACACAAAAGTTTTGTTATCATAGTTTGGGAAATTCCACTAGTTCAACCCATATAGCATGGAATTTTATAAGAAAGAAAATTTTCTAGGCATGTTCTAAAAAATTGATATGCATGCTTGAAACATGTTAAAGATGAAAATCACTTATGGATCCAAACCTTTTAAAGAGAATAACATTAAATTCTCAAGTGAACGTGCGGTGGGATATTTACCCGAGTAAAAGGAGCCATTATTTCTCCCTTTTACAAAAAGTTGACCAAACGATCATAGATGATTGTAAACTGATTTATCATGCATCACGGGTTATATGTTTTTAAGGAATGACTAATGGATTTGGAGTCGACACTCAGTTAAAAATCCCCCGCCTCCCCTTTTTCCTGACGATTGCAAAACCTGATATATAAAATATAAAAAGAGTTTTTAATCCCTAAAAATTATAGACACTTTTTTGAATTATCTCTCTCTACATTTGTGCATTGTGCATTTCCATTTTAGATATATACTTTTTTCTGAAATCAAAACTTGAGTTTTCACTTTCCCTTCATCTCGTAAACAAGAAAAGAGATAAAAACAAATACATCACAACAAAATGAAAATTTTAGAGTTTATGTATATAAATAATTTAAAGCAATAAAAAATTTAAGTAAAGAAAATTTATTCACTCACCACAAATGAACACAAAAGTTTTTTTATGCAAGTTTGGGAAATTCCACTAGTTCAACCCTAATGGCTTTGAATTTTATAAGAAAGATATTTTTCTACACATGTTTTAAAAAATGGATAGGCATGCTTGATACATGTTAAAGATGCGAATGACCTATGGATCCAAACCTTTGTAAGAAAATAACATTGAATTCTCAAGTGAACATGCAGCGGGATATTTACCTGAGTCAAACAAGCCATTAATCGGCCCACATACAAAAAGCTGCCCTAACGATCATAGATCATTGTAAAGTGATTTATCATGCGTAACGGGCTATATTTTTTTAAGGAATGACTTATGGATTGGGAGTCAACACTCAGTTAAAAATCCCCTGCCTCCCCCTTTTCCCGATGATTGTAAAATCAGATATATAAAAACAAAAAAACATTTACAATGCATAAAAATTACTGACACTTTTCGGAATTATCTCTCTCGCATTTGTGCGTTGTGCATTTCCATTTTAGATGTTAACTTTTTTTTTAAATCAAAACTTGAGTTTTCACTTTCCCTTCATCTCGTAAACAAAAGAAGCGATAAAAGGCAAATAGACCAATACAAAATTAAAATTTTTGAGTTTATGTATGGAAAAAAATTTCAAGCAATAACAAATGTAAATAAAGAAAATTTGTTCAAACACCACAAATGAACACAAAAGTTTTGTTATCCAAGTTTGGGAAATTCCACTAGTTCAACCCTAATAGCTTGGAATTTTATAAGAAAGAGAGTTTTCTACACATGTTTTAAAAAATGGATATGCATGCTTTAAACATGTTAAAGATGAAAATGATTTATGGATTCAAACCTTTTAAAGAGAATAACATTAAATTCTCACGTGAACGTGCGGTGGGATATTTACCTGAGTGAAACAAGCCATTATTTTGCCCATTTACAAAAAAGTTGACCTAACGATCAAAGATGATTTTAAAGTTATTTATCATGTGTTACGGGCTATATTTTTGTAATGAATGACTTATGGATTGGGAGTCAATACTTAGTTAAAAATCCCCCGTCTCCCTCTTTTCCCGACGATTACAAAACCTGATATATTAAAATTAAAAAGCGTTTACAATCCCTAAAAATTACAGACACATTTTGGAATTATCTCTCTCTACATTTGTGCATTGTGCATTTCCATTTTAGATGTAAAATATTTTCTTAAATCAAAACTTAAGTTTTCATTTTCCCTTCATCTCGTAAACAAAAAATGAAATAAAAGGCAAAGAGATCACAAAAAAATAATAATTTTAGAGTTTATGTATGGAAAGAATTTAAAGCAATAAAAAATGTATGTAAATAAAATTTATTCACACACCACAAATGAACACAAAAGTTTTGTTACCCAAGTTTGGGAAATTTCACAAGTGCAACCCTAATAGTTTTGAGTTTTATGAGAAAGAGATTTTTCTAAACATGTTTTATAAAATGGATATGCATGCTCCAAACATGTTAAACATGCAAATGACCAATGGATCCAAACCTTTTAAAGAGAATAACAATAAATTCTCAAGTGAATGTGCAGTGGGATATTTACTCGAGTCAAACAAGCCATTATTTTACACATTTACAAAAAGCTGACCTAACGATGAAAGATGATTGTAAAGTGATTTATCATGTGTAACGGGCTACTTTTTTTAAGGAATGACTTATGGATTGGGAGTCAACACTCAGTTAAAAATCCCTTGCTTCCCCTTTTTCCTGACGATTGAAAAACCTGATATATAAAAACTAAAAAACTTTACAATCCCTAAACATTACATAAAATTTTTGGAATTATCTCCCTCTACATTTCTGCATTGTTCATTTCCATGTTAGATGTGTACTTTTTTCTTAAATCAAAACTTGAGTTTTCACTTTCTCTTCATCTCGTAAACACAAAAAGAGATAAAAGGCAAATAGATCACAACAAAATGAAAATTTTATATTTTATGTATGGAATGAATTTAAAAGCAATAACAAATGTAAGTAAAGAAAATTTATTCTCACACCACAAATGAACACAAAAGTTTTGCTATCTAAGTTTGAGAAATTCCAATAGTTCAACCCTTATAGCTTGGAATTTTTTGAGAAAGAGATTTTTCTACACATGTTTTAAAAAATGGATATGCAAGCTTGAAACATGTTAAAGATGCAAATGACCAATGGATCCAAACCTTTGAAAGTGATTAACATTAAATTCTCAAGTGAATGTGCGGTGGGATATTTACTCGAGTCAAACAAGCCATTATTTTGCCCATAGACAAAAAGCTGACCTAACGATCATATATGATTGTAAAGTGATTTATCAAGCATAATGGGGTATATTTTTGTAAGGAATGACTATGGATTGGGAGTCAACACTCAGTTTAAAATCTTCTGCCTCCCCCTTTTCCTAGCGATTGTAAAACATGATATATAAAAACTAAAAAAAGTTTACAATCCCTAAAAATAACAGACACTTTTTGGAATTATCTCTCTCTACATTTGTCTAGTGTGCATTACCATTTTAGATGTATACTTTTCTCTTAAACAAAAATTTGAGTTTTCTCTTTCCCTTCATCTCGTAAACAAAAAAAGAGATTAAAGGCAAATAGTTCACAACAAATCGAAAACTTTAGAGTTTATGTATTGAAAAAAATATTTAAGCAACAACAAATGTAACTAGATAAAATTTATTCAGACACCACAAATGAACACAAAAGTTTTGTTATCCAAGTTTGGGAAATGCCACTAGTTCAATCCTACTAGCTTAGAATTTATTCAGTAAAAAATCCCCCACCTCCCCTTCTCCCGACAATTACAAAACCAGATATAAAAACTAAAAAGAGTCAACATTCCCTAAAAATTACATACACTTTTTAGAATTATCTCTCTCTACATTTTTGCATTGTGCATTTCAATTATATATGTATACTTTTTTCTTAATTCAAAACTTGAGTTTTCACTTTCCCTTCATCTCATAGACAAAAAAAGAGATAAAAGGCAAAAATAGATCACAACAAAAGGAAAATTATAGAGTTTATGTATGGAAAGAATTTGAAGCAATAAAAAATCTAAGTAAAGAAAATTTATTCACACACCACAAATGAACACAAAATTTTTGTTATCCAAGTTTGGGAAATTCCAATAGTTTAACCCTAATAAATTGGCATTTTATAAGAATGATATTTTTCTTCACATGTTTTAAAAAATGGATATGCATGCTTGAAACATTTTAAAGATGCAAATGACCTATGGATCCAAACCATTTAAAGAGAATAACATTAAATTCTCAAGTGAATGTGTGGTGGGATATTTACCCGAGTCAAGCAAGCCTTATTTTGCCCATTTACAAAAAGCTGACCTAACAATCATTGATGATTGCAAAGTGAGTTATCAAGCATAACTGCCTATATTTTTTTCAGGAATGACTTATGGATTGGGAGTCAACACTCAAGGTAAAATCCCCAGCCTCCCCCTTTTCCCGACGATTATAAAACCATTTATTTAAAAACTAAAATGAGTTTAAAATCGCTATAAGTTACAGAAACTTTTTGGAATTATCACTCTCTACATTTGTGAAATGTGCATTTCCATATTAGATGTTTATTTTTTTCTTAAATCAAAACTTGAGTTTTCACTTTCCCTTCATCTCGTAAACAAAAAAAGAGAAAAAAGGCAAATAGATCACAACAAAATGAAAATTTTAGAGTTTATGTATAGAAAGAATTTAAAGCAATAACAAATGTAAGTAAAGAAAATTTATTCACACACCAAAAATGAACACAAAAGTTTTGTTATCCAAGTTTGGGAAATTCACTTGTTCAACCCTAATAGCTTGGAATTTTATAAGTAAGAGTTTTTTCTATACATGTTTTAAAAAATGGATATGCATATTTGAAACATGTCAAAGATTCAAATGACCTATGGATCCAAATGTTTTAAAGAGAATAATCTTAAATTCTCAAGAGAATGTGCGGTGGAATATTTTTCCGAGTCAAACTAGCCTTTATTTTGCGCATTTAAAAAAATCTGACCTAACAATCATAGATGATTGTAAAGTGATATATAATGCATAACAGGCTAAATTTTTGTAGGGAATGACTTATGGATCAGTCAACACTTAGTTAAAAATCCCCCGCCTCCCCCTTTTCACAATGATAGCAAAACCTGATATATAAAAACTAAAAAGAGTTTACAATCCCTAAAAATTATAGGCGCTTTTAGGAATTATCTCTCTCTACATTTGTGCATTGTGCATTTCCATTTTACATGTATTCTGTTTTCTTAAATCAAAATTTGAGTTTTCACTTTCCCTCATCTCATAAAAAAAGAGATAAAAGGCAAAAATAGATCACAACAAAATGAAAATTTTAGCGTTGATATATGGAAAGAATTTAAAAAAATATTAAATGTAAGTAAATAAAATTTATTCACACATCACAAATGAACACAAAAGATTTGTTATCAGAGTTTGGGAAATTCCACTAGTTCAACCCTAATAGCTTGGAATTTTATAAAGAGATTTTTCTACAAATGTTTTAAAAAATGGATATGCATGCTTGAAACATGTTAAAGATGCAAATAACCTATGGATCCAAACCTTTTAAAGAGAATAACATTAAATTCTCTAGTGAACGTGCTGTGGATATTTACCCGAGTCAAAGAAGCCATTATTTTGCCCATTTACAAAAAGCTGACTTGACGATCATAGATTATTGTAAAGTGATTTATCATGGAATGATTTACTGGTTGGGAGTCAACACTCAGTTAAAAATCCCCCGCCTGCCCCATTTCTGATGATTGAAAAGCCTGATATATAAAAACTAAAAAGAGTTTTCAATCCCTAAAAATTACAGACACTTTTTGAAGTTATCTCTCTCCACATTTGAGCATTGTGCATTTCCATTTTATATGTATATGTTTTCTTAAATCAAAACTTGATTTTTCACTTACCCTTCATCTCGTAAACAAAAAAAGAGATAAAAGGTAAAAAAAAGATCACAAAAAAACAAAAATTTAAGAGTTTATGAATCAAAAAAAAAAATTAAAGCAATAACAAATGTTAGTAAATAAATTTTATTCACACACCACAAATGAACACAAAAGTTTTGTTATCCATGTTTGGGAAATTCCACTAGTTCAACCCTAATAGCTTGGAATTTTATAAGAAAGAGTTTTTACTACACATGTTTTAAAAAATGGATATGCATGCTTGAAACATGTCAAAGATGCAAATGACCTATGGATCCAAATCTTTTTAAGAGAATATCATTAAATTCTCAAGTGAACGTGCGGTGGGTTCTTTACCCGAGTCAAACAAGCCATTATTTTGCCCATTTACATAAAGCTGACCTAACGATCATAGATGATTGTAAGGTGATTTATCATGCGTAATGGGCTATATTTTTTTGTAAGGAATGACTTATTGATTGGGAGTCAACACTCTATTAAAAATTCTAGGCCTCCCCCGTTTCTCGTCGATTGCAAAACCAGATATATAAAAACAAAAAAGAGTTTACAATCCCAAAAAATTACAGGCAGTTTCTATAATTATCTCTTTCTACATATGTGCATTGTGGTTTTCCATTTTAGAATATATTCTTTTATCTTAAATCAAAACTTGAGTTTTCACTTTCCCTTCATCTCATAAACAAAAAAAGAGATAAAAAGCAAAAAAAGATCACAAAAAAACAAAAAATTTAGCGTTTATGTAAGGAAAACAGATGTAAAGCAATAACAAATGTTAGTAAAGAAAATTTATTCACACACCACAAATGAACACAAAAGTTTTGTTATCCATGTTTTGGAAATTCCACTAGTTCAAACCTAATAGCTTGGAATTTTATAAGAAAGATTTTTTACTACACATGTTTTAAAAAATGGATATGCATGCTTGAAACATGTCAAAGATGAAAATGACCAATGGATCCAAACCTTTTAAAGAGAATAACATTAAATTCTCAAATGAACGTGCGGTGGGTTATTTACCCGAGTCAAACAAGTCTTTATTTTGTGCATTTACAAAAATCTCACCTAACGATCATAGATGATTGTAAAGTGATAAATCAAGCCTAATAGGCTATATTTTTGTAGGGAATGACTAATTGATTGGGAGTCAACACTCACTTAAAAATCCCTCGCCTCCTCTTTTTCCTATAGATTGGAAAATTTGATATATAAAAACTAAAAAGAGTTTACAATCCCTAAAAATTACAAACACTTTTAGGAATTATCTCTCTCTACATTTGTACATTATGCATTTCCATTTTACATGTATTTTTTTTCTAAAATCAGAACTTGAGTTTTCACTTTCTATTCATCTCATAAAGTAAAAAAAAGAGATAAAAGGCAAAAATAGATCACAACAAAACGAAAATTTTAGAGTTGATGTTTGGAAAGAATTTAAAGAAATAAGAAATGTAAGTAAAGTAAATTTATTCACACACCAAAAATGAACACAAAAGTTTTGTTATCCAAGTTTGGGAAATTCAACTAGTTCAATCGTAATAGCTTGGAATTTTATAAGAAAGAGATATTTTCTACATATGCTTTAAAAATTGGATTTGCATGCCTGAAACATGTTAAAGATGCAAATGACCTATGGATCCAAACCTTTTAAAGAGAATAACATTAAATTCTCAAGTGAACGTGTGTTGGGATATTTACTAGAGTCAAACAAGCCATTATTTTGCCCATTTACAAAAAGCTGACCTAACGATCATAGATGATTGTAAAGTGATTTATCAAGTGTAACGGGCTATATTTTTGTAAGGAACGACTTATGGATTGGGAGTCAACACTCAGTTAGAAATCCCCCGCCTCCTCTTTTTCCCGACAATTGTAAAACCTGATATATAAAAACTAAAAAAAGTTTACAATCCCTAAAAATTAAACACTTTTTGGAATTATCTCTCTCTAAATTTTTGCATTGTGCATTTCCTTTTTAGATTTATAATTTTTTCTTCTATCGAAACTTGAGTTTTCACTTTCCTTACATCTCGTAAACAAAAAAAGAGATAAAAGGCAAATAGATCACAACAAAATGAAAATTTTAGAGTTTATGCATGGAAAGAATTTAAAGCAATAACTAATGTAAATAAAGAAAATTTATTCACACACCACAAATGAACACAAAAGTTTTGTTATTAAAGTTTTGGAAATTCCATTAGTTCAACCCTAATGGCAAGGAATTTTATAAGAAAGAGATTTTTCTAAACATGTTTTAAAAAAAGGATAGGCATGCTTAAAACATGTTAAAGATGCAAATGACCTATGGATCCAAACCTTTTAAAGAGAATAACATTAAATTCTCAAATGAACGTGCGGCAGGATATTTACCTAAGTCAAACAAACCATTATTTTGCCCATTTTCAAAAAGCTGACCTAAAGATCATAGATGATTGTAAAGTGATTTATCATACGTAACGTGCTATATTTTTGTTCGGAATGACTTATGGATTGGGAGTCAACACTTAGTTAAAAATCCCCCGCCTCCACCTTTTCCTGACGATTGCAAAACCTGATATATAAAAACTAAAAAGAGTTTATAATCCCTAAAAAGTTTAGAAAGTTTTTGGAATTATCTCTCTCTACATTTTTGCATTGTGCATTTCCATTTTACTTGTATACTTATTTCTTAAATCAAAACTTGAGTTTTTACTTTCCCTTCATCTCGTAAACAAAAAAAGAGATAAAAAGCAAATAGATTACAACAAAATGAAACTATTAGAGTTTATGTATAGAAATAATTTCAAGCAATAACAAATGTATGTAAAGAGAATTTATTCATACACCACAGATGAACAAAAAAGTTTTGTTATCCAAGGTTGGGAAATTCCACTAGTTCAACCCTAATAGCTTCGAATTTTATAAGAAAGAGATTTTTCTAAACATGTTTTAAAAAATGGATATGCATGGTTTAAACATGTTAAAGATGCAAATGACCTATGGATCTAGACCTTTTATAGAGAATTACAATCAATTCTCAAGTAAACGTGCGGTGGGATATTTACCCGAGTCAAACAAGCCATTATTTTTCTTTTTTACAAAAAGCTGATCTGACGATTATTGATGATAGTAAAGTGATTTATCATGAGTAACGGGCTATATTTTTGTAAGGAATGACTTACGGATTGGGAGTCAACAGTCAGTTAAAAATCCCCCGCCTCTTCGTTTTCCCGATGATTGGATAACTTGATATATAAAAACTAAAAAGAGTTTACAATCCCTAAAAATTACAGACACTTTTAGGAATTACCTCTCTCTACATTTCATAAATCAAAACATGAGTTTTGACTTTTCCTTCATCTCATGAAGTAAAAAAAGAGATCAAAGGCAAAAGTACATCACAACAAAAAGAAAATTTTGGAGTTGTTGTTTGGAAAGAATTTAAAGCAATAACAAATGTAAGTAAAGAAAATTGATTCACACACCACAAATGAACTCAAAAGTTTTGTTATCCAAGTTTGAGAAATTCCACTAGTTCAACCCTAATTGCTTGGGATTTTATAAGAAAGAGATATTTCTACACATATTTGAAAAAATGGATTTGCATGCTTGAAATATGTTAAAGATGCAAATGACCTATGGATCCAAACCTTTTAAAGAGATTAACATTAAATTCTCAAGTGAACGTGCGGTGGGATATTTAACAGTGACAAACAATCCACTATTTTTCCCATTTACAAAAAGTTGACCTAAAGATCATAGATGATTGTAAAGTGATTTATCATGCGTAATAGGCTATATTTGTTTAAGGAATGACTTCTGGATTGGGTGTCAACACTTTGTTAAAAATCCCCCCCCCCCCCCCCCCCCCCCCCTCCCTCGTCCTTTTCTCAGTGATTGCAAAACCAGATATATAAAAAAGAAAAAGAGTTTAAAATCCCTCAAAATTATAGAGACTTTTTGGAATTATCTCTCTCCACATTTATGCATTGTGCATTTTTATTTTAGATGTATACTTTTTTCTTATATCAAACTTTGAGTTTTCACTTTCCCTTCATCTCATAAACAAAAAAAGAGATAAAAGGCAAATAGATCACAAAAAAAAAGAAAATTGTAGAGTTTATGTATGGAAAGAATTTAAATCACTAACAAATGTAAGTAAAAAAATTTATTCGCACACTAAAATGAAAACAAAAGTTTTGTTATCCAAGTTTGGGAAATTCCACTAGTTCAACCTTAATAGCTTGGAATTTTATAACAAAGAGATTTTTCTACACTTGTTTTAAAAAATGGATATGCATGCTTGAAACATGTTAAAGATGGAAATGACATAAGGATCCAAACCTTTTAAAGATAATAACATTAAATTCTCAAGTGAACGTGCGGTGGGATATTTACTCGAGTCAAACAAGCCATTATTTTGCTCATTTAAAAAAAGCTGACCTAACGATCATAGATGATTGTAAAGTGATTTATCTTGCGTAACGGGCTATATTCTTGTAAGGAATTACTTATGGATTGGGAGTCAACACTCAGTTAAAAATCCCCCGCCTCCCCCTTTTCCCGATGATTGCAAAACCTGATATAGGAGAACTAAAAATAGTTTACAATTCCTAAAAATTACAGACACTTTTTGGTATTAGCTTTCTCTACAATTGTGCATTGTGCTTTTCCATTTTAGATGAATACTTGTTTCTTAAATCAAAACTTGAGTTTTCACTTTCCCTTCATCTTGTTAAAAAAAAAGAGAAAAAAGGCAAATAGATCACAACAAAATGAAATTTTAAGAGTTTATGTATGGGAATAATTTAAAGCAATAACAAATGTAAGTAAAGAAAATTTATACACACACCACAAATGAACACAAAATTTTTGTTTCCAAGTTTGCGAAATTCCTCTTGTTCAACCCTCATAGCATGTAATTTTATAAGAAGGAGATTTTTGTACCCTTGTTTAAAAAAAGGGTATGTACACATGAAATATGTCAAAGATGCAAATCACCTATGGATCCAAACATTTTAAACAGAATAACATTAAATTCTCAAGTGAATGTGTGGTGGGATATTTACCCGAGTCAAACAAGCCGTTATTTTGCCCATTTACAGAAAGCTGACCTAACAATGATAGATGATTGTAAAGTGATTTATCATGCAAAACGGGCTATATTTTTTTAAGGAATTACTTATGGATAGGGATTCAACACTCAGTTTAAAATCCATGGCCTCCCCCATTTCCCGACGGTTGCAAAACCAGATATATAAAAACTAAAAAGAGTTTACAATCCCTAAAAATTACAGAAACTTATTGGAATTATCTCATATAAATTTCTGCATTGTGTGTTTCCATGTTTGATGTATACTTTTTTCTTAAATCAAAACTTGAGTTTTCACTTTCCCTTCATCTCGTAAACACAAAAAGAGATAAAAGGCAAATAGATCAACACAACAAGAAAATTTTAGAGTTTATGTATGGAATGAATTTGAAGCAATAAGAAAAGTAAGTAAAGAAAATTTTCACACACCACAAATAAACACAAAAATTGTGTTATCCAAGTTTGAGAAATTCCACTAGTTCAACTCTAATTGCTTGGAATTTTATAAGAAAGAGATTTTTCTAGACATGTTTTAAAAAATGGATATCCATGCTTGAAACATGTTAAAGATGCAAATGACCTATGGATTCAAACCTTTTAAAGAGAATAAGATTAACTTCTCTAGTGAACGTGCAGTGGGATATTTACCCGAGTCAAACATGCCATTATTTTGCCCATTTACATAAAACTGACCTAACGATCAGAGATGATTGTAAAGTGATTTATCATGTGTAACGGGCTATATTTTTGTAAGAAATGACTTATGGATTGGGAGTCCACACTCAGTTAAAAATCCACTGCTTCCCCCTTTTCCCGACGATAGCAAAACCTGATATATAAAAACTATCAAAAGTTTACTATCCCTAAAAATTACAAAAATTTTTAGGAATTATCTCTCTCAACATTTTTGCATTGTGCACTTCCATTTTAGATGTATATTTTTTTCTTAAATAAAAACATGAGTTTTCACTTTCCCTTCATCTCGTAAACAAAAAAAGAGATAAAAGGCAAATAGATCACAACAAAATGAATATTTTAGAGTTTATGTATGGAAATAATTTAAAGCAATAAAAAATGTAAGTAAAAAAATTTATTCACACATCACAAATGAACACAAAAGTTTTGTTATCCAAGTTTGGGAAATTCTAGTAGTTCAATCCTAATAGCTAGGAATTTTATAAGAAAGAGATTTTTCTGCACATGTTTAAAAAAATGGATTTGCATGTTTGAAACATGTTAAAGATGCAAATGACCTATGGATCCAAAACTTTTAAAGAGAATAACATTAAAGTCTCAAGTGAACGTGTGGTGGGATATTTACCCAAGTGAAACAAGCCATTGTTTTGCCCATTTATAAAAAGCTGACCTAACGATTATAGATGATTGTAAAGTGATTTATCATGCGTAACGGGCTATATTTTTGTATGAAATCACTTATGGATTGGGGGACAACACACAGTTAAAAATCCCCTGCCTCCACCTTTTCCCGACGATTGCAAAACCTCATATATAAAAACTAAAAAGAGTTTACAATCCCTAAAAATTACACACACTTTTTGGAATTATTTCTCTCTATATTTATGCATTGAGCATTTCTATTTTAAATGTATACTTTTGTCTTAAATCAAAACTTGAGTTTTTATTTCTCCTTCATCTTGTAAACAAAAAAAAAAGAGATAAAAGGCAAATCAATCCCTACAAAATGAAAATTTTAGAATTTTTTAAGGAAAGAATTTAAAGAAATAATAAATTTAAGGAAAGAAAATTTATTCACACACCACAAATGAAGTCAAAAGTTTTGTTATCCAAGTTTGAGAAATTCCACTTGTTCAACCCTAATTGGTTGGAATTTTATAAGAAAGAGATATTTCTACACAAGTTTTAAAAAATGGATATGCATGCTTAAAACATGTTAAAGATGCAAATGACCTATGGATCCAAACCTTTTAAAAAGAATAACATTAAATTCTCAAGTGAACAATTGTTGGGATATTTACTGGAGTCAAACAAGCCATTATTTTGCCCATATACCAAAAGGTGACCTAACGATCATAGATGATTGTAAAAGTGATTTATCATGTGTAACGGGCGATATTTTTGTATAGAATGACTTATGGATTGGGAGTCTTCACTCAGTTAGAAATACCCCGCTTCCCCCTTTTCCCGACGATTGTAAAAAATGATATATAAATACAAAAAAGAGTTTACAGTCCCTAAAAATTACAGACAGTTTTTTGGAATTATCACTCTCTACATTTTTGCATTGTGCATTTCCATTTTACATGTATTCTTATTTCTTAAATCAAAACATGACTATTCACTTTCCCTTCATCTTGTAAACAAAAAAAGAGATAAAAGGCTAATAGATCACATCAAAATGAAAATGTTAGAGTTTATGCATGGAAAGAATTTAAAGCAATAACTAATGTAAGTAAAGAAAATTTATTCACACACCTCAAATGAACACAAAAGTTTTATTATCCAAGTTTGGGAAATTCCACTAGTTCAATCCTAATAGCTTGGAATTTTATAAGAAAGAGATTTTTCTACTCAAGTTTTAAAAAATGGATATGCATGCTTGAAACATGTTAAAGATGCAAATGACCTATGGATCCAAACCTTTTAAATAGAATAACATTAAATTCTAAAGTGAACATGCGGTGGTATATTTACCCGAGTCAAACAAGCCATTATTTTGCCCATTTACAAAAATATGACCTAACGATCATAGATGATTGTAAAGTAATTTATCATGCTTAACGGGCTATATTTTTCTAAGGAATGACTTGTGGATTGGGAGTCAACACTCAGTTAAAAATCCCCTGCCACCCCATTTTCCTGACGATTGCAAAACCTGAATTATCTCTCTCTAATTTTTTGCGTTGTGCATTTCCAGTTTAGATGTATACTATTTTTCTTAAATCAGAACTTGAGTTTTAACTTCCCTTTATCTTGTAAACAAAATAAGAGATAAAAGGCAAATAGATCACAACAAAACAAAATTTTAGAGTTGATGTATGGAATGAATTTAAAGCAAAAATAAATGTAAGAAAATAAAATTTATTCACACACCACAAATGAACACAAAAGTTTTGTTATACAAATTTGAGAAATTCCACTAGATCAACCCTAATTGCTTGGAATTTAATAAGAAAGAGATATTTCTACACATGTTATAAAAAATGGATGGGCATGCTTAAAACGTGCTAAAGATGCAAATGACCTATGGATCCAAACCTTTTAAAGAGAATAAAATTTAATTCTCATATGAACGTGGGTTGGGAAATTTACCAGAGTCAAACAAGCCATTATTTTGCCCCTTTACAAAAAGCTGACTTAACGATCATAGATGATTGTAAAGTGATTTAACATGTCTAACGTGCTATATTTTTGTAAGGAAAAACTTATGGATTGGGAGTCAAAACTCAGTTAAAAATCCCCTGCATCCCCCTTTTCCCGACGATTGCAAAACCTGATATATAAAAACTAAAAAAAGTTTAAAATCCCTAAAAATGACACACACTTTTTGGAATTATCTCTCTCTAATTATTGCATTGTGCATTGCCTTTTTAGATATATAATTTTCTCTTAAATCGAAACTTGAGTTTTCCCTTTCCCTTCATCTCGTAAACAAAAAAAGAGATAAAAGGCAAATTGATCACAACAAAATGAAAATTTTAGAGTTTATGTAAGGAAAGAATTTAAAGCAGTAACAAATTTAAGTAAAGAAAATTTATTCACACACCACAAATGAACACTAAATTTTTGTTATCCAATTTTGGGAAATTCCACTAGTTCAACCCTAATGGCTTGAAATTTTATAGGAAAGAAATTTTTCTACACATATTTTAAAAAATGGATATGCATGCTTGAAACTTGTTAAAGATGCAAATGACCTATGGATCCAAACCTTGTAAAGATAATAACATTAAATTCTCAAGTGAACGTGCAATGGGATATTTAACCGAGTCAAACAAGCCATTATTTTGCCTATTTAGAAAAAACAGACCTAACAATCATAGATGATTGTAAAGGAATTTATCATACGTAACGGGCTATTTTTTGTAAGGAATGACTTATGAAGTGGGAGTCAACACTCAGTTAAAAATCCCCCGCCACCCCCTTTTCCCGACGATTGTAAAACCAGATATATAAAAACTAAGAAGAGTTTACATTCCCTAAAGATTATAGACACTTTCAAGAATTATCTCTCTCTACATTTTTCCATTGTGCATTTCCATTTTTGATATATAACTTTTTCTTAAATCAAATCTTGAGTTTTCACTTTCCCTTCATCTCGTAAACAAAAACAAAGATAAAAGGCAAATAGATCACAACAAAATGAAAATTTTAGAGTTTATGTATGGAAGGAATTTAAATCAATACAAAATGTAAGTAAAGAAAATTTATCCACACACCACAAATGAACACAAAAGTTTTTTATTCAAGTTTGGGAAATTCCACTAGTTCAACCCTAATGGCTTGGAATTTAACAGGAAAGAGATTTTTCAACACATGTTTTAAAAAATGGATAGTCATGCTTGAAACTTGGTAAAGATGAAAATGAACTATAGATCCATACGTTTTAAAGAGAATAACATTAAATTCTCAAGTGAACGTGCGATGGGATATTTACCCAAGTCAAAGAAGCCATTATTTTGCCCATTTACAAAAAGCTGATCTAAAATTCATAGATGATTGTAAAGTGATTTATCATGCATAACAGGCAATATTTTATTAAGGAATGACTTACGGATTGGAAGTCAACAAACAATTAAAAATCTCCCGCCTCCCCCTTTTCTCGACATTGCAAAACCTGATATATAAAAACTACAAAGTGTTTATAATCCCTAAAAATTGCTAACACTTTTTTGAATTATCTCTCTCTAAATTTTTGAGTTGTGTATTTCCATTTTAGATGTATACTTTTTTCAAAAATCAAAAGTTTAATTTTAACTTCCCTTCATCTTGTAAACAAAAAAAGAGATTAAAGGCAAACAGAGCACAACAAAATGAAAATTTTAGAGCTTATGTATTGAATGAATATAAATAAATAACAAATAAAAGTAAAAAAAATTTATTCACACACCACAAATGAACCCAAAACTATTGTTATCCAAGTTTGGGAAATTCCACTAGTTCAACCCTATTGGCTTGGAATTTTATAAGAAAGAGATTTTTCAACACATGTTTTAAAAAATGGATATGCATGCTTGAAAAAAGTTAACGATGCAAATACCCAATGGATCCAAACCTTTTAAAGAGAATAGCTTAAAATTCTCAAGTGAACATGCGGTGGGATATTTACCCAAGTCAAACAAGCCATTATTTTGCCCATTTACAAAAAGCTGACCAAACAATCATATATGATTGTAAAGTGATTTGTCATGCGTAATGGGCAATATTTTTAAGGAATGACTTATGGATTGGGAGTCAACACTCAGTTAAAAACCCCCCTCCTTCCCCTTTTCTCGACAATTGCAAAACCTGATATATTAAAACTACAAAGTGTTTATAATCCCTAAAAATTTAAGACACGTTTTTGAATTATCTCTCTCAAAATTTGTGCCTTGTGCATTTCCATTTTAGATGTATCCACTTTCCTTAAATCAAAACTTGAGGTTTAACTTCCCTTCATCTTGTAAACAAAAAAAAAAAGATAAAAGGAAAATAGATCACAACAAAATGAAAAATTTAGAGTTCATGAAGGGAAACAATTAAAACAATAAAAAATGTAAGTAAAGAAAATTTATTCACACACCACAAATGAACACAAAAGTTTTGTTATCCAAGTTTGAAAAATTCCACTAGTTCAATCCCAATACTAGGGAATTTTATAAGAAAGAAATTTTTCTACTCAAGTTTTAAAAAATGGATATGCATGCTTGAAACATGTTAAAGATGCAAATTACCTATGGATCCAAACCTTTTAAAGAGAATAACATTAAATTCTCAAGTGAAAGTCCGGTGGGATACTTACCTGAGTCAAACATGCCATTATTTTGTGCATTTACAAAAAGTTGACCTAACGATCATAGATGATTATAAAGTGATTTATCATTCGTAATGGGCTATATTTTTGTAGGGAATGATTTATGGATTGGAAGTCAACACTCAAATAAAAATTCCATGCCTCCCCCTTTTCCAGACGGTTGCAAAACCTGACATATAAAAACAAAAAAGAGTTTACAATCCCTAAAAATTACAAACACTTTTTGGAATAATCTTTCTCAACATTTGTCCACTGTGCCTTTCAACTTTAGATGTATACTTTTTTCTAAAATCAAAACTTGAGTTTTCACTTTCCCTTCATCTTGTAAACAAAAAAAGAGATAAAAGTCAAATTGATCACAACAAAATAAAAATTTTAGAGTTTATGTAAGGAAATAATTTAAAGCAAAAACAAATGTAAGTAAATAAAATTTATTCGCACACCACAAAAGATAACAAAGGTTTTGTTATCAAAGTTTGAGAAATTCAACTTGTACAACCCTAATAGTTTGCAATTTTATAAGAAAAAAATTTCTCTACACATGTTTTACAATATGGATATGCATGCTTGAAACATGTTAAATATGTAAATGACCTGTGGATCCAAACCTTTTAATGAGAATAACATTAAATTCTCAAGTGAACGTGTGATGGGATATTTACCCAAGTCAAACATGTCATTATTTTGCCCATTTAAAAAAAAGTTGACCTAACGATCATAGATGATTGTAAAGTGATTTATCATGCGTAACAGACTATGTTTTTGTAAGGAATGACTTATGGATTGGGAGTTAATACTCAGTTAAAAATCCCCTACCTCCCCCTTTTCCCGACGATTGCAAAACTGATATATAAAAACTAATAAGAGTTTACAATCCTTAAAAATTACAGACACTTTCAGGAATTGTCTCTCTCTACATTTGTGCATTGTGCATTTCCATTTTAGATATATAACTTTTTCTTAAATCAAAACTTGAGTTTTCACTTTCCCTTCATCTCGTAAACAAAAAAAGAGATAAAAGGCAAATAGATCACAACAAAATGTTAATTATAGAGTTTATGTATGGAATGAATTTAAAGCAATAACAAATGTAAGGAATGAAAATTTATTCACACACCAAAAATGAACAAAAAAGTTTTGTTTTCCAAGCTTAGAAATTTCCACTAGTTCATCCCTAGTGCCTTGGAATTTTACAAGAAAGAGATTTTTAAACACATGTTTTAAAAAATGGATATGCATACTTGAAACATGTTAAATATGAAATTGACCTATGGATCCAAACCTTTTAAAGAGAATAACATTATATTCTCAAGTGAACGTTCGGTGGGATATTTACCCAAGTCAAACAAGCCATTATTTTGCCCATTTACAAAAAGTTGACCTAACAATCATAGATGATTGTAAAGTGATTTATCATGTATAACAGGCTATATTCTTGTAAGAAATGACTTATGGATTGGGAGCTAACACTCAGTTAAAAATCCCCCGCCTCCCCCTTTTCTTGACGATTGCAAAACCTATTATATAAAACGATAAATTGTTTATAATCCCTAAAAATTGCGGACACTTTTTTGAATTATCTCTCTCTAAATTTGTGCATTGTGCATTTCCATTTTACCTGTATATTTTTTTCTTAAATCAAAACCTTAGTTTTGACTTCCTTTCATCTTGTAAACAAAAAAAAGAAGATAAAATGCAAATAGATCACAATAAAATGAAAATTTTAGAGCTTATGTATGGAATGAATTTAAAGCAATAACAAATGTAAATAAAGAAATTTTAATCACACACCACAAATGAACACAACACATTGTTATCCAAGTTTGGGAAATGCCACTAGTTCAACCCTAACGGCTTGGAATTTTATAAGAAAGAAATTTTTCAACACATGTTTTAAAAAATGGATATGCATTCTTGAAACATGTTAAAGATGCAAATGACCAATGGATCCAAACCTTTTAAAGAGAATAGCATTAAATTCTGAAGTGAACATGCGGTGGGATATTTTCCCAAGTCAAACAAGCCATTATTTTGCCCATTTACAAAAAGCTGACCAAACAATCATAGATGATTGTAAAGTGATTTGTCATGTGTAACGGGCTATATTTTTGTCAGGAAAGACTTATGGATTGGGAGTCAACACTAAGTTAAAAATCCCCTCGCTGCCCCTTTTCTCGACGATTGCAAAACCCGATATATAAAAACTACAAAGTGTTTATAATCCCTAAAAATTGCAGACACTTTTTAGAATTATCTCTCTCTAAATTTGTGCATTGTGCATTTCTACTTTAGATGTATATTTTTTTCTTAAATAAAAACTTTTGTTTTAACTTCCCTTCATCTTGAAAAAAAGAAAGAGATAAAGGGCAAATAGATCACAACAAAATGAAAATTTTAGAGCTTATGTATGGAATGAATTTAAAGCAATAACAAATGTAAGTAAAGAAAATTTATTCACACACCACAAATGAACACAAAACTTTTTTTATCCAAGTTTGGGAAATTCCACTAGTTCAACCCTAATGGCTTGGAATTTTATAAGAAAGAGATTTTTCAAGACATGTTTAAAACAATGGATATGCATGTTTGAAATATGTTAAAAATGCAAATGACCAATGGATATATACCCTAGTCAAACAAACCATTATTTTGCGCATTTACAAAAAGTTGACCTAACGATCATAGATGATTGTAAAGTGATTTATCATGCGTAACGAGCTATATTTTTGTGGGGAATGACTTATGGATTAAGAGTCAACACACAGTTAAAAATCCCACGCATCCCCTTTTTCCCGACGATTGCAAAACCTGACATATAAAAACAAAAAACAATCCCTAAAAATTATAGAAAATTTTTGGAATTATATTTCTCTACATTTGTGCATTGTGCATTTCAATTTTAGATGTATATTTTTTTCTTAAATCAAAACTAGAGTTTGCACTTTCCCTTCATCTTATAAACATAAAAAGAGATAAATGGAAAATTGATCACAACAAAATAAAAAATTTAGTGTTTGTGTATGGAAAGAATTTAAAGCAATAAAAAATTTAAATAAATAAAATTTATTCACACACCACAAAAGATAACAAAAGTTTTGTAATATAAGTTTGAGAAATTCCACTAGTTCAACCCTAATAGCTTGGAATTTTAGAAGATAGAGATTTTTCTACACATGTTTGAAAATATGGATATGCATGATTGAAACAAGTAAAAGGTGCAAATGACCTATGGATCCAAACCTTTTAAAAAGAATAACATTAAATTCTCTAGTGAAGTGCGGTGGGATATTTACCCCAGTCAAACAAGCCATTATTTTGCCCATTTACAAAAAGCTGACCTAACGATCATTGATGATTGTAAAGTGATTTATCACGCGTAACGGGCTATATTTTTGTAAGGAATGACTTAGGGAGTGGGAGTCAATGCGCAGTTAAAAATCCTCCACCTCCCCCTTTTCCCTACGATTGCAAAACCTGATATTTAAAAACTAAAAAGAGTTTGCAATCCCTAAAAATTACAAACACATTTTTGAATTATCTCTCTCTACATTTGTGCATTAGGCATTTCAAATTTAGATGTATACTTTTTTATTAAATCAAAACTTAAGTTTTCACTTTCCCTTTATCTCGTAAGTATAAAAATGGATAAAAGGCAAATAGATCACAACAAAATTAAAATTTTAGAGTTTATGTATGGAAAAAATTTAAAGCAATAACAAATGTAAGTAAAGAAAATTTATTCACATACCACAAATGAACACAAAATTTTTGTTATCCAAGTTTTGGAAATTTCACAAGTTCAACCCTAATGTCTTGGAATTTTATAAGAAAGAGATGTTTCTACACGTTTTAAAAAATGGATAAGCATGCTTGAAACATGTTAAAGATGAAAATTACTTATGAATCCAAACCTTTAAAAGAGAATAACATTAAATTCTCAAGTGAACGTGCGTTGGGATTTTAACCCAAGTTAAACAATCCATTATTTTGCCAATTTACAAAAATCTGACCTAACGATCATAGATGATTGTAAAGTGATTGATCATGCATAACAGGCTATATTTTTTTAAGGAACGACTTATGGATTCGGAGTCATCACTCAGTTAAAAATCCCCCGCCTTCCCCTTTTCCCGATGATTGAAAACCTAATATATAAAACCTAAAAAGTGTTTACAATCAATAAATATTACAGAAACTTTTTGGAATTATATCTCCCTAAAGTTGGGCATTGTGCATTTCCTTTTTAGATATATAATTTTTTCTTAAATCGAAACTTGAGTTTTCACTTTCCCTTCATCTCGTAAACAAAAAAAGAGATAAAAGGCAAACAGATTACAACAAAGTGAAAATTTTAGAGTTTATGTAAGGAAAAAATTTAAACCAATAAAAAATGTAAATAAATAAAATCTATTAAAACACCACAAATGAACACAAAAGTTTTGTTATCCAAGTTTAGTAAATTCCACTAGTTCAACCCAAATGGCTTGGAATTTTATAAAACAGAGATTTTTCTACACATGTTTTAAAAAATAGATAGGCATGCTTGAAACAGGTTAAAGATGAAAATGACCTATAGATCTAAACCTTTTAAAGAGAATGACATTAAATTCTCAAGTGATCGTGTGGTGGGATATTTACACAAGTGAAAAAAACCTTTATTTTGCCCATTTACTAATAGTTGACCTAACAATCATAGATGATTGTATGGTTATTTATCATGTGTACCGGGCAATATTTTTCTAAGGAATGACTTATGGATTGGCAATCAACACTCAGTAAAAACTCCCCCGCTTACCCCTTTTCCCAACAATTGCAAAACCTGATATATAAAAACTAAAAATAGTTTACAATCAGTAAAAATTACAGTCACTTTTTTGAATTATCTCTCTCTACATTTTTGCAATGTGCATTTCCATTTTACAAGTATACTTATTTCTAAAATCAAAACTTGAGATTTCACTTTCCCTTCATCTCGTAAAAAAAAAGAGATAAAAGGCTAATAGATCACAACAAAATGAAACTTTTGGAGTTTATGTTTGGAAATAATTTAAAGCAATAACAAATGTAAGTAAAGAAAATTTATTCACACACCACAAATGAACACAAAAGTTTTGTTATCCAAGTTTGCGAAATTCCACTAGTTCAACCCTATTGGCTTGGAATTTTATAAGAAAGAGATTTTTCTACACATGTTTTAAAAAAGGGATATGCATGTTTGAAACAGGTTAAAGATGCAAATGACCTATGGATCCAAACCTTTTAAAGAGAATAACATTAAATTCTTATATGAACGTGTGGTGGGATATTTACAGGAGTCAAACAAGCCATTATTTTGCCCATTTTCAAAAAGCTGACCTAACGATAAAAAACGATTGTAAAGTGATTTATCATGCGTACCGGGCTATATTTTTGTAAGGAATGACTTATGGATTGGGTGTCAACACTCAGTTAGAAGTCCCCCGCCTCCCGGTTTTCCCAACGATTGCCAAACCTGTTATATAAAATAGCATTATTGTTTTAGTTTTTTTATTAATTTACTTTATTTTATTTCAGTTTTAGGCCATAAGGGTATTTTTGGAATTATTTATTAATAGGGATATTTTTGGAATATTTTATCCATAGGGATATTTCTGTAATATTTTATTAAACCCTAACAGGGTGAACCCTATTTAAGGGGTAAGAGTAATTAAAAAAGAAAGCATTAAAGTATTAAGAATTAGGTTAAATCTAGCATAGAGAGGCTTAGAGTTCTCCTCAACGAGCTCTAAGGTTATCAAGCTTCCCTTAGGCTTGATCTTTCGTTTTCGTCTTCCCCATGTCTTCCTACTACCCCTACGGTAATGCCTGGAAGACCCGTGACCCGTGGCAGACCCCCCAGATCCTCCCAAGGAATCCTTGTGTCAGATCCGAGACTATACCAACTAGTATCAGAGCGGGAACACAATGGGTTATTCTATATCCCAAGAAAGATGGATTGCTATGGGTAAGATTGGAGGAAATACGGTTAGATGTTTCCATTGAACATTATGGAAGGGAGAAACTCGTTGCTGCAGCAAAACAGGTCATACAACCTCAAATCTCTATCTCGGATGGGCAGAACTGCCCATGGCCGAAAAAATTAATAATTTCGTCTCGAGAGGCGGACGGGGCAACAGGCCAAGGGCCGGAAAAATCAAAAATTTTGTCATCGTTACCAAAAAAAATCCATGTAGAAGAGGCGGACGCTGGTTTTTTAACAAAAAGGGGCGCCAATTTTGACCTCCACATTTTCGAAATCACACCTTCGAAATCACAGTCGATTTTGGCCTCCACATTTTCGCAATCTCCCGGTGGGACCTCAATTTTTAGGATCTCGGAAGGGTATTATGCCTCGCTTCCGTCGGTAATCAAGGGTGGGGGTTCCACCTCCCAAAACCCCTCTGCACGGCCAGCCTAGTGTCTTCCGGCGATTCTTCTGATAGGGGTGTGTTTCCGAGAGCCCTCGCTCTCGGAAAATTACCAGGCGATGACGCCCAAAACGGCTGCTCTTCACCACCGGACACGAAGGCGATTCCGTCAGTGCCGTCATACACAACTCCGGTGGGATTCGACTTTCGACCACCATCTCCCACACTCATTCCACCTCTCAGTAGAACAGAGCAAACCATTGTTCCAAATTGGGGAGGGGGAGGGGGAGGGATAGTGAATTGGAAATTTTTTTTTTTGAGGGGCTTTGTGTTTCTATGGATGAGCACAATACCTGTGCAGATGTGGATCTTTGAATTGTAGCTGTGGGATTTAATTTTCTGGATCCCCTGTATGCTATTTGGCCATGAACATTCCACCCTGTTAGGAGCCGTGTGGACGCAAGACGACCGTCGCCCGCCTTCATCGGTGCCCTGAGGGAAGGAGCATCTGTCGACAAGGTTTCGGCACTTACTGACGGCCGCTATGCTCGGGATCGGTAGGAGGATAATGCCAGATTTTGATGTTCGAAGAATCGTCGATGAAGGTTTTGGCAGTTACCGACAGCCGCTATGCTCGGGATCTGTAGAAGGATAACACCGGATTTTGATTTCCGAAGAATCGTCGACGAAATTTCCGCCGAAGGAGGAAGAAGATGGTTCAATTCAAATTTTCCTAAGTTAGGAAAATTTCATCAGGGCACGAAGCTGAGTCATGCGCTGGACCGGGTTCCTAAACCGAGTTAACCAGGTTAACACGGATCGGGCCAAAAAAAAAAAAATCGTGTCCAGAAGGTGGGTCGTGCGCCGGACCGGGTTCCTGAACCGAGTCAACCCAGGTTAACCCAAACCGGGCCAAAAAAACAAAAAAATTTGGCATCCTGAAGGGTGATCATTGCTATCGCAGATGCTACTTCGGCACCGGTGGAGACGTCAGCATACAGACACTACTTCCGAGCTTGAGGACAAGCTCGTCTTCCAAGGGGGGTGTAATGTTATGCACGCAATAAAATTATTATTTTAGTTGGTTTATTAATTTACTTTATTTTATTTCAGTTTTAGGCCATAGGGGTATTTTTTGAATTATTTATTAATAGGGATATTTTTGGAATATTTTATTCATAGGGATATTTATGTAATATTTTATTAAACCCTAACAGGGTGAACCCTTTTTAAGGGGTAAGAGTAATGAGAAAAGAAAGCATTGAAGTATTAAGAATTAGGTTAAATCTAGCGTAGAGAGGCTTAGAGTTCTCCTCAATGAGCTCTAAGGTCATCAAGCTTCCCTTAGGCTTGATCTTTCGTTTTCGTCTTCCCCATGTCTTCCTACTACCCCTACGGTGATGCCTGGAAGACCCGTAACCCGTGGCAGACCCCAAATCCTCCCAAAGAATCCTTGTGTCAGATATGGGACCGTACCATTATCCAAGTTTTGGAAATTCCACTAGTTCAACCCTACTAGCTTGAAATTTTATAAGAAAGTGATTTTTCTGCACATGTTTTAAAAAATGGATATGCATGCTTGAAACATGTTCAAGATGCAAATGACCTAGGGATCCAAACCTTTTAAAGAGAATAACATTAAATTCTCAAGTGAACATGCAATGGGATATTTACTTAAGTCAAACAAGTCATTATTTTGCCCATTTACAAAAGTTGACCTAACGATCATTGATGATTGTAAAGTGATTTAACATGCTTAAATGGCTATATTTTTGTAAGGATTGACTTATAGATTGGGCATCAACACTGAGTAAGAAATCCCCTGCCTCCCCCCTTTCCCGACATTTGCAAAACCTGATATATAATAACTAAAAGAGTTTACAATCCCTAAAAATTACAGACACTTTTTAGTCTTATCACTCTCAACATTTGTGCATTGTGCATTTCCATTTTAGATATATAACTTTATCTTAAATCAAAACTTGTGTTTTCACTTTCCCGTCATCTTGTAAACAAAAAAATAGATATATGGCAAATTGATCACAAAAAAAAAAATTAGAGTTTATGTATGGAAATAATTTAAAGCAATAAAAAATGTAAGTAAATAAAATTAATTCACACACCACAAATGAACACAAAAGTTTTGTTATCCAAGTTTGGGAAATTCCACTAGTTCAACCCTAATGACATGGAATTTTATAAGAAGGAGATTTTTCTACAAATGTTTTAAAAAATGGATATGCAAGCTTGACACATGTTAAAGATGCAAATGACCTATGGATACAAACCTTTTAAAGAGAATAACATTAAATTCTCAAGTGAATGTGCGGTGGGATATTTACAGGAGTCAAACAAGCCATTATTTTGCCCATTTACAAAAAGCTTACCTAACAATCATAGATGATTGTAATGTGATTAATCATGTGTAACGGGCTATATTTATGTAAGGAATGACTTACGGAATGGGAGTCAACACTAACTTAAAAATCCCCCGCGTCCCCCTTTTCCCGACTATTGCAAAATCTGATTTATAAAATCTACAAAGTGTTTATAATCCCTAAAAATTGCATACACGTTTTTCAATTATCTCTCTCTAAATTTGTGCATTGTGCATTTCAATTTTAGATGAATACTTTTTTCTTAAATAAAAATTTGAGTTTTAACTTCCCTTCATCTTGTAAACAAAAAAAGAGATAAAAGGCAAATAGATCACATCAAAATAAAAATTTTAAAGTTTATGTATGGAATGAATTGAAAGGAATAACAAATGTAAGTAAAGAAAATTTATTCACACACCACAAATGAACACAAAATCTTTGTTATCCAAGTTTGAGAAATTTCACTAGTTGAACCCTAATAGCTTGGAATTTTATAAGAAAGAGATTTTTCTACACATGTTTTAAAAAATGGATATGCATGCTTGAAACATGTTAAAGATGCAAATGGCCTATGGATTCAAACCTTTTAAAGAGAATAACATTAAATTCTCAAGTGAACGTGAGGTGGGATATTTACTCGAGTCAAACAAACCATTATTTTGCCCATTTACAAAAAGCTGACCTAACGATCATTGATGATTGTAAAGTGATTTATCATGCATAACAGGCTATTTTTTTGTAAGGAATGACTAATGGATTGGGAGTGCACACTCAGTTAAAAATCCCCCGCCTCCTTCTTTTCCCGATGATTGCATACCTGATATATAAAAACTAAAAAGAGTTTACAGCCCTAAAAATTACAGACACTTTTTGGAATTATCTCTCTCTACATTTGTGCATAGTGAATTTCCATTTTAGAATAATACTTTTTTCCAAAATCAAAACTTGAGTTTTCCCTTTCCCTACTTCTCCTAAACAAAAAAAGAGATAAAAGGCAAATAGATCGCAACAAAATGAATATTTGAGAGTTTATATATGGAAACAATTTAAAGCAATAAAAATGTAAGTAAAGAAAATTTATTCACACACCACAAATGAACACAAATGTTTTGTTATCCAAGTTTGAGAAATTTCACTAGTTCAGCTCTAATGGATATGAATTTTATAAGAAAGAGATTTTTGTACACATGTTATAAAAAATGGATATGCATGCTTGAAACATAATAAAGATGCAAATGACCTATAACATTAAATTCTCAAGTGAACGTGCAAAGGGATATTTACCCGAGTCAAACAAGCCACTATTTTGCCCATTCACAGAAAGCTAACCTAACGATCATAGATGATTGTATAGTGATTTATCATGCTTAAGGGGCTATATTTTTGTAAGGAATGACTTATGGATTAGGAGTCAACACTCAGTTAAAAATCCTCCACCTCCCCCTTTTCTCGAGGATTGCAAAACCTGATAGATAAAAACTAAAAAGAGTTTGCAATCCCTAATAATTACAGACACTTTTTTGAATTATCTCTCTCTATATTTGTGCATTGTGCATTTCAATTTTAGATGTATACTTTTTTCTTAAATCGAAACTTGAGTTTTCACTTTCCCTTCATCTAGTAAGCAACAAAAAGAGATAAAAGGTAAATAGATTAGAACAAAATGAAAATTAGAATTTAAAGTAATAACAAATGTAAGTAAATAAAATTTATTCACACACCACAAATGAACACAAATGTTTTTTTATCCAATTTTTGGAAATTTCACTAGTTCAACTCTAATGGCTTGGAATTTTATAAAAAAGAGATTTTTCTACACATGTTTTAAAAAATGGATATGCATGCTTGAAACATGTTGAAGATGCAAATGACCTATGTATCCAAACCCTTTAAAAAGAATAACATTAAATTCTCAAGTGAACGTGTGTTGGTATATTTACCAGATTCAAACAAGCCATTATTGTTGTTACGGTCCCAGATCTGACACGTGAGGAAGACGATGACGATGAATAGGAATGTGATGATTGACCTGGATCTCAAAGGGAGAATCCGTCCAGTTTACTCTAAGCTTACTCTAAATTAACTTCAAAACTCAATGCTTGTGTTTCTCACTACTCTTACCCCTTAAATAGGGTTCACCCGGTTTGGGTTTACAATAAAATATTCTAAAAATACCCCTATAAATAAAATATTAAAAATATACCCCTATAAATAAAATATTCCTAAAATATCCCTGTAACCTAAAACTGAAATAAAATAAAATAAATTAAAGAAAACAACTAAAATAATAATGTTATGCCATGCATAACATTTTAATGTTATTGTGTGCATAACATTACATAGCCCCTGGAAGACGAGCTTGTCCCCAAGCTCGGAAGCAGTGTCTGTGCAAGTGTCAACTACGGTATCGGAGAGCCTCAAGCCAGCGAATAACATTTTTTTTTCAGAGTTGACCCAGTTTGAGTTGGCCTAGGTTGACTCAATTCTGGAAACCCGGTCCTGCACGCAACTCAGCTTCCTGCACTGATCAAATTTTCCTAACTTAGGAAAATTTGAATCGGGAGTCATCTTCCTCCTTCGGCGGAAATTTCGCCGATGGGTCTTTTAGGGAAATCGTAAATTTTCCTCATCCTCATGCCGATCCCAAACAGAACGGCCGTCGGACATTGCAAGAACCTCGGCTCCTTCCCTCATGGCACCGACTAAGGAAGGCGATGGCCGTATGCCGTCCTCATGACACCGTACGGTGCAGATATTTTGCCGATTGTGTCTCCTGCTGCTCCGGCAGTGAACAACAGCCCTTGGAGGCTTTGCCGCTTGGAAATTTGCTAAGACAGTGTGCTCGCAGAAATATTTCCTGGTCGAAATGACTGGAAAAGTTTCCTTCTCCCATTTGGAACGGAGTGTGGTTTGCCGTGAGCAGTCGAGGTTTGATTTCGGGATTTCAGAAATCTCTTCCGAAAGGGCGAGCTTTCGGACTTGAGGGGGGACCTGGAAACGGTCTTCCGTGGGTGTCGCCAAAGGGATTTCGTGATATCCTTCCGATTTGGGACATGTTGAGTCCCCAATTTCGGAGGTCGCCATCGCGGAATCGACGCAGGTGGTCGGCGCTGGTGGATGGTGGTGCTGAAGCGTTTGGGGTGAATCTGGATTTGAGGTTTCCCCCAAATCCTCCGTAGGAGTCTCTACCGGAAGAGGAACGAAGCCAAAGCCTCTGCATTACCCTTTTTCCCGTCAGAGACAGTTTTTCCATGGGATGTCTCTCTATACCTCTTCATTCGCCATAATTTAACTTCGTCGGAGATATCTTCTCTGAGGAATGCCTCTCTGTACACCGTCGTCAGCCAATATTGCACCCAACCAGCACGCCACATCTGTATACTTTCCGGTGTGTCACCATCTTCAGCGATTTCATGGACTTGTCTGTGCAACGCCAAATATGGGTCTTCAATGGGCATCGTGTTCCTATTCTGATACCAGTTGTTACGGTCCCAGATCTGACATGTGAGGAAAACGATGACGATGAATAGGAATGTGATGATTGACCTGGATCTCAAAGGGAGAATCCGACCTATTTACTCTAAGCTTACTCTAAATTAACTTCAATACTCAATGCTTGTGTTTCTCATTATTCTTACCCCTTAAATAGGGTTCACCCGGTTAGGGTTTCCAATAAAATATTCTAAAAATACCACTATAAATGAAATATTAAAAAAATACCCTTATAAATAAAATATTCCTAAAAATCAATGTAACCTAAAAATAAAATAAATTAATGAAAACAACTAAAATAATAATGTTATGCCATGCATTGAGCCAGGTCGAGCTTCCTTCAAAGCTCGATCATCCCATTCTTATTCATTGTCATCATCTTTCTCACGTGTCAGATCTGGGACCGTAACAATTGGTATCAGAGCGGGAACACAATGGGTTATTCTATATCCCAAGAAAGATGGATTGCTATGGGAAAGGAATTTGAGGAATTACGAGCACGATTAGATGCTTCCATTGAACATTATGCAAAGGAGGAACTCATTGCTGCAGCAAAATAAGTTACACGACCTCAAATCTCCGACCACATATGCACACAAGAGGTAGCAGAAGCTATCTCGAATGGGCAGAACGGCCCATGTCCGGAAAAATCAAAAAATTCGTCTCTAGAGCCGGACGGAGAAAAGGAAAAAGGGTTATCTGCCACGACCTTGAAATCAGTCCTTCCCTACTCATGGCAAGCTGCTATTATGCACGCAGCCACACTCCATTCCGCATGGGAGGGGAAATATTTCCCGGCCATTCCTACCAGGAAATATTTCCGAGAGTCTGTCTCAAAAAAATTCTAATTGGTGAAGCCTCCAAGGGGTGCTAGTGATCGCAGGAGCAGCACGAGACTCCATCGGCGAAAATTTTGCCCCGTTCGGTGACATTCCAATAGAAGAACCGTCGGCGACATTCCAGCAGAAGATCGTTGGCGACATTTCTGCAGAAGACCGTCTGCGACAATTCAGTGAAAGACCCGTCGGCGACATTCCAGCAGAACCATCAACAACATTCCGAGAGGCCTCTGTCTCGGCAACTCTCCCAGTGGTGAAGCGAAGCCCCAACAGGCTGATCTTCACCACCGGAGAAGAAGGAGATTTTGTCGGTGACATTTCCGCAGACGACCGTCAACGACAATTCAGAAGAAGATCGGTCGGCGACAATTCAGCAGAAGACCTGTCGACGACATTCCAACAGAAGAACCATCGGCGACATTCCAGCAGAAGACTGTCGACAAAATTTCCACAGAAGACCATCAGCAACATTCCAGTGGAGAAGACCCGTCAGCGACATTCCAGTAGATGACCAATTGGCAACGCTTCCGCAATTACCGGCTCCAGCCCTGTTCAGGATTTGCTGTAGGAGGAAGAAGGGGCCCAATTAAATTTTCCTAACTTAGGAAAATTTAATCGGCACTATCTGCTGAGTCGCACGCCGGACCAGGGTTCCTGAACCGAGTCAACCCAGGTTAACTCAGACCGGCCCAAAAAAAAGTTGGGCAAATAGAGGGGGGGTCATAGCTATCGCGGATGCTACTTTGGCACCGGTGGAGACGTCGGGATACAGACACTATTTTCGAGCTTGAGGGCAAGCTCGTCTTCGAAGGGGAGTGTAATGTTATGCACGCAATAACATTATTATTTTAGTGTTTTCTTTAATTTACCTTATTTATTTTAGTTTTAGGCCACATGGGTATTTTTCGAATATTTATTTATAGGGGTATTTTTGTAATATTTTATCTTAAACCCTAACTGGGTGAACCCTATTTAAGGGATATGAGTAATGAGAAACACAAGCATTGAAGTATTAAGAATTAGTTTAAATCTAGTGTAAAGAGGTGAGATCCAAGGTTAGGGTTTTCCTTAAAAACCCACATATTTTTCATCCTCCATTGATCTTCGTCTACCCCATGTCTTCCTACTATCCCTAAAGTAATGCCTGGAAGACCCATAACCCGTAGCAGATCCCAGATCCTCCCAAAGAATCTTTGTGTCAGATCCGGGACTGTAACAATTTTTCCCGTTTACAAAAAGCTGACCTAACAATCATAGATGATTGTAAAGTGATTTATTATGTGTAATGGGCTATATTTTTGTAAGGAATGACTTATGGATTGGAAGTCAAGCCTCAGTTAAAAATCCAACCCCCCCCCCCCCCCCCCCCCCCCCTTTTTCCCAACGATTGCAAAACCAGATATAGAAAAACTAAAAAGAGTTTACAATCCCTAAAAGTTACAAACTCTTTTTGGAATTATCTCTCTCAAAATTTGTGCATTGTACATTTCCTTTTTAGATATATAATTTTTTATTAAATCGAAACTAGAGTTTTCACTTTCCTTTCATCTCGTAAACAAAAAGAGAGATAAAAGGCAAATAGATCACAACAAAATGAAATTTTAAGAATTTATGTAAGGAAATAATTTAATTCAATGACAAATATAAGTAAAGAAAATTTATTCACACACCACAAATGAACACAAAATTTTTGTTATCCAAGTTTGGGAAATTCCACTAGTCCAACCCTAATATCTTGGAATTATATAAGAAAGAGATTTTTCCACACATGTTTTAAAAAATGGATAGGCATGCTTGAAACATGTTAAAGATGCAAATGACCTATGGATCCAAACCTTTTAAAGAGAATAACATTAAATTCTCAAGTGAACGTGCGGTGGGATATGTACCCAAGTCAAACAAACCATTATTTTGCCCATTTACAAAAAGCTGACCTAACGATAATAGAAGATTGTAAAGTGATTTATCGTGCGTAACAGTGTATATTTTTTTAAGGAATGACTTATGGATTGGGAGTCAACACTCTGTTAAAAATCTCTTGCCTCCCCCTTTTCCCAACGATTGCAAAACTTGATATATAAAAACTAAAAAGAGTTTACAATCACTTAAAATTACAGACACATTTTCTCCCTATATTTTTGAATTGTGCATTTCTGTTTTACATGTATATTTATTTCTTAAATCAAAACTTGAGTTTTCACTTTACCTTCATCTCGTAAACAAAAAAAGAGATAAAAGGAAAAATAGATCACAACAAAATGAAACTTTTAGAGTTTATGTATGAAAATAATTTAAACCAATAACAAATATATGTAAAGAAAATTTATTCACACACCACAAATGAACACAAAAGTTTTGTTATCCAAGTTTCGAAAATTCCACTAGTTCAACCCTATTGGCTTGGAATTTTATAAGAGAGAGATTTTTATACACATGTTTTAAAAAAAGGATATGCATGCTTCAAACATGTTAAAAATGAAAATGACCTATGAATCCAAACCTTTTAAAGAGAATAGCATTAAATTATCAAGTGAACGTGTGGTGGGATATTTACCCGAGTCAAACAAGCCATTATTTTGCCCATTAACAAAAACCTGACCTAATGATCAAAGATGATTGTAAAGTAATTTATCATGCGTAACTGGCTATATTTTTTTAAGAAAAGACTTATGGATTGGGAGTCAACACTCAGTTAAAATTCCCCCACCTCCCCCTTTTCCCAACTATTGCAAAATCTGATATATAAAAACTACAAAGTGTTTATAATCCCTAAAAATTGCAGACACTTTTTTGAATTATCTCTCTCTACATTTTTTTCATAGTGCATTTCCATTTTAGATTACTTTTTTCTTAAATCAAAACTTGAATTTTCACTTTCCCTTCATCATGTAAACAAAAAAAGAGATAAAAGGCAAATAGATCACAATAAAATGAAAATTTTGGAGTTTAGGTATGGAAAGAATTTAAGTCAATAACAAATGTATGTAAAGAAAATTTATTCGGACACCACAAATGAACACAAAAGTTTAGTTATCCAAGTTTGGGAAATTCCACTACTTCAACCCTTCTAGCTTGGAATTTTTTAAGAAAGAGATTTTTGTACACATGTTTTTAAAAATAGATATGGATGCTTGCAACATGTTAAAGATGAAAATGATCGTTGGATCCAAACCTTTTAAAGAGAATAACATTAAATTCTTAAGTGAACGTGCGATGGGATATTTACCCAAGTCAAACAAGCCATTATTTTGCCTATTTACAAAAAGCTGACCTAACGATCATAGATGATTGGAAAGTGATTTATCATGCGTAACGAGGTATATTTTTGAAAGGAATGACTTATGGATTGGGAGTCAACACTCAATTATAAATCCCCCGCCTCCCTCTTTTTCAGACGATTGCAAAACCAAATATATAAAAACTAAAAAGAGTTTACAATCCCTAAAAATTAAAGACACTTTTGGAATTATCTCTCTCTGCATTTGTGCATTGAGCATTTCCATTTTAGATATATAAATTTTTCTTAAATCGAAATTTGACTTTTCACTTTCCCTTAATCTTGTAAATGAAAAAAGAGATAAACGGCAAATAGATCACAACAAAATTAAAATTTTAGAGTTTATGTAAGGAAAGAATTTATAGCAATAACAAATGTAAGTAAATAAAATTCATTCACACACCACAAATGAACACAAAAGTTTTGTTATCCAACTTTAGGGAAATTCCACTAGTTCAACCCTAATTGCTTGGAATTTTTTAAGAAAGAAATATTTCTACACATGTTTTAGAAAATGGATATGTATGCTTGAAACATGTTAAAGATTTAAATGATCTATAGATCCAAACCTTTTCAAGAGAATAACACTAAATTCTCAAGTGAACATGCGGTGGGATATTTACCCAAGTCAAACAAGCCACTATTTTGCCCATTAAAAAAAAGCAGACCTAAAAATCATAGATAATTGTAAAGTTATTTATCATGCGTAACGGGCTATATTTTTGTAAGGAATGACTTGTGGCTTGCGAGTCAACACTCAGTTAAAAATACCAGCCACCCCCTTTTCCCGATGATTACAAAACTTGATATATAGAAACTTAAAAATGTTTACAATCCCTAAAAATTATAGACACTTTTTGGAATTATCTCTCTGTACATTTGTGCATTGTGCATTTCCTTTTTAGATATATACTTTTTTCTTAAATCAAAACTTTAGTTTCTTCTTTCCCTTCTTCTTGTAAAAAAAAAAGAGATAAAATGTAAAAATAGATCACAACAAAATGAAAATTTTAGAGTTTATGTATGGATAGAATTTAAAGCAATAACAAATATATGTATATAAAATTTATTCACACACCACAAATGAACACAAAAGTTTTTTTATCCAAGTTTGGGAAATTCCACTAGTTCAATCCTAATAGCTTGCAATTTTATAAGAAAGAGATTTTTCTACTCATGTTCTAAAAAATGGATACGCATGCTTGAAACATGTTAAAGATGCAAATGACCTATGGATCCAAACCTTTTAAAGAGAATAACATTAAATTCTCCAGTGAACGTGCGGTGGGATATTTACCCTAGTCAAACAGGCGATTGTTTTGCGCATTTACAAAAAGCTAACCTAACGATCATAGATGATTGTAAAGTGATTTATCATGTGTAACGGGCTATATTTTTGTAAGGAATGACTTATGGATTGGGAGTCAACACTCAGTTAAAAAACCCCTTTCTCCCCTTTTCCTGACTATTGCAGAACCTGATATATAAAAACTAAAAAGAGTTTAAAATCCCTAAAAATTATAGACACTTTTTGGAATTATCGCTCTCTACATTTTTGCATTGTGCATTTCCATTTTAGATGTATACTTTTTTCTTAAATAAAAACTTGACTTTTCACTTTCCCTTCATCACGTAAACAAAAAAAGAGATAAAAGGCAAATAGATCATAATAAAATAAAAATTTTAGAGTTTATGTATGGAAAGAATTTAAAGCAATAACAAATGTAAGTAAAGAAAATTTATTCACACACCACAAATGAACACAAAAGTGTTGTTATCCAACTTTGGGAAATTCCACTAGTTCAACCCTAATGGCTTGGAATTTATAAGAAAGTGATTTTTGTACACATGTTTTAAAAATTGGATATGCATGCTTGAAACATGTTAAAGATTCAAATGACCAATGGATCCAAACCTTTTAAAGAGAACAACATTAAATTCGTAAGTGAACGTACGGTGGGATATTTACCCTAGTCAAATAGGCCATTGTTTTGCCCATTTAAAAAAAGCTGACCTAACTATCATAGATCATTGTAAAGTGATTTATCATGCGTAACAGGCTATATTTTTGTAAGGAATGACTGATGGATTGGGAGTGAACCTTCAATTAAAAATCGCCAGTCTTCCCCTTTTCCCGACGATTGCAAAACATGATATATAGAAACTAAAGAGAGTTTACAATACCTAAAAATTATAGACACTTTTGGAATTATCTCTTTCTACATTTTAGCATTGTGCATTTCCAATTTAGATATATATTTTTTTCTTAAATTCACACTTGAGTTTTCACTTTCCCTTCATATCGTAAACAAAAAAAGAGATAAAAGGCAAATATATCACAACAAAATGAAAATTTTAGAGTTTAAGTATGGAAATAATTTAAAGCAATAACAAATGTAAGGAAGGAAAATTTATTCACACACCACAAATGAACACAAAAGTTTTGTTATCCTAGTTTAGGAAATTCCACTAGCTTAACCCTATTAGCTTGGAATTTTACAAGAAAGATATTTTTCTACACTCGTTTTAAAAAATTCATAGGCATGCTTGAAACATGTTAAAGATGCAAATGACCTATTGATCCAAAACTATTTAATGAGAATAACATTAAATTCTCAAGTGAACCCGTTTAAAAAAAGTTGACCAAACGATCATATATGATTAATGGGTTATATTTTTGTTTGGAATGACTTAGGGATTGGGAGTCAACACTCAGTTAAAAATCCCCCGCCTCCCCCTTTTGCCGTCGATAGCAAAACCTGATACATAAAAACTAAAAAAAGTTTACAATCCCTAAAAATTACAGACACCTTTTTGAATTATCTCTCTCTAAATTTGTGCATTGTGCATTTCCTTTTTAGATGTATAATTTTTTCTTAAATCAAAACTTGATTTTTTACTTTCCCATCATCTCGTAAGCAAAAAAGAAGATAAAAGGAAAATTGATCACAACAAAATGAAAATTTTAGAGTATATGTATGAAAATAATTTAATGCAAAAACAAATAAAAGTAAAGAAAAATTATCCGCACACCACAATTCAACACAAAAGTTTTTTTATCCGAGTTTGGGAAATTCCATTAGTTCCACCCTAATAGCTAGGAATCTTATAAGGAAGAGATTTTTCTACACATGTGTTAAAAAAATTATATGCATGCTTGAAACATGTTAAAAAACCAAGTCACCTATGAATCCAAACCTTTTAAAGAGAATAACATTAAATTCTCAAGTGAACGTACGGTGTGATATTTACCCGAGTCAAACAAGTGATTATTTTGCCCATTTACAAAAAGCTAACATAACGATCATAGATGATTGTAAAGTGATTTATCATGTGTAATGGGCTACATTTTTGTAAGGAATAACTTATGGATTGGGAGTCAAGACTCCGTTAAAAATCCCACACCTCCCACTTTTCCCGACGAATGCCAAACCTGATATATAAAAACTAAAAAGAGTTTAAAATCCCTGAAAATTACAAAAAAATTTTGAAATTATCTCTCTCTAAATTTTTGCAGTGTTCATTAAATGTATACCTTTTTCTTAAATCAAAACTAGAGTTTTCACTATCCCTTCATCTCATAAATAAAAAAAAAGAGATAAAAGGCAAAAATAGATCATAACAAAATGAAAATTTTAGAGTTTATGTATAGAATGAATTTAAAGCAATAAAAAATGTGAGTAAAGAAAATTTATTCACACCCCACAAATGAACCCAAAAATTTTTGTTATCCAAATTTGTGAAATTCCACTAGTTCAACTCTACTAGCTTGGAATTTTATAAGAAAGAGATTTTTCTACACATGTTTTAAAAAATGGATATGCATGCATGAAAAAAGTTAAAGATGCAAATGACCTATGGTTCCAAACCTTTTAAAGAGAATAACAATAAATTCTCAAGTGAACGTGCGGTGGGATATTTACCCGAGTCAAACAAGACATTATTTTTGCCAATTTAAAAAAAGTTCACCTAATGATCATAGATGATTTTAAAGTGATTTATCTTGTGTAACGGGCTATAGTTTCGTAAGGAATGACTTATGGATTGGGAGTCAACACTCAGTTAAAAATCCCCAGCCTCTCCCTTTTCCCGATGATTGCAAAACCTTATATATAAAAACTAAAAAGAATTTACAATCCCTAACAATTACAGACACTTTTTGAAATTATCTATCTCTAAATTTGTGCATTGTGCATTTCCATTTTAGAAGTATATTTTTTTCTTAAATCAAAACATGAGTTTTCTTTTTCCCTTAATCTCGTAACCAAAAAAAGAGATCACAACAAAATAAAAATTTTAGAGTTTATGTATGGAAAGAATTTAAAGCAATAAAAAATAAAAGTAAAGAAAAATTATTCACACATCGCAAATGAACACAAAATTTTGGTTATCCGAGTTTGGGAAACTCCTCTAGTTCAACCCTAATAGCTTGGAATTTTATAAGAAAGAGATTTTTCTACAGATGTGTTAAAAAATGGATATGCTTGCTTGAAACATGTTAAAGATGCAAATGACCTATGGATCCAAACCTTATAAAGAGAATAACATTAGATTCTCAAGTGAACGTGCGGTGGGATAGTTACAAGAGTCAAACAAACCATTATTTTGCCCTTTTCCAGAAAGTTGACCGAACGATCATTGATGATTTTAAAGTGATTTATCATAGGTAACGGGCTATATTTTTGTAAGGAATGACTTATGGATTGGGAGTCAATAGTTAGTTAAATCCCCCGCCTCCCCCTTTTCCTGACGATTGCAAAACCAGATATATAAAAACTAAAAAGAGTTTACAATCCCTAAAAATTGCAGACACTTTTTGGAATTATCACTCTCTACATTTGTGCATTGTGCATTTTAATTTTAGATGTATAATTTTTTATTAAATTAAAACTTGAGTTTTTACTTTCCCTTCATATTCTAAAAAAAAAAAGAGATAAAAGGCAAATAGACCACTACAATATGCAAATTTTAGAGTTTATGTATAGAAAGAATTTAAACAATAAGCAATGTAAGTAAAGAAAATTTATTCACACACCACAAATGAACACAAAAGTTTAGTTATCCAAATTTGAGAAATTCCACTAGTTCAACCCTAGTAGCTTGGAATTTTAAAAGAGAGAAATTTTTGTACACATATTTTAAAAAATGGATATGCATGCTTGAAACAAGTTAAAGATGCAAATGACCTATAAATCCAAACCTTTTAAAGAGAATAACATTAAATTCTCAAGTGAACGTGCGGTGGGATATTTACCCGAGTTAAACAAGCCATTATTTTGGCAATTTACAAAAAGCTAACCTAACGGTCATAGATGATTCTAAGTGATTTATCATGCGTAACGGACTATATTTTTGTAAGGAATAACTTATGGATTAGGAGTCAACACACTGTTAAAAATCCCCGGCCTCCCCCTTTTCCCGACGATTGATTTATCCATTTTAGATGCATACTTTTTTTAAATCAAAACTTGAGTTTTTACTTTCCCATCATCTCGTAAACAAAAAAAAGAGATAAAATCCAAATAAATCACAACAAAATGAAAATTATAGAGTTTTTGTATGGAAAGAATTTAAAGCAATAACAAATGTAAGGAAAATTTTTTCACACACCAAAAATGAACACAAAATTTTTGTTCTCCAAGTTTTGGAAATTCCACTAGTTCAACGCTAATGGCTCGGTATTTTATAAGAAAGAGATTTTTCTACACATGTTTTAAAAAATGGATATGCATGATTGAAACATGTTAAATATGCAAATGACCTATGGATTCGAACCTTTTAAAGAGAATAAATTTAAATTCGTAAGAGAACGTGCGGTGGGTGATTTAGCCGAGTCAAACAAGCCATTATTTTACCCATTTACAAAAAGCTGACCTAACGCTCATACGTAATGGGTTATATATTTGCAAGGAATGACTGATGGATTGGGAGTCAACACTTAGTTAAAAATCCCCCGCCTCCACCTTTTTCCGTCAATTACAAAACCTAATATATAAAAATTAAAAAGATTTTTCGATCCATAAAAAATTACAGACACTTTTTTGAATTATCTCTCTCTAGATTTGTACATTGTGCATTTCAATTTTAGACGTATACTTTTTTCCTAAAACAAAACTTGAGTTGTCTCTTTCCCTTCATCTTGTAAACAAAAAAAGAGATAAAAGGCAAAAATAGGTAACAACAAATTGAAAATTTTAGAGTTTATGTATGGAAAGTATTTTAAGCAATAAAAAATATAAGAAAAGAAAATTTATTCACACACTACAAATGAACACAATTGTTTTTTACCCAAGTTTTGGAAATTTCACTAGTTCAACCCTAATGACTTGGAAATTTATTAGAAAGAGATTTTTCTACACATTTTTTTAAAAAATGGATATGAATGCTTGAAACAAGTTAAAGATGCAAATGACCTATGGATCCAAATCTTTTAAATAGATTAACATTAAATTCACAAGTGAACGTGCAGTGGGATATTTACCTGTGTCAAATAAGCCATTATTTTGCCCATTTACAAAATGTAGACCTAACGATCATATATGATTGTAAAGTGATTTATCATGCATAACGGACTACATTTTGGTAAGGAATGACTTATGGATTTGGAGTCAACACTCAGTTAAAAATCTCCCGCCTCCCCCTTTTCCCGACGATTGCAAAACCTGTCATATAAAGACTAAAAAGAGTTTACAAACCATAAAAATTACAGACACTTTTTTGAAATATCTCTCTCTACATTTGTGCATAGTGCATTTCCATTTTAGATGTATACTTTTTTCTTAAATCAAAACTTGAGTTTTCCCTTTCCCTTCATCTTGTAAACAAAAAAAAAAAAAAAAAAAGATAAAAGGCAAAAATAGATCACAGCAAAATGAAAATTTTAGGTTTTATGTATGGTAAGAATTTAAAGCAATAACAAATGTAAGTAAAGAAAATGCACTCACACACCACAAATGAACACAAAACATTTTTTATCCAAGTTTGGGAAATTCCACTAGTTCAACCCTAATGGCTTGAAATTTTTTAAGAAAGAGATTTTTCCACACATGTTTTAAAAAATGGTTATGCATGCTTGAAACATGTTAAAGATGCAAATGACCTATGGATCCTAACCTTTTAAAGAATAACATTAAATTCTCAAGTGAATGTGCGATGGGATAGTTACCCGAGTCAATCACGCACATATTTTTCCCATTTACAAAAAGATGACCTAATGATCATTGATGATTGTAAAGTGATTTATCATGGGTAACAGGCTATATTTTTGAAAGGAATAACTTTTTTGATTGGGAGTCAACAGAGTTAAAAATCCCCCGCCTCCACCTTTTCCCCAAGTTTTCAAAACATGATATATAAAAACTAAAAAGAGTTTATAATCCGTAAAAAATACAGACGCTTTTCTTAATTATCTCTCTCTACATTTGTGCAGTGTGCATTTCCATTTTAGATGTATACTTGTTTCTAAAATCAACACTTGAGTTTTCACTTTCCCTTCATCTTATAAACAAACAAAAGAGATAAAAGGCAAACAGATCATAACAAAATGAAAATTTTAGAGTTTATGTATGGAAATAATGTAAAAAAAAAAAACAAATGTAAGTAAAAAAATTTATTCGCACACTAAAATGAAAACAAAAGTTTTGTAATCCAAGTTTGGGAAATTCCACTAGTTCAACCCTAATAGCTTGGAATTTTATAACAAAGAGATTTTTCTACACTTGTTTTAAAAAATGGATATGCATGCTTGAAACATGTTAAAGATGGAAATGACATAAGGATCTAAACCTTTTAAAGATAATAACATTAAATTCTCAAGTGAACGTGCGGCGAGATATTTACCTGAGTCAAACAAGCCATTATTTTGTCCATTAAAAAAAAAGTTGACCTAACGATCATAGAAGATTTTAAAGTGATTTATCATGCGTAACGGGCTATATTTTTGTACGGAATCACTTATTGATTGGGAGTCAACACTCAGTTAAAAATCCCCCTCCACCCCCTTTTCCCGACGTATGCAAAACATGATATATAAAAACTAAAAAGAGTTCACAATCCCTAAAAATTACTGACACTTTCAGAATTATCTCACTCTAGATTTGTGCATTGTACCTTTCCATTTTAGATGGATACTTTTTTTTTTAAATCATCACTAGAGTTTTCACTTTCCCTTCATTTTGTAAGCAAAAAAAGAGATAAAATGGCAAAAACAGATCACAAAAAAAAAAAATTTAGAGTTTATGTATGGAAAGAATTTAAAGGAATAAAAAATGTAAGTAATGAAATTTTATTCACACACCACAAATGAACACAAAACTTTTGTTATCCAAGTTTGGGAAATTCCACTAGTTCAACCCTAATGGCTAGTAATTTTATAAGAAAGATTTTTCTACACATGTTTTCAAAAAAAGGATATGCATGCTTGAAACATGGTAATGATGCAAATGACCTATGGATCCTAACCTTGTAAAGAGAATAACTTTAAGTTCACAAGTGAACATGCGGTCGGATAGTTACCCGAGTCAAACAAGCCAATATTTTGCCCATTTACGAAAAGATGACCTAACGATCATAGAAGATTGTAAAGTGATTTATTATACGTAACGGGCTATATTTTTGTAAGGAATGACTTATTGATTCGGAGTCAACACTCAGTTAAAAATGCTCTGCGTCCCCCTTTTCTTGACGATTGCAAAACCAGATATATAAAAACTAAAAAAAGTTAACAATCCCTACAAATTACAGACCCTTTTTGGAATTATCTCTCTCTACCTTTTGTGCATTGTGCATTTCCAATTTAGATGTATACTTTTTCTTAAATCAAAATTTGAGTTTTGACCTTCCCTTCATCTCGTAAATAAAAAAAAGAGATAAAAGGCAAAAATAGATCCCCAAAAAAAGAAAATTTTAGAGTTTATGTGTGGAAAGAATTTAAATCAATAAAAAATATAAGTAAATAAAATTTATTCACACACCACAAATGAACACAAATGTTTTGTTACCCAAGTCTGGGAAAATCCACTAGTTCAACCCTAATATCTTGGAATTATAAGAATGAGATTTTTTTACACATGTTTTAAAAAATGGATATGCATGCTTGAAACTTGTTAAAGATGAAAATGACCTATGGATCCAAACCTTTTAAAGAGAATAGCAACAAATTCTCAAGTGAACGTGCGGTGGGATATTTACCCAAATCAATCAAGCCATTATTTTGCCCATTTACAAAAAGCTGACCAAATGATCATTGATGATTGTAAAGAGATTTATCATGCATAACAGACTTAATTTTTTAAAGGAATGACTTTTTGATTGGAAGTCAACACTCAGTTAAAAATCCCCCACATCCCCCTTTTCCTGACGTTTGCAAAACTTGATATATAAAAACTAAAAAGAGTTTACAATCCCTAAAAATTACAGACACTTTTCTGAATTATCTCTCTCTACATTTGTGTATTTTGCATTTCCATTTTAGATGAGTACTTTTTTCTTAAATCCAAACTTGAGTTTTCATTTTCCCTTCATTTCGTAAACAAAAAAAGAGATAAAAGGCCAATAGATCGCAAAAAAATGAAAATTTTAGAGTTTTTGTATGGAAACAATTTAAAGCAATAACAAATGTAAGTAAGGAAAACTTATTCACACACCACAAATAAACAAAAAAAATTTGTTATCCAAGTTTGGGAAATTGCTCAAGTTCAACCCTAATAGACTGGAATTTTATAAGAAAGAGATTTTTCTACACGTTTGAAAAAATGGATATGCATGCTTGAAACATGTTAAAGATACAAATGACCTATGGAATCAAACCTTATAAAGACAATAACATTAAATTCTCAAGTGAACATGTGGTGGGATATTTACCCGAGACAAACATCCCATTATTTCCCCCATTTACAAAAAGCTGACCTAACGATCATAAATGATTGTAAAGTGATTTATCATTCGTAAAGGGCTATATTTATGTTAGAAATGACTTATAGATTGGGAGTCAACACTACGTTAAATATCCCCCACCTCCCCCTTTTCCCGACGATTGCAAAACCTGATATATAAAAACTAAAAAGAGTTTAGAATACCTAATAATTATAGACACTTTTTAAAATTATCTCCCTCTCAATTTGTGCATTGTGCATTTACATTTTAGAAGTATACCATTTTCTTATCAAAACTTGAGTTTTGACTTTCCCTTCATCTCGTAAATAAAAAAAGTGATAAAAGCCAAAAATAGATCACAACAAAATAAAAATTTAGAGTTTATTTACGGAAAAAATTTAAAACAATAACAAATGTAAGTAAATAAAATTTATTCACACACCACAAATGAACACAAAATTTTTGTTATCCAAGTTTGGGAAAATCTAGAAGTTCAACCCTAATTACTTGCAATTTTATAAGAGAAATTTTTTTACACATGTTTTAAAAAATGGATGTGCAAGCTAGAAACATGTTAAAGATGCAAATGACCTATCGATCCAAACCTTTTAAAGAGAGTAACATTAAATTCTCAAGTGAACGTGCGGTGGGATATTTACCCAAGACAAAGAAGCCATTGTTTTGCCCATTTACAAAAAGCTCACCTAACGATCATAGATGATTGTAAAGTGATGTATCATGGCTAACGGAGTATATTTTTGTGAGGAATGACTTATTTATTGGGAGTAAACACTTAGTTAAAAATCCCCCACCTCCCCCTTTTCCCTACGTTTGCAAAACATGATATATAAAAACTAAAAAGAGTTTACAATCCCGAAGAATTACAACACTTTTCTCTCTCAACATTTGTGCATTGTGTAGTTCCATTTTAGATGTATACTTTTTTCTTAAATCAACACTTGAGTTTTCACTTTCCCTTCATCTAGTAAATCAAAAATGAGATAAAAGGCAAAAAGATCACAACAAAATAAAAATTTTAGAGTTTATGTATGGAAAGAATTTAATGCAATAACAAATGTATGTAGGGAAAATTTATTCATACACCACAAATGAACAGAAAAGTCTTATTATCCAAGTTTGGGAAATTCCACTACTTCAACCCTAATTGCTTGGAATTTTACAAGAAAGAGAATTTTCTACACATGTTTTAAAAAATGGATATGCAAACTTGAAACATGTTAAAGTTGCAAATGACCTATGGATCAAAACCTTTTAAAGAGAATAACATTAAATTCTCAAGTGAAAGTGCGGTGGGATTTTTACCCAAGTCAAACAAGCCACTATTTTGCCCATTTAAAAAAAGTTGACCTAACGATCATAGATTATTGTAGAATGTTTTACAATGCATAACGGGCTATATTTTAGTAAGTAATGACTTATGGATTGGGAGTCAACACTCAGTTAAATATTCCCCGCGTCCCCCTATTGTCGACAATTGCAAAACCTGATATATAAAAACTAAAAACAGTTTAGAATCCCTAAAAATTATAGACACTTTTTGGAATTCTCTCTCTCTACATTTGTGCATTGTGCATTTCCATTTTAGATGTATACTTTTTTCTTAAATCAAAACTTGAGTTTTAACTTCCCCTTCATCTCGTAAATAAAAAAGAGATAAAAGGCAAAAAAAGATCACAACAAATTGAAAATTTTTGAATTTATGTATGGAAAGAATTTAAAACAATAAAAAATGTAAGTTAATAAAATTTATTCACACACCACAAATGAACACAAAAGTATTGTTATCAATGTTTGACAAAATCCTCTAGTTCAACCCTAATGGCTTGAATTGTATAAGAAAGAGATTTTTCTACACATGTTTTAAAAAATGGATTTGCATGCTTGAAACATGTTAAAGATGCAAATGACCTATGGATCCAAAACTTTTAAAGAGAATAACATTAAATTCTCTCAAGTGAACTGCGGTGGGATATTTACTAGAGTCAAACAAGCCATTATTTTGCCCGTTTACAAAAAGTTGACCTAACGATCATAGATGATTGTAAAGTGATTTATGATGTGTAATGGGCTATATTTTTTTAAGGAATAATTTAAGGATTGGGAGTCAACACTCAGCTAAAAATCCCCTGCCTCCCCCTTTTCTGGACGATTGCGAAACCTGATATATAAAAACTAAAAAGAGTTTGCAATCCCTTAAAATTACAGTCACTTTTTTGAATTATCCCTCTCTATATTTGTGTATTGTGCATTTAAATTTCAGAGGAATACTTTTTTCTTAAATTGAAACTTGATTTTTCCCTTTCCCTACATCTCATAAACTAAAAAAGAGATAAAAGGCAAATAGATCACAACTAAACGAAAATTTTAGAGTTTATGTATGGAAAGAATTTAAAGTAAAAAAATTGTAAGTAAAGAAAATTTATTCACACACCACAAATGATCACAAAAGTTTTGTTATCCAAGTTTGGGAAATTCCACTAGTTTAACCATAATATCTTGGAATTTTATAAGATACAAATTTTTCTACACATGTTTTAAAAAAGGGATATGCATGTTAAAGATGCAAATGACCTATGGATCCAAACCTTTTAAAGAGAATAACATTGAATTCTCAAGTGAACGTGAGGTGGGATTTTTACCCCAGTTAAACAAGCAATTATTTTTCCCATTTACAAAAAATTGATCTAACATTCATAGATGATTGTAAAATGATTTATCATGCGTAACAGTCTAAATTTTTGTAAGGAATGACATATTGATTTGGATACATCACTTAGTTAAAAATCCCCGGCCTCCCCCTTTTCCCGACGTTTGAAAAACATGATATATAAAAAATAAAAAGAGTTTACAATCCCTATAAATTACAAAAAAATTTCGTAATTATCTCTCTCTATATTTGTGCATTGTGCATTTCCATTTTAGATGTATACTTTTTTCTTAAATTAACACTTGAGTTTTCTCTTTCCCTTCATCTCGTATATAAAAAAAAAAAGATAAAAGGCAAATAGATCTCAAAAAAATGAAAATTTTAGACTTTATGTAAGGAAAGAATGTAAAGCAATAAAAAATGTAAGTAAATAAAATTTATTCACACACCACAAATTAACACAAAAGTTTTGTTCTCCAAGTGTGGGAAAATCCACTAGTTCAACCCTAATAGCTTGGAATTTTGTAAGAAAGCAATTTTTCTACACATGTTTTAAAAAATGGATATGCATGCTTGAAACATGTTAAATATTCAAATGACCTATGGATCCAAACCTTTTAAAGAGAATAACATTAAATTCCCAAGTGAACGTGCGGTGGGATATTTACCCGAGTGAAACAAGCCATTTTTTTGCCCGTTTACAAATAGTGGACCTAACGATCATAGATGATTGTAAAGTGATTTATCATGCATAAAAGGCTCAAATTTTGTAAGGAATGACCTATTGATTGGGAGTCAACATTCAGTTAAAAATCCCCCGCCCCCCCTTTTCCCAACGTTTACAAAACATGATATATAAAAACTAAAAAGAGTTTACAATAGTTAAAAATTACAGACACTTTTCTAAATTATCTCTCTCTAAATTTGTGCATTGTGCATTTCCATTTTGGATGTATACTTTTTTTTTAAATCAAAACTTGAGTTTTCACTTTCCATTCTTCTCGTAAACAAAAAAAGAGATAAAAGGCAAAAATGGATCACAACAAAATGAAAATTTTATAATTTTATGTATGGAAAGAATTTAATGCAATAACAAATGTAAGTAAAGAAAAATTATTCACACACCACAAATGAACACAAAAGTTTTGTTATTCAAGTTTGGGAAATTCCACTAGTTCAACCCTAATGGCTAGGAATTTTATAAGAAAACGATTTTTCTACGCATGTTTTAAAAAATGGATATGCATGCTTGAAACATGTTAAAGATGCAAATCACCTATGGATCCAAACCTTTTAAGTAGAATAATATTAAATTCTCAAGTGAACGTGCGGTGGGATATTTACCTGAGTCAAACAAGCCATTATTTGCCCATTTACAAAAAGCTGACTTAACGATCATAGATAATTGTAAAGAGATTTATCTTTCACAATGGGCTATATTTTTGTAAGGAATGACTTACGGATAGGGAGTCAACACTCAGTTAAAAATTCATCGCCTCCCCCTTTTCCCGATGATGGCATAACCTGACTTATAAAAACTTAAAATAGTTTACAATCCGTCTACAATTTTGGATTGTGCATTTCCATTTTACATGAATACTTCTTTCGTAAACAAAAAAAGAGATAGCATGCAAATAGATCGCAACAAAATGAAAATTTTAGAGTTTATGTATGTGAAGAATTTAAAGCAATAAAAACTTTAAGTAAGCAAAATTTATTCACAAACCACATATGAACACAAAAGTTTAGTTATCCAAGTTTGGGAAATTCCACTAGTTCATCCCTAATAGCTAGGAATTTTAAAAAAAGAGAATTTTCTACACATGTTTTAAAAAATGGATATGCATGAATGAAACATGTTAAAGATGCAAATGACCAATGGATCCATACCTTTTAAAGAGAATAACATTCAATTCTCAAGTGAATGTGCGGTGGGATATTTACCTGAGTCAAACAAGCTATTATTTTGCCCATTTACAAAAAGCTAACCTAACGGTCATAGATGATTTTAAAGTTATTTATCATGAGTAACGGGCTATAATTTTTTAATGTATGACTTATGGTTTGGGATTCAACACTCAATTAAAATTCTCCCGCCTCCCCCTTTTCCTGACGATTGCAAAACCAGATATATAAAAATTAAAAAGAGTTTAAAATCCCTAAAAATTACAAAAAAGTTTTGGAATTATCTCTCTCAATATTTGTGCATTGTGCATTTGCATTTTAGATGTATAATTTTTTTTAAATCAAAAATTGAGTTTTCACTTTCCCTTCATCTCGTAAGCAAAAAAAGAGAAAAAAGGAAAAAATAGATCACAACAAAATGAAAATTTTAGAGTTTATGTGTGGAAAGAATTTAAAGAAATAATAAATGTAAGTAAAGAAAGTTTATTCACACACCAAAAATGAACACAAAAGTTTTTTAATCCAAGTTTTGAAAATTCCACTAATTCAACCCTAATTGCATGTAATTTTATAAGAAAGAGATTTTTCTACACATGTTTGAAAAAATGGATACAAATGCTTGAAACATGTTAAAGATGCGAATGACCTATGGATCCAAACCTTTTAAAGTGAATAACATTAAATTCTCAAGTGAACGTGCAGGGGGATATTTACCTGAGACAAACCAGCCATTATATTGCCCATTTACGAAAAGGTGACCAAACGATCGTAGATGATTGTAAAGTTATTTAACTTGCATAACGGGCTATATTTTTGTATGGAATGACTTAAGGATTGGGAGTCAACAATCAGTCAAAAATCAACCGCCTCTCCCTTTTCCCGACGATTACAAAACCTCATATAAAAACTAAAAAGAGTTAACAATCCCTAAAAATTACAGACACTTTTTTGAATTATCTCTCTCTACATTTGTCCATTGTGCATTTCCTTTTTAGATGTATACTTTTTTCTAAAATCAAAACTTGAGTTTTCACTTTCCCTTCATCTTGTAAACAAAAAAAGAGATAAAAGGCAAATAGATCACAAAAAAAATAAAAATTTTAGAGTTTATGTATGAAAATAATTTAATGCAATAACAAATTTAAGTATAAAAAATTTATCCACACACACAAATGAACACAAAAGTTTTTTTATCCAAGTTTAGGAAATTCCACTCGTTCAACCCTAATAGCTTGAAATTTTATAAGAAAGAGATTTTTCTTTACATGTTTAAAAAATGGATATGCATGCTTGAAACAAGTTAAAGATGCAAATGACCTATGGATCCAAACCTTTTAAAGAGAATAACATTAAATTCTCAAGTAAATGTGCGGTGGGATATTTACCCGAGTCAAACATGCCATTATTTTGCCCATTTACAAAAAAATGACCTAACGATCATAGATGATTGTAAAGTGATTTATCATCCGTAACGGTCTGAATTTTTGTTCAGAATGACTTATTGATTGGGAGTCAACACTCAGTTGAAAATCCCCTGCCACCGACTTTTCCCGACGTTTGCAAAACATGATATAAAAAAATAAAAAGAGTTTACAATCCCTAAAATTACAGACACTTTTCAGAATTATCTCTCTCTACATTTATGCATTGTGCATTTCCATTTTAGATATATACTTTTTTCTTAAATCAACACTTGATTTTTCACTTTCCCTTTATTTCGTATACAAAAAAAAGAGATAAAAGGCAAATAGATCACAACAAAATGAAAATTTTAGACTTTATGTATGGAAAGAAGGTAAAGCAATAACAAATATAAATAACCAAAATTTATTCACCCACCACAAATGAACATAAAAGTTTTGTTATCCAAGTTTGGGAAATTCTAGTAGTTCAACCGTAATTGCTTGGAATTTTATAAGAAAGTGATTTTTCTACACATATTTTAAAAAATGCATATGGATACTTGAAACATGCTATAGATTCAAATGACCTACTGATCCAAACCTTTTAAAGAGAATAACACTAAACTCTCAAGAGAATGTGCGGTGGGATATTTACCCGAGTCATACAGGCCATTATTTTGCCCATTTAAAAAAATCGACCTAACGATCTTAGATTATTGTCAAGTGATTTATCATGTGTAACGGGCTATATTTTTTTAAGGAATGACTTATTGATTGGTAGTCAACACTCAGTTAAAAATCCCCCGCCTCCCCTTTTCCCTACGATAGCAAATCCTAACATATAAAAACTAAAAAGATTTTACAATCCCTATAAATTATAGACACTTTTTTGAATTATCTCTCTTTGCATTTGTGCATTGTGAATTTCCATTTTAGATTTATACTTTTATCTTAAATCAAAACTTGAATTTTCACTTTCCCTTCTTCTCGTAAACAAAAAAAATAGATCACAACAAAATAAAAATTTTAGAGTTTATGTATGGAAAGAATTTAAAGCAATAACAAATGTAAGTAAATAAAATTTATTCACACACCACAAATGTACACAAAAGTTTTGTGTCCAAGTTTGGGAAAATCCACTAGTTCAAACCTAATAGCTTGGAATTTTCTAAGAAAGCAATTTTTCTACACATGTTTTAAAAAAGGGATATGCATGATTGAAACATGTTAAAGATGCAAATGACCTAATGCTCAAAATCTTTTAAAGAGAATAACATTAAATTCTCAAGTGAACGTGTGGTGGGATAATTACCGGAGTTACGAAAATCTGACCTAACGATCATAGATTTGTAAAGTAATTTATCATGCGTAATTGGGTAAATTTTTGTAAGGAATGATTTATTGATTGAGAGACAACATTCAGTTAAAAATCCCCCGCCTCCACCTTTTCCCGACGTTTACAAAACATGATATATAAAAACTAAAAAGAGTTTACAATCCTTACAAATTACAGACACATTTCTGACTTATCTATCTCTACATTTGTACATTGTGCATTTCCATTTTAGATGTATACTTGAGCTTTCACTTTCCCTTCATCTCGTAAACAAAAAAAGAGATAAAAGGCAAATAGATCATAACAAAATGAAAACTTTAGAGTTTATGTATGGAAAGAATTGAAAGCAATAACAAATGTAAGTAAGGAAATTTTATTCACACACAACAAATGAACACAAAAGTTTAGTAATACAAGTTTTGAAAATTGCACTAGTTCAACCCTAATAGCTTAGAATTTTATAAGAAAGAGATTTTTCTACACATTTTTTAAAAAATGAATATGCATGCTTGAAACATGTTAAAGATGCAAATGATCTATAGATCCAAACATTTTAAAGAGAATAACATTAAATTCTCAATTGAACGTGCGGTGGGATATTTACCTGAGTCAAACAAGCCATTATTTTACCCATTTAAAAACATTTGACCTAACGATCATAGATGATTGTAAAGTGTTTTATCATGTGGAACGGGCTATGTTTTTGTAAGGAATGACTTATGGATTGGGAGTCAACACTCAGTTAAAAATCCCCCACCTCCACTTTTCTCGACATTTGCAAAACATCATATATAAAAACTAAAAAGAGTTTACAATCCCTAAAAATTAGAGACATTTTTCTGAATTATCTCTCTCTACTTTTGTGCATTGTGCATTTCCATTTTAGATGTATACTTTTTTCTTAAATCAACACTTGAGTTTTCACTTTCCCTTCATCTCATATACAAAAAGAGGGATAAAAGGTAAATAGATCATAACAAAATGAAAATTTTAGACTTTATGTATGGAAAGAATGTAAAGCAATAACAAAAGTTTTGTTATCCAAGTTTGCGAAATTCCACTTGTTCAACCATAATTGCTTGGAATTTTATAAGAAAGTGATTTTTTACGCATGTTTTAAAAAATGGATATGGATGCTTGAAACATGTTAAAGATGCAAATCACCTACGGATCCAAACCTTTTAAAGAGAATAACATTAATTTCTCAAGTGAACATGCGGTGGGATATTTACCTGAGTCAAACAAGCCATTATTTTGCCCACTTACAAAAAGTTGACTTAACGACCATTGATGACTGTAAAGAGATTTATCTTTCGTAACGGGCTATATTTTTGTAAGGAATGACTTATGGATTGGGAGTCAACACTCAGTTAAAAATTCAATGCCTCCCCCTTTTCCTGATGATTGCATAACCTGACATATAAAAACTAAAAACTATTTACAATCCCTCTACCTTTTTGCAATATGCATTTCCATTTTACATGTATACTTTTTTCTTAAATCAAAACTTGAGATTTCACATTCCCTTCATCTCGTAAACAAAAAAAGAGATTAAATGCAAATAGATAACAACAAAATGAAAATTTTAGAGTTTATGTATGTAAAGAATATAATGCAATAAAAACTGTAAGTAAGCAAAATTTATTCACACACCACATATGAACACAAAAGTTTTGTTATCCAAGTTTGGGAAATTCCACTAGTTCAACTCTAATAGCTTGGAATTTTAAAACAAAGAGATTTTTCTGCACATGTTTTAAAAAATGGATATGCATGAATGAAACTTGTTAAAGATGCAAATTACCTATGGATCCAAACCTTTTGAAGACAATAACATTCAATTCTCAAGTGAACATGCGGTGGGATATTTACTAGAGTCAAACAAGCCACTATTTTGCCCATTTACAAAAAGCAGACTTAACGATCATAGATGATTGTAAAGTTATTTATCATGTGTAACGGGCTATATTTTTTTAAAGAATGACTTATGGTTTGGGAGTCAACACTCAATTAAAAATCCCCCGCCTCCCCCTTTTCCCGATGATTGCAAAACCTGATATATAAAAACTAAAATGAGTTTACAATCCCTAAAAATTACAGAAACTTTTTGGAATTATCTCTCTCTACATTTGTGCATTATGCATTTGCATTTTAGATGTATACTTTTTTTTTTAAATCAAAACATGAGTTTTCACTTTCCCTTCATCTCGTAAGCAAAAAAAAGAGAAAAAGGCAAAAAAAATCACAAAAAAATGAAAATTTAAGAGTTTATGTATGGAAAGAATTTAAAGCAATAACAATTGCGAGTAAAGAAAGTTTATTCACACACCACAAATGAACACAAAAGTTTTGTTATCCAAGTTATAGAAATTCCACTAGTTCAACCCTAATTGCTTGGAATTTTAAAAGAAAGAGATTTTTCTACACATGTTTGAAAAACTGGATATGAATGCTTGAAAGATGTTAAAGATTCAAATGACCTATGGATCCAAACCTTTTAAACACAATAACATTAAATTCTCAAGTGAATGTGGGGTGGGATATTTACCCGAGTCAAACAAGCCATTATATTGCACATTTACAAAAAGCTGACCTAACAATCATAGATGATTGTAAAGTGATTTATCATGCATAACGGGCTATATTCTTTTAAGGAATGACTTATGGATTGGGAGTCAACACTCAGTTAAAAATCCCCTGCCTTACCCTTTTCCTGATGATAACAAAATCTGACATATAACAACTAAAAATTATTTAAAATCCCTAAAAATTACAAACACTTTTAGTAATTATCTCTCTATATATTTGTGCATTGTGAATTTCCATTTTAGATGTATACTATTTTCTTAAATAAAAAATTTAGTATTCACTTTCCCTTCATCTCGTAAACAAAAAATGGATAAAAGGCAAAATGATCACAACAAAATGAAAACTTTAGAGTTTATGTATGGAAAGAATTTAAAGCAATAACAAATGTAAATTAAGTAAAATTTATTCACACACCACAAATGAGGGCAAAAGTTTTGTTATCCAAGTTTGGGAAATTCCACTAGTTCAACCCCAATAGCTTGGAATTTTATAAGAAAGCGATTTTTCTAAACAAGTTTTAAAAAATGGATATGCATGTTTGAAACATGTTAATGATGAAAATGACCTATGGATCCAATACTTTTAAAGAGAATAACAAAAAATTCTCAAGTGAACGTACGGTGGGATATTTACCTGAGTCAAACAAGCCATTGTTTTGCCCGTTTACAAAAAGCTGACCTAACGATTATAGATGATTGTAAAGTGATTTATCATGCATAACAGGCAATAGTTTTTGAAAGGAATGACTTAAGGATTGGGAGTCAACACTCAATTAAAATTCACCCGCCTCCCCCTTTTCCCGTCAATTACAAAACCTCATATAAAAACTAAAAAGGGTTAACAATCCTTAACAATTACATTCACTTTTTTGAATTATCTCTCTCTACATTGGTGCATTGTGCATTTCCTTTTTAGATGTATACTTTTTTCTTAAATCAAAACTTGTGTTTTCACTTTCCCTTCATCCTGTAAACGAATAAAAGATATAAAATGCAAATAGATCAAAACAAAATGAAAATTTTAGAGTTTATGCATGAAAAGAATTTAATGCAATAAAAAATTTAAGTAAAGAAAATTTATCCACTCTCCACAAATGAACACAAAAGTTTTGTTATCCAAGTTTAGGAAATTCTACTAGTTCAACCCTAATAGCTTGGAATTTTAAAAGAAAGAGATTTTTCTACACATGTTTTAAAAAATGGATATGCACGCTTGAAACATGTTCAAGATGCAAATGACCATGGATCCAAACATTTTAAAGAGAATAACACTAAATTCTCAAGTGAACGTCCGGTGGGATATTTACCCGAGTCAAACAAACCATTATTTTGCCCACTTACAAAAAGCTGAGGTAACGGTCATAGATGATTGTAAAGTTATATATCATACGTAACGGGCTATATTTTCGTAAGGAATGACTTATGGATTTGGAGTCAACGCTCAATTAAAAATCCCCTGCCTCCCCCTTTTCCCGACAATTGCGATACCTGATATATAAAAACTATAAAGAGTTTGCAATCCCTAAAAATTACAGACACTTTTTTGAATTATCCCTCTCTACATTTGTGCATTGTGCATTTCAATTTCAGAGGAATACCTTTTTCTGAAATCGAAACTTGTGTTTTCACTTTCCCTACATCTCATAAACAAAAAAAGAGATAAAAGGCACATAGATCACAACAAGACAAAAATTTTAGAGTTTATTAATGGAATGAATTTAAAGCAAGAAAAAATGTAAGTAAAGAAAATTTATTCACACACCACAAATGATCACAAAAGTTTTGTTACCCAAGTTTGGGAAATTCCACTAGTTCAACCCTAATATCTTGGAATTTTATAAGAAACAAATTTTTCTACACATGTTTTAAAAAATGGCTATGCATGTTAAAGATGCAAATAACCGATAGATCCAAACCTTTTAAAGAGAATAACAATAAATTCTACAGTGAGTATGCGGTGGGATATTTGCCCGAGTCAAATAAGCCATTATTTTGCTTATTTACAAAAAGTTGACCTAACGATCATAGATGATTGTAAAGTGATCTATCATGCATAACGGTTTGAATTTTTGCAGGGAATGACTTATTGATTGGGAGTCAACACTTACTTAAAAATCCCCCGCCTCCCCCATTTCTGACGTTTGAAAAACATGATATATAAAAACTAAAAAGAGTTTACAATCCCTATAAATTACAGACACTTTTCTGAATTATCTCTCTCTACATTTGTGCATTGTGCATTTCCATTTTAGATGTATACTTTTTTCTTAAATCAACACTTGAGTTTTCACTTTCCCTTCATCTCGTTAACAAAAAAGGGATAAAAGGAAAAAACACAATGTAAGTAAGCAAATATATTCACACACCACAAATGTACACAAAAGTTATGTAATCCAAGCTTTGGAAATTCCACGAGTTCAACCCTAATTGCTTGGAATTTTATATGAAAGTGATTTTTCTACACATGTTTTAAAAAATGGATATGCATGCTTGAAACATGTTATAGATGCAAATGACCTATGGATCCAAACCTTTTAAAGAGAATAACATTAAACTCTCAAGTTAACATGCGGTGGGATATTTACCCGAGTCAAACACGCCATTATTTTGCCCATTTAAAAAAAGTTGACCTAATGATCGTAGATGATTTTAATATAATTTATCATGTGTAATGGGCTATATTTTTGTAAGGAATGACTTATTGATTGGGAGTCAACACTCAGTTAAAAATCCACTGCCTCCCCCTTTTCCTGTGGATTGCAAAACCCGATATATAAAAACTAAAAAGATTTTACAATCCCTATAAATTAAAGACACTTTTTTGAATTATCTCTCCCTACATTTGTGCATTGTGCATTTCCATTTTAGATGTATACTTTTTCCTAAATCAAAACTTGAGTTTTCACTTTCCCTTCATCTCGTAAACAATAAAACGGATAAAAGGAAAAAATAAATCGCAACAAAATGAAACTTTTTGAGTTTATCTATGGAAAGAATTTCAAGAAATAAGAAATGTAAGTAAAGAAAATTTATTCACACACCACAAATGAACACAAAAGTTTTGTTATCCAAGTTTGGGAAATTCCACTAGTTGAACCCAAATATTTTGGAATTTTATAAGAAAGCGATTTTTCTACACATGTTTTAAAAAATGGATATGCATGCTTGAAACATGTTAAAGATGGAAATGACCTATGAATCCAAACCTTTTAAAGAGAATAACATTTGACTCTCAAGTGAATGTGCGGTGGGATATTTACCCGTGACAAACAACCCATTATTTTGCCCATTTACAAAAAGTTGACCTAACGATCTTAGATGATTGGAAAGTGATTTATCATGTGTAACGGGCTATATTTTTGTAAGGAATGACTTATGGATTGGGAGTGAACACTCAGGTAAATATCCCCCACCTCCCCCAATTCTCTTTAAAAGGTTTGGATCCATAGGTCATTTCCATCTTTAACATGTTTCAAGAATGCATATCCTTTTTTAAAACATGAGTAGAAAAATCTCTTTCTTTTAAAATTCCGAGCTATTAGGGTTGAACTAGTGGAATTTCCCAAACTTTGAAAACAAAATTTTTTTTTTTTTTTTGGTGTGTGAACAAATTTTCTTTACTTACATTTGTTATTGCTTTAAATTCTTGCCATACATAAACTCTAAAATTTTTATTTTGTTGTGATTTGCCTTTTATCTCTTTTTTTTGTCTACGAGATGAAGGGAAAGTGAAAACTCAAGTTTTGATTTAAGAAAAAAGTGTTCATCTAAAATGGAAATGCTCAATGCACAAATATAGAGAGATATAATTCCAAAAAGTGTCTGTAATTTTTAGGGATTGTAAACTCTTTTTAGTTTTTATATATTAGGTTTTACAATCGTCAAGAAAAAGGGGGGGGGAGGGGGATTTTCACCTAAGTGTTGACTCCCAATCCATAAGTCATTCTTTACAAAATTATAGCCCGTTACGCATGATAAATCACTTTATAATCTTCTATGATCGTTAGGTCAGTTTTTTGAAAATGAGCAAAATAATGGCTTGTTTGACTCGGGTAAATATCCCACCGCTCCAGCACTTGAAAATTTAATGTTATTCTCTTTAAAAGGTTTGGATCCATAGGTCATTTGCATCTTTAAAATGTTTCAAGCATGCATATCCATTTTTTAAAACAAGTGTAGAAAAATCTCTTTCTTATAAAATTAAAACCAAATAGTGTTGAACTATTGGAATTTCCCAAACTTGGATAGCAAAACTTTTGTGTTCATTTGTGGTGTGTGAATAAATTTACTTTACTTACATTTGTTATTGCTTTAAATTTTTTCCATACCTAAACTCTAAAATTTTCTTTTTGTTGTGATCTTTTTTCCTTTTATCTCTTTTTTTGTTTACGAGATGAAGGGAAAGTGAAAACTCAAGTTTTGATTTAAGAAAAAAAGGTACACGTCTAATTGGGAAATGCACAACGCACAAATTTAGAGAGTGATAATTCCAAAAACTGTCTGTAATTTTTAGGGATTGTAAACTCTTTTTAGTTTTTATATATAAGGTTTTGCAATCGTCGGGAAAAGGGGGAAGGGGGGATTTTTAACCGAGTGTTGACGCCCAATCCATAAGTCATTCCTTACAAAAATATAGACCGTTACGCATGATAAATCACTTTACAATCATCTATGATTGTTTGGTTAGCTTTTTGTAAATGGGCTAAATAATGTCTTGTTTGACTCGGGTAAATATCACTGCACGTTCACTTGAGAATTTAATGTTATTCTCTGTAAAAGGTTTGGATCCATAGGTCATTTGCATCTTTAACAAGTTTCAAGCATGCATATCCATTTTTTAAAACATGTGTAGAAAAATCACTTTCTTATAAAATTCCAAGCTATTAGGGTTGAACAAGTGGAATTTCCCAAACATCGATAACAAAACTTGTGTTCATTTGTGCTGTGTGAAAAAAATTTCTTTACTTACATTTGTTATTGCTTTAAATTTTTTCCATACCTAAACTCTAAAATTTTCTTTTTGTTGTGATCTATTTTCTGTTTATCTCTTTTTTTTTTTACGAGATGAAGGTAAACTGAAAACTCAAGTTTTGATTTAAGAAAAAAAAGTACACATCTAAAATGAAAATGCACAATGCACAAATGTAGACAGTGATAATTCCAAAAATTTTCTGTAATTTTTAGTGATTGTAAAATCTTTTTAGTTTTTATCTATCCAGTTTTTCAATCGTGGGGAAGAGGGGGTGGCGGGGGATTTTTAACCGAGTGTTGACTCCCAATCCATTAGTCATTCCTTACAAAAATATATCCCGTTACGCATGATAAATCACTTTAACATCATCTACGAACGTTAAGTCAGCTTTTTGTAAATGGCCAAAATAATGGCTTGTTTGACTATGGTAAATATCCCACCGCACGTTCACTTGAGAATTTAATGTTATTCTCTTTAAATGGTTTGGATCCATAGGTCATTTGCATCTTTAATATGTTTCAAGCATGCATTTCCATTTTTCAAAACATGTGTAGAAAAATCTCTTTCTTATAAAATTCCAAGCTATTAGGGTTGAACTAGTGGAATTTCCCAAACTAGGATAACAAAACTTTTTTGTTCATTTGTGGTGTGTCAATTAATTTTCTTTACTTACATTTTTTATTGCTTAAAATTTTTTCCATACATAAACTCTAAAATTTTCATTTTGTTGTGATCTATTTTCCTTTTATCACTTTTTTTGTTTACGAGATGAAGGGAAAGTTAAAACTCAAGTTTTGATTTAAGAAACAAAAGTACACACCTAAAACAGAAAAGCAGAACGCACAAATGTAGAGAGTGATAATTCCAAAAAGTTTCTGTAATTTTTAGGGATTGTAAACTCTTTTTAGTTTTTATATATCAAGTTTTGCAATCATCGGGAAAAGGGGGAGAGGGGGATTTTTAACCAAGTATTGACTCCCAATCCATAGGTCATTCATTACAAAAATATAGCCCATTAAGCATGATCAATCACTTTACAATCCTCTATGATCTTTTGGTCTGTTTTTGTAAATGGGCAAAATTATGGCTTGTTTGATTCGGGTAAATATCCCACCGCACGTTCACTTGAGAATTTAATGTTATTTTCTTTAAAAGGTTTGGATCCATAGGACATTTGCATCTTTAACCTGTTTCAAGCATGCATTTCCATTTTTTAAAACATGTGTAGAAAAATATCTTTCTTATAAAACTCCAAGCTATTAGGGTTGAACTAGTGGAATTTCCAAAACATGGATAACAAAACTTTTGTGTTCATTTGTGGTGTGTGAATAAATTTTCATTACTTACAATTGTTATTGGTTTAAATTTTTTCCATACCTAAACTCTAAAATTTTTGTTTTGTTATGATCGATTTGCCTTTTATCTTTTTTTTTTTTTGTTTACGAGATGAAGGGAAAGTGAAAACTCTAGTTCTTTTTTAAGAAAAAAAATACATCTAAAATGGAAATGAATGATGCACAAATGTAAAGAGCGATAATTCCAAAAACGGTATGTAATTTTTAGGGATTGTAAACTCTTTTTAGTTTTTATATATCAAGTTTTGAAATCGAATGGAAAAGGGGTAGGCGGGGGATTTTTAACCGAGTGTTGACTCCAAATCCATAGTCTTTCCTTAAAAAAAATATAGCTCGTTACGCATGATAAATCACTTTATAATCATCTACGATCGTTAGGTCTGCTTTTATAAATGGGCAAAATAATGGCTTATTTGACTCGGGTAAATATCCAACCACACGTTCACTTGAGAATTTAATGCTATTCTCTATAAAAGGTTTGGATCCATAGGTCATTTACATCTTTAGCATGTTTCAAGCATGCATTTCCTTTTTTTAAAACATGTGTAGAAAAGTCTCTTTCTTATAAAATTCCAAGCTATTACGGTTGATCTAGTGGAATTTCCCAAACTAGGATAACAAAACTTTTGTGTTCATTTGTGATGTGTCAATACATTTTCTTTACTTACATTTTTTATTGCTTTAAATTTTTTCCATACATAAACTCTAAAATTTTCATTTTGTTGTGATCTATTTGGCTTTTATCTTTTTTTTTTTTGTTTACAAGATGAAGGGAAAGTGAAAGCTCAAGTTTTTATTTAAGAAAAAAAAAGTACACATCTAAAATGGAAATGCATGATGCACAAATGTAGACAGTGGTAATTCAAAAAAGTGTCTGTAATTTTTTGGTATAGTAAACTCTTTTTAGTTCTTACATATCAGATTTTGCCATCGTCTAGAAAAGGGGGAGCCAAGGGATTTTTAAGTGACTATTGACTCCTAATCCATAAGTCATTCCTTACAAAAATGTAGCCCGTTACGCATGATAAATCTATTTACATTCATCTATTATCGTTAGCTCAACTTTTTGTAAATAGTCAAAACAATGGCTTGTTTGACTCTGGTAAACATCCCACCACACGTTCAATGGAGAATTTAATGTTATTCTCTTTAAAAGTTTTTTATCCAAAGGGCATTTGCATCTTTAACATGTTTCAAGCATGGATATCGATTTTTTAAAACACGTGTAGAAAAATCACTTTCTTATAAAATTCCAAGCTTTTAGGGTTGAACTAGTGGAATTTCCCAAACATGGATAACAAAACTTTTGTGTTCATTTTTGGTGTGTGAATAAATTTTTTTTACTTACATTTGTTATTGCTTGAAATGTTTTCCATACATAAACTCTAAAATTTTCATTTTGTTGTAATCTATTTGCCTTTTATCTCTTTTTTTGTTTACGAGATGAACGGAAAGTGAAAACTCAAGTTTTGATTTAAGAAAAAAAAGTACACATCTAAAATGGAAATTCAAAATGCACAAATGTAGAGAGTCATAATGCCAAAAAGAATCTGTAATTTTTAGGGATTGTAAACTCTTTTTAGTTTTTATACATCAGGTTTTACGATCGTCAGGAAAAGGGGGTGGCGGGGGATTTTTAACCGAGTGTTGACTCCAAATCCACCGGTCATTCCTTTAAAAATATATCCCGTTAAGCATGATAAATCACTTTACAATCATCAATGATCGTTTGGTCAGATTTTTCTAAATGGACAAACTAATGACTTCTTTGACTCGAGTAAATATCCCACAACACGTTCACTTGAGAATTTAATGTTATTCGCTATAAAAGGTTTGGGTCCATAGGTCATTTGCATCTTTAACCTGTTTCAAGCATGCATTTCCATTTTTTAAAACATGTGTAGAAAATCTCTTTCTTATAAAATTTCAAGTTATTAGGGTTGAAGTAGTGGAATTTCCCAAACTTTGATAACAAAACTTTTGTGTTCATTTGTGGTGTGTGAATAAATTTTCATTACTTACATTTGTTATTGGTTTAAATTTTTTCCATACCTAAACTCTAAAATTTTCTTTTTGTTGTGATCAATTTGCCTTTTATCTTTTTTTTTTGTGTGTTTATGAGATGAAGGGAAAGTGAAAACTCAAGTTTTGATTTAAGAAATAAGTATACATCTAAAATGGAAATGCATGATGCCCAAATGTAGAGAGTGATAATTCCAAAAAGTGTCAGTAATTTTTAGGGATTGTAAACTCTTTTTAGTTTTTATATATTAGGTTTCACAATCGAAGGGAAAAGGAGGAGGCAGGGGATTTTTAACCGAGTGTTGACTCCCAATCCATAAGTCATTCCTTACAAAAACATAGCCTGTTACACACGATAAATCACTTTACAATTAACTATGATCGTTGGGTCAGCTTTTTGTAAATAGGAAAAATAATGGCTTGTTTTACTTGGGTAAATATCCCACTGCACGTTCACTTGAGAATTAAATATTATTCTCTTTAAAAGGTTTAAATCCACAGGACAATTACATCTTTGACATGTTTCGAGCATGCATATCCATTTTTAAAAACATGTGTAGAAAAGTCTCTTTCTTATAAAATTCAAGCTATTAGGGTTGAACTAGTGGACTTTCCCAAACTTGGATAACAAAACTTTTGTAATCATTTGTGGTGTGTAAATAAATTTTCTTTACATACATTTGTTATTGCTTTAGATTTTTTCCATACATAAACACTAAAATTTTCATTTTGTTGTGATCTATTTGGCTTTTATCTCTTTTTTTGTTTATGAGATGAAGGGAAAGTGAAAACACAAGTTTTGATTTAAGAAAAAAAAAGTAAACATCTAAAATAGACATGCACAACGTACAAATGTAGGGAGTGATAATTCCAAAAAGTGTCTGTAATTTTTAGGGATTGTAAACTCTTTTTAGTTTTTATATATTAGGTTTTTCAATCATCGGGAAAAGGGGGAGGTGGGGGATTTTTAACCTAGTGTTGACTCCCTTTACTTAAATCATTCCTTACAAAAATATATCCCGTTATGCATGATTAATCACTTTACAACCATCTATGATCGTTTGGTCAGCTTTTGTGAATGGGCAAAATAATGGCTTGTTTGATTTGGGTAAATATCCCACCGCACGTTCACTTAAGAATTTAATGTTATTCACTTTAAAAGGTTTGGATCCATATGTCATTTGCATCTTTAACCTGTTTCAAGCAAGCATTTCCATATTTTAAAACATGTATAGAAAAATCTCTCTTATAAAATTCCAAGCTATTAGGGTTGAACTAGTGGAATTTCCGAAACTTGGATAAAAATTTTTTTTTGTTCATTTTTGGTGTGTGAATAAATTTTCATTACTTACATTTTTTATTGGTTTAAATTTTTTCCATACCTAAACTCTAAAATTTTCTTTTTGTTGTGATCTATTTGCCTTTTATCTCTTCTTTTTTGTTTACAAGATGAAGGGAAAGTGAAAACTCAAGTTCTGATTTAAGAAAAAAGTATACATCTAAAATGGAAATGCACGATGGACAAATGTAGAGAGTGATAATTCCAAAATCAAGTCTGTATTTTTTAGGGATTGTAAACTCTTTTCAGTTTTTATATGTCAGCTTTTGCAATCAAAGGGAAAAGGGCGAGGCGGGGGATTTTTAACCGAGTATTGACTCCCTATCCATAAGTCGTTCTTCATAAAATATATCCGGTTACACATGATAAATCACTTTATAATAATCTATGATCGTTAGGTCACTTTTTGTAAATGGGCAAAATAATCGCTTGTTTGACACGGGTAAATATCCGACCGCACGTTCAATTGAGAATTTAATGTTAGTCTGTTTAAAAGGTTTGGATCCATTGGTCATTTGCATCTTTAACATGTTTCAAGCATGCATTTCCATTTTTTAAAACATGTGTAGAAAAGTTTCTTTCTTAACAAATTCCAAACTGTTAGGGTTGAACTAGTGGAATTTCCCAAACTAGGATAACAAAACTTTTGTGTTAATTTGTGGTGTGTCAATAAACTTTTGTGTTCATTTCTTAAAATTTTTTCCATACATAAACTCTAAAATTTTCATTTTGTTTTGATCTATTTGCCTTTTATCTCTTTTTTTGTTGACAAGATGAAGGGAAAGTGAAAACTCAAGTTTTGATTTAAGAAAAAAAAGTACACATCTAAAATGGAAATGCACGATGCACAAATCTAGAGAGTGATAATTCCAAAAAGTGCCTGTAATTTTGAGGGATTGTATACTCTTTTTAGTGTTTATATATCAGTTTTTGCAATCATCGGGAAAAGGGGGAGGCAGGGGATTTTTAACCGAGTGTTGACTCCCAATCCATAGGTCACTCCTTACAAAAATATATCCCGTTACACATGATAAATCACTTTACAATCATCTATGATCGTTAGGTCAGTCTTTTGTAAAAGGGGTAAAATAATGGCTTGTTTGACTATGGTAAATATCCCACCACATGTTCACTTAAGAATTTAATGTTATTCTCTTTAAATGGCTTGGATCCATAGGTCATTCGCATCTTTAACATGTTTCAAGCATGCATTTCCATTTTTTAAAACATGTGTAGAAAAATCTTTTTCTTATAAAATTCAAAGCTATTAGAGTTGAACTAGTGGAATTTCCAAAAATATGATAAAAAAACTTTAGTGTTCATTTGTGGTGTGTCAATAAATTTTCTTTACTTACATTTGTTATTGCTTTAAATATTTTCCATACATAAACTCTAAAATTTTCATTTTTTTGTGATCTATTAGCCTTTTATCTCTTTTTTTTGTTTATGAGATGAAGGGAACGTGAAAACTCAAGTTTTGATTTAAGAAAAAAAAGTACAAATCTAAAATGGAAATGCAAAACGCACAAATGTAGGGAGTGATAATTCCAAAAAGTGTCTGTAATTTTTAGGGATTGTAAACTCTTTTTAGTTTTAAAATATTAGGTTTTGCAATCATCAGGAAAAAGGGGAGGCAGGGGATTTTTAACCGAGTGTTGACTCCCAATCCATAAGTCATTCCTTACAAAAATATAGCCCTTAACGCGTGATAAATCACTTTATAATCATTTATGATCGTTAGTTCAGCTTTTTGCAAATAGGCAAAATAATGGCTTGTTTGACTCGAATAAATATCACACGTTCTCTTTAGAATTTAAAGTTATTCTCTTTAAAAGGTTTGGATCCATAGGTCATTTTCATGCTTTACATGTTTCATGCATGCATATCCATTTTTTTAAACATGTGTAGAAAATCTTTTTCTTATAAAATCCCAAGCTATTAGGGTTGAACTAGTGGAATTTCCCAAACTTGGATAACAAAACTTTTGTGTTCATTTTTGGTGTGTGAATAAATTTTATTTACATACATTTGTTATTAATTTAAATTTTTTCCATACATAAACTCCAAAATTTTCATTTTGATGTGATCTTTTTGCCTTTTATATCTTTTTTTGTTTACGAGATGAATGGAAAGTGAAAACTCAAGTTCTGATTTAAAAAAAAAAGTACTCATAAAAAATGCAAATACACAACGCACAAATTTAGAGTGTGATAATTCCAAAAAGTGTCTGTATTTTTTATGGATTGTAAACTATTTTTTGTTTCTATATATCAGGTTTTGCAATTGTCGGGAAAAGGGGGTGGCGGGGGATTTTTAACCGACTGTTGACTCCCAAACCATTGGTCATTCCTTACAAAAATATAGACCATTGCGCAAGGTAAATCACTTTAGAATAATCTATGATCGTTAGGTCAGCCTTTTGTAAATGGGAAAAATAATGGCTTGTTTGATTCTGGTAAATATCCCACTGCACGTTCTCTTGAGAATTTAATGTTATTCTCTTTAAAAGGTTTGGATCCATTGGTCATTTGCATCTTTAACATGTGTCAAGTTTGCATATCCATTTTTTAAAACATGTGTAGAAAAGTCTTTTTCTTATAAATTCAAAGCTATTAGGGTTGAACTAGTGGAATTTCCCAAACTTGGATATTAAAACTTTTGTAATCATTTGTGGTGTGTCAATAAATTTTCTTAACTTACATTCGTTATTGCTTTAAATTTGTTCCATACATAAACTCTAAAATTTTCATTTTGCTGTGATATATTTGCCTTTTATATCTTTTTTTTTATGAGATGAAGGGAAAGTGAAAACTCAAGTTTTCATTTAAGGAAAAAAAGTAAACATCTAAAATGGAAATGCACAACGTACAAATGTAGGGAGTGATAATTCCAAAAAAGTGTTTGTATTTTGTAGGGATTGTAAACTCTTTTTTGTTTTTATATATTAGGTTTTGCAATCGTCGGGAAAAGGGGGAGGCGGGGGATTTTTTACTGAGAGTTGACTTCCAATCCATAAGTCATTCCTTACAAAAATATAGCTCTTTACGCATGATAAATCACTTGAACTAGTGGAATTTCCCAAATTAGGATAACAAAAATTTTGTGTTCATTTGTAGTGTGTCAATAAATTTTTTTTACTTACATTTTTTATTGCTTTAAATTTTTTCCATACATAAACTCTAAAATTTTCATTTTGTTGTCATCTATTTGCCTTTTATCTCTTTTTTTGTTTACGAGATGAAGGGAAAGTGAAAAGTCAAGTTTATATCTAAGAAAAAAAAGTGCACATCTAAAATGGAAGTGCACAACGCACAAATGTAGAGAGTGATAATTCAAAAAAGTGTCTGTAATTTTTAGGTAATGTAAACTCTTTTTAGTTCTTACAAATCAGATTTTGCAATCGTCGGGAAAAAGGGGAGACGAGAGATTTTTAATTGACTACTGACTCCCAATCCATAATTCATTCCTTACAAAAATGTATCTCTTCACACATGATAAATCTCTTTACAATCATCTATGATCGTTAGGTCAGCTTTTTGTAAATAGGCAAAATAATGGCTTGTTTGACTCGAGTAAATATCCCACCGCACGTTTACTTGAGAATTTAATGTTATTCTAGTTAAAAGTTTTGGATCCATAGGTCATTTGCATCTTTAACATGTTTCAAGCATGCATATCCATTTTTTAAAACATGTGTAGAAAAATATCTTTCTTATAAAATTCCAAGCTATTAGGGTTGAACTAGAGGAACTTCCCAAACATGGATAACAAAACTTTTGTGTTCATTTGTGGTGTGTGAATAAATTTTCTTTACTAACATTTGTTATTGCTTTAAATTTTTTCCATACATAAAGTCCAAATTTTCATTTTTTTGTGATCTATTTCCCTTTTATCTCTTTTTTTTTACGAGATGAAGTGAAAGTGAAAACTCAAGTTTTGATATAAGAAAAAAAAGTACTCTTCTAAAATGGAAATGCACAATGCACAAATGTCGAGAGTGATAATTCCAAAAAATTTCTATAATTTTTAGGGATTGTAAACTCCTTTTAGTTTTAATATATCAGGTTTTGCAATCGTCGGGAAAAGGGAGAGGTGGGGGATTTTTAACCGAGTGTTGACTCCCAATCCATAGGACATTTCTTATAAAAATATAGCCCGTTACACATGATAAATCACTTTACAATCATCTATGATCGTAAGGTCAGCCTTTTTTAAAGGGAAAAATAATGGCTTGTTTGACTATGGTAAATATCCCACCGCACGTTCACTTGAGAATTTAATGTTATTCTCTTTATATGGTTTGGATCCATAGGTCATTTGCATCTTTAACATGTTTCCAGCCTGCATTTCAATTTTTTAAAACATGTCTAGAAAAATCTCTTTCTTATAAAATTCCAAGCTATTAGGGTTGAACTAGTGGAATTTCCCAAACCATGATAACAAAACTCTTGTGTTGATTTGTGGTGTGTCAATAAATTTTCTTTACTTATATTTGTTATTGCTTGAAATTTTTTCCATACATAAACTTGAAAATTTTCATTTTTTTGAGATCTATTTGCCTTTTATCTCCTTTTTTTTTATGAGATGAAGGGAAAGTGAAAACTCAAGTTTTGATATAAGAAAAAAAAGGTATACATCTAAAATGGAAATGCACAACGCCCAAATGTAGAGAGTGATAATTCAAAAAAGTGTCTGTAATTATTAGGGATTTTAAAAATTTTTAGTTCTTATATATAGATTTTTGCAATCGTAGGGAAAAGAGGGAGGCGAGGGATTTTTAACAAACTGTTGACTCCCAATCCATAAGTCATTCCATAAAAAAATGTAGCACATTTTGCAAGATAAATCTCTTTACAATCATCTATGATCGTAAGGTCAGCTTTTTGTAAATGGGAAAAATAATGGCTTTTTTCACTCGGGTAAATATTCGACCGCACATTCACTTGAGAATTTAATGTTATTCACTTTAAAAGGTTTGGATCGAAAGGTCATTTGCATCTTTAACCAGTTTCAAGAATGCATTTCCATTTTTTAAAACATGTGTAGAAAAATCGCTTTCCCAAACTAGGATAACAAAAAATTTGTGTTCATTTGTGGTGTGTGAATAAATTTTCATTACTTACATTTGTTATTGGTTTAAATTTTTTCCATACCTAAACACTAAAATTTTCTTTGTGTTGTGATCTATTTGCCTTTTATCTCTTTTTTTTTATGAGATGAAGGGAAAGTGAAAACTCTAGTTTTGATTTAAGAAAAAAAAGTACACATCTAAAATGGAAATACACGATGCACAAATGTAGAGAGTGATAATTCCAAAAAGTGTCAGTAATTTTTAAGGATTGTAAACTCTTTTTAGTTTTTATATATCAGATTTTGCAATCGAAGGGAAAAGGGGGAGGAGGGGGATTTTTAACCGAGTGTTGACTCCCAATCCATAAGTCATTCCTAACAAAAACATAGCCCGTTATGCTTGATAAATCACTTTATAATCATCTATGATCGTTAGGTCTGCTTTTTCTAAATGGGCAAAAAAATGGCTTGTTTGACTCAGGTAAATATCGGACCGCATGTTCACTTGATAATTTAATGATATTCACTTTAAAAGGTTTTGATCCATAGGTCATTTCCATCTTTAACAAGTTTCAAGCTTGCATATCCATTTTTTAAAACATGTGTAGAAAAGTCTCTTTCATATAAAATTCAAAGTTATTAGGGATGAACTAGTAGAATTTCACAAACTTGGATAAAAAAACTTTTGTAATCATTTGTGGTGTATGAATAAATTTTCTTTACTTACATTTGTTATTGTTTTAAAATTTTTCCATACATAAACTCTAAAATTTTTATTTTTTTGCAATCTATTTGCCTTTTATCTCTGTTTTTGTTTTTGAGATGAAGGGAAAGTGAAAACTCAAGTTTTGATTTAAGAAAAAAAAGTACACGTCTAAAATGGAAATGTACAATGCACAAATATTGAGAGTGATAATTCCAAAAAGTGTCTGTAATTTTTAGGTATTGTGAACTCTTTTTAGTTTTTAAATATTAGGTTTTGCAATCATAGGAAAAAGGGGGAGGTGGGGGATTTTTAACCGAGTGTTGACTCCCAATCCATAAGTCATTCCTTATAAAAATATAGCCCGTTGCGCATGATAAATAAATTTACAGTCATCTATGATCATTAGGTCAGCTTTTTGTAAATGGGCAAAATAAAGGCTTGTTTGACTCGGGTAAATATCCTGTTGTACGTTCACTTGAGAATTTAATGTTATTCTCTTCAAAAGGTTTGGGTTCATAGGTCATTTTCATCTTTAACATGTTTTTAGCATGCATATCCATTTTTTAAAACATGTGTCGAAAAAAATTTCTTACAAAATTCAAAGCTATTAGGGTGTAACTTCTGGAATATCCCAAACTTGGATAACAAATCTTTTGTGTTCATTTGTAGTGTGTGAATAAATTTTCTTTACTTAATTTTGTTATTGCTTTAATTTTTTCCATAAATAAACTTTAAAATTTTCATTTTGTTGTGATCTATTTGCCTTTTATCTCTTTTTTTATTTACGAGATGAAGGGAAAGTGAAAACTCAAGTTTCTATTTAAGAAAAAAAAAGTACTCGTCTAAAAGGGAAATGCACAACGCACAAATGTAGAGAGTGATAATTCAGAAAAGTGTATGTAATTTTTAGGGATTGTAAACTCTTTTTAGTTTTTATATATGAGGTTTTGGAATCGTTGGGAAAAGGGGGAGGTGGGGGATTTTTAACCGAGTGTTGACTCCCCATCCATAAGTCATTCCTTAAAAAAATATAGCCCGTTACACATGATAAATAACAATACAATCATCCATGATCTTTTGGTCAGCTTTTTGTAAATGGGAAAAATAATGGCTTGTTTGACTCAGGTAAATATCCCAACGCACGTTCACTTGAGAATTAAATGTTATTCTCTTTAAAATGTTTGGATCCATAGGTCATTTGCATCTTTAACATGTTTCAAGAAATCATTTTCATTTTCTAAGACAAGTGCAGAAAAATCTCTTTCTTATAAAATTCCAAGCTATTAGGGTTGAACTAGTGGAATTTCCAAAATTTTGATAACAAAACTTTTGTGTTCATTTGTGGTGTGTGAATAAATTTTCTAAAATTTTTTTTTGTCGTGATCTATTTGCCTTTTATCTTTTTTTTTTTTTGTTTACGAGATGAAGGGAAAGTGAAAAATCATGTTTTGATTTAAGAAAAAAATTACACATCTAAAATGGTAATGGACAATGCACAAATGTAGAGAGTGATAATTCCAAAAAGTGTCTGTAATTTTTAGGGATTGTAAACGCTTTTTACTTTTTATGTCTGAGGTTTTGCAATCGTCGGGAAAAGGGGGAGGCGGGGATTTTTAACGGAGTGTTGACTCCCAATACATAAATCATTTCTTACAAAAAATAGACCCTGTTACGCATGATAATCATTTTACAATCATCTATGATCGTTAGGTCAGCTTTTAGAAAATGGGGAAAATAAAGGCTTGTTTGACTCGGGTAAATATCCCACCAAACGTTCACTTGACAATTTAATGTTGTTCTTTTTAAAAGGTTTTGATCCATAGGTCATTTGCATCTTTAACATGTTTCAAGCATGCATATGCCTTTTTTAAAACATGTGTAGAAAAGTCTCTTTCTTAAAAAATTCCATGCTATAAGGGCTGAACTGGTGAAATTTCCAAAACTTGGATAAGAAAACTTTTGTGTTCATTTGTGGTGTGTGAATAAATTTTCTTTACTTACATTTGTTATTGGATTAAATTTTTTCCATACATAAACTCTAAAATTTTCATTTTGTTCTGATCTATTTGCCTTTTATCCCTTTTTTTTGTTTACAAGATGAAGGAAACGTAATAACTCAAGTTTTGATTTAAGTAAACAAAATACTCATCTAAAATGGAAATGCAGAACACACAAATGTAGAGATTGATTATTCCAAAAAAGTGTCTGTAATTTTTAGGGATTGTAAACTCTTTTTAGTTTTTATCTATCCAGTTTTGCAATCGTTGGGAAAAGGGGGAGGCGGGGGATTTTTAACCGAGTGTTGACTCCCAATTCATAGGTCATTCCTTAAAAAATTATAGCCTGTTAAACACGATAAATCACTTTACAATCATCTATGATCGTTAGGTCAACCTTTTGTAAATGGGCAAAATAATATCTTGTTTGACTCGGGTAATTATCCCACCGCACGTTCACTTGAGAATTTAATGTTATTCTCTCTAAATGGTTAGGATCCAAAGGTCATTTCCATATTTAACATGTTTCTAGCATGCACTTCCAATTTTTAAAACATGTGTAGAAAAATCTCTTTCTTATAAAATTCCAAGCTATTAGGGTTGAACTAGTGGAATTTCCAAAACTATGATAACAAAACTTTTGTGTTCATTTGTGGTGCATGAATAAAAATATTTTACTTACATTTGTTATTGCTTTAAATTTATTCCATAAATAAACTCTAAAATATTCATCTTGTTGTAATTTATTTGCCTTTTATCTTTTGTTTTTGTTTACGAGATAAAGGGAAAGTGAAAACTCAAGTTTTGATTTAAGAAAAAAAAAGTACCCAACTATAATGGAAATACACAACACACAAATGTAGAGAGTCATAATTCGAAAAAGTGTCAGTAATTTTTAGGGATTGTAAACTCTTTTTAGTTCCTGTATCGGGTTTTGCAATCGTCGGGAAAAGGGGGAGGTGGGGGACTTTTAACCGAGTGTTGACTCGCAATCCATAAGTCATTCCTTAGAAAAATAAAGCCCATGACGCATGATAAATCACTTTACAATCATCTATGAATGTTAGGTCAACTTTTTGTAAATATGCAAAATAATGGCTTGTTTGACTCGGGTAAATATCCCACCGCACGTTCACTTGTGAATTTAATGTTATTCTTTTTAAAAGGTTTGGATCCATAGGTCATTTGCATCTTTAACATGTTTCAAGCATGCATATCCATTTTTTAAAACATGTGTAGAAAAATATCTTTCTTATAAAATTCCAAGCTATTAGGGTGTAACTAGAGGAATTTCCCAAAATTGGATAACAAAATTTTGGGTACATTAGTGGTGTGTTAATAAATTTTCTTTACTTAAATTTTTTATTGCTTTAAATTTTTTCTTTCCTAAAATCAAAAATTTTCTTTTTGTTGTGATCTATTTGCCGTTTTCCCTTTTTTTTTTGTTAACGAGATGAAGGGAAAGTGAAAACTCAAGTTTTTATTTAAGAAAAAAAAAGTTCACATCTAAAATGGAAATTCACAATGCACAATTGTAGAGAGTGATAATTCTAAAAAGTGACTATAATTTTTAGGGATTGTAAACTTATTTTTGTTTTAATATATCAGGTTTTGTAATCGTCGGGAAAAGGGGGAGGTGGGGAATTTTTAATCGAGTGTTGACTCCTAATCCATAAGTCATTCCTTACAAAAATATAGCCCGTTACACATGATAAATCACTTTACAATCATCTATGATCGTTTGGTCAGCTTTTTTTAAATGGGCAAAATAATGGCTAGTTTGACTCGGGTAAATATCCCACTATACGTCACCTGAGAATTTAATGTTATTCTCTTTAAATGGTTTGGATCCATAGGTCATTTCATCTTTAACATGTTTCAAGCATGCATTTCCAATTTTTAAAACATGTGTGGAAAAATATCTTTCTTATAAAATTCGAAGCTATTAGGGTTGAACTAGTGGAATATCCAAAACTTGGATAACAAAAGTTGTGTTCATTTGTGGTGTGTGAATAAATTTTCTATACTTACATTTGTTGTTGCTTTAAATTTTTCCCATACATAAACTCTAAAATTTTCATTTTGTTCTGATCTGTTTGCCTTTTATCTCGTTTTTTGTTTACGAGATAAAGGGAAAGTGAACACTCAAGTTTGGATTTAAGAAAAAAAGTACACATCTTAAATGGAAATGCACTATGCACAAATGTGGAAATTGATAATTACAAAAAGTGACCGTAATTTTTAAGGATTGTAAACTCTTTTTTGTTTTTGTATATCTGGTTTTGGAATCGTCGGGAAAATGGGGAGGCGGGGGATTTTCAACCGAGTGTTGACTTCCAATCCATAAGTCATTCCATACAAAAATATAGCCCGATACGCTTGATAAATCACTGTACAATCATCTATGATCGTTTGATTAGCTTTTTGTAAATGGGCAAAATAAGGGTTTGTTTGACTCGGGTAAATATCCGACCACACGTTCACTTGAGAATTTAATGTTATTCACTTTAAAAGGTTTGGATCGAAAGGTCATTTGCATCTTTAACCTGTTTCAAGCATGCATTTCCATTTTTTAAAACAAGTGTGAAAAAATCTTTTTTCTGATAAAATTTGAAGCTATTAGGGTTGAACTAGTGGAATTTCCCAAACTTGGATAACAAAAATTTTGTGTTCATTTGTGGTGTGTGAATAAATTTTCATTATTTACATTTATTATTGGTTTAATTTTTTCCATACCTAAACACTAAATTTTTCTTTGTGTTGTGATCTATTTGCCTTTTATCTCTTTTTTTTTTTTTACGAAATGAAGGGAAAGTGAAAACCCTAGTTTAAGAAAAAAAGTACACATCTAAAATGGAAATGCACAATGCACAAATGTAGAGAGTGATAATTCCAAGAAGTGTCTGTAATTTTCAGGGATTGTAAACTCTTTTTAGTTTTTATATATCAGGTTTTGCAATCGAAGGGAAAAGGGGGAGGAGGGGGTTTTTTAACCGAGTGTTGACTCCCAATCCATAAGTCATTCCTAACAAAAATATAGCCCGTTATGCTTGATAAATCACTTTATAATCATCTATGATCGTTTGGTAAATTTTTTGTAAATAGGCAAAATAATGGCTTGTTTGAGGTGGGTAAATATCCCACCGCGCGTTCACTTGAGAATTTAATGTTATTCTCTTTAAAAGGTTTGGATCCATAGGTCATTTGCATCTTTAACATGTTTCAAGCATGCATTTTCGTTTTTTAAAACATGTGTAGAAAAATCTCTTTCTTATAAAATTCCAAGCTATTAGGATTGAACTAGTGGAATTTCAAAATTTTGGATAATAAAACTTTTGTGTTCATTTGTGGTGTTTGAATAAATTTTCTTTAACTACATATGTTATTGCTTTAAATTTTTTCCATACATAAAGTCTAAAATTTTCATTTTGTTGTGATCTATTTGCCTTTTGTCTCTTTTTTTTTTATGAGATGAAGGGAAAGTGAAAATTCAAGCTCTGAGTTAAGAAAAAAAACACACATCTAAAATGGAAGTGGACAATACACAAATGTAGAGAGTGATAATTCCAAAAAGTATCTATAATTTTTATGGATTATAAACTCTTTTTTAGTTTTTATATATCATGTTTTGCAATCGTCGGGAAAAGAGGGAGGCAGGGGATTTTTAACCGAGTGTTGACTCCCAATCCATAACTCATTCCTCAAAAAAATATAGGCCGTTGCACATGAGAAATCACTTTACTATCATCTATGATCGTTAGGTCAGCATTTTGTAAATGGGCAAAATAATGGCTTGTTTGACTCGGGTAAATATCCCACTGCATGTTCACTTAAGCATTTAATGGTATTCTCTATAAAAAGTTTGGATCCATAGGTCATTTGCATCTTTAAAAAGTTTCAAACATGCCTATCCATATTTTAAAACATGTGCAGAAAAATCTCTTTCTTATAAAATTCCAAGTTATTAGGGTTGAACTAGAGGAATTTCCCCAACTTGGATAACAAAGCTTTTGTGTTCATTAGAGGTGTGTGAAAAAAAATTTACTTATTTTTTTATTGATTGAAATTTTTTCCATACCTAAACTCTAAAATTTTCTTTTTGTTGTGGTCAATTTGCCTTTTATCTCTTTTTTTCTGTTTACGAGATGAAGGGAAAGTGAAAACTCAAGTTCTGATTAAAGAAAAAAAAGTACACATCTACAATGGAAATTCACAATACACAAATGTAGAGAGTGATAATTCAAAAAAGTGTTTGTAATTTTTAGGGATTGTAAACTCTTTTTAGTTTTTATATATGAGGTTTACAATCGTCGGGAAAAGGGGAAGGCGGGGAATTTTTAACCAAGTGTTGACTCCTAATCCATAAGTTATTCCTCACAAAAATATAGCCCGTTACGCATGATAAATCACTTTACAATCATCTATGATCGTTAGGTCAGCTTTTTGTAAATGGGCAAAATAATGGCTAGTTTGACTCGGGTAAATATCCCACTGCACGTTCACTTGAGAATTTAATGTTATTCTCTTTAAAAGGTTTGGATCCATAGGTCATTTGCATCTTTAACATGTTTCAAGCATGCATTTCCAATTTTTAAAATTCGTGTAGAAAAATCTCTTTCTTATAAAATTCCAAGCTATTAGGGTTGAACTAGTGGAATTTCCGAAACTAGGATAACAAAACTTTTGTGTTAGTTTGTGGTGTGTGAATAAATTTTCTTTACTAACATTTATTATTGATTTAAATGTTTTGCATACATAAACTCTAAAATTTTCATTTTGTTGTGATCTGTTTGCCTTTTATCTCTTGTTTTGTTTACGAGATAAAGGGAAAGTGAACACTCAAGTTTTTATTTAGGAAAAAAAATTACACATCTTAAATGGAAATGCACGATGCACAAATCTAGAGAGTGATAATTCCAAAAAGTATCTGTAATTTTTTGGGATAGTAAACTCTTTTTATTTTTTATATATCTGGTTTCGCAATCGTCGGGAAAAGGAGGAGGCGGTGAATTGTTAACTGAGTGTTTATTCTCAATCCATGAGTCATTCCTTACAAAAATATAGACCGTTACGCATGATAAATCACTTTACAATCATCTATGATCATCAGGTCAGCTTTTTGTCATTGGGCAAATTAATGGCTTGTTCGACTCGAGTAAATATCTCATCGCATGTTTACATGAGAATTTAATGTTATTCTCTTTAAAAGGTTTGGATCCATTGGTCATTTGCATCTTTAACATGTTTCAAGCATGCATTTCCGTTTTTGAAAACATGTGGAGAAAAATCTCTTTCTTATAAAATTCCAAGAAATTAGGGTTGAACTACTGGAATTTCCCAAATTTGTATAAGAAAAATTTTGTGCTCATTTGTGGAGTGTGAAGAAATTTTCTTTACTTACATATTTTATTGCTTTAAATTTTTTCCAAACATAAACTCGAAAATTTTTATTTTGTTGTAATCTATTTGCCTTTTATCTCTTTTTTTGTTTACGAGATGAAGGGAAAGTGAAAATTCAAGTTTTGATTTAAGAAAAAAAGTACACATCTAAAATGGAAATACGAAATGCACAAATGTAGAGAGTGATAATTCCAAAAAGTGCCTGTAATTTTTAGGGATTGTATACTCTTTCTTAGTTTTTATATATTTGGTTTTGCAATCGTCGGAAAAAAGGGGGAGGCAGGGGATTTTTAACCGAGTGTTGAATCCCAATCGATAAGATATTCCTTACAAAAATATAGCTCATTGCGCATGATAAATCACTTTACAATCATCTATGATCCTTAGGCAGCTTTTTGTAAATCGGCAAAATAATGGCTAGTTCAACTCAGATAAATATCCCACCGCACGTTCACTTGAGAATTTAATGTCATTCTCTTTAAAAGGTTGGGATCCATATGTCATTTGCATCTTTAACATGTTTCAAGCATGCATTTCCATTTTTTAAAACATGTGTAGAAAAATCTCTTTCTTATAAAATTCCAAGCTATTAGCGTTGAACAAGTGGAATTTCCCAAATTTGGATAACAAAACTTTTGTGTTCATTTGTGGTGTGTGAATAAATATTTTTACTTACATATGTTATTGCTTTAAATTTTTTGCATACATAAACTCTAAATTTTTGATTTTGTTGTGATCTATTTGCCCTTTATTTCTTTTTTTGTTTACGTGATGAAAGGAAAGATAAAATTCAGGTTTTGATTTAAGAAAAAAAGTTCAAATCTAAAATGGAAATGCAGAATGCCCAAATGTAGAGAGTGATAATTTCAAAAAGTGTATGTAATTATTAGGGATTGTAAACTCTTTTTTAGTTTTTATATATCAGGTTTTGTAATCGTTGGGAAATGGGGGAGGCGGGGGATTTTTATCCAAGTGTTGACTCCCAATCCATAAGTCATTCCTTATAGAAATATAGCCCGTTATGCATGATAAATCACTTGATCCATGGCAAGGGAAGAACCTAACAGATTCACGCCTTCCATCACAGCATGCTAAAATTTTTGTGCGTATTTCTACCAATGCTAAAAACCTTGCACTTATTTCTCCCAATAGACATTTTTCTCGGGATGAAGAATCCCTCATTGTGTTCCCGCTTTGATATCAAATGTTAAGCACCTAGCCAATACTTACCAAAAGACCGATCTATTTGGTAGCAAAAAGCCAAGTACTTAACCCCAGGATCATAACAATACTCCCACCATTATGAGCCAACATCCTCAGTGGCCCACTCTAGCAACACTGGTCCGACCCACTTTTTGAGCCTACCAGTAATTTTAATCTGGTATCTAGGTCGCCCCCTCTGGGATTCGAACTTGCAACAACGGTATATCTCTAATACAAAGTTGTTATGGTCCCTTGCTTTGGTAACTCGGTGTGGGATTGGTGAATCCAGAGTTGTAAGAGAGTTGCTGCTCTCAATTGGAAGGAAAAGAGCTTCCTTTTTTCAGCTATGCTGTTGTTCTTGGTAAGAGGATGGGAAGCCCTTGCTGCTCTCGGACAGGAGGGGAATGGCCCCTTGCTGCTCACGACTGAGAGGGTTAGGACCCTTCCAGCTGCTGTCCGGGATAGGGGCTGAAAAGACTCTAACTTGGGCAGTCCACGGATGAGAGGTTAAGAGTCCCTAACCTTGCTGCTCTCTAGTTTAGTGGTTGAAGAACCTCTAGCCTTTGCTGCTCTCGGTATAGTGGCTGGAAAACCTCTATCTTGGCTCAAAAAGAGAGAGGGAGAGAGATCCTCTCTTGCTTTTGTGCACTGATTAGAGGCTAAAGGCCTCTTGTTGAGCTCGGAAAAGAGGAAGAAATCTCTCCTTGTTTTTGGTGAAGAGGAAGGTAAAACAAAAAATCAAAGAGAGAAGAAAGAAATTCATATTCAAGAGGGAACTTGATTCTAGAGCTCGTCAAGGAGAACTCTGAACCCTGTTTAACCTAATTCAAGACTTGCCTTTTCTCATTCTCCTTCCCCTCTAAGTAGGGTTGAAGGCAACATAATTTTAGGGTTTAATTTTAAAATTCTGCCCCTATGGCAATTTAACTTAAATAATGCATAAAAACGAATTTAAAACAATATGGAAATAAAGCAATTAACTCAGTGACTCAATGAGCCTCCTTTGGATGACTCGGTTAGTTTTAAAAAGGATAGTCCCACATACATTAGTGAGTATAAAGATCTTGCATTTATTAGTTGACAGAAGAGGTTTCCTAAGTGGCTAGTCATTTTGGGAGAGGGCCTTCGATCCAATTTAACATGGTATCAGAGCAAAGTTCTCATATGTGGGCATCCACCCAAATTATCCACGTGCTGCCACATGAGGGCCTCTACCCAAAATATCCATGTGCCTACACGTGAGGGGGAGATTTCAAAAGGATAGTCCCACATACATTAGTGAGTATAAAGATCTGGCATTTATTAGTTGGCAGAAGATGTTTCCTAAGTGGCTAGTCATTTTGGGATAGGGCCTTCAACCCAATTTATCAGTTAGCTATTGAGTCCTCAACATTTTCTTGATGAAAATTCTTTCCAAGAAAAATTTTTGGTATAAATTTTTTTGTTGAAACTAATTACTTTCTACAATCATAAGGCTTTGTTAGTGCATTTTTTCAAAAAACGCTAGAAATTATTTCTTGTAAAAATATATCTTCAGGGTCCATTAGTGCCTCACTTATCTCTCAAACACTTTTACAATTGAGAATTTTTATCAGGAAAATTTTGAAGAAACATTAAAATTTTGAAATTACTTTCTACAACTATAAGGCCTTCTTTGTGCATCTTTTGAGGAAACATTGGAAAAATATTTCTGGGAAAATTTTTTACTAGATAGTGTATGTTTACAAAAAATGTGAAAATTTTCTGGATACACTTTTTAAGTTGAAAATTTTACTAGGAAAATTTTGCTGAAATAAATCGCTTTCTACAACAATCAGATCTTGTTAGTGTATGTTTTACAGAAAATTTTGAAAAATATTTCTTTCTAAAATATATCTCACGGGACCATTAATACCTCATGTTCCCTAGAAACACTTTTCTAGCTGAAAATTCTTACCAAGAAAACTTTTTGGTTAGGCAATTTTTTGTCGAAACAAATTAGTTTCTAGAACTATAAGTCCTTGTTGGTGTATTTTTAGGAATTTTTGTTAAAGTATTTCAAGTAAAAATACGTCTCTGAGGAACATTAGTGCCTAATGTTTCCTAGAAACCCTTTTCAAGACGAAAATTCTTACTAGGAAAATTTTGTGGTAAAGCAATTTTTGCATAAACAAATTACATTTTACAACTATAAGGCCTTGTTAGTGCCTTTTGTTTCAAAAAAGGTTGGAAACATATTTCTTGTAAAAATTCATCTCGTGGGATCATTAGTGTTTCATGTTTCCTGGAAACATTTTCCAGCTAAAAATTCTTACCAAGAAAGTATTGAGTTAAGGCAATTGTTGCTGAAACAAATTAATTTTTAGAAATGTAAGTTCTAGTTAGTACCTTTTTTTTAGGAAACATTGGAAATGTATTTCTCATAAAAATAGCTCTCCAAAGACCATTAGCGACTCATGTTTCTTGGAAACACTTTTCTAGCTTAAAATTCTTACCAAGTAAATTTTGAGTTAAGGTAATTTTTGTAGAAACAAACTACTTTGTATAACTATAAGGACTTGTTTGTGCATTTTTCAGGAAACATTAGAAAACTATTTCTAGTAAAAATATGTCTCCAGTGACCGTAGTGTTTGAGGTTTCTAGGAAACACTTTTCTAGAAGAAATTTCTTACATGAAAAATTTTGAGGTAAGGGAATTTTTGCTTAAAAAAAATACATTTTACAACTATATGGCCTTTTTATGCCTTTTTTCATGAAACGTTGGAGAAACATATCTAGTAAAAATACATATGTAAGGACCATTAGTGCCTCATGTTTCCTAGAATAATTTTTCTAGTAGAAAATTATTACAATAAAACTTTTTTGCTTAGGCATTTTTTTAAACAAATTACTTTTTATAACCGTGATCCCTCAATAATGACTTTTTTAGGAAACATTGGAAATAGTATTTCTAGTAAAAATATGTCTCCAGTGACCTTTAGTGCCTCATGTTTCCTAGCATTTCTTACTTAGACAAATTACTTCTTAAAACTATAAGGTCTTGTTAGTGAATTTTTTTTTGGAAACATTGAAAAAACGTTTCTAGGAAAAAAAATGTCTCTAGGGCCCATTAGTGAATCATGTTTCCTGGAAACACTTTTCAACTTGGAAATTCTTATCGGAAATTTTTGTGGAAATCCTATTTTTTATGAAACAAACTACTTTTAACAACTATAAGGCATTGTTAGTGCTTTTTTTAAGGAAATGTTGGAAAAGTATTTCTAGGAAAAATCCATCTCCAGGGAGCATTAGTGCCTCAGGTTTCCTTGAAACCCTTTTAAAACTAAACATTCTCACCAATTGTAAGGCTTCGTTACTAAAAAGTTTGCGGTAACGATTTTTTTGCAGAAAAAATTACTTTCAACAATTGTAAGGCCTTGATAGTCCTTTTTTCAGGAAACGTAGGAAAATTATTTCCAATAAAAATATGTCACCAAGGACTATTAGTGCCTCAAGTTTCTAGGAAACACTTTTCGAGATAAAAAATTTTACCAAGAAAATTTTCTGGTTTTGCAATTTTTTCTAAAACAAATTACTTTCAACAATTATAAGGCCTTGTTATTGCATTTTTTTAGGAAACGTTGGAATAATAATACTAGTAATAATACATATCCATGGGCCATTAGTGCCTCATGTTTCTTGGAAACACTTTTCTTGCAGAAAATTATTCCCGGTAAAATTTTGTGGTATGGCAATTCTTTTCTAAAACAACTTATTTCTATAACTAAAAGGCCTCGGTAGTTGCTTTTTTTAGGAAACATTGTCCAAGTATTTCTAGTAAAAAAATGTCTTCAGGGTCCACTAATGCCTCATGTTTCCTAGAAACACTTTTCTAGCAGACAATTGTTACCACGAAAATTTTGTGGTAAGACAATTATTTCCAAAACAAATTACTTTCTAAAATTATAAGGCCTTGCTAGTTTTTTTTTCAAGCAACGTTGGCAAAGTATTTTTCTTAAAAAAAATGCATCTCCTAGGACTATTATTGCCTCATGTTTCCTGGATACACTTTTCTAGCTGAAAATTCTTACCAAGAAATTTTTTTGTAATGCGTTTTTTGCTTAAACAAATTATTTAGTAAAACTATAAGGCCTTGTTAGTTCTTATTTTTTTCTAGAAACATTGGAAAATTATTTTTAGGAAAAATACGTCTTATAGGACCATTAGTGCCTCATGTTTCCTTGAAACACTTTTCAACCTAAAAATTCTTACCAGGAAAGCTTTGAGGTTAGGCAATATTTGTTGAAACAATCTACTTTCAACAACTATATGGTTTCATTAGTGCATTTTTTTAAGAAATGTTGGAAATTTATTTGTAGTACAAATATGTCTTCGGGCACCATTAATGTCTCATGTTTCCTGGAAATTCTTTTCAAACAAAAATTCTTACAAGAAAAATTGTGATAAAAGAAATAACTTACTACAACTATATGGCCTTGTTAGGGAATGTATTTAGGAAACGTTGCAAAAATATTTTTAGTACAAAATAAGTATCCAAGGACCATTAGTGCCTTATGTTTCCTAGAAACACTTCTCTAGCTAAAAATACTTACAAAGAAAATTTTTAAGGTAGGCAATTTTTTGTGAAACGAATTAGTTTCTACAACTTTAACGTTTTCTTAGTGCAATTTATTAGGAATGTTGGAAAGTATTTATTGTAAAAATATGTCTCTAGGCACCATTGGAGCCTCATGATTCGAGAACACACTTTCCTAGCTAAAAGTTCTTACCTAGAAAATTTTGTGGTACAACTATTTTTGCTGAAACAAATTACATTTAACCACTATGAGGCGTTGTTATTGCGCTTTTTCTGGAAATATTGGAGAAATATTTCTAGTAAAAATACATACCTTGTTAGTGGCTCATTCAGGAAATATTGGAGAAATTATTTCTATGAGCCTCATGTTTCTTGAAAACACTTTTCTAGCTAAAAATTCTGATCAAGACAATATTATCGGAGCCAATATTGTCTGAAGCTAATTACTTTCTAGAACTATAAGGCCTTGTTAGTGCCTTTTTCAGGAAATGTTGGAAAAAAAATTTCTTGTAAAAATATGTCTCCAGAGACCATTTGTGCCTCAAGTTCCCTGTAAACACATTTCTAGCTGAAAATTCTTACAAAGAAAATTTAGTGGTAAGGCAATTGTTGATGAAACAAATTACATTTTTCAACTATAAGGCCTTGTTAGTTTCTTTTTTTTCAGGTAATGTTGGAAAATTATTTCTTGTAAAAATACGTCTCCACGGACCATTAGTGCCTGATGTATCCTTGAAACACGTTTTCAGCTAAAACATCTGACCTAAAAATTTTTGTGATAAGGCATTTTTCGTTGAAGCAAATTAAATTTTACAAATAGAAGGCCTTGTTAGTGGCTTTTTTTGGGAAAGTATTTCGTAAAAATACGTCTATAGGGAGCATTAGTGCCTCATGTTTCCTAGAAACACTTTTCTAACAGAAAATTCTTATGAGAAATTTTTTGAGGTAAAGCAATTTTTGTTGAAACAAATTTGTTTCTAAAATAATAAGGCCTTGAAAGTGACATTTTTTGGGAAACATTAGCAAAGTATTTCTAATAAAAATACGTTTTAAGGGACCATTAGTGCTTCATGTCTCTTGGAAACACTTTTGTGGTAAGGCTTTTTTTTTAAAGAAATTACATTCCACTACTAGAAGGCTTTATCTATGTATTTTTTAAGGAAATGTTGGAAAAGTATTTCTGGTAAAAATATATCAGTAGAGATAATTAGTGCCTCAAGTTACTTGGAAACACTTTTCCAGCAAAAAAATATTATGAGGAAAATTTTCGAGTCAGACAATTTTTGCTGAAACCAATTACTTTCTACAACTATGAGGCCTTGTTAGTGCATTTTTATTTCAGGAAACTTAGGAAAAGTATTTCTAGTAAAAATACCACTCCAGGGACCATTAGTTCCTTATGTTTCTTGGAAACACTTTTCCAGCTAAAAATTCTTCCCATGAAAATTTTGGGGTAAGACAATTGTTTTCTAAAATAACTTACCTTCTACAACTATAAGGCCTATCAATGTCTATTTTTAGGAAAATTTGGCCAATATGTCTAGTAAAGAAACATCTATGGAGACCATTAGTGCCTCATGTTTCTGGGAAACACTTTTCTAGGTGAAAGTTCTTACCATGAAAATATTGTGGTAAGGCATTTTTTTGCTGAATCAAATTACGTTCTTCAACTATAAGGCCATGTTAGTGATTTTTTTTTCAAAAAATGTTGGACAAGTATTTATTTTAAAAATAAAAATACGTCTCAAGGACCATTAGTGCCTCATATTTCCTAGAAACACTTTTCTTGCAAAAACTTCTTACGAGAAAAGTTTTGAGGCATGCTAATGCCATTTTTTAGGAAACGTTGAAAACTATTTCTAGTGAAAAAATGTCTCCATGGACCATTACTAGCTCATGTTTTCTTAAAACACTTTTCTAGCTAAAAATTCTTACCAGGAAATTTTTTTGGTATGGCAATTTTTGTTGAAACAAATTACTTTCTAAAACTATAAGGCCTTGTTAGTGCATTTTTTGCAGGAAACGATGGAAAAGGGTCTCCAGTAAAAATATATCGCTAAAAACCATTAGTGCCTCTTTTTCTTGGAAACAATTTTCTAGCAAAAAATTTATACCAAGAAAATTTTTGTGGTAAAGCAATTTTTGTTGAAACAAATTAATTTCTACAACTATCAGGCCTTACTAGTGCCTTTTTTTCAAACATGTTGGAAATGTTTTTCTTGTAAAAATACATCTCTTGGGACTATTAGTGCCTCATATTTCTTGGAAACACTTTTCTAGCTGAACATTCTTACCTGGAAAATTTAGTTCTAGGGTATTTTTTCTAAAACAAATTACTTTCTACCACTATAAGGCCTGGTTCATGCATTTTTAGGAATCTTTGGAAAAGTATTTTGTATAAAAATACGTCTCCATGAACCATTAGTGCCTCAAGTTTCTTGGAAACACTTTTCGAGAAAAAAAGTCTTACTAGAAAGATTTTGTGGAAAAGCAATTTTTGGTGATACAAATTACTTTCTTCAACTATAAAGCCTTGTTTTTGTATTTTTTTTAGGAAATGTTGGAAATGTATTTATAGTAAAAATACTTCTCTAGGGATAATTAGTGCCTCAAGTTTCTTGGAAATACTTTTCTAGCTAAAAAATTATTACTAAGAAAATTTTGTGGTGGGGCATTTTTTTCTAAAACAAATTACTTTCTACTACTATAAGGCCTTGTCATTTCATTTTTCTAGGAAATGTTGGAAAGTTATTTCTCATAAAAAATACGTCTCTAAAGACTATTTGTGCATGATGTTTTATGCAAACACTTTTCTAGCTGAAAATTCTTACTAAAAAATTTTTGTGGTTAGGGATATTTTAGTGAAACAAATTCTTTCAACAACTATAAGGCCTTTTTAGTGCCATTTTTAGGAAATGTTGGAAAATTATTTCTAGTAAAAATACATCTCTAAGGATCATTAGTACTTCATTGTTCTTGGGAGCACTTTTCTAGTTGAAAATTCTTACCTGAAAAATTTTGTGGTCAAGCAATTTTTGATAAAATAAATTACTTTCTAAAACTATAATGCCTTGTTAGTTGCTTTTTTTGAAATCATTGGCAAAATATTTCTAGTAGGAATATGTCTCTAGGTACCATTAGTGCTTCATGTTTCCTGGAAACACATTTCTAGTTGAACATTCTTACCAAGAAAATTTTGTGGTAAGACAATTTTTTAAACAAATTATTTTCTAAAACTATAATGCCGTTTTATAGAATTTTTTCAGAAAATTTTGGAAATATTTTTCATGTAAAATACATCCCTAGGGACCATTAGTTCCTCATGTTTCCTCTGAACGCTTTTCATTCTAAAAATTCATTCCAGGTAAATTTTATGGTCAGTCATTTTTTGTTGAACCAAATTGCTTTCTACAACTATAAGGCCTTATTTGTGCATTTTTAGGAAACATTGGAAAAATATTTCTAGTAAAAATACATCTATTGAGACCATTAATGCCTCATGTTTCTTGGAAACATTTTTCTAACTAAAATTTCTTAGCGGGAAAATTTTGTGTTCAGGCAATTTTTGCTGAAACAAATTACATTCTATGATCAGGAGTCATACAAATACGTCTTGAGGGACCATTAGTGCCTCCTGTTTCCTGGAAATACTTTTCTAGAAGAAAATTATTACCAAGAAAATTTTGTGGAATAGTAATTTTTGTTGAACCAAATTACTTTCTACCACTATAAGGCCTTGTTCGTGTATTTTTATGAAAAATATTGGAAAAGTATTTCTCGTAAAAATACATCTCAAGTGACCATTAGTGCCTCTTGTTTCCTAGAAACACTTTTCTAGCTGAAAATTCTTTCTAGGAAAATTTTGTGGTGAAGAAATTTTTGGTTCAACGACTTACTTTTACAACTGTACGGCCTTGTTAGTGCATTTTTTCAGGAAATAAAAGAAAATTATTTCTTGTAAAAATACATCTATAGGGACCATTAGTGCATCATGTTTCCTTGAAATACTATTCAAACTTAAAATTCTTACCAGGAAAATTTTGTGGTAAGGCAATTTTTTGTAAAACAAATTATTCTACAACTATAAGGCCTTGTTAGTGCATTTTTCGCTAAAAGTTTAAAATGTATTTCTAGTAAAAATAAGTCTCCAGGGATGATTAGTGCCTCATGTTTTCTTGAAACACTTTTTTAGCTGAAAATTCTTATAGGGAAAATTTAGTGGTAATGCAATTTTTGCTGAAACAAATTTCTTTCAAAAACTATAAGGTTTTTTTAGTAAAACATTTCAAAAAAAGTTCTCAATATATTTCTTGTAAAAATAAAACTACAGGGACCATTAGTGCTTCTTGTTACCTCAAACACTTTTCTTGTTAAAAATTCCCAAAAAGAAATTTTTGTGGTAAGACAATTTTTGGTGAATGAAATAATTTTTTATAACTATAAGGCCTTGTTAGTGCAGTTTTTCAGGAAACGTTGGAAAAGTATTTCTGGTCAAAATACATCTTTAGAGACCATTAGTGCCTCATGTTTCTTGGAAACATTTTTCTAGCTAAAAATTCCTACAAGGATATTTTTTTAGTAAGGCATTTTTGGTTGAAACAAATTACTTTTTAATAATATAAGGCCTAGTTAGGGCATTTTTTAAGGAAAATTTGGAAAAATATTTCTTGTAAAAATGTGTCTCTAGGGACCATTAGTCCCCAATGTTTCATGGAAACACTTATCTAGCTTAAAATTCTTTTAAAGAAAATTTTGTGGTAAGGCATTTTTTTCTGGAACAAAGTACTTTCTACGTCTATTAGGCTTTGATAATCCATTTTTTTTAGGAAACATTGGAAAATTATTTCTAGTAAAAATTCATCTTCTGGGACCATTAGTGCCACATGTAACTGGAAACATTTTTTAACTTGAAAATTCTTACCAGGAAAAATTTGTGGCAGGGCTTTTTTTCTAAAACAAAATTACTTTCTACATCTATAACAACTTGTTAGTGCATTTTTCAAGAAGCGTTGGAAAACTATTTGTAGTAAAAATTCGTCTCCAAAGACCATTAGTGCCTCAAGTTTTGAGGAAACACTTTTCAAGCTGAAAATTATTACCAGGAAAATTTTGTGGTTAGGCAATTTTTAATGAAACAAATTACTTCTTACAACTATATGGCCTTGTTAGTATATTTCTTAGGGAAACATTAGAAAAGTATTTCTAGTAAAAATATGTCTATAGGGACTATTAGTTCCTTTTTTCAAGAAACATTGTCAAAGAATTTCTTGAAAAAATACGTCTCCAGGGACCATTAGTGCCTCATGTTTCCTGGACACACTTTTCTAGCTGAAAATTCTTACCAAGAAATAATTGTGGAATTTTTTTTTTCTGAAACAAATTAGTTTCTATGACCATAAGGCCTTGTTTGTGCCTTTTTTCGGGAAAATATGGAAATGGCTTTCTTGTAAAAATACGTCTCCAGGGACCCATAGACCTCATATTTCCCGGAAACACTTTTCGAACTGAAAATTCTTACCTGGAAAATTTTGTGGTATGACAATATTTGTAGAAACAAATTAATTTCTACAACTATGAGGCCTTTTTTAGTTCTTTTTTTTTCCAACAAACATTAGAAAAGTGTTTCTAGTAATAATACATATCCAAAGACCATTAGTGCTTCATGTTTCTTGGAACACTTTTCTAGTTGAAAATTCTTACAAGGACAATTTTGTGGAGAACCATATTTTGCAGAAACAAAATACATTCTACAATTAAATGGCCATGTTACTGCATTTTTTAGGAGATGTTGGAAAAGTATTTATAGTGAAAATATGTCTCCAAGGACTATTAGTGCCTCATGTTTCCTAGAAACATCTTTCTAGCTGAAAATTCTTACGAGGAAAATTTTATGGTGTGGCAATGTTTGCTGAAACATTTACTTGCTACAACTATAAGGCCTTTTTATTGCCTTTTTTTAAAGGAAATGTTTCAAAAGTATTTCTAGTTAAAATACAGCTCCAGGGACCATTAGTGTCTCAAGTTGTTGGGAAACTCTTTTCAAGAAAAGAATTCTTACTAGAAAATTTTTATGATGAGACATTTTTTGCTGAATCAAATAACTTTTGACAACTATAAAGCCTTGTTACTGCATTTTAGGAAATATTGGAAATGTAGTTATAGTAAAAATACATCACCAAGGTCCATTAGTTCCCCATGTTTTTTGGAAACAATTTTCAAGCTGAAAATTTCATCCCACAAAAATTTTGTGTTAAGATATTGTTGCTGAATCAAATTACTTTCTACAACTATTTGGCTTTGCTAATGCATTCTTTTCTGAAATGTTGGAAAATTATTTCTACTAAAAATTAGTCTATAGAGACTATTAGTGCCTCTTGTTTCTAGGAAACATTTTTCAAGCAAAAAAATCTTACCAAGATATTTTTTTGAAGAGGCAATTTTGGGTGAAAGAAGTTACATTCTACTAATCTAAGTCCTAGTTACTACAATATTTCAGGAACCATTGGAAAAGTGTTTCTAGTAAAAATATGTGTTCAGGGACCATTAGTGCCTCATATTTCCAGGAAACACTTTTCTCGTAGAAAATTCTTACGAAAAAATTTTTGTGGAGAGGCTATTTTTGCTAAAACAAATTACATTCTGCTACTATAAGTCCTTGTTAGTGCAATATTTCAGGAACCATTGGAAAAGTATTTCAAGTAAAAATACGTCTCCAGGGACCATTAGTGCCTCTTATTTACTGGAAACACTTTTCTCATTGAAATGTTTTTTTTCCAAAAAAATTGGTGGTAAGGCATTTTTGCTGAAACATATTACTTTCCTCAACTATATGACCTTGTTAGTGCCTTTTTTTTGGAAATACTGGTAATATATTTCTTTCAAAAATATGTATCTAAAGACCATTTGTGCCTCAAGTTTCCCAAAAACACTTTTCAAGATTAAAAATGTTACTCGAAAAATTGTGGTAAGGCAATTTTTGCTAAAATAATTACTATCTACAACTATAAGACCTTGCTAGTGCAGTTTTCTGGAAACATTGGAAAAGTATTTCTAGTAAATACACATCTATAGGGACCATTAGTTCCTCATGTTTCCTAGAAACAATTTTCAAGATAAAATTTCTTACAAAGATTTTATTTTTAATGTGGCAATATTTTTGCATAACAAATTTCTTTCTACAACTAGAAGGACTTGTTAGTGCATTTTTTAAAAAACTTTCAAAATTTATTCCTAGTAAAAATACATCTTTAGGAACCATTAGTGCCTCATGTTTCCTGGAAACACTTTTCTATCAAAAAATTCTTACCAGGAAAACTTTGTAGTAAGGCAATATTTGTTGAAACATATAGAGGCCTTGTTGATTCATTTTTTTTTTTTTGGGAAGTGTTAGCAAAGTATTTGTAGTAAAAATGTATCTCCAGAGACCATTAGTGCCTCATGTTTCCTGGAAACATTTTTCTTGTTGAAAATTCATATCAGGAAAATTTCGCGGTAAGGCATTTCAAGAAAAATACATCTCCAGGGACCCATTAGTGCCTCAAGTTTCTTGGAACCACTTTACAAGGTGTAAATTTTTTTCTAGGAAATTTTTATTGTAAGGCAATTTTTTATGAAGCAAATTACATTCTACAACAATAAGGTCGTGCTCTTGCAACAAATTTCTTTCTACAATTATAAGGCTTTGTTAGTGCATTTTTTCCAGGAAAACCATGGAAAAATATTTGTTGTAAAAATATGTCTCCAGGGACCATTAATGCCTTATCTTTGGTGGAAACACTTTTCAAGTTGAAAACTCTTATCATGAAAATTTTGTGGTGATGCAATTTTTGCTGAAACATATTACTTTATACAACTATAACAACTTGTTATTGCATTATTTTTAGGAAATGTTGGAAAATATTTCTAGTAAAAATGCATCTCTTGGGATCTTTAATGCCTCATGTTTCCTAGAAACACTTTTCTAGCTGAAAATTCTTTGCAAGAAAATTTTGTGGTAAGGCAATTTTAGTTGAAACAAATTACTTTCTACAACTATAACGCCATGTTAGTACCTTTTTTCAAGAAACATTGGAAATGTATTTCAAGTCAAAATATGTTGTGGTCCCTGACCATAGACCTCGTCACTCGATGAAGGGAAGGATGACCAAGGGGAACAGGGGATGAACCAGGCCTAACGGACTTACCTGGTCAACCTATGTTGCTGAGAATGGGAGGGAGTGAAGGAAGGATTGGAGATGTGGAGTCAGACTCGTCGAAGGGATGCCTGAACCTTGGATTCGTCAAGGAGAACGTCGATCCAGGGTTCCTTAGAGGAGAATCCCGATCCTGGTTAGGTTGAAATCATTCTTGCCTAATTTCATTTCGTGAGCTCCCTTAAAGCAATTCACGCTAAGGGCCCAATTGAATGTTTTTACAATCCTGCCATTGTGGATTACATGCTAACGACTTATGAAATAAAATAGACATATACATGCTAACGACTTATGAAATAAAATAGACATATAATCCTATGGTACTTGGCTGTTCCACTGAGTCACCAACTCGCCCGCATCGCCTATGGATGACTCGTCCTGCTATAGAGTCCATAACATCACTTCCCCCTTGGAGAAAGAGCTTGTCCACAAGCTCGAACGTAGGGTAGACGTGCTAGAAAAAATCTAGGTCTTCCCAAGTGGCTTTTGTGGCATCTGTGTGTGTCCACTAGACTAGGACTTCTTTGCGCTCATGATTCAGTCGAGCACTTAATATTTTGGCAAGAGTGAGAGAAACTTTACCGTCTTCAATAGGTGGTAAGGTGGGAATAGATTGGGGGTGGGACCCTTGAGCGGCTTGAGTAAGGAGACATGAAAGACATTGTGTAGCTTGGACCTTGGAGGAATTTGTAGCTTATATGCAACCTGCCGAATACGCTGGATAATTTTGAAGGGGCCAAAATATTTTGGAGAAAGCTTGTGATGAGTGCTTGCAATAGAATTTTGACGATAAGTTTGACGGTAGAGCCATACAAAATCATCCAGATTGTACTGAATATCGCGGTGTCCATGATCATAATAGTGCTTCATGCAGGCTTGAGTTGTTCGAAGGTGTTGGACAGTAAATTTCAACAATTGACCATGAGTTATAAGAGCTTGGTCCACTGCATCCACTCTGGTAGTCCCACGAGCATAGGAGAGCAAGTGAGGAGGATCCCTGCCATATAGTATATTGAATGGTGTTGCATGTAAAGTCTTGTGGAAAGAAGTGTTGTAGCAGTACTCCACCCAAGGAAGGCAATCTACCCACTTTTTAGGACTGTCCCCCACAAAACACCGCAAGTACATCTCAATTGTGCGGTTGACCACCTCAGTCTAGTTGTCTGTCTGAGGGTGATATGTGGAGGAGTATTTGAGTTTGGTACCACAAAACTTGAAAATGTCCTTCCAAAAGATACTAGTAAAGACCACATCTCAATCACTGACGATGGATTCCGGAATACCATGGAGGTAGACAATGTTGGCAAAGAAAACTTGGGCTACAGTGGCTACTGTATATGGATGCTCCACAGGGATAAAGTGTGCATATTTAGAAAAATGGTCTACCACCACCAAGAGAACAGATTTGTTCGAAGTTTTCGGAAGCCCTTCAATGAAATCCTTAGAAATATCTGCCCATACCTACGTGGGAAGAATGAGTGGTTGTAAGACGCCAGCTGGACTCAAATGATCAGCTTTGTTTCATTGACACACCAGACACTCAGCCACATACGTTGCAACTGTGGATTTCATCCCTGGCCAATAAAAATCTTCTCGGATGCGCTAAAGAGTTTTTTGTAGCCCTTCATGTGTGCTGTCATGATAAGAAGAGAGAGCCAGTGTTACCAACGGTGAAGTGGATTCTAGATATACTGTTTATAGAGAATAATGTGGTCATGAATGGACCAATGGGCTGACTTAGTGCCTACAACTATCTGTTGTGACAACTCCTATAAATTTGGTGTGTGCTGGTGTTCCTCTCTGATGGAATCTAGTAAGATAGAAGTGGTGTGTCTGATGGCAGCCAAATGAAGTTGGTCTTCGGTACGATGGGAGAGGCCATCAATAGCTTTATTCAGAGTACCCGCTGTTGAAAGATAAACTCAAGCCCACACGACCAAGGAAGGCCCACATATCTAAGATTATTATAAGATGGGCCACACGGCCAAGGAAGGCCTACAAGATGGGCCCAAGCCCATAAGAAGTAGGATCCACAATGATTACCATGATCTGGCATCCTTATCACATCAATTGGAAGATCAAGGACTCACAAAAGTATCTTTATCTTAGACCAAGAAGAGTTTTAGTTTGAGTTATGTTTGTGTTTTATCAATATTGAGTTATTTAATTGTGTTAGAACTTATCTTTAAGTGTTAGAGTTTGGGTGTAATTGGGACAAGGGTAGTTTTATTTTAATTGGACTCTACTACCTTCCTCTATTATAAATAGAAGTTCATGTACTCTAATTACAACAAGTTATTGATGTCAATGAAGTATTTCACTTTTCCATAAATTCAACATGGTATCAGAGCAGGTTCTATGATTTAATGTGATCCTTTTCTCTAAACCCTAAACCCTAAGTCTAGGTTCATAGTTATTTTTTTCAGTCCCTATACCCATAGATTTCTTTGCGGTTTTTACCTCTATACGAAGTTTTTCATATTGCAAATTATATATTGACGGAAATATATTTGATTCTACTTTCTAAGGGAAAATGATTTGTTCCAATCGGAGTTATCTACAGAGAGATGTTGATATTTGAATGAGCGCAAGTCAGATTGCAAAAAGGTTCGAGCAACAACAACAATCTTCAAATTCTGAGGTATTTTTTGCTATCAATAACTAGACTTTATATTGAGAAATATATAGTAAAATAAATATTAATACATCTATTCTTTTAACCATTCAACAAATTTCTTATCTGTGTTATCTACAAATAGAAATTGATATTTGAAACAGAAAAGGTCAGATTGAAAATGAGGTTCGAGCGGCAGCAGAAAGCTTCAAATTCTGAGGTATTTTATGCTATCAAGAAAGATACTTTATATGGAGAATTATATATCAAAAGAAATATCCATAAGTCTATTTTCTTACCAACTCAACCAATCCTCGGTATGATCTTTTTATAAGGAGATATTGATCTTTGAAGAATCAATGATCATTCTGGAAAAAAAAAGTAGAAACAGTGCTTCATTCGTCCAAATGATAGAGACTAAAATATATCAGATTATTTATCTTCTTAAAATTATATTTTATGAAATGAAGTTATACTTGTATGAAATATATTTAATTCTAGGTTCAGACGAATAAAATCTCATGTCAATCTGAACTATATTTAAAGAAATATTCGCATTGCAAGAATCAAAGGTCATGCTAGTATTCTATTGTATTGAAAAATCCGAATTCATGCCCATTGTTTTGCATCACTTTTTGAGTTGATATATCAGAAAAATATCTCACTTATCCCTGGTTTGAGGACTTATCTATGCATATATGTTATATGGGCTTATTTCTACATCAATGATATTTGGTTCAGCTTGAGGGGGAGATTGTGCATCTAAGAAGAAATTTTTATATCGGATTATTTCATGGGTAATTTTACAAAGTTTATTATTTCGTTCGTGTTATATGTGTTGGAAGATGGTGGTGTTATATTCAGCTGCAACTATTATGTCTCTTTGGGGACATTATTATAGAAGAAGAGGTGGCCTCATGTCATCATTTATTTTACCCCGTCAAAAAGATGAAAATAATTAGTGGTTGGGAATCCATGACGGAGGAACTTCATCCCCGTCAACAAGATCAAAATTATTTGTGGTTGGAAGTCCATGACGGAGGAACTTCATCCCCATCAAAAAGATCAAAATTATTTGTGGTTGAAAGTCCATGACGGAGGAACTTGTAATTACATATATGTTATCCCTCCCCCTCCCCCTCCCCCCCTTGTAATGGTTTTTATGTCTCCTACCACTTGAGAGTCGTTGTCCTATGGAGGGACATGGTGGTGGACACTTTAGAGCAATGTCGATAGACACACTACCGATAGAAGTGGAGTGTGTCCTACATCTAGCATTAAGACTGGAGTATGAAGCAATGGCTTACCGGCTAGGAGTGATTTTCATAAGGCTCAATAAAGGACGCAACAACGTGAGGGGGAGTATTGGAAGATGAAGGCATATTGGAAGATGTGTCATTTTATACAAAAATATTCTATACATCATTTGCAGCAAGTTAGGAGTTCATGTTGTTCTCTCACCCCCAGCTTCAGGGGGAGTGTTGAAAGATAAGCTCAAGCCTACACGACCAAAGAAGGCCCACAAGATGCGCCCAAGCTCATAAGAAGTAGGACCCACAATGATTACCATGAGCTGGCATCCTTATCACATTAGTTGGAAGATCAAGAAGGGCTCACAAAAGTATCTTTATCTTAGGGTCATGACCAAGAAGAGTTTTAGTTTGAGTTATGTTTGTCTTTGATCAATATTGAGTTATTTAATTGTGTTAGGACTTATCTTTAAGTGTTAGAGTTTGGGTGTAATTGGGACAAGGGTAGTTTTATTGTAATTGGACTCTACTACCTTCCTCTATTATAAATAGAGGTTCATGTACTCTGATTACAACAAGTTCTTGATGTCAATGAAGTATTTCACTTTTCCATAAATTCAACACCCGCTTTATGTTCCACCTAAAAATCAAAGCCCATTAACTTGCTAAGCCAGTGTTGTTGGGGAGAAGTTGATATGCGTTGATTCAACAAAAACTTCAAACTATAGTGGTTTGTGTGGATAAGAAAAAAGCATCCCCATAAATAAGGTCACCAATGGTGGACGGACTTGGCTAAGCCAATGAATTCCCATTCATAGGCTGGTACCTTATGATGGTGAAGTCGGAGTTGACGGCTGAAATAGGCAATAGGGTGCTTGGATTGTTGAAGCAACGCCACAATCCCTCCTCCTAAGGCGTCACATTCTACCAAATCTTTGAAATCGCGTAACTGCTACATTGGAACTGATGCTAGAGCTTGCTTGAGTGCTTGGAATGATTTGCAGTGCTATCATGCCAGTGGAAGGTATTGCGGCGGAGAAGATTGGATAGAGGAGCAGCTAGTGGTGCATAGTTGTGGATAAACTTTCTGTAATACCCGGCTAAGCCCAGAAATCCTCTCAATGCTGAAATATGGTACGGTAGTGGCCAATGCACAATTGCTTCAATCTTTTCCGGATCCACTGTCTCCCCTTTGGCTGTAATAAAATGACCAGATAGGCCACCTGATTGGTACCAAATGAGCACTTGGAACGTTTTAATTATAAATGATGTGTCCGAAGAAGTTGGAACACCAGACGTAAGTCTCTTAAAGGGTGACTCCAAGACTTGTTGTAGATCAAAATGTCATCAAAGAATACTAACACAAATTTTCGGAGATAGTCATTAAATACCTCGTTCATTAGTGCCTAAAATGTAGAAGGGGCGTTGGAGAGACCGAAAGGCATGACGATGAACTCAAAGTGACCTTGGTGAGTACGGAATGCGGTCTTCTCTATATCCAGAGGGTACATTCTGACTTGGTGATACCCCGAGCGCAAGTCTAACTTTGTGAAAACTTTTGCTCCAAGCAATTAGTCTAATAACTCATCCACAACTGGAATAGGGAACTTGTCCTTAATGGTCTTGGCATTTAACTCATGGTAGTCCACACAAAAGCGCCTAGTACTGTCATTTTTCTTTACCAATAAAACTGGCGAGGAGAAAGGGGACTTACTTGGCCGGATGAAACCCCATTTCAGCATGTTTCGGCATTGACGTTCAATTTCATCCTTTTGGAGGTGGGGGTACCTATATAGTCTCACAACCACCACTTCAGACCCAGCCTTCAAAGTGATCCAATGATGACAATGTCTCAATGGCGGTAGAGTAATAGGTTCCAAAAATAAGTCCTGGAAGTGATTCATCAAGTTGTCTAAATTGCTGTCCACCGGGGTGTGTTGCTGAAGTCCATGTAGATGCACTGGCACCTCAGTTTTACATCCTTGTAGTGTAACCTTGTAGTTGCCAACTTCAAAGCTCATCATCAATGCTGAAAAGTCCCACAAGATGGGCCCTAATGTTTGGAGCCACTTAACCCCCAAAACCATATCGAATCCTGCCAGTGGGATGATAAAAAACTCCGCAGAAAATTGTTGATTATCAATAGTAAACCTGACTTCCTTGCTGATCCCATAACTAGGCACATTTTCCCCATTTGCAACAGAGACTGAAGCTACATGCCACGTTTGAATTGGAAGCTTTAAAAACTTGGCAGCCGTGAAACTCAATAAATTATGAGTGTTGCCGGAGTCCACAAGACTTAAAAGGGGTTGCTCGTTGACTAAGGCACAAACTTGCATGGTTGTGGTAGACTGGAGGCCTGTGATTGTGTGCAAAGAAATGGCAGGCTCTTCAACCTCAAGCTGCTCTACTTCTGAATTTTCTGCTCATCCTTCACTTCTAACCAGAATAGTTTCTTACACTGGTGGCTGAATGTGTACTGCTCATCACAATTATAACATAACCCCTTCGATCTACGTTCTTCCATTTCAGACCGATTTAATTTCCAGATGAATGCTGGAGTGGATGGAGGAGGTTTAGGTGTTGTAGAAGTAGTGGTAGCAGTATTACTTTGCCACAGTGGTGCTATGGTAGGCACTGTCGAGCTGTTCTTTCCCCCTTGCCAGACAGGTCTTCGAGTTTGAAATTTCTGTTTGGTTTCCAAGGCTCTAGCCAAATTCATTGCTCTTGTCAAATCCGTAGGCCCAAGTAGTTTCACTTGTAAATGGAGGGACTCAGTGAAGCCAGCCGTGAACAAACTGACATGTCAGTCCACTCGCACCACTTTGCTGGCTCGTGCTATTTTCTCTTGAAATTGCTTTTGGTACAAAGGCGACATTACCCGTCTGTCATAATAGTACTAAATCGCCCAAAGGATTGCTTTGAGCAGGGGACCCAAACCGTATGGTGCACAATTCTTTAAATTCATCCCATTCTATGCCAGGATGTTCCAACTCAAGTTGATGGCCCCATAGTTGCGCTTCATCGAGCATGTGGAATGCGCCCAACCCAACTTTGTCTATTTCAGCCGTTCGTTGATTGTAAAACAAAATTTCACAGTGATATAACCAAATTAAAGGGCCGTCAACCCCATTGTAAACCGGAAAATAGAGTTTAGTGTACCTTGGGACTGCCCAATTGCTTGGACTGAAATTTCCCCCATATCCAGTGTGTTATGTGCGTCCAATGTGATGTGCTCCTTGTCCATTTGTAGGTGCCCCCTCTCGAGGTTGGTTTTTTTTCCTGAAATCATCTTATACTTGAGAGAGTCAACTATCCAGCACTGCTACTAGTCGGCCCTCAGTCTCCTCCGGTCTGGTGTAAACCATTTCCGAGACTCTTACCAAAAAATCCTCATGGGTCGAAGACTCCCCCATATTTACCTGCTCTGATACCAACGTGTTGTGGTCCTTGACCATAGATCTCGTCACTCGACGAAGGGAAGGTTCGCCAAGGGCAACAGGGGATGAACCAGGCCTAAAGGACTTACCTGGTTGACCTATGTTGCCGAGAATGGGAGGGAATGAAGGAAGGATTGGAGATGTAGAGTCAGACTCATCGAAGGGATGCCTGAACCTTGGGTTTGTCAAGGAGAATGCCAATCTTGGGGTCCTTAGAAGAGAACACTGATCCTAGTTAGGTTGAAATCATTCTTGCCTCATTTCATTTCGTGAGCTCCCTTAAAGCAATTCACATTAAGAGCCCAATTGAATGTTTTTACAATCTTGCCATTGTGGCTTACATGCTAATGACTTATGAAATAAAATAGACATATAATCCTACGGTACTTGGTTGTTCCACTGAATCACCAACTCCTCCACGTCGCCTCTGGATGACTCGTCCTACTATGGATTCCATAACAAAATACATCTCCAGGGACCATTAGTGCCTCATGTTTCCTTGAACCATTTTCCAAAATTTAAATTCTTACCACGAAAATTTTGTGGTTAGACAATGTTTAATGAATAAAAATTACTTTCTACAACTATAAGGCCTTGTTAATGCAATTTTCTGGAAACGTTGGAAAAATATTTTTAGTGAAAATACATCTCTAGGGAACATTAGTGCCTCATGTTTCTTGGAAACACTTTTCAAGCATAAAATTCTTACCAGGAAATTTTTCTGGAGAGGCAATTTTTCATAATCAAATTACTTTTTACAACTATAAGGTATTGCTAGAGGCATTTTTTTAGGAAACATTTGAAAAGTATTTCTTATAAAAATACGTCACATGTGAAAATTTGTGCCTCATGTTTCCCTTAAACAATTTATAATAAAAAAATCATTCTAGGAATATTGTTATGGAAAGCAATTTTTTAAACAAATAAGGCCTTGGTGGTGCATTTGTGGAGGAAAAATTGCAAAAGTATTTGTAGTAAAAATATGACTCCAAAGACCATTAGTTTCTCCTGATTCCTGGAAACATTTTTCTTGATGAAAATTCTTAGAAGGAAAATTTTGTGGTAAAGCAATATTTGCTTAAACCAATTACTTTCTACAAATATAACACCTTGTTAGTGCCCTTTTTTAGGAAACATTGGAAAATTATTTCTAATAAAAATAAATAACAGGAGACTATTTGTGCCTCGTGTTTCTTGGAAACACTTTACAAACAAAAAACTCAATCTTGGAAAATTTTATTGTAATGGTGTTTTTAAAAAAATTACTTTCTAAAACTATAAGGCCTTGCTAGTGCATATGTTAAGGAAACATTGCAAAAAGTATTTTTAGTAAAAATACTTCTCCAGAGTCCATTAGTGCCTCATGTTTCATGGAAACACTTTTTAAGCTACCAGGAAAATTTTGTAGTTCTGCAATTTTTGCTAAAATAAATTACTTTATACAACTATAATGTCTTGTCATGTAGGAAATGTATTTCTACTAAAAATACATCTACAGGGACCATTAATGTCTTATGTTTGGTGGAAACACTTTTCAAGTTGAAAACTCCTATATGAAAAATTTTGTGGTGAGGCAATTTTTGCTGAAACATATTACTTTATACAACTATAACAACTTGTTAGTGCACTTTTTAAGGAAATTTTTGAAAAGTATTTCTAGTAAAAATGCATCTCTTGGGATCATTAATGCCTCATGTTTCCTAGAAACACTTTTCTTGCTGAAAATTCTTTACAAGAAATTTTTGTGGTAAGGCAATTTTAGCTCAAATAAATTACTTTCTATAACTATAACGCCATGTTAGTGCCTTTTTTCAGGAAACATTGGAAATGTATTTCAAGTAAAAATACATCTCTAGGGACCATTAGTGCCTCATGTTTCCTTGAACCACTTTCCAAAATGTAAATTCTTACCAAGAAAATTTTGTGGTTTGCCAATGTTTAATGAAGAAACATTACTTTCTACAACTATAAGGCCTTGTTAATGCATTTTTTTGGAAACGTTGGAAAAGTATTTTTAGTAAAAATATGTCTCTAGAGAACATTAGTGGCTCACGTTTCCTGGAAACAATTTTCAAGCTGAAAATTCTTAAGAGAAAATTTTTTTTGGAAAGCAATTTTTGGTATAACAAATTACTTGCTACTACTATTTTGTCCTTTAACAAGAAACTTTGGAAAAAAATATTTCTAGTTAAAATACATCTATAGGGACCATTAGTGCCTCATGTTTCTTGGAAATACTATTCAAGCAGAAAATTCTTACTAGGAAAATTTTCTGAAGAGGCAATTTTTTCAGAATCAAATTACAATTTACAACTATAAGGTATTGTTACAGGCATTTTTCAGGAAACAATGAAAAATTATTTCTAATAAAAATACGTCACATGTGACAATTTGTGTCTCATGTTTCCTGTAAATAATGTATAAGAAAAAGATCGTTCTAGGAATATTTTTATGGTAAGGAATTTTTTTAAAACAAATTACTTTCTACAACTATAAGGCCTTGGTGGTGCATGTGTTAAGGAAATGTTGCAAAGTATTTGTAGTAAAAATACGTCTCCAGAGTCCATTAGTGCCTCATGATTCCTAAAAACATTTTTCTTGCTGAAAATTCTTACAACGAAAATTTTGAGGTAAGGCAATATTTGCTTAAACCTATTACTTTTTACAACTATAACACCTTGTTATTGCCTTTTTTCAGGAAACATTGGAAAATTATTTCTAATAAAAATACATCACATGAGACTATTTGTACCTCATGTTTCTTGGAAACATTTTCCTAGCAAAAAAAATATTCTAGGAAAATTTTATGGTAAGACGTTTTTTTAAAACATTATTTTCTAAAACTTTAAGGACTTGCTAGTGCATTTGTTAAGGAAACATTGCAAAAATTATTTTTACTAAAAATACGTCTCCAGAGTCCATTAGTGACTCATGTTTCCTTAAAACACTTTTTATGCTATGAGGAAAATTTTGTAGTTGTGCAATTTTTGCTAAAACAAATTACTTCATACAACTATAAGGCCTTGTCTGTGCATTTCTTCAGGAAATGAAGGAAATGTATTTCTAGTAAAAATACCTCTCTAGGGACCATTAGTGCCTCATGTTTCCTAGAAACACTTTTCTTGCTAAAAATTATTACAAGGAAAATTTTGAGGTAAGGTAACATTTGCTCAAACCAATTACTTTCTACAACAATAAGGACTTGTTAGTGCCTTTTTTTCAATAAACATTGAAAATGAATTTCTAGTAAAAATACATCTCTAGGGACCAATAGTGCCTCATGTTTCCTTAAACCACTTTTCAAGATGTAAATTGTTACTAGGAAAATTGTGGTAAGGAATTTTTTGTTGAAAGAAATTACTTTCTACAACTAAAAGGCCTTGTTAAGGCATTTTTTTAAGGAAAAGTGAAAAAAATATTTCTTGTAAAAATACATGTCTAGGCACCATTAGTAGCTAATGTTTCCAAGAAACAATTTTCAAGTTGAAAATGCTTACCAGGAAAAACTTGTCGTAAGGAAATTTTTGCTTAAACAAATTACTTTCTACTACTATAAGGCCTTGTTAGTACCTTTTTAAAGGAAATGTAGGGAAAGTATTTCTTGTAAAATTACGTCTCAAGGGACCATCCGTGCCTCATTTTTGTTGCAAACACTTTTCTTGCTTAAAATTCTACAATGAAAATTTTGTGATGTGGCCTTTTTTTAAAACAAATTACTTTCTAAAAAAATAAGGCATTATTAGTGTAGGAAATGCTGGAAAATTATTTCTAGAAAAAATACGTCTCCAAGGAAATTTAGTGCCTCGTGTTTCCTGGAAACATTTTTCTAGCTGAAAATTTGTACTTGGAAAATTATATGGTGTGATAATTTTATCTGAAACAACTTACCTCCTACAACTATATGGCCTTGTTAGTGGATTTTTTCAAGAAAATAGTGAAAAAATATTTATAGTAAAAATACATCTCCAGGGATCATATGTTTACTGGAAACACTTTTCAAGCTGAAAATTCTTTGTAGAAATTTTTTGTGGTAACACAATTTTTTTCTTAAACATATTACATTATACAACTATTAGTCTTGGTTAGTGCATTTTTTTTAGGAAACGTTGGAAAAGTATTTCTAATAAAAATATGTCTCCAGGGACCATTATTGCCTCATGTTTCATGGAAACACTTATCAAGAGGAAAACTCTTAGTTGTAAAATTTTATGATGCCTTTTTTACAACATTAATTCCTTCTTAGAGCCTTTTTTTATGAAACGTTGGAAATGTCCTCTTAGCCAATGCATTTATTTATAGCTTTACACTGCCCTTAGGACTACAACATGATAAAAGAAGAGACATAAAAGGAACATGTATTTACATCTTTATGCCATCTTTATCGAAAGCATCTTATTTTACCCATATGCCACCACTTAGATGTGTGGACTTACTAGCCTTGATCTTGTGGACTTGAGCCCATCTTCCAACAAGGGACATCTGTTGATCAAATAGGCAGCGGTGCTAATAGCTTTCGACCAGAACATCTTTGGCAATCATGAATGTAATCTCATGCTCCTAGCACGCTCGTTTTGAGTTATGTTTATCCTCTCAGCCACACAATTCTTTTGAGGTTTTCCAGGAATGTTCTTCTTCATCTTGGTATCATTATCGGCACAATACCACTTGAAATCATCATCTATGTATTCTCCCCCATTATCTGACTGCAGACACTTCACCTTCAAATATATCTCATTCTCAACCATTGCTTTTAATCTCTTGAATGTATCAAAGACATCAGATTTATTTTTTAGGAAATAAACCCATGCCTTTCTGCTTGTATCATCAATAAATGTCACATAGTAGTTAGAACTACCAAGGGAAGTAACAGTTGAAGGCCCCCCCACATCTGTGTGAACCAACTTAAATTTTGCTGTCTTTTGCTCATTTCTAGCCTTAGAAATGCTAACCCTTTTCTGCTTGCTGAAAATACAACCTTTACAAATACTATTATTTACAGTTTTCAACCTTGGTAGTTTCCCTTGTGACTGAAGCACTTTCATTCTCTTCTCACTCATGTGATCGAGCCTATAATGCCACAAGTTAGAATTATCAAGAGCATTAGTAACTGCAACCATGTCTCTGCAACTGGAAGTGATGTAAAGAGTTCCAGTTTTAACTGCTTGTATAACAACCATGGCTCCCTTAGTAACTTTCCAGGTAACACCATTAAAAGTCACAATATGACCTTCATCGTCAAGCTACCCTTACTGAAATCAAATTATGCATAGGTTTTGGTACATGTCTCACCTTGTGAATTTTCCACACTGTCCCATTTCACTTCCTCAAACTGACATTACCAATATCGACAATATCCAAATGTTCTCCATTAGCAAGATATAGCTTCCCATGATCTCCAACAACATAATTCTCCATGATCTCACAATGTGCAGTGGTGTGAAAAGAAACTCTTGAATCAAACACCCAAGAGTCAATAGGGCTATCAATCAACAAGAGTAAAACATCTTGTATTTATTTAGTTACCGAATTTGCAGCATTGTTTTTATTTTCATTTTCTTCGATGCTCTGCAGTTTTTCTCTCTGTGACTTGACTTTCTAAAATGCATGCACTCCACATTCCTTCCGAATGTGGACTTGCTTCTTCCATTCCTTGACTTCTCGCTACCATTGCCCTTGATGGAATTCCTCTCGAAGTTCCTGCCACTAGTATTGACACTTAAGGCAGAATTAGATGTCGACGATTCTCCAGAGTCCTTTCTACAAACTTCTGTTATGAAATCAATAGCAAGTTGACTCATGCAGGGATGCCATGGCTGAGTCAGTTATTTAGTCATTAAGTTACTTAGTTGTTAATTTACTTAGTCAGTAAGTTAAGTCAATTACTTAGTCATTAATTTTATTTACTTTAAATGTTGTGGAGGGGAAAATCTATAATTTTCTCTTGAACCTTTTTTATGTGATCTCTATTTAGGGGTGTAAGGAATGGAAAAGTGACTAGTCTGAATTTAGGTTAAACAAAGGGCTAGGGTGTGTGTGTTCTCCGTAATGAACCTAGGGTTTTCACGTTTCCCTATGCCTTTATTTTCTTTTCTTCTCTTCTTCTTCCCTAGGAATCATTGTGTTAGATTCGGGATCTTAACAACGTGGTATTAGAGCGGGAACACAATGAGTGATGCTTTGTCCCGAGAAAAATGGCTTGCCATACCCGACCTATTGGGAGAAATACACACAGGGGTTTCAACATTGTGGAATGAAATGTATGAGTCTTCCAGTATAATGTCTGAGCCATTTCTAGAAATCGAGAAGCATCATGTTAAGGCCTCAGAGGGGAAGGTCACCACTCTAGAAGATTAACAATTGCTGCCCATCGTTCGACCTCAAATCGCATCAGAACTGCCAAATTTGGGTTCAACCTCAAATCTCCCCTATTCACGGAAACCTAACCTTCTTTCAGAAATTGAGACTGGAAATTTTTTAGCAGAGGAACCCCATGCTAAATTTTGGCTATGACTTGCTGCTAATCACCGAAACAGGCCAGGCTCTCCTTCGTCATGAGGCATAAAAATCATCTCCCAGTAGTTTTGATTGTTCATCATTAGCAGTTTATAAGAACAGGAAGGTAAAACAAATCCAGAGATTTTCATTTCGAAGTGGAAATTTTTACCGTGGCGGAAGGAGAATCCGAAGCGAGCTTGAGTGCAAGAGCAAAGACGAAGAGCTTCGGGACTCAGGACTTTCCTTGGGGTCGATTGATTCTGTGACCCATAGAGACCATAATGTCCTCGATGCCAGCACACCCAATTTTTTCAGAAAATACAAGCTCGACAGGCTCATTGGCCAGGGACCCTTCGCCAAGGTTTATTACGCCAAGTCTGTCATTGATGGCACGACGTTCCCTATCAAGGTCATCGGCAAGAAGATCTTGGATGAGATCACCATGGTTCCAAGAATCCTCTGTGAGGTCTCCATCATTCAGGACTAGGACTTCAACTCTACTTTCCAAAATAATTAGAGATTGAAGTTCGAAAGCCCTATTAGCTTTAGGGGTACCTCATATTGTGACTTATATGAAGCAATAGCGAAGCTCCTTCCCAAACTTCTCGAACAGCCGACGGTTTCTCTTATTCCGGCTAACTGCAGAGCGGATAAAAAATTGGAGAAAAGGAAATGGCGACCACAATGGGAGAAATGGCACCGACAGCAGGATTTGAAATCAGGAACAGAGAATTCCAAAAAATTGCATATTGCATTTGGGTTTCTGGCAGCAAATGTTTTCTCAAAGGTACAAGTTGTTTCAGTTATTGGCTATGCGTGGGTCTTTGGATCAGAATGTTGAGCACCTAGCCATTGCTACCCAAAAGACTGGCATGTTATGAGCTGAAGGCATAAGTACTTAACCCACGACCATAACATCACACCTACCTTCATGAGCTGATGACCACGGCGGTCACACTCTAGCGACGACCCACTCTAGCGACGGCTCACTCTAGTTTCTGCTAGGTCGCCCCCTCCACTTAGGACTCACGCCGCGGGGATTCGAACTCGCGATGTAGCGCATGCTCTGATACCTAATGTTGAGCACCTAGCCAATACTACCCAAAAGACTGGCCTGCTAAGAGCGGAAGGCAAAGGTACTTAACCCAAGACCATAACACAGGACTCCTGGGAGGCTTTCTATTTCAATTTTTTTTTTTTTTTTGACAATACAAGCTTCTCAAGAGACTAGGTTTTAGTGATGGAGAATATCCTTGGTTTTTCTCTATACCGAGGTCTATATGAGTTTGCACAGCATGCCTTTATTGGAAATTCTGTTGGAATTTCTGGAATGCGTTGGAGGGATCTGAATGACATTAATAATGGGATCAAAGAAGTTTTAACTATTATTTTTAATGAAATGTCTGAAAGAAATGTGGGTTCTTGGATTAGGAGGATTACAGGGTATGCTCAAAAGGGGCAAAGAGGCTTATGGCCAGTTGAAGGTGTTAACCTAGATGGGGTTGATGTTGTTTCAGTCCTCTCAGCTTGTGCTCAATTAAAGGTGTACATACAAGTTAATTGTTTCAAAGAGGCTACTGCTGTCAGCATTTTTGTCAACTTTATCCTTGCTGCCTTGTATGGCATTGCAGTGGCAGCTCTTGGAATGCTGGACCACCATTGTTACTGGTGTGGCCATTGATGCATATGGTCCCATTAGTGACAACGCTGGAGGTATTGCTGAGATGGCTGGCATGAGTCATAGGATATGCGAAATAACTATTGCCCTTGAGGCCGTTGGAACCACTACTGCTGCTATTGGAAGAGGGTTTTGTTATGCACGAGATAACATTATTATTTTAGTTGTTTTATTTAATTTACCTTATTTTATTTCAGTTTTAGGCCATAGGGGTATTTTTGGAATTATTTATTAATAGGGATATTTTTGAAATATTTTATTCATAGGGATATTTATGTAATATTTGATTAAACCCTAACAGGGTGAACCCTATTTAAGGGGTAAGAGTAATGAGAAAAGGGAGGATTGAAGTATTAAGAATTAGGTTAAATCTAGCATAGAGAGGCTTAAAGTTCTCCTCAACGAGCTCTAGGGTTTTCAAGCTTCCCTTAGGCTTGATCTTTCGTTTTCATCTTCCCCATATCTTCCTACTACCCCTACAGTAATGCCTGGAAGAACCCGTAAGCCGTGGCAGACCACAGATCCTCCCAAAGAATCCTTGTGTCAGATCCGGGACCGTAACAATTGGTATCAGAGCGGGAACACAATTGGTTATTCTATATCCCAAGAAAGATGGATTGCTATGGGTAAGGAATTGGAGGAAATACGAGTGCGGTTAGATGCTTCAATTGAACGTTCGGCAAGGGAGGCTCCCACAAAAAAGGTCATACGACCTGAAATCTCTGATTACGGCATATGCATAGAAGAGGCAGTTGCTGCCTTGGACGAGCAGAAAGGCCAAGGGCCAGGAACTCCAACGGCGACGACATCGGAATCTGGGGATTCCAAAACACCAAAAACGGCTGCACTGGAAATTCCGACGGCACTTGAAATCTTCGAGCAAGCGCAAAACTTCTTAAATGCCTCGAAGGGCTACGATTCGCCTCCAAGTGGTGCGATTCGCCGCCGGAGTAGCAGGTGACTCAGTCGCGTCCCTCGGGTCCGTCGGCAAACTACCTGAGAGCCCTCTGTCTCGAAAAAATTCCAAGCAGCGACACCTCAGCGGGCTTCTCGTCGCCACCGGCAAAGCAGGAAAGTTCGTCGGTGCCGTAAGCAACTTTTCCGCAAGGGATCTCGGTTCCGGGGGGCTGAGCAATGACGATTCACAAGTTTCTGAGACCCCTCTGTCTCGAAAACTATCCAGGCGGCGAAGCCCCGACGGGCTGCTATTTGCCACCGAAAAATCAGGCGATTCCGTCGGTGCCAGGAAAGAGGAAGGAGACGCCCATCGCCGGACTTTGTCGGTGCCGTGAGGAACGGATCCGCCGGCCGTAGAGTTCGGGAGCTGCCGAAGGAAGAAGACGACTCCCGATTAAATTTTCCTAACTTAGGAAAATTTAATCGGCCCGGTCCGCTGAGTCGCACGCCGGACCGGGTTCCTGAACCGAGTCAACCCAGGTTAACTCGGACTGGCCCACCCCAAAAAAAAAAAAAAAAAAAAAAAAAAAAAAAAGTGGGCAAACAGAGGGAGCGTCATAGCTATCGCGGATGCTACTTCAGCACCTGTGAAGACGTCGACATACAGACACTACTTCCGAGCTTGAGGACAAGCTCGTCTTCCAAGGGGGGTGTAATGTTATGCACGCAATAACATTATTATTTTAGTTGTTTTATTTAATTTAATTTATTTTATTTCAGTTTTAGGCCATAGGGGTATTTTTGGAATTATTTATTAATAGGGATATTTTTGGAATATTTTATTCATGGGGATATTTCTGTAATATTTGATTAAACCCTAACAGGGTGAGCCCTATTTAAGGGGTGAGAGTAATGAGAAAATGGAGGATTGAAGTATTAAGAATTAGGTTAAATCTAGCGTAGAGAGGCTTAGAGTTCTCCTCAACGAGCTCTAGGGTTTTCAAGCTTCCCTTAGGCTTGATCTTTCGTTTTCATCTTCCCCATGTCTTCCTACTACCCCTACGGTAATGCCTGGAAGACCCGTAACTCGTGGCAGACCCCAGATCCTCCCAAAGAATCCTTGTGTTAGATCCAGGACCGTAACAAAACCCGTAGGTTCGTTATGGAGAAAGCATACCCCCGAGCTCATATAGGAGAACTCAAAACCCTCTGTTTAATCTAAATTCAGACTTGTCTCTTTTCCATTCCTTACACCCCTAAACAAGGATCACGTCAATAAGGTTCAAGAGAAAATTATAGATTGCCCCTCCGTGGAATTTAAAGTAAATAAACTTAATGACTAAGTAATTGACTTAACTTATTGACTAAGTAACTTAACATGTAAGTAACTTAATAACTAAGAAACTGACTCAGCCAAAGTAATTGACTCAGCCATGATATCTCTGCATGATTTGGCCTGCTATTGAGTTCATAACATTACACCCCTCCTGGAGAAAGAGCTTGTCCTCAAGCTTGAAGATCGGGATGCTTGCCAAAATGTTGCCATATCTCCCCAAGTAGCATCTATGGCATCCGCGTCAACCCACAGGATGACATAAGTGGTGTAAGCGCTGCAATGTAACACCCCAGACAGAGAGATTGTGGTATTTGAAACCCTCCACTAGCTCCCCCAGTTGGCAAAAAGTTTCCTCTGAAAATTAACAATTTTTTTTTATCCAAGTACTATACTGTGGTAGAAGCACCAATAGTATTCAACATATATTCTCCACCTCGGAGTGCATTTTTTGCTCCTTTCCTTTCTTCTTCAGCCTCATTTTCACGTTCTTTCCAACTCTCATATGCATGGTTTTCTGTTTGTAGCTCATGCCTGCAGATCGAGCACGAATTATACTCATCCAGCCATTGGAAATAAATTCTTGCAAGGCAACTCCAGCATCTTGTCATCTATAACCAAGTTCTCCCTACAAAGTGCACATTCTGTCTCTCTCCCTAGCATCACCCAGATTTCAGGTGTGACTGTGATGACTGGAAGCCTTGCAACCATCTCTTTTGAGGTTGGAGGTGGCTTCTTTGGTCTAGCACCAATTTCCTGTAGTGAAGTTTCAATGACAGAATGAATGTCCTGCAAACCACTGATTTCTTGCATAGTTTTTACCAACTCTTCCAACATTGCAGAAGTAGCATCGGGACCAAAATCATTTGTTCTATTACTCTCCCCATGGGATTGAGAAGACTCAACAGCACTAACCTGCTCTTGTGTGGTAGCCAGAGTTGTAAGTAAATTATGTGCCACGAGCCATCCAGGTGGCCAGGGCTCAAGTCCAACTGTTAAATGTACTTCAAACAGAAATATATAATCTCTGTGCAGAGTATTTGGTGTGGAGTCTGAGGCCTGGTGTCCATTCTCTGCCTCATCTAAATGTTCAAGAGCTCTAGCAATGCATGCTCCCAGGTGCTCCTTTTGTGAAGACTCAGCAACAATGCGTTCTGCATCTTCAAAAAGCCTCAAACCTGCTTGCTAGAATCCCATTGGTGTACATCTAGTCTGCAAGATCGTTGCTGCCCGAAAAATTACAGAATAAATGAATTTATGAAGTTACGGAGAAGTAGAAGAATAGGTTTCAAGAAGAATGGATTGGATCAAAGACACGGCTTCTTCAAAAGTTTGTTTCTTCCCTAGCTGTTTCTGCAGCTCTTGCAATTTCTGCTGCACAGAATCTTCGGACGCCATTAGTTTTAGCTCACTTCTCCTTCTTTCTTGTAGCTTCTCTAGTGTCTTAGAAAAGGAAGTGAAATTCCAGAGAATAAGAAATGCATTTCCCGCACTCTTCATGGTCACAGCGTGTTAAGCACCTAGCCAATACTACCCAAAAGACCGGCCTGTTAGGAGCGGAAGACATAGATACTTAACCCAGGCCCATAACCAGGATGTCCCATAACATCACACCCCCCCTTCGCGAGCTGACGACCACGGCGGCGCAACGACACAGGCCCGACCCGGATTTTTTATCCTACGACCTACCTATATTTTAATCTAGCCTTTGAGCGCGATGCAGCGACACTGGCCCGACCCGGGTTTTTATCCTACGGCCTACCAGTATTTTAATCCAGCCTCTGCAGCGTTGCCGGGAATCGAACTCGCGACCGAGGGTCGGCTCTGATACCAAATGTTAAGCACCTAGCCAATACTACCCAAAAGACCGGCCTGTTAGGAGCAGAAGACATAGATACTTAACCCAGGCCCATAACCAAGATGTCCCATAACACAGCGGAGAACCAGTATGGAAGCATTGCACCCACAATCAACCCAGTGAAGACTTAAGGTGTCAAAACATCCACTGTGGAAATTTCAGCACGGCTCACAAAGGCACCAAAGAGAGCCAAAGACACCAAGGCGGTTGAACCAATGGCAAACCTGTTACAGTCCCGGATCTGACACAAGGATCCTTTGGGAGGATTTGGGGTCTGCCACGGGTTACGGGTCTTCTAGGCATTACCGTAGGGGTAGTAGGAAGATATGGGGAAGATGAAAACGAAAGTTCAAGCCTAAGGGAAGCTTGAAAACCCTAGAGCTCGTTGAGGAGAACTCTAAGCCTCTCTACGCTAGATTTAACCTAATTCTTAATACTTCAATCCTTCCTTTTCTCATTACTCTTACCCCTTAAATAGGGTTCACCCTGTTAGGGTTTAATCAAATATTACAGAAATATCCCTATGAATAAAATATTCCAACAATATCCCTATTAATAAATAATTCCAAAAATAACCCTATGGCCTAAAACTGAAATAAAATAAAGTAAATTAAATAAAACAACTAAAATAATAATGTTATTGCGTCCATAACAGGTTTTCAAGCTTCTTTTTGGCTTGATATTCTTTCCTTCTCTACGAATCGTTGTGTTAGATCCGGAATCGTAACAGCTTCCCCTTGCAAGAATGGTATCCCAAACATCGTTAAAGATCAATTTTCCATTACTTGCATAGGGTCTGACCGCAACCCTCACAAGTTCCCAACAATTTGGCAGAGATGCCAAAAGATTTAATGCATGAACCTTATCATCAAATTTAATTTGAACGGAGGTCAATTGATTGACAATCATGCTAAACTCTTTTAAATGTTATGCTACTAATTTTTTTCTATCAAATTTAAATTGAAGAATTTTTTTTCGTTAGATGTACCTTATTATTTGTGGAAGGCTGCTCATACATTTCGGACATAATCTTCATCATCCCCTCTGTGGTTTTCTCCGATGCCATGTTTAGAGCAATGTTCTTTGACAATTTTAATGGGACTACTCCCAACACTTGTCTATTGAGGAGATTCCATCGATCATCCTTCATACCGTCTGGTTGCATATCCAGAAGTGGTGCGTGTAGCTTTTTACTATAAAAATAATCTTTGATCTGCATCCTCCAGAATACAATCCATACCATCGAACTTGTTGATTCCAAGTGTCAATCCTTCTCCGCCAGCCATTTCCTTCAATCACAAACCAAACCTCTGATACCACTTGTTAGGAATTAGATGCACTAATTCCAAACTAACGAGAGCAATAATAATAAACACGGAAGAAATAAAAGCAAGCAATGAAAATTAAAAACAAGATTTATACAGGTTCTTCTAGAGGTGAGACTACGTCTTGTCTTCCGCCGCTACAGTAATCAACTATGAAGATGAAATAGTTTACAAAGAGAAACCACACACACTTACATGTGCTTTTCTCTAACCTCTCAAGCTACAATTCCAGATGCTCCTCAAGATGATGATACTCATCAAAATGATAAAACCCTAACAACGACGACCCCATATATAAAAAGAAAATAGGGCAATTGGATTACAAGTGTGAAATTCCCACACTACCCTTAATGACACATCAGTCAAAATATCGTGTCAGAGGGTAAGATTTAATTAAGCTCCACAACTTAACACGCATGGCATGAAATATTTTCCAAAATATAGGCCTAGAGATGAACCGATGGAGTGGGAGCTTATATGTCTAATTTTTTTCCTTTTCAACTGTCGAAAGATGGGCCCAAGCCCACACGACCAAGGAAGGCCCACACATCCAAGAGATATGGAAGATTGGCTGAAGGCCCATAGACCAAGGAGAAGGCCCACATACCTATACAATAATGGAAGGATGGTAAATAAAGAGTCGTCTCATAAAGATGGCACTGATGTAATTAGTTTAAGTACCAGGGGCATAATTGTAATATTGTAGGATTATTAATATGTAAATTGAGTTTTAGGGGAAGGGTTAGGAGACAAGTCCATAACCTCTTCTTCCTCCTATTTTCTCCCAATATGCGTCTCTCCTTTTTTTCTTGAGCTAAATCCATGGAGTCCTGAAAATCAATATGGTATCAAAGCATGATTTTTAGGACTATTGCTATTGTTTTTAGAATTCTCATTTTTTTGGGCGCATGATTATGCGTCTTCTCCTATTTTTGTTTTTTATTTTAAAAGCTCACAATCTCATTTACTCTATGGGGTTTTCCCCTTACGTGATTATTCAAAGTTTGTTGTTGTTTGTCTTTATTGCTGATAATTCTCTGCTTCTATCCTTGGCGAATTCTGATTCTGAATCTAGTGGTCTATCTCAAGTAGCGGCTATTTAGGCAAGGTTCATATTTTTCTGTGTGATTTAATATTGGATATCTCTAGGCTCCTTTCCATTGTTTTTTGTTGGTTACTGGTTGCTTGGTAACATATATAATTCTGAGTCTTTGTTAATCGACGTAACCACTTGAACTGCAAGCTAGAGAATCATTGTGCTCCAATTTTGGGTGTCCACATGACGCAGATAGGTTCTGGTTTCTGGTGCTTACTGGTTTGTTTCTATGACGTGGATATGGATTGCTGGTTTTTGCGAATCCTTGGCAGTCGTTGTCTCTGATTATTGGTTCCTAAGAATCTTTACTGATTCTGTCTCTGATTATTGGTTCCTAATAATCTTTACTGATTCTGGTGGCTGATTTTGTTACTCTGTGCAACGGTCATTGGATAACAGTAGAGTAAGAGAATATTTCTGTTGTAGTTAGTCTCCACGTATTCATCTACTACTGATTATATTGCGAAATGCTTTTATGCATTAGAGTGTGCATGGTACTCATTATTCATCAGCTGTTGTAGTCTTCATGTAACAAAGCAAAGGGAGTAGTAATCTCGGTAGAGGGAGCAATAATTTTTTTGCAGTATGGTATGTGGTGGTCTTGACGTAATCTGTTATGGTCCCGGATCTGACACAAAGATTCATTGTTAAGGTTCCGGTTTGGTCATGGGAAATTGTAGAACAACCTGGCAGAATTGTAGAGAGACATGGAGAGGAAGATAAAAATCAATTGAAAACCCTAGAGCTCGTTGAGGACAGCTTTTAGTCTGTTTAACCTAAATTTAACCTAAAATCAATGCTTGTCTTTCTCATTACTCTTACCCCTTAAATAGGGTTCCCCCTGTTAGGGTTTAAGATAAAATATTACAAAAATACCTCTATAAATAAAATATTCCAAAAATACCCTTATAATTAAAATATTCCAAAAATACCCATGTGGCCTAAAATGAAATAAAATAATGTAAATTAAATAAAAATAATTAAATATTAATATTATTGCATGCATAACATTACACCCCCCTCAGAAGAATGAGCTTGTCCTCAAGCTCGTAACTAGGGTCTGTACGCCGACGTCTCCTCCTGGGGCCAAGTAGCATCCGCGATCGCTATGTCTGCCCTCTGGATGCCCAAAACTGGAGCACTCCCTCTAGCAACTTTCTTTTTTTTATGCTTGACTGTAGGGATGCATGTCGAATGTCGCTACATCTCCCCAAACAGCATCTCTGCCCTTCCTCAGTCCTGGACTGGTGTGAAACAGCCCCTCATGGTGGCCCCCCATTGGCCAGGTTGCACTGCCTACACTTTGCCAGCCTGGCAGCAACAACATCAAGACCAGCCCCTTGGGATGGAGAAGAATCAGCAGCACTAACCCCCTCCATTTGCTGCACCTTGAAACACTCAAAGGCCGGAAACCATCACTGATAACAGGTTCAGCAGAAGCAATAGATTCAGCATCACCGAAATGATACAGCCTGTGTCCAACACTCTGGGTTAGTGCCTTGATTGCATGCCAATAGCCCTCTGCATCCACAAGAAGCACCTCGGCTGGGCTGGCTCGCAGCAGTGTATGCTGGACTGTCACAGCAGCCTTGTTGGCTTGGTTGGCTGTTAGCAGAGTATGCTGGACTGCCACAGCACTCCACTGGGTTAAGAGAGCCTTTGCTAGGTGTAAAGAACTCCATGGAGTGGAACTTCCTCTCTGCCCATAAACACTGCCATACCGCTTGCCTAAATATGGACCGATTAGGTGTGTTGTTTCCCATTGGTGTTCACCGAACTAGACAGCATTAATCACTGCGGTATGTCCCTGAATCACATCAGCTATAGATGCACCCTGTGAGTCATTTCCATTTTGGTCTACATATTCCAGGTGTTGCTCGTCTGCATCACTTTGACCCGGTGTTATTTTTTCTGCTGACCCCATTGCTGCAGTGCCACCACAGTAGCAATTTGCAGGCCACTGTCCAAGTCAGGTGTGCATGAAGCTATGTCCCATTCATGGTTCTATCTCTGTACACAATATGGAACTGCATTATATTTTTCAGGTTGTCGTTGCTGCTGGGGTGCCCTTATCTGCACTACAATAACAGCAGCAACATGAGATAGCCTCTTTGGCTCCAACTCAAAGCTAGACGTGAAGTCTACATAACTAGACTCCATTGCACCAGATCAATGGTCTTTAGAACTGATGTGCCTGTTACAATATCACTAATGTCGACTACATCAACAATAGGAATCTGGGTAGCATCTTCCAGAACTTCCATCCCAAAGATAGACATGTCAAATCCATAGACATTTTCCCATAATGGAACGCTAGGTCCACCTCTCCCAACTCCAGGACCAAACATAGTTGTCATATCAGGGAGAATGGTCCCTGCTTTAGTAGCAAATAAAATCAGTATTCCAGTACCACAACCAACATCCAGAACTGTTGCATGGCTCATGAGAGAAGGATTATTCAGAATAGCTGCCCTATAAGAATCTGTCCTCACCATCTTGCTGATCATCTCTCTGTGACTTCCAAAAGAACTGTATGCCCCAAAATAATTCTCGTTTACTTTCTTGACTTCTCTGGCAGCAACATTTGCAAAAGAACCCTTCAAACTTTTATCCTTCCTTTCCCATGCAGGAAATCTTCCAAGCTCACCCCCCGGCATGCCATTTCCAGCAATAACATTTTGGGCCTTGTAAGCAACAATTGGAAATTCATGAACATCTTCATGTACCTTCTTAAAGGGTCCATGAACATAATCAAATTCAGATAAAACAGCATCAAGAACATTCTCATCCGCCAAGCAAATTCCAGCAAAATCTTTGACGTTGTCCACCTCCCTCAGGAATTCCTCTCTATCAACTGTTGGGGTACATTCATCTCGGTCATCTTCGTCCCCGCCAAAACTACGCAAAAATGCATCCTCCGACATGAATGGTTTCAAATCTAATGTCTTCCCTTCAGGGATAGAAGCACAAGCAGTGCTAATAGTGACAATATGGAAGGACACTTCTGCTGAATTGCCTCCAAATTCAAATACTGGGGCTGTGAAGAAAATTACCTCATAGTCTTTCTTGGTGAGCCACACAAGGAATGGAGATTTTTCCAACTGTTCCATATACTCCAGTTCATTTTTTTCTTTGTCATCCAACGTTAAGCTGGGCAATGTGGAAGTGTTGTTGGAAGCATATTCTGCATCATTAAACATATAACTGAATAACTCCATGCAGCTCCTCAAGCCAGGTAGTAAGTTCCTAGCTATAAGTCAACTATTTCTTCCAAAATTCTCAATTCCTTTCATGTATAACTCCTTCTCAATAGGAGACCAACTGTTTTCAGCAACATCTGCTTCTAATTCTCCCTTGCCTGAATAGAAACTTTGCAGTGTAATAGGAACTTCAATCCCAATGTTTGGGTGGACTCCTGATATACTTTCATCCATTTTTCCCTCCACAAGATCAGAAGCTGCCTCTGGGCCGTCCACTGTTTTCTGTTTGTTAGTTATTGAAGAAATAGATGTTTCATTAGTGGCCAACACGCTATAGTTTATAGCATTAGGCTTCCCCATATTTTTAGGACTTGTTATCTCTTCAAATTTTGTAGTTACATCCTTTTCTATGGAAGCCATATTGCCTATCAACCCAAAGTGTTTGGACAAGGGCCTCAGCTACATAACGGCTAGTCTCCTCCAAAAAAATTTCAACTTGAACCCCACATCCAAAAATTTGAAGACTCACAGTCGCACAGATATTGTGCTCATCCACAGAAAAACAAAGCCCCTCAAAAAAAAATTCAGCATTCTCTGTAAAATTATTTCTATGAATCCAGGCAGCCCCAGAAAAAATTACATGTCAAAATTCATACACCCAAAATTTCTCTGCTTCTTAGAACAGAAACACACCAAGCCAAAATTTTGAATTGGAAATTTGTGGCTGAACAGCATACATGAGATCCCAAAAATTAAACAGAAAACCCCTCTGTTTCGCAACACTAAAATTTTCACAGAACAATTTTGATGCCATTGGGAAGGAATTATGTAAAATATAGATGGATTTCAGAAAAGAGAAGATGAAATTTTGGAAAATTCGTCGCAGTAGTTTACCCCAGATTTTGTGGAAATTCGTTTGCCGCTATGCTGCCAAGACCGAGTTTGAGCGGAAATTTCACCGACGGACCCGACGGAGTCTCCTGCTTCTCCTGTGGCAAATCGTAGCCCGTTGGGGCTTCGCCATTTGGGATTTTTCCATGTCGACGGTTAAGAACCGACCTTCTGCCGGCCATGATAATGAATATTGGGAGTCAAACCCAAATCAACTTTTATTGACGAGATTGTGTCTGCATACCCTTCCGATTTCGGATTTCTAGTGTCCTTTGGAGATTTTTGAGGCCCCCGTATTCGGATTTGGGTTCGCACCAGTGTTGTCCACGACCGATGACGTCTTGGCAGAAAACCCTGCCGAGTGTCCCAAATAGTGGTCCCCGCTGTGCGGCTTTGGCTCTCCCTGGGCTGAAATTTTGAAGGTTTCCGAGACATGGCTTTTCTGTCCATCCGGATTTGTGGTTTCCCCCGAATCTTCCGCAGGGCCTTCAGCCGGCAAACGGCACAAATTTTTTTATTTTTCTAGGTCGTGGCCTGTTGCTCCGACCAAGACAACTTCTGCTGCTTTCCCTTCTCATACATCCTGCTTGGGGATTTCAAGTCGTATGAATTTTTCGATGGCAAAGTCAGCAGAAAATACTTCTCTTGTTGTACGCAATTCTTTGTCAATTGCTCTATACCGTGCATGTCTTTCTTCCCATTGATCATTCATGGCAATCCTTTTTTCTCGTAGGGAGACATGGAGAGGAAGATGAAAATCAATCGAAAACCCTAGAGCTCTTTGAGGAGAGCTCCAAGCCTGTTTAACCTAAATTTAACCTAAAATCAATGCTTGTCTTTCTCATTACTCTTACCCCTTAAATATGGTTCAACCTGTTAGGGTTTAAGATAAAATATTACAAAAATACCCCTATAAATAAAATATTCTAAAAATACCCCTATAATTATAATATTCCAAAAATACCCCTATGGCCTAACTGAAATAAAATAATATAAATTAAATAAAAATAATTAAATATTAATGTTATTGCATGCATAACATAATCGGAGTAGACGAAGCATTGAATCACCATCGTTGAAGTCATTCCTTGCTGCTGCAAAGGCAAGATGGAAGTGGCAAGCTCAGACACATCCGTTTCTGAGGAAACTTACCCACATTGGTGAAGCAATTAGCGACCTATTCAGATTCCATATCACAATCTCTGGTCTGTGTCATTGTTGCTGTTTAAGGGGCGTTACAACAAGAATTTTGGTTTGGAATTTCTATTTAAGGGGTGTTCCAGATTTCCCGCTAGTATTGTTGTTTGGACATCTCATTAACAGAAAATACACATCCTTTTAAGAAGCATAATTTTTGGTTTGGATTTTTGTTTGGATATCTGCATCTCATTAGCAGGAGATACATATCCCTTCAGCAATAGATCAAGGCTTTGTCAGATTTTTTTTTTTCAGCAACAGAGGCAGCTTCGTCTTCGTTGGTATGGCTTATACAAGCTGCTGATTTACCGATTGATTTCCAGAAACTTATCTTGATCTTACTGCTGATTTTCTGGAAAATCCTCTAATCAGTACCTTGAATTTAATGTACCGGGAAGAGAGTCTTTGTTTTTAATCAGAGTTCTCTGCTATCTTTTGAAGATAGAATCGTATCTTCCTGCTATCAAAATCTTCTAGCTGGTTTACTGAGCTGACTCTAATCCTCCTTTGCTTGGCAATCACCAGCACCACAGTGTTACCATTTCTGGCTGAAGATGCATCTTTTGATCCGAAGGTTTCTGCTTCGTATGAATCTGAGTTTATTTATGGAAGATATCTTGATTTTGTATTGTCACCTACTGCTGTTAATCTAAAGAAAATGTTGTCGAGTTTCTGATTATAACTATCACGTTCATTGTTGCTGCTTCATTGGCAGATCATACTGCTGTTTTTAGGACCACTTGCTCATCATTGACAGCCGCAACAATACCTCTCTACTCTCTCTGGTTTTCTGCTGTGTTCGGAAGTGGGGAAGACGATAAATAAATTAAATTTCCAACTTAGGTGTGTTGGATGATATCGTGGACTGCTATTTTATACAGGAAAATCTTATACACCAATTGCAGCAAGCTGGGCATTCATGATGTTTTATCACCCTCAGCTTGAGGGGAAGTATTACAAGATGGACCTAAGCCCACATGACTAAGGAAGACCCACACATCCAAATGTTTTAAAATATGGGTTCAAGCCCATAAGACCAAGGAAGGCCCACACATCCAAGAGATGCGAAAGATGGGCTCATATAGTGATGGTAGGATGGTAAATAAAGAGTCATCTCATAGATATTGCATTGATGTAATTAGATTAAGTTCCAGAGCATAATTTTAATATTGTAGTTTCATTAATCTATAAATTGAGCTTTAAGGGAAAGGTTAGGACACAAGTCCATAACCTCTTTCTTCTTCCTATTTTATCCCAATATATCATCTCTCCTTTTCTCCATGAGCTAAATGCATGGAATTCTGAAAATTAACACGGTATCAGAGCATTGATTTTCAGGACTCGTAGCTATGAGTTTTTAGGATTCCAAAAACCCTTTTATTTGTCATATTGATGGTTCATTTTTTATAGTTCTTTTTATGTCATCTCCTTCAGCTTTATGATTATTTTATTTCTTTGGCTTTCTTTGCATCATTCTTGAGAGGAGAATCTCCACCATCTGGGTGTTGAATCCTTTGCCTTCTGACATCACTTGGCTCCAGTTCAATCATCGGTCACTAGCCATACAGTGATAGTTTTATTACTAAAAAGAGTAGTACCAGTGTCAAAAAATGAAGAGGTGTTTGTGATGCCGAGAAGACTAAAAAAACTTGTATTGTGGTCTTTATATCAGAGTCGTATATGGTATTAGTATTACACCTTTGGTCCCTATCGACGAGATGGAGTGCGAGGAGACGATGAAGAAGGCAGGGAAGGAGGTGCAAGTGCTATACAACTTTGGTCTCGGGCACTGATTCTACTTGAACAAAATTTACATCGTCTCCATCCCCATCCAATCCACATCCACATGCATTTTCTACCACTCTTGTCAATTCATCTAAACTAGAGTAACTGGCTCAGAAAAGGAGAAAGTAGAAAGCTTTGGATCCGATAAGTAGAAGCAAAGGAGTGTTACAGCATCCACAACAACTGCGATTCAAGTGCCGGTGATGGAGCTAGTGAATAGCAGACAATATTATACTCTTCTAGTTGTTGTCTGGTTGCATGCTTTCCTCCTATAGCCATTGCCTTTGTCATCGTATCACGACGACACCAGTTTGTAGCTGAATAGCTATTCTTCACTAGATTATTTTTCTCTATCACAAAAAGAGGTTTATGCCAAGAATACATTTGCTCTTGCTGCTATTTCCTTTTTTGGAAAATTCCTTGGCTCATCTCCTTGCATCAAGTCCATTACCATTTACAGAGACTCATTAGTTGTTGTTGTTATATCTATTTTTCAGAATGTCTCGTGACTGTATCCCTTTGTGTTGCCATTTTTGGATGACAACTCTAATTATTTCAGAATCTCCTTGTTGGTCCTCTACTGTTTAAGTAACTTCTAAAGATAGAGTTTTTTCTGCTAGCCTTTCCTGCCCCAGCTAGATTGCCATTTTGGGAGGATGAAGATGATAGCTAGATTGATTTCACAAACAAGTCTCGTAGCTGTCTCACCATTTGATATGCCGAGCTTCACTCACGGCTTCAAGATTTTCTAGGATATTTCTGGAAGATGACTGCTCCATTGTGATGTTTAGGGATGATGACTTCTTGAAAAATTAAATGTTTATTAAGTTAGGAAACTTGTTTTCATCCAACACTGATTCAGCTTCAAGCCCAACTCAGACCAAACCTTGTCGGGTCAACCCACCGACCCGAGAATCATTGCGTGCCGCTTGGGTTAACCTAGTGGGTTGGGTCAACTCAGACTGAATCAACTCAGTTCAGATCAACCTGACTCAGCCACTTGTTTTCCTGCCTCGGTTATACAGGTCCGGGTCCTGAGTTTTATACCCATTTCTTCCGTGACTCAACTACATTGGTCTATTACTTAACTCAGCTTGACACGGTCCCTTGTCTTCAGCATGATATTATGTAGAATTAATTGACAACTTATTCCTTGATCAACATATTATTTGGTGCACAACGTTCTAATGATCTCTGAGCGGATTATTTTATGGGTCCTTGGATTTTCATTAATTGGTATGTGTTATTGGGCTCATGCCCATTTCATCTGTTACTATTGTGTCTCTTTGGCTGAGACATTATTATTGAAAGACTTGTCAGTTGCTGACTGTTGTCAGCATTGGTTATTTGATGACGTAGAAAGCATATGGTGGCCCCAAAATATTATCTTTCGGGTGATTACCTATTACACTCCTTAATTGGAATTTATTACTCTTGCCTATGGAGGGACACGATGATGGAGGAGTTTGATTACACTTGTAAGCAATTCCTATAGACCCACTACCTACAGAAGATAGGAGTTTGCCCAACATCCAACATGAGTTATTTGACTAGAGTATGGAGCGATGGCTTACGGCTAGGAGTGATTTTACTCTCACTTATATTATGCCAATTGGGCCAATTAGAAGAGACCACCGGATTGAGGGGGAGTATCGAAAGATATGTTGAACTACCATTTTATACAAGAAGATCCTATACGCCATTTGTAGCAAGCTAGGCGTTCATGTTGTTCTCTCACCTCCAGCTTGAGGGGGAGAGTTGGAAGATGGGCCCATAAGACCAAGGAAGTCCCACCCATCCAAGAGATGTGGAAGATGAGCTCAAGGCTCCTAGACCAAGGAGAAGGTCCATAGGCCCATATAGTGATGGCAAGATGGTAAATAAAGAGTCATCTCATAGAGATGGCATTGATGTAATTAGGTTAAGTTTTTGGGGCATAATTGTAATACCATAGTTTCAATAATCTATAAATTGAGCTTCAGGGGAAGGGTTAGGACACAAGTCCATAACCTCTTTATTCCTCTAGTTTCTCCCAATTTGTCATCTCTCCTTTTTTCCATAAGCTAAATCCATGTATTCCTAAAAATCAACAAGGTGTTGTAGAGATTTTATTCTGTCGAGTGACCCGAACCGGGTTTGTTCTGTTCCACATGGTAAACCCAATGGGCGAGCGCCAGACTCATTCTGTTCCGCTTGGGTTAACTCAGTGGGTTGGGTCAACTCGGTCTAGGTCAACCCGACTATGCCCTCTTGTTTATTTTTCTATGTTATATGTGTTCGGGTCATGAGTTCTCTATTGATTTCTCTTGCGACTAAGTAATTTGGTCTGATATTTGACTCGGCTCAACTTGGTTCCTTGTCTCTGGCTGGATTATTATAGTTTTGGCAGCTTATTCCTTGGTCAGTATATTATTTTGTGCACAAACTTACAACAAATTATTTTTAAGGATAATTTTTTTAGTATTTTTATTATTTGGTACGTGTTATTGGGCCCAAGCCCATTTCATTTGTTGTTAATATGTCTCTTTGGCTGAGACATTATTATTGAAGGACTTCTCACTTGATGATTTTTGTCAGCATTGGTTATTCTGATGAAAAAAAAAAGCACATGGTGGCCCCAGAATATTTTCTTCTGGGTGATTACTCGTTACCCCTCCTTAATTGGTATTTTTTATTCCTACCATTTGAGACTCGGTGTTTTGTGGAGGGATACAGTGGTTGAGGAGTTTTATTACACTTCAGAGCAATGCCTATAGACCCACTACCTACAAAAGATAGGAGTGTACCCAACATGTAGCATGAGTTATTTGACTCGAGTATGGAGCGATGTCTAATAGCTAGGAGTGATTTTGTTACAGTCCCAAATCTTACACGGTGATTCACAGGGGGAGAAGATGAAGGAAGAAGAAAATCAAGCCAAAGGAAAACTTGAGACCCGAGGTTTTTTGACCTGAACGCACATCCCTTAGCTCGTTTAGGAGAACTCAAAAAATCCTTTCTTTAACCTAAAATCAAGACTTCTCTTTTCCATTCCTTTCACCCCTTAAGTAGGGTTCAAGAGTACAAAATTACAAATATGCCCCTCCATGCCATTCAACTTGAAAAGTAAATAAACTTAATGACTTAACTTAATAACTAAGTAACTTAACAACAAAGTAATTTAACGACTAAGTAATAGACTCGGCCACGTCGCCTTTGAATGACTCGGCTTGCTATTGACTCCATAACATTACTCCCCCCTGGAGAAAGAGCTTGTTCTCAAGTTCAAAGGCAGGGTAGGCTTGGCGGAGCGTCTCCATGTTCTCCCATGGGCCAGTCCTGTCATTTGTGGCATCTGTTGGGAGATTTTGTTCCTCTTCTTGTTTGATGTTGTGAATATTATGATGTTTCTCATCTACAGAAAGTTGGTTGATGTCATCTTGCACTACTTGGGAAAACCAATTTTCACACACTTCCATGCTTGTTGGACTATGTGCTCCATCCAAAAAGAAAATGAGACCTCCAAATTTACAACTACCCTCACTCTGTGTAGTAGCATGTGGGCAAGATTAGCCATGGACCAAAAGTGTGCGAACTTGGGACTGATATCAGATATAGTCAACATTTCATTAAAACACTTGTGGCCCTCTGATATTAATCTTGCATGAATATAAGCATAGAATAGACCAATAAAGGTAATTTCTGTGGTCAACACATTTTCTTTGATGTTGCCTTGGCACCCATTTTTTTACTGAAACTTTGTCCCACCATTGCCACAAGACATCCATGAATACAGTGTCCCAACATCATTGCATTCCAACAATTTAAATTCCTCTGTGAGATTTGGTCAAAAACTCTTCTAGTATCATCCACCTAAAGTACCTTGACAAGCATGTCATGAAACTGGTTAGCAACATCATACACCCTACATACCAGTGGTTGGGCAGTTTCAAATTGACACACAAATCCGATTTTTGAAATCCAAATAGGATTCAATTGATTCATAATTACTTCTGTCCACCCCAGTTCTTTCAGTGTAGCATATCTTTTCTTTGCATAAACTATTGCCCTAGGATCCCCCAATTTCTAGTGACCATTAGTCAGTGCATTCCATGCTAGTAAAACTTTTTGGTCCATTCTATCAAGTACATAATGAACAATCTTGATTTCTCCACATTTGGCATACATAAAATAAGACATGTTACAACAAACACCTCATATAACAAACCAGTCCATATAGTTCTTCCTGGAATTACCATTCCTTGTCGCATAGATCCTAAATGGGATAAAGCAGGGAGAAGGCTTATAATAGTACCCTGATTTACTAGTATGCCTTCAGACTTACCCAAAACATGGAAAGCTTAATTGCCCCATCAGCAAGCCCATTCTTTGCAAAACCAGTGAGGATAGTGTTCCATGACATCACATCTTTTTGGCAGAATCCTACTCTCATGGTGTGCCAAAGTACCCACATCTCGAAAGGGCATTTCATCAATTGTTTGGTAAGCACCAGGAATATCCCCGAACTTGGAATACATATGCATCAGAGAAGCGACCACAAACACATCTCCACACATTTCATAATCGTCCACAATAGCATTCCCACAACCCCCACCTGGTCGAAGAATTTCAACGAATAAGTGTCCTAGCGGACACTACATCTCCGCATGCTGAATACATGTGACCCAAAAAATCCCCATCACAAATTTTTGACACTAGAGCCTGAACTCCTTCCAAATCACCAGTGGAAGCCAATATATCAACAAGCAACACATAACGTTCAAGCTTATGCGAGTAACCTTTCTGGTTCTCAGCCCAACTGAACACCCTCAACACCATTGTAGAGTTTTTTCTTACAAAGTCTAGGGACTTGAGAATGGACAAGATAAAATTTGGAGAAAATTGGTTTTGAAACTTGCCACAAAATTTGGTCAAGTCGGTTTCCAGCTTGGAGGCCGAGAACAAGAGTGAGAGGCTGCAACTCGATGGTCATAATTTCAGATCGAAACCAACAAGTCTAGACTTCTCATCTTCCTCCAAGGCAACTATTTCCACTCCAAAATCAAAATTTCAAGATTTTTATGCCCCCTAATGAAGTTGAGCCTGATCTGTTGCCGATGGCGAACAACTAAAACAAGGGGCTTCTCCGCTCGAAAATTTTCTGTCTCCAATTTTGGGAGAAGTTTAGGTTGCCTTGAACAGGGGAGATTTGAGGTTGAACCAAAATTTGGCTGTTCTGACGCGATTTGAGGTCGAATGATGGGCAACAACTGTTCATCTTTCGGAACGACGACCTTCCCTCTAAGGCCTTAACGCGATGCTTCTCAATTTTGGCCAAGCTCAAGTCTTCTACCCTTCAATCTAGGGGTGGATTTCTTCCAAACATCATACCCCACATCCTATTGATTTTTTGGTTGATTCTTTTCATTCTTTCCTCACTTTCTGCCCTCATTGCTACAAATTGCTCCTCTTTGGCAATTGCTCGAAGCTTGTAACTCCTGGACAAATCACCCATGTTCAATCTCTTATACCAAGTTGTTACGGTTCCAGATCTCACATGATGATTCACAGGGGGAGAAGATGAAAGACAAAGAAAATCAAGCTGAAGGGAAGCTTGAGACCCTAGGTTCGTTGAGGAGAACGCACAGCCCAGAGCTCATTTAGGAGAACTCAAAAATCCTTTGTTTAACCAAAAATCAAGACTTCTCTTTCCCATTCCTTTCACCCCTTAAGTACGGTTCAAGAGTACAAAATTATAGATATGCCCCTCCACGACATTCAACTTGAAAAGTAAATAAACGTAATGAACTAACTTAATAACTAAGTAACTTAATGACTAAGTAACTGACTCAGCCAAAGTAATTGACACAACCACGTCACCTCTGAATGACTCAAGCTACTATTGAATCCATAACAGATTTTACTCTCACTTATATTATGATAGTTGGACCTCTTGGAAGAAACCACCAGCTTGAGGGGGAGTGTTGGAAAATATGGTGGACTGCCATTTTATACAAAAGATCCCATACAACATTTGCAGCAAGTTGGGCTTCCATTATGTTCTATCGCCCCCAACATGAGGGGGAGTGTTGGAAGATGAGCCCAAACCCACATGACCAAGGAAGGCCCACACATCCAAGAGATGTGGAAGATGGGCTCAAGGCCCGTAGACCAAGGAGAAGGCCCACAAGCCCATACAATTATGGTAGGATGGTAAATAAAGAGTCATCTCATAGAGATGGCATTGATATAATTAGTTTAAGTACCATGGGCATAATTATAATATTGTAGGTTTATTAATCTATAAGTTGAGCTTGAAGGGAAGGGTTGGGATACAAGTCCATAACCTCTTCTTCCTCATGTTTTCTCCAATATGTCATCTCTCCTTTTCTCCATGAGCTAAATCTATGGAGTCCTAAAAATCAACATCAATAAACTGATGAAAACCAAAAAATTCTTCTAGCTTCTTTCCATCTAGAAGGAGATATGTGTGTTGGTTCCAAGAGAACAACCACACCAGTCCTCTTATCACTTGGCATATGTTTGTACAAGATCTATGCATATGATTTGGGCCAACCAATATCAAGATTGTGATTATCTTCTCATAAAGCTCAAGCAAAGTGGCTCAATCAAAGAGTACCAAACAAAGTTTGAATGCATAGTCAATTGAGTCAATTGGCTCAAGTTGGTGGCTTCATTGGAGGCCTTAAACAAGAAATACCGACGTAAGGTTATACCATTCTAGAATCCCTATTGGAGAAATTTACTAAGCTCACATACAAAAAGAAAAATTACCCCTCCTATGTTTCAAACTTAAGTGTTCTGTTATGGACTCAATAGTAGGCCGAGTCATTCAGATGCGCCGTGGCTGAGTCATTTAGTTATTCAGTTAATTGCTTTTTTTTAAATTTGCTTTTACTTCATTTTTATTTCAATTGCAGAGTTAATATGCCAAAGGGGAATTATTTTAATTCTTTCTCTTGAACTCTTGTTGGCACCAAATCTACTTAGGGGGGAACGATGAATGGGAAAAGACAATTCTAATTTTAGCCTAAATAGGGATTTAGAGTTCTTCTCAACAAGCTCTAGGGTTGGAGTTATCCTCAGCGAACTCAAATGTCTAGGTTCCCTTTTGAATTTTACTTCTCTTTTCTTCTTTCTCTTTTCCATTTTCCAAAACCAAGAGTGACCTTAGCCGTGCTGAACCCGTCCCCAAAACTCTGGATTACCCTTTCTAGCACAGTGTTACAAGATCCATATCCCGGGACCATAACAACTTGTTATTAGAGCAGTGTAACATGGGTGATATGTCTAGCAATGAAGAGTTGAGAGCCATGGTTAGAGAGATGAAGGACGCAAAGGCCGAACAAGAGGTGAGAATGACAAATTTCGGCCAGCAGCTAGAACAAATTCCAAGTATTATCCTACATGTGGAGATACTCTCAGGTATGGTTTCAGATCTTTTGGCTGCAAGAAACCCAACCCCAGACCGAAGGGGGGGAGGACAACTCGCATAGTAGAAGGGGGGAGCATCATGCACGGTGCATTGGTGTCCATGCACAGTAGGGTGGAGGTACAATACCCATGTATACAAAATTGTATTTTCCCACTTTTGCTGGGCCCTACAACTTGTTAATTCGGTTGCATAGATGTGAGAGTTTTTTTTAATCAAGGGACACCTGAATTTGATAAGGTGGGACTATCCACCTTCCACATGCTTGTTGAAGTGCAGTTATGGTTTCATCAAGTAGAATCTGAGAGATTGGTGCTAGATTGGGAGGAATTTAAAGAGTTATGTACTATAAGATTGAGCCCCCCAGCACACAGCAGCCCGTTGGGGGATTTGGTCCTATTAAGACAAACCAGATCCATGGAACATTATCATAAAAAATTCCAAGAAAAATTGGCTCAAGCAAGCAGGAAGGTTAGAGTTGACCAACAAGTAAATTTGTTTACATCAGGCCTTAATGAGTCTTTGAAGTTAGAGGTGGAACTCCATGCACTTGCTGATTTGGCACAAGCAATGAATTTAGCTCAAGCATTGGAAGCATGATAGAAAGTTCAAATTTGGATGACTGGTTGGCAAGGGGGAGGAACTACTCACCTTAGGTGACTTTGCCAACAATGCAGTCACCCAAAAATACTCAGACTAATACTATGGCAGCAGATAAAAGGACAAACCACCACTGCAATACATAAAAAAATTAACTGGTTTAGAAATGGCTGACCGCAGGGCAAAAAACCTATGTTATAACTGTGATGAACCTTACAATGTAGACAACCAATGTAAAAGATTGTTCTGGTTGGAGTTAGATGCATTGGGATAAGAAGAACCGAATGAAGGTCATCAAGAGGACAAACCAGAAATTTCTTTGAATGCAATTACTAGACAGAAATCAGCCAAAAGTATACAAGTACGGGCAAGGGTTCTAGACAAGGAACTTGTGGGGTTAGTGGACTCTGGAAGCAACCACAATTTCTTAAGCTAAACAGCTGCTAAACATCTTCAACTTGGGATCCAACCTCACCCAATTGCCATGGTTTTAGTTGCCAATGGTGAGAAAATCCCTAGCTATGGGGTCAACAAGGGCGGTAAAGTTTTCAATTGGTAACACTCATTTTACCACTGAATTTTTTGTCATACTATTAGCTGGATTTGATATGGTACTTGGATTCAAATGGTTGCAAACCTTGGGCCAAATTTTGTGGGATTTCTCTGCTATAACAATGAGTTTTGTGTCGGAAGGAAGCCAAGTAATGCTAAAGGGTAGTCAAGCTGAAGCGGCACATCATATCCACCTACTACACGAACAGGAACCATTGGACAGCACGTTAGAAAAGTGACTAGAAGAGTTCATAGACTTTTTTCAAGAGCTTTCAGGGCTGCCTCCATTGAGACACTGTGATCATAGAATTTGTTTAAAATCTGGATCAGATGTGGTGGTTATTAGACCATATAGGTATCCACACCTCCAGAAAGATGAAATAGAATGGCAGTGCCAAGCCTTACTGGAATAGGGCCTTATTTGCAGCAATTGTTCCCCATTCTCTTCACCAGTCCTTCTAGTTAAGAAACATGATGGCACATGGAGATTTTGTGTGGACTATAGGGAGCTAAATGTAAAAATAGTCAAAGACAAGTTTCCCATACCAGTAGTGGATAAGCTATTGGATGAATTGCATGGTTTTCAAATTTTTATCGAGTCAGATTTATGATCGGGTTGTCATCAAGTTAGAATGCCTCCTTCCTGTTGGAAGATGGGCTCAAGCCACGAGCTCAAGACAAGAAGCCCACACATCAAAGGAGTGGCATATGTGTAAAATATGGTACTTTCCATAAAGATGGCATAGAAGTGTAAATATGTGTTCCTTTTATGTCTTTTGTTTTATCAAGTTGTAGCCCTAAGGGCATTGTAAAACTATACATAATGGCATTGGCTAAGAGGTAGGGCATTGAAGCACTCTCCTCTCTTCCACAAATTTGTCCAGTCCTCATTTTTCTTTTTGATGCAACCCTCTTCTCCCTTAATCCAAACTCTCTCCTTCCACGTTCTTCTTCTTCTTCTTCTCCTTCTCTCTTCTTCTTCTTCTTGTTTCTTGTTGATCTAAAGTTCCTTTCATGAGATCCTAAATTCTACATGGTATTATAGCAAGGAGTTTAGGATCTCTTCATGGAGTTATTATGAAATCTGTTCAAGAAGTTGTAAAAGGAGTTCAGTCATGAAGAGATAAGTTCATACTCTTCTTCTTTATGTTTTTTTTTTGTTTCCTTTTCTTATTTACATACTCCTTTTTAATTTTTTTCTTTACTTCTTGAATTTTGAGTCACATCAAGTCAAGATAAATCTTTATATGTTGTAAAGATTTATTTCTATGACTAAATTGATGTTATAATCTTGACTCCTTGTAAATCAATTATAAGAGTGATCAAGATCATTTGTTGTTTGCATCTTATTAAGATTGATGGGTGAAATTAAATTACCTTTATGTAATTTGGATCCATCTCATTTGAGGTAGAATTCTAGCACATGTTGTTGTATCTTCTCCTACTTAAGGTTGCTCATGGGTTTGTGTTATGTTGTTGGATGCCCATTATATGTTTAATGAAATTCCAGTAGTCATTTACCCTTTGTAGTTCCATTTTTTTTTTAACTTCAACAATTGATTTTTTTTTTTTACATTGAAATCTCCCATGAGCTGAAGATAAATCTCTTCCAAGTGTCTTGGTTTGTCGTTAAATCTTCTCTAAATTTTTGTCTATTACTCGTTTGTGTTGGAGTTTGGATTAAGGCCTAATCGGTTGCATCTACTTTCTTCTCTTTGTTCTTATGAATACAAGAAAAGTTGAGTGATGGCTGGATGTTATTATCACTTTCTAAAGGCACAAATGTATTGATAATTTGGTGCTTGCCCTTATGAAAGAAATTGGTTCTTGTTCTCTTTTGTTGGTGATTGATTTGGTCTACGGGTTCTTCAAATTACATTGAGTAATTGTTCTTTGAAGAAGATCTTTTTCCCTTGACCTCCATATTTTACTTGCCTCATCATGGAGACTGGATACAATAGTAATAAGAGTGATATACTCCGTATTACTAAAAATCCACTTAGAGGTCTCTCCAATTACACGAGCTGGTCACAATCGGTTCGGAGGGTTCTTATTACTCTTGACCTCTTGAGCCACGTTGTTAACTTTCCTCCTCCGATTGATGAAGAAGATGCGTCCTACTACAAGTGGGTTAAGGATGATAACATGGTGATAAGTTGGCTCATTAATATCATGGAAGAGCAGGTGGCCAACAATGTGGTCCACTTGGAGACCGCTAAGAACATATGGGACACTTGTGCCAAGCTTTACTCAAGCACTGCTTCATTACATAAAATATATGATGTATTACAAAACATGTTGCATACGAAACATGGAGATAATATTCACGAATTTTTGGCATGGTTTCGATGCTTTCTTCAAGAATGGAAACTAGCTCAGCCATATTCTACTGATATTGCCATTCAAGAACGACAAAGAGAAGCTTTGGCAGCAACCATTTTCTTATCGAATATTAAACCATACCTTGAGGTGGCCAAAACTCAGCTTCTAAGTTCTTCTACTCTTCCATCCTTCGATGATATTAGTGCTACATTACTTTGGATACCGGATCCATCCCCTCCTTCTCCTATTGGTGCTCCTTTGGCGATGTTCTCTGGCAATCGGGGAACATCTTCCTCATCCCGAGGACAGGGCAGAAATATGAGAGGGGGTCAAACTATGAGAGGGGTTGAAAATAGAGGTGGTAGAATGGGTCAGAATTTTTTCCGTACTGAGGCTCAACTTTGCACTTATTGTGGCCATCAGAACCACCTTGTGGCATCATGCTGGAAACTTCATGGCAAGCCTGATTGGGCTACAGCTAACCCAGTCTCGGTTAACGTTAAGAAAAATGAAGATAAGGCTGAATCATCATCTGAAAATGTGACTCTTACGGCTAAGGACTATGCTGCATTTCAGAAAATGAAGTCCTTCAAGGAATCCTCTATTCCCTCATCATCTACTGATGCCACTACTATTGCCTCAGGTATGCTCTCTTCATCTTCTTCCTCTTCCTCTTGGATCATCGACTTCGGGGCCTCCGAACATCTATCAGGTAACAAACACTTGTTGCAGTCCTTATCTCCTTGTTATCCTCATAAATTCGTTACTATTGTTGATGGTACCCAAACCAAGGTCCTTGGCAAAGGTTCCTCCTCTCTTACTTCATTAATTCCCCTTCGAGATGTTTTGTTTTTTCCTCAATTTCCTTTAAATTTTCTCTCGGTTAGCCAATTGACCAAACAATTAAATTGCTCTATCACCTTCTCACCGTCTTCTTGTGTCTTTCAAGATCTCACTACGAAGCGGGTGATTGGTGGCGGCCATGAAAAGGGGGTTTTGTACTACTTCACTCTTCCACCATTAGTTGCATTCTCGTCCACTACATCTGAGGCCCAACTTTGGCACAACCGACTTGGTCATCCGTCAACCTCTTCACTTCGTTCTTTGGTTCCATCTTTAAAAGAACTTTCTAATTTCAGTTGTGAGGTTTGTCAATTAAGTAAACATGTCAGGAGTACATATTCTCCTCGTCTTACAACTACAAGTACTTCTCCATTTGAGCTAATACATTCTGATGTATGGAGCCCTTTATGTGTCTCAAATATTTCCCAAGTTAAATATTTTGTTATTTTTGTTGATGATTTTACTCGAGTGGCTTGGTTATATCTATTTAAAGAGCGTTCCAAAATTCCTCCTTTGTTTAAAAATTTTCATGTTATGGTCTTGACACAATTTGGGAAGAAAATTCAAACCCTTAGATCTGATAATGCTAAGGAATACATGTCTCATGACTTCAAATTATTTTGTGAGAGTAATGGGCTTATTCATCAAACATCATGTGCCTATACTCCTCAAAAAAATGGTGTTGCAGAAAGGAAGAATCATCATCTTCTTGACATTGCTCGGGGCCTCCTCTGCTCCATGAAGGTACCCTATTTCTATTGGCCTCATACTATACTTACAACATGCTTTCTCATTAATAGGTTACCTTCATCTGTCCTTCATCATAAAACTCCTTACTCTGTGTTATTTAATGGTGAAAATCCTTTTTCTCTTCCTTTGAAAGTGTTTGGATGTACGTGTTTTGTTCATGTTACATCTCCACATAAAAACAAACTAGATCCTCGATCTATGAAGTGCATTTTTTTGGGATACTCTTGCACCCTGAAAGGTTATGTCTGTTACAATCCTACTCTTCGGAGGATGTTTATCTCTAGGGATGTGACTTTCTTTGAGAACACTCCCTTCTACTCCTCCCATGATGCTCCTCCATGATGCTCCTCCATGATGGACTTGTCCTTCTACTACTCCTTGTCCGCTTGTGCCGTTCAATCTTGAAGTGGATCCATCCCCTGATGCACCGGCCATACCTTCACCTGTGGAGTTGTTGGATCCACCAGAGGTAAGTCCATCTCCTTCTATGTATGGGCCTGAATTTTATACTCGGTCTATTGCTTTAAGAAAATAACATCGCTCTTGTACTACTTTGTATCCTATCTCAAATTTTATGTCTCACCATCGCTTGTCTTCCAAGTGTTTTCAGTTTCTTGCGTCCCTTTCTTCTACTTCCATTCCGTAGTCGTATCAGGAGGCCCTGAGACATCCAGGATGGAAGGTGGCTATGGATGAAGAAATGCACGTCTTATACGAAAACCAAACTTGGTACTTAACATCACTCCCAAAAGGTAAAAGACTGGTTGGTTGTCGATGGGTTTTTTTGGTGAAACATAATCCGGATGGATCAGTTGCTCATCTTAAAGCTCGACTGGTTGCTAAGGGCTATACGCAGTGCTATGGGATAGATTATGAGGAGACCTTCTCTCCTATTGCAAAATTGAATGCTGTACGCATCATCTTATCTATTGCTGCTAACTCCTCATGGCCCATCTATAAGTTGGATGTTAAAAATGCTTTTTTAAATGGTGATATTAGTGTAGAAAATTTATATGGTTCAACCACCTGGTTATGTGGTTGAGGGGGAGTCAGTATGCAGGTTAAAAACGTCTTTATATGGGGCTTAAGAAGTTCCCTCGGGCTTGGTTTGATAAATTTAGTCAAACACTCCTACGGTTTGATTTTCATCGGTGCTCAGTTGATAATTCTGTATATTATAAAGATACGATCAAAGGGAAAATATTATTGGCCGTATACATGGATGATATTATCTTAACCGGTGATGATGCTTTGAGCATACAAGAGGTGAAGCAGATGATATGTCAGGAATTCAAGACTAAAGACCTCGGTATGCTTAAATATTTTTTAAGTATAGAAGTTCTTCAATCCAAACATGGGATAATATTGTCTCAAAGGAAATATGTCTTGGATGTCCTTGAAGAAACAAGATTGAAGGGTTGTAGACCAGTTGACACACCTATGGATACAAATGTAAAATTACATGCCACAAATGAAGAAGATATTGATATTGGCAAATATCAAATACTTGGGGGAAAAATGATTTATCTCACTGGCAGGCTTTAGAGATAATATTATGTTATCTAAAAGGAGCTCCAGGAAGAGGATTGTTGTATAAAAAACATGGGCACTTCAACATAGAAGGCTTCCCAAATGCAGATTGGGCTAGATCTCATGATGATAGAAAATCTACATCAGGATATTGTAATCTGGTTGGGGGAAACTTGGTTACATGGAAAAGTAAGAAGCAAAATATGGTTGCAAGATCTAGCGCCGAAGTAGAATATAGAGCTATGGCCCATACAGTTAGTGAATTTTTATGGATCAGGACCCTTCTTACTGAACTAGGTTTTTATAAAAAGGGATCCATGAATCTGCATTGTGATAATCAAATAGCCATTCATATCACTTCAAATCTAGTTTTTCATGAAAGAACTAAACATATTGAGGTGGATTGTCATTTTATACGGGAGGAGTTTCAAGCAGGAATAATCTCTCTCAAACATGTGTCATCTCAAGAGCAAGTAGCTGATATTCTCACTAAACCCGTTACATCTAAAATCCTATCGTTTATATGTAGCAAGCTGGGTATTTATGATGTTTTTTCTCCTCCAGCTTGAGTGGGAGTGTTGGAAGATGGGCTCAAGCCCACGAGCTCAAGACAAGAAGCCCACACGTCAAAGGAGTGGCATATGTGTAAAATATGGTACTTTCCATAAAGATGGCATAGAAGTGTAAATATGTGTTCCTTTTATGTCTTTTGTTTTATCAAGTTGTAGCTCTAAGGGCATTGTAAGACTATAAATAAAGGTATTGGCTAAGAGGTAGGACATTGAAGCACTCTCCTCTCTTTCCACAAATTCCTCCAACCCTCATTTTTCTTTTTGACGCAACCCTCTTCTCCCTTAATCCAAACTCTCTCCTTCCACGTTCTTTTTCTTCTCTTCTCTTTCTCTCTTCTTCTTTTTCTTCTTTCTTGTTGATCTAAAGTTCCTTTCATGAGATCCTAAATTCTACACTTCCGATATTGAGAAAACATCATTCCGTACTCATATGGACATTTTGAGTTCGTGGTGATGCCACTCGGGTTATCCAATGCACCTTCCACATTTCAAGCTTTGATGAATGAGGTATTCCATGGCTTTCACCAAATGTTTGTGTTAGTCTTCTTTGGTGATATTTTGATTTACAAAATATCAAGGGACAAGCATTTGGAAGACTTACAACTTGTTTTCCAACTTCTCCGAGCACATCACCTCTACTTGAAATGCTCTAAATATTCATTTGGGGAACCCCCAGTTCTTGGCCACATAATCTCAGTAAAGGGTGTAATAGTGGACCTAGAAAAAATTATAGTAGTCACCAATTGCCCACAACCGCACAACATTTCAGCCTTAAGAGGATTTTAGGGGTTAGTGGGATATTATCGGAAGTTCATAAAAAAGTTATGGAATGCTGGCCATTCCCTTGACCAGTCTTCTCAAACGTAATGCCTTCAATTGGAGCGAAGCGGCTATAGACTCTTTCAATGCACTCAAACAGGCATCCCATTGCACATTTGGCCCCAAATTAGTGGCACATCACCAGAAGTTAATTGGTTTGGCCAAGGCTATTCAACATTGGTGGCCATACTTGCGGGGACGCACCTTCCTCATCCGCACTGATCATTACATCCTCAAAATTTTTACTGGAGCAATGCATCTCTACTTCTCTACAACGGCATTAGAATAGAAAATTAATGGGATTTGACTTTATGATGAAATATAAGTCGGGCAAATAGAATAAGGTGGTTGACACCTTATCCCGACGTCTGGACGAACAACACCAATTATATGCGATTAGTCAGCCAAAGTCTCTCCTTTTAGACTCCATTAAAGAGGACCATTAGACTACTCTAGCACTCCAAGAGTTGTCTCACAAGATTACGGCAAGGACAATGGACTCCAAGTGGGCTATCCGGAACAACATTATAATGTATGACAATCGTATCTATTTACAACACTTCTTTTCCTTGATTGTAGTAATTTTATCCACTTATCATGATAGCACTCGTGAGGGTGTTCAAAAGACGTTGCATCGGATTAGGGCCAATTTTTTCTTGCAGATTTCGTGACCTCGTGTCATGTATGCCAATGTGACAAGGCCAAACATTTATCACCAATTGGCATCCTTCAACCACTAATCCTTCCCACACTGGTTTGGGTTGATCTTTCCATGGACTTCATTGATGGCCTCCCCAAAACTTATGGAAAATCCGTCCTATTTGTAGTAGTTGAAAATTTTTCAAAGTACTCTCACTTTATTCCATTGGCTCATCCTTATAGGGCTTTCAGAGTAGCTCAAGTGTTTTTAGAAAATATTGTTATTTTGCAAGCATTCCAAAGTCCATCATGAGTGATCATGATGCAGTCTTTACCTGCCACTTTTGGAGAGGGCTTTTCCAATTATGCGGTACCAAACTCAACTTTTCATCTTCTTTTCATCCTCAATCCAATGGCCAGACTGAGGTTGTCAACCATACGGTGGAAATGTATTTACTTTGCTTTGTGGGTGACCGCCCTAAACGATGGTTCGAATGGCTTCCCTGGGCAAAATATTGCTACAATACATTTTTTCATACAACTTTGCAAGCTACCCTTTTCAAGGTTCTCTATGGCAGGGATCTTCTACGATTATTTTCATATATTGGCTCCACCAGAGTTGAATCTCTTGACCAGGCATTGCTGGACCATGATCAAGTACTCCAAGATGCTACCCAACATCTCAAGAAAGCTTAGGCTCGGATGAAGGAATACTATGACAAGGGGCACAAAGATGTTACTTACAACCCAGGTGATTATGTGTGGCTCCACCTCCAACCCTACCATCAACATTCCATTGTTGGCCCCCGCCACAAGCTATCACCCAAATTTTTTGGGCCCTTCTCGGTTATCCAAGGCATCGGCCAGGTGGCTTACCAGCTTCAGCTTCCACCACACTCTCAACTTCATAATGCCTTTCATGTGTCACTCCTCAAACCATTCAAGTGTACAACTCCACCTCCACCTCCATTCTTACCTCCAATGATAGAGGGGCATGTTATCCTCTCTCCAGCCACAATTTTGCAAGCCTGACAAATTCATAATAGGTGGGAGGTTCTCATCCAGTGGGCTAACACATATGAAGCATCTGCAACATGGGAAGATCTGGAGACATTCTGCCAAGCCTACCTTACCTTTGAGCTTGAGGACAAGTTCTTTCTCCAAGGGAAGTAATGTTATGGACTCAATAGTAGGCCGAGTCATTCAAAAGCGCCGCGGCTGAGCCATTTATTTATTCAGTTAATTGCTTTTCTTTCAATTTGTTTTTACTTCATTTTTATTTCAATTGTTGAATTAATATGTTGTAGGGGCATTATTGTAATTATTTTTCTTGAACTCTTGTTGGCACAAACCCTACTTAGGGGGGAAAGAGGAATGGGAAAAGACAAGTCTGATTTTAGCCTAAATTGGGATTTGGAGTTCTCCTCAATGAGCTCTAGGGTTGGAGTTCTCCTCATCTAACCCAAAGGTCTAGATTCCCTTACGAATCTGATTTTCTTCACTTCTCTTCTTTCTCTTTTCCATTTTCCAAAACCAATAGTGACCTTAGTAGTGCAGAACTCATCCCCAAAACTCTGGATTACCCTTTCTAGTACCATGTTACAAGATCCATGACTCGGGACTGTAACAGTTTCTCAAATTACTTAAGTTGAGATCAGTCGGTTAAGAGATTTCTTATCACTAGAGATCTCTTAGGACATTTGGCTAAACCAGCTCCACCCATAGATGAAGTTGATAATTTCTATATTAAATGGCTCAAGAATGACACAATTGTCATTAGTTGGCTAATTGACAACAAGGAGAAAACTATATGATGTGTTTAATAACATGTTTATTACTAAATAAGAAGAAAACTTGCATGAGTTCTTGGCTAGGTTTAGAGGGCTGATTAATGAGTGGGAAATTTTCTCAAACCTAGTCCATTGATATATCGGTTCAAGAAAATTAATGGGAGGCCTTAGCAGTCGCTATTTATTTGTCAAATATCAAGCCATTTCTTGAAGTGGAAAAATCCCAACTCCTTAGCTCCTCCACATTTTCATCTTTTGATGACATAAGTGAAATATTACTTCAGATACGAGATCCTTCCTCCACATCTCAAGCTAATGTATCATCTGCTATGTACTCAGGAAATAGGGGTAAATCTTCTACCACCCGAGGGCATGGTAGAAATTATAGAGGAGGCCAAGCAAGAGGTGGTAGAAGTGGCTCAGGTCCTTCAAGGTTAGACAAATGTGTCTGCACTCACTATGGTGGAGTAACCATCTGGTGGATACCTATTGGAAGCTTCATGGCAAACCGGACTAGGTCATTGCCAACCAAGCCTCGGTTCAAAATGAGAATAGTTCTACCCAATCTAAGTCACAAAGAGGAAAGAAGACTATCACCGATGATGATTATGATATCTTATAAAGTTATAAAGGATAAAAACTTTGATGGTATCCCCTCCATCTTTTTTTGCATCTTCAACTACTACTACTGCCACTGCTTTGGGTACAATTTCTCCCACTTCATCCTCTTTATCTTGGATCATCGACTCAGGGCCTCCGAGCATCTTATAGGTAATAAGAGTCTATTAAATTTCCTATAGCCATGTCTACCAAATAAGTTTTTTACCATGGTTAATGGATCCATAACCAAAGTTCTTGGGAAGGGATCCTCCTCTGTTACACCATCCCTTCCGCTTACTTATGTCCTATTTGTCCCTCAATTTCCCTTAAATTTTTTTATTTGTTAGCCAGTAAAAAAAATGTTTTAATTGCTCCATAACCTTCTCACCTTCTTCATGTGTTTTCCAGGATCTCACAACTAATCACATGATTGTGGCGGCCATGAACAAAGGAGCATTTATTACTTAAACTCTCTTCCACTCACTGCGATTGCCACTTCTTGGACAAAGGCAAGGTTGTGACACAACCGGTTTGGTCATCCATTAGTAGCATCGCTTCAGCACTTATTTTCATCTTTAAAAACTTTATCAAATTTCAATTGTTAAGTCTATCAATTGAGCAAACACCAGAGGACAACATATTCTCCTCGAAATAAACTTAAAGGTGTTGCTCCCTTTTCATTAATTCATTCAAATATATGGGGGCCCTTAAATGTCTCGAACATATCTCAAGTTAAATATTTTATCACCTTTGTTGATGACTTCACTAGAGTAACATGGCAATTTTTGTTTAAAGAACGATCTGAATTTTTTTCCATATTTAACTCCTTTCATGTTATGGTGTCTTCACAATTTGGAAAACAAATACAATTGTTTCGATTGAATAATGCCAAAAGTACCTATCTAGCGAATTTCAATCCTTTTTGTCATGATAGTGGTATTATTCATCAAACTTTGTGCCTAAGCCCCTAAAAAAATGGTGTAACTGAAAGAAAAAACTGAAAACTTCTTGAGGTAGCCCGTGGCTTACTCTACTCTATGAAGGTGCTATACTATTACTAGCCTCATGCCATTCTTACAATCTACTTCTTTATTAATAGGCTACAGTTCTTAGCCATAAATCCCTATACTCGTTATTTTTTTTCAGATGAAGACCCATACTCACTTTGTTTGAAGGTCTCTGGTTGCACATGCTTTGTTCATATCACATCCTCTCCAAAGAGTTAGCTTGAGCCTAAGTCTCTAAAGTGTATCTTTTCGGGCTACTCTCGTACCCAAAAAAGGTTAAGTCTATTATAATCCTTATCTTTAGAAGTTAATTGTCTCTAATAAGTTCACCTTTTTCGAGGACACATCTTTTTATATCTCAAAAGATGCACCTCCGGGTCTTTCATTAGTACAAGAAACTTTGAAGCCCGTTGTGGCACTTTATGTAGATCTACTTCAGCCCCCTGAAGACTCAGCCAACACCACACTCATTAAGTTTATAGATCCGTCTGAGGTAAGTCAGCCTTCTCCTATTGTATTTGGCCCACAATTTGATATTTGGCCCATAGCTTTGCGGAAGGAGCCTCAGACTTGCAGCAGGCCCTCCACTGTTAAGTTGTGGAGCTTAATCAATGCCTTACATTGAGTCGGTACGTGGACCACTAATCTTTCCCTCTTGTATTGCGGTGGCCCTAATTTTTCTTTTATATTTGATGGCACCACTATTAGGGTTTTATCATCATTGTGGAGAATCATATGTGGTGGCCTGAGAGAGGTTAGATAAAAACACCTATGAGTGTGTACAATTTCTATTGTAAACAATTTCATCTTGATAGTGAATTACTACAGTGGCGAAAGACAAGACATAGTCTCACCTTGAGGCGAACCTGTGTAAATCTTGTTGTATTTTTTTGCTTGCTTATTTTTATTCTTTGATTATTATTGTTGCTCACGATAGTTTGGAATTAGGGCATCTAATTCTAACATCCACTTCTCATCCTATATCAAAAAAAATTTCTCACCATCAATTGTTTTCTTCATGCTATTAGTTTCTTGCATCTATTTCTTCATCTCTGTTCCATAGTCCTATCAGGAGGCTTTGAGACATCTAGGATGGAAGGTAGCCATGGAATAAGAAATGCATGCCTTGTATGAAAATCAAACTTGGGTCCTTGTTCCCCTTCCTCTTGGAAAGAAACTAGTGGGCTATAAATGGGTTTTTACTATCAAACACATTCTAGATGGTTATGTTGCTTGTTCTATTGGAAAATGGGCCCAAGTCCACATGAACAAGGAAGGCCCACATATCCAAGTTTGTTGGAAGATGGGCCCAAGCCCATAAGATATTGACTCACCATGATCACTTGAGGTGGCATAAGAAGTCTTACATACCCAAAATTATTATGGAAGCAGATCTCATAGAAGAGTTTCAGTTTAAAGGTTTTTTAGTCATGTTAGTCTTCTATTTATATTGAGTTATTTAATTATGCTAGGGCTTATCTTTATCTTTAAGTGTTAGAGTTTGGGTGTAATTGGGACAAAGGTAGTTTAATTGTAATTGGACTCTATTACCTTCCTCTATCATAAATAGAGTTTCATGTACTTTGATTATAATAAGTCAATGAAGTATTTCTCTTTTCCATAAATTCAACATGGTATTGACTCAATCAACCCACAAAGATAATGAGATCCTTTTTTGATCTATTATCTCTAGCTATTTAGGTTCGTATTTATCCTTTTTTTTTTTCTCTTTTCAATCCCTATACCATTTGTTTCCTTTGAATTTTTACACCCTTAATTCCTCAAACTGCTTCAAAATTTTTTTCTAAAATGACTTAAGAGTAATGCCTATAGACCCATTACTTTTAAAAAAAAAGGAGTGCACCCAACATATCTTAAATCTATTATTTTAGTTTTTACGCAAGTAGAAGTTTTAACCTACCCTTAAAAAGTGAGTAGACTCTTTCCATTGCCCTAAGTGGATTGAACTGCCTTTAAATTTAAATGGATATTTCAGATAGGATTTGGAGTTTGATCATTAGGCTAGGGTGTTTTTTCTGTTCTCACCATTATTTTGTGGAAGCTAGGGTTTCTTGGAAAAGAAAAAAGAGATCCCTAGCTTGAGGAGTGTCGAATAAGAAGTGTAAGTATGAGGTAATAGGCAACAACAAATTCTACAAGTGGTAATCAAATTTTGTGCAACCAGAATATCTTAGGGGGACAACAAGATGAGATTAAAACAAGATATAGACAAGAACAAGATGAATCAAGACAATTAGAACTTCTTTTGGAATGATAATTTCTTGTTCAATCTACACAAGATCAAAAATTTCTTTTTCAGCCACATAAATTTTATGACAAAGATTGTTTGCTTATTGAAGTTACAAAGTATAGCTTGGGGGGAGGGTGTTGAAGAATTTTATAACAAAGAATCTAAGTTGTGTCTCAAGCAAAGGAGGTTTAATAATTAAAGAAAAGTCAAAGAAGAAGAAGAAAAGAAGACCCTAAATGGAGCATGTATGTGTGTGTGTGTGTGTGTGTGTGTGTGGGGGGGGGGGGGGGGGGGGTAAGTGAGAGATTTCTTCCTTATTCTTTTAGTTTAGTTTCCTTATTATAAATTATCGTGATTAGGTTTAGTGAGATATTATTGGGTGTAATTTGGAAGTTTGGGAAAGTTTATTTTTAGCACGAGTCATTGTATCATTTTTTAAAAACCATGTATGGGATCAAAGGATGCACCATTCTCAAATTTTCCTCTTCATATCTATACACATGCTCCTCCTTGGTTCCCTCTTGTGCCTCCTCTCTTTCTTACTTTTTCTCATGTCTCTCTCTTCCATACTTCTTCTTTGTAAGTTAACATGGTATCAAAGTGGCAAGGTTTTGAGATGGAGAAGCAAAAGCGGATAGAGTCTTCCTTTTTACCTAGCACCCATTTTTGTCTTTGGAGTTTACATTATCATAAACAATATTTAATTTTTAAAATTAAAAATTGATGGAAGTATATTTTAGTCTAGTTTTCAACTCAAAAAGGATTTTGTCAATCGGAGTTTTCTACAAAGAGAAATCAATATCTGAAGTAGCAAATAAAATTTGATGTAAAAAAAGGTACATGAGTCTATTTTCTAATCCAACAAACCGTTTCTCAATTGGATGCTTCCAAAGAGAGATATCAACATTGGAAAAATTGAAGGTCATGCTGGTAGCTTGTTGCATGTCGAACTCCAAATTTTATGCCAATTTTTTCCTTTTTGAGATGATAATATTAGTTTGACTAAGTTTTCTAGTTGTTTTCAAATTTTAATTAAGTGTTTCCCAACTTGAGCATCATTCCGTAAGAGTTTCTATTTTTGTATCTCACATAACACGAGTTTCCCATTCTTCTACTTACATGATTTTAGTTTGCTTTCTTAACAAAGTCTGAAATTTCTATATTATAAAACATTTTCTCCTCAATTTAAACTCAAAATATATTTTTCTTAAACCTCCCTTATTCTAGAATTTCTTTGTTGAAAAGGTTTTTCCTGATTGGTCAAGTTGTTTTGAAAAGAAATTATCTTAGATGAAAATTCTATTTTAGATAGTTTCTATCATTATGTTCTATCTAAAAAAAATTATTTATTGGTGTTTCTTAATGTTTCCTCAATCATACATGTTTATAGAGAAATTATTTTTTATCTCCCTTTAGTGTTAAACTTGGTTTTTTTTCATCCCATCTATTGGTCTAAAAGTGACTCCTTTTTATTTAGAACTATGAAGAGCAATGCTTGTATGAGAGCTTCTATCTATTCCTCAAAATAATTTATTTTTAATTAAAATCACTTTAGATTCAAGCAGTCAAACCCACTACTTGCAAAGAACAGATTTGCACCCAACATATAACTTTCAATTATTTTAGTTTTTACCCAAGTGGTATTTTTGAGCCACCCTTAAAAGTGAATAGATTCTTTTTATTGCCCTAAAATAAGACAGGCTGCCTTAAATTTGAACAATCATTTTAGATTGGAGTTAGAGTTTCGTCATTTGTCTTGTTGGAAGATAAGATCAAGCCCAAATGACCAAGGAAGGCCCACATATGTAAGATTATTATAAGATGGGCCACATGACCAAGGAAGACCCACAAGATGGGCCCAAGCCCATAAGAAGTAGGACACAAAATGATTACCAAGAGCTGGCATCCTTATCACATCAGTTGAAAAATCAAGGACTCACAAAAGTATCTTTATCTTAGGGTCATGACCAAGAAGAGTTTTAGTTTAAGTTATATTTTTCTTTTATCAATATTGAGTTACCTAATTATATTCGAACTTACCTTAAGTGTTAGAGTTTGGGTGTAAATGGGACAAGGTAGTTTTATTGTAATTGGACTCTACTACCTTCCTCTATTATAAATAGAGCTTCATGTACTCTTATTACAACAAGTTATTGATGTCAATGAAGTATTTCACTTTTCCATAAATTCAACATGGTATCAGAGCAGGTTTTGTGAGTTGACTTAGTCAACTCACGGAGGTAATGTGATCCTTTTCTCTAAATCCTAAACCCTAGGTCTTGGTTCGTAGTTATTTTTTTCAGTCCCTACTCCCGTAGTTTTCATTGCGATTTTTACCTTTATACATAGTTTTTAATATTACAAGTTATATATTTACAGAAATATATTTGAGTCTAATTTCCAAATAAGAACGATTTTCTCCAATCGGAGTTATCTACAAAGAGATATCGATATTTAAATGAGCAAAGGTCAGATTACAAAAAGGTTCGAGCAGTAGCAGCAATCTTCCAATTTTGAGGTAAGTTTTGCTATCAAGAACTAGACTTTATATGGAGAAATATATATCAAACTAGATATATGTAAGTCTATTATTTTACCTATTCAACCAATTTTTTATCTGAGTTATGTACAAAGATAAATCGATATTTGAAAAAGCAAAGGTCAAATTGAAAAAGAGGTTCGAGCGACAGCAGAAAGCCTCAACTTTCAAGGTATTTTAAGCTATCAAGAAAGAGACTTTATATGGATAATTATATATCAAGATAAATTTATATAAGTCTATTTTCTGACCTATTCAACCAATTCTCAATATGATTTTTTTGTAAGGAGATATTGATCATGGAAGAGTCAATGGTCGTTATGGAAAAAAGGAGAAACTGAACTTAGTTCGGCCAAATGACAAAGACTGAAACCTATCAGATTATTTATCTTATGATAATTATATTTTATGAAGAGATGTTATAATTGGATGAAATTTATTTAATTCTACTTTCATAAGGAAAAAATTTCATCTCAATCTGATCTATATTGAAAGATATATTTGAATTGGAAGAATCAAAGGTCATGCTTGTATCCTGTTGTATTGAAAAATCCAAATTTATGCCAATTGTTTTGTATCACTGTTTGAGTTGATATATCAAGAAAATATCTCACTTGTCCCTGGTTTGAGGGTTTATTTACAAATCTCTCTTATTTGGGATTATTGCTATATCTATGATATTTGGTTCAAGCTGGGATCACTGCCATTACCTCCCAGCTTGAGGGGGAGAAGTAGAAGAAGAACAAGAAAGAGGTATTTTATTCCTTATGTTGTGGATAAGTTTATGTGACCAAAATATTCAAGAAATGGAGAGCACAAAAGATGAAGCTTGTGCATCAAAGAATAAATTTTTATATCAGATTATTTCATGGGTTCTTTGACAAAGTTTACTATTTGGTTCGTGTTATATGTGTTGGAAGATGGTCATGTTATATTCAGCTGAACTATTATGTCTCTTTGGGGACATTATTATTGAATAAGAGGTGGCCTCATGTCACCATTTATTTTACCCCGTCAAAAAGATCAAAATTATTTGTGGTTGGGAGTCCACAACGGATGAACTCCATCCTCATAAAAAAGATGAAAATTATTCGTGGTTGGAAGTCCACGATGGAGGAACTTCATCCCCGTCAAAAAGATGAAATTTATTTGTGGTTGGAAGTCCATGATGGAGGAACTTCATCCCTGTCAAAAAGATGAAAATTATTTGTGGTTGGGAGTCCACGACAGAGGAACTTCATCCCAATCAAAAAGATGATAATTATTTGTGGTTGGAAGTCCATGACGGAGGAACTTATGATTACGTCCATGTTATCCCCCCCTCCCCCGTAATGGCTTTTATGTCTCCTACCACTTGAGAGTCGTTGTCCTATGGAGGGACACGGTGGTGGACACTTCAGAGCAATGTCGATAGAAACACTACCGATAGCAGTGGAGTGTGCCCTACATCCAGTATTTAGACTGGAGTATGAAGCAATGGCTTACAGGCTAGGAGTGATTTTTACTCTCACTTATAATGCTGTAGGGCCTCAAGGAAGGACGCAACATCATGAGGGGGAATGTTGGAAGATGAAGGCATATTGGAAGATGTGCCATTTTATAAAAAAATATTTTATACATCATTTGTAGCAAGCTGAGATTTCATGTTGTTCTCTCACCCCTAACTTGTGGGGGAGTGTTGGAAGCTAAGATCAAGCCAAAACGACCAAGGAAGGCCCACATATGTAATATTATTATAAGATGGGCCACACGACCAAGGAAGGCCCACAAGATGGGCCCAAGCCCATAAGAAGTAGGACCCACAATGATTACCAAGAGCTGGCATTCTTATCACATCAGTTGGAAAATCAAGAAGGACTCACAAAAGTATCTTTATCTTAGGGTCATGACCAAGAAGAGTTTTAGTTTAAGTTATATTTGTCTTTTATCAATATTGAGTTACCTAATTATGTTAGGACTTACCTTATGTGTTAGAGTTTGGGTGTAATTGGGACAAGGGTAGTTTTATTGTAATTGGACACTACTACCTTCCTCTAATATAAATAGTGGTTCATGTACTCTGATTACAACAAGTTATTAATTTCAATGAAGTATTTCACTTTTTCATAAATTCTACAGGTCTAGGGGTAATTTTTCTTCTCTCACCATTACTTTTTGAATATTGGGTCACTTGGTAAAGAACTAAAACTATCCTCAACTTGAGGAGGAGAAGTAAAAGAAGAAGTACAAGTACGAGGTAACAAATAATGAAGGATTCTATAATTTGTGGTAATCAAATTTTAGGTAACCAAAATATCCAAGTAAGAGGGAGAACAAGATAAAGACTACAAGCAAGATGAACCAAGAAAATTAGAATTTCTTTTGCAATCACAATTTCTTTTCCAAGTGACAAAAGATTAGAATTTATTTTTTAGCTAAACATGTGTCATGATGAAGATTGTTTGCAAGTTGAAGTTACAAATCCTAATTTTAGGGGGAGTGTAAAAGAAGCTATTACCAAGGAATCTATGTTGAGTTTTCACAGTTGAAACAAAGTCCAAGAATAAGAGGAGAAAAAGAATCTAAATGGAGAACATGTGCAAGGAAGTTTTTCTCCTTATTTTCTTAGTTTTAGTGTCTTTTTTACCAATTATTGTGATTAGATTTATTGAGATATTATTAGATGTAATTAAAAACTTTAGAAAATTTTATTTTTGGCATAAGCCATTGTATTTTTATTATAAAAGAGCAAGGGACACAACACTCATAATTTTCTCTTTATATCAATACATGTGCTCCTCCTTGTTCACTCTCTTTTCTCATATCTTTCTTACTTTTTTCTTCTTTTCTCTCATTCTTTCATGCTTCCTCTTTGAAAGTTAACAAAGAGAAAAAAAACATGGGAAGAGAAGGGAAGAAGGAAGGTGAGAGAGAGAGAGAGAGAGAGAGAGCTCATGGGAGGAGAAGAAAAGACGGAAGAGAGTGATAGGAGAGAAAGAGATAATGCACGAGTAGATAAAGAGAGGAAGAGAAGAACAAAGAGGAAAAAGAATAAAGGCTTAGGCTGATTTGCCATAGCCAAACTTCTTCCAAATTAAAACTCAACATTACATCAAATAGGAAACTTCATCTTTAACTAAAACTCTTACTCTATATATTACATCAAGTAGCAAATTAGACATCCTAATAGGAAACTAAGATACACATCCTTTTACTTAAGACTCCTTTGTTGGCTAAATTTTTTGACTTTTTTGACAAAATACCAAAAATACACCTAAGTTGGAGACCCCCTTCTTCTTGCTTGGTGTCCAAGTCTTCTCCAAACTTTCTAATTTGATTCCCTTAGATCCACCTTCCATAGCCCACGTAAGTATAGTATAAAAATTATGAATTCTATCATTCCACCCCCCGGAAGACCAAGCTTGACTTCAAGGTTGAAAATTGGGGAATTGTTGTAAAACATCTTTTGGGCATTAGCCCATTGCACTAATAGCTGTGTGTGTAATCTTGTTCCATGTTGAACGTGTTGCATTTCGAGAATGAATAAAGAATGGCAGTAGCATCAGCTTCAATGGTTAGAAGTGTGGTTGAGACAATGTGTTTCTTAACTAGGAAATATGGAAGACTGGACAAATAGAAGCTTTTACTAACAACTCCAACTTATAGGCCACCTTCCCAATTCTTTGAAGTATTTTGTAAGGTCCAAAAAATCATGGAGACAACTTTTGATTCCTCCTAGCCACAAGAAACTATTACCTATAGGGTTGAAGCTTGAACTACGAAGTCATCAACCACAAACTCCACCTCTTAGTGCCTTGTGTCATGCTAATTTTTTGTTTGGCTAAGGTGAGCTGGTGCTTGTTGACCTTTAGTGACTGATCTCAGTCTTAAAAGGCTTCTTCTAGAGCAACAACCTTTGTAGTGCTCACCTACAGGAAGAAAAGTGGGGAGAGGCCTGCAATAGACAACCTCAAAAGGAGACATCTTGAAGGAGCTGTGATAGGAGGTATTTTAGGAATATTCAATTGCCCTTGGCAGATAAAAAGTCCATGTAATGGGTTTCTTATTGACAAACCCTCACAAGTACATCTCCAATCAATGATTCACCACCTTTGTTTGGTCATCGTCTGATGGTGGTGAGTTGTGGTCATCTTCAAGGTGGTACCTTTCAAAACAAATATTCTCTAAAAACGGAGCTTATAAAATTTAGTCCTTATCCAAGAATATAGTTTATGTCATGCCATGGATTTTGCCACATGTATAACATATACGTCAACAATTGTTTTGATAGGGTGTGGATGTTGCATGACACAAAAAGTGAGCATACTTGCTCAATGTATCCATTAGTACTAGACTATTTGTCTTTCCCATAGATGGTGGTAGTCCCTCAATAAAATCTATGGAAACATCTTCCATATTCTTTATGGACGGGGAAAATACTGCAAGAGACCCGTCGGAGTAGTTGTGTCATATTTGATTATTTATCACACGTTACTATTTAGTTTTTAACATTAGCTTTGAGCCCCAATTAAGAATAGTGTTTCTCACCCTATGGAAGGTTTTTAGGAAACCTTCATGATTGGTTGTGGAGAAGTTGTGCATCTCTCTCAAAATTGCATGTACCATTTCTTTGTTGTGCACAGAACCACTACCCGATTATAGAGGAAGAGTAAGGAATTGACTCTTTTGTAGTTGGGGGCCAATGTACAGTCTTCCCAGTCCTTAATAAGTTGTTCTAGGAGTAGTGGATCAGTGCTATACGTAGTTTTGATATCTCGTAAAACCAAAGGAACAAGAGAAGCACATAGAATAAGAAGTGTATGGTCATGTTTCTTTCGCAGACTATCAACTGTACCATTCCCATTCAGTTTTTTGTATATAATATCAAAGTCATATCTCATCAATTTAACCAACCACCTTTGCCTCATGGTGTACTAATTCTCTTTGGAAGCAAAATTTAATGTAAGCAATGGTCGGTTCAGAAAGTAATTTTTATCCAAATGTAGTAAGGTCTCTAATGTTGAACTGTACCAAGGTAGAGATTTCCTTACCATAGGTGGACCAAGAGAGCATTCTCCCCTTGAGAGGTCAGCTAAAGTGGGAAATAAATTGCTCTTCTTGCATCAAAACAACCTCAATTCCCAATCCAAAAGCATCACACTGAATAATTAATTTTTTAGAAAAGTTAGGCACAGATTTCAAAGGGGAGGAAGTTCATATTCAGTTATTTGAGGACATAAGAATGTATATTTGTAAGTAGCAAATTTAAAGACCTAATAATAGTAGCATAGTTTTGCAAAAATCTCCTATAATACCTTGTTAATCCCATGAAGCCTCTCAATTGCTTTGGGATGGTAGGTTGAAGTCTATCTTGCATGGCTTGAATTTTGTCATGTTCAGTTGACACCCCTTCTTTGGAGCCCACGTGCTCTAAGTAGTGAACTTTAGCTGAGGCAAAAATACACTTTGATGACTTGACTTGGAGAATCCTCAAAACTCTTCTTGTAGACTAGTATATCATCAAAGAAGATAAGTACACATTTCCTCAAGTAGGGCCAGAAAACATCATTCAACAAGTATTGAAAGGAAGTCAGGGCATTAATCAGTTCAAAACGCATCACAAGAAACTCATGTTGTCCATCATGTGTTCTAAATGTGGTTTTCTAATCATCATTATTAGCTACTCAAATTTGATTGTAGCCCGAGGAAAGGTCAAGCTTAGAAGAAAATCTCTGCACCACATTATTCATCAAGTAATTCAACAATAATGGGAAAGGGATACTTGTCTTTGGAAGTGACGTTGTTGAGGGCCTGGTTGTCCACACTAAACCTATGAGATCCATAATTTTTTTTAACTATTAAAATAAGGGAAGTGTATGGACTGTTGCTCGGATTAATTATCCCTTCTTGAAGCATCTCTTTGACTAATCTTTCTCAGTTTTCAACACATGAGAGTACTTATAAGGCTATGTGCTGGTAGGGAGGCACTTTGTTGGTTGAACTCAATGGTCTTGATATCTCTTTGGTGGTAAGCCATTGGTGCTGAGACAATATCATGGAAAATAGTTAATAAATTCTTCATTGGAGGGGGAATAATTTGTTCACCTTGTGCTCCTATTGGTGGCACTATTTGGAAGAAGACTGGCTTCTAAGGGTGCCCACCTTTGCAAAATATCCTACCTTAAAGAGTGAGGCTCACCATTTGAAACAACCTACCACTTATATGGTGCAGCATCGACAGAAAAATTCCATTGTCATCTTACTAAAGTCCCATACAGCCTCTCCTAAAGTGTCCAACCATTGCATGCCTTATTACAAAATAAAAGACATATCTCTTTAACTAATTACACTTTCATGCCATATTTATGAGAAGTCTTCTTATTTACCAAGATGTCACCTCTGTGACGTTTGGGCATTCTTCCTTTGACATGTGGGCTGGAGCCCCATCTTCTAACAATATGTACCATATGACCTTGGACCTCATTGTTGAGTTGCATGGTTAGAAATTGGAGTATCCTAGAAAGGTCATGGAAGGATACTTCAGGGTTTAGTATGTGGTCTTCTGTAACAACAATTTGAGGTGATGATCTTCCTCTTCCTCCTCCTCCTCGAAACGGTACATTTGAAATGTTTTGTACCTATGACCTGGAACAAATTTCTCGCAAAAATTAAAGCACAAATCCTTGCTTTTATAATGGACTCCATGGGGAATGAGGGTAGCTTTGTTGGTTGTTATTGGAGTTGGGGACTGGAATGGCAGAAAAGGAGGTTCCTTGGGTTGAGGCTATTAGAGTGACAGTTTTTCTTCCTGGAGTGTGGCATGGTAAATTACCTGAATAAGAGTTTTAGGATGAAATACTCCCACTTCAGTTTTTCTTCCTGAAGTGTGGCCTGGTAAATTTCCTGAATAAGAGTTTTAGGATGAAATACTCCCACTTCCGCCGCCAAATCAGGCTTATGTCCTCCAATGAAACTTCCCACCCGGATGTGTTCTGACTATTGAGATCTATTTGCAATTCTTTCAAACATAGCTTGATATTCTAGACAGAGCCTATCTGCTTGAGCTTGGTCAAGAGAGAATCGAAGTCTTGATACTGAGTGGGTCCAAAACAAACATACAGAGCTTGAAAAAACACTTGCCAAGAGAGTAGTCCTTTTCATGCCATTGGAACCACCTTCTACCATCATATTCATGATGAAATGAGACTAATAAAATCCATTGATCTTCCTCGGTTTGGTGGTAGGCAAACAATTCCTCAGCCATATAGGCCTATTTGTCTGGATCACTTTAGCGTTGCACCTAGGAAAATCCAACATGGCCATACGAGGCTATATGGAATGGAATCAAATGGGAGATTGAGGTGGAAAATGTGGAATTGTTTGGGCAACCTTGGGTATGTATGCGACATGTCAAGATGATAGGAATTAGGGTGTGATGACTGAGAGAATGGAGGTAGATTTGTGGAGAGGGAGTGTCTTGGTTAAGGAGGATGTGTGAGGTTAGGAATCGAAGAAACATTTTGGTAAGGAGATAAGTTGGGAATGGTTGGTGTAGGCAATAACGGTGGTGACAGGGAGGATACCATTTCAAAAATAGATTTGGACAAGGCTTCCCTGTCCAACATTCATTGAAGGGGAAGAACGTCTTGAAAGCCTCTCTTCCATGAGAGATTTCACTAGTCATGTCAAGTGATCCATCTTGTTTCTCAAATTTCAAAGTTTCTCCACTTGCGTGTAGAGATTTGTCCAATTTTCTGAATTGAACTCGTGAGCAGCAGCTTCCTCTTGCTATTTTAGTTCCATGTATCTCGTGTTTCACCACGATTGGAGAAGATTACAAAGGATTACTTTAATAACACTTTGATAGAACCGTAGTTGGAAAGGTTCTATCTTTTCAGGAAAGTGCAAGGAAAAATTGAGAGGCTTCGGAAAAGGGTAAAAGTAGATCTAGAGAAGAAGGAAAGGAAAGAGAAGGGGAGAAGGAAGGAGAGAGAAAGAGAGAATGAGAGTGTTCATGCAAGAAGAAGAGAAGAGGGAAAAGTTTGGAGAGAGGAGGATAGAGAAGGGACAGGGTTTAGGGCACTAGTAGAGTGAGAGGGAAGAGTGGAACAAAGAGGAAAAGGAATAAAGAGTTAGGCTGATTTGCCCCTAACCAAGCTTCCTCTGTTTACAATTTCTCCATTACATCAAATAGGAAACTCCTACTTTAACTAAAACTTTAACTAAGAGATTATATCAAATTGAAAATTAGAACTCCTAAGAGGAAACTAAGACATCTTTTTAGCTGACTAAATTTTTGACTTTTTTTCACAAAATACCACAAATATCCCTGGGCTGGCTCCTCCCTTCCTTTATCTTGCTTGGCACCCAAGTCTCTAAATATCTAATTTTGATTCCCCTAGCTCCCCTTGCATGACTATAGTATGAAAAATATGACTTTTATCACCACATTAAACTTGAAAAGAATGGAGGTCACCCAAATCAACTCACAAGGTCTATATTCAACATCTTCACCGGATCTTACTACTATATTTTGTTTCTTACTTTTTCAAGTCACTAGATTTCCTTCCTCAAATGTACAAAAACCTCTTTCTTTCTCTTTCCTTCAAATATCTAATTATCATTTGATTTGCATATCCAAATGAATTTTCCCAGGATTTTTCATGAATCTTCTCACCAGGTAACAACATATGAAATGTCAGGTCGAGTTACAGTTGTTGGCAGAGGTGGTGTCTCAAGATGGGCGTGGGGGTGAATTTAGTGCTTATTGAAAATTTAAGTGTTAATGTAATTAAGAAACATAAATGTAAAAAATAAAACAAAAAAACCATAACATAAAGATTTATTGATGTTCCCCTAGTGATAGTCACCCCTCAAGAACTCTAACTTGAAAAATTCAATAATCCTCATAGTAATCATGAAAGGATTCACGGTTCCGTTGTGCCCAACCAGTGCAATCTCCAATTGTTCACCCAAAATCTCTCTTCAAGAAATAGATCTTGTACTTGAACTGTGATCGTGACACAAACATAAAACATTTTTCGTTTATACTTTTTTCTTATGGTTTCCTGTTATACATACTGCATATAGATCTTGTATATGAACTGTAATCTTGTTGATAAAGCATGCCCGAGGATACTTCAAGAGGCCACTACTCTAAAGCCATTTCTTCACTTTGAAAAGCTACCAAAAGCTGCCGCATGGCCAAGAAACTTTGCAATCTCACCTCCCACTGATGACAACAATTCACTGTATTTCTTTCCAGAAACTGAAAGGTACTTCCATTGCTTGTGTTCATTGAAGGGCACACAGTATTTCTTTGCTAGTTCTTTCCTTGAATCTGGGATTCCCACTTTCCGTGCTAGGGATGAGAATCTGTACAATGACCTGCTCGATGAAACTATGTCCAGAGAATTGGTGTTGAGAGCATCAGTTGGCCGCACTGAGCTTCTCATTTTCACTTCCCTTGAACTGCCCCAGAGCTACTGGAGTAAGCACTCTTTCTACATTGGCAGACGCCATATCACTACCAGCTCCCAGTTCTTACCGTTTCTGCACTAATATTTAAATGACATTCAGGGATCTTCGGCAAGTGCTATTTGTGGGGGTTATTCAGGGAAAGACAGAACCCACTCCCCAAGGCCTCTCTGATCATAAACTTAAGCAATGATGAAGAAGACTCAAAGGGACGAAGCCATAGGTTACAGAACAAAAGCAGCCGTCTTTCTACTTACCCCGTCAGTGACGGGCAATATGGATCCTCACAAACCATTCAGCCAGCACGTAATCTGAGAATTGGAGATGTCAGAAACCTGTCTTCATTGCAGACTGACAGGTTTCCCCAACCAGCTTTCAGATCCTATTCTCAAAGCTATGATGCACCAACACCATTGGCCAGGCTGGACATTGGGACTAACTCGAGGGCAACACAGCTGACAAATCTGCAGCTACACGGTGATACAACAGTACGTGAAAGAGAGAAATTGCTGAACAATCGTACTAGCACTGATTTGGTCCTGTTTCCCCTGGAGGCAGAGATGATAACAGCTCCACCTGGGAAACGAGGACCTATGGAAGCAAAAAGATGAGTTGATGCCGCATGAGATGGGAGAGATGGTCAATCAAAAAGCTACTTTTGTATGGCATTTTCCCTATGCTTATTAAGTATTAATACCGATTACATCAGTGACAAACAAAGAGCATGTGAAAGTTGGTTTTAAGATTTAACTTCTGAGAGAATGGAAATTGGACCAAATTGGAATATTCTAGTTTGAATTTGCAGGTTGTATAGGTTTTTAGTCCCCATGAATCATGTAAGGGAGTTGGTGTGGAACTCATTCACATGGTTACCATTGATGCAGGCATGCTTTGCAGGTTGGATTTGCATCATCTGTGAGAAGGCTGCCCTCATGTGGGGTTACTATCTATACCAATTAAATAACTTGTATAGATCATTTAATTTGCAGCAACCTGGTATCGCCTACTTGAATAATATAGAAAAAATTTTAAAATTAAAATATTTATTTAAAACTATCAACCTATCAATAAGATTAGAAAGAAGGGGAGGGAAAAACTGTGCTTTTTTCCTAAATTTTGTAAAAGAGATGCACTTGATGAGGGTGGCATCGCTTTTGTTCTTCTACCTACACATAGAAACTGAAAACAAATTTGAATTAATTTTTCATAGCTAAAATTTACTACTTTGCTAAATGACAGTTAACAAAGGAGAAGAACGAGATTGGGCTATGGATTTGGGAAAGAATGTTAAGGTATTGTAAGTTTGATATTATTGAACTAAAATTTTAAAAGTATCCTTCCCCTAATTGGGTAATCAAATACAAAATAATCATACCAAAGTGTTTTATTTAATAATAGTAAACATGTAAAATTACTTGAATATTTAATTGGCTAGCGCCAACGATTGTCTTGTCTTATGAGTGTCGCTTGAAAGAAAGTTCCTACTTCTCTAGAGACTCTACCCTCATCGTCACACTCAAATTGATGTGTACCTAAGGGTATTCTGCATCTCAATGTCTTAATAAGACTCAATATTATAGGTTTCAATCCATCCACTTTTTATTTCTATTGAAATTTCACCTTGCCACCTCCACTTAGATATGTTGGGTTGTCGCTACCAATGACTCATTTAATTGCCTTTAATTAATTTGACCCCTTTTGAAGCATTTTAAATTTGTTTCTTTATAATCCTTTAATCAAACAATCGACCAAGTGAGGTTTCTCACAATTATATATGTGAGTTCTCTATCTTCAAAAGACTTGGAATTGAGGCTTTCATTTTTAGTCCAAGCAATCCTTAACTGGTTATCAATTAATCAAGATAGAAAAATAGGGTTGCTTGTCTTAGGAATCAATGGTAATAAATCCATAAGTTGTTTGGCTCCTCTTGTAATCAAGGATAACTTTATAGAGTTTTAGGTGACAACACTTGCACCTATTGCAAACACAAATAGACCAATACACCTAGTGTCTTTAAATGTTATATCCAGTTGGCATCACTATCCTTTATTATACTTTGTCAGCAAAATTATCCCATATTATACTTTATCAGAAAAAAATTATCCCATATTATAGACAGGTTTGCACTCATAAAATGTACAAGGAAAGAGTGATCAGTTTGCTGAACACTTATGTAGCATTTAGGATCCCTTTTCCATAATTCCAAGCAAGAGAAAGAAGAAAGAAAAAAAGAACAGAAGGGAAAAAGAGCTCTCAGGTAGAGAGAAGAAAAAATAAAAGAGAAAAGAGAGGTGGCACCAAGCAAAGAGAGAGAGAGAGATTAACTCAAGGATGAGATGTGTAAATTGATTAATTCTGAATTACAACACCTCTATTTATAGTAAAGGAAGAGGTAGAGTCCTTATACAATTAGTCTTTCAATCCTAATTACATTCCAACTCTAACTCTCTAAGATAAGTCTATTCAAACCAATCTACTAGAAGACTAATATGAGTTGAATTAGAACTCTTTCTTCATTCACGTGAATACAAGGGAGGACGCCAACTCATGGCCTTATCCTTGTGGGTTCCTCATGATCTTCCAGCTCATCTTGATAAGGTTGCCAGCTTGTGATATATTTTTGGGTCCCACATGATCTTCAAGTTTTCTAACTCAATTCTGCTTGTGCTACTTAATTCCTTAACTCGTGCTTGCTTGGGTGAGGACTCTTCTTGGTGTCCCATGTCCTCATGGTGGGTCCCTCCAGCTCAAGCACCATGATGGGTCCCACATTGTAACACTCCCCCTCAAGCTGGGGGTGAGAAGACATCATAAATGCCCAGCTTGTTGCATATGGTAGACATAATCTTGTGAGTGATTGGCTTGGTGAGAATATCTGCAACTTGACTTTGTGTTGATATATGCTTCAGAGATAAGAAACTAGCCTGGAACATTTATCGTATAAAATGGCAATCCACTTCAATATGCTTTGTTATTTCATAGAAGACTGGATTCGATGTAATGTGTATTGTTGCTTGATTGTCATAGTATAGATCTATTGGAGCTTCTTTGTAGAATCCCAACTCAGTGAGAAGAGATCTTATCCATATGAGTTCACTAACAGTGTGTACCATGGCCTTGTATTTTGCTTCTGCACTAGACCGTGTTACTACATTTTGCTTCTTACTTTTCCATGTAACCAAATTCACTCCAACCATCATACAAAATCCCGAAGTAGATTTTCTGTCATTTGGGGATTTGGTCTAGTCTGCATTTGAGAATCCTTCGATGTTGAAGTGACCATGGTTTTTATAAAGAAGTCCCTTTCCTGGAGCTCCTTTTAGATATCGTAGTATTCTTTCAAGTGCTTGCCAATGACTAAGTTGTGGCTTGTGCATGTATTGACTTACCACACTTACTGTATATGAAATATCCAACCTTGTTACACACAGGTAAATAAGTTGTCCCACTAGTCTTTGATATTTCCCAATATCTACATCTTCTCCAGTGCCTCCACATAATTTTGTATTTGAGTCCATAAGAGTGTCTATTGGTTTGCATCCCATCATTCTTGTCTCCTCTAGTAGATCAGGGGCATACTTCCTTTGGGATAGCACAATCCCATGTCTGGATTGTAATACTTCAATACCCAAAAAAATTTGAGTAGTCCAAGATCCTCTGTCTTGAATTCAGCACATATTTTCTCCTTTATTTTTTGGATGCCCTCGGAATCACACCCAGATAAAATAATATTATCAACATATACAGCCAGAATCACCATACCTCTCGGTGTATTTTCTATAAATACTGAGTGATCTCTAGAGCGTTTGTGAAAGCCGACCCTTATGATGGCTTGACTAAATTTCTTAAACCATGCCCTAGGGGACTGCTTTAGACCATATAAAGAATTTGTTAGGCTGCTTACTGACTCCCCCTCAACCACATACCCAGGTGGTTGTTGCATGTAAATTTCTTCTTTAATATCACCATTAAGAAATACAATTTTCACATCAAGTTGATATATCGGTCATGATGAGTTGCCCGCCATAGATAATAATATACGTACCGAATTCATTTTTGCCACTGGAGAGAAGGTTTCTTCATAATAGATTCTATAGCACTGAGTATAACCATTGGCAACCAGTCGAGCCTTTAGTCGTACAATTGACCCATCCGAATTATGTTTGACAGTATAAACCCACTTGAAACCACAAAATTTTTTATATGTGGGAAGAGGAACCAGTGACCATGTATGATTGTCATTAAGGGCCTTCATTTCTTCATCCATTACTGCCTTCCACCCTAGATGTTGTAGAGCCTCCTGATAGGACTGAGAAAAAAATATGGAGGAAATAGAAGAAAGAAACTGATAACATAAAGGTGAGAGGTGATGATAAGACACAAAATTTGAAATGAGATGAGAAGTAGAAGGTCTAGTGCATGATCTAGGTTTTTTCCTTATAGAAATAGGACGAGTATCATATTGAGGGCCAAAAATAACTGGTGATGAAGGACTTACGTCTGTTGGATCTGTTAACTCGGTAGGTGTGGTGTCGGCCACTTGCTCTAAGGGTTGAATAATCTATGTATCACGAGGCACAACCATTCGAGGGGAACCTGGTACTGTGGACAGACCAGGAGGAGCACTATCATAATAAAATGAGGAGTCTTAAAAAAATGTTACATCCCTTGACACAAATAAACGTTGACTACTAGGACTATAACAAACATAACCCTTTTGTGTGCGAGTGTATCCTAAAAAAATACACTTGATAGATTTAGGATCAAGTTTGTTGTGTCTAGATAATGAATTATGAACAAAATATTGACATCCAAAGACTTTCAAAGGTAGTGAAAATGGACCATCATTTGGTAATAATCTAGAGTAAGGAGATTTATTACCAAGAATGGTAGATGGTAGACGATTTATAAGAAAGCAAGCCGTAAGGACTGCATGAGGCCAATAAAAGTATGGAATTTTTATGGCATATAATAAACTTCGCGCTACCTCAAGAATATGATGATTTTTTCATTAGCGACACCATTTTGTTGAGGAGTGTAGGCTCATGATGTTTGAGGGATAATGCCATTTTCTCTACAAAATGAGTCAAGGTTTTTGGAAACATATTCTCTGGCATTATCAGACCGAAGAATTTTTATTTTCTGACCAAATTGTGTGAGTACCATAGCATGAAATGACTTAAAAATGAATGGTATCTCAGAACGCTCCTTAAATATAAACAACCAAGTTGTGCGAGTGAAATCATCAATAAATGTAATAAAATATTTTGCTTGAGAAATGTTGGAGACACTCAAGGGCCCCCAAACATCAGTATGAATTAAAGAAAATGGAGTGACACTTTTGACTTCTGGGCAAGGAGAGTATGTACTGCTTTGATGATTACTCAATTGACAAACCTCACAATGAAATTCTGACCTTACTTTAAGAGAAGGAAACATATAATGAAGAGACTGTGCATATGGATGTCCCAACCGATTGTGCCATAACCGTGTCTCATTTTGAGTAGTAGAAACCATATTTATTTTCAACATATCCAAGTAGTAAAGTCCCCCTTGTTCATGGCCTCCACCAATCACCTGCTTCTTTATAAGATCCTGAAAGACACATGAAGTGGGTGAGAAGGTAATAGAGAAATTAAAATATTTTGTCAGCTGACTAACAGATAATAGATTCAAAGGGAAAGTAGGAACGAAAAGAATATCAGTGAGTAGAAGTGATGGTGTGACAGAAGTGGAACCTTTCCCTTGGACTTGGTTTGAGAACATTCAGCTATGGTAACAAACTTTTGTGAAAGACTCAGAAATAGAGAATGTAATAATTTTTTGTTAACTGTAAGATGCTCAGATGTTCCTGAGTCAATTATCCAGGATGAAGATGAGGCAGATAGCATACCTGAAGCGGTAGTGGCAGCAGTAGTTGTGGAGGAACTAGGAGATGAACCCAGTATTGTCTTCATTTTCTGAATTAGCTCATACTCTTCATCAGTAAAAAATTTCTGTGCTGTTGATTTTGTGGGTTGTTCTTCTTTTGTATCACTTATAAAGGCTTGATTGGCCCTTGTTAATTCTAACTATACATTGGCTTTATAGCATATTTCTTTATAATGGCCATATTGTCCACAGTATGTGCATGCCCTGTAATAGCAATGATCTATAGTGTGGCCAATTTTTTACAATGAGTACATTCTTTCCCCTATGCTCTGCCAGCACCTATCCTTCCACCTCTTCCTTTGCCTCCTCTATAACCTCTACCTCAGCCTCGGCCGCAGTCAGATGATGATCCTCTATGATCGGAATACATAGCAGATGATACGTCAGTAGTGGAGGAAGAAGTGTCTAGAATACGAAGTAGTGTTGTGCATACATCATCTAACTTGGGGACAGCAGAAGCACTCAAAAGTTGACTCTTGGCAATCTCAAGTTGGGGTTTAACATTTGCAAGACAAATAGCAGTAATTAAGGCTTCCTTCTGTTTGTCTTGTATAGAAATATATGTGGTTGAAGGCTGAGATAACTTCCACTCTTGAAGAAAATCTCTAAAGAAAGCCAAGTACTCATGGATATTTTCTTCTTGTTTAGTATTCAACATTTTTTGGAGAAGAGTATCCGGGCAAGAGTACAATTTAGCACATGTCTTCAAATTTGTTTAGCAGTGTCAAGATGAATAGCATTGTTCGAGACATGTTCTTCCATGCTATTGATTAGCCAACTAATCACCAAAGTATCATTTTTCAACCATTTGTTATAAAAAATATCATCTTCATCAATAGGTGGTCCTCGGGTGGTGTGGTGACCAAGTAGGTCTTTAGTTATAAGGAACCTCCGAACTGATGTGGACCAACTCATAAAATTTGATACCCCACATAAGGGTATGGTGTAATTCTCATTATATCACCTTTGATATTCATATTTTCTTCAGCCATGATAGGCCCTTCTTCTTCAAAAAAATTCTAATAATAACACCAAGTAGTACACTTCAAACAACTCAATGTATGGGAAATTTTAGCATTGATGCTAAATTATTATTCTGATTTTTTTCTCTAATACCACTCATAAGAGACTCAATAACAATCTTCTATATCAGGGAACTCTTATCCCACGAAAAAAAATTCCAACAATCTGATCATGGACTGGTCTCGGTGTACAGAATTTCCAAACCGACAAAATTGTTTTGATAGCTCCTTCTATATAGAGAGGCATGCATATCCATAATATAATAAGATGAAAGAATTTACATACTAATCCTTAAATCATCTTCTAAATTTGGAAACCAGTAACATGAAATGAAAAAATTTGAACACTTATCTCTCGGCTTGTGTTCTTCCTTCATAAAAGAGCCTTCTTTGAGTGGTGTTGATCATCACTTCTTTAGAGCATTCCTTTGATGAGGGATCCTAAATATTATGCTTTGATACCATGTTGAATTTAGGATCCCTTTTTCATAATTTCAAGCAAGATAAAGAAGAAATAAAAAAATAAGAAAAGGGAAGAACAGCTCCCGAGTAGAGAGAAGAAAAAATAAAATAGAAAAGAGAGGTGGTGCCAAGCAAAGAGAGAGAGAGAGAGAGATTAACTCAAGAATGAGATGTGTAACTTGATTAATACCGAATTACAACACCTCTATTTATAGTAGAGGAAGAGGTAAAGTCCTTATATAATTAGCCTTTCAATCCTAATTACATTCCAACTCTAACTCTCTAAGATAAGTCTATTCAAACCAATCTACTAGAAGACTAATATGAGTTGAACTAGAACTCTTTCTTCATTCACATAAATATAAGGGAGGAGGCCAGCTCATGGCCTTATCCTTGTGGGTCCCTCATGATCTACCAGCTCATCTTGATAAGTTTGCCAGCTCGTGAGATATTTGTCTGCCCCACTTGATCCTCAAGTCTTCTAACCCAATTCAGCCTGTGATTCTTAATTCCTTAACTCGTGCTTGCTTGGGAGAGGACTCTTCTTGGTGTCCCACGTCCTCATGGTGGGTCCCACCAGGTCGAGCACCACGGTGGGTCCCACATTGTAACAACTTACATCCTTTAAGCAAAACTAGAGTAACTTATTTAGAAACAATAAAAAATAAAAAGAGAAAGAGAAACTACACTTCCATGAGCACTACATATTATGATACTTTGACAAGCTTGAAAAATGAGACTATATAATCCATAGAGAAGTGAATATCAAGCATGAAGACATCAGAAATGTAAAAAAAATTAAAAGAGGAAAAAATGAAATTTACTTTTCAATCTAAATCAAATGGCTAAAATAGAAAAAAAAATTGACCTATTTACTAGGAAAAAAATTGACTATACATCCTTTTTCTAACACACATCAATATATACTCAAGAAAATACAAGGATGGGAAAAAAATAGCAACATTGACTCTATTTAATCACCATTGACCAGTTCTTTTTTCCATCGAAAGTCTTCAAATAAGATGAAGTTTACCAAAAGACCTAGGTGTCCCATAGTTTAGAGTCAAAACTCTGTTAATAGATCGATCAACGTAAACCATTGTTGTCAATTGAATAAATCAAGTTGGTTACAATAGATTTGTTCTTTCAAATAGGCATTTGCACCCTTCTCAAAATCTGAAACCATATGAGAGGCCAAAACCAGACTATACACCCACTTCCAACAGTTTGACCAATGAAACCCCTAGTTGGTTGGCCCATCAATTGGCTAGATTGTTGTTTTAAACATAAATCTGTTTGATACAAAAAATCTAATAGCAAGCCTTTTTACTTTGAAAAATGGATGTCTCCACCTTGGTTCATATCTGAAAATTTTAACACATTTATGGTACCAGAAACAAGGTTTTGTAATGTTGAGGACTCAATAGCTCACCGAGTCACCCAAAAGAGGTGGCAATCACTCATTGAGTTAATTACTTTTAAATTTCATATTTTATATTGTTTAAATATATTTTTTCATTACGTATGTAAGGATCCAGGTCGTAGGAGCAAAATTGTCAATTTAAGCCCTAAAACTTTAATGACATCAAACCCTATTTAGAGGGTAGAGAAATAGAAGAAGGACAAGCATTGAATTAGGTTAAACAGGGTTTGGAGTTCTCCTTGATGAGCTCTAAGGTTTTTGAGGTCTCCTTGATGAGCTCCAGGTATAGTTTCTCTCTAGATTTTGGTTTATTCTCTTCTTTTTTAAATTCTGTTTGCATTGATTTTACCGAATCAAAGAGGAAAGGATTGTTGTTGTTTCTGAGTTCACTCAGAGGCTGTAGCCTCTCCTTCATCAACAGCAGCAAGAAGGGCATTCCCTCCTTCATTCCGAGCAAGGGTAGGGGTTTCCCCAATCCCCAACCCGAGAGCAACCTCTAAAGAGGTGCTTTAGCCTATGCACGAGCAAGGCAGGATTAGGAACACCTAATCCCTCATACGTGAACGTCAGTACCTGGCCAAGAGGGTCCTTACCCTCTCAGTAGTGAGCACGAGAAGCAAGGGTTCTCAACCCTTACTGAGAAAAACAAAGAAAGGAGACTTCTTTTCAGTCTTATCAAGAACAGCCAAAGAAAAGAGCCTCCTTTTCATCCTTACCGAGAACAACAGTTTTATTACAGTGCTGGATTCATAAATCCCACACCAAGTTACTCGATCTATGGCTAGGGACCATAAAAACATGGTATCAGAGTAGGGTAACACGGGGGAGCCCAGCAATGGTGAGTTAAAAGAGTTGATGATCAGAGAGCAGCAGACATAGGAAGAAAAATAAGTAGAGAATGAATGAAAGTTTGCCATAATCATTGGGAAGTTACAAAAAATTCCAAATATTAATCTCCAGATTGATAGACTGTCTGGAATGTTGGGAAATATTATAGTGGGAAGAAATTCAACCCTGGAGCAAAGAGGAGAGGACAACTCATTAAACACAGGGAGAGACCAATTTATAGGGCACACTGCCTTTCCTAGCTAGATAGGAGATTTCAGCCAAGGAGGAGGCACCGTACCAAGGTATACAAAACTTGACTTCCATACTTTTAATGGGTCAGGTGACCCCTTGATTTGGTTACATAGCTGCAAAAAGTTTTTTACCCATAAGAGAACATTAGAAATTGATAAGGTGGGACTGTTCGACTTCCACATGCTTGATGAAGCACAACTCTGGTTTCATCAAGTAGAGTTGAATATATTGGTGCTGGATTGGGAAGAGTTTAAGGAGTTATGCACTATCCGGTTACGTCCTCCAGCCCACAGTAACCCCTTGGGGGATCTGGTGCTATTACAACAAACTGGCCCAGTGGAACTATATAAAAAACAGTTCCAAGAAAAATTGGCATGAGCCATTCAGATGGTTCGCGTATACCAGCAAGTCAATTTATTTATACCAGGCCTTATTGAGTCATTAAGGTTAGAGGTGGAGCTCCACACACCTGCTAACTTAGCTCGAGCAATGAATCTAGCTCGTGCACTGGAAGTTCGACAAAAAGTTCAAAACAAGAGACCAGCTTGGCAAGGGGACCGGAACCCTTCCAATAACTGGCAAGGGAGGTAAAACACTAACCCTTAGATAGCTTCTCCAGCAGGGCAACAGGTCAAAAATCATCCCAGTATTACTCTTGTAGTAGATACAAGGCCTAGCAACCCGCCCGCCCAGTATATTAAAAAATTAACGAGTGTGGAGATGGCTAAGCGCAGGGCAAAGAACTTATGTTACAACTGTGATGAAACATACAGGGCAGGCCATCAATATAAATGTTTGTTATGGTTAGAGGTCGATGAAATCACAAAACCACAACAGCTTGATGATCCTACTGAGGAGGATCCACTAGAAATCTCTCTGCATGCCATTACAGGACAGAAATCCGCCAAAACTATGCAAGTTCTCACTCGGGTGATGGACCAGGACCTTGTCAACCTTCTGGATTCAAGAAGTACACATAATTTTCTCCATTGGACCGCTGCTCAACACCTTCAACTAAAAATGCTTCCACACTCAACAACAACAATTTCGGTTGCCAAAGGAGAAAAAGTTCCTAGCTACGACATCAGTAAAAAAGTAAAATTCTCAATCGGTACGACTTTCTTTCATTCAATTTTTTTTGTCATACCTCTATCTGGGTATGATATGGTATTGGGTATTAAATGACTGCAAAAATTAGGCCCTATTTTATGGGATTTTACTATGAGTTTTGAAACGGGCGGACAACAAGTACTATTATAGGGCAGTCATGTAGACAAGCCACATCACATTCATACAATTCACACACAGGACAATCCGGACAACAATATAGAACATCTCCTGGATGAATTCTCGAACTTGTTACAAGAGCCCTCTAGGCTGCCTCCCTTGAGGCATTGTGACCATTGGATATGTTTAAAATAGGGCTTAAAAGTGGTGATCGTTTGACCTTATCGGTACCCATACCTACAGAAAGATGAAATTTAAAGACAATGCCAAGCCATGCTACAACAAGGCCATATTTGCAGCAGTCGTTCACCATTTTTGTCACTAATCCTCCTCGTTAAGAAACATGATGTACATGGCAATTTTGTGTCGATTATTGGGATTTGAATGCCCAAAATGTGAAAGATAAGTTCCCTATTCTTATGGTGGAGGAGCTTTTAGATGAATTGCACGGGTCATATATATTCACCTAATTGGACTTGCGCTTTGGATGTCATTAGGTTCGTATGCATCTAGACGACATCGAGAAAATGTCCTTTCACACTCATCACGGCACTTTGAATTTGTGGTCATGCCATTTGGGGTATCCAACGCCCCATCCACATTCTAGGCATTAATGAGGTATTCTGCAACTATCTTTGCAAATTTGTACTTGTTCTCTTTGATGACATACTCATTTACAGCCAGTTCGGGCATCAACATTTAGAGCATTTAAGATTGGTATTTCAACTGTTACATGCCCATCAATTATATATAAAGAAATCGAAATGCTCATTTGTGACATCACATGTGGCTATCTCGGCCATATTATTTCCCATGATGGGGTCACAGTTGATTCGAAGAAAATTTAATTTATTGCCGATTGGCCGCAACCTATGAATACCTCTACTTTTAGAGAGTTTTTGGGATTGGCAGAATATTATAGGAAATTTAGCATAAACTATGGACCAATAACAGCACCATTGACAAATCTCCTCATGAAAAATTCCATTATTTGGAATGATCAGGCCACACAATCCTTCTCAGATTTCAAATTAGCTCTTGCATTTGCACCAGTTCTGCAACTTCCCAATTTTGAAGATTTATTTGAGGTCGAGTGTGACGCATCAGGTGGGGGCATTGGGCCGTTCTACAGTAGCACTTTCACCCTATTGCATATTTCAGCTGATAGCTGGCAATACGACACACAAATTGCCAGTTTATGAACACGAGTTAATCGGGTCGGCCAAAGCTATCCAACATTGGAGCCCGTCCTTATGGATTGCGCATTTCTTATTCGTACTGATCATTACAGCCTTAAATATTTGCTGGAGCAATGACTCACGACTTCTCCTCAACAACAATAGATTTGTAAATTGATGGGATTCGACTTTACTGTGGAATACCGTGCAGACAAGTTAAACAAGGCAGCCAATGCCTTATCCTGATGTTTGGACACTTTGCCGCTTCTATATGCTATCAACCAGACTCGTTTTATTCTTTTAGACTTGGTCAAGGAGGAAAATGCCAGCAATCCGGTTCTTCTCGATATGCACAAGAAATTTATAGAGGGGGCCATGGACTCTAGATGGACCATTCAGGATTATCTTATTTATTACAAATTTTTGTTTCAGCCATCATCTCTACATACCATGACAACACTCATGAAGGCATCCAGAAAACATTGCATCACATTCAAGTGGATTTCTATTGGTAGGCTATGAAGACCTCCATTGTAGCATATGTATGATCTTGTCCGATGTGTATACATAACAAGGTCGAACACTTAAGTTCCACGGGTCTTCTATAGCCTTTGGCACTTCCTACACAGGTGTAGGTCGATATTTCTATGGACTTCGTTGAAGGTCTTTCACAATCTTTGGGCAAGTCAATTTTATTTGTGGATGTAGATCGGTTCTCCATGTATGCTCACTTTATCCCCATGGCACACCCATATACAACATCCAGAGTAGCACAAATATTTCTCGGGCATATTGTTCGTTTACGTGGTATTCTCGAATCGATTGTCAGTGATCCTAATGATGTCTTTACCAGCACTTTTTGTCGTGAATTGTTTCATCTATGCGACACCAAGTTGAAGTTATCATCATCCTATCATCCTCAAACAGACAACCAAATAGAGGTAGTTAACTGCACTGTGGAAATGTATTTCCGATGTCTAGTGGGCGATCGTCCTAAAAATTGGGTTCAATGGCTACCGTGGGTGGAATATTGTTACAACACTTCCTTCTACACCGGTTTACAGTCTACTCCCTTCAGCATTCTCTATGGCAGAGATCCTCCTCGGCTTCTCTCATATACTCTGGGCTCCACTCGCGTGGACTCTATTGATCAAGCACTCATTGAACGGGACCAGGTGCTACAAAATATTTCGGATCGCCTCCTCAAATCACAAGTTCGTATGAAGGATTTCTACGACGAGGGACAATAGGATATCATATACAAAGAAGGTGACTATGTCTAGCTATGACTCCATCCTTACCACCAAAACTCACTAGCGGGCCCACACCATCCTTACCACTTTCTCTATTATTCCATGCATCGGGCCAGTCGCCTATCAATTGCAACTTCCCGCAACGGCTAAACTCCATGATGTGTTCCATGTCTCCTTACTTAAACCCTTTAAGGGTCCACCTCCTTTGTTGATCCCGTCCCTTCCTCCGGTGGACAATGTACAGGTTATTCTTACTCCAGCTATGGTATTGCGTGCCAATCGTATTAATAACCAGTGGGAGATTCTAGTACAATGGAAGGACACCAAACAAGAGGCTGCTACATGGGAACAACTGGCCAACTTCAAACCGATCTACCCAACTTATGAGCTTGAGGACAAGCTCTTTCTCCAAGGAGGGGGGGGGGGGGGGGGGGGGGGGGGGGGGGGGGGGTGCAGATCTTGAAGACTCAATAGCTCATCGAGTCACCCAAAGGAAGCGGCAATGACTCACTGAGTTAATTACTTTTAAATTTCATAATTTATATTGTTTTAAGTATATTTTTTTCATTAAGTATGTAAGGATCCAAGTCGCATGGGCAGAATTATCAATTTAAGCCCTAAAACTCTAATGATGTCAAACCCTATTTAGTGGGTAGAGAAATAGAAGAAGGTCAAACATTGAATTAGATTAAATAGGGTTTGGAGTTCTCCTTGAAGAGCTCTAGGGTTTCGAAGGTCTCCTTGATGAGCTCCAGGTATAGTTTCTCTCTTGATTTGGGTTTATTCTCTTCCTTTTTGAATTCTGTTTACATTGATTTTACAAAATCAAAGAGGAAAGGATTGTTGCTGTTTCCGAGTTCACTCAGAGGCTGTAGCCTCCTCTTCATCCACAGCAGCAACAGGGGCCTTCCCTCCTTCATTCCAAGCAAGGTTAGGGGTTTCCCCAATCCCCAACCCGAGAGTGACCTCTAAATAGGTGCTTTAGCCTATACACGAACAAGGCAAGATTAGGAACACCTAATCCCTCATACGTGAACATCAGTACCTGGCCAAGAGGGTCCTTAGCCTCTTAGAAGTGAGCAACCAAGGGTTCAACCCTTACTGTCTGCGAGCAGCAAGGGTTCTCAACCCTTACCGAGAAAAACAAAGAAAGGAGACTCCTTTTCAGTCTTACCGAGAACACCAAAGAAAAGAGCCTCCTTTTCCTCCTTACCGAGAGCAGCAACTCTATGACAGTGCTGGATTCACATATCCCATGCCGAGTTACTCGATCCATGGCTAGGGACCATAACATGTACCTGCTCCTGATGAAAGAGTACTAAGTTAAACTATTGATTACATAATTACATGGCCTTCCACCTTTTTCATATGACCTTCTCATGTATACATTGACAACAACATTATGTCCATTGCTTACGGAATGGTTTTTCTCCAGAACGGCCTTTTCTAATTTCCATGTAAGAAGATCATCTATGGGATGGTTGTTTCCCAATTCCTGATAGTTCATGTGCCCTTAAGTCTATAGTGACAACATTTCCTTTGCCTTGTTTATTGTGAAGCTTTTTATGGTGAAGTGGCCACAAAAAAAATCACATATTTTATAGCACCCTAATGTTTAGTGCCCTCTAAGAAGTAGACAAATTCGTTTGAACATATCATGCAACATTGGAATGTGAGTTTGATCTCATTTTAGCAAACTCAATTTCATCTATTTAACCCAATCAAAATGCCCAGTAAAGTATCAGATAGATAAACAATTCAACTCGATTAAAGAATTAGGATGTAAATTTCCAACATAGTTTCTTATCACATTTACAATAGCCTTGCAACCAAATTGATGACTGATTCTTAACTTTTGTAAGAAGAAGGGGGAATTGTTTTTTAAAAAGAAAGAAATATAAGTGAAAAGCAGAAAAATATCAGTTTCATACATAAAGTGATACAGAATCTCTACAAATACTTTTCTCCAAAAAAGAATAAAGAATTAACTCTAGACAATGATGATAGAGATAGAGATAAAGATAGAGATGAAGACAACTGGTGATTGAATTAGAGATAGACTCAAATTGCAACGACGAATGCTGCTTTCTATAAGTATTTCCAGCAACGACAAACTGGTTTTGATTAATCGATCAAACTTTGCTACTATGTAGAGTATAGGAATGAAGAATAATATTACCGTGATTATTACTGATTAAGTGTATACTACTTATAGAGTTACAACAGAGACTAGTAAATGATTAGAAGTCTACAATTTGAGTATGTCTCTAATTCAATCACCAGTTGTCTTTATCTCTATTTCTATCAAGTGATACGTGTGTATGTAAATCCTATAAGGGAAAATAGGCAAAAATCAATGAATGTACTGAAATAGAAACAAGGAATAACAACCAATAAGATAGAAATGATCCAAACAATGCCTTAGTAACAAAGTTTTTTATTGTGAAAAAAGGAAAAGTGAAGTGAATTGGAAGATGACAATATATGAGTAACTAAAAAGGTTCCTCAATTATCATATAACTTCGAAGACTAGAGCAAGAGGAACAAAATGATGAGGAATTGACAGAGGATCAATGCCTACGTCACTAACAAGAAAATGTGTGACATTTTTTCGCTTCTTGTTTTAGACTTTCAGAAAAAAATTAATTACGACTCCACATTTTACTAGAAAGGTATAACACCATTACACTAGGAAAGCCAATATGGACGTTGTGCCATCAATTTCTTTAAAAAGAAAACTGCATGGTAGTCACGTAAAAAATCCAGGTGATGTTCTCTTGTGAACCGGATTCGCAACCTATACTATTTGTGTTTTCCCCCGAAACAACCTCGCTTCATGCAACACAGATTTAACATAGCTAACCAAATAAATTCCCCTCGAATAGAAGAAGCCCCATTCTTATTTCAAAGTCACGGTGCTCTGCGAATGAAGCAATAGAGCAATTGCAAAAGGACCAATATAACACCAGATGCACCAGGATAACAAGGAGAAACCATGAAACACCAAAATCAAAACAAAGAAGCAAATAAAAGAAGGTAGAACTAGAGTAGTTCAACTTGCATGATAACCAGTGACTGCGTTATCCAAGAAAGATGAAGACAATGTCTTCTTGAAACTTCTTCAACTGTAAAGAACGCTAAGAAATCGATTAGGTATATCAAACCGACTTACCACAACCCGAATCTCCAACGATCTTATCTTTGAGCGACATTATGGGCAAATGAGATGAAAGAGATGGCTTGAAAGGAGAAGGAGAAGACGACGAACTAGAAGAAGCAAAAAGGGCCATCATGCCTGAGGCAGAGGCTTCGTTGCAGAGAAAGCTGGGAGTGTGAGGTTGCTTGCTGAATGATACACTTTTAGTATCTCCTACCTTTCGCAGTACAATGAGCAAAAAAGAGGTAGAAAGCTATTAAGGTGCAAGATGCGCTCCTTTCCGTATTTAAAAAATGACTTTTACAACATTACCCAACTTTTTAAATATAATTACACAAATAATTTTTTTTTAACTTATTAAAAAATACCCAACTTTGAGTATCAAATGCACATATGTACAGTTAAAAGTGACACATAATTTTTGACCGATTACATAGTGCCACATCATAATAACACATCAGCACCCGATGAATCGAACGACACAACTGACACGCCTTCTTCAAGACACTTCATCACTCATGTAGGATGCCATGTCATTAAATGACACAAACCCTCAAGATCAGTTTAAAATATTACCTGGTAAACCACCTCATCATCCATGTAGTACCTATTATTATCAATTTAAATTATTTATTAATTGAAAATTTATTTTAGAGTTTAAAAATCAAATTTATCAGTACACTTTTTATTAACTTATATTTAAAATAATAAAATATAAAATACGTATATTAAATTAATTTAAAATATTACTCTTACCTATTTTACACCTTTTATTATCGATTTCTTTTAGAGTTTAGAAAACAAATTTATTGGTACACTTTTTTATTAGCTTATCATAATAAAAATAAAATAATTATATTAATGAATAAAAATATTATTCATACCTATTTAATACCTTTTATTATCAATTTAAAATATCTATTAATTGAAAAAGTGTTTGAAACAAAAATTTTAGAGTTTAAAATAAAATTTATTGGTACACTTTTTATAACGATATATTTATAATAATAAGTTATTGAAAAGGTATATTTTTAAATAAAAAATCTTAATCCTCCCTATTTAACACCTTTTATTATCAATTTAAAATATTTATTAATTGAAAAAATATTAAAAAATTATTTTAGCGTTTAAAATATAATTTATTTGTAAAAAATTTATTACCTGATATTTATAATAATAAAATATAAATTTTTTATATTCATTAATTAAAAAATCTTACTCCTACCTATTTAACACCTTTTATTATAGATTTAAAATATTTCTTAATTGAAACATATATAAAACATTATTATAGAGTTTAGAAATAAAATTTATTACCAAAATATTTATTACCTCATATTAATAATGATAAAACATAAAATAAATAAGTTAAATAATTAAAAATATGACCTATTTAATACCTTTTATTATTGATTTTAGACATTTTATAATTTTAAAAATAATTAGGAAATTTTTAATGGTTTTCATAAATATTTTTGGTCAGAACACATTGCAATAAATTTAATTTTTTTTAAAAATATAAATTTTAATATTTATTGTTTATAAAAATTATTCAAATATGATTGACAACTATGATTATCGATTTAAGGTATTTTTAAATTTATTTTAGTTTTTAAAAATCTTATTTGTCAGTTATCTTCTATTTATTTTAATAAAATATAAATTTTAAATATTAAATAATAAAAATACATCATTATATATTGAAAAAGTTATTTTAAAATTTAAAAAAGTTAATTTTTTTAAATGTTATTTATCAGCATGTTTTTTATTACCTTCTTTTTTTGATAAATTTAACAATATATATTAACATTAAAAAATTATATTCTAATCAATTTCATACCTTTCTTTATCAATTTAATATATTTTCAAACCTTAAAAAATTAATAAAACTCAATTTTATTTCTAAAAATCTTATTTATTGATACACATTTTTTCCTTCAAATTATTGTAATAAAATTTAATTTTATATATTAATTAATAAAATAATTCTATTTAATTTAATTACCTTTAATTTGATTTCTCCAGTCAACCAACCATAAAAAGTTTTTCTTTAACTTAAAACTGTATAAAAAATTATAATAAACATTGAGATTCATTTTGTCCATTTTCTTACATCCACATTTTTTTATGCGTATATTAACAAATGTGAAACATATTGAATCATATAAAAAAACATTGAAAAAATAAATAATCTTTTGTGCAACATTTTCTAAATTTCAACTTGATTACAAATACTTTAATGATTGTTTCAAATTTTGGTAATACATAAGTGCAAAGCACCTTAGCCCAAAGATAATTCAGAAACCATAAATGAAAATTCTCTTTGTTATCCTTTTCCATAGAACGTAAAAAACATCAGATTCCAATTCCCAACCGTCTGCAACATGAAACCTCTGAAGTTCCCAAAAGTACCTACAAAATCATAAACAAAAGTCTCTTCAAATATGTTAAGGAATAGTCCTACATGGATTATTGAGTACAAAGATCATGAGTTTATTAGTTGGGAAAGAGGTTTTCTACGTGGGCTAGTCAATATGGGATGGGCCTTGGACCCAACTTCAAATGGTATTAGAGCAGGTTCTATGAGTTGATTCGGTCAACCCACAAAGATAATGTGATCACTTTCTGATCTCTTATCTCTAACCGTTAAGGTTCATAATTTTTTTTTTTTTTTGTCCCTATACTTGTTGTTTGCTTTGTGTTCTCACCTCTATACTTAGCTTTTCATATTGCATATTATATATTGACAAAAAGATATTTGAGTCTACTTTCCAACAAAAAAATGATTTTTTACCATCTGAGTTTTCTAAAAATAGAAATAAATATTGGAAGCAACAAGTGTCAGATTGCAAGAGATGTTCGAGCAACAACGGAGAGGTTCGAGGAACAAAAGTGCTTACCTATTCAACCAATTCTCAATATGAGTTCTTTATATGGAGATATTGATCTTGGAGGAGTCAATGGTCATGCTGGAAAAAGGAAAAAGAGTACTTAATTTGGCCAGATTAGGGAGACCGAAATCTATTAAATTATTTATCTCAAAAGAAGTATATTTTATGAAGAGAAGTAATACTTGGATGAAAGGTATTTAATCCTAGTTTCATAAAAAAAAAATTTATGTCAAATTGATATATATTTAAGTATATATATTGGAAGAATCAAAGGTCATGCCGGTATCTTGTTGCATTCAAAAATCTGAATTTAAACTGAATTTTTTGCGTCACTTTTTGAGTTGCTGTTATTGATCAACAATATCAGAAAAATATCTCACTTACCCCTTTTTGTCAGTTACATTTTGTTGAAAGATATGATGTAATTAGGGTGGTACTAATGTAATTAGTTTAAATTTCTTGTCTCTTCTTCACTCTTATTAGGTGAAGAGTATACTTGTAGTCTTGGTTGTTTTGATACCGATAAATATACCATATGGGGAAGGGTTTGGATGAATTCCAAGACCCTAATTTCCTCCTCTCTTGGGATGTGTACCATATTTCTATCCTCTCTTTCTCTTCTCTCTTCTTCCTTCTTCCTTATTTGTTTTCCCTAAATGATCATCCATGGAATACTGAAAATCAACATGGTATCAGAGTTGTGATTTTTCAGGATCCAAATTATCCTGAAGACGTTATTTTGATGAAATCTAACGAAGTCTTAGAAGGATCCTAATGAATTTATGGAAAAGAGAAATACTTCATTGACTTCAATAACTTGTTGTAATCAGAGTACATGAACCTCTATTTATAATAGTGGAAGGTAGTAGAGTCCAATTACAATAAAACTACCCTTGTCCCAATTACACCCAAACTCTAATACTTAAAGATAAGTCTTAACATAATTAAATAACTTAATATAGTTAAAAGACAAACATAACTCAAACTAAAACTCTTCTTTGACATGACCATAAGATAAAATACTTTTGTGAGTCCTTCTTGATCTTCTAACTAATGTGATAAGGATGCTAGTTCATGGTAATCATTGTGGGTCCTACTTCTTATGGGTTTGGACCCATCTTGTGGGCCTACCTTGGTCGTGTGGCCCATCTTATAATAATCTTAGATATATGGGACTTCCTTGGTCATGTGAGCTTGAGCTTATCTTCCAATAGATCCTCTTCTCTGTTTGTTTACTACTGCTTCGCTATTGTATTTCTAGGAGTTTCTTATTCATCATTGACAGAAGCTGCTGAGTATCTTGCTGGATTATTTCTTCCACGGAGAAGAGAGATTCATCACTCTATTTCGAAGTGCCATTGAGGAAGAAACTCTGTTTCAAAAACTTGATCTTGATCTTACTACTGATTTTCTTGAATCTTGATCTTGATCCTCTACCATTCCGTTCTGTCAAGGTTCTCTTTGAAAGTTTCCTAATGTGGTTGCCATTTCTTTAAGCTGCTCTCTTGCTCCGTTCGGTGTCAAGGAAGAAGATGACTGCCGATTTAAGTTTTCCTAAGTTAGGAAAAATTAAACTAGTACTGGTTCTACCCAAGTCTCGAATCGGACCTGCCCAAGTTCACCAAGTGAAAGCTTACTGTTTCTGCACCAGTCTATCAAGTTAACTCGGGCCAACTCGGACCAAGTCAACTCAGTGAGTCAACTCGGGTCCAGGTCAACTTGACTCGACCCACTTATTTTTTGCCTCGTTTATACTTGTTTAGGTCCCAAGTTCTATACATATTTTTTCTATGACTCAGTTATATTAGTCTACTATTGACTCTGTTCAACTCGATTTTCTATCTCTGAATAGATTATTATTTTGAAGTATAGGTAGCTTATTACTCAGATCAAACTTATTACTTGGGGCACCACTTCCTTATGGACTCGTTGCAAATTATCTCATATGTCCTTATTAATCTTAAGGACTTTTATTATTTACCGGTTATCCACTACTATACAACTGCACATATGGTGCATGTTATTTGGGCATTGGCCCATTTCCGCTACTGCTATTGTGTCTCTTTGATTGAGACATTTTTTTCTGAAGAAGAACTCCTCGGTTGATTGCCTTGGGTTCATTATTTGCTGACTTTTGTCGGCATTGTTTTGTCTGATGTTAAATTTGAATTTCTTAGAAAAATAAAGCATATGGTGGCCTCAACATCTTATTTTCCTCTTTACCCATTACCCTTTGCCAGTCTTTCTCCTACTATCCTTTATTTGACTCTCACTTACCCTTATTGGTCAATCCTTTTGAAGCATTTCTTTGACTGGTCCCTTTTATTCATATGGGTATTTTTAGTCCATTGAAACATTTTATTGGTACCTGTGGGTCTTTATCGTCGTCTTTTGAATGACTAGCATTATCCACTTTAGTGATTATTTTCACTATATTTGTTCGAAATCCTTTGAGTTTGGTTTTGGCTTATGTTTTATCACCCATTTCTACCCTTTGAGAGTTTGTACCTGGGGTCATACTTATCCTTGGGACATTGTGATGGAGAAGCTTATTACTATATATATGTTATTTGGTTCAATCTGAGATCATTGCCATTACCTCCCAACTTGAGGGGGAGAGTTGGAAGATATGATTTAATTAGGGTGGCACTAATGTAATTAGTTTAAATTTCTTGTCTCTTCTTCACTCTTGTTTGGGTGAAGGGTATACTTTTAATATTGGTAGTTTTGATACCTATAAATATACCGTATGGAAGAGTTTGGATGAAGTCCAAGACCCTAATTTCCTCCTCACTTTGGACGTGTACCATATTTCTATCCTCTCTTTCTCTTCTCTCTTCTTCCTTATCTCTTTTCCCTAAATTACCATCTATGGAATCCTGAAAATGAACATCTTTCTCATACCATCCTTTTTTGACTCTCACATACCCCTTTGGCCCAACCTTTTGTGTGTCGCTTCGGTTGGTTTACCTTTTTATATATATGGGTATTTTTAAATCCATTGAGACTTTTTATTGGTACCCTTGGGTTTTTTATCGTTTTCTTGTGAATTACAAACATTACCCACTTCAGTGATTATTGTCATTATTTTTGTTCAAAATCCTTTGAAGTTGGTTTTGACTTCTGTTTTATCACCTCTTTTTACCTTTTGAGAGTCCATGTCCAGTTTCGTACTTATCCTTGGGACACCATGATGGATGAGATTATTACTACATCTATGTTATTTGTTTTCAAGCTGAGATCACTGCCATTACCTCCCAACTTGAGGGGAAGAAGTACAAGAAGTACAAGAAAGAGATATTTTATTCCATATGTTGTTGTAATTTTATAGAATAAAATATCTCTTTCTTGTTCTTCTTCTTCTACTTCTCCCCCTCAAACTGGGAGGTAATGGCGGTGATCTCAACTTGAAATAAATAACATAGATTTAGTAATAATTTTCTCCATCATAATGTCGCAAGGATAAGTATGAATCTGGAAGCACTCTCAAAAAATGGATGATAAAACATAAGTCGAAACCAACATCAAAGGATTTCGAACAAAAATAGAGAAAATAATCACTAAACTGGGTAATGCTTGTCATTCAAAAGAAAAGGATAAAAAACCCAAAGGTACCAATAAAAAGTCTCAATGGATTTAATTTGTTTTTCCTGGAAACAATTTTTTAGCAAAAAATTTTGTGGTAATTCAATTTTTGCTTAAACAAATTACCTTCTCCAACTATATGGCTTTTTTGTGTATTTTTTCTTGAAACATTGGGAAAGTATTTTTGGTAAAAATACGTCTATAGGGACTATTAGTGCCTCATGTGTCATGGAAACACATTTCTATCTAAAAATTCTTACTAGGAAAATTTTGTGGTAAGACAATTTTTGGTGATACAAATTACTTTCTACAACTATAAGGCATTGTTTGTGTATTTTTTTTAGGAAATGTTGAAAAATTATTTCGAGTAAAAATATGTCTCTGGAGACATTTGGTGCTTCATGTTTCCTAGAAACACTTTTCTAGTTTGAAATGAAAATTCTTACCAGAAATATTTTGTGGTAAGCCAATTTTTGGTGAAATAAATTATTTTCTACAACCTTAAGGCCTTGTTAGTGCGTTTTAAATAAACGTTGGAAAAGTATATCTAGTAAAAATATATTTGCAAGGTCCATTAGTGCGTTATATTTGCTAGAAACACTTTTCTAGTTGACAATTCTTGCCTGGAAAATTTTGTTGTAAGGCAATCTTTGCAGAATAAAATTACATTTTACAACTACAATGCCTTATTAGTGCCTTTTTTTGTGGAAGTTTTGGAAAAGTATTTCTTGTAAAAATACGGCTCCAAGAACTATTAGTGCCTCATGTTTCTTGGAAATACTTTTGTAGCTGAAATTTTTTACCAAAAATATTTTGTGGTAAGGCAATTTTTGCTAAAACAAATTACTTTCTACAACTATAAGGTCTTGTTAATGCCTTTTTTAAGGAAACATTGCAAAATTGTTTCTAGTAATAATACGTCTCCACAGACCATTAGTGCATCTTGTTTCCTGGAAACACTTTTCTACACTATTATGCCTTGTTAGTGGCTTTTGTTTCTAGGAAACGTTGGCAAAGTATTTTAGTAAAAATACGTCTTCGAGGACCATTAGTGCCTTGTGTAGGTTGTAAAAGTTTTCTAGAAGAAAATTCTTACCAAGAAAATTTTGCTGAAACAAATAAATTTCTACAACTATAAGGCCTTGTTAGTACATTTTGTAGGAAATATTAGAAAAATGACCTAGTAAGCATATGTCTCCAGGGCCAATTAGTGCCTCTTTTGTCCGGGAAACACTTTTATAGCTGAAAATTTTTACCAAGAAAATTTTGGGGTAAGACAATTTTTGTTGGAACAAATTACTTTCTACAACTCTAAGGCTTTGTTCGTGTATTTTTTCAGGAATCATTGGAAAATTATTTCTAGTAAAAATACGTTTCCAATGGACCATTAATGCCACATGTTTCTTTGAAACACTTTTAAAGCTGAAAATTCTTACTAGGAAAATTTTGTTGAAACAAATTACTTTGTACAATTACAAGGCCTTGTTATTGCTGTTTTTAGGAAATATTGGAAAACTATTTCTTGTAAAAATACATATGCAAGGACTATTAGTGCCTCAGGTTTCCTAGAAACAATTTTCTAGCTGAAAATTCTTACTAGGAAATTTTTTTTGTAAGGCAATTTTTCTAAATCAAATTACTTTCTACAACCATAAGGCCTTGTTAGTGCATTTTTTTAGGAAACATTGAAAATTCTTGTTAAGTAGTCGAGCCTAATCAAAAACTTATGCTGAACCGCTATTAGGGTTTCATCATCATCACGAAGAAGGATTTTGAGTTGCATCCCGAGAGAGGTTAGAGAAAAACACATGTGAGTGTGTGCGATATCTCTTGTAAACTATTTCATCTTCATAGTGAATTATTCCAGCAATGGAAGATAGGAGATTGCCAAAGATGTTTTGGTTCTAAGGCTATTAGCACCTCCACCTATTTCATCAACAGAGGTCCTTCGACACCATGGATTGCAAAGTACCAGTAGAGTTTTGGATCGGCAAAGAGGTAAACCTTTCTTTCTTGAAAGTTTTTGGTTGTGTTTCTTATATTCATATTGATTCTACTATTAGGAGTAAACTTGATGCTAAATCTAAGATATATATTTTTTATTGGCTATGGTTGTACCGAGTTTGGTTATCATTTTTGGGATGACCAAAGTCGTAAGGTTATCAAGAGCAAGAATGTGATCTTCAATTAAGGTGTCTTTTATAAACATAGGTTGAGAGCAGATTCTGAGAGTACAAGTAATGAAGCTAAGAAGTCTGAAGTGATTCAGTTGAGAGATCTTCCAGTCATTGAGATGGAGAATATTGCTCAGGAAGACTTGAAAAATATACCACCATAAGTAAATTAGGACATTCTTGTGACTGAACGTAGGAGATCTTTCAGATCTAGCAGACCACCATAAAGATACTCCCTTATGTTGGATTATATTTTGTTGACTGATAAAGGTGAACTAGAGAGTTATGAGGAAGCCGTGCAAGTTAATGAATCAGCCAAGTGGGAGTTGGCCATGAAGAATGAGATGGATTAACTATTATACGATCAGACATGGCAATTGACCGAGTTACCAAAAGGGAAGAAGGACTTGAAGAATAAATGGGTGTACCGAATAAAAGATGAACATGATGGCAACAAGCGGTACAAAGCAAGACTGCATGTAAAGGGCATTCAACAAAAAGAAGGCATTGACTACACTGAGATTTTCTCTCCAGTAGTGAAATTGACTACTATTAGAACAATGTTTCAATTAGTGGCAAATGAAGACTTATACTTAGAGAAGTTGGATGTAAAGACAACATTTCTTCATGGTGATTTGGAGGAAGAAATTTACATGATGCAGACATAGGGTTTCAAAGCACAAGGAAAGGAGAAAATGGTGTGCAAACTTCAAAATATCTTGTATGGTCTTAAATTGGCTTCAAGATAATGGTATAAGAATTTTGACATCTTCATGAATAGTATTGGTTTCTTGAGGTGCTAGATGGATCATTGTTGTTATCTAAAGAGGCTTGATGACTCCTACACCATTCTACTACTATATATTGATGTCACATTGATAGTAGGTGCTTGTAAATAGGAAATCGATAAGGTGAAAAGGGAGTTGTCCAAGAAGTTTGCAATTAAGGATTTGAGTGCTGACAAAGATTTCTAGACGAGTGAAGCCTGATGAGAACACCCAACGTCCACCACTGAAGGCTGACGGAACATCCAAGATAAGAGCTCCCAACTCTGAGTTTGCATGGACAGAACCATCACCAAATGAGACTGACGACACAACCAAGAGCAAGAGTTCCAAGCTCTGAGTTTGGTGGACAGAAACACCACCACAAGAGGCTGACGGAATACCCAAGGAGAAGAGCATCAAGATTTGAGTTTATTGTGAGCAAGAAGACACCAAGGAGGCTGGAAAAATGGGATTGCTGCTCCCTTCTTCTTCTTTACTATTTAAACTTAGGGTTAGGTAAATTACAATACAGCCCATGGGCTAAATACAATGCAACCCAGCCCAACTAATCCCTTTCTAATTAACCTATGTACATGTCATAATTTATACAAAAAATATTAACATAAAACTTATCTTATATACATTCCAACATATGGTAACATCCCCCCTCAAATTGATGTTGGGAATTCAACTAGCAACAATTTGCCAATATGAAAATTATGTTGGGTTGAGACAATGCTTTGGTGAAGACATCAGCCATTTGAAGATCCAAAGAGATGTATAGAAGAGATATTACCCGGCACTCCAAAGTGTCATGGATAGAGTGACAATCAACCTCAATGTGATTGGTGCGCTCATGAAAAACATGGTTGGCAACAATCAGAATAGCACTCCTATTATCCACATGGAGAGGTGTAGGGATAGTCTGAAGAAACTAGAGCTCAACAAGAAGACTACGTAGCCATATAATTTTAGAACACACAGTAGACATGGCATGACACACGACCTCTATAGAGGACTTGAACACCTGGTCTTGTTTCTTACATTTCCAAGAAATCAATGCATCCCCTAAAAACACACACCAACCTGTAGTAGAGCGATGGGTATCGGGGCACCCAGCCCAATCAGCATCATTGTAGGCATCAAGTCGAAGCATGTAGCCTATAGAAAAGAATAATCCACGAGTAGGAGAACCTCGCAGATATCAGATGATGTGTTAAACTGCCGCAAGATGAAGATGCCGAGGAGAAGACAGAAATTGACGAACCTGATGAACGACATAGGAGATGTCGGGATGAGTTGTGGTCAAGTATATGAGACTCCCAACCAGGTGTCGATAGATAGAAGGATCATCAAGAAGAGCCCCTTCATATTTCCTGTATTTGACATTGACATCCATAGGAGTAGCGATCAATGAAGTGTTCTCCAAACCAAATAGAGTAAAAATATCTTAAATATACTTATGATGGTTTAAGAAAATACCGTTGGGTCGATGACGTACTTCCATCCGTAAGAAGTACGTGAGCTGGCCAAGATCCTTCATAAGAAAAGTTGCATGCAACACCTGCTGAAGCTTAGTAATTAGGCTAGAGTCAGTGCCAGTAATGATAATGTCATCCACAAAAACCAAGAGAATGACCATGCCCGCGATAGACTTGTGATAGAAGAGAGAGGAATCATACTAACTCTATGTAAACTTGTGGAGAATAAGTGTACCGCAAAACTTGTCAAACCAATCTCGAGGATCTTGCTTAAGCCCATACAGAGGATGGCATAGATTGTAGACAACATTAAGAGAAGAATTAGTCATACCAGAGGGAAGCTTCATGTCGATATCTTCTTGTAGATCACCTTGGAGAAAGGCATTCTTCACACCCATCTGATGCAATGGCCAGGACTGTGAGGCTGTAATGGCTAATATGGTTCGAATCGTGGTCATCTTGGAAACTGGAGAAAATGTATCCTCATAATCAATCCTATATTTTTACTTATTCCCCAGTGCTACAAGTTTGGCTTTGTGCAGATCCAAAGGTTCATCTGAATGCAGCTTGATAGAAAAAACTCATTGACTCCCAAGAGGCCAAATAGCAGGATGTGGAGGGGGGGGGGGGGGTTGCGGTAACAATATCCCAAGTGTGATTCTCCTCTAGAGCTTGTAGTTCTGTTTGCATTGCCTTTTGCCAACACTCATGTGACATTGCATCTTTGTAGCAAGAGAGAATAGAAATAGAAGATAAAGTAGTTGCAAGAGATACATGGGAAGAGAAACCAAACCTATCAGGGGTCGATAAGGGCGAGTAGACCGGCGAAGAGTGGTGAACCTATACAAATCTTGTGTGTTTTTGTTTGCTTGATTTTCCTTTCTTCTACGATTGTTGTTGTTGCTCTCGTTAGTTTTGAATTAGGGTGTCTAATCCCTATCAATATTTTCTAGGAAAATTTTGAGGTAAATTTTTTTTGAAACAAATTACTTTGTCCTCTATATGGCCTTTTTCCAGATTATTTTTAGAAAACATTGGAAAATATTTCTAGTAAAAATATGTCTCCAAGGATGATTAGTGCCTCATGTTTCCTTGAAACACTTTTCAAGATGAAAATTCTTACCAGGAAAATTTTCTTGAAACAAATTACTTTCTACAAGTACAAGGCCTTGGTAGTTCATTTTTTCAAGGAACATTGGAAAAATATTTTTAGTAAAAATATGTTTATGGGGACCATTAGTGCCTCATGTTTCCAAGAAAAACTTTTCTAGCAGAAAATTATTACAAGAAAATTTGTTGGTAAGACAATTTTTTCTTAATCAAATTATTTTCACTATAAAGCCTTGTTAGTGCATTTTTTAGTAAACGTTGAAAATTCTGACCGGAAAAATATGTAGTAAGGCAATTTTTTGCTGAAACAAATTTCATTTTACAAATTTTAGGCCTTGTTAGAGCCTTTTTTTTTAAGAAATGTTGGAATATTATTTTGTAGTAAATATACATCTCAAGGGACCATTAATGCCTCATGTTTCCAGGAAACACTTTTCTAGCTAAAAATTATTTCTAAGAAAATTTTGTGGTCAAGCTATTTTTATTTAAACAAATTACATTCTATAACATTATGGTCGTCTTAGTGCCTTTTGTTTTTCAAAAAACATTGGAAAAATATTTTTTAGTAACTCCTTGGATCATTAGTGCTTCAAGTTTCCCTGAAACACTTTTCTAGTTAAAATTTCTTACCTTGAAAATTTTTAGGTAAGGCAATTTTTTATGAAACTAATTACTTTCTACAACTACAAGGTCTTGTTAGTGCCTTTGTTCATTAAATGTTGGAAAAATATTTATTGTTAAAATACGTCTCCAGGAAACAAAAGTGCCTCAAGTTTCATGGAAACTCCTTTCTAATCGAGAATTCTTAACAAGAAAATTTTGTGCTAAGAAATGTTTTGCTATAACAAATTATTTTCTACAACTATAAGGTGTTGTTAGTGTATTTTTTAAGGAAACATTGAAAAAATATTTCTAGTAAAAATACATCTCTAGAGACCAATAGATCGAGTAACACGGCGTGGGAGTTGTGAATCCAGCACTGGTACTGAGTTGCTAGATTCGGTAAGGAGGGTTAAAGGTCCCTTCTTTGGGTACTCTTCCACCAGTGATCAGTCTCCCTTTTTATGATCTCATTCTAGTGCTAAAGTTATAGCTAGAATGGAGGTAATTCAGGTGGAGAAAGAATGAAGAAATACCTGTTTTGCTCACGTTAATTAGGGTTTCAACCCTGATTTGATGCAGCTCGTTCTAGGACTTGAAGACCTAGCTTGATGGGGCAGCCTTGGCTCACGTTGATGGCTGTCCTTGCTCTATTTTCGTGATGAATTCCAAGCAAGAAGAGTTGCTATAACCCTTCACATGAAAGAACCAGAATTATTCCTCCTTTGCTACTCGTCAAGAGAGAATGGAACCCAACTTCTTGTTGACGCTGGTGATGAGAGAAGATCCTCTCTTTCGGCTCAGAAAAGGGGCAGGAAGCTCCTTTTCTTAGTATGGATGATGAGGGATGAATTTGGGTGAAGATGGATTCCAATGGAGGGTAAAGGATAGGTTGGATTTCTGGAGTAAACCCTAAACTCGAGATCAAGAGGTGATCTCAACTTGTTTAGACTAGATTATTATAAAATTTCAAAACTTACCTATTTCATTCATACCTTTCCCTTAAATAGGTCACGTCAAGGAGTTTTAGGGTTAGGGTTACAATAATTCCCCATAATACCTTTACATATAAAGTAATTAGAAATAACTCCTACTTAAAACAATATAAGAAATAAATCCTACTCAAAGAAATATAAGAATTAAATCCTATTGAGTGAGTTATTGTTGTCTTCTTCGTTGTGTGACTCGGTGTGCTATTGAGTCCACAACATCTGCCTCCCCATGGAGAAAGAGCTTGTCCTCAAGCTCAAAAGCTGGGTAGACTTGTTTGAAGATGTCCACACGTTCCCATGTTGCAGTGTTGGGGTCAGTGTCCGTCCACTGGACGAGAATCTCCCAATGGTCATTGGTCAGGCGTACGCGTAACACCGTAGCTGGGTTAAGAATAACCTCGCCATGATCAACCGGTGGTAGGAATGGAGTGGATGTAGGTTGTGCTCTGGAATGCGGCTTCAAAAGAGAGACATGAAACACATCATGAATTCTGGCTGTGTCTGGTAATTTGAGTTGATAGGCGACTGGTCCCACGCGTCGAAGAATGGGAAATGGCCCAAAAAATCTGGGTGAGAGTTTATGGCGTGGAAGTCCCGTAAGAGACTGCTGACGGTAGGGCTGGAGCCGTAGCCACACATACTTCCCAACCTCAAAAGAGACCTCATGGTAGCCTCTATCGTATACATCCTTCATCCGAGCTTGAGCGCGTCGTAGCCGTTTTGTGATATTCTGTAGCAGTATATCCCTGTCTATGAGTGCCTGATCAATTGTGTCCACGCGGGTGGACCCTGGGTTGTACGAGAGGAGGCGAGGTGGATCCCGACCATATATAACCCGAAAAGGAGTGGATTGCAATGCAGAGTGGAACGAAGTGTTGTAATAGTATTCGGCCCATGGAAGCCATTGAACCCATTGCCGCGGACGATCCCCCACCAAGCACCATAGATACATCTTGATGGTGCGGTTTTCCACCTCAGTCTACTTGTCTGTCTGTGGATGATAGGCGGAGGAGAACTTCAATTTCGTCCCACTCAAGCGAAATAGTACCCGCCAAAAGGTGCTCGTGAAAACTGCATCTCTGTCACTCACAATAGATTCTGGAATGCCATGTAAGCGGACTATCTGCTCCAGGAAAGTCTGAGCAACCCATGTTGCTATATACGGATGATCCATCGGTATAAAATGCCCGTACTTGAAGAATCTATCAACCACTACGAAAAGTACGGATTTGTCGGCTGAAAGGGGTAGGCCTTCCACAAAATCCATTGAAATATCGGCCCAAATCTGCTTAGGAAGGGCCAGAGGCTGGAGAAGACCGGCTGGACTCAAGTGCTCGGCTTTGTTGCGCTGACATACCTGACAATCACCCACATAAGTCGCAATAGAGGGCTTCATGGCTTGCCAATAAAAATCAGCTCGAATTCTGTGCAAGGTCTTCTGAATCCCCTTGTGTGTACTGTCATGGTAGGCCGAGAGAATAGCTGGAATCAACTTGGACTCAGGTGGAAGGAAAATCCGCTGCTTGTAATAAATAAGTGAATCCTGGATGGACCACTTCTCATTCATTGTCCCTTCTGAGATTTGCTAATTCAATTCCTGCAGTGCAGGGTTAGTGGTCTGTGCTTCTCGCACCAAGTCCATAATGAGAAATCTCGGCTGGCTGATAGAATAGACCGACTGCTGATCTTCAAAACACCATGATAAGGCATTTGTCGCCTTGTTTAATCTCCCCGCACGATACTCCATCGAGAAGTCAAACCCCAACAACTTACTGATCCAGTGCTGCTGTGGTGATGTCGTCAAATGCTATTCTAGTAGGAATTTAAGGCTGTAGTGATCCGTGCGTATGAGAAAAGCCCGGCCGCATAGATAAGGCCTCCAATGTTGAACCGCTTTGGCCAACCCAATCAATTCGCGCTCATAGGCTGCCAGCTTGTGATGGCGGACTGCCAACTATCTGCTAAAATACGCAATAGGATGGCCCAGCTACTGTAAAATGGCTCCCATGCCCACGCCCGAAGTGTCGCACTCTACCACGAACAATTCGTCGAAGTTAGGAAGTTGTAATACTGGCTCGGATGAGAGGGTAGCTTTGAGTGCCACAAATGACGTGGTGGCCCCCTCATTCCAAATAAAGGAATTTTTCTTGAGTAAACTCGTAAATGGTGCTGTCACTGTCCCATAGTTCTGAATAAATTTGCTGTAGTAGCCCGCAAGACCCAGAAAACCCCGTAATGCAGAACACGACTGTGGTTGCGGCCACTCGTGAATAGCTCGGATCTTCTCAGGATCCACCGTAACCCCCTCATGTGAGATAATGTGTCCAACATTGGAGGACTTATCTATGGGGCCGGGCTTTTCTCATATGCACGGATCACTATAGCCTTAAATTCCTACTAGAACAACGTTTGACGACGTCACCACAGCAGCACTAGATCAGTAAGTTGTTGGGGTTTGACCCAAAGAAGGGACATTTAACCCTCCTTACCGAATCCAGCAACTCAGTACCAGTGCTGGATTCACAACTCCCACGCCGTGTTACTCGATCCATGACTCGGGACCGTAACAACTTGGTATCAGAGCTAGCTCCCTCGTCGCGTGTTCGAATTCCGGAGGGGGCAACTGCGAAGGGGCTGACCTATGCGGAGGGGGCGACCTTGACGGAGTAGGCCACCGCACGTGCGGAGGGGGCGACCTTGGCAGAGTGGGCCATCGCTAGAGTGGGCTATCGTGGACGTCGGCCCGCGAAGGAGGGGTGTGATGTTATGGTCTTGGGTTAAGTACCTATGTCTTCCGCTCCTAACAGGCTGGTCTTTTCAGTAGTATTGGCTAGGTGCTTAACACATGATAGTAGGTGTCTGGATTGGGACCCTTCCACCCCCCCCCCCCCCCCCCCCGTAATGAATTTTATTACTCCTAACACTTGAGAGTTGTTGTCCTGTGGAGGGACACAGTGGTAGAAACTTCAGAGCAATGCCGATAGACACACTACCTATAGAAGACAAAGCGTGCTCTACATCCAACATTAGGACTGGAGTATGGAGCAATGACTTACTTTCTAGGAGTGGTTTTTAATCTCACTTATTTTATGTCAGCAGGGCCTCATGGAAGGACGCAACAGCATGAGGGGGAGAGTTGTAAGATGAAGGCATATTGGAAGATGTGCCATTTTATACAAAAATATTCTATACATCATTTGCAAAAAGCTGGGAGTTCATGTTAATGCCTTTTTTCAATAAACTAACTTGGATTGCCCCAAGGATGGAGAAGAAAAACTATTCGAGGTAGAAAAATACTTTCCATTTTTTTGCTGAAACAATTTACTTTCTACAATTATAAGGCCATGTTAATGCATTTTTTAGGAAACGTTGGAATGGTATGTGAAGTAAAAATACGATCGTTGGGACCATTACTGCCTCATGTTTCCTAGAAAAAGTTTTCGTGTTGAAAATTATTACCAGGGAAATTTTGTGGTAAGGATATTTTTTTATAAAACAAATTACTTTCTACAACTATAAGGCCTTATTAGGGAATTTTTTTGGACATGCTGGAAATATATTTTTAGTAAAAATACGTCTCCAAACACCATTAGTGCCTCATGTTTCCTGGAAACACTTTTCAAGCCGAAAATTCTTACAAGAAAAACTTTGTTGAAACAAATTATTTTCTTAAACTAAATGACCTATTAGTGCATTTTTTTCAGGAAACGCTGGCAAACTATTTTTAGTAAAAATACGTCTCCATGGACCATTAGTTACTCATGTTTCCAAAAAAATACTTTTCTGGAAGAAAATTCTTTCTAGGAAAACTTTGCTAAAACAAATTACTTTCTATAACTATATGGTTTTGTTTGTGATTTTTTTCTCAGGAAATGTTGGAAAAGTATTTGTAGTAAAAATATTTTTGCAAGGACCATTAGTACCTGATATTTTTGGAAACACTTTTCAACCTGGAAATTCTCTCCAGGGATCATATTTGGTTAAGCATTTTTTGCTGAAACAAATTAATTTATGCAACTATAAGGAATTTTTAGTGCATTTTTAAATAAATGATCAAAATGTATTTTTTCTAAAAATACATCTCCAAGGACTGTGACTACCTCTTATTTCCATGAAACACTTTTCAAGCTGAAAAATTCTTACCATGAAAATTTTGATATAAGGCATTTTTTGCTGAAAAAAATTACATTTTACTACTATAAGGCCATGTTAATGTCTTTTTTCAATAAACATTGGAAAATTATTTCTAGTAAAAATACGTGTCCAGGGACCATTAGTGCCTCATGTTTCCAGAAATCACTTTTGAAAATTCTTACCTGCAAATTTTTTGTGTAAGGCGATTTTTTCATAAAAAAATAATTTTTTACATCATTAAGGCCTTGTTATTGCCTTTTTAGGAAACTTTGAAAATGTATTTTTAGTGAAAATGCATCTCCAGGGGGCATTATTGCCTCATGTTTCCTGGAAACACTTGTCAAGCTGAAAAATCTTACCAGGAAAATTTTGTTGTAAGGCAATGTTGAATTTATGGAAAAGAGAAAAGCTTCATTGACTTATTATAATCAAAGTACATGAACCTCTATTTATAATAGAGGAAGGTAGTAGAGTCCAATTACAATAAAACTACCTTTCTCCCAATTATACCCAAACTCTAACACTTAAAGACAAGTCCTAGCATAATTAAATAACTCAATATAGTTAAAAGACAAACCTAACTCAAACCAAAACTCTTGTAGGACGTGGCAATTAGATAAAGAGACTTTCTTGAGTCCTTCTTAATCTTCCAACTAATGTGAAAAGGATGCCAGCTTATGGTAATCATTGTGGTTCCTACTTCTTATGGGCTTGGGCCCATCTTGTTGGCCTTCTTTGGTCGTTTGGCCCATCTAATAATACTCTTAGATATGTGGGCCTTTCTTGGTCGTGTGGTCTTGCGCCCTATCTTCCAACACTCCCATTCAAGCTGAGGGTGAGAGAACATCAAGAACTCCCTGCTTGCTGCAAATGATGGATACAATCTTTTTGTATAAAATGGCAGTCCTCCAATCTTCCAACACTTCCGCTCACACTGGTGCTTTCTTCCTTGAGACACAGCTAGCCAATTCAAGGGAAAAGGGGAAGGGAGGGGGAGGGGGGGATAACATAGATGCAATAATAAGTTCCTCAGTCATGGACTTCCAACCACAAATAATTTTGATATTTTTTACAGGATGAAGTTCCTCCGTCATGGACTTCCAACCACAAATAATTTTGATATTTTTGACAGAGATGAAGTTCCTCCGTCATGGACTCCCAACCACAAATAATTTTGATATTTTTGACGAGGATGAATTTCCTACATCATGGACTCCCAACGACAAATAATTTTGATCTTTTTGACGGGAATGAAGTTCCTCTGTCATGGACTCCAAACCACAATTAATTTTGATATTTTTGATGGGGTAAAATAATGATGATATGAGGCCACCTCTTCTTCAATAGTAATGTCCCCAAAGAGATATAATAGTTGCAGGTGAATATAACACGACCATCTTCCAACACATACAACATGAACCAAAATAGTAAACCTTGTAGAAGGACCCATGAAATAATCAAAATCCGATACAAATATTTTTTCTTAGATGCAGAAGCTTCATCTTTTGTGCTCCCATTTTCTTAAATATATTGGTCACATAAAGTCGTCCACTATATATGGAATAAAATACATCTTTCTTGTACTTCTCCCCCTCAAACTGGGAGGTAATGACAGTGATTCCAGCTTGAACCAAATATCATAGATGTAGCAATAAGCCCAAATAACAAAGATGTATAAATAAGCCCTCAAACCAGGCAGAAGTGAGATATTTTTCTGATATATTAACTCAAAAAGTGTCACAAAACAATTGGCATAGATTTGGATTTTTCATTACAACAGAATACCAACATGACCTTTGATTCTTCCAACGCGAATATTTCTTTAAATATAGATCAGATTGACATGAAATTTTCTCCTTCTAAAAGTAGACTTATATACCTTTCATCCAAGTACAATAAATTCATAAAATATAATTATCAGAAGATAAATAATTGATATATTTCAGTCTCTATCAACTGGCCGAACAAAGTACTGTTTCTCTTGCTTTTCTAGAATGACCATTGTCTCTTCCAAGATCCATATCTCCTTATAAAAAAATCATACCGAGAATTGGTTGAATAGGTAAGAAAATATACTTACGTATATTTCCTTTCATATACAATTATCTATATAAAGTCTCTTTCTTGATAGCATAAAATACATCAGAAATTGAGGCTTTCTATTGCCGCTCGAAGCTCTTTTTCAATCTGACCTTTGCTGCTTCAAATATCAATTTTTCTTTGTAGCTCAGATAAAAAAATTGGTTGAACACGTAAATGAATAGACTTACAAATATTTTTTTATATATATTTTTCCATATAAAGTCTAGTTCTTGATAGAAAAAAATACCTTGGAATCTGAAGATTGCTGCTACTCCCCGAAACTTTTTGCAATCTGACCTTCGCTCATTCAAATATATATATCTGTCTGTAGATAACTTCAATTGGAACAAATTATTTTTCTTTGGAAAAGTAGACTCAAATATATTTCAGTCAATCTATAATTTCTAATATTCAAAAATCCGTATAGATTTAAAAAACACAAAGAAATCTATGCGTGTAGGGACTCAAAAAAATAACTACGAACCTAGACTTAGGGTTTAGGGTTTAGAGAAAAGGATCTCATTATCTCAGTGGGTTGACCAAGTCAACTCATAGTACCTGCTCTGATACCATTTTGAATTTATGGAAAAGAAAAAAACTTCATTGAATTATTATAATCAAAGTACATGAACCTCTATTTATAATAGAGGAAGGTGGTAGAGTCCAATTACAATAATAATTGTCTCAATTACACTCAAACTCTAACACTTAAAGATAAGTCCTAGCATAATTAAATAACTCAATATAGATAAAAGACAAACCTAACTCAAACTAAAACTCTTGTAGGACGTGACCATTAGATAAAGATACTTATTTGAGTCCTTGATCTTCCAATTGATGCGATAAGGATGCCAGCTCATGGTAATCATTGTGGGTCCTACTTCTTATGGGCTTGGGCCCATCTTGTGGGTCTTCTTTGGTCGTTTGGCGCATCTTATAATACTCTTAGATATGTTGGCCTTCCTTGGTCATGTGGTCTTGAGCCCTATCTTCCAACATGCATTTTTTGCTGAAACAAATTACTTTTAACAATTATAAGGCCGTGTTAGTATTTCTAGTAAAATTACGTCCCTAGGGTCCATTAGTGCCTCATATTCGCTATAAAAACTTTCCTAGCTGAAAATTTTTGCCAGGAAAATTCGAGGTAAGGCAATTTTTGCGAAAAAAAAAATAGTTTCTACAACAACAAGGCCTCTTTTTTGTATTTTTTAAGAAAATGTTCGAGTTATTTTTAGTAAAAATATTTCTAGAGGGACCATTAGTGCCCCATGTTTTTGGGAAAAACTTTTCTAGCGGATAATTCTTACCAGGAAACTATTTTGGTAAAACAATTTTTTCCGAAACAAATTACTTCTACAACTATAAGGCCTTGTTATTACATTTTTTTAGGAATGTTGGAAAAATATTTCTAGTAAAAATATGACCCTTGAGACCATTACTGCCTCATGTTTCCTAGAAACATTTTTCAAGTTGCAAATTCATATTAGGGAAATTTTGTGGTAAGGATATTTTTTTATGAAACAAATTCCTTCTACAACTATAAGGCCTTGTAAGTGCATTTGTTTTGGAAATGCTGGAAATGTATTTCTTGGAAAAATATGTCTATAGGGACCATTAGTGCCTCATATTTCCTAGAAACACTTTTCAAGATGAAAATTCTTACTAGAAATTTTTTATTAAACAAAATTACTTTTTACAAATATATGACCTTGTTAGTGCATTTTTTCAAGAAATGTTGGGAAAGTATTTCTTGTAAAAGTACGTTTCCATGGACCATTAGTGCCTCATGTTTCATGGAAAACACTTTTCATGTAGAAAATTCTTACTTGGAAACATTGTTGAAACAAATTCTTTTTCTATAACTAGAAGGTTTTGAAAGTGATTTTTTAGGAAACGTTGGAAAAGTATTTCTAGTAAAAATAAATCTCCAAAAGGACCATTAATGCTTCATGTTTTCTGAAAACACTTTTCTAATTGAAAATTCTTACCAAGAATCTTTTTTGGAAAAACAATTTTTGCTGGAACAAATTTCTTTCGGCAACTATGAGGCCTTGTTATGTATTTTTTAGGAAACTTTGGAAAAGTATTTCTACTGAAAATACATCTCCATGGACCGTCAGTGCCTCATATTTCCATGAAAAACCTTTCAAATTGAAAAATTTCATGAGGGAAATTTTGTAATAAGGCAATTTTTCCTAGAAAATTTATATTTTACTACTTTTAAGCCTTGTTAATGCCCTTTTTCTAGAAACATTGGAAAAGTATTTTTAATTAAAATATGTGTCCATGGACCATTAGTGCCTCATGTTTCCAGGAATCACATTTCTTGTTTAAAATTCTTACTTGGAAAATTTTGGTGTATCAAAATGTTTTCTAAAAGAAATTACTTTTTACATCATTAAGGCCTTGTTACTGCCTTTTTGAGGAAACTTTGGAAATGTATTTCTAGTGAAAGTACTTCTCCAGGATCCATTAGTGCCTCATGTTGCCTAGAAACTCTATTCAAGCTGAAAATTCTTACTATGTAAATTTTGTTGTAAGGTAATTTTTGTAGAAATAAATTACTTTTAACAACTACAAGGCCTTGTTACTTCATTTTTTTCAGAAAAAAATTGGAAAATTATTTCTAGTAAAATTACATTTCTAGGGACCATTAGTGCCACATTCCTAAAAACACTTTTTTAGCTTAAAATTTTTACCTGGGAATTTTTGAAAGGATTTTTTCGAAAATAAATTACTTTCTACAACCACAATGCTTTGTTAGTTCATTTTTTCCAGAAAATGTTTGAAAAAGTACTTTTAGTAAAAATATGTCTCAAGGGACCATTAGTGCCTCATGTTTCCTCGAAAAAAATTTTTAACTGAAAATTAATACCAAGAAACTATTATGGTAAAGCATGTTTTTTAGAAACTAATTACTTTCTATAATTATAAGGCCTTTTTAGTGAATTTTTTTAGGAATGTTGGAAAAATATTGCTAGTGCGACCTTGGGACCATTGTTGCCTCATGTTTCCAAGAAACATTTTTCATGTTGAAAATTCTTACCATGGAATTTCTGGTGGTAAGGATTTTTTTTATGAAACAAATTACTTTCTAAACTATAAGGCTTTGTTTGTGCATTTTTTGGAAACCTAAAATATGTATTTATAGTGAAAATACATCCCTAGGGACCATTAGTGACTCATGTTTCCTGGAAGCATTTTTCAATCTGAAAATTCAAACAAGAAAATTTTGGCTGAAACTAATTTTTTTCATCAACTATATGACCATGTTAGTGCATTTTCTCAAGAAACGTTGGGAAAATATTTTTAGTAGAAATACGTATGCATGGACCATTAGTACATCTTGTTTCCTGGAAAACACATTTCAGGCAGAAAATTCTCACTTGGAAAACTTTGCTGAAACAAATTATTTTCTATATCTATAAGGCTTTGTTAGTGATTTGTTTGTAGGAAACGTTGGAAAAATATTTCTAGTAAAAATACGTCTGCAAGGACCACTAGTGCCTCAAGTTTTCTGGAAAAACTTTTCTACCTAAAAATTCTTATGAAAATTCTTTTCTTGGTAAAGCAATGTTTGCCAAAAAAATTGCTTTTTGCAATTATAAGGCCTTGTTAGTGTATTTTTTTAGCAAACGCTGGAAAAATATTTCTACTAAAAAATCATCTCCATGGACCATCAGTGCCTCATATTTTCATCACATTTCAAGCTGAAAATTCTTACCAGGAAAATGTTGTAAAAGGCAAATTTTGTTGAAAATAAATAATTTTTACTGCTATAAAGCCTTCTTAATGAATTTTTTAGGAAAAAGTTAGAAAATTATTTCTAGAAAAAAAAATCATGTCCAGGACCATTAAAGCCTCTTGTTTTCATGAATAACTTTTCTTGTTGAAATTTTTTGTTTTAAGGAATATTTTGCTTAAACAAATTACTTTTAACAACTACAAGGCCTTGTTAGTACATTTTTTTTCAGGAAATGATGGAAAAGTATTTCTTGTAAAATTTCATGTCTAGGGACCATTAGTGCCTCATATTTCCTAGAATCACTTTTCTAGCTAAAAATTCATACCAGGAAAATTTTGAGGTAAGGCATTTTTTGTGAAAACAAATTACTTTCTACAACCACAATGCCTAGTTAGTGCAATTTTTCAGAAAATATTTGAAAAGTATTTTTAGTAAAAATGCGTCTCGAGGGACCATTAGTGCCTCATGTTTCCTGGCAAAACGTTTTAGCTAAAAATTCTTACCAAGAAACTATTGTGGGAAAGCAATTTTTTCTAAAACAAATTACTTTTTACAACTATAAGGCCTTGTTAGTGCATTTTCTTAGGAAGATAGGAAAAATATGACCCTTGGGACCATTATTGCCTCATGTTTCCTAGAAATATTTTTCAAGTTCAAAATTCTTACCTGAGAAATTTTGTGGTAAAGATATTTTTTTTTATGAAACAAATTACTTACTACAACTATAAGGCCTTGTTAGTTGATTTTTTTGGAAACGCTAGAAATGTATTTCTAGTAAAAATATATCTCCAGGGACCATTAGTGCCTCATGTTTCCTAGAAACACTTTTCAAGCAGAAAATTCTTACTAGAAAAATTTTGCTGAAACAAAATACTTTCTACAACTATATGACCTTGTTAGTGCATTTTTTCATGAGACATTGGGAAAGTATTTCTTGTAAAAGTACATCTCCATGAGCCATTACTGTGTCATGTTTCCTAGAGAAAACTTTTGAGGCAGAAAATTCTTACTTGGATAACTTTCCTGAAACAAATTATTTTCTACAACTATAAGGTTTTGTTAGAGATTTTTTTTTCAAGAAAAGTTGGAAAAGTATTTCTTGTAAAAATACATCTCCATGAGCCATTAGTGTGTCATGTTTCCTAGAAAACACTTTTGAGGCAAAAAATTCTTACTTGGATAACTTTCCTGAAACAAATTATTTTCTACAACTATAAGGTTTTGTTAGAGATTTTTTTTTTTCAAGAAATTTTGGAAAAGTATTTCTAGTAAAAATATATCTCCAAGGACCATTAGTGCCTCATGTTTTCTGGAAACACTTTTCTACCAGAAAATTCTTACCAACAATCTTTTTTGGTAAAGCAATTTTTGCTAAAAAAATTGTTTATGCGACTATAAGACCTTGTTAGTGTGTTTTTTAGGAAACGTTGGAAAATTATTTCTAATAAAAATAAGCCTCCATGGACCGTCAGTGCCTCATATTTCCATGAAACTTTCATGAAACACATTTCATGCTGAAAATTCTTACTAGGAAAATTTTGTGATCAGGCTTTTTGTCTAGAAAAAATGACATTTTACTACTATAAAGCCTTGTTAATGCCTTTTTTTAAGGAAATTTTGGAAAGGTATTTCTAGTAAAAATACATGTCCATGGACCATTAGTGCCTCATTTTTCTAGAAATTACTTTTATTGTTGATAAATCTTATCAAGAAAATTTTAGTGTAAGGAAATTGTTTTCTGAAACAAATAACTTTTTACATCATTAAGGCCTTGTTACTGCCTTTTTTAGGAAACTTTGGGAATGTATTTCTAGTAAAAATATGTGTCTAGGGTCCATTAATGTCTCATGTTTCTTGGAAACACTATTCATGCTAAAAATTCTTACCTGGAAAATTTTGTTGTAAGACAATTTTTGCTGAAACAAATTACTTTCTACAAATCTAAGGTCTTGTTAGTTCCATTATTTAGGAGACATCGGAAAAGTATTTCTCGTAAAAATACGTCTCTAGTGACTATTATTGCCTTATGTTTCTAGGAAACACTTTTTAAGCTGAAAAATTGTTACCAGGAAAATTTTGAGGTAAAGCAATTGATGCTAAAACAAATTACTTTCTAAAACCAAAAGGCCATGTTAGCGCATTTTTTCAGGAAATATTTGTTTAATTTATGTCCCCATGAATAATACCTCAAGCAAGGGGAGAGAGAAAGAAATAAGAAAAAAACAAGAAAGATTCTTGGGTTGAGAGAGAAGAAGGTAAAAATAGAAGAGGTTTGGAGAGAGAGAGCTTCACACGATGGAAGAGAACTAAGAGACTTGCTTGCTTGATTTCTGAGTTACAATCACCTCTTTTTATAGTTGAGGAGGTGATAAAGTCCATGTACAAGTAATCTTAGGACTCCTAATTACATTCCAACAAGAACTCTCTATGTTAAGCCTATCATGATAATATTACATTATCTATCTAAGAGACTAATTTAACTCAACTTATAACTCTTCTTTAAGCATGCGAAACAAGATAGATAGCCAGCTCGTGGTATCTTTGTGGGTCCCACTTGATCCTCAAATCTTCTATTTAATTCCAACTCATGTTCCTCACTCTCAGCTCGAGGCAATGTTAAGCACCTAGCCAAAACTACCCAAAAGATCAGCCTGTTAGGAGCAGAAGACATAGGTACTTAACCCTAGGATAATAACAATACAACCCGCCTGCCTAAGCTGACGACCACGACGGCAATAACATAGCAATGAGAGCCGGGTCAGGATCCCATAATCCCTTACTGCCCAACGCTAGAGGAGTGCGGTCACCCTGCACATGCGGGGACTCAAATGCGGGATGTAGTGCTTGCTCTGATACCAAATGTTAAGCACCTATCCAATACTACCCAAAAGAGCGGCCTGTTAGGAGCGGAAGGCATAGGTACTTAACCCCAGGACCATAATAGCCAACTTGTATGAGGGCCCTTGTTGACATCTCTTGATCTCATGGTGGATCGCACCAGCTAGTGTAGCTATGGTGGGTCCCACATTGTAACACCCCCTCAAGCTGGGGGTGACAAAACATCATAGATGCCTAACTTGTTGTACAGGGTGGACAAATTTTTATGAGTGACTGTTTTGGTGAGAATGTTTGCAACCTAAGTCTGTGAAGATACATGCTTAAGAGATAAGATGCCTGTAGTGAATTTTTCTCGTATGAAGTGACAGTCTATTTCTATATGATTTATTCTCTCATGGAAGACTGGATTAGATGTTATGTGTATTGCAACTTGATTATCGCAATATAGGGTCATAGGAGCTTCTTTGTAAAATCCCAGTTTAGTAAGAAGAAATTTAATTCATAGGAGTTCATTGACTGTGTGTCATGGCTTTGTACTCTACTTCTACACTAGATCATGCAAATACATTATGTTTCTTGCTCCTCCATCTAACCAGGTTTCCTCCAACCATTGTACAATATCCTGAAGTAAATTTCCTATCATCCAGCGATCCAGCCTAGTCTACATCTAAAAAACCTTTGATGTTGAAGTGTCCATGATTTTTGTAGAGAAGCCCTCTTCCTAGTGCTCCTTTGAGATATCGTAATATTCGTTCTACTGCTTGCCAATGGCTGAGTTGTGGATTGTGCATATATTGACTTACCACACTGATTGCATATGAAATTTTTGGCCTCATTACGCAGAGGTAAATGACTCTTCCCACCAATCTTTGATATTTTCCGACATCTACCTCTTCTCCGGTACCTACACTAATTTTGTGTTCGAGTCCATGGGAGTTTCTGTTGGTCTGCATCCCAGCATTCTGGTCTCCTCCAGTAGGTCAAGGACATACTTCCTTTGATATATTATGATTCCATGTCTTGATTGTAGTACTTCAATGCCCAAAAAATATTTGAGCAGTCCGAGATCCTTTGTCTTGAATTCAGCACATATCCATTCTTTTGTCTTCTGGATGCCCTCGGGATCATTGCCGGTTATAATAATATCATCAACATATACAGCTAGAAACACCTTGCCCTTCGGTGTGTCTTTAATAAATACAGAGTGTTCTTGAGAGCATCTGTGAAATCCGGCCCATATGAGTGCTTGGTTAAAATTTTCAAACCATGCACAAGGCGACTGTTTCAGACCATAAAGATATTTTTTGTAATTGACATACGGACTCCCCCTCAACCACATACCCAGGTGGTTGCTGTATATAAATTTCATCCATGATATCCCCATTAAGAAAAGCATTTTTTACATCAAGTTGATACTACCATGAAGAGTTAGCTGCCAGAGATAATAACATATGTACCGAATTCAATTTGGCCACTGGAGAGAAGGTTTCTTCATAATTAATGTCATAACATTGTATATAGCCTTTAGCAATAAGACGAGCTTTCAACTGAGCTATGGACCCATCCGGATTGTGTTTCACAGTAAACACCCATTTGCAATTGAAAGGTTTCTTATCTAATAAAAGTGGGACTATAGTCCATGTCTGATTTTCATAAAAGGGTTGCATTTCTTCATCCATAGCCGCCTTCCACCTTGGATGTTTGAGAGCCTCCTGATAGGATTGTGGAACAGGTATGGAGGAAATAGCAGACAAAACTTGACAACAAATAGGGGATAGATGATGATGAAACACAAAGTTTGTTATTGTTGAATTTATGGAAAAGATAAATACTTCATAGACTTCATTAACTTATTATAATCAGAGTACATGAACCTCTATATATAATAGAGGACGGTAGTAGAGTCCAATTACAATAAAACTTCCTTTGTACCAATTACACCCAAACACTAACACTTGAAAATAAGTCCTAGCATAATTAAATAAATAAATATAGATAAAAAACAAATATAACTCAAACTAGAACTCTTCTAAGACGTGACCATAAGATAAAGATGTCTTTGTGAGTCCTTCTTGATATTCCAACTTATGTGATTAGGACACCAGCTTGTGGTAATCATGGTGGGTCCTACTTCCTATGTTCTTAGGCCCATCTTGTGGGTCTTCCTTGGTTGTGTGATCCATCTTATAATACTCTAGGATATGTGGGCCTCCCTTGGTCATGTGGGCTTGGGCCTATCTTCCAACACTCCCCCTCAAGCTGAGGGTGAGAGAACAACATGATCTCCTAACTTGCTACAAATGATGTATAGAATCTTTTTGTATAAAATGACACATCTTCCAATATGCCTTCGTTTTCCAACACTCCCCCTCACGCTATTGTGCCCTTCCATGAGGCCCTGATAGCATAATATAATGAGAGTAAAAATCACTCCTAGCCGGTAAGACATTGCTCCATACTCCAATCCTAATGCTGGATGTAGGGCACACTCCACCTTCTATAGGTAGTGTGTCTATCGACATTGCTCTGAAGTGTCCACCATCGTGTCCATCCACAAGACAACGACACTCAAGTGGTAGGAGTAATAAAAGCCATTATAGGGGGTAGTGGGTTTATTTATAATGGTCTCCCAATCCGGACACAGACTCTCATGGTATCCCAACTGTGATATTTTTTAGAGTTAAATTTATCATGGTGTCCCAATTCGGGCACCGACTCTCATGGTGTCCCAATCGTAATATTTTTGAGAGTCAAATAAATTATGGTATGAGAAAAAGGTACTGAGGCCACCTATTCTTCAATGGTAATCTCTCATCCAAAGAGACATAATAGCAATAGCTGTAATGTTATAAGACCATCTTCCAACACATATAGCACGAAACAAAATAATAAACCTTGTAGAAGGACCCATGAAATAATCATAATCTGATATACAAATTTTTTCTTAGTTGCATAAGCTTCATCTTTTTTGCTCCCCCTTTCTTCAATATTTTTGTCACATAAACTCATCCACAACATATGGAATAAATTACCTCTTTCTTGTACTTTTTCTACTTCTCCCCTACCAGCTGGGATGTAATGGCAGTGATCCCAGCTTGAACCAAATATCATAGACGTAGAAATAAGTGCAAATAACAGAGATGTATAAATAATACCTCATACTAGGGAGAAGTAATAAATTTTTATGATATATCAACTCAAAAAGTGTTGCAAAACAATGGGCATAAATTCAGATTTTTTTATGCAACAACATACTTGCATGACCTTTGACTCTTCCAATGTGAATATATCCTTAAAAATAGATCATATTGACATGAAATTTTCTCCTTATGAAACTATAATTAAATACCTTTCATCCAAGTATAACTTCTCTTCACAAAATATAATTATCAGAAGATAAATAATCTAATAGATTTTGGTCTCTTTCATCTGGCCGAACTAAGCATTGTTTCTGTTAAAAGGATAGTCCCACATACATTAGTGAGTATAAAGATCTTGTATTTATTAGATGGGAAAAAAAGGTTTCCTAAGTGGCTAATCATTTAAGAATAAGGCCTTGGACCCAATTTAACATGGTATCAGAGCAAGGTTCTCATATGTGGGCATCCACCCAAATTATCCATGTGCCACCATGTGAGGGCCTCTACCCAAATTATCCATGTGCCTACACGTGAGGGGGAATGTTAAAAGGATAGTCCCACATACATTGGTGAGTATAAAGATCTTGTATTTATTATATGGGAAAAAAAGGTTTTCTAAGTGGCTAGTCTTTTTAGGATAATGCCTTGGACCCAATTTAATTGTTTATCCTTTTTTTCCAGAATGACCATTGACTCTTCCAAGATCAATATCTCCTTATACAAACATCATACAGAGAATTGGTTAAATAGGTAATAAAATATACTTACTTATATTTATTTTTATATATAGTTCTCCAGATAAAGTCTCTTTCTTTATAGCATAAAATACCTTGGAGGTTGAAGCTTTCTACTGCTGCTAGAACCTCTTTTTCAATCTGACCTTTGCTGTTTCAAATATCGATATCTCTTTGTAGATAACTAGGATAAAAAATTGGTTGAATAGGTAAAAGAATAGACTTACAGATATTTATTTGGATATATATTTCTCCATTTAAAATCTAGTTCTTGATAGCATAAAATACCTAGGAAGTGGAAGCTTGCTGCTGCTGCTCGAACCTAGACTTATGGAATTTATAGAAAAGAGAAATACTTCATAGACTTCATTAACTTATTATAATCAGAGTACATTATAATAGAAGAAGGTAGTAGAGTTCAATTACAATAAAACTTCCATTGTCCCAATTACACCCAAACACTAACACTTAAAGATAAGTCCAAGCGTAATTAAATAACTCAGTATAGAAAAAAGACAAACATAACTCAAACTAGAACTCTTCTATAAAGATATCTTTGTGAGTCCTTCTTGATCTTCCAACTTATGTGATAAGGATGCCAGCTTGAGGTAATCATGGTGAGTCCTACTTCTTATGTGCTTGGGCCTATCTTGTGGGCCTTCCTTGCTTGTGTGGCCCATCTTATAATACTCTTAGATATGTGAGCCTTCCTTGGTCGTGTGGGATTGGGCCTATCTTCCAACAGTTATGGGATGAGAAGTAGAGGGCATGGTGCACGATCTGGGCTCTTTCCAAATTTCAATAGGACGAGTATCCTATTGTGGGACAAAAATAACTGGAGAAGATGGACTAACCTCAATAGGATCCAAAAACTCAGCAAGTGTGGAGTCAGCTAGTGTTTCTGGGGCCTGAGTTATTTCTATAGCACGGGGCACAACCGGTAGAGGATGTTGTGGACTCAATAGTAGAATGAGTAATCCAGAGATGACGTGGACGAGTCAGTGACTCAGTGGAGTAGTGAAGTACCTTAGCCAGTTTATGTTCTTTTAAATTCATGAATGTCAAGTAGGGAGCCCACGAGGGCAGTATTGTAATAATCTTAAACACTATGCTCGAGCCTTTGCCTTAAGAGGTCATCGAGAAGACAGGAAAGGGAAGAAGAAAGTTACAAGGGATCTGCGTTCTCCTTCAACAAACCAGGGTCAGCATTCCCTTGGAAACCAAGGTGCAGACTCCCTTTGACGAGCCTGGTTATCCTCATTCTATATCATCCATCTATCCTCTTCTGTCACGTTAGCCATTCCATTCCGTGTTCCTCACAAACCCGTCACCATAGGTAGACCAAAAAGGTCTCGGTGTCCTAGTTCTACCCTTGATTTACAAGAAGACCTCTCCCATCGTCGAATCACTCGATCTATGGTCAAAGACTATAACATCTTGGTATCAAAGCAGGTCAATATGGGAGAATCATCAAACAACGCCGAGTTGATAGCTAACATCAGAGAAATGATGCATGTTGAGAGAGAACAGAGCGATGCCAAAGCAGCAGCAAGACAAGAGGAATCCGAAGAGCGTTTGGTCACATTGTTGGACAGTAGGGTCACCCAATAGGTACAATTACAAATTGACAATTTATCTAATAGACTATTTGATATAATTGGGGGAAGAAGTTCCAACCCACGGGAGGGGGAAAGGAGCCCTGCGGCCAGGAAGGGATACCAGTATGTTGGACGCATAGAGCCACTAGCGTCAAGGGGGAATTTGAGTCCTAGAGGGGGGACCATCCCGAGATACACCAAATTGGAATTCCCAATTTTAAGGGATCAGAGGACCCACTGATATGGCTCTACATGTGTGAGAAATTGTTTTCTCACCAACGAACTGATAACAGTGACAAAGTGGGATTGGCCACCTTCCACATGCTCAACAAAGCACAGATATGGGGTCATCAATTAGAATTGGTGTATCTCGAATTAAATTGGCAGGAATTTAAAGATTTATGCTCCATCCGGTTTGGGCGTCCGACTCAAAACAATCCCCTGGGGGACTTGGTGTTGCTACATCAAATCGGCACAGTAGAACTGTACCAAAAAGCCTTCTAGAAGAAATTGGTTAGGGCTAGCAAGGTAGTCAGGGTGGACCAGCAAATCCGATTGTTTATAGCCGGCTTGACAGAGGCCCTTCGTCTAGAAGTGGAGCTCCTTGCTCCTATGGATTTGGCTAGAACAATGAATTTGGCGAGAGAACTTGAAGCCAAACAAAAATTCCAGGCAAGCAAACCTCCATGGCAGGGAGGAAGACAATCTACAAGCACCCCACACACAGCAACCCCATGGTGCAACTCAGTACCTTCCAATTCTCCTCAAGCTTCCAAGACAAGTCCATCTCAATTGGCATTCATTAGAAAATTGAACAGGGCAGAGATGGAAGACAGAAGGTCCCGAGGCTTATGTTATAATTGTGATGAAAAATATACCTTTGGACATCAATGCCAGAAATTGTTTTGGTTATAAGCAGAGGATGATGAGGAGGAAGCCCTTGACAACACCGACCCAGTAGAGGAAGAAAACGAACCTGAAATTTCTCTCCACACCAGTACCGGCCTCTAATCCACCAAAACAATGCAACTATTTGCCCTCGTCAATGAAAAGCCACTCCTTAGTTTGGTTGGCTCTGGCAGTACTCATAATCTCATAAGCTTCAAAATGGCTTAGTAGTTACAATTTCCAGCGTAGCCTCATCCAACAGCTTCAATTTCAATGGCTAATGGAGAAAAACTTCCAAGTTATGGGATCAGTAAGGCAGTGTTGTTTTCCATTGAAGGTCATCCATTTGAGGAAAAATTTCTGATCATACCACTAGCAGGATTTGATATGGTTCTCGGAATTAAATGGCTGCAAGCTTTGGGGCCCATTTTGTGGGATTTCGCAGCCTTGACCATGAGCTTTGAGATGGCAGGCCAGAAGTACACTTTCTAGGGTAGTAAGATTGAAATTCTTCCACACTTACATGTACTCCAGCAGCAGCAGCCCTCGGCCACGAAGTTAAAAAATTTGTTGGAGGATTATGATGAGGTCTTTCAGCAACCAAAGGGTCTCCCACCTCTGAGACAGTGTGACCATATAATTTCACTGAAGGATAGTTCTGATGTTGTTGTGGTGCGCCCCTATCGATATCCCATCTTCAAAAAAATGAAATAGAAAAACAATGCAAATTGATGCTTGAGCAAGGCCACATCCAAAGAAGTACATCCCCTTTTTCTTCGCCGGTCTTGTTAGTCAAGAAACAAAACAACACTTGGAGATTTTGCATGGATTATAGGGAATTGAACTCCAAGAATATCAAAGACAAGCTCCCTATTCCAGTTGTGGATGAGTTATTGGATGAATTTCATGGAGCACAAATTTTCACCAAGCTCGATTTGCGCTCAAGCTACCATCAGGTCCGTATGTATTCTCCAAATATTCACAAGACAACATTTCAAACACATCATGGCCACTTTGAATTTTTGGTCATGCCCTTTGCTCTCTCCAATGCTCCATCAACATTTCAGGCTTTAATGAACGAGGTATTTACCGATTATCTCCGCAAATTTGTGTTAGTATTCTTTGATGACATACTAATTTTCAGCAAGTCTTGGCCTCAACACTTAGAGCATTTACAACTGGTTTTTCAATTGATTCAATCCCACCGGCTTTATTTAAAGAAGACCAAGTGTACATTTGGGAGAAAACAAGTAGTTTATTTGGGGCATATTATTACAGTGTCAAGGGTGACAGTGGACCCAAAAAAAATTACAGTTGTTACACAGTGGCCTCCACCAACCAATGTCTCAGCTTTATGGGGTTTTTTAGGCTTGGCTGTATATTGTAGAAAGTTCATTGCCAACTACGCGAGCATAGCAGCACCCTTGTCCAACCTGCTACGTTGCAATGCATTTGTTTGGCATGAGAAGGCCAGCACAGCCTTCCAAACGTTAAAAACAGCCCTTGCCACATCACCGGTCTTACAATTGCCTAATTTTAAAGAGCCTTTCGTGGTTGAATGTGATGCATCAGAAGGTGGTATCGCGGCATTGCTGCAATAATCCAACCATCCCATTGCCTATTTCAGCCGACAACTGTCACCACATCAACACAAGTTACCAGCATACGAGTGTGAACTGATTGGCTTAGCAAAGGCAGTCCACCATTGGCGTCCCTATTTATGGGTTAAATATTTTCTTATCCGTACAGACCACTACAGTTTGAAATATTTGCTAGATCAACTTATTTCTACATCACCTCAGCAGCAGTGGATCAGTAAATTGTTCGGCTTTGACTTTATGGTGGAACACAAGGCAGGTAAATTGATTACAGCAGCGGATGCTTTGTCACGCAGATCAGAAGACTCACCACAATTATCTGCCATAAGTCATCCCATGCCAGTCCTCTTGGACACCATCAAGGAGGCCCATAGGAGCTCATCAGAACTACAAGACCTCAGTCAGCAAAATTATAACTGGCAACATGCCATCCGATTTGACACTTCTTGACACCCTCATTCTCTATAAGAGCCACATCTATTTGCCCCATTCTTCTCCTCTCATTGCTACAGTGGTATCTTCTTATCGTGAAAGCTACCAAGAAGGCATTCAGAAGACACTCATGCGGTTTCACCATGATCTTTATTGGGCTGGTATGAAGATCTCCATTACCTCCTATGTAGCTGCTTGTCAGGTGTGTCAGAGGAATAAGGCGGAGAATTTATCACCAGCTGGGGTACTACAACCGATCCAGCTTACCACTCAGGTATGGGTGGACTTATCCATGGATTTTATTGAGGGACTCCCGAGGTCTTTCAGGAAATCTATTATTTTGGTGGTCGTAGACAGATTATCCAAATACGGTCATTTCATTCCATTGGAACACCCATACACGACAGCGTCAGTAGCACAAGTCTTTTTTACACACATTGTGCGCCTACAGGGCATTATGGAGTCCATTGTCAGTGATCGGGATTTTTTTTTACTAGTCAATTCTGGCGGGATCTCTTCAAATTCGGCGGCACCAAACTCAATTTTTCTCAGCATATCACCCCAAACTGATGGCCAGACCGAAGTACTTAACCATACCATTGCCATGTATTTTCGGTGCTTGGTTGGTGATAGACCCAAAAGATAAGTGGACTGCATTCTGTGGGTAGAATATTCGTACAACACCTCTTTCCACACGACTTTACAAGACACCCCATTTCGTATAGTGTATGGCAGAGACCCTCCCAGTCTACTTTTATATGATCATGGCTCCACTAGAGTCGATGCAGTGGACAAGGCACACATTGATCGAGATCAGTTGTTGGCCATTATTCGCCAGTGCCTCAACCAAGCCCAAGCTCGTATGAAAGAGTACAATGACCAGGGTCACCGTGACATTCAGTACAACACAGGTGACTTTGTTTGGCTCAAACTCCAACATTACAAATATGCTTCCGTAGCTGGACACAGGCACAAGCTCTCGCCCAAATATTTTGGGCCATTCAAAATTACTTAGAGTGTCGGGAAAGTCACATATAGGCTCCAATTGCCTCAAGAAGCCAAGATCCATGATCTATTCCATGTGTCCCTCCTAAAGCCCTTCACAGGCAGTGCCTCACCCACACTCCTGCTCTCCCACCCATGGAGGATTGCCAAATATCTCTCTTGCCATTCAAAATTCTATAGGCTCGCCAGAATCCACACAGAGGAGAGGTGTTAGTTCAATGGTCTCCCACAGACGCACCCTGCAGTATTCCATCAGGTCAACCACACATTCAAGCTTGCGGACTACCTCATTTTCCAGGAAGGCAGTGATATTGTGGACTCGATAGCAGAACGAGTAATCCAGATACAACGCTGACAAGTGAGTGACTCAGTGGAGTAGTGAAGTACCTTAGCCAGTCCATGCTCTTTTAAATTCATGAATGTCAAGTAGGGAGCACACGAGGGCAGTATTGTAATAATCTTAAACACTATGCTCGAGCCTTTGCCTTACGAGGTCATCGAGAAGAAAGGAAAGGCAAGAAGAAATTTACAAGGGATCTGCATTCTCCTTCAACGAACCAGGGTCGGCATTCCCCTGGAACCCAAGGTGCAGACTCCCTTTGACGAACCTGGTATCCTCATTCTTGCCAATCCATCTCTCCTCTTCTCTCACGTTAGCCAGTCCATTTCATGTTCCTCACAAACCTGTAACCATAGGTAGACCAAAAAGGTCTCGTCATCCTGGTTCTACCCTCAATTTACAAGAAGACCTCTCCCATCGTCGAATCACTCGATCCATGGTAGGAGACCATAACAGAGGAGAACCTGGTATGGAAGATAAACCTGGAGGAGCATTATTAGAACAATATGGATAGTCTTCAAAGAATTTGACATCCCTAGACACAAGTAAATGCTGAAGAGTGAGATTATAGAAAACATAACCCTTTTGTGTGTGAGAGTATCCTTCATAGATTTTGGATCAAGTTTACCGTGTCTTGGGGAGGAAATATGAACAAAACATTGAAAGCCGAAGACTCTCAAGGGCAGTGAAAAAGGATCATCATTAGGTAATAAGTGAGAGTAGGGAATTTTTTTTTTCCAAGAACGGAAGAGGGTAACCGGTTTATAAGAAAACATGTGGTAAGGACTGCATGTGGCCAATAAAAGTATGGAACTTTCATGGCATATATTAATCCACGAGCTACCTCATGAATATGAAGGTTCTTCTATTCGGCTACACCATTTTATGGATGGTGTAGGCACATGATGTCTAGTGAATAATGCCATTTTCAAGACAAAACAAGTGAAGATCTTTGGATGTGTATTCTTTGGCATTATCCAACCGAAGGACTTTAATTTTCTGCCCAAACTGAGTGAGTACCATTGCATGAAAAGATTTAAATATCAATGGTATTTTAGAGCGCTCTTTCAAAAAATAACCAAGTAGTATGAGTGAGGTCATCAATAAATGCAATAAAATATTTCACTTGTGAAATGTTGGAGACACTCAAGGGTCCCCACATAGTATGAATTAATGAAAAAGGAGAGACACTTTAATTTCTGGACAAGGTGAGTATGTAGACCTCTAATTTTTACACATTTTACATGCTTCACAATGAAGGTCTGACCTTGCTTTAGGAAAACTATGATGAAGAGATTGGGTTGACGGATGTCCCAACCGGTTGTGCCATAACTTGGTTTTAGTGTCACAGGTGGATGTAGTATTTATTTGTGGCACATCCAGGTAGACGAACCCCCCCTCCCCCCCTTGTTCACAAAATCCACCAATCACCCACTTCGTTGTAAGATCCTGAAACACACATGAAGTGGGTGAGAAAGTGATAGAGAAATTAAAATGTTTGGTGAGTTGACTAACTGATAAAATATTTAAAGGGAAAGTGGGAACAAAAAGGATATCAGTGAGCAAAAGTGATGATGTAACAGAAGTGGATCCTTGCCCTTTAACATTAATCTGTGAACCGTTAGCAATGGTAACAAATTTATGTTAAAGACAAGGAGAAACTGAGTATAGTAGGTGTTTGTTACATGTAAGATGCCCGGAGGCTCCTGAGTCAATTATCCAGGAAGAACAAGAGGCAGAAAATATTCCTGAAGCGGAGGTGGTAGCGGTCGGTGAAGAAGTACTTAGGGAGGACCCCATCATGGTCTTAAATTTCTAGAATAGTTCATAGTTTTCATCAGTAAGTGTATTCTTTACAGTTGTTGTGGTAGACTTCTCCACTTTTGTATCACTTACTTTTTGGAAGATAAGCTCAAGCCCACACGACCAAGGAAGGCCCATATATCTAAGATTATTATAAGATGGGCCACACAACCAAAGAAGGCCCACAAGATTGGCCATGATTACCATGAGCTGGCATCCTTATCACATCAGTTGGAAGATCAAGAAGGACTCACAAAAGTATCTTATCTTATGGTCACGTCGAAGAAGAGTTTGAGTTTGAGTTATTTTTTTCTTTTATCGATATTGAGTTATTAATTTTGTTAGGACTTACCTTTAAGTGTCAGAGTTTGGGTGTAATTGGGACAAGGGTAGTTTTATTGTAATTGGACTCTACTACCTTCCTCTATTATAAATAGAGGTTCATGTACTCTAATTAAAACAAATTATTGATGACAATGAAGTATTTCACTTTTCCATAAATTCAACACGGTATCAGAGCAGGTTCTGTGAGTTGACTTGGTCAACTCACGGAGGTAATGTGATCCTTTTCTCTAAACCCTAAACCCTAAGTCTAGGTTCGTAGTTATTTTTTTCAGTCCCTATACCTATATTTTTCTTTGTATTTTTTTAACTTGATACGGAGTTTTTAATACTAAAATATATATATTGAAAGAAAGATAATTTAGTCTAATTTCCAAAGAAAAATTATTTGTTCCAATTGGAGTTATCTACAGAAAGATGTCAACATTTGAATGAGTGAAGGTCAGATTGAAAAAAGGTTCTAGCAACAATAGCAATCTTTAGATTTCTAGGTATTTTTTGCTATCAAGAACTAGAATTTATATGGAGAAATATATGTCAAAATAAATATCTGTAATTCTTTTCTTTTACCTATTCAACCAATTTTTTTGTCTGAGTTATCTACAAAGAGAAATCGATATTTGAGGCAGTAAAGGTCAGAATTAAAAAGAGGTTAGAGCTGCAGCAGAAAGCCTCAATTTCCAAGGTATTTTATGCTATCAAGAGAGAATTTATAAGGAGAATTATATATAAAAGAAATATACGTAAGTCTATTTTCTTACCTATTCAACCAATTCTTGGTATGATTTTTTTATAAGGAGATATTATACTTGGAAGAGTCGATGGTCATTCTGGAAAAAAAGGAGAAACATTACTTTGTTCGGCCAGATGACAGAGACCAAAATCTATCAGATTATTTATCTTCTGATAATTATATTTTATGAAGTGAAGTTACACTTTGATGAAAGGTATTTAAGTCTACTTTTATACTGAGAAAATTTCATGTTAATCTGATCTATATTTAAAGAAATATTCCCATTGGAAGAATCAAAGGTCATGCTGGTATTCTATTACATTGATAATCCGAATTTAAGCCAATTATTTTGTGCCACTTTTTGAGTTGATATATCAGAAAATATGTCACTTCTCCTTGGTTTGAGGGCTTATTTATACATCTATGTTATTTGGGCCTATTGCTACATCTATGATATTTGGTTCAAGCTGGGATCGCTGCCATTACCTCCCAGCTTGAGGGGCTATAATTTATTCCATATGTTGTGGGTGAGTTTATGTGACCAAAATATTCAACAAAAGGGGAGCACAAAATTTGAAGCTTTTGCATCTAAGAAAAAATATTTATATCAGATTATGATTATTTCATGGGTCGTACAAGTTTTATTATTTTGGTTCATGTTATATGTGTTGGAAGATGGTCGTGTTATATTCACCTGCAACTATTATGTCTCTTGGGGGACATTATTATTGAAGAAGTGGTGGACTCATATCATCATTTATTTTACCCCGTCAAAAATATCAAAATTATTTTTGGTTGGGAGTCCATGACAGAGGAACTTCATCCCGTAAAAAATATCAAAATTATTTGTGGTTGGGAGTCCATGACAGAGGAACTTATTATTACATCTATGTTATCCCCCCCCCCCCCCCCCCTGTACTGGCTTTTATTACTCCTACCACTTGAGCGTCGTTGACCTATGGAAGGACACGGTGGTGGACACCTCAGAGCAATGCCGATAGACACACTACCGATAGAAGATGGAGTGTGCCCTACATCCAGCATTAGGACTGGAGTATGAAACAATGGCTTACCAGCTAGGAGTGATTTTTAATCTCACTTATATTATGCTAGTAGGGCCTCATGGAAGGATGCAACAGCGTGAGAGGGAATATTGGAAGATGTGCCATTTTATACAAAAATAATCTATACATCATTTGCAGCAAGCTGGGAGTTCATGTTGTTCTCTCACCCCCAGCTTGAGGGGTAGTGTTCGAAGATAAGCTCAAGCCCACACGACCAAGGAAGGCCCACAAGATGGGTATAAGAAGTAGGACCCACAATGATTACCTTGAGCTAGCATCCTTATCACATCAGTTGGAAGATCAAGAAGGACTCACAAAAGTATGTCATCTTATGGTCACGTCAAAGAAGAGTTTTAGTTTGAGTTATGTTTGTCTTTCATCTATATTGAGTTATTTAATTATGTTAGGACTTATCTTTAAGTGTTAGAGTTTGGGTGTAATTAGGACACGGGTAGTTTTATTGTAATTGGACTCTACTACGTTCCTCTATTATAAATAGAGATTCATATACTTTGATTACAACAAGTTATTGATGTCAATGAAGTATTTTACTTTTATATAAATTCAACATTACTATGGCTTGGTTAGCCTTATTCTAATTAGCCTTAAAACATATTTCTCGAGAGTGACCCAATCAACCACATATAGAGCATTCCTTTAGGTGAAAGCATGTGTCTCTAGTGTGGCCATATTCCTTACAATGGGTGCATCCCTTCCCATCTATTCGGTCAAAACCAGTACTTCCACCTCTTCCTCTTCCTCCTCTATAAAATCTGCCTCGGCCTCGGCCTTGGTCATATGGTGTTCCCCTCTGTCCAAAGTACATAGCGAATGGTATTTCAGTAGTAGAGGGAGAAGCGTCTGGAATACAGAGAAGTGTAGCACATACATCATCAAAAGTGGGAACCGCGGAAGAGCTAAGAAGGTGAGTCTTAGCAACTTCAATATTTTTTTAATGTTAACAATGCATATGGTAGTTATTAATGCTTCTTTCTGTTTATCTTGGCCAAAGATATTTGTAGAGGTTGGTTGGGCCAAATTCCATTCTTGAAGAAAACCTCGAAAGCAGGCCAAATATTAATGTATATTGTCTCCTTGTTTGGTGTCCTTCTTTCTGGCATATCCAACATTTACACTTGCTCGGGGGTTTCCCCTTCTAGCAATATGCATTTGACCCTTTACTGGATGTGGTTGGGCCAGAGTTTGTTCTTTTCCTAAAGTATCTTTTTTTGGAGTATACCTAGATTTTGAACTACTTTGTATCCTAAATTTTTTCTTATGAAATTTTTTAGGATATTTTCTTTGCTTTTGGTTATAGGTTTTCCAACCATAAGCTCCTACAATTTTGTTCTGGTTGGAACAACATAATGTTTTCTTATAAGCTTTACTACTTTTCTTTTGTAGTTTTTGAGTTTCACAGAGATTTGCCAACATGTCTTGTACAAACTTGTGTCTTCTTCCAAAAGTATAAAAACCTAGGAAAGCGTCCATGGTTAAAGTAGGAAACTCTGGGTTGTTTTACCAATATTTTGCAATGTAGTCTTTTTTGAAAATAGTCGCAAAAGGTTCTAGCAATTTTGAATAAAAGATGGGTAGATAGGGTTTTTTATCATCTTTTTGTAGTTTATAGAAGTAACTTGCAAATTTGTAGTAATACTTCTCATAAAAATAGATGTTACAAATCTGTAACTTATTTAGTTTTTGAAGAGTTTCTAAATGTTTTCTTTGTTTAATATACTCATTACGAGCTTCTAGGGCTGGATGTATTCCTAGAATTATTTTGATATCTTAGCCACTAATCCTTTTAGTATTGAGGCTATAGATGTTGATGTAGCTATTTTTTGGTCTTCGAGAAGATTGTCCCACCAATGAGCTACATGACCCTGTAGGGCATGGGTAATAAGTTAAATGCAGAATCTTTGTCCCATGATTCATGCTTATTAGCAGCATTGCTGATACTTCTTTCCCATTCTTTGAGGACTTTTTTTCCATCCTTGGAACAATCCAAGTTGAGATAAAATCCCAATGGGTTTATGCTATCTATGGATTGATGTCCTTTAGTAGCATGGGAAGGATCGACATTTGTGTATTTTATCGAATACCTTTGTCCTCCCAACAAGATTTTAGAGTGGGAAAAACTTTCTCTTTCTCAAGAATAATCCGTTGTTTTGTGGTGGAAATTGTCTGTCATATAGGTATCATGTACCCTTGATGTTTCTACTTCATGTTAGCTGGTGTTGCCTCTTCGAAGCACCCTAAATCTTTTACAAAGATAATTTTCCTTTTTGTCTTTAGCAGAGTAGTCTTTTTTCTTGGTATTTTCTATTGCAACTTTGTCAGAGTCCCATGCCTCTGGTTCACTATCTTGTTGCTCTTTTTGTTTACTAGAGGAAGGTTTTTTCCTCTTGAACATAATAAATCGATTGGCGACTGAAAGTATTATATTATGCATAAACTTCATCATCAGTAGAGGAAGATGCTTTTGAAGCAATCCTAAAGGCAAAAGGTTCTAGATCTTTTCTTCTACTTGCTATGCAAGGTGCAATGTACACTAGGTTTTTAAGCCACCGGTAATGTCAGAAAGGCCTAAAGGTAATGGAGTTTCAATATCAGTTACATAGAAAAAATCATTCATTTTTAAAGAGATATTTCTTGAAGCTCTCTTTGTATTCTCAAGATTATGCATTGTAGTGTGTGAGCTCTGTTGTTGATTCTTGTCCATTCAGAATGAAACTCGATGTGAGCAATCATTGTATCTTCTGTTGGTCGAAGATTATCTCTGTTTTGCAGAACATGAATTCTTTCTACTCATGCTATTCTTAAACGATCTAATAGTCTTTCTCTATTGATCATTTTTATAAAGCTTTTGTTTAATTATTTTGATCTTGCGTCTAAATTTTTAGACGCAATCATTATATCTCATCCACGAATAATGATACATCACTTGGGATGGGAATGTGTCATCTTCAGGTTGAAGAGTATCTCTTTGTTGTAGAGCGAGAGCTAGGCTTTCTCTACAAAATTCTAGGCGATCTAATAGTTTCCACCTATAGATCATTCTGGTGTCCAAGGTGTAAAAGGGGTTTTATACGTTGATGGACTAGAAGAAGAACCTAAATGTTCTTTTAATGCTAAGACTTCGCTTAGGAGTTCTTGCATTTTATCTTTGTTTAGATTATCTAAAAGTTTTTTTAGTTCTGTTAATTCTTTAAAGAAAATAGGACTATTTCCATTGTCAATTTTTTCTACAATATTTTCTAGGATAGTTTGACATTTTATTATTTCTCTATGTCTATGTTCATTATAGAGGAAATTAACTTTTTGTTGTAGATTGTCAATAGCATTTTCTAACCTGGTAATGGTCTTTCCATAAGACTCTAAGGTTTGGTTGGGCCTTGGGTTGCCTATTCCTTCGAATTGGGAACTGGTGGAGGCTCTACTAGAAGAGGTAGAGGGCCTATCCTGTTCGAGGGAAAAGTTGGGCTTAGTGTTTGTAATCACTAGTTTTCCTTCTATCTCCCTTATGGTTTTTCAGGAGAGGGGAAGGTGTCTAGGAGCCATAGGTTGGACTACCCATTCTGTTGACCATGTTAACTCCCTAGGGTCGAGTTCTTCTATGGTCAAATTTTCAGAATATCCAATATTTTTGGATAGTTCCATGATTTTCTTTGAATCCTTAACTGGAACCTTTCTTGTATTGATTCCTCTTGCAACTAGACATATGCATTACTCTTCTTCCTGGTTGAATGTCATTTTTCTACTAGTTATCTGTGTAGAATTTTAGGGACAAGGTATCTTGGATATGCTTGTCATCTAAATCTATTTGTAGATTGGGCCAAGTTGTAAAGGAGACTGGGCCTAATCCTAAGTTGGCTCCAACTCCTTTGAGTAGGGCCTTTTCAAAATTATTCTTCACTGAGTTATCTACAATAGCTACTATGAAAGGTAAACTTTGGTTGATTCGTATCAAGGGGTCTAATCCTATACGAACTAATCCATAATTGGGACTACATTGATGCATGGTTCAATACATTCTATTATCAAAACCCCAATCATAGGCATTCCAGGTTTTTCCAAAGGGCCAAGGATGTTCTGAGAAGGTATTTAATTGGTGGACAAAATTTGGGCCACCCATTGAGGTTCTCCCAGAGCCCATTCAGGCTCAATTTAAATTTGGGACTAAATCCAATCCTGAGCGTAAAGATTTGGGGAAAATCCCAATAGATGCAGATTTGTCCATATTATTTATGACTTTCACCATCCCCTGGATTTTGTGATGGGACTGTAACACATCCTTCATTCAAGAAGGACTGCCAATTTTATAGAGAATCTTCCATGTAAGGTAGTGGAACATTTTTCCATAAATTGATACAAAGTTCGCAAAAATTAAGTCTAATATTCTCCATAATGAGAATTTATTGGGACAAAAAATCTCAAAGGTTTATTATGAACCCAAGAATATGTTCAACAATTACAAATTAAGGGCCAAACTTCTATCAACGCCCAAAACAATCCAGCTGTCCTCAATAATGGAGGATTTGTTCAGCCACCTCAATTATAGAGGCGTCTTTCATAGTTTCTATTGGTGGATTTTAAATGTTATCAAATTCGTCTTGTACTTTTCCGTCTTGCTCTTTCTATATAAGGAGTTATGTATTGTTTTGTAAGGCATTACTTTGAGTTTGCGCTTGTTTCCAAGGTTGCTCGATGTTTGGATATTATTTAGTGTGTTTTTTTAAATTTAAGTATAATATTTCAATTTGAATATATTTTATATTTCCTCTATTTTTTATTCTCTTTTGTTGTAAATAGACCATTAGTGCCTCATGTTTCCTCGAAAAAACTTTTCTAGCTAAAAATTCTTACCATCAACTTGATGTGAAAATTGCATTTCTTAATGGTGATATTAAAGAAGAAATTTACATGCAACAACCACCTGGGTATGTGGTTGAGGGGGAGTCGGTAAGCAGCCTAAAAAATTCTTTATATGGTCTAAAGCAGTCCCCTCGGGCATGGTTTAAGAAATTTAGTCAAGCCATCATAAGGGTCGGCTTTCACAAATGCTCTAGAGATCACTCAGTATTTATAGAAAATACACCGAGAGGTATGGTGATTCTGGCTGTATATGTTGATAATATTATTTTATCTGGGTGCGATTCCGAGGGCATCCAGAAAACAAAGGAGAAAATATGTGTTGAATTCAAAACGGAGGATCTTGGACTACTCAAATATTTTTTGGGTATTGAAGTATTACAATCCAGACATGGGATTCTGTTATCCCAAAGGAAGTATGCCCTTGATCTACTAGAGGAGACAAGAATGATGGGATGCAAACCAGCAGACACTCCTATGGACTCAAATACAAAATTATGTGGAGGCACTGGAGAAGATGTAGATATTGGGAAATATCAAAGACTAGTGGGACGACTTATTTACCTGTGTGTTACAAGGCTGGATATTTCATATACAGTAAGTGTGGTAAGTCAATACATGCACAAGCCATAACTTAGTCATTGGCAAGCACTTGAAAGAATACTACGATATCTGAAAGGAGCTCCAGGAAAGGGGCTTCTTTATAAAAACCATGGTCACTTCAACATCGAAGGATTCTCAGATGCAGACTAGACCGGATCTCCAAATGACAGAAAATCTACTTCGGGATTTTGTACGATGGTTGGAGGGAATTTGGTTACATGGAAAAGCAAGAAGCAAAATGTAGTAGCACGATCTAGTGCAGAAGCAAAATACAAGGCAATGGCACACACTGTTAGCGAACTCATATGGATAAGAGCTCTTCTCACTGAGTGGGGATTCTACAAAGAAGCTCCAATAGATCTATACTATGACAATCAAGCAACAATACACATTAGATCGAATCCAGTCTTCTATGAAATAACAAAGCATATTGAAGTGGATTGCCATTTTATACGAGAAATATTCCAAGCTAGTTTCCCATCTCTGAAGCATATATCAACACAAAGTCAAGTTGCAGATATTCTCACCAAGCCGGTCACTCACAAGATTATGTCTACCATATGCAGCAAGTTGGGCATTTATGATGTCTTCTCACCCCCAGCTTGAGGGGGAGTGTTACAATGTGGGACCCATCATGGTGCTTGAGCAGGAGGGACCCACCATGAGGACATGGGACACCAAGAAGAATCCTCACCCAAGCAAGCACGAGTTAAGGAATTAAGTAGCACAAGCAGAATTGAGTTAAAAAACATGAAGATCATGTGGGACCCAAAAATATATCACGAGCTGGCAACCTTATCAAGATGAGCTGGAAGATCATGAGGAACCCACAAGGATAAGGCCACGAGTTGGTGTCCTCCCTTGTATTCACGTGAATGAAGAAAAAGTTCTAGTTCAACTCATATTAGTCTTCTAGTAGATTGGTTTGAATAGACTTATCTTAGAGAGTTAGAGTTGGAATATAATTAGGATTGAAAGACTAATTGTATAAGGACTCTACCTCTTCCTTTACTATAAATAGAGGTGTTGTAATTTGGAATTAATCAATTTACACATCTCATCCTTAAGTTAATCTCTCTCTCTCTCTTTGCTTGGTGCCACCTCTCTTTTCTCTTTTATTTTTTCTTCTTTCTACCCGAGAGCTCTTTTTCCCTTCTGTTCTTTTTTTCTTTCTTCTTTCTCTTGCTTGAAATTATGGAAAATGGATCATAATGCTACATAAGTGTTGCGCAAACTGATCACTCTTTCCTTGTACATTTTATGAGTGCAAACCTGTCTATAATATGGGATAATTTTTTGCCGATAAAGTATAATATGGGATAATTTTGCTGACAAAGTATAATATGGGATAGTGATGCCAACTGGATATAACATTTAAAGACACTAGGTGTATTGGTCTATTTGTGTTTGCAATAGATGAAAGTGTTGTCACCTAAAACTTTATAAAGTTATCCTTGATTACAAGATACACCATAGAAGCTGAAATAATAACTTTAAAAATGGTCAGAGGAGGAGCCAAACAACTTATGGATTTATTACCATTGATTCCAAAGACAAGCAACCCTATTTTTTTATCTTGATTAATTGATAACCAGTTAAGGATTGCTTGGACTAAAAATGAAAGCCTCAATTCCAAGTCTTTTGAAGATAGAGAACTCACATATATAATTGTGAGTAACCTCACTTGGTCAATTGTTTGATTAAAGGATTATAAAGAAACAAATTTAAAATGCTTCAAAAGGGGTCAAATTAATTAAAGGAAATTAAATGAGTCATTGGTAGCGACAACCCAACATATCTAAGTGGAGGTGGCAAGGTGAAATTTCAATAGAAATAAAAAGTGGATGGATTGAAACCTGTAATATTGAGTCTTATTAAGACATTGAGATGCAGAATACCCTTAGGTACACATCAATTTGAGTATGACGATGAGGGTAGAGTCTCTAGAGAAGTAGGAACTTTCTTTCAAGCGACACTCATAAGACAAGACAATCGTTGGCGCTAGCCAATTAAATATTCAAGTAATTTTATATGTTTACTATTATTAAATAAAACACTTTGGTATGATTATTTTGTATTTGATTACCCAATTAGGGGAAGGATACTTTTAGAATTTTAGTTCAATAATATCAAACTTACAATACCTTAACATTCTTTCCCAAATCCATAGCCCAATCTCTTTCTTCTCCTTTGTTAACTGTCATTTAGCAAAGTAGTAAATTTTAGCTATGAAAAATTAATTGAATTTGTTTTCAGTTTCTATGTGAAGTTAGAAGAACAAAAGCGATGCCACCCTCATCAAGTGCATCTCTTTTACAAAATTTAGGACAAAAACACAGTTTTCCCCTCCCCTTCTTTCTAATCTTATTGATAGGTTGATAGTTTTTAATAAATATTTTAATTTTAAAAATTTTTCTATATTATTCAAGGAGGCGATACCAGGTTGCTGCAAATTAAATGATCTATACAAGTTATTTAATTGGTATAGATAGTAACCCCACATGAGGGCAGCCTCTCACAGATGATGCAAATCCAACCTGCAAAGCATGCCAGCATCAATGGTAACCATGTGAATGAGTTCCACACCAACTCCCTTACATGATTCATGGGGACTAAAATCCTATACAACCTGCAAATTCAAACTAGAATATTCCAATTTGGTCCAATTTCCATGCTCTCTAGAAGTTAAATCTTAAAACCAACTTTCACATGCTCTTTGTTTGTCACTGATGTAATCGGTATTAATACTTAATAAGCATAGGGAAAATGCCATACAAAAGTAGCTTTTTGATTGACCATCTCTCCCATCTCATGCGGCATCAACTCATCTTTTTGCTTCCATAGGTCCTCGTTTCCCAGGTGGAGCTGTCATCATCTCTGCCTCCAGGGGAAACAGGACCAAATCAGTGGTAGTACGATTGTTCAGCAATTTCTCTCTTTCACGTACTGTTGTATCACCATGAAGCTGCAGATTTGTCAGCTGTGTTGCCCTCGAGTTAGTCCCAACGTCCAGCCTGGCCAATGGTGTTGGTGCATCATAGCTTTGAGAATAGGATCTGAAAGCTGGTTGGGGAAACCTGTCAGTCTGCAATGAAGACAGGTTTCTGACATCTCCAATTCTCAGATTACGTGCTGGATGAATGGTTTGTGAGGATCCATATTGCCCGTCACTGACGGGGTAAGTAGAAAGACGGCTGCTTTTGTTCTGTAACCTATCGCTTCTTCCCTTTGAGTCTTCTTCATCGTTGCTTAAGTTTATGATCAGAGAGGCCTTGGGGAGTGGGTTCTGTCTTTCCCTGAATAACCCCCACAAATAGCACTTGCCGAAGATCCCTGAATGTCATTTAAATATTAGTGCAGAAACGGTAAGAACTGGGAGCTGGTAGTGATATGGCGTCTGCCAATGTAGAAAGAGTGCTTACTCCAGTAGCTCTGGGGCAGTTCAAGGGAAGTGAAAATGAGAAGCTCAGTGCGGCCAACTGATGCTCTCAACACCAATTCTCTGGACATAGTTTCATCGAGCAGGTCATTGTACAGATTCTCATCCCTAGCACGGAAAGTGGGAATCCCAGATTCAAGGAAAGAACTAGCAAAGAAATACTGTGTGCCCTTCAATGAACACAAGCAATGGAAGTACCTTTCAGTTTCTGGAAAGAAATACAGTGAAATGTTGTCATCAGTGGGGGGTGAGATTGCAAAGTTTCTTGGCCATGCGGCAGCTTTTGGTAGCTTTTCAAAGTGAAGAAATGGCTTTAGAGTAGTGGCCTCTTGAAGTATCCTCGGGCATGCTTTATCTGATAGATGTGCTGCAATTCTGCCATAGATATCGCCGCTTATTTTGAAACTTCCCCTGCAGCGACGACGAATTACAACAAGATTACAGTTCATATCCAAGATCTATATGCAGTATGTATAACAGGAAACCATAAGAAAAATGTATAAACGAAAAATGTTTTATGTTTGTGTCAAGATCACAGTTCAAGTACAAGATCTATTTCTTGAAGAGAGATTTGGGTGAACAATTGGAGATTGCACTGGTTGGGCACAACGGAACCGTGAATCCTTTCATGATTACTATGAGGATTAATGAATTTTTCAAGTTAGAGTTCTTGAGGGGTGACTATCACTAGGGGAACATCAATAAATCTTTATGTTATGGTTTTTTTGTTTTATTTTTTACATTTACATTTCTTAATTACATTAACACTTAAATTTTTAATAAGCACTAAATTCACCCCCACCCCCCATCTTGAGACGCCACCTCTGCCAACAACTATAACTCGACGTACCATTTCATATGTTGTTACCTGGTGAGAAGATTCATGAAAAATCCTGGGAAAATTCATTTGGATATGCAAATCACATGATAATTAGATATTTGAAGGAAAGAGAAAGAAAGAGGTTCTTGTACATCTGAGGAAGGAAATCTAGTGACTTGAAAAAGTAAGAAACAAAACATAGTAGTAAGATCCAATGAAGATGTTGAATATAGACCAAGGGTGCACTGAACTTGTGAGTTGATTTGGGTGACCTCCATTCTTTTCGAGTTTAATGTGGTGATAAAAGTCATATTTTTCATACTATAGTCATGCAAGGGGAGCTAGGGGAATCAAAATTAGATATTTAGAGACTTGGGTGCCAAGCAAGATAAAGGAAGGGAGGCGCCAGCCCAGGGATATTTGTGGTATTTTGTGAAAAAAAGTCAAAAAAATTAGTCAACTAAAAAGATGTCTTAGTTTCCTCTTAGGAGTTCTAATTTTCTATTTGATATAATCTCTTAGTTAAAGTTTTAGTTAAAGTTTTAGTTAAAGTAGGAGTTTCCTATTTGATGTAATGGATAAATTATAAACAGAGGAAGCTTGGTTAGGGGCAAATCAGCCTTAACTCTTTATTCCTTTTCCTCTTTGTTCCACTCTTCCCTCTCACTCTACTAGTGCCCTATCTCTCTGTCCCTTCTCTATCCTCCTCTCTCCAAACTTTTCCCTCTTCTCTTCTTCTTGCACGAACACTCTCATTCTCTCTTTCTCTCTCCTTCCTTCTTCCCTTCTCTTCCCTTTCCTTCTTCTCTAGATCTACTTTTACCCTTTTCCGAAGCCTCTCAATTTTTCCTTGCACTTTCCTGAAAAGATAGAACCTTTCCAACGACGGTTCTATCAAAGTGTTATTAAAGTAATCCTTTGTAATCTTCTTCAATCATGGTGAAACACGAGATACATGGAACTAAAATAGCAAGAGGAAGCTGCCGCTCACGAGTTCAATTCAGAAAATTGGACAAATCTCTACACACAAGTGGAGAAACTTTGAAATTTGAGAAACAAGATGGATCACTTGACATGTCTAGTGCAATCTCTCATGGAAGAGAGGCTTTCAAGACGTTCTTCCCCTTCAATGAATGTTGGACACGGAAGCCTTGT